>NC_067406.1:136166841-137536841 GCF_009764475.1 Pristis pectinata | reverse complement strand
GGGGCAAGTTCTTCTTTTGTTTGATGAATCAAACCACAAAAGCATACAGAAGTGTTGATATGTCTTTGGTTCATGGGATTGAACTGTTTTCAAGGAAACAAAGCAGCTGCCAACCAACCTGAGATAGGAGGCATCTGAGCCAAGAAAGTTGGTCCAATCCTGTGACCTTTCAAGGATCCTCTGCTCTGTTTGTCCTGCCTGTAGTTCCATGCAAGTTGAGGCCTTTATTATGAGAGGAACAAAGGACTGCAGATGCTGGAATCCAGATGAAAAACACTAAAATGCTTGAAGAACTCAGCAGGCCAGGCAGAATCCGTGGAGACAAGTAGACGGTCAACATTTTGGGTCAGGACCCTTCCTCAGGACCGAAGACAGGAAAAGGGGAAGCCCAATAGATAGGAGGGAAAAGCAGAGCAGTGATAGGTGGACAAAAGAGGGGAGGCGGGGTGGGCACAAGGTGGTGATAGGTGGATGCAGGTGAGAGATAGTGATAGGCAGGTGCAGGGGAGGAGGGGAGAGCAGATCCACCAGGGGATGGCTCAAGCCCCAACTCTAACCTCTGCCAGGTCTTTACCATCCACCCATGACCTCCCCCTCTCTGAATCTTGGTCTCAACCCAAAAGACATCACAGTACCCTGTTGGCTGTGCACGAGAGCATTCAATTGCAGTCTCTGCACTTAACCCCAGGAGTGGGATTTGAACCACAGATTCAGAAGTGTGAGTGTTTCCCACTGACCCGAGGCAGACAACCCTGGATGGAGTGTAATTCCTCTCCAGATGCATCATGGTTTGGTAAGGCAAATGCTCTGCCCAAGACCACAAGAAATTGCAGAGTTGTGGACACAGCTCAGCACATCACGGAACCCAGCCTCTCCTCCATGGACTCTGTCTACACTTCTCGTTGCCTCAGTAAAGCAGCCAATATAATCAAAGACCCCACCCACCCTGGTCATTCTCTCTTCCCATCCCTCCCGTCGGGCATAAGAAACAAAAGCCTGAAAGCACATACCGCCAGGCTCAAGGACAGCTTCTATCCCATGTTATAAGACCACCAAGTGGACTTCTTGTACAATAAGATGGACTCTTGACCTCACAATCTACCTCATCATGGCCTTGCGCCTTATTGTCTGCCTGCACTGCACTTTCTCCTTAACTGCAACAGAGAAACTGTTATTGCTTTTCCCTTGTTCTACCTCAATGTACTGATGTGATGAAGTGATCTGTATGGATGGCGTGCAGAACTGTACCTCAGTACATATGACAATCATCAACAAATTTACTAATTTGTCAATTTTGTTGTCTTTTTTGTAGACATTTAGTCACTCACATTTTATTTGTATCATTCCCGAATCCAAATTGAATTGTACAATTATGCCATTGAAGGGCCTGAAAATTAGGAATGCAAGAAAAATCCATCTAGATATTCAGCATCATTGGTATGTTGTGGCAGGCAGTCAGACCATCCTTCTTTATTGTCTGAAAATGCAACTTTATGTTGATCTGCATTTCTAATATTACAGACTCAAAACATTTCATGAAAAAACTAACCCCCGGCGTTGAATTCTGAACCTGTCATCTAGGGTGAGGGGGAGGAAGTGGGAAGACAATTTAGAATCCCAGTTGGCTGTTCAGTTTCACTGCAATTTATCACTGACACTCAGTAAATCTACCTTGTCTTATTTACAGGGCATGTTGTAGGTGACAATGTATCCCCAGTATCAGATGCTGATTCACACTCACCTATTGCTTGAAGACTTCAGCTGGACTTTGTCCAACATCATAAACTGGGACAAATCGGATTATTTCCCTCTTGGGAATAAAGAAGTTTCTATTGCCTAATAATGACACAGAAATGGCACATCCAATTAACATGACCTCAATACATTATTCTGAGTCCTCCTGACTGTGAGTTGAAGCAAGCTTTCTCTACACCCTGGAACACTTATTCTCTGATATTTCAGTTGAAGACTTCTTGTGTATGAACACTGCAGTAAGGAAACAAATTGCATTGTCGAGAGTCCCGACCTGAGCTAATCAGTTTCACAATCTAAGGGAAGGCTTCCGATCCGATGGGGTTATTCTCCCTTCTTCCTTCACGTCAAGCTATTCAACAAAATTATCGACAAGCAATAAAGAGAGTTCTCAGAAAATAATTATTTACCCAGATCCTCTAAATCAGGCATAGGGCATAAATGCTTCAAGCACTTTGCTCACATGTATTTTAGCACAGCTGACGTTTTGGATCTCGAGATCCTGTAACTGTTTGCGGCGTGAACATTAGTTCTCCTCATGTGCAACTTTTAAACAATGTTGTAAATGAAAGCAAAGCACATTTTGAGAAATGGAGGAGACAAAATAAGTACAATGAGTAACGTTGGCAAAAAGAAGCAGTCATAGAGTTATATAACACGGAAATAGCCCCATCAGCTCAACTCATCCATGTCGACCAAGATGTCTATCCACCCCAGTCCCATTTTCCTGTGTTTGGCCCATATCCCTCTAAAGCTTTTCTATCCATTACTTGTCTATCAATTAAGTAATTAAACGTCTTTTAGTTATTGTAATTATACCTGTCTCTACCACTTCCTCCGGCAGCTCGTTCCACTTACCTCCCACCATCTGTGTGAAAAGGTTTCCCCTCAGGTCTTTTGTTTAAATATTTTCTCCCTCACCTTTAATCTATGTCTTCTAATTTTAGACTCCCTTATCCTGGAAACAAGACTGTGACCATCCACTTTCTTCCCCTCATGATTTTATATACCTCCATAAGATCACCCCACAGCCTCCTACACTCCAAAGAAAAAAGTCCCAGCCTATCCAGCCTCTTCTTACAACTCAAGCCCTCCAGTCCTGGTAACATCGTTGTGTATCTTTTCTGCACCCTGTCCAGTTTTCCTGCAACCTTTCCAGCTTCCAAGTGTGTGATAGAATCTCCTGATAGATCCTGACATGTTTGTTGAGTTTTTCGAATGCATAATCTTGACATACAAAATTAACTTTCATGTACATCCACAATACAAAACTGTTTGTATGTAACAATGGCAGGAAAAAGCTGTGCAAGTACTGGGGTTAGTTTTGGCTTCAGGCAATAGTGTGAAATAAGCAGTTATTAGATCAACTGCCTGTGGTCAAGTGCCAGGGGCTGTATGTTAATGAGAGTGTGATGAGAAAGACTGTGTGTGATTAGTATATTCTTGTGGAATTTGTTTGCATGTGTATGTGAGTTATTGACATTTTGTGTTTAATTGTGTGTGTCTGTGTCTTTGAGGTGAGAATGTGCATCAATGATAGTATGACATTAAAGTGTGCATGTCATTGACAGTGTGAATTCAGTGTGTGTCGTTGACAGTGTAAGGTTAGTGTGTGAGTCATTCAGAGCATGTGTTTAGATGCGTGAATGTGCCATTGACATGTACGTCAATGGCAGTGTGTGTCATTGGCAGTGCCAGTTTGGGGGCTGTGTGTGTGTGTGTGTGTGTGTGTGTGTGTGTGTGTGTGTGTGTGTGTGTGTGTGTGTGTGTGTGTGTGTGTGTGTGTGTGTGTGTGTGTGTGCGCGCGCGCGCGAGAGAGAGAGAGAGATTGCGGGTGTGTTAAGAGACAGAGTGTGCGTGCATGCATGCATGTGTGCTGATGACAGTGGGAGGTTGCAATAATCATGTAATGTTGGATGGATGAAGTGTTCATGCTTTGTCACAATGTAGATTATGAACAAAATTCTATAATATCAAAAATTTTTTAAGGATATGTCTTTCCTAGTTATGAGATTGCATTGTGGTTCCCTGTGTCCTGGAGACAGTCAATATAAATTGGTCATTTTTTGATTACATTTTATGAGCTGCCTCAATTCATGGAGCCTTCAGCCTTCTAAATACGTGACTATTTAGCTTTCTGCTAATTTTGTTCTTGAAAATGGTGTGAATTGATACAGAATGTTTCACAAATCATCACCATCATTATCCCCATCACATTAAATTACAGACACTGGGTCAAATTATATAATAATCCCCTGTAATTGAAACCCTGAATCATCACGATGAATCTATGCTCCGCGCTCTCCTCAGCCACTGGAGTCACATTGCCCAAATAACAAAGCTGTCACCCCTTGTACTGAAGCATCTTTGAGATTAAGGTCAACATTTACTGGTCTTTAATATAACTCATTTTACATGTGTATTATCTTTCAGTAATTTGTACACCTGCACACATCTGATCCCTTAGTTTAACATGGATTTAAAATTGACGCATGGCTCGGGATTAATCTACATAAGGCACGGGTGGTACAGTGGTGCAGCTGGCAAAGCTGCTGCCTCACAGCTCCAGCAACCCAGGTTCGATCCTAACCTCCGGTGCTGTCTGTACGGAGTTTGCACATTTTCCCTGTGACTGCGTGGGTTTCCTCCAGGTGCTCCAGTTTCCTCCCACATCAAAGTCAAAGTTAAAATTGAGTTTATTGTCATCTGCACAAGTCCATATATGCACAGGTGCAATGAAAAACTTACTTGCAGCAGAATCACAGGCACAGAGCATCACGTAAGCAGCATTCACAAGAAAAACATAAATTAAATCTAAATCATTCACAATTTTTACAAGAAAGAACATAATTAAAACAAAACAAAAGTCCATTTTAGTGCAAAGTGATCAAAGTGGCCATGGTGTTGCTAAACTATAGTGATTAGGGTTGCACAGGTTGATTCAAGAACCGAATGGTTGAAGGGAAGGAGCTGTTCTTGAACCTGGTGGTGTGGGACTTCAGGCTTCTATACCTCCTGCCCGATGGTAGCTGCGAGAAGATGGCATGGCCCAGATACTGGGGGTCTTTGAACATCCCAAAGATGTGCAGGTTGGTAGGTTAATTGGGCCACTGTAAATTGCCTCTGGTGTGCAGGTGAGTGGTTGAATCTGGGGGGCATTGATGGGAATGTGGGGAGAATAAAAAAATTTGGATTAGTTTCAGATTGGAATAAATGATGGCCAGTTCGGACCTGAAGTGTCAAATGGCCTGTTTTCATGCAACATGTCTATTTGAATCGATGACATTCATCTCCAGGCATGGAGGCAAGGGGCAGGCAGATACCTGCTCAGCAGTTAGTTATAATTCCACCCGGAGTCTGTGCCTTAATGTGATAGGGATAATGATGGTGATGATTTGTGAAACATTTTGCGTTGTCAATGCATCAATTCACACCATTCTCATGAGCAAAGTTAACAGAAGTCCAAATGTAAAGTGCAGGAACTAAATTATTGAGCTAGGTTACGTCTGATCTGGGACAACCAAGGAACAAATGTAAATCTGGTTGAGCTTGGAGTCAAAATTCTAGGTGCTAAATTTCATGGATCCTCTCAGGGATTCACCACTTGTTGATATTTTGTCTCAGAAATAAAATATGATGATTTATTTTCCCCATTACCCTCAAAAGATTTTTCCATTTCACATTCATAAATATCCTGATGGCTATTTACCGGTGATATATATATTTTTTTGTTTGCCTCTGTCTCAGTAGATGAAGGAAAACAAGGAATAAATTTTACAGGCCAAAATAATTAAAGTCTGCATAATTATCCATTCCTTTAAATTAATCGGCAGAAACCAGGGCATGGTGTGTTATGAAGCCGCATGCTCCTTTGGAGAAAGGGAACAATCTTCCTTGTTGACTTTCCAAGACTCATTTGTTGCTCACTGCAGTAGTGCCTTACAGAGTGAGACAAGGTCCTTTACTTCAAACTTTTGACCAAAAGATAACAGCTTTCTTTATGCATTGAAGTATGTACAACATCTGGGGCCTGGCAGATTGGCTTGAGAGTCATTGTCCACAAACTTGTCCAGTAGTCTTCTTCGTTAGAAGTATGTGGTAACTTGCATTTAAATAGCATCTATCACAATCTCAAAAATTCTGGAAGGGATATACAGGGAACAAATGCATCAAAGTCAAGAACCCATGAACAGCATGAGCTAAAGACCAGATAATCTCATTCACTGGTGGTAGATTCAGGGCTAAATGTGGATCAGGGTATTGCAGGGAACTGCCCCTTAAAATATCGCCAAGGGATCTTTAATGTGTGATCTTTTCTGCAATGGATTGTCAACCTAGATTTTGTGCTGTGGTTTTGGAATGGGGCTTGAGTTTCATTCCTGTTTTCTTATAAAAACATAAAAGAACAGGAGAAGGGGTCAATAAGATGACCCCTCAAAGGCACTAGCAAGTCGGAGGTTCCCACCTGCTTCAAAAGGGTGTAAATCACATCGGTGCTCAAGAAGAGCAGGGTGAGCTGCCTCAACGACTATCACCTGGTAGCACTCACATCTACTGTGATGAAGTGCTTTGAGAGGTTGGTCATTGCTAGAATTAACTCCCGGACCCTCTGCAATTTGGCTACCGCCACAACCGGTCTACAGTGGATGCAATCTCACTGGCTTTCCACTCGGCTTTGGAGCACCTAGATAACAGCAAAACATACGTCAGGCTGCTGTTTATCGATTACAGCTCGGTGTTCAACACCATAATCCCCTCAGTACTAATCAACAAGCTTCAAAACTTGGGCTTCCATACCTCCCTCTGCAACTAGATCCTCAACTTCCTTATCAGGAGACCACAGTCAGTGTGGATCAGTAGTAACATCTCCTCTTTGCTGACAATCAACGCTGGCGCACCTCAAGGACGCGTGATTAGCCCACTGCTCTACTCTCTCTACACTCATGACTGTGTGGCTAGGCACAACTCAAACGCCATCTATAAACTCACCGATGACACCACTGTTGTTGGCAGAATCTCAGATGGCGATGGGGTGGTGTACAGGAGTGAGATAGATCGGCTGGTTGAGTGGTGTTGCAACAACAACCTCGCACTCAATGTCAGCAAGACCAAGGAATTGATTGTGAACTTCAGGAAGGGGAAGTCAGGAGAACACACACCAGTCCTCATTGAGGGGTCAGCAGTGGAAAGGGTGAACAGCTTCAAGTTCCTGGGTGTCAACATCTCAGAGGATCTACCTTGGGCCCAATACATTGATGAAATCACGAAGAAGGCAAGTTAGCAACTCTAGTTCATTAGGAGTTTGAGGAGATTTGGTCAATCACCAAAGACTCTTGCAAATTTCTACAGATGTACAGTGGAAAGCATTCTGACTGGTTGCATCACTGCCTGGTATGGAGGCTCCAATGCACAGGACCGAAAGAGGCTGCAGAGGGTTGTAGACTCAGCCAGCTCCATCAAGGGCACAACCCTTCCCGCTGTCAAGGACATCTTCAAGAGGCGGTGCCTCAAGAAGGCGGCATCCATCACTTAGGACCCTCACCACCCGGGACATGCCCTCTTCACATTACTACCATCAGGGAGGAGGTACAGGAACCTGAAGACCCACACTCAACGTTTCAGGAACAGCTTCTTCCCCTCCGCCATCAGATTTCTAAACGGTCCATGAACCCACGAACACTACCTTGTTATTCCTCTTTTGCACTATTTATTTATTTAATTTGTAACTTAGAGCAATTTTTATGTCTTCCTGTCTTGCACTGTACTGCTGCCACAAAACAACAAATTTCACGACATATGTCAGTGATAATAAACCTGATTCTGATTCTGAAGGTGCCCATTTATTGTGCAATCCTTGTTTTCCTGAAATGTTGGGTACCCTTCATTAGTTGAAGCTGCGATGGTAGTTCCACTTCATGCTGTTTCCAACACTCCAGGACTCTTGACAAATGGACAGCGAAAGAATGGTGATAGTTGACCAAGTTAGGATGGTGGAAGGGAATATTAAAATGGTGGTGATGCCTTATCTTTAGGTGGTAACAGGGCACAAGTTTAGGGGATTGTGCTGGAGAAATCTCACCAACTTTCAACGATGGACCTGTGAATTGTCCTCAGTGCAGCTACTGAATGCCACTGGTGGAGGGAGTAGATATCAAGGCTAGATCGTCCACTCAAGTATAATATCAGAAAACATACCAATGAGACTCTGATAACCAGTGCGTGGATATGTGTAACAGCTTGACACGCACAGTATTCCGCATTAAACACACTGTTCAAGGGTTGTATAATGTAGTATCAATTTGCAGAATAAAGCAATTGGATTAAAGCATCAACCAATTTCAATCATGTCAAAGTCCCATCAGTTAAGTCTTCCTTTCAAAACTCAATTAGAGCAATTAAGATCTGCGTAACTTTTGTTAATTTACAAGATCACAGACTGTGTGACACTACTCAAAGTTTGACAGACTTGATTGCAATTAACTTGCTAATAGTTTTCATCAGCAATTTAGCCAGAGCATTAATGTCTGTTCCAATATTTTATGTATTGTTCAGCTGCTCCCATTATCACAACTGACTGACTAAGAACAAATATTTGATGACACAGTTAGCTATTCTGTGATGAGCTTCTGAGAAAAGTGACATTCTTTAGCATGTTACAAAAAGAGAGATCTCTTCTGGGGATTCCTGTATTCGGTTCCAAAAAGATGGCTTTTAACAGATGGCCTCAGTGGTAACCCTGCTTCCTAAATTGTGCAGACCCCTCCCTGATTCAAAACCGGACGGCAGAGAGAGAAGAATAATGATACATTTAACCTTGCAGGCTTCAGCAGTGAATGGGATTCATTGCAAAACCAAGTAAGGTAAAGAATCATCAAAGTTCGGGAATGAGCAATAGGCTAAAACTTGCAACCTTCAAAATATGAAAAGGACACTCAAGGACTATTCCATACAGAGCCCATGTTTGATCATTCAGTTCTCAACTCCCTTAATTTTCAGAACAACTGAAAAGGGAACTTGCATTCATATAGCACTGATCACCATCTTAGAAATTCTGGAAATGATATACAGGCAACAAAGTACATTAAAGTCAAGATCCCATAAAGAGCAATGACCTACAGACCAGACTATTCTTTTCAGTGGTGTTGGGTTCAGGGCGAAATGTCGAGCAGGGTATTGCAGGGAATTCTCCCTTAAAATATCACAAAGGGATTTTTTTTTACGTACAGTCATTTCTGCACTGGATTGTCAACCTAGATTTTGTGCTGATGGGATTTAAGTTTCTTTCCCTGTTTTCCCATGGAGAACAAATATAAGAACAATAAAAGTAAAAGGAGATGGAGTCAATAAGTTAGCCCGTCAAAGTTATTCCACTGGTCAATAATATCACGGCTGATCCTATCATGGCCTCAACATGACATTCCTGTTCCCTTCTCATCCCTTTGATTCCTCTATAGTTCGGATGTCTATCAATCTTTTCCTTAAATCTATTCAATGATTCTGTCTCCATAAGTCTCTGAATCAAAAATTCCAAAGAGTCACAACACTCAAGAGAAGAAATTCCTTCTCATCCTTACCTTAGTCGCCAATCACTTATTCTGAAACCGTGGCCCCCAGTTCACGATAACTCCACTAGGGAAACATTCCCTCAGCATCTGCTATGCCAATCCCCACACAATCTTATACATTTCAATAAGATCACCTTTCATTCCTTCAAATTCCAATGAATGTAGGTCCAACCTGCTCAACCTTTCTTCATATGCCAACTACTTCATCCCAGGAATCAACCTGGTGAACCTCATCTGCTCCAATGAGAGCACATCCGTCCTTTAATATGGAGACCAAAGCTTCATCTTCTTGTATAAAACTTCTCTGCATTTATACTGCATGTTCCTTGCAATAAAGGTTAACATTCCATTTGTCTTCTAAATTTCTTGTGTACCAAATTGAAAATGCTTAGATCCCTTTGTACTGCAAGATTTTGCTATCTCACTTTGTCAATAACAATTTGATTTGTCCTTCTTCCTTCCAGGGTGGATAAACTTTGGACAACAAAAGAGCTGGTTATTGATATCAGGAAGGGGGGGGGGGGTGCTGCACATGCTCCTGTCCACATCAACAGTGCTGACGTCAAGAGGGCTGAGAGCTTTAAGTTCCTAGAAGTGAACATCACCAATAGACTGTACTGGTCCAACCACGTAAACGCCACAGCCAAGAAAGCTCACCAGAGCCTCTAGTTCCTCAGGAGGCTGAAGAAATGTGGCATGTCCCCTTTGACACTGAGCAATTTTTATCCATGCACCATAGAAAGCATCCTATCCTGATGCATCACGGCTTGGTATGGCAACGGTTCCTCCTGTGTCCACAAGAAACTGCAGAAAATTGTGGACACAACACATCACGGAAACCTGCCTCCCATTCATGGATTCCGTGCTGCCTCAGTAAGGCAGCCAGCATAATCAAAGACCCCACCCATCCTGGACATTCTCTCTTCTCCCCTCTCCCAACAGACAGAAGATACAAAAGCCTTAAAACACGTACCACCAGGCTGAAGGACAGCTTCTATCCTGCTCTTATAAGACCATTGAACGGTTCCCTCATGTGATAAGATGAACTCTTGACCTCACAATCTACTTCATTATGACCTTTCACCTTACTGTCTACCTACACTGCACTTTCTCTGTAGCTGTGACACTTTATTCTGCATTCTGTATTGTTTTACCTTGTACTACCTCGATGCACTGTGTAACAAATTGATCTGTATGAATGGTATGCAAGACAAGTTTTTCACTGTACCTCAGTACATGTGACAATAATAGACCAATTCCAACCCCAATAATGTCATAATTTCCAAACATGATTCTACATCTGCCAATTTTATACCCATTTCACTTATCTCTTTTCCTTTGCAATGCTTTTTGTGTCCTCCTCTCAACTTACCAACACACCTAACTTTCTATCATCAGCAGGTTTGGTTATGGTGCATTTGGACCCTTCAACAACATCACTAATTTAGCTTGTAAATAATTGAGGTCACCGCACTAATCTGCTTTCTATTAGCCTTGCAAATTTGTTATACCCAATCCCAATCACTCTTGTGAATTAAAATTTCTTTCTTTTTCAATCTTTTTATTAAATTTCAAATTAATTTCAAATTAATATACACATTAGTTATTATACAGATGGTGCAAAGAGATCAGGATAACAATAATAACAGTTAATATATCCACCCACAGGGAGTAAAATATATAATCTGAACCTCCCGCTCTCTTACGAAGTGAGCATGATACAAAAGAATTTGAAAAGAAGTTTAATTATATGAAAAGAGAACCCCCAAATTAAAAAAAATAACAATAATAAACAAAAGTAAACCAAAAACAAAAAAAAAGCTGGACTGATATTTCTTCGGTTAAAAAGAAACATTATTATGTCATTAGCTCTGCTCCTCTATATTCAAAGGTTATTGAAAGGGATACAAGAAAAGTATTGGTATTGGTTTATTATTGTCACTTGTACCGAGGTACAGTGAAAAACTTGTCTTACAAACCGATCTTACAGGTCAATTCATTACACAGTGCAGTTACATTGGGTTAGTACAGAGTGCATTGATGTAGTACAGGTAAAAACAGTAACAGTACAGAGTAAAGTGTCACAGCTACAGAGAAAGTGCAGTGCAATAAGGTGCAAGGTCACAACAAGGTAGATCGTGAGGTCATAGTCCATCTCATTGTATAAGGGAACAGTTCAATAGTCTTATCACAGTGGGGTAGAAGCTGTCCTTAAGTCTGGTGGTACATGCCCTCAGGGTCCTGTATCTTCTACCCGATGGAAGAGGAGAGAAGAGAGAATGTCCCGGTGGGAATGGTCTTTGATTATGCTGGCTGCTACACCGAGGCAACGAGAGGTAAAGACAGAGTCCAAGGAGGGGAGACTGGTGTCCGTAATACGCTGGGCTGTGTCCACAACTCTCTGCAGCTTCTTGAGGTCTTGGGCAGAGCAGTTGCCATACCAAGCCGTGATACATCCTGATAGGATGCTTTCTATGGTGCATCGGTAAAAGTTGGTGACAGTCAAAGGGGACAAACCAAATTTCTTTAGCCTCCTGAGGAAGTAGAGGCGCTGGTGAGCTTTCTTGGCCATGGCATCCACATGGTTTGTCCAGGACAGGTTGTTGGTGATCACTCCCAGGAACTTGAAGCTGTCAACCCTCTCAACCTCAGCACCATTGATGTAGACAAGTGTATGTACACCGCCCCCTTTCCTGAAGTCAATGACCAGCTCTTTAGTTTTGTTGACATTGAGGGAAAGGTTGTTGTCATGACACCATTCCACTAAGCTCTCTATCTCCTTCCTGTACTCCGACTCATCACTGTTTGAGATACGGCCTACAACGGTGGTATCATCTGCAGACTTGTAGATGGGGTTAGAGCAGAATCGGGCCACACAGTCATGAGTGTATAGGGAGTAGAGTAGAGGGCTGAGGACGCAGCCTTGAGGTGCACCAGTGTTGAGAATAATCGTGCCGGAGGAATTGCTGCCTATCCTCACTGATTGCGGTCTGTTTGTTCAAAAGTCAATGATCCAGCTACAAAGGGAGATGTTGAGTCCTAGGTCTCGGAGTTTAGTGACAAGCTTGCTTGGTATTATTGCATTGAAGACAGAGCTGTGGTCAATAAACAATAGTCTAACGTAAGTGTCTTATATCATATGGAAATACTGAATAAATGGACTCCAAACTTCCTCAAATTTAAGCAAAGGATCAACAGTACCACTCCTAATTTTTTCTAAGTTTAAACATGTTATAGTTTGAGAAAACCATTGAAATGTGGTAGGAGGTATAGGATCCTTCCATTTAAATAAAATGGATCAATGTGAATTAACATTTCATGTGGCATCTAATCAAATACCTGTTGGGAATCCAAATACACCAAATCCATTGGTTTTACTTTATCACCCCTCTTTGTTACATCCTCAAAGAACTCAAATTTGTCAAACACATAGCTGTCCATTCATAAAACCACATTGACTCTGCTTAATTGTCCAATGATTTTCTCAATGTCCTACTATTACCTTGTTAATAATGGATCCCAGCATTTTCCCAACTGCTCTAAAGTTTCCTGCTTTCTATCTCCTTCCTTTCTTGAGTAGTGGCATGATATTTTCAGTTTTCCAATCATCTAGGCTCTTTCAAGAATTCAGAGAATTTTGGCAGATTACAAGAAATAGTGGATTTGTCAATCTTGTTGTTCTGACTTAATCATGAGGCGAACATATCTTTGCACCACTCAGTCTCATTCCCCACAGGTATCAATCCAACATGCATGAAGAAACGTGAGATAATTTCATGGATGGTGTTGCATTCTCACAGTCACTCCCATTCTTTTCACAACCTCTGTGTGAAGTTCAGATGAGAGTTCACAAGGATAAAGTGTTCCCAGTCATAGGAGAGTTGATTGTCAAAGGAAGCAGAATTAAGGCAACTGGCAAAGGATGTGGAAGGAAAATAGGAAATTACTTTTCTTCTCACATACCCACGGAATGTACTAAGTGAAAGGGGAGTGGAAGCCGTTTCGACATTAACCTTCTAGTGTAAATGGAATATGAAAATTAAATTAGTAAATTGGTTTATTATTGTCACATGCACTGAGGTACATTGAAAAACTTTGTTTTGCATGACATCCATACAGATCATCACACCAATACATTGAGGTAGTACAAAGGAAAAGCAATAACACAATGCAGAATACAGTGTTAAAGTTACAGAGAAAGTGCAGTGCAGGCAGACAATAAGGTTCAAGGCCATGACGAGGTGTATTGCTACGTCAAGAGTCCATCTTATCATACGAGAGGTCCATTCAATAGTCTTATAACAGTGGGATAGAAGCTGTCCTTGAGCCTGGTGGTACCTGCTTTTACACTTTTATATCTTCTGCCCAATGGGAGGGGGGAGAAGAGAGTATGTCCAGGGTGGGTGGGGTCTTAAATTTGTTGGCTGCTTTACCGAGGCAGTGAGAAGTGTAAAGATTTGCAGGACAAATGGATTGTCCTTTCAGAGAGGATGATGGGCTGAATTTTTAAAATAATGATCAATTCAAAGCTGCAAGGGGAAGTTGAGAACTGGATATTAAATAAGACACTTTTTTAGATATCTTTATTAGTCACATGTACATCAAAACACACAGTGAAATGCATCTTCTGCATAGTGTTCTGGGGGGCAGCCCGCAAGTGTCGCCGCGCTTCTGTCCCCAACATCGCATGCCAACAACTTCCTAACTTGTACGTCTTTGGAATGTGGGAGGAAACCGGAGCACCCGGAGGAAACCCACGCAGACATGGGGAGAACGTACAAACTCCTTACAGACAGTGGCCAGAATTGAACCCGGGTCGCTGGCGCTGTAACTGCTAACCGCTACACTACCGTGCCTGCCCTTACAGAACAGACAGTGCTGGAGGTTCCCAAACGGTTTTCTATCGGTTATTCCCAAACATTGATAATCCTTTGGCTCAGCTACTACCAAATGCTGCCGTGTAATCTGTTCTATCATTCTGTTCTCTCTTCTTTGACTTTTTTTCTTGCTACATTTTCTTGATTATGGGAACTGTCAGGCATGAACAAGTAAAGCAGTTTGACTGATAGTCAAGGATTATCAAAAAGACTGTCTTCTTTCTCATTGGTGGGAAAGGTGGTACACTCTAATGATGGACATGTTGATGGCCAATGGCAGGCATCTGGGGGTGGGTGACTGGACTGAAACATCTCCAATTTGAGCTGGCAAGCAAGCAAGAAGTAAGAAATGGAATGCTGCCAATGATGTTCTTTGTAGATACTTGGATGGTCCAAACTACCACGGTGTAACAGGAATGCATTGAATACTTAATGCATATTCATTATCATTAAAACATTGCAAGATACCATCAGCTACTGGAATACACCAGTCTTTACTCACCTATTTACAATATAATGGGTGGAAACATCCACTTGATCACTGACACATTACTAACAATATAACCACCATTGCACCACTGTAAACTAATACCACCTCAAATGTTTGCACTTTTTAAAGAAGTTCAGAGCTTTATATTCATTTATACCTCTATCTAAGTATTTTGCCTGAGTCAGCTGTCATTATAAATAGAAACGTTTGGTCAATTTCCAAACTATTTTAATATCTAATTTGAAGAGGAGTTTGAGATTATTTCAAATTGCCTGCTCATCCTGTTCATCCAATTTTAAATTTAATTCAAAGAAACCCCAAATTACCCAAATTTATTAATTTATCACAATACCTGTTGCTGAATGCAACATTACTGGATGCACTTCACCTCAGTAACGGGGTCAGTGGCACTTGGAGAGAGACACCAGGCAATTGGGCACATAAGACAATGCAAATCCAATCTCTGACATCTACCAATGCCGAGATTTTGCAGCCTGTATCTAACTGTATTTTGGGCTATTGTAATGGTCCCTGTGGCCACTTTCTTGGCAAGAATTAGAGAATGCTCAGTGTAAAGTAGGTTGTATCAAAGATATTTTACCTAAGACAAGCTGGTTGAACTCATGGACTGGATGCATCCAACTGCATGCTGACCTGAAAAAGAATTCAGCCAAGTGATTCTACATCACATTTGATATTTTTACGGCATATTGGTGAGAGGTAATCAAGCAGAATTCCACCAACTTATAAAATTGATGGCAAGGAAAAGACCAGCTAGTTTCTCACATCTGTCCCACTGGAGTATCAAAACTAAACAGTTCCTCACTCAGTTCCCCTTCCACGCTATCCACCCTCTGCCATGTCCCAATCCTCATCATGTACTTTCCAGAGAAACACAGGAAAACTGAGGAGCAAAAGGAGAAAATAATTTGGAAAGTTCCTTTCTGATGCCCGAGAAGGTCACTGAGACCAAGTGTGATCGACAAAGCCCTTAACATTGTATTTGATGTGATCTGAACCTTAAGAATAGGTCCAGTTCCCTACTGAAGTAACACAGAGTCAGTGACCTCACCAGCCACCAACATATTCCAATGCTAATCTGTACAAGAAAATAGAAATTGTCTAAATTCCTCCAATTGTCTAATTCCTCTAATTGTCAAACTTCCTCCAAGTGTTCTGAAATAATCTGCACTGAAAATCAACAAAAAAAGCAGATAGAAACAAAATAAAAACAAAGTGTCAGATTTCTGTCTCCATAGGTGCTGCTTGGTTTGCTGAGTATTTCCAACACTTTCTGATTTTATCTAAAATTATCTGTAAACTGGCAGGTTATCTAACCCTTTGCATCACTATAAGTGCACGTTGTAAACAGATAGAAGATCCTTGAGTCTGCCTCAGCAGCTGATATTCTTCTGCAGACCAAGGAACTCAACCAACTCGTTTTCAGAGAGTAACGGAAGGGAGATGAAGACCCTGTCAGTAATTTATGAAATACAAGTTTACAACATACACAGGCATATTTTCCTTACAATTCCCCTTTAATAATTAACATAGAACATAGAACACTACAGCACAGTACAGGCCCTTCGGCCCACAACGTTGTGCCGACATTTTATCCTGCCCTAAGATCTATTTAACCCTTCCCTCCCACATAGCCCCCTATTTTTCTATCATTCACGTGTCCATCTAAGAGTCTCTTAAATGTCCCTAATGTATCCGCCCTCACAACCTCTGCCGGCAGTGCGTTCCACACACCCACCACTCTCTGTGCAAAAAACTTATCCCTGACATTCTCATTATACCTTCCTCCAATCAACCAGGGATATTTATTCCATATCAACACCTCTCTCACTGGGTTCAAAGCCTTTGTGTCCTTCATTTTCTTTGGACTGAAAGAGGAAGTACTGGGTCTAAAACATTACAAATCCATGCTGGAAGGAAAGAAACTCTTCCGATTGATGGAAGTTTCAAGAACCAGGGAGAGCACAGTGGTACAGCTAGTACAGCCGCTGCCTCACAGTTCCAGTGATCCCGGTTCAATCCTGACCTCCAGTGCTGTCTGTGCGGAGTTTGCATGTTCTTCTTGTGACTGCATGGGTTTCCTTCAGGTGCTATGGTTTCTTCCCACACTGAGCGGTTAATTGGCCACTGTAAATTGCCCCTAGTGTGTGGTGAGTGCTGGAATCTGGGAGAGAGAGGCAGTTGAGAGGAAATAAAATGGTTAGGATTCGTGTAAAATTCATGTAAAAAATTAGTGTAAATGGGTGCTCGATAGTGGGCTTGGACTGTGGGACGAAGGGCCTGTTTCCATGCTGTCTCTCTCTATGACTCTGGAATGAAGGTGAATGGAAAAGGAACCTTAGGTGACATGACCAAAATGTTTTTTTCATGCATTGAGTGGTTAAGGTCTGGGATGCATGGCCAGTTATCAAGGACCCAGTTCACTTGCAGCATTCCAAAGGGAGCTGGATAAATGTTTGAAAGGGAAGTATCTTCAGGGCTGTGGGAAGAGGACAGCAGAGTGGGACAAGCGGGATTTGTTCTTACGTAGAGCTCGAATAAATTCGATGGCCCAAAAGGCCTCTTTCTGTGCTGTAAACCTTCTACGGCTCTGTGATACCACCCAGCCATTAGGGAGATTGCCAATACAGTGAAAAATAATGTTGGGGAGTCAAGAAAGAGTCATATTTAACCTTTGCACTTAGCAGCCATCCATAAACTAACTGAACTTCATGCCCCACTCCTAACCTTTCCATACTTTTAGAATAAATGTATTACTTACTCCCATTGTTGGAGTTAAACTCAGTCCTCTGATCTCAACATTGGTGGCTCTGTGCATCTCAAAACTCAAGGGATTCAGTACATCACATTCTCCAAAAGCATCAGTATTAGCAACATGCTTCACTGAACCTCAGCAGAATGCCCAACAATGACCACACTGGATTACATCTGAACTCAGCCAGATTCACTCATCCTCCAGCCTAAGGGCATCTCAGGGGAAACCCCACTGAAATGAATGGGGCATCCAACCCTATGCCACGTTGTGTCTGATTCACATGTGAGTAGAGAGGCGGATTCCCCAGCAAGTCTGCCTCTGGACTCCATGGGTCCGCTTCAGTTCAGGATTTACTTGTACCTGAACGGCTGAATGCCAACCATTCCTTGAGAAGCATCAATCACAGCCAGAACAGTTCAACCTGTTGCAAATACTGAATACACTACAGATGATCAGCAGATCCCTGAGCACTGCAGCATCGGCCCAAACTTTCAAGGCTCTGGAGTGGGATTTGAACCCACAACCTTCCACATCAAAAGTGAAAGCACTACCTACAGAGACGCAGCTGACACCTATCAAAAAGTGGCATATTATTTACTTTACTCATGAGCAATGTCACAAGAGACAATATTACTTAAGATATACAAAACAGAAACACTCCTGTAATTTCAGAGCAATTCACTGAAGATGCCTTGTAACATTATTAAATTGCAATTAGTCATACAATCTGCACAAATACTGTGCTTCAAGCAAATTGTTAGGTTCTGACTATGGAAGCCAAGATTTAATTTGGCTCTACTTCCTAATTCTGTTGCCAAAAACAATTTGCACTTTGATGATCCAAACACCTGTGTGAGAATACAAAGGAACGAGTAGCTAAAGGATTTCATCAGATCATTTAAACATCACATATCAGCTGTAGCCAACTGCTTTGAACTTGGTATTTGCAAGACCAGTGCAGAGTCAATCTGTCATAGAACTCTTGTGTATCGTGAACAGTGTTCAATCTCTGGACTGGTTGCCAGATATTCAGGTAACAGATCCAGAAGTATAAGCTCCAATCACACCTTGGGTTTTAAATTCATGTTGTTCAATAAATGTGGAAGTTTTTGAAAAAAAAAGTCTTAGTATTGGTCACTACGAAACTGCCAGATTGTTGTACGTAAGAACATTTGAAACAGGAACAGGAGTAGGCTATCTAGCTTTCAAGCCTGCTCCACAGTTCATTCATATCATGGCTGAGTTTTTTACCGAGCATTATTTTTCAGCACTATCCCCCTATCCCTTGAAGTCCAGAAATCTTTTCATCATTGTTTTGAATAAACACCACAACTCAGTCCCTGGGGTAGGGAATTCTGACAGTGAGCCTCTGTGAGAAGAACTTTCTCCTCACCTGAATCCTGACTGAATTGCCCTTTATTCTTAACCTGTGCCTTCTGGTCCTGTACTCCTCAGCCAGGGGGAAACATCATAACTTGGTAAGGCAACTGCTCTGCCCTGGATCACAAAAAAACTGCAGAGAGTCGTGAGCACAGCCCAGTCCATCACAAAAATCAGCTTCCCCTCCATTGACTCTGTCTACACTTCCTGCTGCTTTGGGAAAGCAGCCAACATAATCAAAGACCCCTCCCACCCTGATCATTATCTCTTCTCCCCTCCCCCTTCCATCAGGCAGAAGATGCAAGACTTTGAAAATGTACACCACCAGGCTCAAGGACAGCTTCTATCCCACTGTTATCAGACTCTTAAACAGACCTCTTGTGTGGTAAGGATAAACTCTTGATCACTCAGTCTACCTTGTCATGGCCCTTGCACCTTATTTGTCTACCTGTACTGCACTTTCTCTACTACTGTAACAGTAATACTATATTTTGCATTCTGTTATTGTTTCTCCCTTTGTAATACCTCAGTGTACTCAGTTTGCAATGATCTGTCTGGGTGACCTACAAAATAAAGTGACAAAAGTAAAAAAAATTACATCTTCCCTGCATCCACTCTGATGAGCCCATCAATAAAAATCCATCTGGTTCACGAACATCCCTCAGGGAGAAAAATTGCCATCTAGCCAAATAGGTTACTCCTGACCCACCAATGTGATTGAAAAAACTGTCTCCCAACTAGAGGGGCATTTAAGGATGGACAATCAAAGCCGACATTGCCAGATACACCCACTTCCAATGAACAAATCAAGCAAACTGATGAAAATAAACTCAGCTCAGAAAGAACATTGGCCTGTGTTTTGTTTTACCACAAGTAATTACTTTTCAGCCAGTATTCCAACTTTAAATTTCTTGCAGGTATAAACACCAGAAAATTTACAGCAGAAAGAGAGGCCATTCAGCCGATGATGGCAAGATGGCGCCGGAGCGTGGCGACTCTTGGCAAGCTGATCTCTACAGATCTACTCATTACCCTTACTATGATCGTTCTACACTTCTTACCTTGTTGTGACCTTGCACCTTACTGCACTGCAGTTTCTCTATAGCTGTGACACTTTGTACTGTTATTGTTTTTACCTGTACTACATCAATGCACTCTGTACTAACCCCATGTAATTGCACTGTGTAATGAATTGACCTGTACGATCGGTATGCAGGACAAGTTTTTCACTGTACCTCGGTACAAGTGACAATAATAAACCAATACCAATAAACTATTCAGACTATTTCTATTTCCCAGTCTGCAGTCGGTGGCAACACATTCCAGAACTTCTCAGATTCAGATTCAGATGAGATTATTGTCATATCAGATGAGATTTCTTTATTAGTCACATGTACATCGAAAGACAGTGAAATACATCTTTAGTGTAGGGTGTTCTGGGGGCAGCCCGCAAGTGTCACCATGCTTCCAGTACCAACATAGCATGCCCACAACTTCTTAACCCGTACGTCTTTGGAATGTGGGAGGAAACCGGAGCACCCAGAGGAAACCCATGCAGAAACGGGGAGAACATACAAACTCCTTACAGACAGCGGCCGGAATTGAACCCTGGTCGCTGGCGCTGTAATAGCGTTACGCTAACCGCTACACTGCCATGCTGCCATATAAATTGGTAAATTGGTTTATTATTGTCACATGTACTGATGTACAGTGAAGAACTTTGTTTTGCATGCCATCCATACAGATCATTTAATTACAACAGTGCATTGAGGAAGTATAAAGTTAATCAATAACAGAATGCAGAATAAAGTGTTACAGTTACAGAGAAAGCGCAGTGCAGGTAGACAATAAAGTGCAAGGCCGTGACTAGGTAGATTGTGAGGTAAAAAGTCCATCTTATCATCCTAGGGGACCGTTCAATAGTCTTATATAGAAGCTATCCTTGAGCCTGGTGGTATGTGTTTTCAGGCTTTTCTACTGGGATGGGGAAGAAGAGGGAAGGTCCAGGGTGGGTGGGGTCTTTGATTATGGGGTTGGGGGTATATGACCCTAATCATATACATCAGGGTGCAATGAAATTCCTTGCTCAAGTGACGCTCACAGAGTAAACAGTATGCGTGGTAATAATAAATACAACAATAAATACAATGACGAGCACAAAGCGATGGAATGGTGCAAAGTACAGCAGTGCAAACTGAGGTAGTGCAAAAACAAATGTTGAAGTGACAATAACGAAAGAGGGAGAGTTAAGAGTTCGAGAACACGGCAGCACCACCGGGAAGGGGATGTGAAAGAGGTGATTGGTTCACAAGTCTGACAGCAGTAGGAAGAAGCTGTTCTTGAGTCTGGTCGTCCGCGCTGGTTATTGGTTTATTATTGTCACATGTACCGAGATACAGTGAAAAGCTTTTGTTTGCATGCTCCCTGGACAGATCATTCCATACACAAGTACATCGAGGTAGTACAAAAGGAAAGAAAAAGGATGCAGAATATAGTGTTACAGTTGCAGGAAGTGCAGTGCAGGTGGACAAATGAAGTGCAAGGGACATGCCTGAGAGATCAGCAGTTGATTTTTATCGTACAAGAGGTCTGTTCAAGAGTCTTATAACAGAAACCGTCCTTGAGCTTGGTGGTATGTGTTCTTAAGCTTTTGTATTTTCAGACTGATGGCAGGGGGGGGAGAAGAGAGAATGATTGGGGTGGGAGGGGTCTTTGATTATGTTGGCTGCTTTCCCAAGGCAGCAGGAAGTGTCGACAGTCCAGGGAGGAGAGGCTGGTTTGCATCATGGACTGGTCTGCATTAACAACTCTCAGCAATTTCTTGTGGTCTTGGGCAGAGCAGCTGCCGTACTAATTTGTGATGCATCTGGTCAGATGCTTTCTATGGCTTTCAAGTTCCTGTATCCTGTGAGGAAAGGGAATGGCCAAGGTGATAGGCATCCTTGATGAAGTGATGGTAGGCATCCTTGAGCTGGGACCGGTACAGTTGCAAGGGTTACTGTGACTGTGAGGTGAGTGGTAAAAGGGTGGGGGTAGTGTGACCATAAAGACAGGCTGAATCCAGTACAATCTGGCTCATCACCAGGAGTGCACTTCCCAGGTCTCGGTCCGAGGTGAGATAGATTACTGCACATTCTGGCGCATTGAAATGCCAGCAACATCCACACCCTGCGAACAAGTAAAACTTCATAAAATGCTCACCCTGCAAGAAAAGCTGGCCCAGATCTTGTTTTATGAAACATGATTATTTTTTAGCCTGGCTTAAAAGGAGAGAAGTCTAAAACAAATCCAGCACAGGTCAGGCAGCATCCACTGAGAGAGAAACAGAGTCAAAGATTCAGGTCAATGAACTTTGGTCACTTTGTAGAAAACTTAATGCCATTGGTAAGACAACTGATCTATCATGTAGATTGCACCAATCCTTTATGAAAGGGTTAGGTAAAAGGAAGATGCAGCAGTTTAATTTAATAACACATTGAACCACGGACTATATATATGATAAACATGATGCAGGATGGCATAATGGTTATTTTATTGAATGATGGCCAAGGTGAAGAATTTATGGTGGGGTCTGTGAGTTATGATTTCAGTCTTGCTGATGTCAGATTCACTGATGCCTTTTGCAGGAGGCATTAAGCTGTCATTCATATCAATGCTCTTCCAGGTTTAAATTTATTTTAGTCGTAAAATCAAAGAAATTTATAGCAGGCAAAGAGGCCATTCAGCCCATTACGTTGCGGTATTTGTAAAAACTCTTCAGATGAATCACACTTGCCAAGTCTCCTCGGTGCATTGTGTGATTTGGGTTTCTGACCTCGCCACCTCTTCTATCACTGTATTGCAGAACCCCTCCCACACCCCCACCCAACAAGGTTCTACAGCCCAAACTCAAAATAATAAAAGAAATAAAACCTGTTCCAAATTGGAGCTGAGGTTGCCCATCTATAAAACGATAAACAGTTAGAAAACAGATTGCTGATCAATATATGGAAAGTAGCTACCGGTGTGGTAATTCATGGGAAAGGCACCAGGGTCCCCATGATGTGTTAGCGGGGAAGATTTGGAAAGGCATTGATGAAGCAATAAATATCACTTAATTTTAAATGTAGTCACATATTAGCAGCAGCTAGTGAAACAAATGACACACTTGTCAATACTCCCAATACAATATCTTGTCAAGTTAATGCCACTGGCACAAACAATTGGATCCAGCATGCAGATTATACCAGCCCTTTGTGATAGGAGTTAGGTAAAAGGAAAGCAGAATAGTTTAATCCAATGACATGTTTAATCACCGACTATGCATGTGCTAAACTTGATGCAGGACAGCATCGTGGTTCTGTGATTGGAAGATGGCCAGGGTTGAGAATTTATGGTAGGGAGTGAAGTATTATGCTCTCATTAAATTCCTTACATTAAAACAGTGACTAATTCAGAATTAAAACAAAACATTCTGAAAACACTCAGCAGGTCAGGCAGCATCTGTGTAAAGAGGAATGTTAACACAGTTTCCACAGATGCTGCCTGACCTGCTAAGGGTTTCTAGCATTTTCTGTTTTATTTCAAATTTCCAGCATCTGCAGTTTTATTTTGACTGCAATCGGAGATTACTTGTTCGGATAATGGATGGATTCAGAGGTGACAAGAGAGGGAACAATACTGATGATTTCTTGATCTTGTTGTGGTCCTTGCACTTTATTTGTTTATCTGCACTGCACTTTCTCTGTTGCTGCTCCAGTACGTTCTGGCATTCTGTTTACTTTTTATGACCTCGATGTACTTATGTGTGGCATGATCTGTCTGGATGGCACACAAACAAAAGTCTTTCACTGCATCTCAGTACACGTGACAATGATAGTAAACAAAACCAAACCAATATAGAGGTGTGGTGAGATTGTGTGTGTGTGTGTGCATGTGTGTGTGTGTGTGCGTGTGCGTGTGTGTGTGCGTGTGTGCGTGTGAGACAGACAGAGATTGAGAGAGAGGGAGAGAGAGAGAGGAGGAGGGCGAGAGAGGGGAGGGAGAGAGGGGGGAGGCAGAGGGGAGGGAGAGGGGGAGGAAGAGGAGGGAGAGGGGAGAGAGAGGGGGAGGGAGAGGGGGAGGGAGAGGGGGAGAGGGAGAGATGGTGAGAGAGGGAATAAGACTGAGGTAGAGAAATGGCTGGACAATGTAGAATCATGTGAATTGCTTTGAAATTTACAATGCCTGTCAGACCACAGCAGGAAAGCTTGACTCTCTGTTATAAACCATGCCTCATTTATTCCCCACATTTCTTGGTGGAGGTGTACCAGGTCAGCAGACAGCTCCAACTCTGTTCCATCTCCCCCTCCGCCCCCACCCCACTCCCCAGCAGGGAAGCAGAGGACTCAGCCTATATCTGTCACTCTCTGTTGGAACAAGTGGAAAATCCACCACTTCCAAATATCCTGGGCTTTGCTTGTTACTGCAGCGGAGTGGGCCTCTGTTGAACTCAAGCCCTGGGAAGGCCACAAACATGGGAAAGTCATTTCACACCTTTCAGTGTTTGAGTTGGGAATGAGCAATGCCAGACAGAGGCCGCAAAGGGCCAGAATGAACACTTCTGCCTTTCAATTTTAACACCACCAGGCAGCACAGTTGTGCTGCGGGTAGGAGCTGCTGCCTCACAGCACCAGAGACCCGAGTTCAATCCTGGCCTTGGGTGCTGTCTCGGTGGAGTTTGCACATTCTCCCTGCGACCACGTGGGTTTCCTCCGGGTGCTCCAGTTTCCTCTCACATCCCAAAATAGGTGGAGTGTGGTAGGTTAATTGATCACACTGTAAATATGTGCAGTAGAATCAGGGGGGAGTAAATGGGAGAGTGCAGAGAATAAAACAGGATAAATGTCAAACTTGAGTAAATGGGTTGGTGATGGTCAGCACAGACTCTGTGGGCCGAAGGGCCTGTTTCCATGCTGTACACCTCTGTAACATTTGCGAAGAGAGAATTGGTGAAATCAGACACTCTCCTGCATAATGGAAAGGTGAAGAGATTATGACTGAAGCAATACAAGGCAAGTCTTATCTAGTATTACCTGCAACCTGTATACCATTTCTCTCGGCACAGATACTGCCTGATATATTGAGTCACAGAGAGATACAATGTAAAAGCAGGCTCTTCAGCCCAACAAATCGGCGCCAAACATTAAGTATACCATTTACACTCACCCTATTTTATTCTCCCCACATTCCCATCAACTCCCCCCAGATTCTACCACTCCCTTACACACTTGGCATGATTTACAGTGGCCAATTAACCCACCAACCCACACATCTTTGAGGGGTGGACAGAAACTGGAGCACCCGAGGGAAATCACGTGGTCACTGGGAGAACATGCAAACACCACACAGACAGCGTCAGGGGTGAACCTGGGTCCCTGGAGCTATGAGACAGCAGCTCTACGAGCTACACCGCCGAGTATCAAAGACTTTATTTCAGATATCGAGTGATGCCTGTGTTGTTTTTCGATCACCTGCACACCTTCTCAGCTCCAGCTGAAGTTGAAAAGTCTGCTGCTAATTTTACCCAATACACTTGAGGCTTTTCAACAATTGTGTCGTCTGCTGCTTGTTGTTTAATGTGTGGCATCCTTTGTGTCAGATAGACATGGGTTCAAATCCCCCTTCAGAATCTTGAGAACAAAATTCAGGCAGACACAGAAGAGAACTGAGCAAGGGCTGGTGAGTTGATAGTCCACCCCTTGGGGTATATAGGAAAGATCTCTTGGTACTATTTTAAAGAGCGGTGAAGTTATCTGCAAGTGTCCAAGTTATCATGCATCTATCAATCAACACTAAAGCTGATGATCTGGTCATTATCACATTAGGATTGGTGGAGGGTCCCCGTGTACAAATTAACTGCTGCATTCCCAACACTGCAACACTAACTACATTTCAATATGCAGCACAGTAGATTGAGACAGTCTGTAAAAGGCCTGGTTTAAACATTAGTCTTTTGTTTCCCTTCTTATCAAATGCAAAGAAGAGCAAAAATAAGGTCAGCTTCACTCTAAGGTATGAATGCAGCTCAAATTCAGGCCAGCATGCTGTTCATTACACGTCCTACTTTCTCTTTGCCGCATTTCTTCGCTGCATTCCATCTGCCTAAAGGCTCCTTCATCTGATGACATATGAGAACACTATAGTATCTCAGTGACCCATTATAGCCAGATATCACTAACACCAACTGGACAGCTTTGAGGCACAAATCTTTCTCCTCCTGTAAGTCTGTCATTCTCTCGACAAATAATTTGACAAAATATCTTAACTTTGCATTATGTTAGCATCAACGTTCCAAAGCAGTGATAGAATATTTGTGTAATATTTCCAGATATGTTCTCATGAAGACAGGCCCTGTATCGTTATTTTCTCTATAACCTGTCTTTTATAAAGGTATACATTTTCCAATGCCCTTCTGAAAGTAGTCCTGCTGTCATAAACAAGAGCGTCGCCTTGACGATATATGCTCGGCCACAGACTACCTGAGACTAAGGTCATTCAGACCTTTAACCAAAGCCCACCCAGGCACCCCAGTTAAGTCTCTACATCACTGGAGAACCATCAATAGGCAAGAGTATTGATCTCGAGCCATGTGTTCAAATCCCCATCATGGCACTACGGACCACCTCTTGCACAGCCATAGACTTGTCTCTGATTGAGGTATTTTTGCACTAATGCCTTGTTTGCACAGTCTTCTTCTCTTCATTGTCTTGTATAATTTACGTACAACTTATGTTCTGTGTGCTGTTATCTGAATCTATGTGCCTGTGATGCTGCTGCAAGCAATTTTTTTCCTTGTACCTGTACCTCACTGTACTTGTGCACTTGACTTGAATTTAAATTCGATTAAATAAACCTGGAACTAAAAAGCTGGTGTCAAGAAAAGTAACCATAAAACAACTGGATTGTCAGAGAAAAAAAAATATGGTTCACTGATGTCCTTCAGGGAATGCAATCCACTATCCTTATCTTACTCAGTTTAAAAGTGACTCCAGATCTATTCCAATGTGGCTGTTAATTGCCCTCTGAAATGGCCCGTCAATCGCCCTGCTTTGGGGCAACTGAGGACGGACGATAAATGCCAGCCTTACCAATAACATTTGCATCCCATGGAGGCATAAATAATGAATAAAATGTGTACAATCACACAGGTAGTTCACTCAATCCCTAGATTCTTGGGCGCGGCAGTAAATGAGTAGTGAAAATGTTCCAGGCCAATTCAGCAATAACCTGAGCAAAGAAGTGAGTCTCTGAGTGAATGCTCACAGCTCCACCTAATCCCAGTTAACCAGCACTTTAATCTTCTGCAAATGGAAATAACCCTCGAGCACAAGAATTTGCAAAGTTCTCCACTAAAAGGAATGTTGTCTCAGCGTCAGAGGAACAGAGTGTGGATTGCGATGATAAATGTTACAGTAATTGGAAGGGAATGGTAAAAGAAGTTAAATTAAAAGCTCAAACTGCAGATATAATCAATAAATAAAGTCTCTGAAAAGAGCAGTTGTGCTAAATTTCAGGTTTAAATTCAATTTTGTTAAATTGGACTTTCAAGTGCATTCTTGGAATAACTGTGAGGACCACAACATATAAGATTATGAGAGGCATAGATAGAGTAGACAGCCAGTATCTTTTCCCCAGGGTTGAAATGTCTAATATCAGAGGGCGTGCATTTAAGGTGAGAGGGGGTAAGTTCAAAGGAGATGTGAGGGGCAACTTTTTTTTTACACAGAGAGTGGTGGGTGCCTGGAATGCACTGCCTGGGGTGGTGGTGAAAGCAAATACGATAGGGGCATTCAAGAAGCCCTTAGATAAGCCCATGAATGTCAGGGAAATGGTAGGATATGGACATTGTGCAGGCAAAAGGGATGAGTTCAGTTGGGTGTTTTATTACGAATGTAATTAGTTCTGCACAACATTGTGGGCCAAAGGGTCTGTTCCTGTGCTGTACAGTTCTATGTCCTATTGTTGGCCATAATGCCAAAAGATTCTCCTCCTGTCTGAATGATGACATTCTGGTGAAGAACGTCTGAAAGGAAAAGCTAACAAATGACTTCTGTTATCACACCTTCATTTTGCATACCCAGCTACGACAATTCCTTGGAACTTTTAATGTAGAGTTGAATAGCAACTCAAAAGACCAATCGTTGTATCACCTGACTGACACAAGAGACTCAGAATTCAGAGGGGCAATTTAAGGCAGTTTTTCAGAAGAAACTTACTGATAATTCTACTCCTTTGTGCTGCCTTTGTCCCACTGCCACTGATTGCCCTTTGATCTTTTTTTAAAATTCTCAGAGAGCCATGCCATGTGATCTTCCCAAAGAGTGGGTCTGAGGAAAGCATTGAGATTCTGTAGTGTTCTGATGACAAAGGCCACAATGCATTTCATATAACTATGCAGACGTTGGTAAGAACAGTGTGATACCCAGTGACCACACCCCTGCAAATTCCTCCTCTCTGTGTAACAAAGCAATAATTTGTTTGTTATAAATGGATTTAAAAACTGAATGGTAAATCTGTCTTCACACAATGCAACCTGTTTGAGATTCTGTATGACAAGCAAGAACGATTATAGTTGCACAGCTAACAACAAAACAATCCAGCCTGCCTAAAACCACTTCCAAGCCATTTACATTTTGTGTCATAACTGTTTTATCTTTATTAAATTTCTGCCAGCAAAGGTAATAACTTGTACTCGGTTGTCTTGCTTTGAAAGATAAAAGTGACCTGCTACAAAAGGTTATGCATCGAATAAAATTTACTTATCAAACTATGTAAATATAAGAATTGAGTAGGGTAATGGATCTCTTCAATGCTTCAGAAATACAGGATGCCATTTAAGAGTCAATAACACAGAATGTTATTTTTTTGATTAATACAGGGTGGCAGCTATTGAAAGAGATTTGCATATATAATTGTGCCTTTCATCATTTCAGGATAGTCCCCAAGCATTAAGCAACCAACAAAGTTCTTTTTGAAGTCTCTTCACTGTTGCAATGTGGGAAATATGGCAACAAACTGAGCAGAGAAAGTTCCCAAAAAGTGAATAAGTAAAAGTTCAGCTCAGTGTCTCTCCATCCAGAGTTAAGAGATTGGGTAATTTCCCGTCATTCAAACCTGGCGACCACACTGCTTGCATGACTGCCACTGATTTTACGCAGAAAGCTTGCATTTAGTATTTTCCACTCAACCCAAATTTTATCAGGAGAATTTGCTGCTGTCCTTTCCCTAAGTTATACTCCTACTTCACAGCCTGGTATTTGCTGTGATTCCAGACATAAGCCCAATCCTGTATCCCACTCACTGGTTTACACAATGTTATCAACAGGCTCACTATTAAACAAGTCAAAGGATCACTTGTATTAGATGTTGGCAGTGGAGTACATTTGCTCCGGTACACTGTAGAAAGCTCTTCTTCAGATTCTTCCTGGGATTTATTATATCAAACCCTCAAGAGCAGATGGCCCCTCAGTTTAAATCTCATCTGAAAGACGGCTTGCTTGATAGTGCAGTACTCTCAGTGTTAGCCTAGATTTTGGTAATCGGACATTATCTCCCCTCTTTCTTTCCGGTCCTGATGGAGGATCTCAACCCAAAGTGTCGACTGTCTATTTCCCTCCATAGTTGCTGCCTGACTCGCTGAGTTCCTCCAGCATTTTGTGTGTTGCTCCGGATATCCAGCATCTGCAGTCTCTCGTGTTTCCATCGTGAGGTCAAGAGTTCATCTTGTATTCAAATCTCTGGAGAGGGACTTGAACTGACAGTGAAGTGGGAGTGGATAAATTACTGGAAAAGGAGCCAGAGTTCTGGACCACTCGTCCAGAGACTGGGGTGTGAAATCCAACATGGCAGCTGGGGAAGTTAAATTAAAGTAATTAATTGATTGTGTAATTAAAGTGAGTTTTGGTAATGCTGACCATGAAACTTCTGAATTGACAGAACCCATCTGGCTCACACATGTCCTTCAGGGAACAAAATTTACCATCCTTACCAGATCTGGTCTATATGTGACTCCAGGATCTGCTACCTACTCCCTCACTTCCGGGGCAATGGGGATGGGCAATAAATGCGAGTATTGCCTGTACCATCAACATCCCATGAACAACTTCTCTTTATCACTTGAGCCAAGGTCAATAGCCTTCTGAAAAACTTCTCCATGGAGATGATTTGCAGGATTGATCCCTGAAAAATTGATCAGTGGGAAGCCAACATGACCGGATATCATTCCTGGTCAGCCTGTAGAATTGGATACGTGTTGGATTTTAATTGTTGGGCTTCATTTGAATACTGCTGGTTGTCCAAACTGGGAGAAAGAGACCAGATGACTAGACCTATGGATCAGGCAGTCTGAAGACAGATTGCACCTCAAGAGAAGGCTACAGGCTCTGGGTTACTCCAGGAAGATTCTGACTGGAGATTTCCCTGTTGGACTTGAAGGGTTACTCTGACTTCCAAGGATAGCTTCACAGATGACCTATCGTATCCTTGTTGCCTTTTGTACTGGGGTCTGGACCGGGTACTCATTGCTTTACCAGGTGATGATTCTGTCACACCAAGGTGGAGATCTTCACCGAATGACAGCATCAAGATATTTTAGTAGGAGTGGTTCATTGTTCCATGATTCATTAACCTTTACAAACTCTACATTCCTATCCAGTCCCTATGTGCTTTCAATGCCTGGAGTTCAGGAATCAGGAACATTCCCAATGACTGAGCAGCTCTCCGAGGAAAAGGATTCTGAGGATTCACAGTTCTCAAAGGAGATAAATTTCTCCTCTGTCCTAAATGGCTGACCCCTTACTCTCAGACTTGGGCTACTAACCAAGTGAAGGAACAACTTAAATAAATGGGGAAATAGAACTGAAAGTGTCTCTGGAATTTGGAGCAACAATCCACTGAAGGTTGAGCAGCATCTGTGGGAGGAAAGGAAATGCTGAAGTTTTGGGTCAAAACCCTGCATCAGTGTAGAGATAGTCAGTATAAAGACAAGAGGGGAAGGGGTGAGACAGGGGCCAGTGGATGATTGGTGGACTGAAGAGTGGTGAAGGACAGAGCTGGGGTCTGGATGCTCCACTTTGACTCCTTTCACCATCTTTCCCTGGAAGAGAATTAAAACCCCTGCAGTCAGAAGTTCAGTGGCAGTGGTTAAAATGGGACACTTTCACAGCTGAAACTTTTTTTCTGGGTCTCTCACATTTTTCAACCAGAATTATGCGGCATAGATCTGTCAAGTGGTTTCACTTGAGCCAATATTCAGGGAACATTAGTTTTTTTTAAATCATTCATTGCATTCTCTGAAGCAATAGCCTTAATCCTAACAGATGCTCTCTGAAGGAAAGGCCATGAGGTACAAATAGATCAAACAAACAGGCTTTTCCCAATGCTTCTCCAGAACAATTCGATCGAAGCTTGGAAGGCTAATGGGCCATGGATGAGGCAGACTTTAATTTGTGTTTTAAATGGGGTATTTTTGCAATCAGCTGCTTCAGTTATTATGTGTCAGTGATCAGAAGACATGCTTAAAGAAGGCTTGAAATGATCCATAACCACTCTGTAAAACCTAGGAGCTATCTCAGTCAACAGTGTAAAACAGCAGATACTGAAGCAACCATCCATCACGGAAGCAAATGCAAAGTAAATTCAGGCTGGTTGTATAATGGGTGCCCAATTTGATATCTGCTATTTTACACCATAATTGACCCAAATTCAAACTACATTTGCCATCCCAACCACACACGCAAGAACCCCACACCTTGTCTTTCCACGTTTACTCCCAACTATGGAGGTTCTGGATGTGGTGACTTTACCAGTGACCACCCATTCTATATGATATTAAGCTGGTGCCGATTCATTGGAACGCATCCAGGTCACTACTTTGGACAATGCTGTGAAGATCTGAATCCGATACAAGGTGATCAGTCTGATTTTTTCCTCCTGTTAGTAGTTTGACCAAACTCAACAAAAACAACACAGTGGCCAGTCTGGTGGGACCCTGCAATTGGGGTCCCAAGGAAGATTCGCCGTCACCATGGGCATTCTGAAAAAGGCAAACATGAAGTGCTGGCTGGTTCCAGCTCAATCCACCCCTGTTGCACAGCTGACCACAGACATGGTCAAGGATGGAGGTTTTAAGGAGAAAGGCGAGGTTTAAGATGGAGGAACTAAGGAATGGAGGGCACAGTAGCACAGTTAGAAGAGATGCTGCCTCACAGCTCCTGCAGGAGGATGAATCATAGCTGTGGAGAAAGGAACAACAGAAGATGTTGTACAAACTCCTGGTGCACTGTGACACCACACACATTCCAACTCTCACTTCTGATGCCTTCAGTTGTGGGCCTGCCCAATTAAAAGCCATATTATGGACAATGGACAGGAAAGACCATGACCTGATGCACATAGCTGCTGCCTCACGGCGCCAGAGATCTGGGTTCAATCCTGACCTCTGGTGCTGTCTACGTGGAGTCTGCACCTTCTCCCTGTGACCACACGGGTTTCCCCCAGATACTTTGGTTTCCTCCCAGATCCTTATACATGGGTTGGTAGGTTAATTAGCCATTGTAAGTCACCCAGTAATGTGTAGGTGAATAGTAGAATCTTGAGGGAGTTGCTGGGAACAGGAAAAGAACAGATTACGGGGAAAATTATTTTTGCCTCCTTCCATGTCACAAGGGAAATCGATGGAAATAAGTGTTTCTTTTTCTGATTAATTGAATATATTAGTTTAAACTTTGAACTTTATTTATACGGTAACAGGCCCTTCTGGCCCAACGAGCCCACGCCGCCCAAGTACACCCATGTTAACCTACTAACCCGTACGTCTTTGGAATGTGGGAGGAAACCGGAGGACACCCACGCAGTCACAAGGAGAACGTACAAACTCCTTACAGACAGCAGCGGGAATTGAACCCTGATCGCTGGCACTGTAATAGCGTTACACTAACCGCAATGCTACCGTGCTGCCTGCTATCAAGACATGAATGGTCTATTGTGAGCCCTTCATTTTGCACCCACTTCCACTGCACAGCCCCAAGACAATCACAACAAAAAGTCTTTCCATCTTTATTTCAGGCACACAAGGAAAGGATCAAAGGTGGAGTGAGTGAGGCAACGACCCACACTGACACTGAGAGTCCCCAGCATCAACTGGTACATCAGGTGACTGATGGATGATGCAAGTGTCCTCATGTACTCGTTGGGACTCAACAGTGCTGCATCAATCACAACATTGCAAGGCCCAGCTTAGATCCACAAACAACCTGCTGGAGGAACTCAGTGGGTCGAGCGGCATCTGTGGGAGGAAAGGAAGTGTCGACGTTTCGGGTTGAAACCCTGCAACAGGACTGACTATCTCCCCTCTCCACTCTGTCCTGATGCAGGGTTTCGACCCGAAACGTCGACAGTTCCTTTCCTCCCACAGATGTTGCTCGACCCACTGAGTTCCTCCAGCAGATTGTTTGTTGCTCCCGATTCCAGCATCTGCAGTCTCTTGTGTCTCCAGCTGAGATCCATGTCTGCACCAGATTGTCACTTCTTTGCTAATATTGCAACCATAAAATTAAAAAGGAAAGACAAGATTCTTCAATTTGAATAATGGGAGAATGTGTTCTTAATTTCTCACAGATCTCTGGAACAATTAAAGAGTAAAACCGACACTCTCTGAAACAAATGTAACCCCTTTATTTTGTGACCAATTTGCAGCATCAAGAGTTAACCAACAGAGCCTGCTCTGTAACATCTGTTTTCCCAGAAGTCTGACACATTACTCTGTCACCACAACTGGTCGCATTAGCAGCTGTCAACAGTGCTCAGCAAGAAGCTGGTATGGCTTCGCAGAGATGGCAGAGAGCAGGACACTCCAGACTTTGATCTTCCTCCAACCAGGCTGTTTTTGGCCTTGCTACCCCTGGATTAATCAAATGTGATGCATCCCCACCGAGGTCTTCCAGTGACTTCCCTCATGAAGCATGCTGCCTAGTTGTCCAGCAAGAGCAGAATAGATTTAATTTCCAATTGTCTGCCAACACGCAATGGCCGGGGCCATCCTTCTGATGACTGACGTCCTGACGGGTTGCAAACTGTCTGAGAAAAATACTACTGGAAGTTTAATGCTTTGAAAGAGAAGAGAAAAGGAAAAGTGAAAACAGATCTGTAGAAAGCAGCAATGCAGTGAAATGAACCAAAAGTCCTTGGAGGGAACTACTTCTCAGAAGACTGTATATCATACTTATAATGATGTAGATTGAGGTTATTCAATCCATTGAGTCGGTGTTGAATCCCAGATGACCAGTCCCATTAATGCTATTCTCCCGTTCCTAATTTCCCTGTGCCCTGTGGCACTCGCTCTTACACCTATCATTTGATCAGAAAGGAAGGATTTACAGTATACGCACTTTAGAAAGGAACATTAAATGTAATTGCATTTCCATAGCACTTTTCAATTTGACACTGTAATAGCTTTGACAGTGGTTGGAGGGACCTGTAAGTATTGAGTTTATATTAGTTCTTGTACAGTATCATTGAGCTTTGGAATTCAATGTCACTTGTGAACTAAATTCTTCCAAACTACAATCTCCCATGCTGATTGCTCAATGACCTATGATGTTTGTGGAACTGGATGTTTTCCTACAGAACACAGAACAGTACGGCACAGGAACGGGCCCTTCAGCCCACAATGTCTGTGCCAACAATGATGCCAATTTAAACTGCGCGTCTATGTACCTCCATTCGCTGCCTGTTCAAATGCCTCTTAAACATTGCTATCACATGTTCTTCCATCACCTCCCCTAAAAGCATGTTCCAGGCACCTCCGTGTAAAATAAGCTGCTGGAGGAACTCAGCGGGTCAGGCAGCACCTGTGGAGGGAAATGAACAGTCGACTTTTCAGGTCGAGGTGAGGGGTCTCAACATTGACTGCCCCTTCCCCCCTCCACATGCTGCCTGACCCATTGAGCTCCTCCTGCAGTTTGTTTTTCGCTCCAGCTTTCAGCATCTGCAGTCTCTTGAGTCTCCACCTCTGTGTAAAAATCTTGCCTCATAAATCTCCTTTAAACTTTCCTCCTCTCACCTTAAAGGTCTGCCCACTAGTATTTGACATTTCCACCCTGAGAAAAAGACTGATTATCTCTGCTAACTGTGCCTCTCTGTATGCTTCTGTCAGGGAGATACAAAAATTTGGAAGCCCGTACAAAGCCCCTTCTCCTTCACAAAGTGGAACTGGTCGAGGTTCCAACAACAAAAATCCCACCTTCAACACGGAAAGCTGCATCCCGAGATGCTTTGCAAGAGCTCTTTGTTATAGTTCTCTCATTGGAAGTGGGCATTGGTGGGAAGGTTGATGTGGTGGTGTGTCTTGTAGAACTGCTGTTATCCAAAGGTGCACTGGCAGTGCTACAGAGCAGGGAGTTGCGGGGTGTTAACTGAGCAGGGATGAGGAAAAGGCAATATATTTCCAATGCAGGTCGGAGTGTGAGTCACAGTTTAACTTCGGGGTTGGTCCTGTCTCCTGCCATCGACCTTCCAAGAGGAAGAGGTCATGGGTTTGAAATCTGCTATTATCAAACAAAGTTCGTCACTGAACCACCTAATATCCTTTCCTTCCATGGTGAGTGTAACAGGCAGAGAAGGGAAGAATACAATCAATTTCTGTTTGACACAGCTTCTCTTCTTCGCCCATTTGATGATAGAGGTTAAGTTCCCCTTAAGGTTTGATTTCTGCGCATAAACTAACTCTTAAATCTCAGATCTTAGTTTGCAGAAATGTGAAATAAGGAACAAAGATGCCACAGGCGAGGAACAGGAGGTCGAGACTGTCTCCTAAGACAGAGACACAGAGATCAAGAAAGGGGAGAAAGGTGTCGGGAATGATCCAACTGAACTTGAGGGTTGGGTGGAAGCTGGTTGCAAAGTTGATGAAGTTGATGAGTTTCGTCTGGGTGCAGGAGGCTGCAACAATGCAGTTGTCGATGTAGCGGAGAAGGAGTTGGGGAGTGGTGCCAGAGTAGGTTTTGATCATGGACTGCTCCATGTAGAAGGTCACTGACTTGAAAAGTTGACCCTGTTTCTCTCTCCTCAGTTGGTGCCTGGTCTGCTGAGCACTTGCAGCCTTTCCTGCCATCATCTTTGACAATGAGAACACAAGAGAGCAGAGTCCCTCTGACCATGCTTCTTGAAGGATTTTGTGTAAGACACTGAACTGAATACAAAGCACGAACATGCATTAATATTGTGTTTTTCATATCTTCAGTTTAGCCAAAGGCACCTCACAGCCATTGAATTACATTTGCATTTAAGTCACTGTTGTTATGCAGACAAGCATGACAACCAATTTGTACACTGCAATGTCCTACAGACATCAGGAGATAAATGATCAGTGCACTTGTATGATGTGATGTTGGCTGAAGGATTAATGTTGACCCAGTCACTGGGAGGACTTCCCTGCTCTTCCCTCTTGTGTTTTGGAAATTTCTACAACCACCTGAAGAGCTAAGCAGGCCTCCAGATGAACATCATGCATGAACGACATTGTCAATGCATCACTCCTGCAGTTCTGAGCTGAAGTGTGAACTATGTACACAAGTCCTGCAGTGAGGCTTGAAACCACAAGCTGCTGATTCTGCGGCAAAGATCTGCCAGTGAGCTAAGCAGATCCTTAAATAGAACTGAGCTCCAGAGACTACATTTTTTTTTACAACATAAAAGGAGGCTATTCAACCCATCAACTCCATGCCAGCTCTCAAAGCATTCCCAATCAGTCCCATTCCCCCATTTGTTCCCCTGAGATCTATTCTCTTTTATATGCTCATCAATTTCCTCCCCCGAACACTGTCGAGCCTGAAGTCCCACATCCGCGGGTTTGGGAACAGCTACCTTCCGACAACCATCGGGTTCTTGAACTGACCTGCACAACCCTAACCCCACCTCAGCATCGGAACACCACCTCTTGCACTACCATGGACTTGTCTCTGATTGTGCCTTTGTCTTATTTTTGCACTCACGTTTTGTTTTGCACAGTTTTTTTCTCTCTCTCTTCACTGTTTTGTTTAATTTATGTTCCTTACCTTCGTGCCCATGAATGCTGCTGCAAGCAAATTTTTATAACTGTACCTGTACCTCACTGTACTTGTGCACATGACAGTAAACTTGACTTGATGATTCTCCCAACACACATCAAGAATCATAGAATAACACAGCATGAGAACAGCCTCATCCAAGCTGGTTCTATGACCCATGTTTGGCCCATAGCCTTCTAAACTCTTCCTATCCATGTACTTGTCCAACTGTTTTTAAATGTTGTTAATGTACCTGCCTCAAACATTTCCTCTGGTAGCTCATTCCACATACGCACCACTCTCTCTGTAAAAAAAATGTTGCCCCTCAAATTCCTATTAAATTGTTACCCTCTCACCTTAAACCAATGCCCTCTGACTTGAAACATCGACTATTTATTTCCCTCCACAGATGCTGCCTGACCTGCTGAGTTCCTCCAGCAGTTTGTGTGTGTTGCTCCAGATTCCAGCATTTGCAGAATCTCTTGTGTCTCCCTCTGGTTCTTGATTCCCCAAAAGACTGAGTGCATTCACCCATCTACGGCCCTCATGATTTTATACAATCACCACTCAGTCTCCCACATGGAATGTGGGAGATATACAAACGGAGCAATTTACAGTCACCAATTATCCAACCAGCACATCTTTGGGAGGAAATCCAAGCATCCAGGGAAACCATAAAATCACAGGGAATACATGCAAATTCCACACAAGGCAGCACCAGAACAGAGATCAAATGCAGGAAACGAGAGTTCCAGTTCTGGTCGCCTCATATAGGAACGAAGTGGAAGCTTTAGAAAAGGTGCAGAGGAGATTTACCAAGATGTTGCCTGGATTAGAGAGCATGTCTTATGAGGATAGGTTGAGAGAGCTAGGGCTTTTCTCTTTGGAGAGAAGGAGGATGAGAGGCGACTTGAGAGAGGTGTATAAGATGATAAGAGGCATAGATCGAGTGGAGAGTCAGAGACTTTTTCCCAGGGTGACAATGGCTAACAGGAGGGGACATAATTTTAAGGTGATTGGAGGAAGGTGTAAGAGGGATGTCAGGGGTAAGTTTCTTTTACACAGAGAGTGGTGGGTGTGTGGAACGCACTGCCTGCAGAGGTTGTGGGGGCAGATACATTAGGGACATTTAAGAGACTCTTAGATAGCCACATGAATCAATGGAAAAATAGGGGAATATGTGGGAGGGAAGAGTTAGATAAATCTTAGAGCAGGATAAAATGTCGGCACAACATTGTGGGCCGAAGGGTCTGTACTGTGCTGTAGTATTCTACGTTCTATGAGGCACTGCACCATACTTGAGCCCAAAATTCCACACTCCAGTACAGAAGGAGTGTGGAATTTTGTTTGCCAAACTTATAAGGAGCACTACTATGAAATGGCACCTTCAGGATGAGATGTTACACTGAGACTCCATCTGCACTTTCAGGTGGACACAATCCGAGGAAAGACATCCTGGCAAAGATTTATCTTTGAATCAATGCAATTATCTGCTCATTACCACATTGTTTTTTGTGGAAGCTGGCGAAGCACAAATTGGCATCTGGGTTTCCCACATAACACTTCAGTCATTGCAAAAAGCTTCAGGACATCATGAGGTCATTAAAGGTCCCATATGAATGAAAGTTTCTTTTGACATTATTGCTATTGAACACAAACCTGACAGTTTCAATGATTAACCTATCATTTTTGTATAGCAATCAGGCATATATTTTGAAAGTGAATGCTTTCTTAACAGCTGTGCCAAATTGACTTTTGTAGACACACCGAAAGCAATCTATAGGCTATGTTTATCTATTTGCTACAAACATCAGTAAAAATTGATCCACTGTTTTGCTTGAGCTGCAGACACATTCAATACATTGATACTACCCAAAGCAGCAAGGTTGCAGAAGTTCTGAACTAAGGTGATGGCTCTCAGCCGAAATTGCAGAGGGGAAACATCAGGCCCAATATCCAATCAAATATTTCAAACGATAAGTTAAACCTACGATTGACCAAATTTTGTTTGCCAAACTTATAAGGGATATGGGGCAAAAAAGCGTCCATGGGCCAAAGGAATGTCTGTGGACCAAAAGCAGAAAGGCTGGAAGAACTCAGCCAGGCAAGGAGCATCTATGGAAAGAGAAACCAGTCAATGTTACAGGTCAGGAACCTTTCCTCAGAACGGGGCAAAAAATGGAGGGTTTACAGTCTTCAAAGTAGAGCTGGAGGGAGGAGTGGTGTCTTGTAATGTACGTGCTGTTGCTGCAAACGGGTAATTTTCATGGCATTCGTACCCTGTGTACGGATGCCTATAACAGCAATAAACCTGAACTTGATCTGTGAGACTAAAGACTAAATGGAGATAGTTTAATACAGGTTGTGTGATCAGGAGCATGTACTGACTGTTAGCAGGGTGAGATAATGAGAGAAGAGTTTACCTGATGTAGGAAAATTCAATGTTCATTCCCGAGAGCTGTAAAGCGCCTGGACAGAAGATGAGATGCTGTTCTTCTACTTCACATTGGGCCTCACTCCAGCACTGGAAGAAGTCGCAGACAAACAGGTCGAAGTGCCAGAGGGATTGAGAATTAAAGTGGCAACAGGAAGCTCCGAATCACTTGTGCAGTCTGAATACAGGTGCTCTGTAAGCAGTCGCTCAGTCTGTGTTTGATTTCTCCAGTGCAGAGGAGACCGTATTGTGAACACTGAATGCAGTACACTCAATCGGACAAAGTGCAAGTGACTCACTGCTTTACCTGGAATGATTCTTTGGGCCAGTAGAATTTGATTATAGATCAGCTGTGGTTTCAATTGCATCCCGTGACCTCCTACCAATTTCAACGCACTACTTCCCGCTGGGATTCCTGTGGCCAACCGTAACATGAGCACATACTGCCTGCAGTAAGACCTGCACAGCCTTCAGACAGAAGCTGAGCAGCAAACAGCATTGATGCCATGAATGTGTCTAACAATGGCCAACTCTGGCAAGCCAGAGTCTCACACCTTTTTTTGACGTTCAAAGGCATTCCAATCGTTGACTCCCCCAGGGTCACCACTGACCATGTACTCACCTTCCACATAAATGTTGTGTGGGACAAATCTCCTTCAAGCCTTTCCAACATCTACAATACAAGCCACATCAGGAGCACACTGCAGTACTCTCCATTGGTCTGCGTGAGTCCATCTCCAACAACTCTCAGTCATGAGTGTATGTCATCTACAAAATGCACTGCAATTATTCACCCAGGCTACTCCAACAGCACCTCCCAAACTTGTGAAGCCTGCCACCAAGGAAACACCAACACTTACAGGTTCCCCTCCAAGGCACATATCATCCTGCTTTGGAAATATATCACTGTTCCTTCATTGTGACTGGGTCTAAATCCTGGACCTCCCTACCCAACAGTACTGTGGAAGAACCTTCAACAAGACTGCTGTGTTTCAAGAAGACACTTACACCTATCATCTCAGGAAATCAGAGATGGGCATTAAGAGCTGACCCTCTCAGCAAAGGCCAGATCCCATGAGAGAATAACCAAATGTGAATCAGACTCCAATATTAACTTCTGAAGTGCACAAAGGAAGTTCATTTGCCTGATCTCCTGAGAGCAAAAAATTTGCTTCTCATACCTTTTGCAACTTCTCTACATGTTAATGCTGGGTTTATGTGGTCAAAGCACCATACAGTACTTAAAGGGGCTACTTGACCCAACAGTGCTGTGCTGGCCCATAGATTAGCCCCACTGCTTTCTTATGCCCCTTAGTCTGATATCAGAGTCATAGAATCATACAGCATGGAAACAGGCCCTTTGATCCAACTGGTCCATGCCAGCCAAGATGCCCATCCAAGCTAGTCCCATTTGCAAGCGTTTGGCCAGAACCTTCTAAACCTTTCCTATCCATGGACTTTTCCAACTGTCTTTAAAAGTTGTTATCGTACCTGCCTCAACCACTTCCTCTGGCAGCTCATTCCACACACATACTGCCCTTTGTAAAAAAACTTGCCCCTCAAGTCCCTATTAAATCTCTCGCCTTAAACCTCTGCCCTCTCGTTCTTGATTCCCCAACCCTGGGAAAAAGACTGAGCGCATTCACCCTATCTGTGCCCCTCATGATTTTATACATGAATGATCTGTTCAATTTGCATTATTTGTAAAATCTTGATCTTGGATCAATTTACACCACGGTGCATTCATGACCAAAGCAACATCATCCTCCATCCTGCTCCTCGCAATTCCACAACTTGCTGACACTGGACTAACAAGCTGAGAGTGGCACTGGAAAACCACTGGAAGTGACAAAAGAGCACTGCAGAGAATGGTTGAATTATCTTTTTTTTATTGTCAGCATAAGGCTGTCATTTATAGCACCATCAAGTGAGCTGGAATTTGCTTGCTCTAAATCTTAAAATAAAACAGCTGGCCTTATGGGATAGTTAGCATCACCAGCAAGGTTCCTTCACTCTGTGACCTGCTTTAGCCCTTGTCACTTGATTTATAGGGCTTTAGACAGAGAGCTAGAGCGAAAACATTGTTTGTAAACAGCTCATCATTTGTGGGTCTTTGCCAGACTAGTCTTCAATTGTTTGTTTTCTTTTACATTGCCTCAGAAAGGGAGTGGAGGTAACAGAGAGATGGCAGTCCAGGTAAGAAGCAGCAGTGTGTTCATATACATCTTCTGCTGAACGCCAGCACTGTGCTCTATCTGCAATGAACTGGCTGCAAAAAGTTGCACTTGTTTGTCCTTTGTGCAGTCACCTTCACATCTCAACTTCTTGCTACTGTGGAAAGTACACTGCAGGAGTAGCAAGTGAATCCTCAAGGCTTCTTGCTCCTCTCTGCTGCAAACTGTGAGACCATTTGGCAACAACAGCTCAAACGCCCTGGGATAATTAGCTTGTTTCTAGGGTGGGTGGGGATTTTGACAAAGACTAAAAACTAATATTTGCCTTCCTTCCTCGATCACCTGGGGTAGCTATCAAACCGTGAAGAAGTGCGACCTAGATACTTTCAGGGTTGGATCTCACACATTAAGATAGATGTACCAGTGATTATTTGTGCAGACAGTTTGCAATCTGAGTTCATCCGACCCACAATGTTACAATTAAAAATGAAAATCAACTAAAGGTTGATTGTATTGTTGAAATAAAGTGGTGTATTAACAGAAGGGCAAATCTCATTCCTGCTTGCTTTAAATTTAATGTCCAGCACCGCACAAGAACAAATTAATTTTCCCCATAACTTTCAAAGTTCCAATGTATGTCATGGAGATAAAACAGTCTTGTAGCAAATGGATTTTAGTTAATAATAGATTATTGTCTCACTTTCATATTCTTCTATTCCCTTTCTTTCATTCTCCCAAAAGATACATTAAAGATAAAAAAAGAATTCTTTTTAATTTTCTTTTTCAACATTGCAGTATTTGTCATTTTGAGAAGTATATTTCATGTCTCCCATGTTAGACAGAGGGTGACAAATTGCCCTAACACACGTGCTCTAGTTTTTTCCAACAATAGGAAGGTACTCTGGGCTGAAGTGCCAGGTTCTCAGGGGTATTAACATTGGTGTATGATAAGACTATTCAGCCCCTTGAGTCCGTTCCACCATCCATGGCTGATGTGTGGCCCAAATCCATGTGTCTACCTTTTCCCTCCATCCTTTAATAGCTTTTGGTTAACCGGATGCATCACGGCTTGGTATGGCAACTGCTCTGCCCAAGACCACAAGAGACTGTAGAGAGTTGTGGACACAGCTCAGCACATCATGGAAACCAGCCTCCCCTCCAAGGACTCTGTCTATACTTCTTGCTGGCTCGGGAAAGCAGCCAGCATAATCAGACCCCTCCCACCCCAGACATTCTCTCTTCTCCCCCCTCACATCAGGCAGAAGATAAAAAAGCCTGAAAGCACGTACCACCAGGCCCAAGGTCAGCTTCTATCCCACTGTTATAAAACTATTGAACAGTCCCCAAGTACGATAAGATGGACTCTTGACCTCACAATCTACCTCATTATGGCCTTGCACCTTGTTGTCTGCCTGCGCTGCACTTTCTTTGTAACTGTAACACTTTATTCTGCATTCTGTTATTGTTTTCCCTTGTACTACCTCAATGTACTGATTGGATGAAATGATCTGCATGGATGGTGTGCAAAACAAAGTTTTTCACTGTACCTCAGAACATGTGACAATAATAAACCAATTTTCCAAAAATATCAGTCTCACATTTAAAGTTACTAAATGACCCAGCCATCAGTTTCTGCTTACAGAAGGGGTCCAAACTTTTACTACCCTCTGTGTGTGGGCACTCCCAAACTTCACTCTTAGAAGTCCTGGTTCTAACAAAAAGACTATGATCCCTCTCCCCAATTGCCTAACTATAAGACCACACCTCCTCCTCACCAGCAGAAACATTTTTTCTCCACCCTGTCAATGCCCTTTTACGTGTTGAAAACTACAGCCAAAACACTCTTTAAATTTACAGTAATACCAGGGAACAGATCGCTAATTTGTAAATGTCTTTCCCAGAAGTAGTAGGAGCTCAGTCAAAGATGAGACGAATAGATTTTGGGGATTTGGGGATACTGGGGGACAAGCAGGAAAATGGCAAGGAACAGGATCAGCCATGACAGTGGTGGACCTGCCCAGTGCTTCATGGGCACATCCCTCCCCACCATCGGTTGTATCTTCAGGAGGTGCTGCCTCAAGAAGGCGACATCCATCATCAAAGATCCCCAGCATCCGGGCCATGCCACCTTCTCACAGTTACCATCGGGCAGGAGGTACAGAAGCCTGAAGTCCCACACCACCAGGTTCAGGAACAGCTACTTCCCTTCAACCATTCGGTTCTTGAACCAACCTGCACAACCCTAATCACTACAGTTTAGCAACACTATGACTTGCTTTGATTACTTTGCACTAAAATGGACTTTTTTCTGTTCTAACTGTGTTCTTTCTTGGAAAAGTTGTGTTTAACATGTTTAATTTATGTTTTTCTAGTGAATATGCTTATATGATGCTCTGTGCCTGCGATGCCACTGCAAGTAAGTTTTGCATTGCACTGGTGCATACATGTACTTGTGCATGTGACAATAAGTTCAACTTTGACTTTGACAATGAATGACAGGGCAAAATCAAGGGCTGTTTGGCTTACTCCTGCTCCTTATGATCCGATTCATCACCTCCAGCACAGAACTGAGCCCTTTCAGCTCACCCTGTCCTCACCAATCACGATGCTTATCTACACGAATTCTATTTGCCTGCTTCAGGCCCAAATCCCTCCATACCTTTCTCATCCAAGTACCTATCCAAATATCTTTAAGCGTTTGTCTGTCTCTGTTCCTTGGTGTCATTCTAAGCACTTCAGGCATTTCTCCAGCAGTACTTCCCACTGCAAAAACATCCCAAGGGAGAAAGAAGCAACCCATTCCTGGGTCTTCAAAGAGTGAAAGTCCGAGGAGCTTTGGAAGACCATTGTGTCAGACATTGCGTGCGAGGTTCTACATCAAGAGAGTTGAACTACACCAGGAACAGTTACCCCAACTCTCAGAGAAAATTTTGGATCTTGTGGTCTTTGGGAAACCTCGCCTCACACTTCAGCCCACTACTGATGGGGTTGCTGCTTGGAGGCAGGTGTTATCTTTCAGAAACCGATGGCTTGACTGTTCTCCCAGATAGGTGCAAAAGGTCCAATAATTCCACAGTCTAAAGTATTCCCCTATCTGTCTCCAACTGCCCATCATCCATCACCTCACCTGGTTCCACATCATCTACCAGCCCGTCTCACCCCTCTCTCTCACCTCTTTATACTCCCTACCTTCCCTCTGCACTCTCAGTGCTGATGTAGGGTGTCGACCTGAAACGTCGACCATCCTTTTGCCTCCACGGATACCATTCGACCTGCTGAGTTTCTCCAGCAGTTTGTTTTCCGTGCCTGATTCCAGCATCTGCAGTCTCTTGTGTCTCCAATAGTCCTACTTCAAAAGTGCAAGCACGTCATCTTCCATGTCCTGGGCAGCAGTTATCCCTGAACCAACATCAGTAAAACAAATTGTTTGGCCATGATATAATGCCGCTCATGGGAGCTTGTTGTCCAACACATCAGCTGCCTTGGTTCCTACATTACAACATTTCTGCACACTGTGGATAAGTATTAGATGTGTAGAAAAAAGAATGTTGAAGGCATAATTTAGAGTCTTTCAGTTTTTAATTTTAGAAACCCACTCTGCTGGTGGGTTCAGCCAATCACACTGGGAAGTTGTGGCAAGGGGTCTAGTGAGTAATTGTGAGAGGGAAGGCTGCAATTTTATGAAGCATCTTTAGCCAAAACTGCCCTGCATATGCTCTTAACCGCCCAGCAGTCACTCAGAAGTCACTGGCCCATAGCTGTTGACCACACCCCAATTCAGTCCTTTAAAACCTGCACCCCTTACTCACCACACCCCAAATTAGACAATCCAATGCAAATGTGTCAACAGGGAAGGTGACTTATGCATGCCTTGTCCAAAAAAACAGGTGCTCAGGAATTCACCTCTGGTCAGCAACACCAAATGCACTGCAAAGTAACATCAGCAAAGCTCAATCCACTGAATCAAAGAAGTGAATTTCAGACACAATACACAAAATTTCAGAGGCAGAGTACAATTCATTGACACTAACTGGAGGTGCATTTCCGGGGAGGATAGATCCAACAAATTACTCCCTGACCAGCCTCCCCCATGTCATCAGTGAATATTCATTTCTTTATCATACAGGAAGAGAATGAGTCAGTGAGACAAAATCTTTCATTGCTCTTGCATTTGGCCAGCACAGAGTTGGTTAGAAGAACTGATGAACTCATGTCCTGATGCAGGGTTTTGACCCGAAACGTTGACAATTCCTTTCCCTCAACAGATGCTGCTCGACTCGCTGAGTTCGTCCAGCAGATTATGTGTTGCTCCAGATTCCAATACCTGCAGTCTCTTGTGTCTCCCTGACTGACAGCTGAATGTTAGTGGACAATTGAGAAAAGCTGATTTAACAGCTGGTAACTCGCTGTGGGAACCACAAGCAGCCACCTTAAATCTGAAACGTTTAATCAGAACCATTTGTACAACTCTGATTGTTTTATGCAGTGAGAGGTTTTTTCTTACTAAGCTCCTCAGAGAGAAAAGTCGGATAGGCTATTAAGAGAAGACGGCAGCTTTTCTTTCTTTGCCGAGGTTGCAACTCACAGTGCAAAGCCATTACCTCTTTGCGAGCTTCAGGAGTGATCGATGCACAAATGCCACAAACACAAAAGACTTGTCAGAGGTAATTTGATGAGCATATGACATAACTGCTGTGGACATACTGGCAGGACTCCTTGCAAGGGGAGCTGGCTGAAGAGCTTTCAGAGAGATTGCAACTCTTTCCCTATTTCTGTTAGCTGTTTCCAGTCCTTTCTTTTTTAAGAGGTAATATTGATTTGTTAATTGCATCCACAAAGTCTCGATCAACATGGCCTTCTAAAAAGCCAGCATCTAATTCACCGAGCTACCTCTCCAAACCATTACAACTTAACCTTCTCCCTTCTTTAGTTGTGACAGCTTCCCCCAATATTCCTCCAATAATATTGATCTCAAGATCTTCACCTCATAAAAAACGCACTGCAGATATTCGCCACTCTGACGGCACGTTCCAAACCCATGACCTCCATCAAGCGAATCCTGAGATATTATTTATTGCACCTGATGCTCCCATCGTGGCCTCCTTTACATCAGTGAGACCGGGCGCAGATTGGGGGACCGCTTCGCCGAGTGCCTTCGCTCCGTCCGCCATGCCAGCCGGGATCTCCCAGTGGCCAGCCATTTTAATTCCACTTCCCATTCCCACACTGACAGGTCTGCCCGTGGCCTCCTCCACTGCCGGGTCAAGGTGAAACGCAGATTAGAGGAACAGCACCTCATATTCTGCCTGGGTAGTCTCCAACCTGGTGGCATGAACATTGAATTCTCCAACTCCCAGCAACTGCTCCCCATCTGATCTTTCTTTTCTTTTCTCTCTCTTCCTGATCCACCAGCCCCCATCACCCAATCTCTTTCCCTTCCCCCACCTTCTGGATCTGCCCATCACCCACGCACTCCTCCCACTGGTTCCCCTCCCCACCTCCCTCCCTTTATTCCCAACTCCACCTTCCTCTCCTATCAGACTCCATCAGCCATTTATCATTTCCACCATCACCTCCGGCTTCTGACATCCTTCCCTCTATCCCCCTCCCTCATCTGCCTGTCATCCCTCTTCAACCTGGATCCACCTATCATCCGCGAGCTCTTGCTCCACCCTATCTCTCCACCTTTTTACACCGACCATCTCCCTCCTTCTTTCAGTCCAGATGAAGGGTCTCGACCTGAAACATTGACTGTCCGTGGATGCTGCCTGACCTGCTGAGTTCCTCCAGTGGTTTGTGCGTGGACCGACATCATCAAGTTCAAGGGCAGTACGCAGAGGGGAACACCATCACCTGTGTATTCCCCTCCAAGTCACACACCATCCTGATTTGGAAGTATATTGATGCCATTAAGCTGGAAAGAGTGCAGAGGAGATTTGCGAGGATGTTACCGGGATTCGAGGGACTGAGTTATGGAGAGAGGTTGGAGTGTAGGAGAATGAGGGGTGATCATATAGAGGTGTTTAAAATCATGACGGGCACAGATAGTAGTCTTTTTCCAAGTGTTGCGGAATCAAGAACGAGAAGGCATAGGTTTAAGGTGAGAGGGGAGAGATTTCATAGGAAACTGAGGGGCAACTTTTTCACCCAGTGAATGGTCAGTAGATGGAATGAGCTGCCAGAGGAAGTGATTGAGGCAGGTACATTATCAACATTTAAAATGTACTTGGACAGCTTCATGAATAGGAATGGTGAAGAGGGATCTGAGCCAAATGAGGGAAGATGGGACTAACTCAGATGGGAATCTTGGTTGGCATGGAGCAGTTGGGCCGAAGGGCCTGCCTCCATGCTGTATATTACTCCATAACTCTCTATGGCCGGTACTTCTTCATCACTGGTCCGAGGTGTCCCTTCCCCTTCAGCACTGTGGGAGTACCTTCACGGGAAGGATTGCCATTGTTCGAGAAACAGCTCACAACCACCTTCTCCAGAGTAGTTAAGAACATGTAATAAATGATAGTCTTGCCAACAACATCCACAACTGTGAAAAATGAACAATTTGTCTGAAAAACTACACACAAATCAGACCTCTAATCTCCTGGACAATCTCCAATAGCAGGGCGACCAGCAGGTTTCACAACTGGAGACCATCTTTCACACCCTCCTGTTGCCAGGGAAACCTTGTCCCAACTACCATGCCAACTTCAATCCTCTCATACTCCAGCAGTTCTTTCCTCCACGATTTCTTTATGCCAGCACCTCATGGAATTATTAAGGATTTTTCCAGCTATTAATTCCAAAGTAAATGTATTTTACTCTCATAAAGAATTCAGCTAAATCAGCCAAATACTTTGATATTTCATTAAGTGTTATACATCAAATGTGAATATACTTCAGTTGTCCAATACAGGAACAAGCCATTCAGCGAACGTTCTTCCTTCCACCAACATCACTGTTACGAACGTAAACCACAATTAGTAATACAGCAAGGAAACGAACTCCTCGGCTGAACCAGTTGGCACCAATCAAGATGCCCATCCAAGCTCGTCCCAGTTGCCTGTGTTTGGCCCATATCCCTCTAAATCTTTCATATCCATGTACCTGTCCAAGTATCTCTGGTCTCTGTTATACATGAACCTCCTCCCACCGAATTTACTTGATCTTTCCAGCATATCCTTCCATTGATTTTCTCCTTATGTGCTACCAAGCATCCCTTAATTTGAAAATCTGCCCCTCGCAACATTTGGCAGTGAGCTCCACATTCTCACCATGCTCTGGATGGAGATGCGTTCATTAATGACTACCTTTAGTTTTGTGATTCCCCCTTTGAAGAGAAATAACCACTTCCTTGCCCATCAAACTCTTTCATAAGCTTTAAATATTTCTATCAAATCAAACTTTCAGGACTATCTTTGAGAGCCCCAGCCTGTTCAATCTGTTCTGACAGGTCTATTGTGTCAGTTCTGGTAACATTCACCTGAATATCTTCTGCACCTCTTCCAATTCCTTCTATAAAATTGAGTTTATTTTATAAAAGCAAATAGTACAAGAAATATGTTTTACTGACATCTTCAGTTCTTGTGCATTCTCCCTGAACCAGTATAACTAGGTCAGGAGAAATAAATGTGAGACAGCAGCCTTTTCCCAACTTTATTGACCAAGAACCGATCAGGTCTGGATTAATGTTGACATTTATTACCAGCCACAGGAAGACAGCGCAGTCCTAGAGAACTCAGAACAGACTCTTATTGATCCATTCTTCAGTCACCCTGGACACCCAACAGAATCTCCAACTAAATCATCCTGTGTCCAAGATAGTTTTTATTTACATAAAAAACACTATATTTTGAAAGTTGCATACAATGGCACCACTGTTCTTAGCCAGAATATAAGAAATAGAAGGAATCAGGCTACACAACTCCTTTCATCATTCACACACATTACAATATAGATGGAAGCCATTCAGTACATGAGTCCATGTCGACTCCATGTAGAGCAATCCCATCAATGGGATTTACCCTCATAGAATCATAGAGTCATGGAGTAATACAGCATGGAAACAGGCCCTTTAACCCAACACGTCCATGCCAACCAAGATGCCCATGTAAGCTAGTCCCATGTGCCTGCATTTGGCCCATATCCCTCAAAACCTTTCCGATCCATGTACCTGTCTAAGTGTCTTTTGAACGTTGTTATTGTACCTGCCTCAACCACTTCCTCTGGCAGCTCGCTCCAAATACGCACCACTCTCTGCGTGAAGAAGTTGCCCCTCAGGTCCCTTTTAAATCTTTCCCCGCTCACCTTAAAGCTATGCCCTCTAGTTTTTGATTTCCTTGGGAAAAAGACGGTGTGCATTCCCCTTATCTCTGTCCCTCATGATTTTATACACCTCTATAAGGTCACCCCTCAGTCTCCTGCGCTCCAAGGAATAAGGTCCTAGCCTGTCCAACCTCTCCCCATAATCCAGCCCCTTGAGTCCTGGCAACATTCTCGTAAATCTACTTTGCACTCTTCCAGCTTAATGACATCTTTCCTATAACAGGGTAACCAAAACTGTACATAGTACTCCAGATGAGGCCTCACAAGTCATCCCATTGCTCTGTTGCCTTGAAACCTACTGTTGCCTTGCTCGTCCACTTCCACGTGATTTGTTTACCAATGGGCAATTTACAGTGCCTGTTTAACCTACCAGCAGGTCTTTGGGATGTGAGAGGAAACCCACATGGTCACAGGGAGAACATGCAAACTCCACACGGACAGCATCACCGGTCAGGGTTGAACCAGGGTCACTGGAGCTGTGAGGCAGCAGCTCTAACTTCTCTGTCACCACACCACCTAAGAAAAGCATGGTTGATCTGATCATTGGACTCCACTTTCCTGCTTAATTTCTGGCTTTGATTTCCCCTGTCAGCTGAAAATTTGACCATCTGAGCCCTGAGCTCTGTGTCCATAACTCTGGGGTGGACAATTCCTTCGATTCCATCTTAGTTCTGTCTTAAATGGGTAAGTCTTTATTCTGAAAGTATCCCCTGCAGTTCTATATTCTCCGACCACTAATTATCATCCTCACAAAATCTGCCCTGCCAAGTTTCCGTGGATTACAAATAACAACAGAGGCTGCTGGAAATACTCAGCAGGTCAGGCAACACTTGTGGAGATGGAAGCAGTTCATCTTTCAGGTCAACGAAAAGTCAGAAACCAAACATGTTTTCAGTTGCAGAGAAGGGAATGGGTGGAGAGGGCAAAGGAAATGTGTGTGAGGGAATGGAACAAGAGAGACTGAATGGCACAAAAGATTGCAGACACACGAAGTTGCAGAGAGTTGTGAACATAGCCCAGTCCATCACACTGACCAGCCTCCCCTCCATTGACTCCATCTTTTCTTTCCGCTGCTTTGGGAAAGCAGCCAACACAATCAAGGTCCCCTCCCACCCTGGTCATTCTCTCTTCTCCCCTCTCCCATCGGGCAGAAAATACAAAAACCTGAGAACACATGCAACTAGACTCAAGGACAGCTTCGAACCTGCTGTTACCAGACTCTTGAACAACCTCTCATACGCTTTATATTTTTTAAATTTTTTTATACAGCATGGCAACAGACAATTCCGGCCCAACAAGCCCGCACCGCCCATTTTAAACCCATGTTAACCTACTAACCTGTATGTCTTGGAATGTGGGAGGAAACCGGAGCACCCAGAGGAAACACACACAGACACAGAGAGAACGTACAAACTTCTTACAGACAGCGACAGGAATTGAACCCTGATCGCTGGCGCTGTAATAGCGTCGCGCTGACCTCTCCGCTACAATGCAGCCCCACAAGATGAACTCCAGATCTCCCAATCTACCTTGTACTTCAACGGTCTACCTGCACTGCACTTTCTCTGTAACTGTAACACGATATTCTGCATTCTGTTTTTCTTTTTACTCACTCATGTAGCTATGTATGGCATGATCTGTCTGAATGGCACACAAAACAGAAGCTTTTCACTGTATCTCGGTGCATGTGACAATAATAAACCAATACCGATACCAAGATGGTGCTGTTGGCTGAGAGAGGGTGCCAAATTCTTGCCAGTTGCTGCTGATCTCTCTGGAGACATGTAAATGGAAGGAGATGACAAGGGAGGACAAAGACCATCTGAAGCATTCACTCTGTTTCTCTCTTCACAGAAGCTGCCTGATCTGCTGAATAGTTTTAACATTGTCTGTTTTTATTTCTGATTTTTAACATCTGCAGGTTTTTTTCTCTAAATGGTGTATGTTCTAACAAGATGACATCTTATTCTTCTGAGCTCCAGAAAGTACCATCCCAAGCTACTCAGTCATTTTACATGTGACAACCCTTCATCCTTAGGATCTGTATGGAACAGAATCAGGATAGAGATAATTGGATAATATTTCCTGTCAATCATACCTGACTAACACCCTGATCAAAGTGATTTTACACACATAATTTGAGATATGCAACTACCTCAATTCATGGCTTGTCACAGCAGCAAAGATTATCCTGTAGTTTTATTGTTACCTCTGATTCTTCCTCAATGTATTTGAAGTTGGCTCTGTTGACCGTTGTGAAGTTTAAATGGATGTTGCTGTAAAACTGCTTGACATGAGCCTTAAGTGACTTCTAACAACATAGAAGGAGACCATTTGGCCCTTAGAATCTATGCTGGCTCTCTGAGAAATTACATCACTCTTATTCCCCCACTTATTTCTCTGGAACCCAGCCCCTCTCATAACCCCAGTTACTGCCCTCAGCTTACACTAGGGGCACTTTACAGAAGCCAATTCACCTATCAACCTGCACATCTTTGGGGTAGAGGAAACTGGAACACCCGGAGGAAACTCACAGGAAGAACATGCAAACTCTGCGTGGACAGCACCAGATGTCAGAATTGAACCCAAATCACTGGAGCTGTGATGTTAGAGCACAATTGACACCACTGTGCAACCAGATGAGAGAAGAAATTGCCCATTGGCTGATACAATAGCCTCTATAGACACTGTTTTACAAATAACGTTGCTGATTGTTATCTTTGCAAACTGCAAGCATTATGAAGGTTTAATTGTAAGACCTTGCAATGTTTGAGACAACCACACCAATTTGTTTTGAAGAAAGTGTGCACACCATAAGAGATGATTGATCAGTTTTGAAGCACATCGTAAATCACTTTGTTATAATTACCCATTCATAATACATGGGTTGCAAAAACACAACTAAGCTCATTTTTGTCAACTCAATGAGTCATTAATTAAAATAAACATGGTAGATAATTAAAACACGTTGCAATTAATTTTCCTGCAAAGTCATCTACATCAAGTTTCGTACTTTTTCAGAAATTCCTAAACAGCTAACATTGGAGCTTGCACACCAGGTTGGTATGTTAGTTCAATACATCCAATTGGATATTTATGAGATTTGCAAGTCAGAAATTTTTCATTGTCAATACACCATGAAGATGGTCTTGCTCTTTTAAATGATGTCACTTTGAGAATACATCTGCAATGTTATGACATACCCATATTTGCAATTGTTAATTGAAATCCACCATGGTTCTGGCAAAGTGTACTAAGATAAATCATTCTGCAGAGCAGAATTGAAGTCATGTGACACAGAACCTGCATCAACGTCATCAATACCTTGGGAATGGATTGTTCCCATGTACAGCTTGCTAGCCTTCTTCCTTCTATTGCCAGTCAACCTGAGGTTATGGAAGACTTGTCCACCATGTTCTCACTCACACCGTCCTGTTCACTTATCACCCACTGGCTAGCTGACCTACACTTACTCCCAGTTAAACAAGGTCCTGGTTCAAAAAGTCTCACGCTTGCTTCTATGAACATTTCCCTTATACAATGAGATTGACTATGACATCACGATCTACCTTGTTGTGACCTTGCACCTTATTGCACTGCACTTTCTCTGTAGCTGTGACGCTTTACTCTGTACTGTTATTGTTTTTACCTGTACTACATCAATGTACTCTGTACTAACCCAATGATGTAACTGCACTGTGTAATGAACTGACCTGCATGATCGGTATGCAAGACAAGTTTTTCCACTGTACCTCGGTACAAGTGACAATAATAAACCAAAACCAATACCAATTTTCTTCTGTATCTCTGACGTCTCCCAGATTCTAACCTCTTGAGCACTCCTGAATTGAATCGCCTCACCATTGGAGGCTCTGCACTCACTGCCAGGACCCTAAATTCTTGAGTTTGCTCCCTATACTGTGCCTCTCCACCTCGTCTTCTTCCTAAAAAGCTACCTCTTCGACCAAGCTTTTGTTCATGTGTCCCAAAATCTCCTCATGTTTCCTGCCATCATTTTCATAACACAGTGATGCTCCTGTGAAGCGCCTTGGGATATTTCAGCTGTGTTGGGGTGTTATATAAATGGAAATGTTAAATATCATACAGTCATAGAGACATACAGCATGGAAACAGGTCCTTCGTCCCAGCTGGGCTGCACCAACCATCAACCATCCATTTACACGAATCTTAAAATAATCCTTCTTATTTTCCCCACATTCTCAACAACTCCGCCCCCCCCCCCCCCCCCCCCCCGCCAACCATACCACCCCTCCGATTCTACCACTCACTTACACAGTAAGGCCAATTTACAGTGGCCAATTAACCTGTCAACCCACATGTCTTTGGGATGTAGGAGGAAACCGGAGTACCCAGAGGAAACCACGCGGTCACAGGGAGAACATGCAAACTCCATCTCGGCGGCAGCCAAGGTCAGTATTAAAGCTGGATCTCTGATGCTGTGCTTTGTAAATGCATATATTTTTTCTCTCTCCTGTGATCTAGAACTGGCATTTTGACCCTCAACTTTAAAAAGGTAAACCATTTAACAGAATACTGTTATTCAATTGTTCTTTGACTTCTCATTTTACAGCGTTTGCAGAAGAGATTACGTTTCATAGCGCATATCTCCAGGTTACCGTAATTTGCACAGAAGACACTGTCTTCTGCATCACAATTGCATAACCATTCATCAGAGTGCCATTGGATAATAATTATTGTTGCCTGGCCATACAGGAGACACACTGTGGTTAAAATCTCAGCTGACTGCTGAAGAATATTCCCCCGAAGGAATTTTGATTTAAAATTCTTTCAAAGGATTAAATCACGGTAAGAATACTGTGTGTGATGTGTCAATGTGGCAGCTGCTTTCGACAAATACATCATTTTGACAACTTTTATAACTGTCTTGGGCCAGAGTGCTTGTACCCTTCTGATGCGAATTTAATTTGCAAATTTTCCTTTCACATTGCAATTGCTTTACTTACAACAGAAATAGCTGCCTTTTCATTTGTTTTTTTACGAGTTTAGAGACAGAAGCTGGGTAGCTAGTTTCAGGGGAGTCTGACAAACATGGATATTTATGAAGAAAAGTGCCTCATAAATGTTAAAAAGCAAATCAGCTCAGAAATATGCAAAATAGATAGAGGCAGCTCCAGTTTTGCAGTCATTAGGTAGACTGCCTTTCAGGACTTTTTAAGGATCTTTTAGCACCATAAATGGCTCAGAATTTAATCTCATTATTTATTAAAGACTTGTGCTGGTTGCAGTTAAATGGTACTTGATGAGATAGCAATGCATTTTAAGTTATTTTCTGGTGCTGGTCTTGTTAGTGCTTGCATCACTAAGCCAGGTGACCTTGTGATCCAGAACATTGGAGTTTAAACACTGAGTAAAAGCTAGTAGTAGCGAGGGAGTCAAAGAATCACAGAGTTACAGCAAGGAACAGGCCCTTCAGCCCATTGAGTCCACACGGACCATCAAGCACTCATTCACACCAATCCCATTTCACTCTCTCCACGTCCCAAGCTCAAAGTCAAAGTCAAAGTCAAGTTTACTGTCGTATGCACAAGTACGTGTGTGCACAGGTGCAAGGAAAAACTTACTTGCAGCAGCATCACAGGCACAGAGCATCAGACAAGCAGCGTTCACAAGAAAAACATAAATTATACACAATTTTTAACAAGAAAGAAGACAATTAGAACAAAAAAAAGTCCATTTTAGTCCAAAGTGATCAAGGTGGTCATCGTGTTGCTCTACTGCAGTGATTAGGGTTGTGACAGTTGGTTCAAGAACCAAATAGTTGAAGGGATGTAGCTGTTCTTGAACCTGGTGGTGTGGGACTTCAGGCTTCTGTAGCTCCTGCTTGATGGTAGCTGCAAAAAGATGACATGTCCTGAATGGTGGGGGTCTTTGAGAGTAGATGTTGCCTCCTGTAGATACAACCGATGGTGGGGAAGGATGTGCCCGTAATGTGCCCTTCAACTATGCTCAGATACTGCCACTCAGTGACACACCGGGGGCAACTTAGAGTGGGCAATTAACCTGCACGTCTTTGGGATGTAGGTGGGAAACAAAAAAATTGGAAGAAAATTATGTGGTCACAAGGAGAACATGCATCTCCACACTGACAGTGCCAGAGGTCGAGACTGAACCTGGACCACTGGAGCTGTAAGGAAGTAGCTCCAAGAGATGTGTCACTGTGCCAACAGAGCAGACTGCTCTCTTGGAAATGCTACTCTTTGGATAAGGTCTTTAATCAAGTCACAACTTCAGGTCGATATAAAAACCCGAAGAGCATTTTTCAAGCATGTTCTCTCCAGTATCACAGCCATCATTTAATCTTCACTCAGCACCTAATTTTGACAGATTATTCATTGCCACAAAGTTTTGCTGTGTGCAAATTTGCTGCCAGGTTTCCTGCATTTCAATAATACAAATGTTTCAAAGTAACATAAAATGCTTTAGTAAACCCTGAAATAGTGGCAGGCAAATCCTTCCCCTTCTTGCAATGCCACCAAAGTTTTCATGTGGATGTTCCAGCATATTTTTCAAGAAAGGTGAGAGGTGTTGTACATTTTTTGACGTATATTTGAGGAGTATTAGTTGCTGCAACTGTTCTGCGAGGTGGAGTGGGCCATGAATAACAACAAGACTGCAGGCTGCACAAACCAAGGCCCCAGCCACAGACCACCCAGAAGGCTTTTCGACAGCCCTGATTGGCAAAGGCCTTTTCCCTGTTTCTAATGTACAGAGACATTCAGAAACAGCTGGGATTAAAAGTTTAAAATTTAAAATGTGTTAATAAAATACAATCAAAATAATAAATTAACTTACAAATGCAATTAACTGATGCAAATTGGTTAAAAAATTAAATATTAGTTGAGTTAAAAAAAACACCGAGCTATTCGATGAACTCCATTCAAATAACAGGGGGTGTCCTGGGTGAGTTTGGCTGGTGTAAAACTCAGGGGGAGATATTGTGTATCGGGTCCCTCAGTTCAGCTTGTTATGTAACCTTTGTTGGACACAATTGGACCAGAGCAAGGCGTCATGCATCTGACCCCACCTCACCCCACCCCCCCCCCCCCCCCCCCCCCCCCCCCAGCACGTTATGCATGTCCATGTAGTACTGGCAAGAAGTGGAAGTCCAGGATCCACTGAGGCATGAGCTGCAGCTAGCCAGCAACTCTCTACAGGCTTACCCGTTGCCTAACTGTTCAATCCAGCCCCAATTTGTTTGGATGGATTGAGCAAGACCACAGTAGGAACACTCTGCTTCTCTGTGAATTAATGCCCTGGGATTTTTCTACGTCTTCCGAAGAGAGAAGACAAGGCCTTCGAATCGGAATTGGAATTGATTTTTTATTGTCACATGTACCAAGATGCAGTGAAAAACTTGTCTTGCATACTGTTCATACAGATCGATTCATACATAATGTATTGAGGTAGTACAAGGTAAAACAATACAGAATGCAGAGTAAAGTGTAACAGCTACAGAATAAGTGCAGTGCAGGCAGACAATAAGGTGCAAGGTCATGACGAGGTAGATTGTGAGGTCAAGAGTCCATCTTATCATACTAGGGAACCATTCAATAGTCTTATAACAGTGGGATAGAAGCTGTCCTTGAGCCTGGTGGTACGAGTTTTCAGGCTTTTGTATCTTCTGCCTTGAGAGAGAGGGGAGAAGAGAGAATGTCCTGGGTGTGTGGGGTCTTTAATTATGCTGGCTGCTTTACTAAGGCAGTGAGAATTATAGACAGAGTCCGTGGAGGGGAAGCTGTTTCCCATGATGTGCTGGGCTGTGTCCACAACGCTCTGCAGTTCCTTGTGGTCACAGGCAGAGCAGTTGCCATACCAAGCCGTGATGCATCCAGATAGGATGCTTTCTATGGTGCATCGATAAAAATTGGTGAAGGTCGACGGGGACATGTCAAATTTCTTTAGCCTCCTGAGGAAGTAGAGGCGCTAGTGAGCTTTGATTAACATCTCATCCAAATGATGGCACCTCTGACAGTGCACCACACCACCAGCATTGTGTTGGTGTTTCAGCTTCGCATTTAGTGCCCATGTGGAATCTGAATCCACAGCAGTGGGCTTGACCTATAGAAAATATAGGCTGGTAATAGTCAGTGCTTCAGCCTTCTCACTCCTCCCATGGACTTAGCAAGAAGTCCAGGGCTGTTCTGGCACAGAGCTGAGAGAACCAGGACACTTTGTACCCAGCCCAGCTTTACACCAATCATGGCTGGCACATTAAGCCAGAGCAACTTGCATGAGATTGCCAACTCTCTGTAAAGAAGTTCTGATGCAGGGTTTCAACCCAAAACATTGACAATTCCTTTCTCCCCACAGATGCTGCTCGACCCACTGAGTTCCTCCAGCAGATCGTTTGTTGCTCCAGATTCCAGCATCTGCAGCCTCTTGTGTCTCCAAGTGAAAGTGGTTTGTTATCTTTATTTTAATCAAAATTAATGTTTTGAATTAATTTCAGTGCTGAATGTGCTTTGAAATTAATTTATTATTCAATGCATTTTTAAAAAATTATTTGGGATTTTTCCATGGCATATTTGGAAACTGTGGAAATGACCACCGATACACTGAGCTGAGAGAGAACCAGCAGAGGAGGCCTTGTGGTGAATCACATTTGCAACCTACTCTGCCTCTTCAGGTCGGCTGAGCATCAGGAGAGACATTTTCTACTGTTTCAAAAATAGACGATTCATGAAAAATATATTCAAGAAATACAAAAAAAAATAGTGCATGGTTTTCCTTACATCCAGAGGGCAGGCAGGGTAGTGTGGCGGTTAGCGTAACTCTATTACAGCATCAGCGACCCGGGTTCAATTCCAGCCGCTGTCTGTAAGGAGTTTGTACGTTCTCCCCATGTTTGCATGGGTTTCCTACGGGTGCTCCGGTTTTCTCCCACATTCCAAAGACGTACGGGTTAGGAAGTTGTGAGCATGCTACATTGGCGCCGGAAGCGTGGCGACACTTGGGGGCTGCCCCAAGACACTCTACGCATAAGATGCATTTCACTGTGTGTTTCGATGTACATGTGACTAATAAAGAAATCTTATCTTATTGTTCAGTCTATGTATATATTCACAGTGTTACTGGTTCTACACATTGGTAGTGTTTACACGTTCTGTGTACTGAGCACCAGTGCCACTCACGTGGCCTCCTGTATCAATACAAACTTCAAGTGTTTCAGCGGATTCTACACAGGGTTTGTCTCGTCAAGGTCTACAGGCAACAGGCAGTCCTTCCACACAGAGTCTTTGCATTGGCTGCACCAATCTTCAATGCATCCCTCAGCAGGTAGTCCTGCAGCCTGGATTGTGCCAAGCAGCAGCATTCTCTTACAGACATCTCATTGTACTGGGAGACCAACAAGTTTTGGGCAGACCAAAGTGCGTCTTTCACCAAGTTGATGATCTTCCAGCAGCACCTGATGTTTGTCCCGGTATTTCTCCCTGGGAATCTCAGGCAACGGCAGCGATAGGTGAATGCAATCATGGGCACCTGACAAGAGGTAAACGCGAGGCATAGATTGGGTGTTGTATAATCCTGCCCACAGTGGCAACAGTGACACCAACTGAGCCACACCTCACACAGAGCAATAGCTATGCGTGAAACAAATTAACAGTGGAGGCCATTTTCTCAAAGAAAACCATGGAGAAAAAGACACCAGAGATCCCAAATGCTAGAATCTGGAGCGAGAAGCAAACTGCTGGAGGAACTCAGCAGGTCAGGCAGCATCTATGGAAGGAAATGGACAGTCGATGTTTCGGGTCAAAACCCTTCATCTTGGCAGGCACGGTAGTGTAGCGGTTAGCATAACGCTATTACAACACCAGCAACCCGCGTTCAATTCTGGCCGCTGTCTGTAAGGAGATTGTACCTTCTCCCTGTGACTGTGTGGGTTTCCTCCAGCTGCTCCAGTTTCCTCCCACAGTCCACAGACGTCCGGGTTAGGAAGTTATGGGCATGCTACGTTGGCGCCGGAAGCGTAGCGACACTTGTGGGCTGCCCCCAGAACACTCTGCGCAAAAGATGCATTTCACCGTGTGTTTTGATGGACATGTGACTAATAAAGAAATCTTATCTGGACTCAAAGAGCAGAGGGGAGATCACCAGCATAGAGAGGCAAGGAGGAGGGGTGAGACAAGAGCTGGCAAGCTATAGGTGGATCCAGGTGTGGAGGGGTTGAGTGGCAGATGGCTTCAGGTGGGGGAGGCAAGGGTGAAATAGCGATAGAGGCTGGGAGGTGATAGGTGGATACAACAGAGGGCTGCGGATTCCCTCCACAGATGCAGCCCGACTCACTGAGTTCCTCCAGCGACTCATTGTTTTGCTCCAGATCCCAGCATCTGCAGTCTATTGTGTCTCCAAAGCCAAGGAGTAAAATATTAAATTAAAGTATTCCAGATAATACTTAATTCAGGATATTATCTGCCTGCAAGCTGATCTATTAACCTACCTCAAACTTTTCCCTGAAAATAAAACACTGCAGATGCTAGAAATTTGAAATAAAAATTGAAAATGCTGGAAATCCTCAACAGGCCAGACAGCCTATGTGGTAACAGCCGATTTTGATGAAGAATTGTAAAGATAATTGAATAAAATGTAAACTGCTAAGCAGCATAACTTGTAATTATGAAAGCCAGTTAGTATATTAATAAATTGTGCTAATTTGATTTTCTTATGTTAATTTCATTAGAAAACAGAAACTCCCCACCAAATCAAATAGAAAATGATATCTCAATAACACATGGAAGATAATTGTCATTTGCCTGGAACGGCATATTAACGAACAATATGAATGCACTCTGATTTATACACATAAATTAGATTTTTCACAGGTTCTAGTTATCACCATTTGAGCACGACAGAGGGTTAAACCATGATAAAACAACGATCATTACAATGGAATATAAACGGAACACGTTGTGAATACTTAGCAGGTCAAGCAGTATCTATGGAGAAACAGAGTTAATGTTTTAGGTTGATGACCTTCCACCAGAACAGGGGAAGTTCAGTATGAAACAAGGTTACGTTGCAGTGGAAGCAAGAGGGGTGGGGAGAACAAAAGCTGTGGTCTAAGATATGGTTTTCAGTCCCAACACCTCATGGTAATTTGGGACATTATATTACAGGTGTACAAGATGTTGGTGAGGCCGCACTTGGAGTACTGTGTACAGCTTGGGTCACCCTGTTATAGAAAAGACATCATTAAGCTGGAAAGAGCGCAGAGAAGACTTATGAGAATGTTGCCAGGACTCAAGGGCCTGAGTAATAGGGAGAGGTTGGGCAGGCTCGGACTTTATTCCTCAGAACAGAGGCTGACCTCATAGAGGTGTGTAAAATCATGAGGGCCACAGATAGGGTGAATGCAGATAGTCTTTTTCCCAGGGAAAGGGAATCAAATACTAGAAGGCATAGGTTTAAGGTGAGAGGGGAAAGATTTAAAAAGGGACTTAAGAGGCAACTTCTTCACGCAGAGGGTATATGGACTTTGCTGCCAGAGGAAGTGGTTGAGGCAGGGAGATTTGGATAAGTACATGGATTGGAAAGGTTTAAAGAGATATGGGCTAAACATGGGTATAAGTTATTGGCTGCACTTGGAGTACTGTGTACAGTTTTAGGTCACCCTGTTTTAGGAAAGATGTGGTTAAACTGGAAAGAATGCGGAAAAGATTTACAAGGATGTTGCCAGGACTAGAGGGCCTGAGTTATAGGGAGAGGTTGGCCAGGCTAGGTCTTTATTCCCTGGAATGTAGGAGAGTGAGGGGCGACCTTATAAAAATGTTTAAAATTATGAGAGGCATAGATAAAATCGATGGTAACAGTCTTTTGCCCAGGGTAGAGGAGTCCAAAACTCGGCGGTATAGATTTAGGGTGAGAGGGGAAAGATTTAAAAGGGACCTGAGGGGCAACCTTTTCATGCAGAGAGTGCTGAGTATATTGAACGAGCTGCCAGAGGAAGTGGGTGAGGCAGGTACAACAGTATCATTTAAGAAGAACTTGGATAGGTATATGGAGGGGCGGGGCTGAGAGGGATATGGGCTGAACACAGGAAATTGGGACTAGTTGGGTGGGCACTGTGGTCAGCATGGACTTACTGGGCCGAAGGGCCTGTATCCGTGCTGTATTGCTCTATGACTTCAATTGAGACAACTTAGGTCGACACCCCGATCAGCTTGGACGAGTTGAGCCAAGGGGCCTGCTTCCATGCTGCATTACTCTATGGCTCCAGTTTCATGAATGCTGACATCAATCTCTCACTATCTACCTGAGTGCAACAGATAGAGATTCATGTCTCAATTTCTCTTCTATTTCAGCATCATGGATGACGAGCTTCTACTTTGTTCTGTCTGCTTGAAGATGACTGAAGAAGCCAATTTGGTGACTGCAGACTCCTCCATAGATGGGGCAAGAGGTGTCTGATGGGATGAACAGCCAGGCAATTTGTTCCAGATCAAATCAGACATGGTATAGTCCATGATACCAGCCTCTGAAATTAGACTAGTGAGCAAGAATGGATGCAGAACCAGAATTTGAATTCTGTTTCCTCTATATAGTAGGTCTGATCCATTACATTAACATTTACATCAGCTTTCTGCATTATCTGCATGGACTCAAGGTTCTCAGTACAATCCAAGGTACTCGTTCATTTTGAGTAGTCTTGAGACAGGGATTCCAGGTGTATGTGGGAATGTTACACCTTTGAGGAGATCTTTGAATCTTCTCAAAACCTCACTGAAGAGAAAAAATCCCATTGGTTATTATACAATGGATAAGACTGAAAAGGCATTTTCTAATGAGATGAGATCAGTTCTAATGAAGCCTTCTGGAACTGAAATGTTAACTACTTCTCTTTCCGTAGATGCTATCTGACCTGCTGAGTAACACCAACATTTTCAGCTTTCATTTCAGACCTCCATCATCTGTACTTTCGTGATCTTCACTCACTGGTGACATTATCTTGCCATCTCATTAATCTCCAGTAACAATCTGAATGTTCAGCATTATTACAATTTTAACAGAGAAAATCATAAGATAATTACAGATGATCAATCTTAGTTCACCCATCCGTCCCTCCCCACTCTTGTACCCAATTATTTTGAATTATTAAAGGAATTTTGCCTCCAGGACCCAATCTACAGTTTTGTTCTGCATGCTAACCATTCAGTGTGTGAAGAAAAATTTACAACAATTACCATTTGCGAGATGGAGCTTGTGCTCCCTTGATATAATTCCACTTTCCAATAACAAGTTATAATCTGATTAATATTTTCTATATCTTTCAACAATCTTACTTCTGAAAAATATGAAGTCCTGTTGTGTTTTGGCTTGCAGTCCTGTAGACAAACCACATCGTCTTGCAGGAACCAAACACCTCAGGAGGAAATACAATTTTTGAATAATTGCTTGTGAATGATTATGCATCTCAGCAGATATTTTCCACGTGGACAGAAATGCTTGTAATTCCACAAACGTACGAGGTTAATAATCTGGTTGATACCTCAATGCTGTCTGTTGGGTTTGCTGATTCCATATTTTGTGCATTACAATGGCAATTATATTTACAAACTAACTGGAGGCTGTGAATATTTTGTCACATCTTGAGGCCCTGAAAAATTCTATTCAAATACATTCTTCATTTACCTTTGCTAGGTTAACTTAATACCCAATTAAGCCACAAGTTTGCCTGCTTCAAACATTCGTGATCCTCTATAAGACCACACATTAAAAATAACTTGTGTGCACATAAGTATAAAGAAAAATCTCAAAACTTTGAATTCCTAGACCTTTAAGGATTTTGATAACTCTCTTGATGACAGGTTCTTATATCCAATACTCCAGAGGTAAGGAATTTCCTGGAACACAAGCCTTACCAGGTATTCCATTGGAATCTTTATCTCAGCTCTCAAGGTTGACACTCCATAGTTGTTGTCAGCTAGGAGCAGGGTGGTATTTACTTATTTATTCCCTTGATTTCTTCATTGTCCTACTATTTTTATTAATGAGATCAGCTGCACATAAATCCTTTATGATGGCTTTTGAAAGCTTTCCATGATACCTAACTTACTCAGGGACAAATAGATAAACATTAGGTTTTCATTTTCCATTCACAATCATACAATAAATGTGTGTTTTATGTTAATATACAAAACTATCCAAAGGGCTAATGTGAAGAACATTGCTAAGAAAATAAGTTATGGAATATATTAAGGACAATATTATTAAAGGTATTAAAACAAAATAAAGGAGGTTGTACACACATATTCATCAAGATGGAGTAGTTGTCATTTCTTACCATCTTTTCACTGAAAGTACCAGAAACATATCAGTTCAATAAGCACCAATCATTTGTTTAGCATTAGAATTCTTACAGGAATCTGGTAAACATCTTGCCCAGAATTGTCTGGCAATTTCAATGGATTCCAACAACACTAATGTGATGTTTCAAGGATGGCACAATTCTTTTGAACATTAAATTAATTCATGCTCACTGTCATAAAAGAAATTCTATTACACCAGAAAACAATTCTTCCCAACAGCCTTCACTGCAAGAAACTGCAGAGAGTTGTGGACACACTCTCCCTCCATGGACTCTGTCTGTACTTCTCACTGCCTTGGGAAAGCAGCCAACATAATCAAAGATCGCACCCATCCCAAACATTTTCTCTTCTCCCCCCTCCCATCAGGCAGGAGATACAAAAGCCTGAAAGCATGTCCCACCGGGCTCAAGGACAGCTTCTATCCCGCTGTTATGAGACTATGGAATGGTTCCCTAGTATAATAAGTTGGACTCTTAACCTCACAATCTACCTCATTATGGCCTTGCACCTTATTGTCTGCCTGCACTGCACTTTCTCTGCAACTGTAACACTTTATTCTGCATTCTGTTATTGTTTTCCCTCATACTACGTCAATACGCTGTTGCAGCAAAGTTATCTGTATGGCTGGCATGCAAAACAAAGTTTTTCACTGTACCTCAGTACATGTGACAATAATAAACCAATTTACCAATTGACCAATCTGATTTACCAATTTACCCCTGCACAATAAGATTCCACATTTATACTTCCTACTGCTTGGGCTTTTCCGTCTGACACCTTTATCTCCCAGTGAATACACTGCTCGATTCTGTGACTTTCTCTGCTGTTACTCTTGTTCACTTCCGAGTTCCCACCATTAGCAGAAACATATATGAGATAGTCAGGTCCAAGCAGTACTAGTTCCCTCCTGCACAGAATCCTGTTGATACCGATCCATATAGGTCAGGAACTGAAGCTGGCTCACCACCAGCTCCTGAAGGGAAACTGTGACAGACATTAAAAACTGCCCTTGACAGCAACGCCTTAATCGCATAAGTAAATGGAAAACCAGCTTCCAAAAATCCTTGTCATTGTATCCTTGCCATATTCTGAGTCCCGTTCCCAGGTAACGCCAGGCTTCTCTTAATCTGGATTACCATTTACTTCTTTCCTTCTTCGCCTTCACTTTCTGGGACCAGACTTTCAGCCATCACACTTGCTCACTAGAGTTCCATTGAAGACAGCATGCACCTTTTCAAATCTCTCCAGAGCTTTCAAAACCTCCCAAAATTTTAACTAACCATTGGTGTGAATTTAAGATAAGATTTCTTTATTCTTCACATGTACATCGAAACACACAGTGAAATGCACCTTTGTGCAGCCCACAAGTGTCACCACGCTTCTGGTGCCAACATAGCATGCCTACAACTTCCTAACCCGTATGTCTTTGGAATGTGGGAGGAAACCGGAGCACCCGGAGGAAACCCACGCAGCCACGGGGAGAACGTACAAACTCTTTACAGACAGCGGCCGGAATTGAACCCGGGTCACCGGCACTGTAATAGCGTTACGCTAACCGCTACACTACCGTGCCTCTCATTCATTCCCTCATTCATTGACCGTAAACAATCACCCCTTAATGCCAGCACCCAAATAGTCCCCAAAATATACTTTTCTCCTCACTGAGAAATTGCTTTTCTTACTATAGGATGTGTTGCATAACTGTTAAAAGTTCTTGTTAAATCTGGGTGACAAGAGGGAAACCAGAACACTGAACATGGGACAGTGGAGCACAGGAACTGGCCCTTCGGTCCACCGTGTCTTTGCTAACCACAATGCCAATCCAAAATAATCCCATCTGCCTCCACATGGTCGATAGTTGTTCCCTGCAAGTCCATATGCCTGTGTAAATGCCTCTTAAGTTTTGCGATCTTATTTGGTTCCACCACTTCTCCTGGCAGCTCATTCCAAGCACCTACCGAAAAACTTGCCTCATAAATCTCCTTTAAACTTTCTCCCTCTCATCATAAAACTATGCTCTCTATTCTTTGACAATTCCACGCAGAGAAAAAGACTCTGATTATCTACCCTATGCCTCTCATAATTTTATATACTTTGATCAGGTCACCCTTCAAGCCTCGGATGCTCCAGAGAAAACAATCCAAGTTTGTTCAACGTCTCTTCACAGCTAATACCCTCTAATCCAGGCAGCATCCTGGTGAACCTCTGCTGCACCCTCTCCACAGTCTCCACATCCTTCCTCTGATGTGGTGACCAGAACAGCACACAATACTCCATAATGGCCTAACCAAAGTTTTATACAGCTGCAATATGACTCTCTGACTTTTATACTCAACCCCCGACTGATGAAGGGAAGTATGCCATTTGCCTTCTTTATCACCCTATCTACCTGTGTGGCCATTTTCGAGGAGCTATGGACTTGCACCCCAAGACCCCTCTATAATTTCAACGCTCCAAAGGATCCTGCCACTTACTGTAAACTTTCCCTTAGATTTGACCTCCCAAAGTGCAATACCTTTCACTTATCCAGATTAAACTATATCTACCATTTCTCTACCCACATTTCCAAGTGCTCTATATCCTGGTGAATCCTTTGACAACCTTCCTCACTATCTACAACTCTGCCAATTATCATCAGCAAACTTACTAATCAGCCCACTGACATTTTCATCCAAATCATTTGTACAGTATGTATCACAAAGAACAGAGATCCCAGCACTGATAGTCGTAGATCACCACTGGTCACAGACTTCCAGTCAGAATAAACACCCCTCCACAACTACCTTCTATGGCCAAGCCAATTTTGAATCCAACCGGCCAAGTCTTCATGGATGCCATGTGCCAGGTTATGAGCCAGATTATGGATCAGGTTATGAGCCAGATTGTTGAAAGATTTACTCAAGATTCAGATGCAGGACATCGACCCAAAATGTTGACTATCCCTTAGCCTCCACATATGCTGCTCAACCCACTGAGTTCCTCCAGTAGTTTGTTTTTTCTGCATAAAATAAACGGATCTGGACATTTTGCATTTTTGATGACCTCACGATGATCTCACAAAGCAATTTGCAGCAGATGAGCGCTGGGGCAATGAACAACAGTACTTTGAAATCATGGCTGTGATGTAGGAATCATGGCAAGCTACCACAGATGCCAAAGTACAAATCACTGCACAGAATGCTGGAATGATGTGGGTCCAGGGATAAATTTTGGCAAGAACACCAAATGTAAGTTCCCTTCTCATCCCTTGATTGTTCAGCTCCACTTGAGGTAGCAAACAGATCATGATTTAATATTGCTTCAGTGAATAACACCACCAACTTTGTCTTTGGACTTGATGGCTTTTGGAAGCAGAGAAAGAGTTCAAGCTATTTCACTGAAATCTCTCTTGCTAAATCACTGATTATCAGATGCTAAAGCAATGATGCAGCAAAGCAAATCTTATTGTAGAGACAGGAAATATTTTTTTAGAAGTTTGATTACAGCTTTTTTTCTGTAATTTTTTTCCAAAGTTACTTCCAAAGCACAGTAGGCATTGTCCATAACAAATTATACCTAAATGTACAAAAGGATTGTTGAAAAAGCATTGTCATCTCATAACAAACTATAGGATACATGCAGTCATGAGGCAAGGTTTCGACCCCAAAAGTCAACAATTCTTTTCCTCACATAGATGCTGCTCGACTCACCGAGTTCCTCCAGCAGATTGTTTGTTGCTAGAGGAAATATGCATTGGGCTAGAAGCTGAAGTTGAGAACATAGAACACGACAGCACAGTACAGGCCCTTCGGCCCACAATATTGTGCCGACATTTTATCCTGCTCAAAGATCCATCTAACCCTTCCCTCCCACATAGCCTCCCATTTCGCTATCATTCATGTGTCTATTTAAGAGTCTCTTAAATGTCCTTAACGTATCTGCCCCCACAACCTGTGCAGGCAGTGTGTTCCATGCACCTACCACCCTCTGTGTAAAAAAACTTACCCCTGACATCCCCCTTCTACCTTCCTCAGTCAGTCTTTTGTCATTGCTATTCAATGAGTAGTTAAAACTTCCTCTAGTCCTGATGCAGGGTTCGACCCAAAATGTCGACAATTCCTTTCCTCCCACAAACACTGCTTGACCAGCTGAGTTGTTGCAGAAGATTGTTTGTTGTTCCAGATTATGGCAGCTGCAGTCTCTTGTGTCTGTCTCCTCCAATTCCCATTCCCTTATGCCTGAGTCAAGGTCACAAAAATTAGACCGCTGAACCTTAACTTGCTTATTTACTAAGTCCTCCATTTTGTTTTAGACTCTTTTTCTGTTCCTTCTGTTCTCATTTAAATCAACTCAACGCATACAGATGAAGGTAATCCAACTTCCTCAGTTGTTCAGGGCCTGCTTCAAACCATGCACATATTTTAATTGCAAAACACCACTTGTCACACCTGCTTTCTTAAGGGATCTCCCTCTCCTCCCAGATTTAAAATTCATCCTTAATCACTTGTTCGCCTCAGTGTAGATCAGATGGAATTAACACACCAATAGAATATTTATAACTGAAGGGAATTTGAAACCATCAAGAACAAATTGCTTGGGTAAGATCAAGGTTCAGTTGTAAGCAAAATTATGCACTTGATTTTCTCTGCATTGTTGATAACACCATTTTCACACCTGCTGCCCAATTCGATCTGTATCCATCGATACCGACTTGGTTACCACGAGATTTAACGATAGGGGGAACATCACAACGGAGGAAAATATTAGTCTTAATGGCATGAATCAAATGACACTTTAATTTCGATCTGACTCACTTACTGCAGATGATCATCTTTGGACTGAGTTCTCTGCAATTTATTCTTTTGAAATAACTTTTGGGGAGGTGGAGGGTTGAAATTTCTCTTTGGTAGGTCGCTTTGAGAAGATTTGAGAAGATTCAGCTTTTGGTTGCACACAGCTCCTACACGTTTGCTTCCAGTGAAATGGAAACCATTGCCAGGTTCTGAGTACATCCAGCAACTGAGACATTCGTTGACATTTAGAAAAAATAACAAAAGACAAATATCTCCCCCAATTTTCAGAAACAAATCATGGAAAATTTCTTCCTGTTATTTCTCTGGAGGTACATTATCCAATTGCATGAGTTAGTTCCATCGGACTGTATCATTTTTCTTGGTCTGTTTAAAACTAAATAACAGGGTAATGATAGTTACCCTACCAAAACAAAAACAAACATTTTCCTCGGATGCCTTACTCACTGGAAGTTGATGGTTGGATCTGCAATATGACTAATGCTGGTCTTTGCAAATTCCTGCAAACACCTCAGCAGGATAAACAAGCCAATGTTATCATCCTTGACAAGAGTTACATCAAGGCTCTAACTTAAGGTGACAGTGTATATTCTCAGATTTTCATGTCTTCTTATGACATAGAAAAAGGCCATTTGGCCCATTGAGTCCATGCTGGCTCTTGGAGCAATCCTATTCCTCCAGTTATTTTCCCTTAATCCATTCTCCTCAATGCCCATCAACTCCACCCTGATCCTCCTTCTACCCACCTACACTGGAGGTAATTTACAGTAATCAATGAACCTACCAACCCGCCCAATCTTTGAGATATGGGAGGAACCGACAGAAACCTACACACTCACAGGGAGAACGTGAAAACTCCCCACAGACAACACCAGTGGTCAGGATCAAATCCAGGTATCTGGAGATAAGAGTTAGCAACACCATCTGTTGCATTATTGTACTGCCATACTTCTGAGCATGATCAGTATCTCAGGGGTAGCATTAAAGAAAGCAGCCAGTATTTACATAATGCTCGGCAGCATATAATTAATCACAAGTAATGTGAGTAAAGAGTATAGGAGCAGATGATACGGGAAAGTATTTAATTGGGTGGGGGGGAAATTATGATGCTATTAAGCAGGAACTTGGGAGTGTAAATTGGGAACAGATTTTCTTGGGGAAGTGCACAACGGAAATGAGGAAGTTGCATGGGAGTACTTGCATGGACTTCTGGATAGGTTTGTCCCACTGAGGCAGGGTAAGGATGGCAGAGTGTGAAGGAACTATGGTTGGCAAGAACATTTTGTCAAGAGGAAGAAAGAAACTTCCCTAAGGTTCTGAAAGCCAGCATCAGACAGGGATCTGGAGAGTTACAAGGTAGCCAGGACGGAACTTAAGAATGGACTTAGGAGAGCTAGAAGGGGACATGACAAGGCCTTGGCAAGGAGGATTAAGGAAAACCCCAAGGCATTCTTCACATATGTGAAGAATAGGAGGATGGTTAAAGTGAGGGGAGGACCAATGAGGGATAAAAGAGGAAACATGTGCCTGGAGTTGGAAGAGATCAGGGAGGTCCTTAATGAATACTTCGCTTCAGTATTCACCAGTGAGAGAGACCGAGGCGTTTGTGAGGATGGCATACAACAGGCTGATATGCTAAGGTATGTCGATGTGAGGAAAGAGGATGTGCTGGAACTTTTGAAAAACATTAGGATAGATACGTCACTGGGGCCAGACGGGATATATCCAAGGTTATTACGGGAAGCGAGGGAAGAGATTGCTGCACCTTTGGTATGATCTTCACATCCTCACTGGCCATAGCTGTAGTGCCAGATGATTGGAGGGTGGCAAACATTGTTCCTTTGTTCAAGAAAGCGAGTAGGGATAACCCTGGGAATTACAGACCAGTGAGTCTTACTTCAGTGGTGGGCAAATTACTGGAGAAGATTCTTAGAGACAGGAGTTATGAGCATTTAGAGAAGCATAGGCTGATTAGGGACAGTCAGCATGGCTTTGTGAGGAGCAGGTCGTGCCTCACAAGCCTAAGTGAATTCTTTGAGGATGTGACAAAGCACAAAGATGAAGGTAGAGCAGTGGATGTGGTGTACATGGAATTTAGTCAGGTGTTTGATAAGGTTCCTCATGGAAGGCTCATTCAGAAAGTCAGGAGGCATGGGATCCAGGGAAATTTGGCCATGTGGATTCAGAATTGGCTCGCCCATAGAAGGCAGAGCATGGTGGTAGATGGAATGTATTCTGACTGGAGGTCGGTGACCAGTGGTGTTCCACAGGGATCTGTTCTGGGACCCTTGCTCTTTGTGATTTTTATAAATGACTTGGATGAGGATGTGGAAGGGTGGGTTAGTAAGTTTGCAGATGATATGAAGGTTGGTGGTGTTGTAGATAGTGTAGAAGGTTGCTGTAGGTTACAACAGGACTTTGACAGGACGCAGAGCTGGGCTGAGAAGTGGCAGATGGAGTTCAACACGGAAAAGTATGATGATACACTTTGGAAGATCGAACTTGAAGGCAGAATACAAGGTTAATAGCAGGACTCTTAGCAGTGTGGAGGAACAGAGGGATCTTGGGGTCCACGTCCATAGATTCCACAAGGTTGCCGCGCAGGTCGATAGGGTTGTTAAGAAGACGTATGGTGTGTTGTCCTTCATTAGTTGGGGTATTGTTTTATTATTAGTTCACAGGATATGAGCTTTGCAAGCAAGGTCAACATATCATTAATTGCCCTTGTTGGGCCATTTCAAAGAATCACCCACATTTATGTGTTTCTGAGTCATGGATTGGGGAACAGCCTGGGGTAAGATCAGGATAGAACCCGGGTCACTGGAACTTTCACACCATGTCCCCCTGTTTCTCAATGCTCCCGAGGGACCTGACATTCATCATGTATGTTCCACCCTCACCAGATCTCTAAAAATGCATCACTTCACACTTATCAGGATTAAATTCTACTTGCCATTGTTCTGCCCAATTTTGCAGCTGATCAATATCATTTTGCAAGCAGTATCATCGCTCCATCTTACTCCTCATAATGTAAAAGATCGCTTTCAGGTCACAATCACCTTCTCATCCCTAGGAAAGAGCCTCAGGTTTTGCATCTCACCTGAACAGCTTCTTTCCCTCCGCCATTTCTGAACGGTCCATGATCCCATGAACACAACCCCGTTATTCCTCTTTTGCACTATTTATCTTTGTAACTTATTGTATTTTTTACGTCTTTATGTCTTGCACTGTACTGCTGCCACAAAACAACAAATTTCATGACATATGTCAGCGATAATATACCCGGTTCTGATTTGGATTCTGATTGTCTGCATGGGTTTCCCAAGATATCTCATAGAACACCTCTGATATATCAGCCTCTTGTGAGGATTGGTTAGCAAAAACATGGTCCCAAGTCAGTTAGTCCAAGGACTGTTTAAGGACCTCAACAGCTTTTTTAAAAAAAATCTGAGACCAGCTGATCTGTTGTAGTGGATTAGAGCCATAAACCATGAAATGCAAGAAAACGGATTCAAGGTTCCACACATACACAGAGTTACTAATCTTAGCAGTGCTGTCATAGGGAGCTGCCAAACTGAGATGCCACAAGCAAGTGATACAAAATAGAAGAGCAGTCATTCAAAAAGAATTCTCCATAATTCCCCAATGATTGGTTTCCAAGCAGCAAAGCAGGAGGTGGTTGCCTCCCTGCCGTTCTTTGTCAGGGCAGCTACAACAGAAAGATGAGAGTAAGTGTAAGGCTGGACTCAAATCTTCAGCTGAAGAAACAACACAATGGGGATGCTGCTGTAATGTTTCCCTGTGTAGAATTTACAGAATCAGACATATTTGGCACAACTTACATTTATGCTCCTCCCAAGTCTTAAATCACTTGACTCTACTGTGGGTCTATCTCCTCCTTCCTCATATTCTTCTTCGATCTTCCCTTTTACACCATTCAGCAACTGATAAGTTTGGAGACTAAACTTCTGAGTTCCTCACCATAAACAGCCTCCACAGTGTTGTGCATAGAATCCATCATAGAGAGCCACATAGAATTAATAGCACAGGTACTCAGCCCAACAGTTTATGCTGGTGTTTATGCACGATAGCAAGCTTCTCTGACTACTTCATCTGATTCTATTGAAGTATTCCTTTGGGTGTTCGTCCAGCTTCCTTTTATAGGCCAACAATATTGTTGAGATGAAAAACATGATGATGCTGGAGGAACTCAGCAGGCTAGGCAGCATCCGTGGAGAAAAGTAGGCGGTCAACTGTTCGGGTCAGGACCCTTCTTCAGGACTAAAGATACGGAAAGGGGGAAGCCCAATATATAAGAGGGAAAAGCAGAGCAGGGACAGGTGGACAAAAGGGGAGGTGGGGTGGGCACAAGGTGGTGACAGCCAGCAACCCGGGTTCAATTCCGGCCGCTGTCTGTAAGGAGTTTGTACGTTCTCCCCGTGTCTGCGTGGGTTTCCTCTGGGTGCTGCGGTTTCCTCCCACATTCCAAAGACGCATCGGTTTGGAGTTGTGGGCATGCTATGTTGGCGCTGGAAGCGAGGCGACACTTGCGGGCTGCCCCCAGAACACTCTACGCAAAGGATGCATTTCACTGTGTGTTTCGATGTACATGTGACTAATAAAGATACCTTATCTTAGATGCAGGTAAGAGATAGTGATAGGCAGGTATGGGGGAGGAGGGGAGAGTAGATCCACTGGGGGATGGGTCAAAGGTAAGGAGAGAAAGGAAGTATTGTTTCTCTAACAATACCGTTAATCTTAACCACTGGCTGTGATAAGAGTTCCACATTCTTACCACTCTCTGTGTGAGGAAGCTTCTGAATTTGCCCTATAATTTTTGCTGAGTATCTTAAATTTATTGCCCTTCGTCTTGGAGTTGCCAACAATTTGAAACATCTTTACGTTGATTGTAATGAGCATCTTATTGTCGGTTATTGCCACTTTAACACTTCTTTTTGCACTACTTCAGATTGTACTACAATCTTTCCACCATTCTAATGTTTTGTGCTCATTGCTGTATTTATTGGTAAATTGTTTTATTACTGTCACATGTACCGAGGCACAGTGAAAAGCTTTGTTTATCATGCCACCCATACAGATCACTTCATCACATCAGTGCAGTGAGGTAGTACAAAGGAAAACAATAACAGAATGCAGAATAAAGTGTTACAGTTACAGAGAAAGTGCAGTGCAGGTAGACAATGAGGTGCAAGGCCATAGCAAGGTAGATTGTGAGGTCAAGAGTCCATCTTATCGTACAAGCGGACTTTTCAATAGTCTTATAACACTGGGAGAGAAACTGTCCTTGAGCCTGGTGGTACGTGCTTTCAGGCTTTTGTATCTTCTGCCTGATGCGAGGGGGGAGAAGAGAGAATGTCTGGGGTGAGAGGGGTCTTTGATTATGCTGGCTGTTTTATCGAGGCAGCGAGAAGTGTAGACAGTGTCCATGGAGAGGAGGTTGGTTTATGTTGTATTTATTCTGGCCATGTATACTGTTTACTCTGTGAGCTTCATGCAAGCAAGAAATTTCATTGCACCCTGGTATATATGACAATAAGTTAACTAACTAATCATCTTAAGAATTCTTCTGATTAGTTTGTTCATGGGATATGGATATAATGCCAGAATTTATTTGCCCGAGTTGAGAGGCAATTAAGAGTCAACAGCATTGTGGGTCTGGAGTCACGTACAGATTAGATTGGGTAATGATGGTGGATTTTCTTCACTAAGAGTTATCAGTATTGGAATCAGATGGTTATTCACAATAATCTGGTAATTATGTGTTACACATACTGAGACTAGCTTTTATTTTAAGTTCTACGTTTATTTAATTACTTGAACTTCAATCTCCGAGCTGCTGTGTCATCCCTCTATCAATGGTCCACAACTCTGACTGTTAGTTCGGTATGTTAACTCCTGTACTTCCATACCCCAGTAAAGTTTCAAAGAGTGTTCTCAGGACATGCCTCAGCTTTCACTTCCATGGAGAGGAATGAGTATTTTGCTGAAAACATAGTTTATGGGACTGAGAGAAAAATTACAGAATAACGTCAGGAATACTTGTGCTTTTAGAAAAAGGAAGAAAATGATTTTATGATGGTCCCCCTTTTCTTTAAGTCATTTGAAAGCCAGTACAATTTGTCTCAATGCCAGCAGTTGATGGTTCTGTATACCAATACAATCAACCTGATCTGGATTACCAGCTGCAAAAAATGAGAAAAAAATTCCTTCTGCATGTAATTAAATTTGAATGAATTCCTAAAATGGCCTCGTGATCCTTGATATTTACAGCATATTTAAAAAGAAAAGTGAGTTTAAAAATAAACTTCATATATCTCATTTGATTTGCATTTAACCTGCCCTAATTCTGGAAATCCAGCAGATCTCTGGTAAAGGTGTGTTTTTATTCTCTAGGGATCCGGTAATAAGTCACATGTCGTCTTTCTCACGTGAGTTTTATATTGTATTATCCCTCAGACTGCACAGCAGATTAAAATTAAGAAGTACCAAATCTACTTCTGGAGCCTTTTGTTCTTCTTGAAATAAATTTGTCTTTTGCACTGTGGTATGACTCAAGGCAGAGTTGGAGATGGGTGGCTGGAAATTCATTCCCAGTTGCTAATGGGAAATGTGCTCCAGAATGAAATCAGCACTTCAAAGTGAAGGTTTTTCTAGCTGTTATAACTGTCAATGAGATTAAACGTTTGAGTGTGGCTTTAGCATTCAAAACACTCATGAACTGTTCAAAATACTGCTAAAAATGTTCAAAAGATTGTAAGAAAACACTTAAAACACCTTGAAAAAAAATAAAAACATTTAAATTAGCGTAATTGGATAAAAAGAAAAGGAAATTTCCTGCTGTTTACCATTCTCTCTGCAGACAATGTTCACATTAAAGTCAATAGGCTTGCTGGATTTGTGCCAGGCAAACTTGGAATGGGTTCGGCAGGCAGATTTGTCAGCCTTGGTGCTGGGAAATCTGTGGAAGTTCCTGCTGCCCAGTTGGATTCCATTGGAAGTCCGCTCGTGGGATACAGTTATCCCATCAGTTGCGATGGCTTATTCCTCTGCTTGGCAACCCTGAACAGTTCCAGAGGTAAAAGCCAGCAGCTTCATACAGGATTGTAACTGGAAGATCTGGGCCAGTGTATCATGGAGGGGAGGTAAGCCAGGTATAATGCCAGCACTGATGACAATACAGCATTCTCTCATTGAATGGTGGTGTAAAAGTAACTGGATATGTAAGGGTTAAATAATGTACAGCTGTTATTGCTTCAAACCTGGCGTGACTATAGTTATGACTGCAAGATGTGCAGGTGCTTGGGAGTGCTTAGGGAAAATCTTGCTTTGCTAAAAGTTTGCTGTAAGCAACTGCCCAAGTATATGCAACTCCACATGTAGGCATCTTTAGATTAAGTATAAAAGGAGGGACACAAACATGTAAATCTTTGAGTGGGGATCAGTACAGAGCTCGGGTTACACTGTTTTTCTATGTATCCCTCACTCCCGCTAGTGACTCCCACTAGCGTTAAACAATAAAGCACTAATTGTACGCTCCTTGGTTCTGTTGTTGTCTACTTTATTACAGCGCGGGTCGACTTTCACAGTGGAGCAGAGTCAAGGGGCTGAGTGGCCTCCTCCTGCTCCTTATTCTTATTCCCACATTTCGTCTTCAACCCTCCAGAGAGGAGTTCCAACCTTCTGAGGTAAGATAACAACGAGCTATAGCTTCAGGCAGGCTGACGGGCTATCCATTAGTGCTTAAAGAATTCTGTATTGGATGGAGGGAATCTAAATTGGAATAACTTACTTAATAAAAAATAAACAATAAAACTGTTATTTTTATGACCTTGATCAAATTGCTCCTTAAAGTTTATTTTACTTGTGTGAGAATCTGAAGCTATCTTTTGTCATCCATCTTTAGACTCAGTGGTGTAATACCATCCATATAGCTCTCTATAGCTGTGACACTTTACTCTGTACTGTTATTGTTTTTACCTGTACTACATCAATGCACTTTGTACTAACTCAATGTAACTGCACTGTGTAATGGATTGACCTGTACGATCGGTATGCAAGACAAGTTTTTCACTGTACCTCGGTACAAGTGACAAGAATAAACCGATACCAATACCAATATATGAGTCATAACAATCACACCTCTGCACAGATCAGCTCCATTCACAGATGGTTGTAATGTACTCATGTACCTAACTGAGGGAGATTAACCACTCTCTCTTCATCAGCGACACCACCACTTCCTGTCCACCCTATCACAGACATTCCCTTTGTTCTGTCCTCCCCTCCCCTCCTTCTCTGAAACAAAACATATTTGATTTCTAGTTCTGACAAAAAGTTCCCTCTGCTTCTCTCTCTGTTGGTACTGCTAGACCTGCTGAGTACTCCCAACGTTTTTTTTTAACTTCAGGATGAAGCATCCTAAAGATCATGCAGGTAGGAATTTGTCCAGTACACACAAAGCTCTTAATAGAGTAACGTATGAGGGGCAATGATCGCTCTAGGCCTGTACTCACTGGAGTTCAGAAGGATGAGGAGGGATCTCATTGAAACCTACTGAATACTGAAAGGCCTGGATAAGAGTGGACATGGAGAGGATGTTTCTTGTAGTGGGAGAGTCTGGAACCAGAGGGCACAGGCTCAGAATAAGAGGACATCCCTTTAGAACAGAGATGAGGGGAAATTTCTTCAGCCAGTGGGTAGTGAATCTGTGGAATCCATTGCCACAGATGGCTATGGAGGCAAAGCCACTGGGTATATTTAAAGCAGAGGGTGATAGGTTCTTGATTAGTAAGGATGTCAAAGGTTACGGGGAGAAGGCAGGAGAATGGGGTTGAGAGGAAACAATAAATCAGCCATGATCGAATGGCAGAGCAGACTCGATGGGCTGAATGGCCTGATTCTGCTCCTATGTCTCATGTGTAGGTGGAACTCTGCTTTTGCTATTTAATTCCATTAGAAACAAGGGAGGATAAATCTGTACCCAAACGTCTTGCAAAGTTGATTAAATTGCATAAGAGATAAATATCAGCTGCAAAAATCAACAAGCACTGTTTTCAGAATCAGTGTTGGCTTCCTCGTAAAACTGGGGTGTGTTCAATAGTCCAACTTTCCCTTGACTTTCTGTTGATAGCATAGATGGACATCTCATATCTGTAGCGGGCTACAGTTATTTATTTCCTTTTGTCCTGAAATTGTACTTCAAACTTCAAGGGAGAAAATATTTCAGTTAATAGAAATACATCGCAAAAAAAATGATGTTTAAATGATATTTAACAACCCTTTACAGATCAGGTCACATAATACTTTCTTTTTCCTTCAAATTACTTTCTGTTTCTGAAAAGCTCATTAATAAACCTGCACAGGCCCACGTTAAGGATCAGGAATGAGCTTTGCTTTGGGTGATTGGTGGATTACAAGGTTTGAGATCAGTTTTCTTGTCCTAGACTGGTGTCCTCAAATTGGGACTCAAATGTAGAACATTTATGGATGTTAAAAACAAACTGCAGGAGGAACTCAGCGGGTCAGGCAGCATCTCTGGAGGGAAATGAACAGTCGACGTTTCGGGTCGAGACCCTTCATCTGGGCTGAAAGAGTAGAGGGGAGATAGCCAGTGTAAAGAGGTGAGGGTAAGGGATGGAGCAAGAGCTGGCTAGTGATAGGTGAATCCAGGTGAGGGGATTAATAGGTGGATGGAGGAGGCAAGAGTGGAAATTCAATCGCTTGACACCTATCTTGTCACCTTCTACTTATTGCTTGCCAGCTCTTGCTCTACCCCTTCCCCTCACCTCTTTATATCCAAGACATCAATTATCCTTTCACGTTCACAGATGCTGCCTGACCTGCTGAGTTCCTTCAGCATTTCGCCTTTTGGTCCAGATTCCAGCATCTGCAGACTCCTGTGTCTCCATTTGTGGATGCTACTTAAGGTTGGTAATGCAGAGGTTAATGGGAAAAGAGGTTACGTCACACCTGAACGGTGTACTGTAATCGCTGCCTGGGCACAACAGTGCCATTGGATTTCATCGGCACATCAGCCCACCTCGGACATCCTTGCTATTTATGGAAGTCTGAGACAAGCTGAAAGTGAAGTGTCAATGCACCTGACTTGCCGCTCCATTGTGGTGGGGCACTGAGTGCTGAGGAAAGGGGTCAGAATGGCCCAGCAACCATGTTGATAAACCATGCAGGTGGCACAGTGGCACAGCAAGTAGAGCCACTGCCTCACAGCACCAGAGACCCGAGTTCAATCCTGACCTCGGGTGCTGTCTGTGTGGAGTTTGCAGATTCACCATGTGACCAAATGAATTTCTCCCAGGTGCTCTGGTTTCTTCCCATATTGCAAAGACATACAGGTTGGTAGGTCAACTGGCCGCTGTAAATTGCCTCTGGTGTAGGTGAGTGGTAGAATGTGGGGGAAATTGATGGATTAGTGTAGGATTGGAGTCGTAAATGGGTCGTTGATGGTTGGTTCTGTTGTGCCAAAGGTTCTGTTTCTGAGCTATGTCTCTCCATGACTCGATAACTCTTGGTGTATAAAATCATGAGGGACATAGATAGGGTGAATGCACTCAGTCTTTTTCCCAGGGTTGGGGAATCAAGAACTAGAGGGCATAAGTTTAAGGTGAGAGGGGAGAGATTTAATAGGAACTTGAGGAGTGACTTTTTTTTTTACACAAAGGATGGTATCTATGTGGAACCAGCTGCCAGAGGAAGTGGTTGAACAATAACAACTTTTAAAAGACACTTGGACAGGTACATGGATGGAAAAGATTTGGAAGGATATGGGCCAGACGCCGGCAAATGGGACGAGCTTGGATGGGGCTTCTTGGTCAGCATGGACCAGTTGGGCTGAAGTGTCTGTTTCCGGGCTATATAATTCTATGACTTGACTCTAAGTGGTGGTACATCCTTGAGACTTTTTCAATTAATTTAAAATTTTTGTTATATTAATTTATTTAAATCTATTTTCACAGTTTTTAGGAGTCAGAATCAGAATTATTATCACTGACTTAGATGACATGAAATGTGTTGTTTTGCAGCAGCAGTACAGTGCAGAGACATAAACTTACTATAAATTACAAAATAAATAGTGCAAAAAAAAAGAATAACGAGGTAGTGTTCATGGGTTCATGGACCGTTCAGAAATCTGATGGTGGAGGGGAAGAAGCTGTTCCTGAATCATTGAGTGTGGGTCTTCAGGCTCCTGTACCTCCTCCCCAATGGTAGTAATGAGAAGAGGGCAGGTCCTGGATGGTGAGGGTCATTAGTGATGGATGCTGCCTCTTGAAGATGTCCTCGATAGTGCGGAGAGTTGTGCCCGTGATGGAGCTGGCTGAATTTCTAACTATTTTTTATATTATTTATTTATTATCACTTGCATTATTTATGAGCTTCTAGCTATCATGACATTCAAAAACTGTTAAAAAGTGTCTGACTGCCGTGAACTATCAGAGCCTGTCAGCCTGTCCTTGTAATGGGGTGGGGGTGGGGGAGGGTGGAGGTGAGGCCTTCGGATCTGCCACCTGAGGCCTAGTCAGTACTTAGAGCCCACGACACCTTGCAGTTCGGCTCAAGGCTGCAGAGGATCAGCCTGTGCAGAAAAGCCTCAGTCAGGGCAGGCAGGGACCTCAGTCAGTGACGCTGGGCAGTGACCTGGTCCAGGACCAACTGGTCTATCGATTCAGTCAAGATTTTATTCCGTATCTTCTACTCTCATATGGACAGGTACAATACAGGCAGGAATTTCCAGCATAAGTGCAGGCGCACTTTGCAAAGCAATGCTACCTTCAGACAGTCAACAGTGTGGATGCAAACAGTGGGATAAAGGTGGGGAAAAGGATGAATGACTCTTAATAAAACCATTATCATAACAAGTAGTGCTCTTGACACATGGTGCCAGCAGATTATTTCACATGTAATTGGGATAATTTCCCAGCCATTGCAAACACAGAAGCAGACTTCATGTGATTCGATGTAATGATGTACCCCACAGACTGATAACCTCAGAAGAAGCTGTTGAAACCAATAATAACCCTCGTTTACTGAAGTCCAATGATTGCTGTACCCAGCAAGGTTCCAGAGACAGCAAGGAGATTTACCTGTTTTGTTTGAGGAAAATATGTTGCACATCATTAGAACTCCCCTGCCCTTCTTCAAAGAACAATGAGGGGTCTTTTATGTCTGTTGAAATAGTTTTTCGGTCATTGCATGTGACATTTTATTCTATTATTGGAGAGAGACATGTGTAACCCGTTCTTCTTTATTATGAACCCTCTTATAACCTGTCCACACACTTTGATAAAATCATCAGAATTGGGAGCAAGATCTGAGATGATTTTTATGCATTGTGTTCAGATCCCAACAGGCAGAAGAGGAAGGCTGAGAAATTCTCCTGAGCCGATAACATGCATTAAAGCAGTACTGCCTTCGCCTGCAGCACTTGTGTCGAACAAGACTGAAACCAGGTGCAAGTGCCATGGTGGAAGATCATAAAGGAGCTAATATTCACCAAAGAGACACAGGAGACTGCAATCTGGAGCGACAATCTGCTGGAGGAACTCAGCGGGTCGAGCAGCATCCGTGGAGGGAACGGAATTGCTGATGTCTCAGGTCGAAACCCTGCCGCAGGACTGAGAGTGGAGAGGGGAGATGGCCAGTAATAAGAAGGGGAAGGGGAGTGGTGAGACGGGAGTCCGAGGTGGTGGACTGAGGAGGGGTGAAAGATGACAGGCAGGTTGTGCCAGGTGGAGGAGGGGAGGGGGAGTGGAGTTCAGAGGAAGTGGCAGGTGAATAATAGATGATTTTCATTATATATTGTACACTGGACTCACCTGGCGCTGTAGGTCACTGACGTCAGCATCCAGTCAATAATTCCCTCATATTATTTAGCAGATATTATTTTTGGCATAGAAATTGTTTTGCAAAACATACGTAAGTGACTTGATCAAATGTTACGCCAGACTAAAATTACAAATTTATATGGAGGGGTGGTGTAGGATGTGTGTTGGGGGGGGGTGGTGGGAGCAGAGACTCGATTTGAATAACACAAGTGCAGAGAGTTGTGGACACAGCTCAGCACATCACAGAAACCAGCCTCCCCTCCAAGGACTCTGTCTATACTTTTCACTGCCTCGGTAAAGCAGCCAACATAGTAAAAGACCCCATCCAGCCCGGACATTCTCTCTTCTCCCCCCTCCCATCGGGCAGAAGATACAAATGCCTGAAGGCACGCACCACCAGGCTCAAGTACAGCTTCTATCCCGCTGTTATAAGACTATTGAATGGTTCCCTAGTACAATATGGTAGACTCTTGACTTCACAATTTACCTTGTTGTGGCCTTGCACCTTATTGTCTACCTGCACTGCACTTTCTCTGTAACTAACACTTTATTCTGCAATCTGTTATTGTTTTCCCTTGTACTACCTCAATGCACTGTTGTAACGAAATAATCTGTATGGATGGTGTGCAAAAACAAAGTTTTTCGCTGTATCTCAGTACATGCAACAATAATAAACCAATTCAACAATTTACTAAATAGTTTGACCCTCATTTTTTATCAAAGAATGATAATTCAAATCTGAGAAAAGTTCAACAGAAAATACACTGACTTTCTCTTGACTTTTGTCAAAGATAGTGCAGAGTTGTGATGTACGACATCAGTATTTAGATTTCATGTTGATTTTGACTCCTTAAATCATTTTGTATCTGAGCAGACACTTTCACTCAAAAAAATCATCAAGGTGTTTTTGATTTTGAACCAGTTCAGGGAAAAGTGACTGCTTCCATTTTACTTTCCCGATCTGCCATGCGATGTATTGGCAGAGAAATCTCGTCACTTGGTACTGAAAAGCAAAACACCGCACTGCAGACACTGGAAATCTGAACTGCAAACAGAAAATGCCGAAGATACTGAGCAGGTCAGGTGGCTTCTATGGAGAGAAAAACCTTTCATGTTTCAAGTCAATGACTTTTCATCAGAAAGTCAACAACCTGAAACATGAGCTGTGTTTTTCTCTCTCCACAGATGCTGTTTGACCTGTTGAGTATTTCTTAGAATTTTCCATTTTTATTTGTCGTTATTGTGATGGACTTTTAAGGACGGCTACAACCAATTAGTCAGTCAGCATTGCTTACAGGATGTTAACTCAAGATGTTTCAGTTCACTGTTACAGAAATTCCTGAGCTCTTGATGCAGGTGAAATTCTGGGAGTGGGACAGGATATGAAATGAAGGAAGATTTCTGTTCAAAGAAGCTCCAGAAACATTAGACCAGAATATCATGGTTCTTACCTGGATTCATGGAGATTATGGATTTTGTGGAGTGAGGCACCATGGACTAGTGTTGGTCAGAGCAACCAGAAACTCACCCAAATCAATGGACAACATTCAGGTAGTTCCTGGTTGGTACAGAGAGATTTTACCACTCATGGAGCCTCAGAGATACTGACATCATCTCAGGCTGAGCCACGAACCCTACTGAGAAAGTTAAATGGCTTCAAATCCTTATTTTAAGAAAACCTAACAACCCTTCACCACATCTGGATATTAGATGTAGTCACGCAAAGAGGTGTCCTCTTGAATACAAAAAGAGATGGAGACCATCCAATACACCTTCGAGGACATCTTCAAGAGGCAGTGCCTCATGAAGGTGGCATCCATCATTAAGGACCCTCACCACCCGGGACATGCCCTCTTCACATTACTATCATCAGGGAGGAGGTACAGGAGCCTGAAGACCCACACTCAACATTTCAGGAACAGCTTCTTCCCCTCCACCATCAGATTTCTGAATGGTCCATAAACCCATGAATATCACCTCATTATTCCTCTTTTGCACTATTTATTTATTTTTGTAACTTATCGTAATTTTTATGTCTTTATGGCTGTACTGCTTCTGCAAAACAACAAATTTCATGACATATGTCAGTGATAATAAACCTGATTCTGATTCTGTATTTTTGGTGAGGTTCTCAATGAATACTTCTCTTCAGTATTCACCAAGGAGAGGGGTCTTGATGATGCTGAGAACAGTGTAGATGAGGGTAATGTTCTGGAGCATGTAGATATTAAGAGAGAGGATGTGTTGGAGTTGTTAGTAAATATTAGGACAGATAAGTCCTCGGGGCCTGACGGAATATTCCTCAGGCTGCTTCGTGAGGCGAGGGAGGAGATTGCTGAGCTGTTGGTTAGGATCTTTGAGTCCTCGTTGTCAACGGGGATGGTACCGGAGGATTGGAGGGTGGTGAATGTTGTCCCCTTATTCAAAAAGGGTAGTAGGGATAGTCCAGGGAATTACAGACCGGTGAGCCTTACGTCTGTGGTGGGTAAGCTGTTGGAAGGGATTCTAAGAGATAGGATCTATGAGCATTTAGAGAAACATGGACTGATTAGGGACAGCCAGTATGGCTCTGTGAAGGGAAGATCTTGCCTCACAAGCCTGATAGGGTTCTTTGAGGAGGTGACCAGGAAGATTGACGAGGGTAGTGCAGTGGTTGTGGTCTACATGGATTTTAGTAAGGCGTTTGACAAGGTTCCGCATGGTAGGCTTCTTCAGAAGGTCAGAGGCCAAGGGATCTGGGGAAGCTTGGCCGTGTGGATTCAAAATTGGCCAGCTTGTAGAAAGCAGAGGGTTGTGGTGGAGGGAGTGCATTCGGATTGGAGGGCTGTGACTAGTGGTGACCCACAGGGATCGGTTCTGGGACCTCTACTTTTTGTGATACTTATTAATGACTTAGATGAGGGGGTGGAAGGCTGGGTTAGCAAGTTTGCAGATGACACAAAGATTGGTGGTGTTGTGGATAGTGTGGAGGGCTGTCGAAGCTTGCAGAGGGATAGTGATAGGATGCAGAGCTGGGCTGAGAAGTGGCAGATGGAGTTCAATCCAGAGAAGTGTGAGGTGATACACTTTGGAAGGACAAACTCCAAGGCGGAGTACATGGTAAATGGCAGGATTCTGGGCAGTGTAGAGGAGCAGAGGGATCTGGGGGTTCATATCCACAGATCACTGAAAGTTGCCTCACAGGTGGATAGGGTAGTTAAGAAAGCTTATGGGATGTTAGCTTTCATAAGTCGGGGGATCGAGTTTAAGAGCCGCGAAGTGATGATGCAACTTTACAAAACTCGGGTTAGGCCACACTTAGAGTACTGTGTCCAGTTCTGGTCGCCTCATTATAGGAAGGATGTGGAGGCGTTGGAAAGAGTGCAGAGGAGATTTACCAGGATGCTGCCTGGATTAGAGAGTATGGATTATGAGGAGAGACTAAAGGAGCTGGGACTGTTCTCACTGGAGAGGAGGAGGATGAGGGGAGACATGATAGAGGTATACAAGATATTGAGAGGAATAGATAGAGTGGACAGCCAGCGCCTCTTTCCCAGGGCGCCAATACTTAAAACAAGAGGACGTGGCTTTAAGGTATTGGGTGGGGTGATGTCAGAGGGAGGTTTTTCACCCAGAGAGTGGTTGGTGCATGGAATGCACTGCCTGGGGTGGTGGTGGAGGCTGATACATTGGACAAGTTCAAGAGATTGTTAGATAAGCATGTGGAGGAATTTAAGTTAGAGGGATATGTGGGAGGAAGGGGATAGATAGTCATAGGTGTGGTTTGAAGGGCAGCACAACATGGTGGGCCGAAGGGCCTGCATTGTGCCGTATCGTTCTATATTGCTCTATATTGTTCTTTCAGAGAACAATGATCTTCACTCTCTTTTCTGTGTCCTTGCATTCTTTTCTTCTTCAAGTATTCATCAAATCCCTTTTGAAAAATGTGTTTCCACACGAGAAGGGACTGCATTCCAAATCCTAACCACCTGGTGTGTAAAAATATTTTGCCTTTGGTTTCTTAATCACCTTAAACCATGTCTTAAAGTGAAGATATTCCTGTTCGGAGAAAGGATCAACTATCTCACTTCTGCTGCTGTGCAGATTCTTTCTTGCCTGACTGCAATGCACAATCAAGTTCGCTTTCTCGTGAGAAAATCTTTATAATTAATGTCTGCAGACTCCAAACAGACCCTCGTGAATCCACACTAACTCCTCAGCCTAATTAAACTTTATATTTTAATCTTTGCACCTCATAATCTTGATATGTCAACAAATCTCAAGCCACCTCCTCAGCAACTCAGATTGGATGTCCAGTGCGTATAGAACCGCTGTTGAGTGTGTACAAGCCATCAGAGTAAAGAGGCACAGAGAGTGAGTGAACACTCAACAGATCAGGCAGCATCTACAGAGGCAGAAGCGGAGTTGATGATCTTTTATCAGAATTTGACCCTTCCTCTAGTTCTCTATTGGCTAGGTGATCAATCTGCTTGTGGACAGTTGGTTATAAATTTTAGGATAAGATCTTTATTAGTCACATGTACATTGAAACGCAGACCCATATTAATTTTTAACCCAAACCGTTTCAATTAATAGTTTAACTGATTGTATGAGTTGATTTCCTTTAGAAAGGGGAAGCAGTAGATATATTTATATGTTTGGCATATAAAACAAAGGAAAATCAGAGCAAGAGTGGGCCATCTGACCCTTCAAGCCTGCCTTGCCATTTCAGTTCGATCGTCTGATCTGCACCAGACCACTTCTGTGCCAATTCCCCATAACCATCAATTTCCCGATCTTTCAAAAACATCTACTTCTTTGTTAAATACTCCTAATGATCCAGCCTTCCAGGACAGAGAACTCCAGAGATTCACCACATTCTTTTCGAAGAAATTCCAACAAACCTAATTTTTAAATGTCTTCCCCAACATCTTGTAACTATGCCTCCTTGTTCATGACTCTCCCACCAATGGAAACATCTCAACATCTGCGCCATCATGTCTCCTTAAGATCTTATATGTTTCAATTAAGATCACCCATCATTTTTTCTAAAGTCCAAAGAATACAGATTCAAATTCTTCAACCACTTGTGATAGGACCTGCTGAGGTTTTTCAGGCGGTAGTCAGACAACATTTGGAGAATTGTCGGACCAATTTTGGGACCCATATCTGAGGAAAGAGGAGGTTCACGAGAACGATCCCGATGTCTTGTTCCAGATCCATTCTGATTGCGAATGCAATATCAAAGGAACCCACAGCGACTACAGAGGGGAGTCCTCAGTGAGTGAGGAAGCAGAATAAGTGAGGCTGATTTCCACCATTCCCTGATAGAAGGATGAGAAATATGGGCCATCGACTCAGATTTAGGGGATGGCCTTTATCTCTGAAATTCAGTTCTAATGAGGTCAATAAACTGAACTCCAAAACTGTGCATTGAGCATCTACAAAAGTATCAATCAATACTCGCAAATACATTTCATTTATATCATAATGTAAGTACAACCTGACTGATGAATGATAACTTTTTATATTCACATCTGAGATGTATGTCAAATCTCTGTTCAGACTCAGAGAGCTGGTAGAATGAAAAATGTCCCAATTTTAATGTAAGGAGCTACACATGTTTGTTTGGTACAAAAGAGAAGGTAATTACTTCAAATGTTGAGAGTGTGCACTACTTCTAATGGGTTTTAGAGAAAGGTCTTTTGTTGAGCATATGTACAGTCATAATTAAAGGTGTAAAATGAGATCAGCTCAGATCCATATTGTGGTGTCTTCAAATGTTTTGACTTCAAACAGCTCATTATGTTTGCATTCAGGTTTTTTTTGAAAAATAATTCAGATAAGGATTTGGATTACAGTGAATAATTACCATGTCTGAATGGAATAAACATGCTCATTTACTTTTTATTCCCTGTCCTTGGAGACCTGAATTGCAAACACACAAGTTCTGACAGCCTGCACTTCTTACAATGCAGAAGGATGTCATCTGTTGGTGACACTGACCCTGGGGTTTAAGCAACAGAGCTGTCATTTATTTCTAGCATGTAACAGGGTGGCTGGAAGGTTTCTGACAACTGCCTTGGGTGATATTCAGACATACCTAACAGCTGCTTTGCTCAGATATTAGGCCTCTCATTAGTAATAGCAAGGAAGCTAACACACTAATGATTCCAAACTGCACCCAATCAAAGACTTGGAGCCACAGTTAGTGCTGCATCAGGGGTTCGGTTTCAATTCTGACCTCAACTGCTCAAGTGCGAGTTCTCCCTGTGACCACGTGCGTTCAAATCTCAAAGATGTGCTGATAGGTGAATTGGTTGCTGGCAATTGCCCCTTCTTGCTGCTAAATGTGAAAGGGGAAAGATGGTGGGCATGTGACAGAGAATAAGTTAAAAGGCTACAGGGAAATAAGATGAGGGGAAATTCGATTGATGGGATTGGTTTGCGTGGAGCTGGCATGGACTCGATGGGCTGAATGGCCTCTTTCTGTGTCGTGTGAAATACGTAAAGCACCAGGGTGAGCTGTGCTTCACAAACTCCTGGCTATTGTTAATCTAGGTTCTGTGGCAACTGCTGTGCCCAAGACTCCAAGAAATTGCACAGTTGTGAACACAGCCCAGGTTTGTCCCCTTTGACTCTCACCAAATTTTACTGATGCAACTTATCTGGATGTATCATGGCTTGGTACGGCAACTGCTCTGCCCAGGACCGCAAGAAGCTGCAGAGAGTTGTGGACACAGCGCAGTGCATGACACCAGCCTCCCCTCCTTGGACTCTGTCTTTCCCTCTCGTTGTCTTCGTGTAGCAGCCAGCATAATCAAAGACCCCACCCACCCAGGACATTCTCTCTTCTCTCCTCTTCCATCGGGTAGAAGATACAGGAGTCCGAGGGCATGTACCACCAGACTTAAGGACAGCTTCTACAACACTGTGATAAAAGACTATTGAACGGTTCCCTTATACAATGAGATGGACTATGACCCCACGATCTACCTTGTTGTGACCTTGCACCTTATTGCACTGTACTTTCTCTGTAGCTGTGACACTTTACTCTGTTCTGTTATTGTTTTTACCTGTACTACGTCAATGCACTCTGTACTAACTCAATGTAACTGCACTGTGTAATGAATTGATCTGTACAATCGGTTTGTAAGACAAGCTTTTCACTGTACCTCAGTACGTGACAATAATAAGCCAATACCCATACCAATACAAACCAGCCTCCCCTCCATTGACTCCGTCTACACTTCCCACTGCCTCGAGAAAGCAGCCAACATAATCAAGGACCCTTCCCACCCTGGTCATTCCCTCTTCCACCCCCCCGCCCCCCCGACTCCCATTGGGTAGACGATACAAAAGCCTGAGAGCGCATACCACCAGGCTCAAGGACAGCTTCTATCCCACTGTTTTCACACTCATGAACGGATCTCTCATACACTAAAAGATGAACTCTTGAACTCTTGATCTCCCAATCTATCTCATCATAGCTGTTACACTTTATTTGACTACCTGCACCGCACTTTCTCTATAACCGTAACACTATATTCTGCATTCAGTTTTCCTTTTACTACCTCGACATTATTATGTATGGCAGGATCTGTCTGGATCGTATGCAAAGCAAAGAGCTTTTCACTGTATTACGGTACATGTGACATTAATAAACCAATACTCGACCTGTGACCTCAGAAGCATTGATGCACAGATGAATCTTGGGTGCAAGTCGACATCTCCCTGAAAGTAGCAAGGTTTCAACTTGAAACATTGACAATTCCTTTCCTTCCACAGATACAGCTCAACCCGCTGTTCCTCCAGCAGATTGTTTGCTGCTCTAACGAGAGCAAACCCAGCTCTCTCAACATAATTGAAATCTGTCAATCTAGGCATCAGTTTATGCTGAAGCATAACTTACTCCATGTGTAAAAACACAAATTAAGATAAAATAAGGTATCTCTATTAGTCGCATGTACTTCGAAACACACAGTGAAATGCATCTTCTGCGTAGAGTATTCTGGGGGCAGCCCACAAGTGTCGCCACGCTTCCGGTGCCAACATAGCGTGCCCACAACTTCCTAACCCGTACGTCTTTGGAATGTGGGAGGAAACCGGAGCACCCGGAGGAAACCCACTCAGACACGGAGAGAACGTACAGACTCCTTACAGGCAGCAGCCGGAATTGAACCCGGGTCTATGGTGCTGTAAAGCATTATGCTAACTGCTACACTACTGTGCCTGCAAAGAAAGAACTATGTCACTGATAATTCAGTGACACCCATATTTTTATTACTTACTCATTTTTCAATATCTGGGCATCATTTTCAAAGGCAGCATTTTGGTTATTTACAGTATCCATGGTAGTTTTTCTGAAGAAATAATGTGCAAGTATGAAGGAAAAGACGAAGGGCAGTTCATCATCCCTTTCTTCGCATTGTAACTCTCCCACATTCATTTTACAGAGAACAGACATGAAATCAAACTATATCATAAAAACTGGCAAGCTTGGAAAATGGGAAATATTTAATTTAACTCATAAATACAATATCTGAGACAAAGAAGATGTATATTTTTTACAATTATTCAGAAAGTCAAATTTATTTTCTAACTTCACTTGCAATTCCTTATCTCCTGCCTCTTGCTTTCTCTTGTGTAGCTTTGGCTGTGTATTCCCAGCAAGAAGCAACATGTTAGCTACTGAGTCTACTTTTCACAAGATGATAAAATAATTACAACACTTCTCAACTTAATTCAAGCATCTAAAAGAAGCTTGAAGTTTCCTCACAGAGATGTTTAATTTATTGGTTGAATTGATTCTTAAGTTATTAATTCCTGCAAGAAGAAAACAAACAACTATTTTTATAGCATCTGGAATGTAATAAGATATCCCAAGGTGCTTCACAGGGGCATCACCAAACAAGATCAATGGAGTTAGGATGGTGGTGATAGGTTTGGAGCCCGAGGAAGGGAATGGTCAGAGGCAGTCTGTGAAGACCGGAGGTCAGGTGATGGGTGAGTTTGTGAGCAGCACCAAGCATTCTGTTAATGTGGGGTAGATTGGAAGATTTGTGTGAGCAAGAGTGAAAAAGATCCCAGCAAGATTACATGCTTGTGAGAAAGAGTGATAGCTATTTTGGCAGCGTGTGGGCCTTTTTGGTCCGTGTCCTGGGCAACACGGGGCAATCTGTCCAAACTGGCAGGCACGGTAGTGTTGCGGTTAGTTGTACGTTCTCCCCGTGTCTGCGTGGGTTTCCTCTGGGTGCTCCGGTTTCCTCCCACATTCCAAAGATGTATGGGTTAGGAAGTTGTGAGCATGCTACATTGGCACCGGAAGATTGGCGACACTTGCGGGCTGCCCCCAGAACACTCTACGCAAAAAATGCATTTCACTGTGTGTTTCGATGTACGTGTGACTAATAAAGATATTTTATCTTAAACGTGCATTAAACTCTTTATCCATGTAGATTCTATCTCCCTGTATCAGACCTGTATCAGACTTAGACAGTATTTCGGCAACTTTAACCCACTGCCATATTCTTCTAGACAGCATTTATGGCAACTTGGACTCTGGATGCATATTTGTTGTGTTTTTCTCCTTTCTAAATATGATGAGCACTGTGTACAAGGCTGAATCATGATTCACGTCCCTGAATCACTGACATATGGGCTTCACAGACTTCTGAGGTATGTGAAAACAAGAGACACTGAGGATGTATCTATGGGCCAAGTTCCACACGGTTTCCATTTTGAATACCTGAGGAAGAAGTCATTCAGAACTTAATCAGGAGAAACAGTCTCCTCACACCTAGAATATGCCACGTTAAGAATTCTCATGTCAACATTCAACACCAATAGGTTCCTTCCGAGATGAAGCTGACCTTTTCCTTACAACTACTGCGAACATTGTCTGTCTCTGTGCTTCAACTAAACAGGTGTGGACCTTCATAATTTAAACTTCTGTATTGTTCTAAAGTCTTCCTCCCTACTTGCAAATAACACCACACCAAATATCAGTGCCAGACTAACACATAGATGTGAAGTGCTGCAAATCATTAAGAGGCTTGAGCATTTAGGCTTCAAATAAAATGCTTGTTTAATTAAAACCTCAACATCATGACCTGTTGTTAACTTTGACACCATGAGAGTCCAGAATGGGTCAATTTCTACCTCTTCACTTGCATCAAATTCCCCGGTCTTTTTCCCAAAGGAATGAAATAGCATGAGTCTTTAGACTCACAAATCAGCCTGATTCAACCCAGAGTAGCAACTAATCCATAACATGATTTGACAATTAGAGTCTACTTAAAAGCACAATTGTAGAACTAATCTTGAACAGCCCAAGATAGACTTCAACAGGCAGAGAGATTTCCTCTTCTAATTATATTCCACGTAATCACGTAGCACTTTTAATTCTAAGCCACTGCTGAAAGAAAACACACACAGCTCCAGTCATGACTATTTAACTGTACTCTTGATTTGAGATGATAAGAATTAGAACGAGTATAATGTTAATGTAGGGGTTGGATCAGTTCTGTTTGACACAAAAGTCCAGAAATATTGAGTCAATATTGGTGGATGAATGACAGGCATTTTGCCTCATGTTCCTTTGCCGAGGGTTCAGATTTACACTGCTACCTTGGATTTGCACACAAGGTTTAGAGCAGGCCATTCAGCCCAAGAACACTTATGCTATTACTGCTCACACAAGCATCTTCCCATACCTTTCAATTACCCATGTCAATATACTCTCCTTTGGGTTCAAGTTCCACTCTAGGTACTCACGGACATGATCATGACCAATTAACCAGTGCAGTACTGAGGGAGGGTGCACCATTGACTGAGATCCCCAATGACTCTTCCATGAACCTTCCAACCACCATTTGGCAAAGAACAGGAGCGATTTTGCTGGTGCTCTACCCAGGTTCTATTTTTCAATAATATCCAGAACAGATGATCTGGCTACTTGTCTTTGGATTTTTGTGACACATTCCTTTGTACAAATTATGCTTCCAACACTATTTCAGGAGCCACATGTCAAAAATACTTCACTGCTTCAAAGTGCTTAAGACATAAAAGGCATATACAAATTCAAATCCTTCCTTCGCATATTGGTTTTAATCAGATGAACAACTCCATCAGTATTAAATCTCCAGCAAGCCTGTTACACAGCATTTTCATTCAAGCATGGCCAATATTTTATTGGACCAGGTGGCAGTGAGTACCAGCCACAGGGTCTGTGGGGAACTGCCAGCTAGCTACATGCATCCTGGACTTCTCAACAGCAGAGTATGCAGAACAATCTCTTCCCCAGCCTTGGATTCTATCATGAACCCAGGGACATTCCCTGACTTACTGAGTTGAGGGACCTTGGTACATCCATCCAGCATGGTCCATTGAATAAGATTGCCAACTTTCATTAGAAAGGCATGTAGGTTTCCTTTTAAACAAGGTTTTGTTTTATTTTATATTGATGTTTTAATTAATTTACACCAACTACATGATTTTAATTTTCTTTTAATTTTCATTTGCAATTTTCTTAAGGGTGGTGGATATATGGAATGAGCTGCCAGAGGCAGTGGTCGGGGCGGTACAATGAAAACATTTAAAAGCCATCTGGACAGGTAAATGGATAGTGGGATACGGGATAAATGCAGGCAAAATGGACTAGCTCAGGAAGACACCTTGGTCGGCATGGACAAGTTGGGCCGAAGGGCCTGTTTCCACGCTGTATAACTCTATGAATCTAAATGAGTTGTCAGAAGGCCATGAGGATATCCCATGGGTGGGTCTGTGTTTGGTCTGCTGAGACACCACTCATAAATTTAAGCATCTTAGGAGTCCAGCAGCCATTCAATTCTAAGCAATGGGGCAAGCGAAGGGGTGATCACAAACATGAGCCAGGTCCACCACAATCAGCTCAATTGCCAGTCCTTCACTGTTTTCATGAACCTCTGCAACTGCAAGGAGATAAATTTATTTGATTACTCCTCAACCATACACATCTGGCTCAGAACCAGGGTGAATGGTGTGTTTCACCTGCTTGCCACTGATATACTGGCAAAGACCTTGTCTGGATGTTCCATGAAGCTGTTTGTATCCTCAACAAGAAGCCTCTACACCATGACAGGTACTTCCATGGCGTAAATCCGTCCTGTGGGTAGGGGTAGCTACAGAACAAGTTTTGCCCATGTAAGATGCTGAATAGACTTCGACGAAGCTTGGGTATTGGCTTAAGCAGCAGTCAAAAACTGAATGTTTCAGATCACTTTGTAATATTAAACCAATCAATGTAATTAAAAGCTGAACAAATTATCAGTTATTTTAATTTTTTTTCTGAATTTAAAACAGAAACACTAAAACTGAAAGTTTTAAACAGCCACAGCTTCTGTAATTTCTCTGCATAACCCAAGAAGAGAAGGCTTTATTTGAAGATGATAAATTCAACAAGTCAAAGTATTTGACAAAAGAAAGGAAACATAGGCCAACGGTTTTTGGATTCATCAATTTGTATTACACAGCAGCTGGGATGAATTACAAAGCTTTGGAGAGCTGTTCTTTAATTACAACATGTGTTTTTATTGGTCTATGAAAATATTTATTAGTGGACACAACAGAATCTCAATCATGCCTTTATTGTGGAGTAAAAGAAGAGAAATATGTCTGATAGTCCATCCATAGACGACAGACACTGCAAGCCAGGCTTGTTATCACATGATTGCACGAGTGTGACCAATAAACTTCCTTGCCAATTTCTATGCCACATTAAAACCAAGAGCCATTTCAAACAACTGCAGATCAATGTAACATGTGGGATTTTGAGACTGTGAGTGCACTTTGCATACAGCCCATAGGCAATGGTGTTCAGTGAACTCCTCACTGCAACATTTTAATTTCATTTTTGTACCATCAACAAAGCTCACATCCCAAATTTGCAATTCAATGATCTCTGATTAAAAGCAGTGACTTCCTCATGGGAGTCGCAGACTGTGCCTCAACCCAGGAATACTATTGGCCATACTCCTGGCACTCTTAATAGAGCCCAGTACCTTGGTGTCAAGATCAGTTGCAGGGGTGGAGTTGGAGGGAAGGCCAAAGAGCTTTCAATAGCTGAGCACTATTTGAGGGCAGAGGTCAGTGGTTTAGAGGGATGTGGGCCAAACACAGGGAAATGGGTCTAGCTTGGATGGAAATCATGGACCAGTTGGGCCAAAGGGCCCGTTTCCATGCTGTATGACTCCATGACTCTCTGACTTTAATTAACTGAGGGCAAAATTGATGGGATCTCGTGTAAAGTGAGAAACGGGAATTAGTGTGTGAGATTGAGCCTAGGCAAGACTGATATTTATTGTCCTTCCTTAATTGGCCTTGAGTAGCTTGCTGGACCATTTCAAGGTGCACTTTTCATTAATGCCCCAAGCACTTTTGCAGAATTAGTTATAAATAAACTTCTTACATTGAGGAAATGTCAGAGCAGATGGTTTATCAGAGGACTGCGAGGAGCGTTGTAAAAGGAGGAACAAGAGTGAGTGAGGTTGAGAGGTTTAGGGAGAAAATTCCAGAGTTTCAGGGCTTTGGTAGGCTTGGCCTCCAAAATGGTGGAATGATCAAATTTGGAAATGAGCAAGAGCTGAGAATTGGAGGACCATTAACATATCAAAGGGTTACTGGAGAAAGTTAAGGATAAAGGGGGCCAAAACTATGGAGGGATTTGGAAACAGCTAACAATTTTACAATCAAGGTAGAGTGTAACTGGGTGCCATGTAGATCAGTGAGAACGGGGACAATAGGTGACAGGACTTGGTGTCAGTTTTGGATGTCTCCAGGCTTATGGAGAGTGTGCTGAGTTCTTCAGTCAACCTGAAGACTATACACGATTCAACAGTGCACAGCCACTCCAACCAATGTTTTTCTTATTCACCAAGTGCTGCTCGTTTCCAATAGTTTGTTGCTACGAACCACAGGCAACGTACAATCTAACAGTCTGGCTTTAGACAAATTCAGAAATGGAAACTTTCCCTCACCTCCTGCGGTTTAACTTCAAACAATTTAATATCACACATTCCCAATGATATTTCAGGCCCTCTGGAAGACATTGCTCTCCAGTGGAGCAATTTCAAAAGTCAAACTGTCTTTAAACAATTTTCTTCTGCTCATTACACCCATCCATGGTTATCAATTTATAAAAACAAATCCAATCAGAAACTTGGTGGTATGCACTGTGAGTTCCACTCCATCTAAACACTGATTAAAGTCCAGATTAAAATTCTACCACAACTGTACATTGCTGAAGCTAACTCACTTTACATCTTTGGTTTCCCCTTAAACTGTTAAGAGTCTGCTAGATCTAATCTTGTGATTAACTGTATTGCAGCTTTTGATTTGCATCACATTCTTCTCAGTGGGTGTTGTAAGACAGTGACAACCGGGTTGCCTTGACTTAATAGGACCTTACTCAGTTCAGTGAGTTATTTCTGTTCCAGATACAATAACATTGCTCTGCTGACTTAGAGTCTAATGAAACAAAGCACAGCTGCTAGATTTTACGGCAAGATATTTTGGCAAATTAATGATAGATATTTCTTCTTTATTAACGTCACTTCCCGTGAGGTACATCATCACCAGTTGCTCATGTTTCAGGCTCTATTTTAAGCAGCTATGAGACAAGGACAATGAACTTATTTTGTTTACAGAAAATAGGATTGGCAGAGGGCTTCCACTGTTATTTTTTTTAAATGGAGAGAGGCATCAGTCATGGTCTGGGACACCCTGGAAGGACCAAATCTCTTTGGAACTGGAGGGTCTCTGTACATTTTAATTTGTTCAAACTCCTCTTAAGCTTTATACTCATCACAACAAAGGAGGAGGATATTTAGTCCATCAAGTCCATGTTGATTCCCAGACAAGCATTCCCATTAGTGTCACTCCCCTTTTTCTTACTTCCTGGCAACTTATTCTCCCTTACATGCCCATCAACTCCCCTTTGAGTCTGTTGTTATTAATCTCTCCCAAGGGATAATTTACAACAGCCAATTAACCTAGCAGTCCATCTTTCGAATGTGAAACCAGAGCATCTGGAGAAAACCCTCGTGGTCACAGGGAGAATGTGCAAACTTCGCAGTTTCAGCACCCGAGATCAGGATTGAACCTGAGAACCAGGACTGCCACCGCCTGACCCGAGTTGAGTTCATAATTTTGCTCAACAAGTCAACTATTACCTCCTGCGCTGTGGAAGCCTATTGCCTCTCAAGCATGCCTATCAATTTCCTTTTAACTCTTTTTGCCATTAACCAACTGTACACATAGTGGGTAGTACTGCTGCCTCACAGCTCCAGCGACCCAGGTTCAATCCTGACCTCCGGTGCTGTCTGCGTGGAGTTTGCACATTCTCCCTGTGCTTTGGTTTCCCCCGGGTGCTCCGATTTCCTCCCACATCCCAAAGATGTGCAGGTCGGTAGGTTAACTGGTTACTGTAAATTACTCCTGGTATGTAGGTGGGTGGCAGGAATATCAGAGTGGAGTTGATGAACATGTGAGAGAGGAGAGGAAACAGGGAAATAAGTGGGGTAATAGGATTGATGGGGTTGCTCCAAGGGATGGCATAGACCTATGGGCCAAATGACCTTCTACTCTTTCGTAAGGAAATACGAAACGCAGCCAGATCGCAAAAGAAAAATAAGCAACAGTGCCAACGAAAACACAGCTTGAGCAAGTAGCTTGCCCTCAAATTACATCCCAGGTGCCAAGGCACATTTTCTAGAAGCCCTGTCCCTGTGATGTGTGGGTGTGACTGCAAACCAATCAGCATGAGCGGAGGCAGGGAGCCTGAAAACGCTGAGTGGAACCGTGTGACCAATAAACAACATTCCCGACTCCCAAAAAAATTACAAAGCAGTCCCAATACCACTTCCAACTTGGTCCATAAGGGTTGATTTTTCCTCATTATCCAAAACTACCTTTGCAATTTTATAATAGTTACAACAGTCTCACTTCAATTCATTGGGGTTTATCATTTTCTGCTCTGCTGTTTTAATGTAGCAGATTATTTATTTGTTACAATATAATACTCTTTAATTCATACCAGAGAATTTATGGGGGATGCTGGTTCAAACAAGTAATTAAACGAGCTAAGTGCCTTGCTATAATAGACGCTGATCTGTAATTATCTTATTCTGAGACAAGAGGCTGGAATAACAGACGTACAGAAAGACGGATGTTATTTCTGAACAGCCCATTAAACATAGGCATGAAGCAGCAAGCAGCACAAGTAAATAGGCCAGGCATGAAGTAAACAACAGTAAAGGAATAAGGAAGAACAAACAAACAATTACTCACGTCATGACTGAGGACCTCCGTCTGTGTGGACTTGTCTGCTTGTGAGGAGAGTGCCTTTTGCAAACTTCGACAACTATCCTGTAACAGAAATTGCACATTGCATGTTATTTCCAACCATTCAGCTCTCCCGTCAATGCCACAAGAACAATGCATGCTTACATCATAAAAAGGGCTTATCAAAACAACACACAAGATGCTGGAGGAATTTAGCAGGTCAGGCAGCATCTATGGAGGAAAGTGAACAGCCAACGTTTCGGGGTCAAGACCCTTCATCTGGACTGAATAATAAGAGGGGTGAGTATAAAAAGGTGGAAGGAAAGGGTGAGAGGACCAGAATATAAAAGCAAGGATGTACTGCTGAGGCTTTATAAGGCATTGGTCAGACCACATTTGGAATATTGTAAGTAAGTTTGGACACAGTATCGAAGGAAAGATGTGCTGGCCCTGGAGGTGGTCCAGAGGAGGTTCACAAGAATGATCCCAGGAATGAAAAGCCGAACATATGATAGACTGGATGTGGAAAGAATGTTTCCATGAGTAGGGGAGTCCAGGATCCGAGGGCACAGCCTCAGAATAAAGGGACATCCCATTAGAAATGAGCTGAGTTGGAACTTCTTCAGCCAGAGGGTGGTGAATCTGTGGAATTCATTGTGGAATCTGTGAAGGCCAAGTCATTGGTGTAGTTAAGACCTAGATTGATAGTTTCTTGATTGCTAAAGGGAGGGGGGTGGGATTAAGGGTTATGGGGGCTGGAGAATGGGTTTGAAAAAAAATAAATGGTGGAGCAGACTCGATGGGCTGAATGGCCCAATTCTGCTCCTGTTTCTTTTGGTCTTATGGGTGGAGCAAGAGCTGACAGGTGATAGATGGATCCAGGTGAGGAGGGACGATGGGCATACGGAGGAGGGGAAAGTGGGAATCACAAAAGCAGCTGGGAGGTGATAGGCGGAGGTGAGAAAGGGCTGAAGATGACGGAATCTGATGGAAGAGGAAGGTGAGACATGGAATCAAGTGAGGGAGATTCCAGCATCTGCAGTCTTGCCAAACTTGTATGTTGGAAGTCTGGCCAAAGTGGTACAGTACTTTAAAGGAAGGGAAGAGGTAAAAAGATTTAGAGGGGGATTTCCAGGGTCTGGGGCTCTGCCACCTGATTGATTTATTGTTAACAACCATACAATTTACAGCCATCACGACATCTCACTTCAAAATCTCTAAAGCAATTTAACGGGACAAGGAAGCCAATTATTCTGCTGCAATAAAGGTCACCAAATTGAAACAATATCTTTGTTTTTCCCTCCACAGATACTGCCTGCTTTGTGAAGTTTTTTCCAGCATTCCCTGGCTTCACATCTGTGGTGACATTAATAATCTGGCTAGACTCCTCACTGAAGAGATTTTATATATTGAAACTACATCATCAAAATCAGGACATCCGCAGAAAATGTGGTCAAGCATAATCTAAGCAAACAGGGCAGCTTACTTGCACAGTACAAAATGACGTGCGCAGCAATGGGATAACAAACAGTTAACTTGATTTAGATATTGGACAATGTGAGCTAGTGGCCCAGAATTGCACAGAACTTCTTGCCACCCACGGTCTCTTACCCATTAAACCTACTCTGATTTAGAACACTTCCACAAAGAAACAGGCTGATTGGTACGGCCTTGAGCAACACAATGCCTTGTTGATTATAATCCCCACAGAGATGCTTCGGCACCTGGTTCAACCACATGCTCAGCTGAACTAGCTGTCAAAGAGGCAGAATAACTGAATGTCTCTGATATTCACAAACATTCAAGAATGATGAAAAATTAAAGATACTGCTGAATTTTTCTTTAAAATATAATAAAAACAATATATTTACAATGACTCAATTAAATAAAGCCATGTAAATTACCTCTCTCTCCTGCAATCATTCCTCTCCATTGAAATGAATGAAGCTGTTGAACATGCTCCATGTCTGACTGAATACAGCTCATCAGGCAGATTGCCCAGGTTAAGTGCTGGGAAATCTGTGGGAGTTTTTATCTCACTGTGCACTCCCACAAGGATTCCCATTCATGGCACATTGCTTCAGAAAGGCCAACATTTTCGTCAATGATTCCTGCCACCCTGGCCATTCCCTTTTCTCTCTTTTGTCTTCTGGAGAAGATGCAGGAGTGTGAAAGCCTGGACCAATAGACTCAAGAACAGCTTCTCCCTCACTGCTATCAGACTCTTGAACCAAGAGTGGGAATAAATGGGTCATTTCTGGTTGGCTGCCGGTGACTAGTGGTGTTCCCCAGGGGTCGGTGTTGGGTCCGCTACTTTTCACGTTATATATCAATGATCTGGATGACAGAATTGATGGCTTTGTGGCCAAGTTTGTGGATGATACAAACATAGGTGGAGGGGCAGGTAGTGTTGAGGAAGCAGGGAGTCTGCAGAAGGACATGGACAGGTTGGGAGGATGGGCAAAGAAGTGGCAGATGGAATACAGCGTAGGGAAGTGTACGGTCATGCACTTTGGTAGAAGGAATAAAGGCATCGACTATCTTCTAAATGGGGAGCAAATTCAGAAATCGGAGGTGCAAATCGACTTGGGAGTCCGAGTGCAGGATTCCCTAAAGGTTAACTTGCAAGGTTGAGTCAGTAGTAAGGAAGGCAAATACAATGTGAGCATTCATTTCAAGAGAACTAGAATATAAAAGCAAGGATGTAATGCTGAGGCTTTATGAGGTGTTAGTCCGACCACATTTGGAGTATTGTAAGCAGTTTCGGGCCCCATATCTAAGGAAGGACGTGCTGGCATTGGAGAGGGTCCAGAGGAGGTTTACAAGAATGATCCTGGGAATGAAAGGGTTCATGTATGAGGAGTGTTTGATGGCTCTGGGCCTGTATTCGCTGGAGTTTAGAAGGATGAAGGGGATCTCATTGAAACCTACCGAATATTGAAAGGCCTGGACAGAGTGGATGTGGAGAGGATGTTTACAGTCGTGGGAGAGTCAAAGACCAGAGGGCACAGCCTCAGAATAGGAGGATGTCCCTTTAGAACAGAGATGAAGGGGAATTTCTTTAGCCAGAGCATGGTGAATCTGTGGAATTCATTGCCACAGATGGCTGTGGAGGCCATGTCACTAGGTATATTTAAAGCAGAGGTTGATAGGCTCTTGATTAGTAAGGGCGTCAAAGCTTACGGGGAGAAGGCAGGAGAATGGGGTCGAGAAGGAAAAATAAATCAGCCATGATCGAATGGCAGAGCACACCCGATGGGCCAAATAGCCTAATTCTGCTCCTATGTCTTATGGTCTAACCACCTCTTTCACACCTTCTTCCCGGTGGTGCTGTCAAGTTCTCAGACTCTTAATTCGACCTCTCTCGGTTATTCCATCATTGTCACTTTAGCATTTCTTTTTGCACTACTTCAGATTGCACTATAGTCTTTGCATCATTCTGCCGTTTTGTGCTCATCACAGCACTTATTGCTGTATTTATTATTACCATCTATACTGTTTACTCTGTGGACTTCACACGAACAAGGAATTTCGTTGCACCCTGGTGTACATGACAACAGACTCATCAGAACCCGGAACTGTTAGCAATCAGCTGTGCAGAAGTTCAGGACTTTGGCATTCACTCAGGTTTGAGATGGAGTCCCCAACTTCCACACATCACCATAGATAAAGACCCACATTTCCAAGTGAAGCTGTTGCCTTTCCAATGGAAGTTTCAGGCCAAAGTGTGACGTAACTTCATTAAATTAAATTACACTTGTGTTGTAATTCCAACTGCTTCACAGTTGAACAGCTGCCAACCTTTTGCACATCCAATACCAGATGGGGTGATACATTTGAATAAAACAGCATTTATGAATGAGATAAGACTTTCATTTTAAGTGCAGCAATAGAAGACATGCTGTCCTATTTTCACTTCAAAATGATCAGGCAGATGTCAATGGACCCAGATTGTTTATTTCGTAGTTGGATGTGTATAAACCTTATTTTTAAAAAAATCTTGTGGCAGATTATAGCAGGTCATTAGTTTCATTTGGGCAAATTCCTTTTGGCAGGACAATATGTACCAATTTACCAAATTTACCAATTTAAACCTAAGGAATTTAAAGAATTAACTAAGTCCGGAACAATCAACTACTACCAGTAAGAGTAACCACAGATCCACAGTAAAATCCCATCTCGTTTACTGATGTTGTTCAGGGAAGGAAATTTCCAGCCTTTACCTGCCTTTAATTGACTCCATTCCAGATGCAGAACCTATCCTGACCCTCAGCGTGATTGACTCCTAACCATCCTCTGAAATGGTTATCAAGCCACTGGCAGCAATTAGAGATGGAGAACAAGTGGTGACTTGAACAGCCACATCCCATGAAAGAATGAAGCACGGAATGCTAAATACCTTGGAACTGATTGGTCCTCACAGTAGACGGTGAAGAAGAGAAATAAGATGGTATAATAAAGAAGTCCAGCCTATTTTTCAAGAATTTACTCCTCAATATGGCAGACAAGAAACATGGCTGTGTTGCCAAACTGGAGAAGAAGCTGAATGTAAAGTTCAGAAATAACACTATGACTACTACAAGATGTACTTCACTGAAGGGGAATCTGGACAGTCCCTGGGAAGGTTGATAAGCAAAGCTGTGACATTTGGTGATCATGTCAATTAGGTAATAGTAAAATAACAGCTTCTTTCAACAGCTCCAAGTTTTATTTCCATTAATGAAAATTGAATTCAGGAGCGAGATGAGTAAATCGAGGTACCGATTCACACATCTTACACTGTCACACAAGGTCAAATTTACTTCTAATTTGATTCACACATCTTACGTTGTCACACAAGGTCAAAACTATTCCTAATCTCTTTCATTTTGTCTTCAAATATGCCAGTTGTCACAAAACACAAGCCTGATTCTTTGCCACAGAAGTCAGGGTATATTTTCTCCTTCAATCTATCCTTACTCCAGCAACTATTTGTCTTGATTGGTGGTGACATGATTAAATAAATACACAGTAGGTGAAAGAAATAGCATTTAATATTCAGTGGGTGAACCTGAAAACACTGGTCCAGACTTTGCGGTGGGAATGATGTTGAAACTATTGGCCTTCACTCCCATTGTGCAGTGAGTGTTGGTTCGATCAAATGTAACTGGCATCGCAGACTGTTGCAGAATGTCTGATGCCCAGAGGCCAGGCAATATTCTGCATGATTCACTCCTTATTGTCCAATACCAGCTGGAATTTGAGGGAGTGGGTGCTGAGACCTGATAGAATTCACACATGGTTCTTGCAAAACAGTGTGCCTATGTCAATGGCACCCTGCTGTATGGGTAAAACCACCAGTGGTGACAAATCCATTTGTTCTCTCTGCCAATGGGCCTCCAACCAAACAGAATAAAATACAGTGAGCTGTCGTTGATTAAAAAGTCTCAGTGAAAAGTCAGATAAATTAATTAAAAAATCTCCTTTTGTACCTGTGGACAACAAACATCTCCTGCTCTAACCTGGAACAAACCAGAAGTGAGCAATTTCATTGCCATGGTCGCCACAACAGCCACTCGCAATGCAGTCCTTGCCCTGCTCTATGGCTCTAACGGTGGCTGTAGCTGTGGCAGATTTCAGTGATCACATCCGCAGTGAAATGCAAAAAATTTGCACATTGTTCTCACAGCTCAGTCCGGGGAACTACCCCCTTAATGAGCAGAGCAGATGTGACAACTCTTATGACCAGCCTTTCTAACCTTCTCTTCTTTAGTCCTCTTCCAGCAGCTTGTCCTGCTCCATTTGCCCTCTGCTCCATTACCTGCTGAGGCTGGGGAATGGCTCCGAATGCACCATGCTCAGAAGTAACTGGTTTGAGCAGAAACTTAACAAAAATCCTTCCTCACCTGCCACACTGCTCCCTGCCGATGAGCAGAGTCATAGCTCGTCAGGAGAAACTGACCAGCAACTGACCAGTGGGAGATTCCACACTTCCCACACTAGCTTCCTCATAACCCACAAAACTGGAGCAGCAGCAAGTTATCTTCGATCCCAAGGGATTGCCGAAGGAAAATAAGATGAACTTATTCTGTATATGTCAGGCCAAGCTTTCTATTTGCATACAGACATCCTCATTTACATTATGCCCAGCAGGACCTACTCCATTTATATGCAGGTGCGCCACAGGATCATGAGAAGTACTTGTGCCATTGAAAAAATGGTGCTAACGATCCCAATATCGAGCTGACAGTTTCTAACCCCATACAATATTAAAACTTCATTCCGCTCCCATCACTTTTATTACAATGGACTGAGCACGAAGCAAGAGAAAGGAAAACAAAACGTTCTTGTCTCAGCATTTCTGTTAGCATCACTCTCATGGGCAACCCCAGCCCCTCTGTGATAGTAATTGTCAAATGGAACATTGTTTCATGCATATAATAACCTTACAGGGTTCTCCGCTCCCACTGTGCATATTTGCAGCTGCCTCACAAGAAAAACAAAGAATCATCATCATTCCTGTTGACAGTTTTAATATAAATTTCAAAGCTATTAAAGTTTCAGCAGCTTTTTTTTGCAGGAATCTTTTTCAGTCCTGTAATACAGAAACTTAAGGTATTGCACAGTCACTGGGCACAGCCAAATCCATAAAAGATTCACAAACACTAAGGTCAAGTACAAATTTCATTGATCTTGTGCACAATCAAAACAACACGCATGATAGAATAATTTGGACTTATGGAAATTCATGGCACCTGGGCCACTGGGTCCATTATTTCCATGTCAGTCAAAAAATATCTGGGCTAATAGCACTACCCGGCGCTGTGTTGTTGGTTCCCATCCAGGGGACATTTCCAGTACAAACAAACAAGAAGCTGGAGGAACTCAGCGGATCAGGCAGTATCTGTGGAGGGAAATGGACAGTTGACATTTCAGGTCGAGACCCTTCATCTGGACTGAAAAATAGAAGGGAGATTGCCAGTATAAAAAGGTGAAGGGAAGGGGTGGAGCAAGAGCTAGCAGGCAATAGGTGGATCCAGGTGAAGAGTGGCACGGTAGTGTAGCGGTTAGCGTAACGCTATTACAGATCACAAGATCACAAGACAAGGGAGCAGAAGCAGGCCATTCGCCCCATCGAGTCCACTCCAAGGAAAGGGAAATAGAAATGAGAAATGGGGAATGGGGGAAGAAGAAGAAAAAAAAAACTATTCTAATCCCAATTACCGGCCTTATCCCCATATCCCTTGATACCCTGACTATTTAGATATCTATCTATCTCCCCCTTGAACACCCACACTGATCTGGCTTCCACTGCTGTGCGTGGCAAGGAGTTCCACAAATTCACCACCCTCTGGCTAAAGAAATTTTTCCTCATCTCTGTTTTGAAACTGTACCCTCTAATTCTAAGATTGTGCCCTCTGGTCCTGGACTCACCCACCAAGGGAAACAGCCTAGCCACATTTACTCTGTCCTTTCCTATCAATATTTTAAATGTCGCTATGAGGTCCCCTCTCATTCTTCTGTACTCCAGCGAGTACAGTCCAAGAGCCGACAAACGCTCCTCATATGTAAGCCCTTTCATTCCTGGAATCATCCTCGTAAATCTCCTCTGAACCCTCTCCAACGTCAACACATCCTTCCTAAGATGTGGGGTCCAAAACGGCGCACAATATTCCAAATGAGGCCTCACTAGTGCCCCGTAGAGCCTCATCAACACTTCCTTACTTTTATACACTATACCTCTCGAAATGAATGCCAACATAGCATTCGCTTTCTTTACCACCGATCCGACCTGCTGGTTAACGAGTACCCCCAAGTCCCTTTGTACTTCCGTGCTTTGGATTTTCTCTCCTCCTAGATAATAATCTGCCCGCTTATTTCTGCTTCCAAAGTGTACAACTGCACATTTCCCTACATTGAATCTCATCTGCCATTTCCTTGCCCATTCTCCTAAACTGTCTAGGTCCCTCTGCAACCTTCCTATCTCTTCAATACTCCCTACTCCTCCCCCTATCTTGGTGTCATCTGCAAACTTAGCCACGAAACCATTTATTTCATCATCCAAATCGTTAATGTACAAGGTAAAAAGGAGCGGTCCCAACACCGACCCCTGCGGCACACCACTAGTAACCGGTAACCAACCAGAACGAGATCCTTTTATTTCCACTCTTTGCTTCCTGTCAACCAGCCAACGCTCCACCCATTCTGTTATCCTACCCGTAATTCCATGACCTCTCATCTTATTAATCAGTCTCTTGTGAGGCACCTTATCAAAGGCCTTTTGAAAGTCTAAATACACAACATCTACCGCCTCTCCCTTATCCACCTTACCTGTGATTTCTTCAAAAAACTCCAAAAGGTTGGTCAGGCAGGATCTTCCCTTCACAAAACCATGTTGGCTAGGACCTATCCTGCCCTGCGCCTCTAGGTATTCCGTAACCCCGTCTTTAAGGATAGATTCCAATAACTTTCCCACCACTGACGTCAGACTAATAGGTCTGTAATTTCCTTTATGCTGCCTCCCACCTTTCTTATACAACGGAACTACATTTGTGACCCTCCAGTCCTCCGGAACCACGCCAGAATCTATCGATTTCTGGAAAATTATCGCCAATGCCTCCGCTATCTCTAAAGCCACCTCCTTCGGAACCCGGGGATGCACCTCATCCGGTCCAGGAGACTTATCAGTCTTTAGTCCATTTAGTTTTCCTAGCACCTTCTCCCTAGTAATCTTAATTGAACTCAATTCCATTTCGTGAGACTCCTGACTAACCGGCACATTGCTGATGTCTTCCACGGTGAAGACCGATGCAAAATATTCATTCAATTCCTCTGCCATCTATCTTTCGTCCATTATAATAGCTCCTGCACCGTTATCAATTGGTCCTATATCAACCCGTGTCTCTCTTTTACACCTTATGTATTTAAAAAAACTCTGAGTATCCTTTCGAATGTTATCCGCCAACTTCCTTTCATAATTCACCTTTTCTTTCCTAATGACCTTCTTAGTTTCTCTCTGCAGGTTTTTAAAAGCTTCCCAGTCTTCTGTTTTCCCACTAATTTTTGCTTCTTTGTACGCCGCCCCTTTTGCTTTTATTTTAGCCTTCACCTCTCTCGTTATCCACATTTGTGCCTTTTTTCCATTAAAAACCTTCTTTTTTCTTGGAATATATCTATCCTGCAATTTCCTTATTTCCTGTAGAAATTCCTTCCATTTCTCCTCTGCCGTCCCTCCAGCCAGCTTACTCTTCCAATCAATTAGGGCCAACTCCTCTCTCATACCATTGTAATTTCCTTTGTTCCACTGAAATATCAATACACCAGTTATCAATTTCTCCTTCTCAAACTTGAAACTGAACTCAATCATATTGTGATCACTGGTTCCCAGTGGTTCCTTTACCTTTAGCTCCCTAATCACCTCCGGTTCATTACACAGCACTCAATCCAAAACAGCCGATCCCCTGGTGGGCTCTTCAACAAGTTGCTCTAGAAAAACGTCCCTTAGACATTCCACAAACTTCCTCTCCTGAGTACTACCGCCATTCTGGATTTCCCAGTGAAAGTTTCTTTCCCCAGCTCTCCTCCAATCCTTCCACCAATTTCCTTATCTCTGCACACTAGTTCTTAAATTCCCCAGGGAAAATAGATCCTTTGCTCTTCATCCAAGTTAATATCTCATGATCTTCTGTTGAATTTGCTCTTAGCCACCTTGATTCTAAACCAACCATACAGCTAAAATTCTCCAAATATTCTCTGCACCCTCTCAAATCCATTCACCTCCTTTATGTACTTGGTGACTCCAGCTGTTGAACTATTACAAATGAGATATTCCATTTATTCTGTGGAAAACTGAGGTCTGTCTCTTTCTTTTTCAATCTTTTTATTAGTTTTCAAATTAATGCAGATTAATATATAACATCAATGTTTGTACATGTAATACAAAGAGATCAGGAGAACAATCATGGCATGGATAATCATAAAGAACAATAAAGTATAAAAAATCTGTAGATCCAATGATCTCTTAGTGAATGAATATAATATAAAAAGGAAAGAAAAAGATTTATTATAAAGTATAAAAGAAAGAAAAAAAATCCCCAAAACAGTAAGAAAAATTATAAACAATATATTAAACCAAACTAAGCTAAAGAAAAAAAATGTCAAAAAAAAACAAACATAAAAAAATACTGGACTAAAATTTCTCAGTAGAAACAGAGCAATATTATGTCGTCAACTCCATTCCTCTAAGTTGAAAGGTTCTTACAAGGGGATCTATATCATGTGAAAATATTGAATAAATGGACTCCAAATGTCTTCAAATTTAAGCGAAGGATCAACAGTGCAACTCCTAATTTTTTCCAAGTTTAAACATGATATAGTTTGAGAGAACCATTGAAAAGTAGTGGGGGGTATTGGATCCTTCCATTTAAGAAAAATGGATCATTTGGCCATTAATGTAACAAAGGCGATCATACGGTTAGTGGAGGCAGATAGATGGCCAGACCCTATCCTTGGTAATCCAAAAATTGCAGTGATAGGGTGAGGTTGTAAATCGACCTTCAATACATTTGAAATAATGTTAAAAATATCTTTCCAATATTTTTCCAAAAGAGGACAGGACCAAAATATATGTGTCAAAGAAGCCACATTCGATTTACATCTGTCACATATAGGATTTATATGTTGATAAAAACGAGCTAGCTTATCTTTTGACATATGGGTCCTGTGAAGAGATCTGTCTCAGCGTAACACAGAAAACATTTAGCTGCTTTCCAATGCTGTTCAAAAACTTCAGATAAACCTCCCTAAAAGTTGATTGATTTTAGTTGCATTATTAGTGAAGTAATCAGTATACACAATCTTTAATGAATACATAATGTAAAATATTTATTTTTGCTTCACGTCTAATTAATAATAGCTGGCAGGAGGTGGCCTCATGTGTTTTATAATGGAAACATATGTTTGCAAAATTGAATGGAAAGCGTAAGATGCACATAATAGAACTGTTCCTTTCTCCCTTGTTTCTACAGCTTCACAGGGAGGGAACAGAAGTCTGTAACCGGCTCAGTTGCTCTGGAATACAGGACAGACCTAATGAGAATGCATGGGTAGGAATGCCGCAAGCGTCATTGATAACTAATGTGTGTTGTATTTGGACAGACCAAGAGTTTGAAACAGAGGCAACAGTTATAAGGCTCCCTGGGGTCAGTCTGAGGGAGATATGCGGCAAACTATTAATTGTACCCGACTGTTTACTTCTCCGCCTCTGCTGAGGGTTACAGGACCATGCTGCGGCAATCTGCCAAGCCCATAAAACAGGAGTCCTGTGGTGCAGAATGCCTTTTAGCTTTGTCAATCTCCAGAAGAGATAACATGATGCTCCAACAGGCGGAATAATGATTAATGCAAAGAGAGAGAGAGAGTGGGAGGGAGGCAGAAAAGGAGACAGTGAGGGGGAGGAAGAGGCAGAGAGAAAAAGGTAGCAGGAAAGGGAGAGGCAGGAAGAGGAAGGGAAAGACGGGGAGAGAGGGGAGAGGAGAAAGGGGGGAGGGGGGCATTTGGCTCCTCAAACCTGCTGATTTTTGGGATTTCAGCCACCCACCGCCCAGTTCGTTCCCATCAGCCTCCAATTACGACACTCAAATTAGAGTCATGGAGTCATAGACCAATACAGTATGGATACAGGCCCTTCAGCCCAACGAGTCCGTGCCGAGCACATTGTCCACCCAGCTAGTCACGATTTCCTACATTCACCCCATATCCCTCCAGGCCCCTCCCCTCCATCTACCATTCTCATTTACAAGATAATTCTGGACTTCTGCATGGATTTTTGGCAGGGAATATGAATTCTAACAATGCTCCATCCCTCTCTTCAAAAGAATCCTTTTCCAAGGTACCCTTTAACAATCCATTTTGGTCTTGGCGCCTTTTCCCAGGGACCTCTTACTCCCGAGTGTGAAACAAAGGTATAATTCCACAATACAGTGCAGGTACAAATTGGAAGATAAACTGTTATTTATAACTTGTAATTACTCCATATTTTTCCTTTAAGTCCTTGTTTATATTGATTTCAGTTTTCAACACGAAACAAGTTTGACATTCACAGAGTCTGCTTATATCACCTGTGGGGAAAAACGATCTACTTATCCTGCCTATCAATTAATAATGTGCAGCTACATTATTCTTTGGATGGGGATTATTAGATCATTAATGGCTACTGCTCCTTTCTAACCCAAACAACATACATTACAGCTCTTAGAGTCATGGAGTTATACAGCATGGAACCAGGTTCAACTGGTCCATGCCATCCAAGATGCCTCATTCAAGCCAGTCTCATTTGCCAGTGTTTGGCCCATTACCTTCAAAACCTTTCCAATCCATGTACCTGCCCAACTGTCTTTGAAAAGTTGTTATTGTACCTGCCTCAACCACTTCCTCTGGCAGCTCATTCCACATACATACCACCCTTTGTGTAAAAAGGTTGCCTCTCAAGTTCCTATTACACCTTTCCCCTCTCACCTTAAACCTCTGCCCTCTAGTTCTTGATTCTCCAACCCTGGGAAAAAACTGAGAACATCGTTGATATCCTTACATCGATATTTAACAGGAAACCAAGTGCATTGCATTGTTTCCTAACATTTTCTTGACAATAATGGAGGCCTATTGAGTCCATACAGGATCTCCCAACAAACCCATCATTCCCATTTCCCTACTTATTTCCCTGAAACTTAATTCCTCTCACATGCCAATTCTGGTCACCTTCATTATTGGAAGGATATGGAGGCTTTGGAGAGGGTGCAGAAGAGGTTTACCAGGAAGCTGCCTGGATTAGAGGACTGTGCTATAAGGAGAGGTTGGGCAAACTTGGGTTACCTTCTCTGGAGCAGTGGAGGCTGAAGGGAGACCTGATAGAAATTTAAAAGATTATGAGAGACACAGATAGAGTAGACATACGGTATCTTTATTCCCAGGGTCGAAATGTCTAATACTAGAGGGCACGCGTTTAAGGTGAGAGGGGGTACATTCAAAGGAGATGTGTGGGGCAAGTCTTTTACACAAAGGGCGGTGGGTGCCTGGAATGTGCTGCCAGGTGTTGTAATGGAGGCAAATACGATAGAGATGTTTAAGAGGCTCTTAGATAGGCACATGAATATGCAGTGAATGGAGGGATATGGACCTTGTGTCAGCAGAAGGGATTTGTTTAATTAGTTCAGTCTGTTCAAAGGGCCTGTTCCTGTGTTGTACTGTTCTATGTTCTATATCCATCAACACCCTCTGGTGTGTCTGTCAGTGGAATGATGTCCTTGCTGTTAAGTTTAATGAAATGAGAAGAGACCGCAAAGGTGGATGTCCTTTAGTCATATTTTAGGGTCTCACAGCACAGCTGGAGTTCACCAATCCACAACCTGCATTTGTTTCAGAAGTTCTCGACTTACTGAACAGCAACTGAGAATTGGGATGCAAAATGAAAACTAGAAAGAGAAAGCACAGTGGATCACCCAGATCAAGCATGGAAACTGGGGCAACCTGTTGAGCAATAGATAGAGTTGGAATGAGCATTCAGGCAGAGGGTTTTTATTCCAATGCATTCATCGACCCAAGACCATAAAACTACCAGATTGTCATAAAATTGAACTGGTTCATTAATTTCCCTCAGGGAAGAGAATCTGCCATCCTTATCACAAGAGTACAAGAACATAAGAACATAAGAAAATGGGAGCAGGAGTATGTCATCAGGACCTTCCATGCAATATGATCATGGCTGATCTGTGCTGGCCTCAAGTTCTCTTCTGTGTCAGTTCCCATAACCCTCGATTCCTCGATCTTTCAAATATTTCTCTATCTCCACCTTAAATATATATATATAATGAGCTGGGCTCCACCTGACTTGGGGGCAGAGAATTCTAGAGATTCACCATCCTCCGACAGAAGAAATTTCTGCACACCTCACTCTTAACTATGTAACATTGTTCCCTTGTTTGTGACTCTCCCATGAGGAAAAACTCAGCGACATCTGGCTGATATGTGACTCCAGGCGCACCAATGGGATTGACGCTTAACTCCCCTCTGAAATGGACCAGCACACCTCTTGGTTTATGGACAACTAGGTTTAGGCAACAAATTCTGAGATCACCATTGATATCTGCATCCAATCATAGAGCAATGCTGGATTGTGCGAATGACTAACTAGTTGAATGGGTTTCAGTGCAAGTTAGGATGCCTATAATGGAGGGTAAAGTCGATCTGCAGATACATTGGTAAGGTATGAATTCAGGTGGGTTTCAACCCAGCAAAGTCTCTCAAATGTTGCTCGGCACAGGTGATGGAGCAGATGGGACTTATTCTGGCTGGAGGTTGTGACACCACTAGTCACAAACCTCCAGTCAGAATAAGTCCCATCAACCACTACCCTCTGACTTCCATACATAAGCCAGTTCTGAATCCAAACGGCCAATTCACTGTGGATCCCATGCAGCTAAATCTTCTGGATGAGCCTCCCATGAGAGACCTTATCAAAGAGAGCAACCTCAGCTGCTCCAGTCTGACCCCACAGTTGAATCCCCTCACTCCTGGATCCAGTCTGGTCAATCTTCATGCAGCCTCTCTAGAAGCTTTATATCCTAAGCAACGTTGACAGAATTGAAAACTATACTCCACTTGTGGCCTATCCAGTGCATAATACAAGTTTAGCTAACTTCCCTACTTTCATAATCTAGGCTTCCAGTTATGAATCCCAGGATTCCATAAGCTTCAACAACTCACTCTCTCAATGTGCACTGTCACTTTTAAGGACTAATGCACAGCTACACCCAGGTCCTACTGTTGCTGCAGACCCTTTAAAACCGTGTCAATTGCTTTCTTTTGTCTCTTCCCACTTCTTCTGCCAAAGCATATTACTTCACACCTCCAGCATCAAATTTCAGCTGCTATGATTCCAGCGCCTGGGGTGGTGGTGGAGGCAGGGACATTGGTCAAATTCAAGAGATTACTAGATAGGTATATGGAGGAATTTAAAATAGAGGGATATGTGGGAGGAAGGGGTCAGATAGTCTTAGGCAAGGTTTAAGGGTCGGCACAACATTGTGGGCCAAAGGGCCTGTATTGTGCTGTACTGTTCTATGTTCTATAAGCCTTTCCGCAATCCATCTTTCTCATTGTTTCATGTTCCCTTTGGTTTATTTTTATTTTTGGTTCGAATGCCCCTTGCATTGAAGGTAAAGTAATAGGGACTGATTTTTAATGCTCAAATGTGCCCAATTTTACAGGAAAATGGACCTACACCCCAAAAATGACAGAAATCCAGGCAATACCATACTGATCACGAATGATATTCAGGCCACCTGGACATCCACTGGCATTGCACAACCCTAAACACCACCTCAATATAGCAACACTATGACCACTTTGATCACTTTGCATTATAATGGATTTTTTTGTCCTAATTGTGTTCTTTCCTGTAAACATTGTGGATAATTTATGTTTCGCTTGTGAATGCTGCTTATCTGATGCTATGTGCCTGTGATGCTGCTGCAAGTAAATTTTTCATTGCACCTGTGCATACATATAAGATAAGATATCTTTATTAGTCACATATACATCGAAACACACCGTGAAATGCATCTTTTGCGTAGAGTGTTCTGGGGGCAGCCCGCAAGTGTCGCCACGCTTCCGGCGCCAACATAGCACACCCACAACTTCCTGACCTGTACATCTTTGGAATGTGGGAGAAAACCAGAGCACCCGGAGGAAACCCAGGCAGACACAAGGGGAGAACGTACAAACTCCTTACAGACAGCAGCAGGAATTGAACCCGGGTCGCTGGCGCTGCAATAGCGTTACGCTAACCACTACACTACTGTGCCTTTGACTTTGATATCTGACTTTGATATGTTGAGATGTTTGCATCAGGGAAAGGATTTCCTCAGCAAAATTCATTAAAATTTCTGAAGAATCTGTCAGACAGCTCTGTAGCAGGTACACCGAACTATGCCAAATAGTATGTTGGCCTTCACTGCAAGAGTATTGAATACAAGAATAAAGACATCTTGCTCCAATAGAAAAGAGTCCTGGTGAGATGACAAGAGACTGTAGATACTGAAATCTGGAGCAAATAAAAAACAAAACACGAGAGGAACTCAGCAGATCAGGCAGCATCCGTGGAGCACAATAGTCAACGTTTGGCGCCAGCTCTTGCTCCACCCCTTCCCCTCACCTCTTTATGCTAGCTATCTCCTCTCTACCCTATCAGTCCGGATGAAGGGACTTGGCCCGAAATGCCCGCTGTCCATTTCTCTCAAGTTCCTGGCCGTCAACATCTCGGAGGACCACCAGGTTCTTGAACCGACCTGAAAAACCTTAACACTACTTCAGACCATATATTTTTTACACTCTCAATCTTGCACTTGAGTCATTATGTTTATTCTGTTGTTTATTTTACACATGTGTAGGTTATGTATAACTTATGATAATTTAAGTTAATGATAACTTATGTTTGTCCTTGTCTTGTTATGTACTGTGCTGCTGCTGCAAAAAGCTAATTTTCATGGCATATATCACCAAAGACTTGCAAATTTCTACAGATGTACGGTGGAGAGCATTCTGACTGGTTGCATCACTGCCTGGTATGGAGGCTCCAATGCACAGGATCACAAGAGGCTGCAGAGGGTTGCAGACTCAGCCAGCTCCATCACGGGCACAACCATCCCCACCATCGAGGATATCTTCAAAAGGCAGTGCCTCGAGAAGGCGGCATCCAACACCAAGTACCCTCACTATCCGGGAGGTGCTCTCTTCTTGTTACTGCCATCGGGGAGGAGTTACAGGAGCCTGGAGACCCACACTCAACGATTTAGGAACAGCTTCTTCCCCGCCATCATCAGATTTCTGAATGGTCCATGAAACCATGAACACTACCTCATTGTTCCTTTTTTTTTGCACAATTTATTTATTTTGTAATTTATAGTAACTTTATGTCATTGCACTGCACTGCTGTCACAAACAACAAATTTCACATTATATAAAACAGTGATAATAAACCTGAGTCTGATTCTGATTTATACCCTGTGTATGTATGCCTATGACAAAAATAAACTTGAACTTGTCTTCACTGATCGTTTGCGCTGATTAACTGTGGGTCTGTAACATCCCATCTGAGTCCAAGCAGCTCATTTCAGCTGAGTCTCCTCTGCGCTCTCTCCAGCGTAACTACGTCCTTCCTATGACAATTGAACTGAACACAATACCCCAAGTGCGGTCTAACCAGTGTTTCAGGAAGTTGTAATAAAACATTCCAGCTTTTATATTCTACACCCCCAACTGTGAAGGCAAGCCTTCTAAATATCTTCTTCACCACGCTACATACATGTGTTGCCACTTTCAAGGAATTATGGACTTGGGCCCTGAGGTCTCTCTGTTCATCAACATAGTGCCCTACCATTTACTGTGCTTGTCCTACCCCTACTTTACTTCCCAAAATGCATCAACTTGCACTTGTTGGGAGTGAACTTGAACGCTCCACAGATGCCGCCTGACCTGCTGAATTCCTCCAGCATTTTGTTTTTTATTGCTCTTGGTGAAAACGCACCTGGAATATTGTGAACAGGACTGCTCTCCCTATCTGAAGAAGGATGTGTTTCCAATAGAGTGAGTACAGCAAAAGTTCAGTGGCTTGATTCCAGGAATGATGGATTTGACATATGTGGGGGGCTGGAATTACACACACTAGTCCTGTAGTTTAGATGTTCTCATTAAAATGTGCAAAATTCTGAGAGGACTTTACAGGGTAGATTCAAGGTGATGTTTCTTCCATCTGATGTATTGGTATTGGTTTATTATTGTCACTTGTACCGAGGTACAGTGAAAAACTTGTCTTGCAAACCGATCGTACAGGTCAATTCATTACGCAATGCAGTTACATTGAGTTAGTACAGAGTGCATTGAGGTAGTACAGGGTAAAAACAATAACAGTGTACAGAGTAAAATGTCACAGCTACAGAGAAAGTGCAGTGCAGTAAGGTGCAAGGTCACAGCAAGGTAGACCGTGAGGTCAGAGTCCGAGAACCAGGTGCCGAGAACCAATGGTCACAGTCACAAAATAAGCGGTTGATTATTCAGGATAGAAATGGGAAGAAGTTTTTTTTTATCCAGAGGGGAATATATCTGTCAAAGATAATCAGTTGCTGAATCTATTCAAGACAAAGATAGATAGATCTTTAGATGTTCAGGCAAATGGGTCAGTGCAGGGAAACAGCCCTGAGGTTAAAGGTCGGGCTGAATGGTGGAGCAGGTACAAGGAGCCAAACGACTGCTCCTGCTAATATTTCTTATGTAACTCAGTTTGCTTGGGGTCCTTCAACGTAGATTAAAGGCTTGCGCAAGAAGGGAGAGGAGGGACACATTTAGTGCATGTGTATTGTGTCCTTAATCTCCTTAATGACTACACTGGGCAGGGATCCAGTGTACCAGCAGGGGCTAATGTCCTCAATGACATAATCAAGGAGCAACGAACAATCTGCTGGAGGAATTCTGCAGGTCGAGCAGCATCTGTGGAGGGAAAGGCATTGTCGACAACTTCTCCCCCACAGATGCTGCTCTACCCACTTGGTTCCTCCAGCAGATTGTTTGTTGCTCCAGATTCCAGCATCTGCAGTCTCTGGTGTCGACATAATCAAGGGATTTAATGACACCTCTGAAAATGAGGCTTTGGGATTTTTCTTTAACTTTAAAAGAGATATGAACATTTTTTTTCGCTGCAACGCCTGATGTTTTTTTAAATGACGGCACAGAGGCACAATTAACAGAGCTGCTGCCTCACAGCACCAGAGACACAGGTTCAATCCTGACCACCGGTATTGTCTGTGTGGAGTTTGCACATTCTCCCTGTCATGGCGTGGCTTTCCCCCCAGTGCTCCAGCTTCCTCCCACATCCCAAAGATGCGCAGGTTGGTCGGTTAATTGGCTGCTGTAAATTGCTCCAAGTGTGTAGGTGTGTTGGTGAATAACACAACATCTGTGCGAATCCCCACGGCATCTAACAACCCTGTGATCTCCGTCTTGGGAGGCCGACGTCAGAACATCCTTCAAGAGGGTGAACCCTCACAAGGTGTCAGGCCCCGACGGTGTACCTGGCAGGGTACTGAAAATCTGTTCCAACCAACTGACTGGAGTGTTCAAGAACATCTTCAACCTCTCACTGCTGCAGTCAGAGGTTCCCACCTGCTTCAAAAGGGCATCAATCATAAGGGTGCCCAAGAAGAGCAGGGTGAGCTGCCTCAACGACTATTGCCGATAATAAATCTGATTCTGAGTGGTACAATCTGAGGTGAATTGATGGGAATGTGGGGAGAATAAATGCAATTCATGCAGGATGAGGGAAACTAGGTGCTTGATGATCAGCAGGGACCAGGTAGACTGAAGGTCCTGTTTCCATGCTGTTGGAGTCTGTGGGAATCCATTCCTCAATTTACTGCGGTTGTCATTGTCTACCCTGAACCCTTACACCAAAAACTACAATTGCTCGAACTGTAATTCCACTTGGCAGAGAGAAGGTGCAGACAAACTAATAAAGACCAGCAAAATCAAGGCAGGACTCTGGTCTGGAAGGTCAAGTGTCCTTTACACTGTCTAATGTCTTTCCCTTCATTGAATGGGCACTTTTCATCACTATGGTGGTGATTAGAATTTTTTAATGTTCTTCCTACTTCATAAATATTATTTATTTGATGTTACAATCATCAGGGTCATAGAAGTGCTGCTCGGAACAACTTTGAAACAATGCATGCAATGGAGTGACTTAATTAAAGTTCATATAGCTGTACAGTATTGCAATCTCACATTGCTTTCCAATGTGTACTTCGCTAATGAGGATGTGATTTATGTAATTTTTTCCTGAGATTCATTACGTTATTATATAGACAGAGACCATTTCCCCTGTACCACACAAGGCTTAAATCTGATATTTAAAAGCAGAGCTGCTCTGTTACATGTGCATTTCAGAACGTTGCAACATCTTGTCCTTTATTGCAAGAGAATTTGAGTAAAAGTGTGCTCCAATGAAGAAAAGATATATCTGGAATAATGTGCACAGATCTGCTCTCCCTTTCTAAGGATGGATATACTTGCGATAGAGGGAATGCAGGAAAGATTCAGATTGGTTCCTGGAATGGCATATTTGAAGTAGAGGGAGAAATGAAGCAGACAAGGTCTATCGTAGAATGAAAGGTGAGATACTTGAAATGGTCAGGTCTATAGAGCTGGAAGAGTAGATGCAGGGATGATGTTTCCTTTCGCCAGAAAGTCTAGAACCAGGGGTTACAAGGGTTCAACCATTCAGGACAAAGGTGAGAAGAATAATGTAGGTACAGTAATAGGCAGGAAAACACTGGTTCAAGCCAACTATAGCTGTGTTAGACCATCATCCATCCCAGCTATTACCCACCAGACCACACCAGACAAAGCACAGGAAAGAGGACAATCAGAATTATTGAAGAATCCACAGACAGATCTAAAGCAGTTAGGACTGCAAGATGCATGGTGTTATTGTTACAAGATGATTTGAGTACAAAAGATGTCTTTTTTCCAGCTTAAAACAAAAACTATCAATGATGGGAAACGTGCTCTGGAAAATTTCTGTCCAGACTCAGGTGATCAAATGCATTTAAGAAGTAATTTGGACCATGTATTACCTGTGAAAATATCTCCCTCCATAATGTGGTTTCTGCCCTAATAAAGACTGGTCTCTCGACCATCCATGAACTTAATCACACCAACCTTGGCGGATATACAAGAGCTTACACTTTAAAATTCCCACCATAAACCTCAATGCATTTCTCTCTTTGCTCCTTAAAACCCACCTCATTGACCAAGCAATTGGTCGCCTGGCTTTATGTCTCATGATACAGCTCAGAGTCAAACTTTGCTTGGTAATGCCACTGTCAAGCTCCTGGGGCTGGTTTGCAATGTTAAATCACCACCCACATCAACTTTCCCAGAGACTAATCCATAAAACTGATGGTTATCATGATCACTGCAGTCATTTGATAAGATTCACAACTCACCACAGGGATGACTTTGCGATAGTGTTAAACGGATGGCAGTGTTTTATGCCTCTCCCGATTATTTCCACTGACTTCAGTGGGAAGAAAAATGACGAGAGATGTAAAGTAGGCTGTTAAATTGCATTTTACTCCCTCCATTACCAGCTCACCAAGGCTGCAAAGTCCGCAGCAGCAGCTCACTCACAAGTGCCCAACTCGATGCGTACTGTTCAACACTCAGTCCCAATCCTGAGCCCCACTGGTTCCCATCATATGAGGAGTGAGACCACAACAGGCAGGCTGCTCAAAGAGGTGGGAGCTAAATCAAGCATGCTTCTCAATAGCCTTATGATACGGTAGTGTACTTGTTAACTTACTGGACTTACTACCAGAGCTTTAGACTACTGATCTGGCAATAAAGCATCGGCATGCAGGTACAGCAAGTAATAAGGAAGGTCAATGGAACGTTGGTCTACGTTGCAGAGGGTACGGAGTATCAAAGTGGAGACGCTTTGATGCAATTTTACAGGTCACTAGTATGATAACAGTGCATATTTTTGATCTTCATACTTCAGATGTACGTATGAGAGGCTATGCAGAGAAGGTTCACCAGGTTGGTTCCTGGGATGAAGTAGTTGATATAAGGTTGAACATATTGGGCTAATACTCCTGGAGTTTAGAAGAATCAGTGATGACCTATATACAGGATTCTGAGAGAACAGGCAGGATGGACACTGAGAGGCTATTTCTACAATTGAGGGTTTCTAAAACTAGGGAACACAGTTTCAGAATAAGGGATGGCTCATTTCTGAGAGAAATAAGGAGGAACTTCCCCTTTCAGAGGATCGTTATGCTTTGGAATTCTCGAAATATGAAGGTGGAGTCATTTAATTTATTCAAGGTGGGGACTGATAGGTACTTGAACTGCAAGGGTATGGGGAGAGAGTGGGGAAGTGGTGTTGAGGCCAACAATGGATCAGCCATGATCTTCCCGAAGGTGGAACAGGGTCGAGGGTCCAAACGTTCTCCTGAGCTGGGATTCCGCCATGGTAGCCAGGGAATTGAAATTCCAGCAACTATTGTGATCTCTCTTCATGATGTCGGAGTTAATTCAGCCCAACAGCTCTGTCCCAGCTCTCAGAGCAATCACATCAGCTCCATTTCCTGTCATCTATTCCATTTCATGTGCCCATGAACTCCTCCATTCTCCTTTGACTCACCAGCACCAGGTGTAATTTACAGGAGCCAGTTAATCTACCAGCCAGCATGCCTTTGTGATATTGAAGGCCATTGGAGCACCAGGAGGAAACCCACAAGGTCACAGGGATTTTGTGCAAACTCCAAGATTGAACTCAGGTTGCTGGAGCCATGGGGCAGCAGTACTACCCACTGCTGCCAATCTGGAATTCAAACCGCCCTCATTAATGATGAGCAATTGTGGAAGAGTCTTCTCTGGATCATGGATACCTTGCAGGGGAGGAAATCTGCCATCCTGTCTTAGTCCGGCATATATGTGACTCCAGACCCAAAATCTGGTTGACTCTTGATTACCCCAAAAGGAAGAGGCAGTTAAGGACAGACAATAAATGCAGGCATTGCCAGCAGTACTCACAACCCACTCACGCTGGTGGCATGACCCATGGGTGAGGAGGTGCTGTGGCAAGAAGGAAGTCCACCAACCAATCCATTGTCAATTCCAAGTGCCTGCCCACCTGGCCTCGACCTGGCACTCTGTCAGTGTGGTCTTCTTAACTCTCTCCTGACTGGGCAGGGCTTCTGTGCAAGGGTCTCTAAGAAAAACAGCCCTTGCAATTGTAGGAGTGACTAAACCAGAGCACACATTGTGGCCGAGTTCCTGCTGTCTACACTCAACGGTGAGTATCGTGAGCTATGCCTGTTTTATTCCTTGGGTTGGAAAATGACACAAATAGCAAATAAATAGATGACCAAGCACACAACAGCACCTGCATGTTCCCCTTTGAGTTACACACTGCTTGGAACTTTATTGTCGTTCCTTCCTCATTACTGCATCTAAATGCCAGGAGACCCCGACCAATAGCAGTGTGAGAGTCTGCACTGCTCACTACCACCTATTCAAGGGCATTTTGTATTGGGTAATAGCTAGCATGCCCGCACTCTGTATGTATAAAAGAACATCATCCAATTTTCTAAATCACACAATCAAATTCGACCCCAGTGTCTCTACTTTAAAGCTGACATTTATGAAGCATTTGGGCAGCCGAGCAGAGTGTGTATAAGTGTCACCATTGACAGCTTTCAACAGATCCTACACTGCAAAAAACGACAGACTTGCATTTATATAGCACTGTTCACGATGTCTCAAAGCATTTTGCAGCCAATTAAATACTTGTAAAGTTTAGCCACTGTTGAAATGTGAGAAATATGATTGGCACTCTGTACACAGCAAGTTTCCACAAACAGAGTCGTGACAGTGATCGTATAATTTAATTCAGTAAAGTTAAGTGAGAAATATTGGCCAGTGCTTGAGCATAAGTCAACTACTTCTTCTAAAAATAGTTCCATAGAAAAACATCCTATCCGGATCCATCATGGTTTGGTACGGCAACTTCTCTGCCCGTGTCCGCAAGAAAGTGCAGAGAGTTGTGGACACAGCTCAGCACATCACAGAAACCAACCTCCCCTCCATGGAGTCTACACTTCTTGCTGCCTCGATAAAGCAGCCAACATTATCAACAACCCCTCCCACCCCAGACATTCTCTCTTCTCCCCCCTCCCATTGGGCAGAAGAACAAAAGCCTGAAAGCACGTACCAGCAGCCTCAAGGATAGCTTCTATCCCGGTGTTATAAGACTGTTAAGTGGTCCCCTAATACGATAAGATGGACTCCAGACCTCACAATCTGCCTCGTTATGGCCTTGCACCTTATTGTCCAACTGTGCTACACTTTCTCTGTAACTGTAACACTTTACTCTGCATTCTGTTATTGTTTTACCTTGTACTACCTCAATGCACTGTGTAATGCACTGATCTGTATGAACGGTGTGCAAGGCAAGTTTTTCACTGTACCTCGGTACATGTGGCAATAATAAACCAATTCTAATTCCATGGGATATTTTATGTTCACAGGAGGTTCCTCCGATTAATGTCCCATGTGAAGGGTGGTACCACTGACAGTGCAGTGCTCCATCAGTTCTGCCCTGACAATCAGTTGAGACGTGTCAAAATCTCTGGAGCGAGCAAGTCATCGGATTTGGAAAAGAAACAACACGATCTTCTGACTCATTGCCACTTGTTTTATATTACTGCACAGGATCAAACTCTACTCCACTGTGACAATCAGAGCCAGTGATTAAATTACAACCTTGTAGCTCACCGCCAGATACCACTTATTCCTCCTTTAATTACCAGAACAAGCGAGGTCTGCTTGTTATGTTAAATTGGCATTTTATCACCATTATACTCCGTGTATCTTATTCCAAGCTAGCCATTGCTCCTTAATAATGGCAATAAAAAGACATTTTTTGAAAATGAAGTCATTAAACCAATGATTTTTTGGCCCTTCTCAGAATGATTTAGAAAGTTCTCTGTCTGCAGCTACTTGCTTGCATCTTCTTGTGGTTCTGCATTGTCTAACGCTGTTAATTGTGGACTGTGGGGTTAACAGGTTCTTCTGTTTATAATGCTCCCTTAGCACAAAATGAAGACCAATCACATGGTTCTGGGGACGAGTGGAAGACACAGAATGGGAAATTAAGAGAGAGAGACCAAAAGCTCTGTCGCTTTTCTCTTTAGAGAGAAGGACGATGAGAGGTGACTTGATAGAGGTGTACAAGATGATAAGAGGCATAGATCGAGTGGACAGTCAGAGACTTTTTCCCAGGGCGACAATGGCGAACACAAGGGGGCATAATTTTAAGGTAATTGGAGGAAGATATAGGGGGGATGTCAGGGGTAAGTTTTTTTACACAGAGAGTGGTGGGTGCGTGGAACGCACTGCCTGCAGAGGTTGTGGGGGCAGATACATTAGGGATATTTAAGACACTCTTAGATAGACACATGAATGATGGAAAAATGGAGGGCTATGTGGGAGGGAAGGGTCAGATAGAGCTTGGAGCAGAATAAAATGTCGGCACAACATTGTGGGCCCAAGAGCCTGTACTATGCTGTAATGTTCTATGTTCTACGTTCCATGATGAGATTGAACATAGAACTGACCAGTACAGGAACAGGCCCTTCAACCCATGACGTCTGTGCCAACCATGATGCTAATTTAAACTGCACATATGGCTGCACACGTGGTCAATATCCCTCCGTTCCCTGTTTGTTCATGTGTCTAAATGCATCTCAACTGTATCTGCGTCCACTATGACCCCTGTCAGCGCATTCCAGACTCTCTATGTTAAAAAAAACTTGCCATGGGATCTTTTATATCCACAGACAGAGCCTTCATTTAACGTTCCGTGTGAAAGATGGCACCACTGACAGTCGAGTGACGGGGTTTATGGTTTTGAAAATAAAACAAAGAGATTCAAGTAGGGAATTCCAAAGCAATGGTATCCCAACAGCTAAACACCAGGATAGCAATGATGAGATGCAGGATAATGAAAGTTCCACACAGATCTTATGTTGGACATTAACAGCAATGTATATTGCATTTTAAGATCACCAATGCATAAATATCTCATGTGAATTCATTCTTCACGAATATGTTCTGATGCATCCTTTTACCCCGTAAGCTTGCCAACCCACCTTGGGTCTCACTTCCTGTTGAATCCCTTCCCCAGTTTTGCAGCCTTCTCTGGCCCTCCAACTCTCTCCATTTCTGACCTCTTGTGCATCTCTAATTTCCCTCTCACCAACACTGATGAACAGTTTTTGTCAAGGCCCAGAGCTCTGGAATTCTCTCTGTGTCTTTTCACTTCAGTAAAGTGATTGAACCCCGAATCGCCCAAGGACATCTTCAAGAGACGGTGCCTCAAGAAGGCAGCATCCATCACTAAGGAGCCTCAACATCCAGGACACGCCCTCTTCTCATTACTACCATCGAGGAGGAGGTACAGGAGCCTGAAGACCCACACTCAATGATTCAGGAACAGCTTCTTCCTCTCCGCAATAGATTTCTGAACGGTCCATGAACCCATGAACACTACCTCTTTTTTTTGCACTATTTATTTATTTTTGTAATTTATAGTAATTTTGTGCCTTTTCACTGCACTGCTGCTGGTAAACAACAAATTTCACATCACATAAGTCAGTGATAATAAATCTGGTTCTGATTCCGCTGTCAATTCTTTTTTGTCTGTTTAAAGTGTACACTAATGTAACAGTTAAGTTTCCAGACTACAATCCACAATTGGATTATTGATCTGGAGACATCCCATCAGAACAGCTGGGAAACTGAAATTTAGTAATTAAACCAAACTGGATGTTAAATTAATCTGGAATTAAAGCTGCCCTCAGTAATGGCGACCCGTGAAACTACCAGATTGTTGTAAGAAAACAAAAGGTGTAAAAACCCACCTAGTTCACTAATGTCCTTCAGGGAAGGAAATCTCCCATCCTTACTGACTCTGGCCACACAAGTAGATAAGGTGGTAAAGAAGGTATATGGCATGCAATGGTTGGGGCATTGAGTATAGGATTAAGGAGGTCATGTTGCAGCTATGTAAACCTTTGGTTGGGCCACACTTGGAATAGTGTGTGCAATTCTGGTCACCCCTTTACAGGAAGGATGTGGAGGCTTTGGAGAGGGTGCAGAAGAGGTTCACCAGGATGCTGCCTGGATTAGAGGGCATGAGCTCCAAGGAGAGACTGGATAGATGTGTGTTGTTTCCTCTGAAGCATCAGAGGCTGAGGGGAGACCTGAAAGGTTTATAAAATTATGAAAGGCATAGATAAGGTAGACAGTCAGAATCTTTTTCCCAGGGTAGAAATATCAAATCCAGAGAACATACAGTATCTTTAAGGTGAAAGGGGGAAAGTTTAAGGGAGATGTATGGCACAAGTTTTTTTTTACACAGAGAGTAGTAGGTGCCTGGAACATGCTGCCAGGGGAGTGAAAGTCGAAAGTTGACTTTATTGTTATATACACAAGTACATGTGTGCACAGGTGCAATGATAAAGTTACTTGCAGCAGCATCACAGGCACATAGCTTCATATAAGCAGCATTCACAACAAAAATATAAACTAAACATAAATTATACACAATTTTTACAAGAAAACACAATTCGGACAAAAAAAGTGGTGGAAGCAGATATGACAGTGGCGATTATTCATCTTTTAGACAGACACATGAATATACAAGGAATGGAGGGAGATGGATCATGTGCAGGCAGAAGAGATTTAGTTTAATTTGACATTGTGTTCGGTGCAGACATCATGGTCTGAAGGGCCTGTTCCTGTGCTGTACTGTTCTACGTTCTATGTGACTCCAGACCCACCAAGATAGTTCACTGTTTATTGCCTCCTCAGATCCAGGTCACTTAGGGATGACCGGTAAGTGACTGCATTACCACCGACACCCTGTGTCCCAAGGATCATCTTGGGACATTGAGAATGTAAAAGGAGGGCTTGCATTTACCTAGTGCCTTTCACATGCTTAGGAATTCCCAATGTGCTTCACAGTCAATGAAGCACGTTTGAAGTACATTCCCTCGAGTAACAGCAGAGTCAAATAGCAAGCTCCTAGAGTTATGCGATAACAAACTGATAATCTATTATTTGGAAGTTAACAGAACACGGGTTTCAGAGGAAAGTCCCTTGCTTTTCCTCAGTCATGCTGTGTGATCTTTTAAGTGCAGTTTAACATCTCACCCCTTGACAATACAGCAGTCCCTCAGTACTGTCCTGCAATGTCATTTTAGATTCCTGTCCTCAGATCTCTTTTATTTTCATTGTTTGATATGTTCTTGTGTGAATTTTTAAAAAGCTTCACTGGTTGGGGGCAGATAACCTTGAAGAAATACTAACTGTCCCTGTCTTTATAATACCCATTATAAAAAGTGCAGGAGAAATGAAATTTACAATAAGAGGCATTGTTTGAAGTGTCTTTTTAAATATGGGATTTAAAGTTAATAATTCCAGTTTGTTTGATTAAATGTCACAATTTTTGCATCAGTTAAACCATTATATATCAAATTATACAGAGGCTGGAGACAGCAATGTCTATAATTTAATTAATGTTTTCAGATGATATCATAAGCCATAACAGGCAAACTTGAATGGTTTATGGGTGCCATTTGAACTGGAAAATAATTACAGCCTTTTATTCACACTCCTCCATCTATGAATTCTAAAATATATAATGGCCTCAATAAAATGAAAACACCACCAATGACAGCTCAATGAAACTAAGATGACATTGATCGAAAATGGTGAGAGTCTATTGGGATATTATTCCCACAGACTAACATTTACATGATTGACTATTTTACAGAATTACCAACTCAACGCTGAGCACGCTGAATGACTATGAGGGAATCATATTCAGCAGTGCAGGAGAATCGACGGCTTAAACCTACAGCAGTGCATAAGTCATCTGAAGCTCTGCAAGTAGACAGTGGTGTATAATGAGGAATATCATGCCAGTGTAATCATTGATGTACCATCAATATCCTGCCAGGATCTGTACCACCTAGAAGGGCAAGGGCAGGATCCCTTCCAAATCACACACTATCCTGATCTGGAAATGTATAGGCAGGCACCGTAGTGTGGCGGTTAGCGTCACGCTATTACAGCGCCAGCAACCCAGGTTCAATTCCAGCCACTGACTGTAAGGTTCTCCCTGTGACTGCGTGGGTTTCCTCCAGGTGCTCCGGTTTCCTCCCACATTCCAAAGATGTTATGGGTTAGGAAGTTGTGGGCATGCTATGTTGGCGCCGGAAGTGTGGTGACACTTGCGGGCTGTCCCCAGAACATTCTACGCAAAAGATGCATTTCACGGTGTGTTTCGATGTACATGTGACTAATAAAGGTATCTTATCTTATTGCCCTTCCTTTATTGTTACTGGGTCCATACTCTGAAACTCCCATCTCAAAAGCATTATTAGAGCACCTTCACCAGAAGGTCTGCAGAGCTTCAGGAAGACACCCGACCACTACCTTCGGGACTGGACATTATGGAATGGACAGTGAATCCCACTCTTGTCAGCAATGCCCAGAGCCTACGAATACATACAAACGTTTGCTCCAGGAACCATACAGCACTTAGAAGGGTATAAAGAAAGCACCTGTATTAAGGAGGATTAGCCATGGTCATATTGAATGGCAGAGCAGGCTTGAAGCGCCAAATGGCCGACTCCTGCTCTTATTTTCAATATTTCTAGGAACTTGGTCCATGAAATTTGAGAGACATCCAAATGGTTCAGCTCAAAAAATTGGAGACAAATGAGACGCAGATGCTGGGATCTAGAACGAAATACAAGCCTCTGGAGGAACTCAGCGGGTCAGGCAGGAACTGTGGAGGTCAATGTTTCAGGTCAAGACCTGCATCAGGATTGAGAGTGTAAAGGGGAGATAGCCAGTACAAAAGGCTGTGGTATTTCCCAGGCTCTGTGGCTATTTCCACCCCTCCCTCCTCACCTTACACCATCTGCCCCATCAACCACTCCTCACCTGGATCCACCTATCGCCTGCCAGCTCCTGCATCACCCCTCCCCCTCACCTCTTTACACTGGCTATCTCCCCTTTACACTCTCAGTCCTGATGGTGAGTCTTGATCCAAAACATCTATCCTTTACCTCCACAGATGCTGTCTGACCTGCTGAGTTCCTCCAGCAGCTTGTATTTTGCTCCTGCTCGACAAATTGTCCCTTTTCAAATACAGGAACTCCCTGGGTTACATAAAGGTTCCGTTCCCGAGAACTGTCCATTCCTGATTTTTCCGTGTCAGAAACGTGGCTGTCGCAAGGGCAGGATTGGCTGCTTGATGTTCCGGGGTTTAGATGTTTCAAAAGGAACAGGGAAGGAGGTAAAAGTGGGGGTGGGGGGTAGTGGCATTACTAATCAGGGATAGTGTCACAACTGCAGAAAGGGAGGACATCGTGGAGAGATCGTCAACTGAGTCAGTGTGGGTGGAAGTCAGAAACAGGAAGGGAGCAATCACTCTCTTGGGAGTATTCTATAAGCCCCCCAATAGCCAACAGGACACTGAGGAGCAGATAAGTAGGCAGATTTTGGAAAGGTGTAAAAATAACAGGGGTGTTGTCATGGGAGACTTCAACTTCCCTAATATTGATTGGCACCTCCTTCGTGCAAAAGGTTTAGATGGGGCAGAATTTGTTAGGTGTGTCCGGGAAGGATTCCTGACACAGTAATGTGGACAGGCCAACTACAGGAGAGGCCATACTGGATCTAGTTCTTGGCAATGAACCAGGTCAGGTGACAGAACTGTCAGTGGGTGAGCTTTTGGGAGATAGTGGCCACAACTCCCTGACCTTTTGCATAGCCATGGAGAGGGACAGGAGCAAACAATATGGGAAAGTTTTTAATTGGGGGAGGGCTAATTACGATGGTAAGGAGAGGTAGTGTTGGAGCTTCTGAAAAACATCAGGATAGATAAATCCCTGGGACCGGACTGGATATACCCCAGGTTTCACACAGAGGGTGGTGAGTATATGAAACGAGCTGCCAGAGGAAGTGGTTGAAGCAGGTACAACAGTATCATTTGAGAAGCACATGGATCGGTACATGGAGGGGAGGGGCCTGGAAGGATATGGGGTGAATGCAGGAAATTGCGACTAGATGGGTGGACAATGTGGTCAACATGGACTAGCTGGGCCGAAGGGCCTGTATCTGTGCTGTATTCCTCTATGACTCATCCCGAAAAGTGTCTTGACCTGAAAAGTCGACTGTCCATTTCCTTCCACAGATGTCTTATGACTGTCTCCAACAAAATAACTGATTCTCTCCTCCTCTAACTCATAGCAGGCATGTTGGAGGAAGAGAAACCAGGAAACCCAGGGCCCTCAGACCATAAAGCAGAGCCTGAAAAGTAGTAGGAGCAAGAGGAAGAGAAGGTTGACGACTAGGGAAATGTCTCTGTTGAGCATCCACATCCTCATCTCCAGAGAAGACAGAGCATTCTCCATAGAAGATCGTGGGGATTTCTTGATACATATATACCTCTTGTCAGGAGTTTGCAGTGACCTCTGCACACTTGAATCATTACCACCAACACAGTGCACCAACAATAAGGGTTGATACATAATGGATCTTCATGAGCTGCATCCTCCTGTACTGATGATAACACACAGTGGTGTAGCAGTTAGCATAACGCTTTACAGCACCAGCAACCCAGGTTCAATTCCGGCTGCTGTTTGTAAGGAGTTTGTACATTCTCCCCGTGTCTGCGTGGGTTTCCTCCGGGTGCTCCGGTTTCCTCCCACATTCCAAAGACGTACAGGTTAGGAGTTGTGGGCATGCTATGTTGGCGCCGGAAGCGTGGCGACGTTTGCGGGCTGTCCCCAGAACATTCTACGCAAAAGATGCATTTCACTGTGTGTTTCAATGTACATGTGACTAATAAAGATATCTGATCTGATCTGATTTTAATCCTCTGATCCAATTATTGAAATGGCTTGACATGATTTTTCTTCAATGGTTTGCAGCTCACTCTGACATTTTTTTGTCGTGACAAGAAATTTATTTCTGCAATGCTTCATTGAGTGGGGATGCACACATCTGGGGGAGACAGCTGGAGTCTTCTCCTGCCAGGCTCATCTCATGGTGACTATGGTGTGTCTCCAGCTCTCGCTCCCGCACCAGTTCTTCAACATCATTCTGCATGAATATTGGGAGCTCTCTCCCTTGTCCCTGCAACCTTTCTCACCTTCACAACAACCACAGTGTGTGTGTTGTGGTGTCTGTCTTCTGTGGGGAATGTGCCTTCAAGACAGGTGGACCTCAATCATTGGTGAACCGCAACTTGTTGGAACCTGCACTGAATCAAGTATCATCCTAATGGGGACTGTGGAGCTGTTTCCATGTAAAAACTAGATAAACATCTTTGTAGCCAATGGTACTAATTTTCTAGAGGGGGATCTGACTGGGTTTTAGCACGAATGTTCGTTTAGCAGACTGAAAATGTCCCACTTCCAGACTCAAGACTATGTCAATTTTCTTTGCAAGGACACTCCAAACTTAATCCCACTTCACTGCTCCCTCCCACAACCTACAGCTGACAACGTGGACTAGAATAGCCTCTGCCAATAGAAAGTTACCGGGCCTGTCTCATTTTTCAGGCATTACGGCCATAGTCAATGGGCTGAAGCAGATGATTTCAACAGTTATGTCAATAAATTTTGCTTATTGTCAAAAATGCTGTCAAAAACGTGACTAAGGCAAGGCAGGATTTCCTCCAAAGAACAAATCCCTGCCTCTTACACTTTAACTGAGTGTAACTACATACAACCCCAACAACAGCCCTGGAGTCACACACAGGGCTGTACACCAAAAGACTGCTTCAGGCAAAGCAGATGCTCATGGAACTAGCAGAACAAGGAAATCCGACATTATTATACTCTTGTCTCTGACAACACTATCCACTAAAATGCCTTGGAGGCAAAAATCTCTCATATATTTAGGAAGCATTTATATTTTATAACTGTTTATGGTTTTGAAACGCCTCAGTAGAGTTACTGTGGTAATAACAATAAAGGCCGAGAAACTTTCCATTTTATACAATTTTATTCAAAACAATATCGACCATTTTATTAGAAACAACATTCATCCTTTCAGTGGGATGTTTGTCTTTCTCTCAGTATTTGGAGTTGTAGTCTGATGAGGAGCTGTGAACGGCCTTTTTTCAAAATCAAAGGCGAGATTATTATCATGTGCACAAGTATATGTATGCACAGGTGCAGTGAGAAACTTACTTGCAGCAGCATCACAGGCACATAGTACCATGTAAGCAGCATTCACACAAAAAACATAAATTATACACAATTCTTACAAGAAGGAACACGATGAGAACAAGAAAAAACAAAGTCCATTTTCGTGCAAAGTGGTCATAGTGTTGCTATACTGAGGTAGTGATTAGGGTTGTGCAGGTTGGTTCAAGAACTGAATGGTTGAAGGGAAGTAGCTGTTCTTGAATCTGGTGGCGTGGGACTTCAAGCTTCTGTACCTCCTGCCCGATGGCAGCTGCAAGAAGATGGCATGGCCCGGATGGTGGGGATCTTTGATGATGGATGTTGCTTTCTTGAGCCAGCGCCTCCTGTAGGTACTTCCGATGGTGAGAAGGGACGTGCCCGTGATGTATTGGGCAGAGTCCACTACCCTCTGCAGCTTCTTACTTCCCTGGGCAATCGAATTGCCGTACCAGACCATGACGCAACCAGTCAGGATACTTTCAACAGGACATCTGTAGAAGTTTGTTAGAATGTTTGGTGACAAGCCCAACATCCTTAACCTCCTTAGAAAATAAAGATGCTGACACACCTTCCTGGTGATTGCATCTACGTACTGGGCCCAGGACAGGTCATCTGATATGTTAAAGCCAAGGAATTTAAAACTGCTGACCCTCTCCACTGCCGATCCCCCAATGTAGACTGGTGCATGTTTGCTCTCCTTCCCCTTCCTCCTGTTATACTGGGCTTGGGCAACTCCCTGAGAAGTTCCAGGTCCTCCAGGGGCCTGAAGTGGAAGGTCAGACACTCATTGAAGAGCCAGGCAGGAAGCTTCACCTGGTAAAGTATTGCAAAAGACTTTGGATAACTTGGTCCACCCATTTGCAGATGCTAGCTTGATCACTGCCTTTTCAACCTTCACTGCTTTGTGTCACTCTTCGCCAGGGCATCTGACTGTCCTGGCTTCTTTCAGACACAGGTTTCTCTTTCCTACATTCATGTTTGGACACAACATCTGCACTGAGGCCAAAAACTGAGGTCCCCTGGCTTCACAGATGTTCAGCTGATGGTCAACTATTTTCAGATTTTCCCTCATCGCACTCAGATGCCCGGTTAGCAGGAGTGCACCAACTGGCCGAGTCATAGACTTTTAGAGTTGTATAGCACAAAAACAGGCCTTTCGGCCCATTACATTCCTACTGACCTTTTTGCCCATCTGCAGTAATCCCATTTGCCCGCTTTTGGACCATATCCTTCAATGCTTGAAATCAAGCGTCTGTCTGAACGCCTCTTAATAGTAGTAATTGTATCTGATTCCACCATCTCCTCTGACAGCATGTTCCAGACATCGACCACTCTCTGTGTAAAAGCATACCCCTCAGATCCCCTTTAAAACTCCTTCTTCTCACTTTAAACCTATGCCCTTTTGTTGTTGATACCACTACCATAGGAAACAGATTCGGACTATCTATCTCATCAATTCTCCTCATAACCTTATATACTTCTGTCAGGTCTCCCTTCAACCTCCTTTGCTCCAGGGATAACAAGCCCAGCCAATCCAGTCTCTCCCCACAACTAAAGTCCACCAATCCAGGCAACATCCTGTTGAATCTCCCCTACGGTCTCTCCAACGCTAATGAATGGAACACTGGTAGGGTTGGGTGGTGTGTAATATCCTCCACTCACAAGCTGCAGGAGGCTTGCAATGGAAGACCAGTGTACTTCTGAAGAGCTGCGAGGTAATGTTGCAGCTCTGTAAAACGCTGGCTGGATCACACATGGAGTATTGTGTTCAGTTCTGGTGCCTCACTATTGGAAGGATGTGGAAGCTTTAGAAAGGGTGCAGAGGAGATTTACCAGGATGCTACCTGGATTGGAGAGAATGTCTTCTGAGGATAGGTTGAGCGGCTGAGGCTTTTCTCTTTGGAGCTAAGGAGGATGAGAGGTGACTTGATAGAAGTGTACAAGATGATGAGACATAGATCAAGTGGACAGTTAGAGACTTTTTCCCAGGGCGAAAATGGTTAACATGAGGGGGCATAATTTTAAGGTGATTGGAGGAAAGTACAGGGGAGGATATCAGAGGTAAGTTTTTTTTTACACAGAGAGTGGTGGGTATGTGGAACATGTTGCCAGAGGTGATGGCAGAGGCAGATATATCTGGGACATTTAAGAGACTCTTAGATAGGCACATGATATAAAAATGGAGTGGTATGTGGGAGGGAAGGGTTCGGTTGATCTTAGAGCAGGTTAAAAGGTCAGCACAACATCGTGGGCCGAAGGGCCTATACTGTGCTATAATGTTCTATGTTATCCACTGTCAGGAAAACATAGCATTTTTCAGAAATGATTTTAGGTTCCTCGGTTATGTTTCTGTCGGCAGGGATCAGTGAAAAGTAGACAGTTCTGCCAGTGATAATGCTTTATTTATCAACTTCTGTTAGATCAGACACTCTGCATTCCAGTCAAAAGGACAAGGCAAATCTTGTACCTTTTCAAATCACTCTACTATTCCTTTACATCCCTAAGCTCCCAGGTCAACTCCCACCTCCCACTCATGACATGACAGAAGTGCACAAGATATAGCCACTTGGCCCTTGGTCCACCATTCAATAGGTCATAGGTGGATGGTCACAGTCTTTTCCTCAGGGTAGAGGAGTCGACAATGAGAGGTCATTGGTTTAAGTTGAGAGGGGAAAGACTGTAGTGTAGCGATTAGCGTAACGCTATTACAGCGCCAGCAACCCAGGTTCAATTCCGGTCGCTGTCTGTAAAGAGTTTATACGTTCTCCCCGTGTCTGCATGGATTTCCCCCGGGTGCTCCGGTTTCCTCCCACATTCCAAAGACGTACGGGTTAGTAAGTTGTGGGCATGCTATGTTGGCACTGGAAGCGTGGCGACACTTGCGGGCTGCCCTCAGAACACTCAATGCAAAAGATGCATTTCACTGTACATGTGACTAATAAAGATACCTTGTCTTATCTTATCTTAAAAGGGGACCTGAAGGGTAGGTTTTTCACACAGAGGGTGGTGGGTACAGGTCGTTTCCAGGTTATGAACACCTGACTTGTAGTCACCTCTACATATGAATGAGCTCCCATTACATTATTAGATTCAGAAGTCTGACATACATACAGTACATACTTTCATTCCTACGAACAGCAGAACTAGCTTCCTCCCTCTCTCCACTTTTAGTCAGTGTTCTTTCTTATCAGTCTTATGTGCTTTTGATGCCATTCATTACAATACTGTAGAGGTATGGTTACCATATCGAATGATTCTTGTGTACTTTCTGACTGACAGACATCTATAAAAACCGAATCCATTTATTATGCGGGGATGAACTGTACGTGGAACAAGCTGCTCGAAGAAGCTGTACAGGTGGGTAGAATTACAATGTTTATAAGACACTTGTACAGGTACATGGAAAGGAAAGGTTTAGATGGATAATGGGTCAAATGCTCAATGTCAACAAAACTAAAGAACTGATTATTGACTTCAGGAAGGGGAAGGAGGGCGAACATGCACCAGTCCACGTTGGGGGATCGGCGGTAGAGAGGGTCAGCACATTTAAATTCCTAGGCATTAATATATCGGATGACCTGTCCTGGGCCCAGCACATAGATGCAATCAAAAGGAAGGTGCGCCAGCATCTTAACTTTCCTCGGAGGGAAAGGGTGTTTGGCTTGTCACCAAGCACTCCAACAAACTTCTACAGACGTACGGTTAAAAGTATCCTGACTGGTTGTATCGGGGTCTGGTACGGCAATTCAACTGCGCAGGAAAGTAAGAAACTGCAGAGAGCAGTGGACTCTGCCCAATACATCACGGGCACAATCCTCCCCACCATCTGTAGTATCTACAGGAGGCGCTGCCTTAAGAAGGCAACATCTATCATCAAAGATCCCCACCATCCAGGCCATGCCATCTTCTTGCAGCTACCATCGGGCAGGAGGTACAGAAGCCTTGTCCCACACCACCAGGTTCAAGAACAGCTACTTCCCTTCAACCATTTGGTTCTTGAACCAACCAGCAAATCACTACAGTTTAGCAACACTATGACCACTTTGATCACTTTTTTTGTTCTAATTGTGTTCTTTCTTGTAATAATTGTTTAATTTATGTTTAATTTATGTTTTTCTTGTGAATGCTGCTTATATGATGCTATGTACCTGTGATGCTGCTGCAAGTAAGTTTTTCATTGCACCTGTGCATGCATGTACTTGTGCAGATGACAATAAACATGGCTTGACTTGAAACACAAGTAAGTGGGATTAGTTTAGGTTGGCAACTTGGTCAGCATGGACAAGTTGGGCTGAAGGGCCTGTTTCTATACAGTATAACTCTATGACTATAGGGTCTTAGAGACACACAGCACTAAAACAGGCCCTTTGTCCCATCAAATTTGTGCTGAGCATCAAGCACCAATTTACACTTATCTACTCTAATCCCATTTTAATTCCCCCACGTTCCTATCAGCTCCTCACAAATTTGATCCCTTATCTATAGAGTGGAGGGAATTTACAGTGGTCAATTAACCCACCAACCCCCACGTCTTTGGAACATGAGAATTAGGCAGAGCAACCGGAGGAAATGCATACGGTCACAGACAGCACTTGAGATCAGGATTGAACCCAGGTTGTTGGAACTGTGAGGCAGCAACCCTACAAGCTGTGTCACTTTGTCAACAATGGCTGATCATTTATCATGGAGTGATAGAGTCATACAGCACAGAAACAGGCCCTTCGGCCCAACTAGTCCGTGCCGACTAAGATGCCCCATCCGAGCTGGTCCCATTTGCCTGTGATTGGCCCAAACCTTTCCTATCCATGTAAATCCAGGTATTTACATCAATAGCACTCTCCTGCATCAACTCGCTGTCCACTGATTCTCTTAATATCTAAAGCAGAACAGGAAGAAGCTAAACAATTTGGGGTCTCAACCTCTAACTCCTGCACTTCTGGACAGTCAGAGTCAATAAGGTCTGGGTAGGAGTCAGCATCATCAAAGGAGCTGAACAGAAAATGGGAATGTGCTTAAAGACAAAATTCTGAGCACTTGACCACATCACTGGGGCGACTCACTATTGAGAGAAAGTGACCATCATTGACTACTCCCTGCATGAGACATCTGTACTACTTTACTTGCAAGACCATACGGCATAACAGCCCAAAGGGCTTGCTGTGGCCGGGACTCATGGAACTGTTATAGAGAGAGGGGAAGCAGGCTGGGACTTTATTCATTGGCACGTCGGAGACCTTATGGAGGTGTATAAAATTATGAGGTACATCGATGGGGTGAATACACACAGTCTTTTTCCCTGGGTTGGGGAATCAAGAAATAGAGGACATAGGTTTAAGGTAAGATTTAATAGGAACCTGAGGGGCAACTTTTTCACCCAGAGGATGGTCTGTATATGGAACGAGCTACCAGAGGAAGTGGTTGAGGCAGGTACATTAACAACATTTAAAAGATATTTGGAGAGGTACAACATTGGAAAGGTTCAGAGGGACATGGGCCAAATGTGGGAAAATGGGACTAGCTTCGATGGGCATCTTGGTCAGCATGGATGAGTTGGGCTGAATGGCTGATTTATGTGCTGTATGACTCTATGACTCTATAACAGCAACTTTCATTTGTTTACTGTAGAGCTTTTGCAAAATAACAGATTTAATAGAAGCATAGCATCGTTATGGAGCAGAAAGAGGTCACACAGCCTGTCAAGTTATTGGTAAAGTGATAAGGTCCCATTCCCTTGCTCTTTTCCCAGATCCCTCAAACACATTTCTTGCGTACTCTGTTGGGAGTCCTGTTTGATTCTGTTTCCACTCTCTCAGCAGGCAGTAGTAGAGATGAGGGGGCCTTTGATGCTCGTACATCAGCAGATCAAATAGTTTGTGGTTCACTCAATTTAAGACTCTGGAACTCTTTAAGTAGGAGCTGGGGTCACTGTTGAAGGATCCATGTCAAAGCCCCATGTATTTTTCTGAAGGCCAATCCTGCTACTCCCATTCACCGTAAGAGGGAGCCCCACTATGAGAAGGGGGAAGGTGATCCTGAGTCCAGAACCAACAACAGCACCATTTGTCATATTCCCAACAGGCTTATATTTCAATTAAATAATCAGCTTTCACAAACTCTAGCAAATTGGTTCCCAAGAGAGAAAGCTCCTTTCAGTTAACAGTTCTCATTGTTAAGGAGAGATGGTCACATCACACAGAAACAGGCCCTTCAACCCATCATGTCTGTGCCAGCTATTAGGCACCCATCATACTAATTCCATTGACAAGCATTTGCTCTGGAGCCTTCTCTGCTTTGGTAATTCAAGTGTTCGTCAAGATATTTCTTAAACATTGTGAGAGTATCTGTCTCCACCACCCCCTCAGGTCATGTATTCCAGATTCCAACCACCCTCCACTCTGAGTGAAAGAATTCCTCCTCGGATCCCCTCTAAACCTCTTACCCCTTACTCTAAACCTCTTGCCTCTCGTTATGGAGAGAAGTTTTTTACTTTCTATCTGCCTATGGCCCTCATAATTTTGTATCCATAATTTTGGACATCATTGGGCATCCCCACACCAGTACCACTACTTCCTCAGAAGGCTAAGGAAACTCGGCATGTCCCTGTTAACCCTCACCAATTTTTGTAGATGCACCACAGAAAGCATCCGATCCGGATGCACTACAGCTTGGTGTGGCAACTGCTCTGCCCAAGACCGCGAGAAATTGCAGAGAGTTGTAGACACAGCTCAGTCCATCACGGAGACTAGCCTCCCCTCCGTTGACTCTGTCTATACTTCCCACTGCCTCCGAAAAGCAGCCAACGTAATCAAAGACCCCTCCTGCCCGGTCATTCTCTCTTTCCCCACCCCACCCCTTCCATCCAGCAGAAGAAACAAAAGCTTGAACACACACACAACCAGGCTCAAGGACAGCTTCTATCCTGCTCTTAAAAGACTCTTGAAAAGACCTCGTATGATAAAGATGAACTCTTGATCTCTCAATCTTCCTCATCATGGCCCTTGCACCTTGTTTGTCTACCTGTGTGCCCTTTCTCTGTAACCGCACTGTAACACTATATTCTGCACTCTGTTGTTGCTTTTCCCTTGGTACTACCTCAATGCACTTCTGTTTCAAAATGATCTGTGTGGATGGCATGCAAAACAAGGTTTTTCGGCGTATCTCAGTACATGTGACATTAATAAACCAATCCTAATTCCAATCCCCTCAGGATTGAGGATGACTTGCTTCCATTCCAGTCTTGAGGAGGAGAAGATGCCTGTGCATGATTCCTTTTCCAATGAGGGAAAACCCCACCACACACCAAACAGACCTGACACCGGGAGATCTTGGGACCCATGGTGAAAAGGTTTGGACTGATAGGAGGATGTAAGATTCATTGAAAGGTAACTGCAACGTAATGAAGCTTTTTGAAAAACCTGGTCCATCTAATATGATTTAAACAGCATCTTTGTGATTGACCCAATGGAATATCAAATGGTTCATGGCCATTTACTCAATATTGACAAGTGTTCCCAAGAAGTGGATTTGGTGCAAGTGTTGGGATCTATTCCTCTATTATCAAAACAACTTTTCCTGCCAAACCACACAAAGGGTTTTTACATCAACCCAGTAGTTTCAGAGCAACATAACTGATATTACTTTTCTTAAATTCCAGATTTATTAAATTACCTGGATTTGAATTTCCAGGTTCCATAGTGGGAACTGAACTCACATTTCTGGATCAAGGCTTCAGATTTATGGCTGCCAGTCAAAAATCTTAACCACTACACTACCACATCTGTGATTCTATCTAAAATAAGAGGAGGCTTGTGTAGAAAGCGAACAATATGTTATACTACAGCCAGGCAGAATGGGCTGTTTCCATTCTATAGCTTAAGTGTAAATATCAAATGACAAAGACATTGATTAATGGACTCATGAAAGTCATAAAGATTAATTGATCAGTTTAACAGTAGTTAAGATTCTGTTTATGCTTTTAGCTTTCTTTTTTCTTGGATTTAACACTAATTAGATAAGGTATATTCAGATCGTTTACTCCTTCAACAAATGAAGTCACTTCTATAACCTCTGTACAATTTTAAGGATCAAGTGAACAACAGTCACCCATTTCTAATTCTTCATTTGCAAAGGCAGTCTACCATGAGGCTAATGTGGGATCTTGTATCAGCAAGGGAGGGATGACAGTCTTTAACAAGTAGGCTCACAGCTCTTTAATTACAAAGCTTTTCCTTAATGCCTTTCTTGAAATTTCTGGACAGTCCACGAACACGACCTCATTTTTTCCACTATTTATTTATTTTGTAATTTACAGTAATTTTTATGTCTTTGCACAGCACTGCTGCTACAAAACAACAAATTTCACATCATGTAAGTCAGTGATAATAATTCTGATTCTGATTCTGAAAAGGGAGACAATTTCATCAGAACAAGAATAATGAACAGGAGTAAGCCATCCAGCCCTTTGAGTTTGCTTTGCCATTCATTAAAATCATGACTGATCTCCCATCTCTATCTCCATGCCATCTTCTTGCACTTTCCCAATATATCTTGGTTCCCTTAATGCCCAGGAATCTATCAATCTCTGTTTTGAACAAACATAATTACTGAGTTTCCACAACTGTTTGGAGCAGGACATTTTAATGACTTACCAAGCTCCAAGTGAAGAAATTCCTCCTCACTTCAGTCCTAAATAGCTTATCCCTGACTTTCAAATTGTGCCTCCTGGTCCAAGACTCATCTGATCAACAATTCTTCTATTCCTCTCTCCCTCGTACCTACCCAGCTGAAGAACAGAACAAGGAGTTGGCATCCTTCCCTTCAAGCCTGTTGTGCCATTAAAGCAGATCATGCCCCATTTGACCTTGGCCTCAATTCCACCTTTCCACCCAATCCCCATAACCCTCGACTCCTCTATAAACCAATAATTTGTTTACTTCAGTGACTCAGCCTCTACACTTCCCATGGAACAGAATTCTGAAGATTGATGACCTGAGAACAGAAATTCTTTCTCATCTCAATCTTCAGTGGTTAACCCCCTTATTCTGAAACTATATCCCCAGTTCCATGCTCCCCCAGTATTTATTCTGTCAAGCCCCCTCAGGATACTGAATATTGTTTCAATAAGAATACTTCCCATTGTGCTAATCTCCAGTGAGTAAAGGCCAAACTTGCTCAATCTGTCCTCATGAGTCAATCCCCTTCATCCAAGGAATCAAACAAGTGAACCTTCTTTGAACTGTGCATCATTAAATCCCTCCTTAAATAAGGAGATCAGATGTGTACACAGTACTCCAGATGTAGTCTCACAAGGCCCTTTGCTATTGGTAAATTGGTTTATTATTGTCACATATACCATGATTCAGTGAAAAACTTAGTTTTGTAAGCTATCCACACAGATGATTTCAAAAAAGTATTTTGATGTCATACAAGGGAAAAGCAATCACAGAATTCAGAATATAGTGTTACAGTTACAGAGAAAATGCAATGCAGGTAGACAATAAGGTACAAGGACCATGATGAGGTAGACTATGAGGTCAAGAGTTAATCTTTCATGTATAAAAGGTCCATTCAAGAGTCTTATAACAGCAGGGTAGAAGCTGTCCTTGAGCCTGCTGGTGGTGGGAAGTCGGGAGAACACACACCAGTCCTCATTGAGAGGTCGGCGGTGGAAAGGGGGAGCAGCTTCATGTTTCTGGGAGTCAACATCTCGGAGGATCTATCCTGGGCCCAAGACATTGATGCAATCACGAAGGCGGCACATCAGCAGCTCTACTTCATTATGAGTTTGAAGAGATTTGGTATGTCACCAAAGACTCTTGCAAATTTCTATAGATGTACGGTGGAGAGCATTCTGATTGGTTGCATCAGAGCAAACAAAACAACAAATTCCACAACATTGAAGTCAGCGATAATAAACCTGATTCTGATACATGTTTTCAAGCTTCTGTATCTTCTGGCCAATGGAAGGGGGAGAAGAGAGAATCTCTGGGGTAGGAAGAGTCTTTGATTATGCTGGCTGCTTTACTGAGGCAGCGAGAAGTGTAGAAATAAAATTGCCCAAATTTTATTCAATCCCCTTTGCAATAAAGGCCAATGTTCAATTTGCCTTCCGTATTACATGCTGAATCTGCATGCTAACTTTGAGTTTCCTAGACAAGGGCACCTAGATCCCTCTGTACACCAACATTCTGAAGTCTCCTTAATATGTCTGTGTTAAGTGCCTCAACCAATCCATGTGGCAGCATGTTCCACATTCCCAACAATCTCTGGGAAGAGGCATTTCCTCATGAATTCATCACAATTTTACAATTAGTTATCTTATGTTTATGACACCTAATTTGAGAGTCCCCTCACAAATGGGAACATCCTTTCTATCTACCCTACCAAACACCTTCATAATTTTAAAGATCATTACTGCCACTTCTCTTATGGAGAAAAGATTTTGTCTTGATAGTTGTTCCTTCTCAGTTTTAAATCTTAACATGTGCTTGCACATTCATTTGATCGCAACTTTGTATGGTGCTGCAATGATGAATATGTTCTGCAATCTAGTGGCAATATATTATATTTAATTATACAACTTGATATACATGGAAATATAATGTACTTGCAATAGACATCTAAAATACGCCACAAGCTACACTGGAGAGTCAGCCGAGATTTTTGTGCACTGTTCTCTGGAGTAAGGCTTGAACCAATGAATCTCAGACACGTTGCCAACTGAGCCAATGTTACAATACTGTATGCCAGAGCAAAGACAGAACAAATTAGTAGATGAGTAATGATTTCTTGTTGAGGAAAGGAGATCTCTGAAGTTTGGGTGAGGGATAAACTAGTCTGGAATACAATGCATCAAGTATACATTTCAGCACTGTGAAAGCATTCTGTACAATCAACTGCTGCAGAGGCATGGGAAAAAAATGACATGTCTGCTATCTCTGCTAGCAGTCTAAGGCCCTCACATCTAGCTTAGTGCTAAGGTAACCATGAAGTCAAACTCAGGCCTGTTTGGTAATGGTTATTAGCTTGTGATTGAGCCAATATGTGTAAACAGCACAAACTTTCAGCTTTTAAAATCTGAAGGGTGTCAATGCGGGAGAACAAGGATCTACACATTTCCTGGACAATAACATTAGCAAATACTGGGGTGCAACTCTGTCAACACTTGAATTGAAGGCTTGAAGTTGTATTCTTGTGATTTTACCAGGTTTTCTTTATGCGATATGTGCAACAAAACCATCCACCCAGGAGCAGGATGTGTTTTCACTGCCCCCTTGTGTTTCTACAGGTTGAGAATGGAAGGAACTTTGCAAATACGTGTGTTACAAAATGTCCAGTGCCCAGGGCAGAATGAACCTTGTGTCTATGCCAGTATTTCTCTTAGGTTTACTGAGGGTCAATTGTATTGACAACTGTCTGAAAGTGAACTAGAATATTTGCAACCTTGCTGTGGTGTCTGAGCCTGAGTTGAGCTTCCAACCACAGATCTGTGCATCTTCTATGGTTGCTTAATTCCATCTCCATAACATTTTTTCACTCCACAACTGCTATACATCAACAGCTTGAACTGTCATCAGCATCTTTTCTACCAATGCTCTTCTGATTGGCCTGTCCCCAGAAAACTGAGGTCATCTACAACATAATTTATACCCTAATCCATTTTACCCCTCACCTTTGTGCTTACTGACACACACTGCAGGTTAAGCAATGCCTTGATATTAAAGTTCTTATTTTGATTGTCAAATCCCTCCCTCATCTCACCCTTCTCTCTGAAACCTTAAATGTGCAATATAAATGCAAAATATTGTTCCCCACAGATGCTCAACCAATGGATAAAAGATCCCATTTTTATACAAGTGATGTCTTCATTTGAAAGAAAGTGAGACCTGACATTGACTAGATTAATGGAAGGGAAAAAACAAAGCCCATGTGTTTTCTTTTTTGCTCCATTACGATGAGTAATGGTTTTTGAAGTTCACACATCAACTTCTTTTTCTAGCATGGCTACAAAACCACTCGTAATTGTCTCTGCAGTATACCTCTGTAGGGAGGGAAAGAACAATTTATACGAACAAATGAAAATCAATACCTCATGGTTACTATGCAACAATTCAGGGTGTCTCCTGCAGATTTGCTTGTCTACAAGAAAAACAAGCCTGATTAGAAGATTCTGTGCAAAGCTATTGGGTCAGTGTGTGTGCAGATTGACAGATACCAAACAAAGATATGCTAAACTCAAAATCAAAAGCCAAAAAGATTGGCAACAGCTAGGATTGGAGATAGGTAAGAGTTGAAAAACATTGGAAAATGTGGGAGGTGTGAAGAACAACAAGTATGATCATCAAAGGAAAAAAAAACAGGTGTAAAGCAACTTGCAGTGAACCATAACAGAGTGGTAGATGAGATGGAATTGATGGTGCAGAGATGTACAAAGGATAAGAGTATGTGGCATGAAAGAGAATGTCGAAGAAACACACAAACAAAAAGATGAAAGAGCGGAGAAGTAGTGAGGGGAAGGTGTATTAAATGGATATAATATTAAAATAAAGGAGAAACAGAGTGAATTGCCCAGACCAGGTCAAGGATACGGGACAGCATGTTGCAGCAATAGATTGAGATAGAGGGAGAATTCAGGCAGGAGTGCCTCTCACTCCAATGCACACTTTGTATTTGGACTCAACACATGAAACCACCCGATTGTCAGAGAAATGATCTGGTTCACTAATTTCCTTCAGGGAAGAGAATTCTCTACCCAGTCAGGTCTGGCTGATGTGTGACTCCAGACCCAGCAATGGGATTGACACACAACTCCCCACTGAAATGGCCCAGCATACACACGGACAACCAGGGATGGACAGCAAATGCTGGCATCACCATTGGCATTACTGGTTGCATTGTGCCAATAGCTAAGTAAAGTTCTGCAGAGGACTGCCAACCGGCCACAGTGCATGGATCTGTGAGCTCCTCATAGCTGCACCTGTGACAGCCAGGAATGCACTGGAGCTCAGATTATGGTACGACTCTTGCTTCCCTCCTGGGCTCACCACTGAATCTACCTCAGCTGAGAGGCAGGATACACCTCAGCTTTAGGTCAACCATGGCTGGTGTATCCAGCTCAACTACATTCATCCAAGTTGAGTCAGTACGGTAAAACTTTGGTGCCAGACTAACAGTTTTTCTGGACCATTGGATCTTAATCCTATTGATAACCAAACATACTTTTAATTAACAAACTGCTGGAAGAACACTGCAGGTCAGGCAACATCCGTGGAGGGAAATGGACAGTCAACATTTCAAGTTGCGACCCGTAATGTCAACTGTCCATTTCCCTCCACAGATTAAGATTAAGATTTCTTTATCAGTCATATGTACATCGAAACACACAGTGAAATGCATCTTTTGCACAAAATGTTCTGGGGGCAGCCCGCAAGTGTTGTCACACTTCCGGCGCCAACATAGCGTGCTCACAACTTCCTAACCCGTACGTCTTTGGAATGTGGGAGGAAACTGAAGCACTCGGAGGAAACCCGCGCAGACACAAGGAGAACGTACAACCTTCTTACAGATAGCAGCGGGAATTGAACCTGGGTCGCTGGTGCTGTAATACGGTTATGCTAACTGCTGCACTACCGTGCCTGCCTGACCCACTGAGTTCTTCCAGCAGTTTGTTTGTTGCTCCAGATTCTAGCATCCGCAGTCTCTCTTGTGCCTCCATACCTTTACTTCACATGTTACGCAGTAGTATAATAAATTTTCCAGTGATCCCAGTGAATTCATAGGGAGCGGAAAATAGAGGAAAACTCCAGATCCTGGCTCTGGCCGCAAACCATGATCCTGACCCCTGGCGTTTTGAACCCTAACTTTGGCTCCTAATCCCACAGTACAGACCTTAGTCTCTGCTGCACTCTGGAACCCCAGCTCCAGACGCACACCCTGCTTGTACACTGGGTCCCCGCACACATTCCAGACTAATGAATGAGCCAGACACCAGACTATCAGGATTTCCGAACAATCAGAAGCCAGATTATCGAACGTTTACGACAACTGGGCTGGCAGCCTTTGTGGAAAAGTAAAGGTCAGTATTTTGCTTCTTTTTAACATATTTTTAATTAATTACCTTACTCATATCTTGTTCAATCTTACGTTGTTGAAAAACTTTTTTTCTATTTTCAAAATCTATTTTCACTGTCTCTGATCACCTAAGATCCAATGATCAAAAATATTTTAGAATCAGCTGTCTAGACATTCGACAATATAACCTGCCAAGAGGCATCAGCTCCAGGGGTTGGGTCTCAGGATCCGCAGACTGAGGCCTAGTTACTGTCTGCATCCCATGCTAACACTGCAGGGCAGGTTGTTCGGACGTACTAATCAAGAAGACGATGTAGGCATGGAAAAAGCACAGAAGGGTTGACTACGTTGTGTCGTTTACGTCAAATGTGAACTTGCCTGCTATATTGTAGCACAAAATCTGCAAAATGGGTCAATATTACGGTGATTCCTTTCAAGACCTTAACTCTCAACTTCTTTCAGTACTTTTACAATTTCCCATTCTTGATTTTTTGAAAACATTTTCCCTCATTTCACATTAAAACACCATGAAAAATTCCAAAGAGACATCGATAAATTTCAGTAAACTTTACTCAGTGAGTAAAAATGAATTGTGTGGTCATTCAAAATAGGCAGTAGGTCATGATTCAGCACAGTAGTGTAGCAGTTAGCGTAACGCTATTACAGCGCCAGCAACCCGGGTTCATTTCCCGCTGCTGTCTGTTTGTGCATTCTCCCCGTGTCTGCGTGGGTTTCTTCCAAGTGCTCCGGTTTCCTCCCACTTTCCAAAGACGTACGGGTTAGGAAGTTGTGGGCATGCTATGTTGGCACTGGAAGTGTGGCGACACTTGCGGGCTACCCCCCAGAACACTCTATGCAAAGATGCATTTCACTGTGTGTTTCAATGTACGTTTGACTAATAAAGATATCTTATCTTATCTCCAACCCAAACACTCAGTAAATAATATTTTACAGAGCAACAGAAAGCCAAACTTGACGCCATTTGGTGCAAGTTCTCACGTTATTCAAAAGATTGGCTTGGTAAATAACATCTGTATCATAGCATCAGTTGGATGAACAGTTGGATGTGCATGTAATGTGCTGCCTGGGGTAGTGGTGGAGGCAGATACGTTGGTCAAGTTCAAGAGATTGTTAGATAAGCATATGAGGAATTTAAAATAGGGGGATATGTGGGAGGAAGGGGTTAGGTAGTTTTAGACGTGGTTTAAAGGTCGGCACAACATGGTGGGCTGAAGGACCTGTATTGTGCTGTATTGTTCTATGAATTTACATCAGCCATTCATGAGCATCTATAAAACTCAACATACTGCACAAAATATTTTTAGACTGGTCATGTTCAATTATCATCAGCCGAAAAATCCTGATGCAAGGTTTTGGTCCGACACGTTGACAATTACTTTCCTTCCACAGATGCGGCTCAATCCAATGAGTTCCTCCAGCAGATTCTTTAGAGTCATAGAGCTATACAGCACAGAAACAGGCCCTTCAGCCCAACTGGTCCATACTGACCAAGATTCCCATCTAAGCTAGTCCCATTTGCCAGCGTTTGGCCCATGTCCCTCTAAACCCTTCCTATGCATGTACCTGTCCAAGTACCTTTTAATTATCGTCAATGTACCTGCCTCAACCACTTCCTCTGGCAGCTTATTCCAGATACTGGCCGCTGTCTGGGTGAAAATGTTGCTCCTCATGTTCCTGTTAAATCTCTCCCCTCTCACCTGAAACCTCTGCCCTCCAGTTCTTGATTCTCCAACCCTGGGAAAAAGACTGAGTGCATTCCCCCTGTCTGTGCCCCTCACAGTAGCTTGTTACAACTAAAAAATATTACAGATCTGGCAATACTGTAATCAGTCCCCCATCTCTGATAACCATGTTCTGTCATTTTACATTTATCCCAAAGATTAAGTCCATGACTTTTGGATGCAGTCATTTCTGAGAGGGTGGATTACTTGTTCCTGAATAAGGAGTTCTGAGACCACTCTGATTCGCAGCCTTATTTTACCCCTGGTGCGAAACTGTCTCATCCATTAATGTTGCAGAAACTTAAGTGTGGATACTTGTGATCATGCTGACTTTTCAGCTGAGATTTTCTAGAAATCACATTTTGCACCCATGACGGTGAAGTTGAGGCCAATTACAACATGATCCCACCACAAGCCACACCTTCCCCTTCGCGCCGCTTTCTTCTTTCTGCAGGAACCTCTCTCTCCGTGAGTCCCTGGTTCTCTTATCTCTCTCCATCCTTGTTGTGACCTTGCACGTTATTGCACTGCACTTTCTCTGTAGCTGTGACACTTTACTCTGTGCTGTTATTGTTTTTACCTGTACTACCTCAATGCACTCTGTACAAACTCAATGTAACTGCACTGTGTAATGAATTGACCTGTACGATCGGTATGCAAGACAAGTTTTTCACTGTACCTCGGTACAAGTGACAATAATAAACTAATAGCAATACCATCACTCCCCCTCCCCTGGACTTTCTCCTGCACTGGTAGGAGGTGTAACACCAGTCCCTACACCTCCTCCCTCACCAACATCCAGAGACCTAAACAGCCCTTCCATGCGAGGCAGATATTCACGTGCACCTCCTCCAACCTTGTCTATTACATTTGATGCTCTTGATGTGGCCTCCTCTACATAGGTGAGACCGAGCACAGACTGGGCGACCGCTTTGCCGAGCACCGACGCTCCATCTGCCATGGCCGTCTGGAGCTCCTGGTTGCTAATCATTTTAATTCCCTTCCCCATTCCCACACCAACCTGTCTGTCCTCGGCCTCCTCCACTGCCAGGGTGAGGCCAAACGCAAACTGGAGGAACAGCACCTCATATTCTGCCTGGGTAGTTAACAGCTCAATGGCATGAACATTGAATTCTCCAATTTCAGGTAACCTTTCTCTTCTCTTCCTGATTTACCCAGTTCCTCCTACACACACCCCCAACTCCCCCCGCCCACCCCACCCAATTTCCCTTTCCTTCTCCATCCTCTCCATCTGCCCACCACCCACACACTCCTCCCACTGGGTCCCCCCCCACCCTCCCCACTGTTCCCAACTGCCCACCTCACTTCCCATTTTAGGTTCCATGCTCCACTTTCCTTTCCAATCAGATTCCATCATCTCCAGCCCTTTGTTACCTCCACCTATCACCTCTCAGCCTCTGTCACGATTTCCACTCCTCCATCTCCCCTATCACCTGGATCCACCTAGTGCTTGCCAGCTCCTGCTCCATCTCTTTCCCTCACCTCTTTATACTGGCTATCTGCCCCTTTACTCTTTCAGTCCAGATGGTCTCAACCTAAAGATCCATTTCCCTCCACAGATGCAGTCTGTCTGACCTGCTGAGTTCCTCCAGCCGTTTGGTTTTCATTCCAGATTCCGGCATCAGCAGTTTCTTTCATCTCGTCAAGAATAGGGCACAGCTACTCTCTGCACTGATGGTTGGGAGACTGAGTTGAAAATTCAGAGTGGCGGGGTCTCACTGACTAATGAAGCACTCCTTCAAAGGCAAAATGAAGCAGATGTTGGTATTCCCTCTGAGGAGAGACATCTCGTTCTCTCTCTTTCTGATATTGCAAACTGAGAACTCAACTTAAACTAACAACACGACTTTATTAAATAAAAGAAAAGCTTACAGTAAGGGATAATATTATTCCTAATACTTTCTCCAGGGACAGACAGACCTCTGGCAAGTTCCACACTACGTTGCAATACAAAGCAATTGGGCACATGATACAATTCTCAAAGTAGTTCTAACGTATATAACATAGAGTCATAGAGCAATACAGCATGGAAACAGGCCCTTCGGCCGACTCGTCCATGCCGACCAAGATGCTCATCTTAGCTCGTCCCATTTGCCCGGTGTTTGGCCTATATCTTTCCTATCCATGTACCTGTCCAGATGTCTTTTAAATGTTGTTATTGTACCTACCTCAACTACTTCCTCTGGTAGCTTGTTCCATATATGCACCACCTTCTGTGTGAAGGAATTATTCCTCAGGTCCCTTTTAAATCTTTCCCCTCTCACCTTGAACTGATGCCCTCGAGTTTTTGATTTCCTTTCCCTGGAAGAAAGACTGTGTGCATTCACCTTATCTTTGCCCCTCATGATCTTATACACCTCTGTAAGGTCATCCCTCATCTCCTTCCCTCCAATGAATAAGGTCTAAGCTTCAATCCGGAGAAGTGTGAGGTGGTACACTTTGGAAGGACAAACTTCAAGGTGGAATACAAGGTAAATGGCAGGATTCTGGGCAGTGTGGAGGAGCAGAGGGATCTGGGGGTTCATATCCACAGATCACTGAAAGTCGCCACACAGGTGGATAGGGTCATTAAGAAGTTTAATGGGATGTTGCTTTCATAAGTTGTGGGATCGAGTTGAAGAGCCGTGAAGTATGATGCAGCTTTACAAAACTCTGGTTAGGCCACAATTAGAGTATTGTGTCCATTTCTGGTCGCCTCATTATAGGAAGGATGTGGAGGTGTTGGAAAGGGTGCAGAGGAGATTTACCAGGATGCTGCCTGGATTAGAGAGTATGGATTATGAGGAGAGACTAAAGGAGCTAGGGTTTTACTCATTGGAGAGAAGGAAGGTGAGGGAGACATGATAGAGGTATACAAAATATTTAGAGGAATAAATAGAGTGGACAGCCAGCGCCTCTTTCCCAGGGGGCCAATGCTCAAAACAAGAGGACATGGCTTTAAGGTAATTGGGGGGGAAATTCAAGGGAGGTTTTTCACCCAGAGAGTGGTTGGTGCATGGAATGCGCTGCCTGGGGTGGTGGTGGAGGCTGATACGTTGGTCAAGTTCAAAATATTGTTAGGTAAGCATATGGAGGAATTTAAGTCAGAGGGATATGTGGGAGGAAGGGGTTAGATAGTCTTACGTGTGGTTTGAAGGGCGTCACAACATGGTGGGCCGAAGGGCCTGTATTGTGCTGTATTGTTCGATGTTCTCTATGTATGTTCCCCTACCTCTCCCTATAACTCAAGTTCTGGCAACAATCTCGTAAATCTTCTTTGCACTCTGTTTGTGCTGTAAATTTTACTCTCAATATTGAGTTCAACAACACACATTTACAGCACTTTTGTTTCTGATTCTTTTACGTTCAATTGCCGACTTCGGATAATTATATCTCCAGTAGACTTCTGTAGCTTCAAACCTTCACCTTTGCCCTTTAATCCCTCCTGCCTTCCATCCAATCACAAACATTCCTTTGTGTTCTCCCTCTCTCATCCCTTCCTCAGCACCTTCAAACCTTTTTATCTTGACTATCCCCGAGGTAAGACTATGCACAATAGGACAGAGTTCCTTGTACATTTCTTCGAATTGAAAATTGCAAGAGCTACGTGAAGCAGAGCAAGATGCAATGATCGTGGAATTAATTTTAGAATACACTAATAAGGGATGCAGTCATGAGAAACCATTGCCTGTGGTGCAAATTTACCTTCATTAAATATAAGACCTGAATGCTATGTTATTAATAATGTTACTGACTAAATACCAAGCTTCAAATCATGAAAAAAAAATCTGCATCTTGAAATTACCTCTCACTTCCCCTTAAGGATGTCCCAAAGCACAGTACCACAAATGAAATGTTTTTGAAATGAGGTCACTATTACAACACTGGAAACACAGCAACCAATTTGCACACGGCAAGAGTCGAGACACAGCACTATGACAACAACCAGGTAATCTGTAATCTGAAGCTGTAATCATATCTGCAATTGATGTGACCTCAATGTACCTGTGGCAAGACTCTTGGCTCGGAGTCTGAAGTTTCTCGAGTCTTGCTCCAAAGATTTGGTTTACAAACACTAGGATGATTCTCTAGTATGGACTGGAAAAAAATGGTACTGGAGGTTTCCTCAGGCATAAAGTTAAACTGTAGCTAACCTGAGGACTTTTATCTACCTGACATATCTAGTTTGGTTTCCTTGAGGTCAGGCACCACACTGCCCTTGTGGAAATGCCCTCTTTCAGATAAGAAATTAAACTGTATTCCCCATCCAAAAGATCCCATGGTGGATCTAAAGAAGAGCAGATGAGTTATCTTTAGTGTTTTGGACAATAAAATTCATCTGTCACTAAAAAAAGATGGCCCAGTCAGTAGCACCTTTCAGTTTGCAGGAGCTTGGTTTGGACAAATTAGTTGCTGTCTATCCCACATTACACAATTCAGAAGTATTACAGTTCAAAAGTATTTCATTGGCTGGAAAGCCACAATATAAATGTCAGCTTTTACTTTCAGTGAAAAACTCTGTTTGGATGCAATGATCAAATTGCTCACGTAACGGGAGAAATTAAAGCATTGGACTTCATCAAACCAGAACCCGAGCAGTTGTCGTGGCCACTACAAGTTCTAAAACAAGTCTGAGCTCATGACCCGTCTCAAATACAACTACAGCTGTTGCAGAATACATTGATCCTCGTTCATGGAAGAAAGTACTGGGTCTACACTTTATCATTTGCGACTTGAAATGACAGGGGTGAAACTGATTAATGTCAGTGGGCAAACCTGATTGAAAACAACTCTGCCGCAAGAAAAATGCAAAGGGACATCTTCTGAGAATTGAATCAGGTATTACAGGAAGGCCTTGACTCATAAACAAGAGCTTCTGCACTGTTATTTCATAGTAACAGGCAGATTGCAGTGCAAGCAGCAGAATCCGGCCTTGTTTCTTGTCAAACTCAGGAGGAAACACAACTCATCGAGCCACTGGGATGGCGGTGGATTTTATTGCAGCAGTAAAGGACTATCCATGCTTATCATTACTATACAGTAAATCTGACAACAACCTCTGCAATGCACTGTAAAATGGCACATTCAAAGGATTCCATAGAGTTCTGGCCTGCATGGAATGTGCTATTTCTACCTTCATTATTTTAATCCCTACAGGGCAAGGGATGGGTGTAGTTGCATTTGAGTTCCAAAGACAGGTGTAAGGAGTTGTTCATTATAATAGGTGATGAACAACTGTTGATCAACCTATCTGGTTTCAAAAATGGTTTCTTGTCACATGAATCGAGATGCAGTGGAAAACTTTGTTTGTGTGCCATCCAGGAAGATCATGTCACGCATAAGTACATCAAGGTAGGAAAAGGAAAACAGAATGCAGAAATATAGTGTCGCAGCAAATGAGAAAGTGCAGACTCATTTTCCCTCAAAAATATATTGATTTAAAAAAGCTAAACATTTTTCTTTGTGAGTCCCTTTTGTCTTTTGTCCAATGCTTTTTACATTAATTCTAATCAATATTTCTTGCTTCATCTCTTCTGGTAATGGACATTGTTTATATCAATGAGGATTCCTTACTGATTGGTTGAAGAGGCTCACAGTTGCTTTGCCTGTTCACCTGTTCAGGATACCACGCTGAAAAGGATGCCGGATTTGTGGAAATTTCTGCTGACAAGCCGATCCGAAGTCTATGGACAGCAGGTTAGTGAAGTGGGGGAACCAAAAATCTTAGCTGATGGTCAGTAAAGTATGGTGGGAGTGCTGCACTGTCAGAGGAGCTACCTGCTTTCTCAGGTAGACATGGAAGATCCCATGGCACTGAAATTAAACATAAGCAGCATTGCCATCCCTGTTATTGCAACCCATGATCTAACCCTCTGGTGATGAAGATGGAAGTACAGAAGGAAATTGTAACAGTTGGAGTGACAGGGTGAATTTAAGCAGTATTTTCTTGCATATTTCTGTTGTCATGAAAAGGTTTCTATCCATCTCAAAGTTAAAATTTCATCAATTATTTCACTCTAGACTGCACCAGCAAAATTCTCTGGAATGTCGGAGATGTAACAATAGCCTGTGTTGTCACAAGCTGGATATGAACACTTCCAGGATCTTGAAGACACAAGGAGACTGGAATCTGAAGCAACAAACAATCTGCTGAAGGAGCCCAGCAGGTCGAGCAGCATCTGTTGGGGGGTAAAGGTATTGTTGGCGGTTCGGGTCGAAACCCCGCATCAGGACTGAGAGTGGAAGAGGCGAGACGGCCAGGATGAAGACGGGAAGGGGAGTGGTGAAGAGAGTGATTGGTGGACTGAGGAGGGGTGTAAGGTGACAGGCAGGTTGTCTCGGGTAGGGGAGGGGAGTGCGGGCAGAGTTGGGAGACAGTGGCAGGTGAATGATTGATGGAGCCAGACAGAGAGAGGGGGAAAAATATGGAGAGGCAGAAGGAGCAAGGTGGGAGGAGGGGGAGGGTGGAGACAGCTGCTGGAGGGAGATAAGGCAGGAACACAAAGGGATACCGGTGTTAGATTCTGATGAGTAAAGGAGGTGAGAATGTGAACCATTAGGGGAGAGATGTATGGCAGTTAGAACAGGAACTAGAACAGATGGGGGAGTAGGGGGAAGAGTGGGGTAAAACCTGTGTGGGAACTGTGTGCGTTGCGTGCGTGCGTGCGTGTGTGTACACAGTGGGTGGACTTTCAGGATCATTCCATCATTGCAAGGAGCAGATCTTGGGGAACTATGGGATCCATCACCACATTTCCATGTGTTTCATTTTATAGGATATGTGCTCACATTTTGCACAATGCACTTCGCATTAGAGCAGAGGTTGCAGTGCACAATGCACTTCACATTAGAGCAGAGGTTGCAGTGCACAATGCACCGCATTAGAGCAGAGGTTGCAGTGCACAATGCACTTCGCATTAGAGCAGAGGTTGCAGTGCACAATGCACTGCACAAATCCACCTGTAGAACAACAATTTAGAGACCACAACCAAGAAATTATTCCTCTATGTGATGTGTGGGAGAACTGAAGCAGTTTGGATCAAGGCTTTGAGAAAGCGGTAAACCACATCCAATGCAATGGGGACACAAGAGGCTGCAGATGCTTGCAACATGGAGTAAAGAACAAACTGCTGGAGGAACTCAGTGGCTCAGGCAGTGTCTGTGGAGGTGGGATGGTTGAAGTTTTGGGTCAAGATCCTGTATCAGGACAGCAGTCTTGATGCAGGGTCGCCACCCGAAGCGCTGACCATCCTGTCTCCACAGTGATGCATGCGTTAGAACTGTAAACAATGGGATATCTGTGCATAACATCACCCAGACTGTGTATCAGGTCAGGTGAGATGTATGAACCCTTCAGGATAACATTATGCCATTGGTAGGGGGAATTTCAAGTGGGACTTCATAATAATTACCTCCTTCTGCAACTGGATCCACGACTTCCTTATCGGGAGACCACAGTCAGTGTGGATCAGTAGTAACATCTCCTCCTTGCTGACAATCAACACAGGCAGATGAGTGCTTAGCCCATTGATCTACTCTCTCTACACTCATGGCTGTGTGGCTGGGTGCAGCTCAAACGCCATCTATAAATTCGCCGATGACACCACTATTATCAGCAGAAATCTCAGGTGCGATGAGGAGGTGTACAGATCGGCTGGTTGAGTGGTGTCGCAAACAACAACCTCGCACTCAACGACAGCAAGACCAAGGAATTGATTGTGGACTTCAGGAAGGAGAAATTGGGAGAACACACACTAGTCTTCATTGGGGGCTAGCGGTGGAAAGGGTGAGCAGCTTCAAGTTCCTAGGTGTCAACATCTCAGAGGATCTATCTTGGGGCCCAACACATTGATGCAGTCACAGAAAAGGCACGCCAGTGGTTCTACTTCATTAGGAGTTTGAGGAGATTTGGCATGTCACCAAAAACTCTTGCAAATTTCTACAGATATACGGTGGAGAGCATCCCGACTGTTGCTTCACCGCTGGTGTGGAGGCTCCAATGTACAGGATCGAAAGAGTCTGCAGAGGGTTGTAGACTCAGCCACTCAATCACGGGCACCATCGAGGAATCTTCAAAGAAGCAGTGGCCTCAAGAAGGCAGCATCCATCATTAAGGACCTTCACCATCTGGGACATACCCTCTTCACGTTACTACCATTGGGGAGGAGGTACAGGAGCCTGAAGACTCACACTCAATGATTCAGGAACAGTTTCTTCCCCTCTGCCGTCAGATTTCCAAACAGTCCATGAACACTATCTCATTATTCCTCTTTTGCACCATTTATTTAATTTTGTAACTCATAGTACTTTTGATGTCTTTATGTCTTGCACTGTACTGCTGCCGCAAAACAATAAATTTCACGACATACGTCAGTGATAATAAACCTGGTTCTGATATCTCTAGTTATAGAATTATACAGCATGGAAATAGGCCCTTTGGCCCAACTTGTCCATACCAACCCAGTGTCTGATGAGGACATCACAACTGTCAGAGTTGAGCACCCAGGCCAGGGATCATCGTAATTAGGACCTCGCCAAATTATGCAAAGACAACTGGGAGAGAGACGACATCAGGGCTGTCCTTGAAAACTGCGGACGTTGCCTCACTGCCAGACTCCTCCACAATGGTTCAGGTAGGGCCGGGCTAGAGCAAACAATGCATCAGTGGGCAGCACAGTGGCACAGCTGGGAGACCGGCTTCTTCATAGCTCTCCTGACGTAAGGGTCGATCCTGACCTCCGGTGCTGAATGTGTTGGATTTTCAGTGATCCCTCAGCTCTGCGTTTCCTCCCATATCCCAAAGAGGTGCAAGTTGGTAGTTACTCAGCCATTGTAAATTGCCCCCAATGAGTAGGTGAGTGGCGGAATCGGGGGTTGGGGGACTAATGGAGTTCAACCTGGATAAGTGTGAAGTGATACACTTCTGGAGATCGAACTTGAAGGCAGAATACAAGGTTAATGGCAGGACCTCTAAGCAGTGTGGAGGAACAGAAGGATCTTGGGGTCCACGTCCACAGATCTCTCAAGGTTGCCGCGCAGGTCAATAGGGTTGTTAAGAAAGCATATGGTGTGTTGGCCTTCATTAGTCAGGGTATTTGAGTTCAAGAGCCACGAGAGATGTTGCAGCTCTATAGAACTCTGGTTAGACCGCACTTCGAGTATTTTGTTCAGTTCTAGTCCACCTCATTATAGGAAGGATGTGGAAGCTTTTAGAGAGTGTGCAGCAGAGATTTACCAGGATGCTGCTTGGATTGGAGAACATGTCTTATGAGGATAGGTTGTGAGCTAGGGCTTTTCTCTTTGGAGACAAGGATGATGAGAGGTGACTTGATAGAGGTGTACAAGATGATAAGAGGTATAGATCGAGTGAACAGTCAGAGAGACTTTTTCCCTGGGCGACAATGGCTAACATGAGGGGCATAATTTAAGGTGATTGGAGGAAGATATAAGGGGGATGTCAGAGGTAAGTTTTTTCACACAGAGAGTGAGTGGGTGTGTGGAATGCACTGCCGGCAAAGGTTGTTGGAGGCAGATACAGTAGGGACATTTAAGAGACTCTAGACGCATGAATGACAGAGAAATGGGGGACCATGTGGGAGGGAAGGATTAAATCGATCTTAGAGCAGGAAAAAATGTCGGCACCACTATGTGGGGCCAAAGGGCCTGTACTGTGCTGTAGTGTTCTATGTTCTAATGGGAATGTGGGGAGAATGAAATGGGATTAGAGTCGGATGTGTAAATGGGTTCTTCATGGTCACAGTGAGTGCTGACGGGCATGTTACCACGCTGTATGAGTCTACAATTCAGTGTGTGCTTTCAAGGCATGTTCTTTTGTGTGAGCTCTTTGCTGCTGGCTCTGTGTGTGTGTGTGTGTGTGTGTGTTGTGTGTGTGTGTGTGTGGTGTGTGTGTGTGTGTGTGTGTGTGTGTGTGTGTGTGTGTGTGTGTGTGTGTGTGTGTGTGTATTCTACTCACAGAAACCTGCCACTATTTTTCTCAAAGCCCGCACAGACTTGCCAGTCACATTGGTTTTTGTAGTTAATGAACAATCTTATAGTCTTTCACAGCAATGCATTATGCAATAGAATTTCAAATCCTGGATGTTAAAATGACCAAATACATCTCCTGCCCATCCTCCCATTTCAAGTTCATCGTAGCCTGACTGGCTGATTTGCCCAAGGAACCAAGGTACCAGTGTAGTGCAGTAGCCCTGATTGGGCTGATTTGCCCAAGAAACAATGGTATCAATCAGGCTACCGTACCACATTGGTACCTTGGTTCCTTGAACCAAATCAGCCAATGTGGTGCAGTAGCCTGATTGGTACCTTGTTTCTTGGGCAAATCAGCCAATTAGGCTACTGCCACCACATTGGTACCTTGGTGATGCAGCTTTACAAAACTCTGGTTAGGCCACAATTAGAGTACTGTGTCCATTTCTGGTCGCCTCATTATAGGAAGGATGTGGAGGTGCTGGAAAGGATGCGAGAGGAGATTTACCAGGGCGCTGCCTGGATTAGAGAGTATGGATTATGAGGAGAGACTAAAGGAGCTAGGGCTTTACTCATTGGAGAGAAGGAAGATGAGGGGGAGACATGATAGAGGTATACAAAAATATTAAGAGGAATAGATAGAGTAGACAGCCAGCGCCTCTTTCTCAGGGCACCAGTGCTCAATACAAGAGGGCATGGCTTTAAAGTAATGGGTGGGAATTCAAGGGAGATGTCAGAGGGAGGTTTTTCACCCAGAGAGTGGTTGGTGCATGGAATGCGCTGCCTGGGGTGGTGGTGGAGGTTGATACGTTGGTCAAGTTCAAGAGGTTGTTAGATAAGCATTATGGAGGAATTTAAAATAGAGGGTATGTGGGAGGAAGGGGTTAGATAGTCTTAGGTGTGGTTTGAAGGGCGGCACAACGTGGTGGGCCAAAGGCCTGTACTGTGCTGTATTGTTCTATGGTTCTATGTGCAGTAGCCTGATTGGCTGATTTGCTCAAGGAGCCAAGGTACCAATGTACCAATGTGTTGCAGTAGCTTGATTGGCTGATTTGCTCAAGGAACCAAGGTACCAATGTGTTGCAGTAGCCTGACTGGCTGATTTGCTCAAGAAAACCAAGGTACCAATTGGTGTAGCAGCCTGAATGGCCGCTGTGCTCCCAGATGAAACTTTTGAAACCAGTCGACCATCGGAAACACTAAGGCTGATGAAAGAAGCAGGTGGCGACCAAAGAAATTGCATGTTCTGATCTTCACCATGGCAAAATTAAATCCTCCACCTCCTCCTGATTCAGACTGAGTCAGGCTTCAGTTCTCCTGATGTGGTCAAGTGCCAGATATTGAGGCTCATCACAACTGACCCTGATAGACTTAAGCGTACAAGGTAGGTTTTACCTTTGCCAACATCCCTCTTCAGAAAGTGAGGTGAAGAATGTTGATGAACTGGGAGCAGCATCACAATGCACTACAGGTTTTCTCCTCAGTTGAAATGTGTGTAACCATTTTCCTCCTTCAATTTAATAAATCTAATGCCATAGCATAAAATTCAGGAATGTAAAGGAACTTGTGACGAAGGATTGCTGATGTAATAGCGAGTAGTCTCTGTCCATTTTTAATCAGTTAATCTCCCTGTTCTGTAGATAAGCATCTGTGACAATAGCAATTTGATTTTGACATGGAGTGGGAATGCCTTTTTGACTGGAATCTTTCACAAGAGTTTGCAATGCACATCACATCGTAGCATTACGCATGATGGCACACACCGTCACTATCCAATCTGACATATATATAACAGGGTGGGAAGAAATTAAATATTCACACAAAATACTGTGCGAAATATCTCAGATGACACTAAGTGTTCACCTGCATATTTCCCATTTAGTAACTACTGTGAAATAAACAGTATAGAATATTGCTTGCTTTTAACAGTGTAGTGTGTATTTTATCCTAAGCGCAAGCTGTTTATCTCCTTGAAACAAAAAGCAATCTTTAATGTAATTTGACTCCTATTTCAGGGGAAAAAATTATGTATTTTAAATCAATTTCAACATCAGCTTTGTGACAGCAAAAGCAGCAAAAAGCAGCGTTATTGTGGCGAATTTAGTAATATTTATTCAGTGAGTTTACTTGGTGGAGGGTGGGCAGAAATTGTTAACATTCTGCTGAATGGAAAGTAAGCTAAGTGCAGCAAAGCTTTCTTCTACAGCTTTACAGCCAAATCTACAGCTAGCATTATTATTTCACTTGTCTCTTAAGCATTGGGGCTGAATATTGTGATAACTTATTCCTGATGAATGTATAAGAGCAAGTTACCATAGAGTCAGACAGCAATACAGTATGGATACGGGCCCTTCGGCCCAACCAGTCCATGCGACCACGGCGCCCACCCAGCTAGTCCCAATTTCCTGCACTGGGCTCATGTCCCTCGAAGCCATGTCCTTCCACGTACTTATCCAAGTGCGTCATCCTCTCTTCTCTCCTCTTCCATCAGGTAGAAAATACAGGAGCCTGAGGGCACGTACCACCAGGCTTAAGGACAGCTTCGATCCCACTGTGATAAGACTATTGAATGGTTCCCTTATACGATGAGATGGACTCTGACCTCATGATCTACCTTGTTGTGACCTTGCACCTTATAGCACTCCACTTTCTCTGTAGCTGTGACACTTTACTCTGTACTGTTATTGTTTTTACCTGTACTACCTCAATGCAGTCTGTACTAACCCAATGTAACTGCACTGTGTAATGAATCAACCTGTACGATCGGTATGCAAGACAAGTTTTTCACTGTACCTCAGTACAAGTGACAATAATAAACCAATACCAATACTATTGTACCCGCCTGAACCAAATTTTGAAGTTTTCCTGCAATGCTTAACATCATCAGAAGGTGTAATACATAAAGGAGCTGGAGGAACTTAGCGGATCAGACAGAATCCAGGGAGGGAAATGGACAGTCGGCATTTCGGATTGAGACCCTTCATCAGAGCTCATCCACAGTCTCTTGTGTATCCTCAAAAGGTGTGTGGATGAAGAGCAGGTTGGCACAATTAGTTTGCAACATGAGCTCAAACAGCAACAAACAGAGGATACAGGTCATGTGTGGCTGAACAGTTACCGCCTAAGGCTCAGTCTGTAAGATTAAAGAGTGGACTCTGGGAAAGAGAGTTGCATCGTGACAAGATGTCAGGAAACAAAGGAGTAGTGGAAAATCTGAACCCTCCACAGAATCTACTGAAGGTTGGGGAATTCAACTGAAGATCTCAAAGTGAAATTTGCAGATGTCTGGTAAACAAAGTATTAAAGTTGCAAAACCCAACTGGAGAGATGCAACTGAGAGACACCAGGCATGATCCAATTGTATGGCAGAAATAGTCTGAGAAATTATGCACGTATGTGACAATCTAGATTTTCAGATTTTGGCCTCTTGTGAAGCACAGGCAGTTCATTCACCCAGTAGTGACCCAACATCCAAAGATTAATGAAAACTGTTGGACATTGACACCTCACTGCTCAAAGACAGACAAGAAAAGGTTGTGCTTGCTTATACAGAAGGATATATCAACCTTTGGAAAAGAAAAGAGATAGGCTTGAATCTCGATGGTGCGTTTTAGGATCTGGGATACCCCCAAGTTACTTGACCCCCTTCCCCCCTCCCCCCCTCAATGAAGTACTTTGTTTGAAGTGAATTCATTAACACGCAGAAAATGTAGCAGCTAATTTGCACACAGCACGGTCATCAAAACACCTGTGAAATAAATCACCATCTGTTGAACAGGTTGACTGAGGAATAAATGTTGGCATTTAACTCTCCTGTTCCCCTTCAATTAGCACCACAGATTAATTTATTTTCTTATTTTACTTATTCTTTTTTTGAGGACGTGGTCGTCGCTGGTAATGCATTTATGACCTGTCCCTAATGACACCCTGAAAAGGCGGTGATAACTGGGGGCCCCGTTTCAGAGGAAAATATATAGAAAGGGATCTGGAGTCACAAATAGGGTGACAGATTTCCTTCCCTGAAGAACACAAGAAAATACGTTCAGGAGCAGACCACTTGAACTCGCCCTGCTATTCAATATGATCATGGCTGATCTGCCTCATTCATGAGCCAAACGAATTTTTATAACAATCTGGTTGTTTTGTGGTCACGATTACTAAGACCAGTTGTTGAAAATTCAATATTTAAACTGAACTTAAATTCTACATGTGCCATGAGTCTCTAGACTGTTAGTCCAGTTCTCAGAATTGCTAGTCGCGTCAATTAAATGCTGCATTGCCACTGTATCGCCTTTTATAAAACTTCTTGGCTTATCATCTCATTAATAAAAGTTACCTGTTGACAGTGGAGCTTTGACAAGCGTCAGCTGAAATGTAGTAAGGCTTGAACTTAGGATGTTCTGACTCAGATGAGAGAGATATCACTCTGCAAATGCTGCCACCAATGCAAATCAATTTAAAGGGATGGAAACCTGTCCTGTTCATGAAAAAGTCAGGGCAGCACCTGAGTGCATTCAGTGGTTGCTGCACTCGTGGGAATCCAGCAATGTAGGCACAGTAGTGTAGCGGTTAGCGTAACGCCATTACAGCGCCAGCGACCCGGTTTCAATTCCCGCCACTATCTGTAAGGAGTTTGTACGTTCTCCCCGTGTCTGTGTGGGTTTCCTCCGGGTGCTCCGGTTTCCTTCCACATTCCAAAGGTATACGGCTTAGGAAGTTGCGGGCGTGCTATGTTGGCGCCGGAAGCGTGGCGACACTTGCGGGCTGCCCCCAGAACACTCTACGCAAAAGATGTGTTTCAATGTACATGTGACTGATAAAGATATCTTATAAAAATCCCTGTGCCAACGTTTTTCACTGAATGCATGGTAGATGACATTATTTCTCCACGAGTACAATGCCTGAGTGACCTCTCTGATGCTGGCAGTGAGCAGCAAATTGGGAGTGGGCAGATATCTCCTGTAGCCACGTGGAAAGATTCAGCAATGATAAAGTTGAGGGTCAACACAGTCTTGATTTCCATGCAGAGAGACATTCAGGCATGAGAGTGCAACTGAAGGTCTTCCCTCAAACATCTCAGTGATGTCTGAGACACAAGAGATTCTGCAGATGCTGGAATCTGCAGCAACACACACAAAATGCCAGAGGAACTCAGCAGGTCAGGCAGCATCTGTGGAGGGAAATAGTCGACGTTTTGGGTCGAGACCCTTCACCATGACTGGAAAGGGAAGAGGGCAGAAGCCAGAATAAGAAGGTCGGGGGAGGGGGAGGAGCACAGGCTGTCAGGTGATAGGTGAGTTCAGGTGAGGGGGGGAAGGTAGGTGGGTGGGGAAGGGGGAAGATGTAAGAAGCTGAGGTAGAAAAGGCAAAAGGCCAAAGAAGAAGGAGTCTGGTAGAAGAGGGCAGTAGACCATGGAATAAAGGGAAGGAGATGGGGAATAGATGAGCAGATCGAGGGCAGGGGAGGGGAAGGAGAAGGTGTGAGCGTCCACAGGAATGAGGGAAAACAAAGGAGGGATGGGGGAATGAGGTATAAAAAAGGGGCAGGAGAAGAGGGGAGGTTAGAGAAATCTCACCTCTACCAGAAGTTAGAGAAATTGATGTTGAGGCTGTCAGGTTGGAGATTACCAAGGTGGAATGTGAGGTGTTGTTCCTCCAACCTGTGTCTGGCCTCAACGTGACAGAAGAGGAAGCCGTGGATGGATATGTCAGTGCAGGAGTGGGATGTACACATCACACAGGTTGGAGGAACAACACCTCACATTCCGTCTTGGTAGTCTCCAACCTGACGGCCTCAACATTGATTTCTCTAACATCTGGTAACCCCTCCCCTCTTCTCCTGCCCCTTTTTTATATCTGCACTTTCCCTGCAACTGTAACCCTATATTCTGCATTCTGTTTTCCTTTTTACAACCTCAATGTGCTTATGTATGGAATGATCTGTCTGGATGGTACGCACACAAAAGCTTTTCACTGTATCTTGGTACATGTGACACTAATAAACCAACACCAATATACCAATACTAAGAATGTACCTCTCAGGAGGCTTGTAGGAGTAGACACCTTGTTAATAAATGAGTATCACACCAACTAAATAGGGAAAACACCCCCTGCTCGTAGTAGCACACCCTTCAGACTTTGGAAGGTCTATGGTCTGCCTGCAGGTAACCAGGTCTCCTGACGTCAGCAGAGGGTTCCTTTAAATTGAGAGAAAAGCAGCACGGTGCTCCTTGTTTCACTGAGACTGCTCTCGGGCAGCACGGTAAGTAGCACTTAACGTAACGCTACTTCAGCGCCAGCGAACCGTGTTCAATTCCCGCCGCTGTCTGTAAGGAGTTTGTACGTTCTCCCCGTGTGTCCACATGGGTTTCCTCCAGGTGCTCCAGTTTCCTCCCACATTCCAAAGACGTACAGGTCAGGAGCTGTGGGCGTGCTATGTTGGTGCCGGAAGAGTGGCGACACTTGCGGGCTGCCCCCAGAACATTCTCAGTAACGCAAAAAGACGAATTTCACTGTGTGTTTCGATGTATGTTGGAATAATAAATAAATATATCTAATATCTACAATGGTTGTAATGGGGAGCTTTGAGCTCCAATTTATGCCAGTAAGGGTGGAAGAAGGAATCATGTGAAGAATGTCAATAGTCACATGCCTGGTGTTGGGAAGATCAGGGGCATTAATGTGGATCAAACACGCAAGCTCCTGGCACAGTTTTGCAACTGCCACAACTTCACCTGAAAAGATCAACTGTGGAGATAGAATCAAAATTTGCCAGATTGGTGTGTAAAACCAGGTGTTACAAAATCCAAACTTAGGTATACAATCTTTAAAAGGAGGGGTGGAGAAAGATTGGAATAAATGGAGCAGATTGAGGATAAGTTATGGAGACACAAGAGACTGCAGCTGTTGGAAATGGAGCAGAAAATGAGCTGCTGGAGGAACTCAGCGGGTCGGCCAGCATCTGTGGAGGGAAATGGACAGTCGATGCTTTGGGTCCAGACCCTTCATCTTGACTGGACCCTTCACCTAGACTGTCCATTTCCCTCCGCAGATGCTGACCGACCTGCTGAGTTCCTCCAGCTGTTTGCCTTTTGCAAGGATAAGTTAGAATGCTGATTAGCATAGTTGCATCAAAGCACATTACAACCAATGAAGGAGTTCTTGAAGTAAATGACTGATGCAATGCAGGAAATTCAGCAGCAAATTTGTGCGCAACACTGAAATTTAAAAGCAGAAAACTAATTAATGATTTTGCAAAAGAAATTTTAAAAAAAGGAAATTTGAAGAAAAGGATTTCATTTGGTATTCAGTGAGTGTAATGGATGATACTGTCATATTTGGTGGAGAATATATTAGTTGGTTGTCAGTTGTACACATTGACCAGTTTTCCTGGACACAAGAGATAGCAATTGCAAATGGTCCTTGCAAAAATAAAATTGCTTTTAGAACAAATAAATTTAATGGGCATTTTAGGGATAAGTTGAAAACTATAGTGAAATAGCATAGCTTTAGATTCATCTATTTGGCAAATAGATTAAGGTAATAAGATGAAGCTGGTATGCTTTTGAGACTTCAACTGTCCTGATTTCATAAAATGTAGCAAGCATGGGAAATCTTCCATGAGTCTACTTAACCTTCGAATACTCAGTTCAATGTAAAACTTGAAAAATCATTTCAGTACCTTTCTAAATTGGATTATAATGAAAGAATTTGCATCTATTTGTGTCCTTTGCCTCTCTTTTCAAAATGTGCTGTCCTCAAAAGCACATTCTGTCCACACCAGGCAGCACAGCCATAAAATGCAGCTGCTTTGTGTGTCTATTAGAAGCTACTTTTCCTGAACTGTTTCCAAAAAGATATGCACAGCATACTCACAGACTTGATGCATTAGTTGTGTCAAAACACCATTTTTGTGAGGGATTTTTTCACTCTTCAATCATTTTTAATGTTTTTTTGTAGCTAATTTAATTGCTTTTGATTCCTCTTGGAAGACAGTGATATTCAAAGTTTTTGACAGGTTGACAGCTGGTTAAGAAAGGAGCCATAGCTTAATTATCTTTTAAAGACTTTTTATATGATATCTTATATAACTAATGTCTCAGGTGTCTGAGTGCACCACATATACATTTTAGTGACCAATTCAGCAGAAGTGGCTATTAATATACTTACCACTGAAGTGAATTTTATGGCAGTGTGCCTAATTTCATTACCTGGCTTGATCTGCACATCATCCTTCACCCTCCTTGATCCATCAATCACCTCTGCACCCCCCCCCCCCCCACCCCGTCTCACCAATTACCCTTCTCATCTTTATACTGGCCATCTCCCCTCTCAGTCCTGATGCAGGGTTTTGACCCTAAACGTCGATAATTCCTCCCCCCCCCCCCCACGATGCTGCTTGACCCACTGAGTTCCTCCAGCAGATTGTTTGCTGCTCCAGTTTCCAGCATCTGCAGTCTCATGTCTCCATTTTAAAGCATGCAATTGAGGATGAACTTTTACCTATCCTGGTCAAATCATGTAGATGCCACGGCCAAGAAAGCTCACTAGCGCCTCTACTTCCTCAGGAGGCTAAAGAAATTCGGTATGTCCCCTTTGACACTCACCAACTTTTATCAATGCACCATAGAAAGCATCCTATCCAGATGCATCACGGTTTAGTATGGCAACTGCTCTGCCCAGGACCGCAAGAAACTGCAGAGAGCTGTGGACACAGTCCAGCACGTCACAGAAACCAGCCTCCCCTCCTTGGACTCTGTCTTTACTTCTCGCTGCCTTGGCAAAACAGCCAGCATAATCAAAGACCCCACCCACCCGGGTCATTCTCTCTTCTCTCCTCTTCCATCGGGTATAAGATGCAGGAGCCTGAGGGCACGTACCACCAGGCTTAAGGACAGCTTCTATCCCACTGTGATAAGAGTATTGAATGGTTCCCTTATACGATGAGATACACTGTGACCTTACAATCTATCTTGTTGTGACCTTGCACCTTATTGCACTGCACTTTCTCTGTAGCTGTGACATTTTGCTCTACTGTTATTGTTAGTACCTGTATGACCTCAACACACTCTGTACTAACTCAATGTAACTGCACTGTGTAATGAATTGACCTGTACGATCAGTATTCAAGACAAGATTTTCACTGTACCTCGGTACAAACGACAATAATAAACCAATACCTCATTATGTAGTTCAGTCTGACGCTTGCTGCAAAGGTGCTCAATTAGAATTTGCGGTTAGCCTTTCTCTAGAGTTCTGCGAGGGTTAAAATTGCAAATGGAAATGTGTGCATTGACAATGCAGAGAGGCAGCAGCACCGGGAAAGGAAATTAAATCTGACTTCAGAATGTTGGATCTAGTTATGAGGTGTGAAATTAAAACTAGTCAGCTGTCTGAAGCTAATGAACTGTCTGCCAAAGAGCACAAACACCAAAAGCCAATGTCAACTTTGTTAGGATTGTAGTCAAATGTTTGTGAGAACACAATGCTAATCAACTAGAGAGAATCAGGGATATTGTTAAATATCTATTAGCATACAAACAATTACTTGCACTACTCCACGGTATTTAAACAACTAATGACGACGTATCTATCCTCACATTAACTCAATAATACTGAATTTTTGTTTTGCTTTTGCAATATGATATTGATCTCAATACTATTTATTAAAATTAGATTTCAGGCATTTTCTTTGATACTGTAATTCAGTCTACAGTTAGAAATGTGAAGGAGGACTATAACTCTTCACGGGAAATTTAAATAACTTGAAGCACTCTATCTGACCACAGTCCACTAACTGATAAGAAACCTCCATTATATGAAATCAGAAGCAACACAAAAGATAAAGACAGCAAAATGTGGGTGGAAAAGAGATTTTTAAATACGTTTTGAAGCATGCTTTACATTTCAAAGGCAGCAATCCTATAAGAACATGTAAGATAGTGAAGAGGCTTGAGAAAGTACGTACTGAGAGGATGTTTCCTTAAATCTGTTACCAGGGGACACAGCTTCAAGATAAAGAGATGACTATTTAAGGAAGAGATAAGGAAATTCTTCACTCAAAGGAGTATAAATCTCTGCCCGAGGGAGCTCTGGAAACTGATTTAGATTTTTGGATGCAGTCAGCATGGGCATGGACAACATGGACAAGGGCGTGATATTTTGCTGTACAACTCTATGACTCCATGAAATCAAGCATTATAAGTAGGATGGTAAAGCATGGGGGTGAGGGTGGGGGTGATAAATTACAGCAATAAACAATCTGCTGGAGGAACTCAGCAGGTTGAGCAACATCTGTGGGGGGGGGGGGGGGGGGAGGAATTGTCAATGTTTCAGGTCAAAACCTGCTCACCAGACTTTGTTGCACAAAGATAAAGTCATTCTCTTTCACTCCACGATATCTACCTGAAAAAAAGGTAAAGGTGGCAAAAGCCGCCAATAAATCCACCTCTTTCTCTCATGCGCTGCACATCTACCTCCCCAGCACCGTGCCCTTGTGGAGAAAAGGGAATAGATCTGTGGAGGCACAAGAGACTGCAGATGCTGGAACCTGAAGCAACACAAGAGGCACTGGAGGAACTCAGCAGGTCAGGTAGCATCTATGGAGGGAAATGGACGGTCGACGTTTTGGCGTGAGATCCTCACGACCCGAAACGTTGACTATTCATTTCCTTCCATGGATGCTGCCTGACCTGCTGAATAGATCTGTGAAAGTGGCTCACTTTTTTCACTCTTGCCAAGTTGAAAATTAAATAACTTTGGGAACTTAACATAAACTTATGTTTATGATCCCAACGTTAAATGGTAGGGCCTTGTCGGATGCAATGCCATAATGTTCGGGGTGAGTACTGGTGCAGAACAAGCCCAACTCATGAAAAAAAAATTGTAATAAAACTTTGACAGATGGCTGAGTTGCACACCCTATTTAACCAATTACGACAGCTATAAAATCTCTTGAAGCTTTGGGCATTCAGAAACATTCAAAAACTATTAAAAGTCAATTCATAAAAATTAAAAAAGAAACAAAAACTGAAATACATGATTTATCTAAAATTTGTAAATGACCTCATACTTCTTGGATAAGGTATAACAACTAGCGCTATCTCATGGTAATACATTAATTGTTGCATCAAGCATTTTCAAGTCTTCGTTGCCATGGTTTAGAATGGTTGCATACAATGAATAAGTATCTCACCAATAACCTTATAGCAATGCTCAAAAAAAACCCGAGAGGATATGCGGCACGAAGGACTTTACTTAAAGTAGTGGTAGCACCTCCAAGCAGCAGAATACAACACTTGCATTGTCCCCCACTGCCATTCCTCTCTACTCAAATGAATGGGATTATTTTTCATGCACCAAGTCTCATCAGGTGGAGTTGGGGTAGGCACATTCCTCAGTGTTGTTCTGGGGAACTGCTCCAAGCCTGTGATCCACTGTTGGACTCCTCTCGTGTGGAATCAATTGTCAGAGCACTGTCAGGAAATTGCAGATGAAGAACACGTAAACAACAGAAACTTGAAGGCACTTGCATGGAGAAATGGTATTGGTATTGGTTTATTATTGTCCCATGTACCAAGGTACAGCGAAAAACTTGTCTTGCATACTGTTCGTACCGATCAGTTCATTACACAGTGCACTGAGGTAGAATAAAATACAGAGTAACGTGTCACAGCTACAGAGGCAGTGCAGGAAGACAATAAGGTGCAAGGTCATAACATGGTAGATTGTGAGGTAAAGAGTCCTTCTCATTGTATAAGGGAACCGTTCAATGGTCTTATCACAGTGGGATAGAAGCTGTCCTTGAGCCTGGTGGTATGTGCCCTCAGGCTCCTGTATCTTCTACCTGATGGGAGAAGAGAGAATGACCTCTAGGTGGGTGGGGTCTTTGATTATGCTGGCTGCTTCACCAAGGCAGAGAGAGGTACAGACAGAACTAATTGCATTTCTTTGCAAGCTAGGGTCATCATTTTCTTGAGAATTAGTGAAAGATATATTCTAACCAAGAAAGCATCCAAATGATGGAAACCCTTTTTGGAAAGGAAGTGGAGGTTCATAATAGCTCATGAAACTAATTGATTACAGCCATAATAGTTGACTGTCATCTCAATATATCATTGCGGACCACACAAAACCTCAGTAGATGTTTCAGGACTCTATCCCTGTTGTCCTGGCCGATAATTATTCATCAACTTACATCAGCAAAACAGATTATCTGCTCTTTATTGCTTTGTAGTTTGTTGAGTGCAAATTCTGTCATATTCCCTCCCTCACATAATGACCTCTCTTCTAAAGCACTTCTTGGTCTGCAATGTGACTTGGGACACCATGTAGGGTATTAAAGGCCCTATAGTAACACAACTTTTAATACTTGAAAAGAAGATGTGCAATCGATATGCTCAAAGTAGGGTTCAAAACGTTTGCTTCTGTAATGTCGTGTGCTGGAAGAAAATGGTTGTGTATTTGTACTAGTGATCCAAAGGCCTCTACTAATGATCCAGAAGATGTGAGATCAGAGCCCCTTATGGCATCTGGAGAATTGGAATTTAGTTAGTTAAATAAATCTGGAGTCAAAAACTTGCATCAGAAATAATGACCATGAAACTGCTGGACTGTCAAATAAAAAATAAATGAAGTTTATTACTAGAGAAGAAAATTTGCTGTTTTTCTCCAGTTTGGCTGAAATGTGACTCTATACCCCGGAAAATTTGGTTGATATAAAAATGCCTGCTGAGTGACTGAGAAAGTTCAAGACACCAAATTCCTCTGAACAATTGAAAAGGGGGAATACCATATTATACTTAATTACAGGCAGCTATATAATGCACTTCTATTATTACTCACTCTGAAGGTGAACAATAATGGGACTGGGTCGATCAGTATTCATGTTTGTTACAGGAAAGAGGCTTTTTTTTAAAATCAGTTTCTTCCTTTGCTTCTGCTGCTCCATGTTACAGTTGAGATTATATTTACAAGAAATTGTCAGGAAGTTTTGATCTTGCGTATAAGTGTTCAAGGACTGCAAGTCAAACAAAAAAAACTGCCATTAGGGCTCCTCTGTCTGCATTCAAAAAGGTCACAGACTCTGCCTTTCAGGAACACAAAAGCAAACGCCTTATAAATGGTTTTCTGAATTGTAACGTCTTTCAATAAAAAGCAAATGACTAGCTAAAATCCCCCACTGCGAAACATCTAAAGTAATGACCTTGCCACAGATGAACCACACTGCAACACACCAAATGAAACAATTTAAAGTGAGCCCAGCCATTCAACAGTGCTGCTGCATGGTCAAAGGAAGTAGTCCATTATTCGAAATGAACATTGTCACAAATGTCCACACTGTTTACTGGGCTAATGTAATCAGTGACCCACTCCAAAATCAACTGATGGCAGAGGTGACACAGGTGAAATGTTAAGCAATTATTACTGTGACCTGTCTCCTGGATCTGAACTTCAGCTGGATGCGGATAGGGACAAATAACTTGGCATAGCTTGTGGTTGCTGTTAGGTGGCATTTAAATAACAGAAGGTCCTTGGCAAAGAAAGGGTGAAAATAATCCGCAGAGATTGTAATTTATTATACTTCATTTAGGGGGCTACTTATGAGTTTGTCCGCATTGTTACAAATAATTACATTTTTAATGCTTGCAATGAGTGCTTTCATAAAAAATAAAGCATGTGCAATAAAACTTCTCCAAGAGATTAATGAAAAATCCAGTCCATCAAGGACAGAGGCTTTGTGTGTTTCATCTCAATCTTCCATCTTTTATAGTTTATGACTTAATTTTGTTTCTGCAAGGTATTGTTTCAAGACATCGCATTTAGAAAAGAGCGTTAGCTGTATCTTATTGGCAACACTTTTGCCTCTGGGTCAGAAGCTTGCTGGGTTGCAGCTCCTACTCCAGAAATGTCTCAAAAATCTTGGCAACCATCCCAATGCAGTAACGTATGAGTCTTACGCTCTCATTAGAATGAGGTGTTAAAACCATTTCAAAGAAGAGCAATGGCAGATGGAATTTAATTCTGATAAATACGAGGAGATGCCCTTTCAGAGGGCAAATAAGGGTAGGTCCTACATAACGAATGGCAGGGTCCAGGAAATCAGGGATTGACAAGATGTCGGAATCAGAGAGAGGCTGGATCATTGGTGAGTTGTTGGGGTGGGGGGGTGGAAATCACAAAGATAGAGAAGAGCAAGACCACCGAGGGATTAGTGAACAAAAAGAGCAAGACTGATAGAACAAAAAGATGGAAATTTTTAAATCTTAGCCGTTGCTAATGGTTGGACAATTGAGGTCAATGGAAAGCATGTGGTGGGAATTCCTCATTTTTACAATCTTAGACTTGGGATTTGTTGTTGCTTGGGAACAAAATATTTCTGATTGCCTTGCATGTGTTGCTCTGTGGCAAAGTTAGCCACACCACACAATTAAACTGTTCTAAAAGCATGAACTGACTTGCTGTTCAAACCTGCACTGCAACTTAGCAATCAAAAAAAAAGCTTGAAAAGCATTTTCCTCAAATGCATTTTTCGAAGGTCATTATTGATTGAGGATTGTATCAACTGAAATTTACACAAAACCTTATCCTCCATCCTGGCAGTATGTACCTGCAGTGACTGAATCAATTGTGAGTGTTCACCATATTCAATTAACCGGGAAGACTCAAATATGCCACACAGACAAGTCTGTTTCTCAGTTCCCCACTATCTTAGTACTAACACAAACCGATTCGGTTGTCTGCGACCACTGAACATTAAGGAGATGGGCCTTGTGTAACAGCCTCTCGATGCTTTGCAGATACATTGTTTAAGGAAGAAACAAGAATGGTCTTGATGCATTGTAAGAGAATGTATTGAATTGATGGTACAATGGACGTGGAGAAAAACATGTCAGAATCAGAATCAGGTTCATTATCACATGTCGTGAAATTAGTTGTTTTGTGGCAGCAGTACAGTGCAAAGACAGAAAATCACTATAAATTACAAAATAAATAAATAATTCAAAAGAAGGAATAACAAAGTAGTGTCCCATTGTATTTACTGAAAACATTATGAATAAACTGCTTTTCTGAAAACAAAATGGTTTGCCATCTGAATCCTCAGCTGTAGTGCTAAGGATGAATGCATGTGCACTTGACAGAGTGATTGTCCAAGCTCTTCCAGTTGTGGCACTGGCACCTAACCAGCTTGGTACAAATTTGCACAGCTCCCTGACATCCAGTAAAAAGGGTGAACCATTTAACCAAGCCAGTTACTGCCCTATCAGCCCACATTTCCAGCATGCATGGTTTTCATTTCAGGTTTCCACGATTCATGATTTTTTTCTTGAAGAACGCATCACTAATTAATTTATTCATTGGGTTTAATGACAAAGGATGATGAATATTTATTACTGCATTAAATACAAGGGGGAATATTTGATGTGCTTCAAGGCATGCTGTAAGCCAAATCGGTCATATTAGCAAAAACGATGGTAAGGCAAATGAAAATGTACGTCACTACAATGCGTTGGTATGGTTAGCATCGCAACATTGCAGGTGCTGAGCTTCATAAGAATTACTAGTTTGCTCAAAATACATGACTCATTTCCTTGTGCTTTTACATTCCTGACGTCTGGTTGTAGTTCAGTGAAAAGGCACCAAGTGTTTCCCCAAAGAAGGGAAATCTGAGCACATGAATGAGCAATGGTTGCTATTGTGCGTCACCTGGCAACCAGGCTCAGATTGACATTGTTAAAGGCTAGCAATGGACTGTCAACTCATCCTCTTGCTAGCAAATGTGGCGTGGCACAGGGAGGTGAGACTCACTCTTGTGGTAGAGTTACATGTAAATATGCTAATGTCATCTGTTATAACGTAATGGCATCATTGAAAGCATAGCATAAGTCTATATGGCAGTTGTTAATCTTCAACAAAGGACTAGCTGCATGTTCTGAAGTCCTTGGTGTCTCTTACAGTTTACATGATGTAGCACTCACCAGCTCTGCAATAGTTAGACACGCTACCACTCTCAATATACCACAATTCCCTCAAAAACTGACCAGAATAACAATATGCAATATTATTCTCCCCTCCAAGGTGTAGGCAGCATTGACAAGGCTGGCATTTATTGCCAATGGCAGCATATTTCCTCCCCGAATGAATATGAGTGAACCAGATGTTTTCTTTTCTCCTGTGACAATCCAGCAGTGTCATGGTCATTATTACTGACACTATTTTTTTATTTGCCAACTGCTGTGGTGGGATTTGAATCCATGAGTCTAGTTCATAAGTCCAAGTAACTGAATTAGTGATCCCATAGCAAAAAGAATATATTGGATAACAGTGAGAGATTAAATAATGATTATGGTCAAAGGGACTTGCGTTTCCTTGTATACATGTCACTGAAAACTAGGTGTTACAAGCAACCAGGAAGGCAAATAGCATATTGGCCTTTATTACAAGGTTTGAGTACTACAGCAAAGATTTCCAACTGCAATTATACAGAGCCTTCACCCTAGAATATTCTGCATTGTTTTGGTCTCCTAACTCAAGAGAGGATGTACTCGCCATTAAGGTAGTACAACGAAGATTTGCCAGACTGGTACCAGGGACGGTGGGTTTGCCGGATGAGGAAATATTGACTAGACTTGTCCAATATTTTCTCAGGTTTCAAAGAATGTGAGGAGATCTCACTGCAAGTTACAAAGTTCTTACAGGGCTCGATAAGTTTGCTGGTTGACAGGGAAAATGTTTCCCCCGGGTGAGGAGCTCAGAACAAGTGGGTCATCTTCTCAGAATATGGGGTATGTCATTTAGTAACAGTTTTAGGAGAAAGTTCTTCTTCCAGAGTGTGGTGAACCTTTGGAATATTCTACCCCCAAAGGGCTGTGGAGACTCGGTCACTGAGTTAATTGAAAGCAAAGATCAATAGCTTTGTAGATATTATGAGAATCAAGGGATATGATGGTAGTGCAGGAAACTGGCACTTTAGAAGATAAGCCAAGGCCTTGATGTATGGTGGAACAAGCCAAATGGCCTTCTCCTGCTCCTAATTGTTCTAACGTTCTTCTGCAAGTTTTTTTTATATAAAAAGGCCTCAAGAGAGAATAGATACATAGAATGCACAGCCTAAATACCCTAGAAATACTGGACGCTCAAATGCAAAGTTCCCATGGAATGGGAAGTGATCGCAAAGTAATCGCTTGCACACATCACAAACATTTTGAATGTCAATACTGGAAACCACAAGTGGAAAGCATTTCTGACAAAATGTTGTCAATATCAGGCTATGGAAATTGAGCAGATCTGTATTAATCAATAAACACCTTTTTCAAAGGGACAAGCATTGAACTGAATAGAAACTTTCATGTTATTTTGAGAAGATCCAAATAACATGAAATTAGATTGATTGGAATTTTAATTAGCATCCACAGGTCATTCCTACCATTTCTAAAATGTCCTCATCAGAGATTCATAATTTGAAAGGATAAAGTTGGCTCTGAACATTGATAGGAACTCTTCAGCTCAGAGTCAGCGAGTGAAATATTCGACACAGCAGCTTACAATTTCCTGAAGAGCACCAGAAGAAAGAAATTATATGGCAGATCACATAATGAAGACCACCTTCTGACATACTAAATAGGAAATAAAAAAGAATTCAGAAGAAAATGTGACACGGTCAACAATAGATTAGCCTTCACTTGTATCATCAATAGTGTTTAATCATACTAATATATTCAGAGACTCCACAAATAACCCAACTATCCTGCACCTCAGTACTGAGTGAGAAGCTCTCCAGCAACCCTCATTTACACACAAAGGAGATTGTTATGTCATAGCATCTCCTTTATTGCACAATGAACACAATCTACGCTCTCAATAGGAGTACACGCTGACCTCCACAAAGGTCATTGAGCAGTTCATGTTCTTCGAAGATGGTTTGATGTGGATGCTGTAACAGTAACAGCTGCCTGGCACCCTTCTTCAACACCTTAAGAATGGTCCCCTCTCTCGAAGTCCTAGCCAATAAAATGTTCTCTTAAATCCCCTCTGAAATAGCCTAGCAAACCACTCAGTTGTACCATAACCACAGTGTCAAACAACTACTTCCCTTCAACCATTTGATTCTTGAACTAACCCTTGTCACTACCTCAGGAGAGCAACACGATGACTACTTTTCACTACAATGGACATTTTTTTGGTCCATGTGTTCTTTCTTGGATAATTGTGTATAATTTATGTTTTTCCTGTGAAAGTTGTGTCTCTAATGCTATGTGCCTGTGATGCTGCTGCAAGTAAATTTTTCATTGCACCTGTGCATACATGTACATGTGACAATAAACTCAACTTTGACTTTGAAAACTGAGGAAGGATAAAACTGGTCTGATCTGGCTTCAGATACATAGGAATACCCTTATCTGCAGGTGTCCCCCACAAGTCTGGCGAGGAAATGTCCCATCAATCTTTGTCGCTGGGCCGAAATTCTGGAACTTTCTTCCAAATGGAACTGTGGGGGTACCTTCAATCCTGGGACTGCAGTGGTTCAAGAAAGTGACTTACTGCCAACTTTTCATGGACAATGCTAGTTTTTCCAAGGACACCCAGATCCCAGACAAATCAATTAAATAAAGTTATCTGTAAATTGATATTGGTATTGGTTTATTATTGTCACTTGTACTGAGGTACAGTGAAAAACTTACCTTGCATACTGATCGTACGGGTCAATTCATTACATAGTGCAGTTACCTTGGGTTAGTACAGACTGCATTGATGTAGTACAGGTAAAAACAATAACAGTACAGAGTAATTGTCACAGCTACAGAGAAAGTGCAGTGCAATAAGGTGCAAGGTCACAACAAGGTTGATCGTGAGGTCAGAGTCCATCTCATTGTACAAGGAAACCGTTCAATAGTCTTATCAACTCACAAATAGTGACAGGAGCCAATAGTAACATCATAATACTGCTCTGAAGTTAAAAACAGAAGTGCAGGCAACACTCAACAAGTCAGGCAGCATTTGTGGATAGTTGATGTTTCAGCTCAATGTCCTTTCATCAGAACTGTCATTCCACCTAATGAATGTTCATCACCCTGAGACATCAACTCGTTCTTTCTCTCCACAGAGGTCACCTGACCCGCTGAGTATCTCCAGCATTTTCTGAATTTTATCTCGGACTTCCATCATCTGCAGTTTTTATTTGCTTTTCCACAATAGTGTTTTGCCCTTTTTCTCCAAAAGTGGAGAATGAACTTGATTCCATATTTGGACACATCAAGTGTCATGTTGCACTGCACCCTGCAATTTCCTGGAAAGCCTTGGAAGAAAGAAGCAGTATAATAGTTTATATTAAACAATTAGTCTATCCACATAGATGCTCTGGCCAAGAAAGCACACCAGCACCTCGACTTCCTCAGAAGGCCAAGGAAATTTGGCATATCTCAATATCGTCACCACTTTTCATAGATACACCACAGGAAGCATTCTATCTGGATGCATCACAGCTTGGTAAGGCAACTGCTCTGCCTAAGACTGTAACAAATTGCGGGAGTTGTGGACGCAGCTCAGTCCATCACGAAAACCAGTCTCCCTTCCGTTAACTTTGTCCACACTTCCCGCTGCCTCAGGAAAGCAGCCAACATAATCCAAGACCCCTCCCACCTCGGTCATTCTCTCTTCTCCCCCCTTCCATCAGGCAAAAGATACAAATGCTTGAAAACACACATCACCAGGCTCAAGGACAGCTTCTGTTATAAGACTATTGAACGGACCTCTTGTATGATAAAGGTCAACTCTTGACCACTCAATCTTGATCTTTCCACCTCGTCATTGCCCTTGCGCCTTATTTGTCTGTCTGCAGGGCACTTTCTCTGTAACTATAATACTATATTCTGCATTCTGTTATTATTTTTCTTTTTGTACTACCTCGATGTACTTATGTTTGGAATGATTTGTCTAGATGGCATGCAAAGCAAAGCTTTTCACTGTATCTTGGTACATGTGACAATAATAAACCAATTACCAACATTCCAGTGAAGTGTATGGAGGAATCTTTCAATTGAAGCATGCAGAAGATCACACAACACAAGTTTCCCCTGCAATTATACATGGCCATGATTATGACACAATAACACAAGAAAGTAGGAGCAGGAGAAGGCCACTCAGCCCCTGAAGTCTGTCCTGCCAGTTGAAATGACCGTGGCTAATCTGTGCCAATCACAACACCTCTTTTGCGCCAGTTCTCCATTACGTTCAATTCCTGGATTTTTCAATTATTTAATTATATTCACCTAAAGTATATTTTAAAAGAGTTTGAACTTTTAAAACTGATCAGACCTAAGCAAAGAAGCATCCTGAAAAATGATTATTATTTGTGTTAAACCCACTTTCACTTGTATTGATTAAACAGCACTAAGTTACCACCCATAAATATAACAAGGATTATTTTTAAGCCTTTTTGTAAATTATTTTCAATGACCTAGTCTAGCTGTGCTGGTTACTGCCAGAATTATGTTTTGCAATGTGCAAAAGTCTTTGCAGAAAGTATTTCTGAAAACAAGGAAAATGGAAGATGCTGTATGTTCAAGTCAGAAAATCTATGCTCTGTTGCAAATCGAGTGATGATTGTGACTTTGACAGAATTGGGAAATTGAGAAATAGAAGTGAAGAACAATAAGATTGTAGAGCTACAGGTCAGCAGTATTGATACGTTAGAGTGATGTGGAGTAAGAAATCGTTAGTTCTAAAGATGGAAAACAGCACTAGTTGAACATTACCTTCCACTTCCAAAGGTCTGTCCGACCAAAGTCTGGCAGCAGAGTATAATATCCAGTTGTTACGACAGTGTGTGTCAATCAAAAGCAAATGAAAATGCATTTCTCCCTCTAAGTCTGTGTAACATTTTACTCAATGTACTAAATTCATAAGGCAGATGCACAGTTATTGTTTCCTCCGGCTGGGATAACTATAGCTAATAGTCATTATTTTAAAATAAGAGCACTTCAGTGGTGGGCAAATTACTGGAGAAAATTCTTAGAGACAGGATTTATGAGCATTTGGAGAAGCAAAGGCTGATTACAGACAGTCACCACGGCAGGAGCAGGTCGTGCCTCATGAGCCTGATTGAATTCTTTGAGGATGTGACAAAGCACATTGATGAAGGTTGAGCAGTGGATGTGGTGTACATGGATTTTAGTCAGGTGTTTGATAAGGTTCCTCATGCAAGGCTCATTCAGAAAGTCAGGAGGCATGGGATCCAGGGAAACCTGGCTGCGTGGATTCAGAATTGGCTCGCCCGTAGAAGGCAGAGCGTGGTTGTAGATGGAACATATTCTGCCTGGAGGTCAGTGACCAATGGTGTTCCGCAGGGATCTGTTCTGGGACCCCTGCTCTTTGTGATTTTTATAAATGACTTGGATGAGGATGTGGAAGGGTGGGTTAGTAAGTTTGCAGTTGACATGAAGGTTGGTGGTGTTGTGTACAGTGTAGAAGGTCACTGTAGGTTACAACAGGACAGTGATAGGATGCAGAGCTGGGCTGAGAAGTGGCAGATGGAGTTCAACCCGGAAAAGTGTGAGGTGATACATTTTGGAAGATCGAATTTGAAGGCAGAATGCAAGGTTAATGGCAGGACTGTGAAGTGTGGAGGAACAGAGGGATCTTTGGGTCCATGTCCATAGATCCCTCAAGGTTGTTGCACAGGTCGACAGGATTGTTAAGAAGGCATATGGTATGTTGGCCTTCATTAGTCGGGGTATTGAGTTCAAGAGCTACGAGATAATGTTGCAGCTCTACAAAACTCTGGTTAGACCACACTTGGGAGTATTGTGTTCAGTTCTGGTCGCCTCATTATAGGAAGGATGTGGAAGCTTTAGCGAGGGTACAGAGGAGATTTACCAGGATGCTGCCTGGACTGGAGGTTATGTCTTATGAGGATAGGTTGAGTGAGCTGGGGCTTTTCTCTTTGGAGAGAAGAAGGATGAGAGGTGACGTGATAGAGGTGTACAAGATGATAAGAGGCATAGATCGAGTGGACAGTCAGAGACTTTTTCTCAGGGCGAAAATGGCTAACACGAGAGGGCATAATCTTAGGTGATTGGAGGAAGGTATGGGGGGGATGTCAGAGGTATTTTTTTTTGTTACACAGAGAATGGTGGGTGCGTGGAACGCAATGCCAGCAGAAGTTGTGGAGGCAGATACCTGAGGGACATTTAAGAGACTCTTAGATAGGCACATGAATGATCGAAAAATGAAGGGCTATGTGGGAGAGGATGGTTTGATAGATCTTAGAGTAGGAAAAAATGTTGGCACAACATCCTGGGCCTAAGAGCCTGTACTGTGCTGTCATGTTTTATGTTTTAAGATCCAGATGAAGGGTCTCAACCTGAAACGTTGACTGTCTATTTCCCTCTACAGATGCTGCCTGACCCGCTGAGTTCCTCCAGCAGCTCGTTTTTTTTTCTCCAGATCTCAGCATCTGCAGTCTCTTGTGACTCCAAAATAAAAGCTTGGCCGTTCAAGACAGATAAGGAATTTTTTTTCATGCAGGGGCAGAGAGTCTTTGGAAATCTTTAGCTAAGAGGGCTGTGGCGATTCAGTTGCTGAGTATATTGAAGAGATTAATAGATTTTTAGGAATCAAAGGACACGAAGTTAATGCAGTATAGAGTCAGTGAAGTAAAAGGTCAGCCACGATCTTATTGGATGGTGAACATTCTCCATGTTGTTTACTCTTGTGTCTCTGTGCCTTTGTTTAACCTCACTGAGGACCTGAACGATATGGATGGAGTAAGGTTTTTATCATGGGCTGAATAAGATGTATCTGAATTTCACATTGCTGAATTTCAGGAAGTTCTGACTCAGCCATACTTTGACCAGTAAATGGTCCAACAGCACATATATAGCATCAGAGCTGAATGGTGAGGGGTTGCAAAGGAATAGTAAACCAGTCTAGATCGCAGAAAGGTTGGTGGAGAACAACATGGGGAATTGTAAAACTTTCAGCCCTGCTGTGGAATAGGCTTTGACTATTTCAGATCATGTGTCCAACCTGCCTCTTTCCCATCCATTTGGTGAATAACAAGCATGCTTAATGTGTGTCCATTCCCATCATAGTGGCTTTACACACAAAAAACAACTCATGTTAAAACAACTCCCAGCATCCTGGACTAGAGAAACTGCTTACTTTCCTTTACGCTGGGAATGAGGTTGAAGAGAAGCTAGCTTTCACAGTCAGGTATTATTGTACAAAATGCAGCAGACATTCCATGTAATTATTAGTGAGGTAAGTTTTGTTTGAAAAGTGTATTAATTTGCAGTAAAACTGCTTGACAGTTCACTGTGTTGAATTGCCTATTATTTGTAAATTTTTCAAAGTGCAAGCAGCAGTAGAAGGAACACTTACAAACTGCTCTCTTGAAAATCAATCACTAAATGTTTAGTTGTAGTATTTATAGGTTATGTCACATCTCAAAAGAGGTTGAACAGTGGTATCATCGAAAGTGATTAACTACTCCCTTTTCTTCTTGTTCAGAATAAATCCAACTCCTGTCCCTTCAAATTAACCTGTTGGTACCCACATGCGTCTCTCACTTTTGCCTTTACGTTACTGCAGGGTTGAACATTATTGCCTCCCTTTACAATTGGCCCTGAACATTGTTAACAATTCTTCCAATAAAGGCCCAATAAGCCTCCAGGATTTTTTTTTAACTCTGCTTCTAATATAATCAAAAGGTTCAATTGTTTCTGAAACCCTGCCAAATTTCAAGTGGAACTCTCTGAGACAGTTGATTTACACAGAATCATACAGCACAGAACAGGCTCTTCAGTCCACCGTCCATGCCAACTATCAAGTGCCCATCCCACTTATTAGCAATTGCTCTCGGAATGAGGGAATGGAGCAAGGGAAGAAAAGGAGGGTGGGAGGGAGGGATGGAGGAATGGAGGGAGGAATGAGGGAAGAGAGAAGGGAGGGAAATTGGGAGAAAGAGAGAAAAGGTCAGGTTGAATTTATATAGCACCTCTCATGGTGTTCCAAATGCTTTCCAGTCAGTTAAGTATTTCTGAATTGTGGTCATTGTTGTACTGTTAAAAACATGGCACCAAGTTGCACGAAAAAAGTTCCTACTAACAGCACTGTGATAGTGACCAGATCATCTGTTTTTTGGTATAGTTGACTGAAGGGTAAACTTTGGCCAGATCACTGCAAAAACTCCACCACCCTTCTTCAAAGCAGTAAGGTGAGATGGTTAGCATCCACCTGGGAGAGCAGTCAGAGCCTCCTGGAACATCTTATCGGAAAGATCCCCCCAGTGAATCACCAAAGACTTAACCTAGCACAAATCCCTGGAGTGGGACTTGAAGCCCATAACCATTGCATTTAGAGGCATGAGAGCAAGCCACTGAACCATGGTGAACAAAACGCAACAGTTAGTACGTGAGTAGATGTTACTACAGTAATGCCACATGGTTGACTATCTCAAACTAACAGAAATATACTTCTGCCAATCACAGAAGTTACCCTCTTGCAGATCCCCATCCCAATGCCTGTTGCCAGGATATGGTGAAAGCTTAACAACTGGGTTAAGACTCAGAGAGAAGACCCAGATACAAACCTTGGCTTGGAATAATATTTGTTGGCAGATTCCCCTGAGGTGTAGGATACATCGAAGATTCATTTTAAGATCTGTCGCTAATGATTTGAGTCCTGGAAGTGAGGTGACCTAGTTACATTTAGTACCTGAGGTGAGATATATATGGAACACCCCACAGATTTTCACACAGTGTGTGGTTTATGCCTAATAAAAAAATAAGTTTGTGAAAATAATTAGATCTGGTAAATAGGTGCTAACAATTAGTTTAATGGACAATGGGATAACTGTGGTTTGTTTACAGTTCAGCTCTGGTCTGAGTGGATCCAATTAGTTTAATGTTTTTCTGTGTGTGGTCTGAAACCTGCTGGACCATAACTGTCCGCACAAAACAAATTCCAGAATAAAAAGATTAAGGAGTGCATTTTTCCCAAAGCACTAACAGAATAAATAGAAGACCATACATTCTGCCTTGTTCATACATCCAGCTTGTTCACCCAAGAGACGTGAGCACAATGTTTTTACCATTAACTATGCACCTCTGCAACACAACTGGCATCAACGATATCTGCATTGGTATCACTGGGGTTCCTTGTAGCTCAATGGAAAGCACTTTCATCTGATGTAGTAGGTCCTTGTGTTCAAACCTCATCTGAGCTCAAAAATTTCAAGCTGACACTTTCTGTGCAGTTCTGAGGGTGTGCTCTACTGTCAGAGGTGGTGTCTTTCTGATGAAACGTTAAACTGAGGCCCTGTTTGCTCTGTCAGAGAGACATAAAAATTCCCAGGGTGGAATAGAAACAAGAATAGGCCACAAGACACCCTGACCACACAAGAAACTCCAGATGCTGGAATCTGGAGCAACAAGCAAACTGCTGGAGGAACTCAACAGGTCGAGCAGCATCTGTGGGAGGAAAGGAATTGTTGATGTTTCAGGTCGAAACCCTGCATTAGGACTGACACAAGAGACTTCAAATAAAGAAGGAATACAAAAGTGCAGGAGGAATTTAGCAGGTCAGGCAGCATCTGTGGAGGCAGAGTATGGTTGGCATTTCAGGTCAAGACCTTGCCCCAGGACTGAGTGTGCAGAGGGGAGATGGCCAGTATACAGAGGTGAGGGGGAGGGGTGAGGCAGGGGCAGGTAGATGATAGGTGGAACCAAGTGAGGAGGGGATTGATAGGCAGATGGACCCAGGTGGGGTACGGGGAGGGGTGGAGATAACGATAGAGGCTGGGAGATGATGTGGAGACAACAAGTGGGTATAGTTTCTAGAATCTGATAAGCAAGGAAGAGGATAAGTGGAACCACATCGAGGAGAGATGATGGGCAGATGGAACCAGGTGGGGAGGGGATAGAAGACCCAGTGGGTTAAGTGAAGCCTGATGCACCACTAAATGAGCTCATGACTATCTTTACCATAACCCACACTTCCCATCCACCCCGAACAGCTTTCAACCTCTTGCTCATCAAGAGTCTGTTTACTTCGCCTTAAAAACATTCACAGACTTTGCTTCCATCACGCTCTGAAGCAGAGTTCTGAAGACTCAGGGACCTCTGAGAGGAATAAATTCACCTCATCTCCATCTCCATTGCATGACCCCACATTTTTAAACAGTGACCTATAACTCAAGATTCTCCCACAAAAGGGAACATCCTCTTCATAATTACCTCATCAAAATCCCTCAGTATCTCATATGTTTCAATCAAATCTCCACTCCAAAATTTACATGTTCCCATTCCATGTTTTAGTCCGGTTTTGAAGAAGAATCCTAATATGGGCAATTGGGATTAGTCCCAATATGGTAATTAGGCAAATGGAATTAGAGCAGATTGGCTAAAGGGTTGGTAAGGATGTGTTGGGCCAAAGGGTCCATTTCTATGCTGTACATCGCAATACCCCTAAGAGGAAAAGAGAACATAGAACAAGAACATAGAACATTACAGCACAGTACAGGCCCTTCGGCCTACAATGTTGGATCAACAGAACAGTGCAGCACAATACAGGCCCTTCAGCCCACAATGTTGTGTCAACCTTTAAATCACACCTAAGACTATCTAAACCGTTCCTCCCACATATCCCCCAATTTTAAATTCCTCCATATGCTTATCTAACAATCTCTTGAATTCGACCAACGTACCTGCCTCCACCACTACCCCAGGCAGCACATTCCATGCCCCAACCACCCTCTGGGTAAAAACCTCCCGCTGATATCTCCCTTGAACTTCCCACCCATTACTTTAAAGCCATGCCCTCTTGTATTGAGTATTGGTGCCCAGGCTGTCTACTCTATCTATTCCTCTTAATATTTTGTATAATTTTTCCTCTTAATATGTTGTGTCAACATTTTTTCCTGCTCTAAGATCTATCTACCCCTTCCCACCCACATAGTCCCCCATTTCTCTATCATTCATGTGTCCATCTAAGAGTCTCTAAATGGCACTCTCTTAAAGAGCATTTGCTTTTGTCCTAATTTATATTAGGCCCTCAATCAACATTCCTATATTTAAAAAGAATGCTGTTTATGGAAGCTTGCTGTGAACTTCCAATGCTCGAACATGCTTTGGGATGTTTTGAAAGGGAACAGGAATGTACCAAAGAAATGCAAGTCCTTTATATTATCACTAGTTATGGTTAACAGCAGCAGATTTTAGGCTGCGTAATGGGGCACCTTCTCAACTGTGAAAGGGGATTCTGTAGTTCACTTGAATGTGAGGAATGTGGTGATATTTAAATAAAAAAGCATCAAGATGGGGAAACAAAACCCCCAAGAAGAAAACATGGTTATTATGCTGATCTGCTTTGTTGACTGATATCAGAGTCATACTGTATGAAAACAGCCCCTCTGTGACCACTGAACACCCGTTTAGACTCATCCAATTTTATTCTCTGTACATTCCCATCAATTCCTCCAGATTTTACTGCTCACCTGCACGCTGGAAGCAATTTTCAGTGGGCAATTATCCTCGGGGATGTGGGAGGAAGCCAGAGAACCCAGAGGAAACCCACACGGTCACAGGGAGAACAAACAGACAGCACTGAAGGTCAGGATTGAACCTGATTCACTAGGGCGGCACAGTAGTGTTGCAGTTAGTGTAACGCTGTTACAGAGCCAGCGACCCGGGTTCAATTCCAGCTGCTGTCTGTAAGGAGTTTGCACATTCTCTCGGTGTCTGCATGGGTTTCCTCCGGGTGCTCCAGTTTCCTCTCACATTCCAACAGACATTCAGGTTAGGAGCTGTGGGCACGTTATGTTGGCACCGGAAGAGTGGTGACACTTGCTGGGTGCCCCCAGCACATTTTCAGTAACACATTTCCCTGTGGGTTTCGATGTACATGTGACTAATAAATAAATATCTTATCTTAAAGCTCTGAGGGAGCAACTCTTCTAGCTGTGCCACTGAGCCACTACTGTCCACAGTGAAGGAAGAAGCCTTTGCTTCTGTGTTGCACTTTCATCTGGAGCTTGTTGACCACCATAAAAAGGTAATAGAGATCTGAGTCCCCCTACCCCATCTGAAAAGGAAATTAAGGTTAGCTCAGTCAAAAAAAACTTAGAGGGTATTACTATATTTGGGCACTGGGAGGCATGCATCCAACATAAGCAAATGGAATTGAAGTACAGAGTGACCATTGTCTAAGTGGATGGAGGAACAAGCTCGAAAGCCTGAATAACCTTCTCCTGCTCCTAAACCCCACTGCAAGGAAATAATGTTTAAATTTCAACTCTTAGCAGTGTGGAGGAACAGAAGAATCTTGGGGTCCACGTCCATAGATCCCTCAAGGTTGCCACGCAGGTCGATAGGGTTGTTAAGAAGATGTACGGTATGTTGGTCTTCTTTAGTCAGGGTATTAAGTTCAAGAGCTGCAAGGTAATGTTGCAACTCTATAGAACTCTGGGTAGACCACACTTGGAGCATTGTGTTCAGTTCTGGTTGCCTCATTATAGGAAGGATGTGAAAGCTTTTGTGAGGGTGGCAGAGGCAATTTACCAGGATTGCTGTCTGGATTGGAAAGTATGTCTTATGAGGATAGGCTGAGTGAGCTAGGGCTTTTCTCTTTGGAGAGGAGGAGGATGAGAGGTGACTTGATAGAGGTGTACAAGATGATAAGAGGCATAGATCGAGTGGACAGTCAGAGACTTTTCCCCAGGGTGAAAATGGCTAATATGAGGGGGCATAATTTTAAGGTGATTGGAGGAAGATAATCACCTTATAAGGGGGATGTCAGAGGTAAGTTTTTTTTTCCCCACACAGAGAGTGGTGGGTGCGTGGAACACACTGCCAGCAGAGGTTGTGGGGGCAGATACATTAGGGACATTGAAGACACTCTTCGATAGGCACATGAATGACAGAGAAATGGAGGGCCATGTGGGAGGGAAGGGTTTGATAGATATTAGAACAGGATAAAATGTCAGCACATTGTCAGCCGAAGGGCCTGCACTGTGCTGTGATGTTCTATGTTCAAGAAAAAGAGAACTTAATGGTGAATACATTGGGATGAGTTTGGACATTTGATAGGGCAGAAGAAATTGGAGGTCCATCTTGTGCCGCACCTAATTCTTTTTCCAGTGAGGTAATTGGTTTGTTATTGTCAAATGTACCGAGATACAGTGAAAAGCTTTGTTTTGCATGCCATCCAGACAGGTACAATGAGATAGGTACAATGAGATAGTACAAAAGGGAAACACAAAAACAGAATGTAGAATATAGTGTTACAGTTCCAGAAAAAGTGCAATGCAGGTAGACAAATAAGGTACAAAGGCCATGATGAGGTAGATTGAGAGATCAAGAGTTCATCTTTATCATACCTTATAACGAAGGATAGAAGCTGTCCTTGAACCTAATGGTGCATGTTTTCAAGCTTTTGTATCTTTGCCTGATGGAAGAGTGGAGAAGAGAGAAATTCCAGGGCAGGAGGGATCCTTGATTATGTTGGCTGCTTTCCTGAGGCTGTGGGATGTGTAGGCAGGCCATGGAGGGGAGGCCGAGGTCAATGGTATGCTGCTTCACCGTGAATCATGGAGTGCTGAAGTTGGAGGCAATGACGTGGACTGATTGGTGTTTGGGCCATCTTCGCTTGAGCAGAGCTTCCAACTCTGCTGCCCAACCACCAACCAACAATCTCTCTCATTTCCTCCATCTCCTGTGGACCCATCCATCATTTCTAGAACTGTGCATGTCTTTGATTTTCCCCATCATTCCATTTGTCATTTATTGTGGCTCTACCACACACCTTCCCCACTGTTCTCTCCAACCTCTGCCATATTGTCCATTATTTACCCATTCTCTTTGTATTTCTGGGTAAATGCTGAGCACAAATTAATTGCTGCATTTCAATATGAGCACTGGCTGCAAAGGGGCGCTGGGATGCCCCAAGGTCCTCAACAGCTCTGCATCAATACAAGCTCTTCCTTTATATGTTGACCCAGAAGTTGTCCTGCATTAACTCTCCTTGGTTTTCAGCCTACAAACTTCAACAGCAAACTGATTAGCCTCCAGCTACCCAGTTGTTGAAGTCATTGTTCATGATGGAGCTTAACAGATTTTTAACCAGATTAATGCTGTCCATGGTAAGAATAATTATGCATAAGACAGATGAGACTGTGGTGCAGATATATTTTCTGATGATGTTTTCTTCATTAGCGCTGTGGAGACGAAGAAAAATAAATCTTGCTCCTCTCTGTGATTTACTATTCACTGATGGCTGAGGTTTTAGAATGGTGCTGGAAGAGTGTGTGCATAACACTTACATTAATAGTGACTATAAATCAGTTCAGTCCCCTAATACTCAAGCTTTAGTGCCACATTTACCTTGCTATTTTCATAAATGTGGCAGTAAAATTCAAATATATATCTGTCTGCACATTCCGTCCAATCTTTATCATATCCTAAAAGCTGATGGTTTTGCATTATGAGGGTTGTTCCATTGCAGATTAAGTTGAGCAAATGCTGCAGCTCATTCATTGTTGAACTTTAAACTCCCTGCACCTAACTGTCCAATACCAAGCTCAAAGCTATTTAATTAACGGAAATGCCAAGCAAGCAAAAATTGATCTTACCCTTTTCGGTACCTTTTGAATGTCCCAAATGCTTCACTGAGGATGAAAGGTTGCAGGTTACTATTGTAATGCAGAAAGCATGGTAACAGCTATCAACACCGAAGTCTGTCCCGTGAACAGTTCACCTCAAAAAAGTCAAAGTCGAGTTTATTGTCATATGCACAAGTACATGTATGCACAGGTGCAATGAAAAGCTTACTTCCAGCAGCAAAGGCACATAGCACCACCCAACTTTCAATTCGCTGTCACTTTAATTTTCAATCCCACTCTTAAACTCCTGGTCATTGACTTCTGACATTGTTCCAATGGACTTTGGTGATAGCTCAAGGAATAGAAGCTCATCTTACATCAACAGTGAATCCAAAAATTTCAGAAAACCAGTCTTTCCAGCATTCACATGGTTTTTTCTCTCTCCTCTGGCAATTTTAGATTTCACCCGATATATTCCTCTCCCAGACACATTTTGTAATTCATTCATATTCACTTCTCTCTCCCCCAGCCTGCACCACTGCCACTTGTAGCATTCAGTCTCCTCCTGTTTTGTTCTTCGTTCACTCTTCACCTCCTCCGTAACTTAAAGCTTATTTTATCTCTAAACAACCTGATAGAGGTATATAAGATGATGAGAGACATTGATCGGGTGGATAGTCAGAGGCTTTTCCCCAGGGCTGAAGTGGTTGCCACAAGAGGACATAGGTATAAGGTGCTGGGGAGTAGGTATAGAGGAGATGTCAGTGGTAAGTTTTTTTCACTCAGAGAGTGGTGAGTGCATGGAATGGGCTGCCGGCAGCGATGGTGGAGGCGGATACGATAGGGTTTCTTAAGAGACTTTTGGATAGGTACATGGAGCTGAGAAAAATAGAGGGCTATGGGTAAGCCTAGTAATTTCTAGGGTAGGGACATGTTTGGCATAGCTTTGTGGGCCAAATGGCCTGAATTGTGCTGTAGGTTTTTCTGTGTTTCTATGTTCTGAAGAAAGGCCATCAGATTAAAATCTGTACCATGTTCTTTCTCCACAGGTGCTGCCTGACCTGTTGAGTGTTTCACGCTTCTTCTGGTTTTATTTCAGGTTTCCAGCATGTGCAGGTTTTTGCTTACATATCTCAGCTGATGAAACACTTCTGATATGTGGTCATGGTGGTAATGTAGGAAACATGGCAGTTATTCTGTGCACAGTAAGATTCCACAAGCAGCAATGTGACATAACAAATAAATTGTTTTGGTGTTGTTGGTTGAAGGGAAAATATTGACCAGGTTACTGAGGAGAACACCTCTTCTTCAATGTCATGTAACCCTCTGTGTCCATCTGAGGAGGCCATTTGGGGGAATTCTATGTTCAACATGTTACTCAGAAAAAGCAGCACCCCCAATGTCATCATTACCCCCGGGATTAGCACTGAACTTGTCTTGAACACATACCTCTGCAGTGCGATTGACCACTTTCTGAAGTAGATTTGAGAAGTCACCCTGTTTGAAATTCCTTTGCATATAACATCTTCTAATCAAGAGCAAAACCCAAACTTCCATCAACAGAGTATTCTTTCAGTACAGCAAGTGGCAGTATGAGGATTGAACCCACAACCTTCTGATTTGGAAGGCAAAACTACCTCCACTGAGACAAGATGTGTGATACCTTTTCAAGTTCCAGAATGTGCTCTCTCCCAACATAATTTGCTGCTCAATAAACCTTATCCATCAAGTATGAAGACTGGTGGAAAGGAGCATAAATGAGTAATTATGTTGTGATGCCATACATCCGAGCCAGAAAACGATTGGATAATTTTCACATCAATCACACTTGGAGTTCACACCCACACAGAGTCACTGGGATTGACTTTATGTATGTCATTTGATTATATAACTATCCTCCATTCACTCAGTCACACTGCAGGAACAGTCCTCTTCTTACTGGGAAACGTGCCTGTAGTTTCAGTCATACTTGCTTAACAGACTTTGCAGTTCATCTTGCATAAGTTTTATCTCATCTCCAACTCATTTCCTTGCACAGTGGTGTCAATGCTCACTCAGATTATTGACTCACTCATCTTCTGTTCTCTGATAGCAGATTATGTGCTTAAAATCACAAACATGTGAAATTACGCTGCAGGCAAAACCTGCAACTTGTGCATCAGAAAACCTTATTATTGCAACAACACATTTAACAGAGTGGAACATCCCAAGGCAATCCACCAGTTTATAATGGTCAGGATTGATACTCAGCAAAGCTATGGGTATGTATTATACATCCAGTCAGTTGTACGCATTTTTTTAAATTTTTAAAAATTTTATCTACAGCGTGGTAACAGGCCCCTCCGGCCCAATGAGTCCGCGCCGCCCATTTTAAACCCAAATTAACCTACCCGTATGTCTTTGGAATGTGGGAGGAAACCGGAGCACCCGGAGGAAACCCACGCAGACACGGGAGAACGTAGAAACTCCTTACAGACAGCGACGGGAATCGAACCCCAATCGCTGGCGCTGTAATAGCGTCATGCTAACCGCTACGCTACCGTGCAAAACATTGTACAGAAATGAATGTATACACACAAATAATGTTAATAATGAGCACTGTATGCAATTATATGCTGTAAAATACAAGGTGTCTCTTCCAGTTTATAAGTAATACTGTGCATCATCTAGTAATTGTCTTTGTGGTCTGACTGTGCCAGGGAAGATAAGAAAAGATCTTTATTAGTCACATGTGCATCGAAACACACAGTGAAATACATCTTTTGCGTAGTGATTTTTGGGGGGCAGCCCACAAGTGTCGCCACGCTTCCGGCGCCAACATAGCACGCCCACAACTTCCTAACCTGTACGTCTTTGGAATGTGGGAGGAAACCGGAGCACCCGAAGGAAACACACGCAGACACGGGGAGAACGTACAAACTCCTTACAGACAGTGGCCAGATTTGAACCCGGGTCACTGGCGCTGTAAAGCGTTATGCTAACCACTATGCTACCGTGCCTGAACATAATGCCATGTTAAAATAAAGTGAAAAGCCATTGGATAGAAAGATATTGATGCAGATACAATGGGTTCAAATGGGTTTCTTGCAAGCTATGATATTATGTAGTGATTGATCCTAGCTCCAGGCATGATGAAGGTTTGAGCAGAGTATGAAGTTGTTTACTTCAGCAGAATTTGAATCCACGATGGTTATCTCTAGTAATAGCCAAGGATGAAGAAAGGAAGGGTACAAGACATGCATTTTTGATAACTGCCCATTGATCCCTGCTGGAATGAACAACCAAATGGACTTTGTGTGTGAGCCAGACTGACCCAGCTCTGATCGCTCTCCTGCTTAATAGTCACTACTTCGACTGAAGAACATCCATATAGGCTTGTTATCAGAGCATTGTGTGAATGTATCCTACCAGGTGTTATAGTTGCACGAGAGAAAGAGACAAAGAACTTGGCTCATTAGCATCTCAGCCCAGCAGGCGAATTGTGATTTTCTTAAATGTCTGATAAACATTGTCAAGAAAATTCTGTAAAACAAAGAGGATAGTCTGGCCCATTTATTCTCAATCCAGGAGTACCATTGAAACTGTGTCATTGTGCTCATAAATAACGCATTAATCAATGCAGCAAGACAACAGGCCAAGGTGTTTCTGACACAGATGCAATTCCTTATTATTTTGGCAGAAGCTGCAGGTTTCTGGGGGAAAAAACATCTCACGTCTCCTACTTACAAGTTCCTCTTGAAGCTGCAAAATCAGTTCATCTTTCTCCTTCAGCTGAAGCCTGAGAACTGAGCTTTCATCTTTAGTATCCTACAAGAAATGAAAAGAGACAACATTTAGAATTAAGTCAAGTGATGGAGAATATTGAGCTTAATTAGCATGCAGAAATCAATGGTTGGAGTGTGTCCATACAGGCACTGATGGAACCAGCTCTTCCAGGAACTAGCAAACCAGCACTCAAAGAATACCAGATTCCTGTTGGGTACATTTGATATTGTGTCTCTGCTTTTCAATGCTGGATTTAAGTCAGAAATAAAAGGATACAGCAGTGTGTTGATTTAAAAGGGATGAGAGAAGTGGGAGCCGAAGGTGAGGGAGGCCAAGGTAATCGACAAAGTCTTGGGGACTCAGCAGCAAAGCCCTGGGGATGTTAATTCTCAAGCACTCAACCTTCTACCTGAGACAAGTGCAATCCTTGATTATGTAAGGATTTTCATCCTTGTTCTCAAACCTCTCTAAGATCTTGCCTCTCCCTATCTCTGCAACCTCCTCCAACCCCGCAACTTTCTGCAGCAGCAGCGCAGCTGGTAGAGCTGCAGTCTCACAGCTTCAGCAAGCCAGGGTTCAATCCTGACCTCCGGTGTTGCCTGCGTGGAATTTGCACATTCTCAGTGACAATGTGGATTTGCTCCAGGTGCTCTTGTTTCCTCCCACGTTCCAAAGAAGTGCAGTTTGGTAGGTTAATCAGTCACTGGAAATTGTCCCCAGTGTAGATGAGTGGTGGAATCTGGGAGGAGTTCACGGGAATGTAGGGAGAATGGTTTAAGATATCTTTATTAGTCATATGTACATCGAAACACACCGTGAAATGCATCTTTTGCATAGAGTGTTCTGGGGGCAGCCCACAAGTGTCGCCACGCTTCCGGCGCCAACATAGCATGCCCACAACTTCCTAACCTGTACATCTTTGGAATGTGGGAGGAAACCGAAGCACCCGGAGGAAACCCAGGCAGACACGGGGAGAACATACAAACTCCTTACAGACAGCGGCTGGAATTGAACCCAGGTTGCTGGCACTGTAAAGTGTTACACTAACTGCTACACTACCGTGGGGAATGGGAGCAATGGGCTTGCTCTGTGAGCCACCATGGACTCGATTGGCTGAAATAGCTTCCTTCTATTAGGAAATAACACATCTGAGATCCTAAAGTTCTTGCCAAATTTAATCACTCACAATTTACAGTACTAAGCTCCCCACTTTCCTCCTTAAACCTCTCTGCCTCTCATTTTTTTCCCCAATCTATATTAAGATGGTCCCTGAAACTATCTTCTTTGAGCAAGCTTCAGACCGTTGCCCCTTTATTTCCTAGTGTGAAACAGCATCCATAAAGCAGTTCAGGGTATTTATAAGCCACATTCAAGGTGTTGCATTAAAGTTGTTCTGGAAAGGAGTGGGCAATGTCACTCAAATTCAGTGGCCAAGGGAGGATCTGGAAGGTAGATGCAGATGGGGTGTGGGAGGACGAACAGGAGAAGGGAAGGAAGGAGTGGGTGAGAGAAGATCTCAAAGGTCCAATCTTTCTTGGAGAGGCACTCCTACAAAGCCTGGCTATGAGATGGGAAATCAAAAGAATGGTTTCAAGACCCCGTCTGGCCCTAACTCTTCTTCCAGCTCGTCACCCGTTCTAACTTATGGTCCTGGACCTGAAACATTAACTCTGCTTCTCTTTCTACAGATACTGACTGACCCGCTGAGTATTTCCAGCAATTTTGTTTTTTTTTTAATTTCAGATTTCCAGCAGCTGTACTTTTTTTTTCAGGTTTTCTTCTAGCCTGTTTGGCCTCTGGTTCAAATTGCAGCTGCTATCTTAACTAAAGGCCTGCCTCATTCAGGCTGTACAGTAGATTTAAGTCAGATCTGATAGAAGGAGATGGAATCTCGGCCCTTTGTGCTGCAGAGGGGATTTTAACTGCCCAGTTACATCTGGCTGATTCTGCCGATATCAGTCAGTATGTGATTTATACATCTGAGAAAAAAAGATTAAAAAATGATAGCTTCCATTGAAACATTATTTGCTCCGAATTTAATGGAAATTGTAGCAAGATGGGTGTTTGTTGTATGAAAATAATGCTGCCAGGGTTGGGTAAAGTACATCATTAGTAGCAATGCTTTATCATTACTAAGAGTGAAATCATTATACCATTAGTTCTAATGTGCTCTGAACAAAATTTACAAAATTCTTGCCTATATGGACACTTTGGAGAAGATCATAGGTACTAATCAGTATTTCCCTGATGGCAATTGGATGCATCTATCATTTTTGGATGAACTAATTTAGAATATTTACAGTGTAGTTTCCCATGCAAACCAACATGGATAAGTCAGAATAACGTCAAGAACTACAGCACATACACTGAAGCAAGTTTCAAATGGAAGGCATCAATGTGCCACCTGAAAGGAATTGAACAGTGGAGAGCAAATAAAACAGCATAGGTCCATATTCTTTATTTCCTCATGAACAGAAGGTGGTAATTTGGCCCACCATGTGTCTGCTTGCAGAACAATCCCATCCCCCCACCCTGTAAACTATTCTATCTACATTCCCACCTTCCCAGATTCTAACTTACCTACACACCAGAGGCAATTTACAGAGGTCAATTTAACCCACTGGCCCACACACTTTTGGGATCTGGGAGGAAACCAGAGCACCCGGAGGAAGCCCACATGGCCACAGGGAGGATGTCCTCTCACTGCCTTGGTGAAGCAGCCAGCATAATCAAAGACCCCACCCGGGTCATTCGCTCTTCTCTCCTCTTCCATCGGAGATATGATACAGGAGCCTGAGAGCACGTACCATCAGACTTAAGGACAGCTTCTACCCCACTGTGATAAGACTATTGAACAGTTCCCTTGTACGATGAGATAGACTCTGACCTCACAATCTACCTTTTTGTGACCTTGCACCTTATTGCACTGCACTCTCTGCAGTTGTGACACTTTACTCTGTACTGTTATTGTTTTTACCTGTACTACATCAATGCACTCTGTACTAACCCAATGTAACTGTACCTGTACGATCGGTATGCGAGACAAGTTTTTCACTGTACCTCGGTACAAGTGACCATAATAAACCAATAGCAATGTACAAACTCGGCACAGCCAACATCAGAGATCAAGACTAAACTCTACCAGCTGTGCCACTGTGCAGCCCACATCAACTATTTACAAGTACCAAGGAGCTTGAAAGGTCATAAAAGGATCAAACTTGAGTGCAACAAGAATCCTTCCAAAAGGAGTCATAGAGCACCACGGCAAAGAAATAGGACCTTTGGCCCACCTAGTCCATGGGGACACAATCTTCTGCCTCATCCGATCTACCTGTATCCGGGCTATATCCCTCCAAACCCCTCCCATCCATATAACTATCCAAACCTCTCTTAAAGGTTGCAAGTGACCCTGCACCTACCACTTCTGCTGGCAGCTCGTTCCACACTCGCACCATCCTCTGAGTGAAGAAGTTTCCCCTCAAATTCCCCTAATATATTTCACCTTTCACCTTAAACCTATGTCCTCTAGTTCTAGTCTCACCCAACCTGAGGGGAAAAAGCCTGCATACATTCACCCTATATATACCCCTCATCATTCTGTATACCTCTATAAGATCTCCCCTCATTCTCCTGCACTTCAGGGAATAAAGTGCTAACCTATTCAACCTTTCCCCATAACTCAAGTCCTCAAGTCCCAGCAACATCCTTGTAAATTTTCTCTGCACGCTTTCAAGCTTATTGATATCTTTCTTGGAGGTAAGTGACCAGAACTGAACACAATACTCTAACTTCAGCCTCACCAACATCTTGTACAACTTCAACATAACATCCCAACTCCTGTACTCAATGCCCTGATTTATGAAGGCCAAAGTGCCAAAGGCTCTCTTTACGACCCTATCTACCTGTGACACCACTTTCAAAGAACTATGGACCTGTAGTCCCAGGTCCCTCTGTTCTACCACACAACTCAGAGCCCTGCCATTCACTGTGTAAGTCGTACCCTGGTTTGTCCTCCCAAAGTGCATCACCTCACACTTGTCTGCGTTAAATTCCATCTGCCATTTTTCAGCTCATTTTCCTTGCTGGTCAAGCTGGCCTTTGAGAAAATGGTACCCCAATAAAAATGAATCACTATTGATTAAGATTGATATATTGTAGCACAGGAAGAGGCAAATTTGTCCCAACAGGTATATAAGGTAGATAAGATATTTATTTATTAGTCACATGTACATCGAAACACACAGTGAATTGTGCCTTTTTACGTTACTAAGAATATTCCGGGAGCAGCCTGCAAGTGTCGCCACTCTTCCGGCGCCAACATAGCATGCCCACGGCTCCTAACCTGTACGTCTTTGGAATGTGGGAGGAAACGGGAGCACCCGGAGGAAACCAACGCTAACGTACAAACTCCTTACAGACAGCAGTGGGAATTGAACCCAGGTCGCTGGCGCTGTAATAGTGTTACACTAACCGCTACACTACCGTGCTGCCCATATTCCAGCATCTGTAGCCTCTTGTGTCTCCAGGAATATTTTGTTCAATGAGATTCTTCCCACACCCCAGATTGCTCTGTCTCACCCTTTCAATACGTCTTCTGAACTTTAAAAGCTGGAACTAGCTCCAATAAAGGACTCACAGTCAACTGACATACCAGAGTCTAATTTTAATTGTTTTTCTTTTGAGTTATGAGTTCTGCATCTTCCCTTTTTTTTACACAGATAACTTTTATAATAAGCATTCAAAAGCTAGCTTCTTTTGCAGAAATTACATCTTAGCATTAGGTGGCAGAGCTGTGGCAGAATTAGTCAATTTTCCTTGTATTCCAAACTGAAGAAGGGGCCCAGGGAAGTATTCCATTCATTCAAATGGAATTTCATTCAAAACCATGAAAGGCAGATGTTTAGGCTGGACAGTACTCCAGAGAGAAATGAAAGTAAACACTTACATTGACCAATGTTTCTCTAATAGTTCCGAGTGACAGTCATGAGCCAATTATTAAATGTTTCTACTTAAGAAGCTAACGAAATCAAAATAATTCTCATTGCTTACTGCCATTTTTACTTTCATCTTACAGTTTAGTGAAGCTACTTGGCAGTCAAAACCGGAGTTCAGCCAGTTTTATGTGCAGAAGTCAAATCCAGCTCAACGTGGTTTAGTCAATTTCCCCTCACATTGCATTCTGACAGAGTGGTGGGACAACAAATTGAAAACAAATGCTGCTTTCGATTTGCGTACTGTATATGCATCATCTTGGTAATATCTTACTTGAAAGAAATAAAGGGCAAAGTTAGATAAGGTTCCTAAAAAAGCAGGAGTAAACTGATCTGTACAATATCAATGAACATATTTATTTTTGTATCTGGGCAGCTGAGAACACCATCTGGGACCAAAAGGAGTTCATGCCCTCCCAGGAGAAACAGGTTCCTGCAGCAGAATTTGTATTCTTTTGGCTCAGTTGTGTATGTTTTTGCCTGGCAGAAGGAGTTCGCTTCAGGGAGAAAGGAACACTGTCTCACTTACTGTCCCAGTTATAATGGACTCCAGCCACTTGCATCTGGGGTAGACCCAGAGATGCTTCAAGCTTTTGGCTGCTTTGAACATGCAACTTGGAGTCCTAAATCGAACTCTTTTGCCTTTTGCATTGCTTGATAAACCTTCTAAGCAGTGAAAAACAAACTCCACAGAGACTGAAGAAACAGTTTCATTTGCAGAAATCGTGCTCCAGCTTAATTTATTTAATCACTCTTGTTTAATCACTTAAATGATTAAACACCAGTGTTAATTGTTACTTAAATGCTTAAGTTGTCACCGAGTGAGTCAATTTGGCTCAGACTACAGGCTGAAGAAGGAGTAGTAAGGTTTTAGTCAATCAATTCAAACACAAACGTCATGTAGGATTTGGTAAAACACAAATCTCATTCATTGCAAAAGAAAATGGGCAGTGTACAGTGTATACAAGATATGATGTTTTCCTCTACAGTAGGAAAGAGGCAATGATAAGAGGCATAGATCGAGTGGACAGTCAGAGACTTTTTCCCAGGGTGACAATGGCTAACACGAGGGGACATAATTTTAAGGTGATTGGAGGAAGGTATAAGGGGGATGTCAGGGGTAAGTTCTTTTTTACACAGAGAGTGGTGGGTGCACAGAACGCACTGCCTGCAGATGTTGTGGGGGCAGATACATTAGGGACATTTAAGAGACTCTTAGATAGACACGTAAATGATAGGAAAATAGGGAGCTATGTGGGAGGGAAGGCTTAGACAGATCTTAGAGCAGGATAAAATGTCAGCACAACATTGTAAGCCGAAGGGCCTGTACTGTGCTGTAGTGTTCTATGTTCTACTACTATCAGGGCTCAACTGGTCTCCACACTACAGAGATGATCCGAACCCTTTTTTGCTATGTTGCAGGTTTCTAGAAATACAGACCATACAACATTTATAATAATTTGCATTTTAACAGTGTCTTTAAGTTAGGAAGACATCCCAATGTGTTTCACGGGGCATTGTCCAGCAAAATGTGCTCCACACTGTTCTTGACATACACATTGAAGGACTGCTTAAATGTGAAGAAGATTCTTACCTCTAAAGGTTGTCAAAGTGAAAGAATTCATCATATTCTGTCAATAAGGAGAGATGGAGTTTATGGGAAAGAATCCCACAGTTTGGGCAGTTCAAAGTGTGTTAGCCAATGGTGGAGTGGTTAAGATTTGGAGTAATGAAGAGCGCAGAACTAGAGGTGCATAGGTATCTCAAAGGGTTTTAGGCTGAAGGAGAGAAGGAGAAGTGTGACCACATGAACACTTCTAAAATTGAGGTGCAACTTAACTTGGACCAGCATGCACAAAGGAAGGCAACTGTCACACAAAGGAGTTTCAGGTGGTGATTAAATAAAAGTATGCTTTGTTTTATGGGTTCTATTCCCTTTATTTCTCTTGCAAAGAGATGATAAAATGATAGAGACAGCTGGGAAACTATCACAATGAATTAAATTTATCAGAGTCAGACAGGCAGTGAGAGAAATGAAGACATTTACAATCACAATAAACATGATGATTGTACCCCGTGTAAAGTGTTCTTGATTTTCAGGCCCATTGTCTCCACCTATCAGGTATGAGAGAGAGAATGCCAGCTACAGAGGTTGAATTAGCATCGAGAGGAGATTGTGATTTGAGAGCAAAGTCTAAACTGAGAGAAATCAGCCAGCATTAACTTCCGTTAACAATCCTATTGAGTGCCAGCACCGTCAAAATCTTTGCCCATGGCGAACAATTTTATTTTGTCAAATGTACAGATCAGTGTTGATTTTGAAGGAGTTTAGAAATCTAACTAAATAAATAAAACCCACCTCCTGGGATGTGAAGAAAAAGGCTGGATAAATTGAATGTGTGACAACCCTAGTGCACCTAAATCCTTTGAATGTGCCTAAACAAATTCTGTTCAGCAAATTCAGTATATTTTGGGAATTACAAATGACTCATCTTTTTCAGTCAAAGTCTTTTAAAGTAGCCCCTGTAAATATGACAGCCTAGATTCAGACATAAAGCTTCACTTATTTAGAATAAAATTCCTATGTAAAGCTGTAAAAAAAAATTACAGAGTGCATCCAGGCTGATGTTGCAGTGTGGTACTAAGGGAATGCTACATGGTTAGAGGGAGTAAAGGGGTCAGTTTTTGTTTTAGACAGTAAATTGCTCCCAGATGGCTATGAATAATGCCAATGTACTTATTTCAAAGAAGAGCAGGGAATATACCCCAGCATTATGATCGATGTTGATTCCTCAATCAACATCACTACAGCAGATTATTTAAACATTATAATATTGCAAAGTGCCTGCTTCATTTCCTGCAACAGTAACTGCACTTCAAAAGAATTTCGTTGGATAGTGGGAATGGAGCGGTTATTGCTCACCCATATTTGTCCTTGAGGAGGTGATGGTGTGCAGTCTTCTGCAGTCCTTCTGGTGAGGGTACGCCACAGCATTGTTGGGTAGAGAGATGCAGGATTTAGACCCACCGACAATGAAGGAATGGCAATGTACTTCCAAGTCAGTGAATTGGAAGGGAGCATGCAGGCAGTGGTGTTACCATCGCCTGCTGCCCTTTCCCAACTTGGTCTGATCATCAGTTGGGAGGTGCTGTTGAGTAGCGAGCACAAATAATATTTTGTAGATACACACACCTTAGCCACAATGTGATGGTGGTGAAAGTCCAGGATGGTGGATGGGATACGAGTCAACAGGTTGTTTTTTCCTGCTTGGCAGAACGTAGAGTTAGAGAATGATACAACACGGAAACAGGCCCTTGAGCCCACCATGTCCATGCTGATCATCAAGTACCCATTGATACTCATCCCATTTAACGGCACTTGGTCCATCGCGCTCTCTGCCCTGGTGATTCAAGTGCTCGTTTAGATCCTGCTTAAATGTTGTGAGTGTACCTGCCTCCACCACCAACCCAGTCAGTGCATTCCAGATTCTTCCTCAGATCCTGTCCAAACCTGTTACTCCTTATCCTAAGCTTTTGCCCTCAAGTTTTAGACATCCCAGCTATGGGAAATATACTATCTACCCTATCTATGCCCCTCATAATTTTGTATACCTCTATCAAGTCCTTCATCAAGAAAAACAAACCATCTTCTTGTAACTGAAACACTTAATCCCAGGCAACCCTCTCCACACCCTCTCCAGTGCAATCACATCCCTCCTATAGCAGTTTGACCAGAATTGCACACAATACTCCAGCTATGGCCTAATCAATGTTTTATAAGATTGTACGATAACCTCCCTACTTTTATAGTCTAAGCCTGGACTAATGAAGATAAATATGCCATATGCAATCTTCACTACCTTATCTGCTTCTACTGCCACCTTTTAGGATCTTTAGACTTGTACACCAAAGACCCGCTGTTCCTCAATACCTCTTAGGCTGTGTATGTCTTAGCCATACTGGTCCTCTCAAAATGCATCACCTCACACTTATCAGGACTAATTTTCATCTGCCATTGCTCTGGCCATCTTATCAACTGATCAATATCGTGCTGAAGCCTAAGATTATCCTCATCTATCAACACTACCACCAATTTTCATCATCTTCCGTTATGAATTATAGCTCCTATATTCATCCACAAATCATTAATATTTATAACAGACAGTGAAGGTCTCAACCCTGATCTCTGTGGTACACCACTGGTCACAGGCTTCCGAGCACAAAAACTCTCCATTATCAGCCTCTGCATCCAATCACCAAGCTAATCTTGGATCCAATCTGCAAACTTGCCTTGGGTCTCATGGCTGTAAACTTTTCCCATCTGGGACCCTGCCAAAGGCTTTACTGAAGTCCGTAAGATTACATGGTGTTAAACCTGTTGACTGTTGTTGCAGCTGTACTCACCGAGGCAACTGAAGAGCATTCCATTATGCCCTCGACTTGTTCCTTGCTGGTTGAGGAAAGTCTTTGGAGAGTTAGCTGGTGAGTCACTCACAACAGGATACCCACCCTCTAACCTACTCTTATGTGGCTGGATTAGTTATGTCCACGGTGATTACCAAGATGTTGATGGTTGGTGACTTGGTAATGGCAATGCAGTTGACTGTCAAGGGTAGATGGAATTTTACCTCATGCTGATTGTCAAGGATATATTGGATTCAACTGTCTTAATTAGCTTTTTAACATGTATAGTTTTTAATACACCTCCAGTGGCTGCACAAGGAATGGCCGCTTGCTAGCTTATTGGTTCGTCCATCAGGTGAATATGTGGTTTTCTCATTGGTCGGTTTGGCCACAAGTATCTAATAGGTTTCCTGATTGGACTATTGCTCGCTAAAGAGCATCTCTTATCTCAGGTATAAAAGGTATCGTCTTTTTGTTAATCTCTCTCTTGCTCTTCCTCCGCCCCGGCCTGAGTTTCCTTTTGTCTCAGTTCACCAAAGCTTGTGCCATGTGCTCTGTGACTGTTTCTTTGTTTTAAACTTTTCCAATAAAACTTTGTGAAGCACCAAGTTGTTTTCAACTCATTCCTGGACTCCTGAAAGAACCTGCGGATTCGAAAATAACTAGATCCGGTAGATAGATTGTAAGACTCTCTCTTCTTGTAGACCATCATTAAAGTTCTTTACTACATAACAGCCCATATTGTCCAGGTCTTGCTACATGTAGTCATGGATGCAAGTCTTTCTTATCTTTGCAGTGGGGATGATATGCACACTTATCTTTTGATAAAAGATTGTCAACCTTAAAGTTAACTGTGTTTTTCACCACAAATGCTGCCTGACTTACCAAGTATTTCCAGCATTTCTCATTCTTTTCTTCGTAATTAATACAATTATTTGTCATATTTTTTTCTTGATCAACATGGCACGTGAGGAATTAATGGCAGGTATTAACACTTTTAACATGGCATGAACAGTTATTTAAGCTGCCTAAAATCTCCGGCCCACTTAATACTATTTAGGTGTTATATTTGTAATTAATTTCTAGGATTAAGGCAAATTGTTAGTCGTGTTTGCCTGCTATCATGTGGTGACCATATTAAAATGGCTGTGAATATTTTCAACACTGTGTGGGCCAAGCACATAGGTGCAATCATAAGGAAAGCACGCCAGCGTCTTTACTTTCTTAGGGGGTGAAGGAGGTTTGGTTTGTCACTGAACACTCTAACAAACCTCTACAGATGTACTATTGACAGTACCCTAACTGGTTGCATCACAGTCTGGTATCGTAATTCAAATGCACAGGAATGCAAGAAGCTACAGAGAGTAGTGGACTCAGCCCTACTCATCACAGGCACCTCTCCAGAACTAGAGGGCATAGGTTTAGGATGAAAGGTGAAATAGATGGGGGGGGGGGATCTGGGAAACTTCTTCACTCAGAGGGTGGAGTGAGTGTGGAATGAGCTGCCAGCGGAAGTGGTGGATGGGGGTTCAATTGTAACATTTGAGAGAAGTTTGGATAGGTACATGGATGGGAGGGGTTTGGAGGGATGTGGTCCAGGTGCAGGGAGATGGGACTAGACAGAAGATCAGGTTGGCATGGACTAGATGGGCCGAAGGGCCTGTTTCTGTACTGTGGAACTCTATGACTCTATTGGCCTGGACTCTGAGAAGAACTCCCTTAATCTTCTTCAAAATAGTATTATGGGATCTTTTACATCCAACTGAGAGGACAGATGGGACCACCTATTATCTGAATAGTATTATCAGTGAGAGTTAAGCTCTCCCTCAAGTCTGCACTGTAGTATAAGCTTTGTTTTTTGACCTTGAGTTTCTAAAGTGGGGCAAAGGCTCTATTTTCTGTATGAGGTAACTGTGGTTACCAAGAGGTAATACTGTCTCTCTTCTTCCTCAGCAGTCCCTTGGGATCCAGGATGACCTTCTTCCACTCCAGTTCTGTGTTGATGATACCTCTCAAGAGCTTTGAGGTGCCAGTCATATGTAGACCATGTTTCAAAAGTGTACCGAGAGCAGGGATCACTGCTGCATGGTAGACCATGAGCTTTGTGCTGCCTCAACAGAATTTTGAGACTAAATAAGCAAAATGTTGGAAAAAAAATTCCATCTGATTTTCATTATACAGTGGACATTTCAGGAGTGTCTGAAGGACAATGAGCAGAAATGCACACATGCATTTAAGAATACAGGCAGAACGTTCTCTCATTTTCCCTGATTTGAATTTGCTGCCATCAGCTCCATTATTGATTGGGACATTTGTCAGTCTCAAGCAGAATTGCCAGGTTAACATTTATGAACAGTGAGTAAAAGCTCAATTTAGCTGAAACAAATCAGTTAAAATGAGGTCCTGTCACTGGTACAGGTGGGAAGGAAAGTGTAAAGGAGTTAAAGGGAACTCAATGGTACAGAGGCAATCAGCGCAAGTGACTTGTGGAACTGGAGGAAGGGTGTCCAGGTGCCCTCAACACAGTCTCACAATTTAGGAAGATGTGTTGGGGAATGGTCCAACAATTTCTCACCCACAGTTTCCAAACAACTGTAGGAGTGGACAAAAAGGGAATTTCACTCTGCTGCAGCTTATGAAATAGGACACACACTGTGACACACCAGACTTCATTGACGGAATGGTTCCAACAGCTTCCCCTCCACGGACTCTGTCTACACTTCTTGCTGCCTTGGTAAAATAGCCAACATACTCAAAGACCCTACCTACCCTGAACATTCTCTCTTCTACCCCTCCCATCAGGCAGAAGATACAAAAGCCTTAAAGCACACACCACCAGGCTCAGGGACAGCTTGGATCCCACTGTTATAAGACCATTGAACAGTCCTCTGGTATGATAAGATGGACTCTTGACCTCAACATCTACCTTATTATGGCCTTGCACCTTATTGTCTACCTGCTCTGCACTTTCTCTGTCACTGTAACACAATATTTTTATATTCTGTTATTGTTTTTTCCCTTGTACTACTTCGATGTACTAATGGGATGAAATGATCTGTGTGGATGGCAATGCAAAACAAAGTTTTTCATTGTACCTTGGCACATGTAACAATAAGAAACCAATTTACAGTAATAAGTAATCCATTTTCAGTCATTTATGCACTCATTTGGGGTCTGTGTCCATCATTGGCAAAACATTTATTACCAATACATTGAATGGTTTGCAAGGCCATTTCAAAGCTAGAAGTGAAACATGCTTCCATGAGTTGGAAGTCACATAAAAACAAGACCAAGTCAGGAAGGAATGTTTCCTCAGGGATATTCGTGATATAGATAAATTCTTAACTACGATTCATGATGACCATTGCAGGTACCCAATTTTTAATTCCAAAATAATTTCATTTACTGAATTGAAACTCTACAATTGTATTTGAACTTGTATTTCCGGATTAGGTCCAGGCCATTGAATTGTCAGTTCAACAATAATTTTGACAAGATTAGGTTGTTACAATATCTAATGTGACTGTGAACCTTATTGGGATACGAGTTCAGTCTGTTGGTTGGATCATTGGCATTAGTAATTGGTTTATTATTGTCACATGTACCGACACAGTCTAAAACTTTGTTTTGCAAGGCATTATTCATTCACAGTGAGACCATGCAGCTCTGTACTTGTGCCAACCTTTTGAAAGAGCTTCCAAATTAGTCCACTCCTCCCTGCTTCATCCCTGTGAGCTTGTAAATTTATCATTTTTGGTAAACTTTTCCTTGTTGAAAATTATGATTGGATTTATCTTGACTAATCTTCCAAGCAGTGGATTTCCAACCAACACAACTCGAGGCAAACAAACACTGTCCTTGTCTCACCCCAACTGCCTTGCAAATTATCTTAAAAATTGTCATGTTATTTATTCTCCTCAGGACAAATATCTGTCAAATGTCAAGTTTGTCAGATGCACAAGTACATGTGTGCACAGGTGCAATGAAAAACTTACTTGCAGCAGCATCACAGGCACATAGCATCATATAAGCAGCATTCACAAGAGAAACATAAATTATACATAAGTTTTACAAAGAACACAATTAGAACAAAAAAAAGCAAAAGTCCATTTTAGTGCAAAGTGATTCAAGTGTCATTGTGTTGCTAAACTGCAGTGATTCAGGTTTTGCCAGTTGATTCAATAAACGAATGTTGAAGGGAAGTAGCTGTTCTAGAACCTGGTGATGTGGGACTTCAGGCTTCTGTACCTCCCGCCAGAATGGTAGCTGCGAAAAGAAGGCATGGCCTGGATGGTGGGGATCTTTGATGAGTGATGTTGCCTTCTTGCAGCAGCACCTCCAATAGCTACTACCGATCCCTTACGGCACACCACTGGTCACAGGCCTCCACTCAGAGAGACAACCATCTACTACCACTCTCTGGCTTGTCCCGCTACTCATCTCTCAACCAACAGCACTGAGACAGTTCTTCTCACAGCTGCCATCGGCAGGCGGCACAAAGTTTTTCATTGCACCTGTGCACACATGTACTTGTGGATATGACAATAAACTTGACTTTGACTGTTTATTTATACATTGTTATGTTGCTGTTTGCGGGATAAAAAACAGACAATGCTGAAAATATGCAGCAGGTCAGGCCACACCTGTGGGAAGGGAAACAGAGCCAATGTTTCAGGTCCAAGACCTTTCATCAGGGGGAACTTGTTTTATGCTAATTGACTGCTGGGTGTCCTAAGTTAATATTGCGTCCACACTTCAGTTCATTGGTTGTAAAGCACTTTGGATTGTTGTGAGAGATGCTCTTTATGGATTTCTTTGTCTAACACAAATCAAGCTGTGGATGTGATTGAGTCAGTTGAAGGAATGATAAAATGGACGCCTGACCTCACAACCTACCTCGTTATGGCCTTGCACCTAATTGTCTACCTGCACTGCACTTTCTCTGTAACTGTAACACTTTATTCTGCATTGTCTTACCTTGTACTACCGCAATGCACTGTTGCAGTGTATTGATCTGTATCGACGGTATGCAAGACAAGTTTTTCACTGTACCTCGTGTTCACTGTTCACTTTACCAATTTACAATTACACTTAACTACATCTGCTAATACACTTGAATGCAAACTGTGGCTCCTCTGAGAGTGTGGTGGAGGAAAACACCCTCTGAAGAATGCACGGTCGTGTGCTAGATGTACCAAAACCTACAGTGCTGCGGACCAAGAGCTAGGAAGCAGAATAAGGCTGGATAACTTTCTCAATGCACACAACAGGATGGACAAAATAGCCTTCATCTGTGCTGCAAAGTTCTTTGATACAACTTGGAAAATCACTTCAAATGCCCCAAAGAGACCTGACAAAATAATTACCACCAGTCACTGGGGAGGTGAAACAGAGTGTTTCCAACACTGCCATTTGAGTGCTCTGGAAGGTGAATGTGAGCATACAGAATGTAAATTAAATTGGTTTATTATTATTGTCACATGTACCAAGTTACAGTGAAAGACTATTTTGCAAGCTATCTATATAGATCATTTCATCACATTAGTGCATTGAGGTAGTACAAGGCAAAAGCAATAACAGAATGCAGAAAGTACAGAATCACAGAAAGGTTAGGACACAGAAGAAGTCATACAATCATAGAGCTGTACAGTATGGAATAAGGCCCTTCGGCTCAACTCGTCTGTGCTGACCAAGTTGCTGAACTGAGCTGGTCCCATTTCCCATATTTCTCTAAATCTTTCCTACCCATGTAACTGTCCAAATGCTTTGTAAATGTTATAATTCAGTCCATCTGTGCCTCTGCTGTAGACAAAGAGTTATCTAATCTCATCCCACTTTCCAGCATGTGATCCACACCCCTGCAGCTCACTGCTCTCCACATATACATTCAAGGTCTGCTTCAAAGTGATGAGGGTTTCTGTCTCCAGCACCTTATCAGGCAGTGACTTCCAGACCCCTATCTCATTCTTGACAAAAACAGTTTATTCTAATCTCCTCTGATCCATCAGCCCATTACTTCAGACCCGTGCCCACAGGTTCTTGACCCATTTGTTAGGGAAATAGCTCCTTCCTCATTACTCCATCTAGGCAACTCATAAGTTATACATCTCAGTTAAGTCTCCCTCAGCCTCCTCTGTTGCAAAGAAAACAAGCCCATCTCATTCGACATGTACGATCAGTATGCAAGACAAGTTTTTCCACTGTACCTCGGTACAAGTGACAATAATAAACCAATACCAATATTTCTTCAGTGCTACAATTATCAATATTGATAAAATCCCTGGAAATTTCCTCTGTGCCATCTCCAACCCAACTTCATCTTTTCTGTCAGGTGGTAACCTGGATTGAAGTTGTGGTTAACAGTGAGGGTGAGGTAGAGTGGGAGAACCTGGAACAGAATAGCTAGAGCAAGAGCCACTGTGAATGTACTGATTTGACAACTAGATGCATGTATGGACTGAACAACACTATGAATGTAAAGAAAGTCATGTACTGTTTTGTATTTCTTTTATGTTTTTTAATGAATAAAGTTTAGTTGTGAAATAAAATTTAAAAAAAAAAGCCACAGTAGAGCCAAGCATACATATCCTGTGCTTTAGCCTGCATCTGTGTTGAGAAGACAAAAAAAATCTGTGTGAGAATCTCTCTGTATCATTTATTGAAAATCATTACAGCAAGACATCAGGTTTGAGAACTAAGGATTATTTTGGTAAGTACAATGTGCAGCCAATAAGTTTGTGTTAATGAGCACATTCTCTGAGGCAATTCTAGAGATCAGTCATCAAAGCACACCCAGGTTCAGTGCAGTGCAAGCAGTGATGGATACTGCTTTTCTTTTCGTACACTGTGGGACACAAGATTCTCTCCTTTACACAAAACTTTTAACATCACAAATATGGTCCAAGCTGCTTCATGAGTGTTGCATCAATTGAAAAACCAACAATAAGCTACATTTTGAGAGTCTAGAGTTATGTCGCACAGAAACAGACCCTGTCACATCGTGTTTGCACTGTCAAATGTACATCTTCACTCATCCTACACAGATCCCATTTTATTCTCCCCATATTCCCATCGACGCCTCCACACTCTACCACTCACCTACACCATGGGGACAATTAACCGACCAACCCGCAGGTCTTTGGAAAGTGGGAGGAAACCAGAGCACCCAGAGGAAATTCAGGCGGTTGCAGGGAGAACGTGCAAAACTCCACGTAGACAGCACCCGAGGTCAGAACTGAACCCAGGTTTCTGGAGTTTTGAGGCAGCAGCTCTACCGGGTGTGCCACTGTACTGCCCTGAATAGCAGGGCAGGTGGCCAAGAGATTGGTCACAGGGATAGGTTTGAATGAGTGTCCAAAAGTTGGAAAGTAGAGAGGCAGAGAGCTTTGGTGAAGGAATCCTGGAGCTCACGGCAGCTGAAGAATCAGCCATCAATGGTGGAGTGATTAATTCAGGGATGAGGATTAACAGGCCACAAACACAGGGTTAAAGAGCTAGAACCGATAGGGAGAGTGGGATCACGCAAGGATCTGGATAAAAGGATGTGAATATTAAAACTGCTTAAGCAGGCAACATCTCAGGTTGGCGAGCACAGGGGAGAAGATGAACAGGATGGTGGAGGTTCGAAAACAAGCTGCAGAGTTTTGGATGATATGAATTGACAACTGAGCCACATTTACAACTGAATCTTAGGAGATGATTGACAACTGAATGGTGTGACTCAAATCAGCAACAAAGGGCTCATCTGCCTGACCCACATATAAGAATGGATTCTGGAAGGTCCCAGCCAAGAGTCAGCCTTGATGGTGTGCTTTATGTCATTGGTTTAATAGAAAAGACTGGGTTAAGGGAAAATTCCCTTGTGGTGCTGCATGATGTTGCTGTGACGATGGTGCTGTACACTGACAGACAATGACACCATCCCTTCCATTCACTTTGCTCTCATCTTTGCACTGCTGAAGAAGGACTTTATTCACCAAACTAGTTTTGCCGCTCTCCCATGCACACGTTGCTCTCAACGGAAACAAATGTGCTGCACTCAAACAGAAAGCTCTAAACTGAACACAATTATCCATGTGGCTTCTTTCCAGAACTGTATCAGTTCAGTAGCTTTAACAAGGAGAATTCTGATAATTGTGAAGAGAGTGGGTGGGGAAAAAGTTATTTTTAAATCAGAAATACAAACCAAAATATTAAATGAACACAGTCCCTTCATGAAAAGCTTCCGACAAGCCAACCTTTACTCTGGAGAACAGTAAAACCCAACAGATTGGATGCAAGTGAACTTGATGTTTCATATTTTTCCAGTAAAACAAATTTGCTTTAATTAAAGAAACCAGTGTGCTCCATTCTGATAAAGAACACCATTAACTTGCTTTGACACCAATTTATATTTGTTCAGAAACTCAATGGGTCAAGTGTCCAGATTCAATTGCCAGTTTGTGTATTCACTGGGGTGGAAGTTGGGAGGTTGCAATTGCTTCAATGCAAAGTATCGGAACAGAAACTAACCAGCGAGGCCACGTATCCTGAAGACTATTGCCACTAAGAACAGTGGTGCTACATTGAATACCATTGAGTATCCACAAAAGAAACAAACTATTTGTTGATCTAACTGATTCATGCCAATGCTTGTGCACCAACTTCTCCTGATCCATTTTTCTCCTAACCCATCTTCTAGTTACTACCATCGGGGAGGAGGTACAGGAGCCTGAAGACCCACACTCAAAGATTTAAGAATAGCTTCTTCCCCTCCGCCATCAGATTTCTGAACGGTCCATGAAACCCATGAACACTACCTCGTTATTCCTTGTTTTTGCACCATATTTATTTTTGTAATTGATAGTAATTTTATATCTTTGCACTGTACTGCTGCCGCAAAACAACAAATTTCACAACATATAAGTCAGTGATAATAAATCTGATTCTGATTTCATCTTAAACCAATTAACACACTCATTTGTCCTTTCTCCCTCATGTGTTTATTTAACTTTGGAAAATCAATAGGATGCCAGAGAGGATCAGGGATTGGTCCCTTGAGTCTGTTCCACCACCCCATAGTATCATGGTTGACCCTCCACCTCAACTCCACTTTCCCATCTAATCCCATATCCCTCGACACCTTTAGTGCACTGATTTAATCTGGCAAATGACTAACATCCACAGCTTTCCAGCATATAAAGTTTCAACCCACTGACTAATTATTTCTTCTCAACTCAGTTTTAAATGGATCATTCCATATCCTAATATTTTGCCTTAAGGCTAAACTATTCAGTTTCTTAGTCTATTGTCATTGACTCTATTAACCCTTCTCAGAATCTTGTTCCAATGTCTCATTCTTCACAACACCAGTGAATAAGGGTGAGTCTTAATATCTCCTCATTGGCTCCCTCATTGCAAGTGTCAAAATTGTAAATGCATTTATATCAATTATTCCTTGTGGTAGTGAGTTCCACGTTATTCCAAACTTTGGATGAAGGATTTCCTGTCTTCCCTGGTGTGAACACTTCTGGCCTCCAGCTTCAAAGTGAAAATGTTCACTGTATATCCTCCTTATCAAACTCTTCTATCACCTGAAGACCCTCTATCAGATCTCTTTCTAGTTGTTGATTCTAGTATTGCCACTGAGTTAATTGGTTTTTGAGGAGCTTGATAATGATGACTCAGGCACTGACACTAGACCTAATTGTCTCACATCATGTAGTAAAATGGACAGCACAGTGGCACAGTTGCAACCTCACAGCTCCAATGAGCCAAGTTGGATCCTGATCTCTGGTGCTGGCTGTGTGGAGTTTGTAGGTTCTCCCTGTGAGTGTGTGGGTTTCCTCTGAGTGCTCGAGTTTCCTCGCACATCCCAAAGACTATTGGTTGATGTTAACTGATCATTGTAAATTGCCCCCAGTATGTAGGTCAATGGTAGAATATGGGGAGAATTGACGGGAATATGGAGAGAATAAAACTGTATTAGTGTAGATTTAGTGTAAATGGGTGCTTGATGGTTGTCATGGACTCGATCAGCCAAATAAACTGTTCAGTCTGGAATCAAATTTCTATGAATTGATACCCCCGACCTTATAGTTTGTGATATCTGCCCTTCATCTATGTACAAGACAACCAATATTCACAACTAAGAACTCTGTGTGAGGATGAGCACATGAGTGATAAGGGAGAAAGGGAGGCAACACATAGAACCAAATTCTACCTTGAGATGACAACTTCAGGAAAGAGCAGGAGAAAAGCAAAGCAGTAGAGAAATACCAGGGGATTTTATGTGTCTGTACCAAGAGTTGGACAAAATAAATCATGGTCCTTTCATGAGCTACTCTTTGACATCAGATGGAATGTCACAGGTGTCAATGATTAGGCACCACTACCTACAACAGGAATCTCTACCAGTGAGTCAATGTTTCTCATCCAAAAAAAAACTGCATTTAGTTTTCCACTATACCATTTACTTTTCACTAATTTGCATGAATCACTGCCTCCAAGTAAATGATCTGAATGATAAGAGAAGTAGATCTCTCCTCTTCACTCTCCCTGCCTCTCAACTGAACATGTGAATTCAGAGCAGGAGTAAGCTACTCGGCCCCTCGAGTCTACTCTGCCATTTAATGAAATCACGGCTGATCTGACTAACCTGAAGTCTGCCTTCCTGTGTCCCGCTGATAACCTTTCACCCCTGTGTTTACCAAGAATCGATCTGCTTTACAAATGTTCACAAACACTGCTTCTACCACCCTTTCAAGAAGAGAATTCCAAAGACTCAAGTCTCTTTTGGTTCAAAGGAAACAACCCCAACCTAGACAGTCTCTCTTCATAACGAGAACCTTCCAGCGCTGATGAAATCCTTGCTAATCTCCTCTGTGCCCCCTGTCTTGTTATCACATCCTTCCTGTAGTAAAATAACCCACTAAAAACAGCACAAAGCCCAGAGAGCAGGTCAATTCATCACATGATGATGATAGGGAGAATGCATAAGCCTTGCAGAGAATGGACGGCAGCTCTCAGATGCTTCTCTGACCAATCCCTGGACCACGAACCCACCAATGAACACCAGGCCATCATCTCCTGCACCATCACAGATCTCATCACATCAGGAGAGCTCCCTTCCACAGCCTCCAACGATGGTGCCCCAACCACAAACTTCCCGCTTCTATCTCTTACTCAAGATCAACAAACAGGACTGTCTTGGAAGGCCCATTGTTTTTGCCGACTCTTTCCCCACTGAACATATATCCTCAGTCCCGATGCAAGATTTCAACCCAAAACATCGACAATTCCCTTTCCCCCCACAAATGCTGCTCAATCCGCTGAGTTCCTCCAGCAGATTGTTTGTTGCTCCAGATTCCAGCATCTGCATTCTCCAGAATGCATAAGAGTTGGATTGGAGAAAAGCCAAGAACTCAGAGTGTCGTAGGGCTGGAGGAGATTGCAGAGAGAGGGAAGAGGTTAACTCTCAGAGGGATTTCAATGAGAGAATGAGAATTTTGTGGACTGGTTTCAAACAGAGGTCAGTAAGCACCAGAAGAAATAGGAGCTGGTGAGGATTATTATATGGGACTGTCGAGATTAGTGGAAGATGACCAAGAGATTCAAGGCTGGAGTTAAGAAAGGTATGATTGAGAGAGGCTCAAGAAACTCAGAAGGTTACAGAATTAAGGCAGAAATCATTTATGGAGATTCAAGTACCAGCATCTGTTTATCAATTACACCCCCTTAAGTATTCTTACACAGAGCATTCGGTTCCACATTTATTATTGGACTTGAAACAGAGACACAAAATTAATTTTTGTCGGTTCCAAGCTTTACAAATTGACTTAAAATAGAGATAAATATTGCTGAATGAAATGAAAAGTTATGCTCTTTTAGGCTTACCTTCAAGAAAACTATATTTGCACAATTTGTAAAATTGTGTTCACGGTTGAAGGGACCAGTCAAATTGAAAATTAATCATTTCAGTGATAAAAGCTAATTAAAATGAGATTAAGATGGGATACGGGGAGATCATTAGTTTATCTGAGATAGGTGTCAGTTGGATGTGTTGGGATCAAGAAGCAACTTGTTGGTATGGCATACAGTGCAAACCATAAGGTAGGAGCATACAGAATCATTTTCCAAAAGGAACATTTCAATATTGTCATTGCATTGATGACTGAAATTTAAGGCTTTAATGAAGAATTAGTTTACAGGTACACTTTCCATGTTTAAAAAAAACATTTGGGCAGGTACATGGATAGAAAAGGTTTAGGTATCCGAGCCATGCCATCTTCTCGCAGCTACCATCGGGCAGGAGGTACAGGAGCCTGAAGTCCCACACCACCAGGTTCACGAACAGCTACTTCACTCCAACCATCCGGTTCTTGAACCAACTGGCAAAACCCTAATCACCATAGTCTAGCAACACTATATCCACTTTGATCACTTGGCATAATTAGTTTTTGTTCTAATTGTGTTCTTTCCTGTAAAAATCGTGTCTAATTTATGTTTTTCTTGTGACTACTTAAATTATACTATGTGCCTGTGATGCTGCTGCAAGTAAGTTTTTCATTGCACCTGTGCATACGTGTACTTGTGCATCTGACAATAAACTCAGCATTGAGATATGGGCTAAATGCAGGCAAATAGGACTGGCTCAAGTAGGCACCTTGGTCGACATGGACAAGTAGGGCCAAAGGGCCGGTTTCCCTGCTGTGTAACTCCATGACTCTAAATCTCCTTCGCAGTGCCAGATTGGGCCTTGTGTTTTGCTGTTTAAGTGTCAGCTGTTAAACGCTTTTAACATTCAATTCAATGGCTCAAATGCATGCTAAATAAAAAGAGAAGATCAACCTCCCCTAACTGTTAATGGAAATACCTGATTACTGGACACTTGCTCTTGGGGCCCAACGTCCCTGAGCTGGAATGACTACATACTTCAGGCACGGGGTTGTTCAGCTTAAACCAAAGGAGGTTAATGGAGGTGTTCAAAGTTACAGGCAGCTTTGACAGAGAAAATAAGATGAAATTGTTTCCAGACCTGACTGGGTCACTAACCAAAGGATTCAGCCTTAAAATAATTATCAAAGAATCCTGAGAAGAATGGAAGTGAGTGTTTTTTTTACATAATGAGCTTTCCTAACCTGGAATGACATTGCTTTTTCAAGCGCTGAAGGCAGATTATATAACAACCTGCAAAAGGGAAGTGGATAAGTACTTGAAAGGGAGAAAGCCATAGGACAATGGGAAAAGAAAGTTTTGCCGTTTTATGGTCTTGCATGTCCCAAAGCACTTCACAAACATTGAAGTGTTCCCACTGTTGTAATGTGGGATACAAAGGGAACAAAACAAGCTCCCACAAACTGGATTATGACAAGAACCAGAGTCATTCCTTTGTGAAGTTGGTTGACAGAAGGATGATGGAAAGCTAGATTTTTTTGATATATTCATTCGAGGGATGTGGGCTTCATAAGCTGATCCAACACTTAATTGCCCATCCTTAGATGCCCTCGAGAAGGTGGTGGTGAGCTGCCTTCTTGAACTGTTGCAGTTGCTGAGGTGTGGGTAAACCCATAATGTTATTCGGGAGGAATTCCAGGATTTTGACCCAGTGACAGTGAAGGAATGGCAATATATTTCCAAGTCAGGTCGGTGTGTTGCTTGGAGGGCAATTCCGAAGTGGTGGTGTTCCCCGTGCTTCCGCTGCCCTTGTCATTCTAGCTGGTAGAGGTCATGGGTTTGGAAGGTGCTGTCAAATGAGTCTTAGTGAGTTGCTGCAATGCATCCTGTAGATCGTACAAACTGCTTCGCCTGTGCGTCGGTGGTGGGGTGAATTAATGGTTGTGCATGGGGTGCCACAAAGAAGTATTGGAACTTCAAAGAGACAAATGTACCTTGATCAAACATAGTCAGGGGCATGCATAAAAAGTAATTAAAAGCACTAATGGACTGCTGGTCTTTTTTTAAATTCACTCTTTCGGATGGGGGAACACATTACAAACAAGGTCATCATTTATTGCCCCTCCCTAATTGCCCTTGAGAAGGTAGTGGTGAGTCACCTTCTTGAGTTGCTGAATCCTTCAGGTGAAGGTGCTCCAACAGTGCTGTTGGTTGGGAGCTTCATGGTTTGGACCCATTGACAATGAGGGAATGGCAATACATTTCCAAATCAGAATGGCGTGAGAATCTATGGGGGAACACGGTAGGTGGTGGTATTCCCATGCATCTGAAGCACTTGGCTTTCTTGATGGTAGAGGTTGTGGGTTTGGAGTATAAGATACAAGATATCTATTTATTAGTCACATGTACATCAAAACTCACAGTGAAATATATCTTTTCGCATTGCTAAGAATGTGCTGGGGACAGCCTGCAAGTGTCGCCACTCTTCCGGTACCAACATAGCATGCCCACAGTTCCTAACTTGTACATCTTTGGAGTGTGGGAGGAAACCGGAGCACCCAGAGGAAACCCACGCAGACACACAGAGAACAAACTCCTTACAGGCAGCAGCAGGAATTGAACCCAGGTCGCTGGCACCGTAATAGCATTACACTAACCGCTATGCTACTGTGCCTAGGCAAACAACTGCAGTATATTTTGTACTTGTTACACAATGCAGTAGTGGAGGCCATGAATCTATGGGTTGGAGGGGTACCAGTCAACTGGGCTAACAAACAATCTGCTGGAGGAACTCTGTGGGTCATGCAGCATCTATGAGAGGAAAGGAACTGTTGATGTTTCGGGTCAAAACCCTGCATCAGGACCTTACCAGATAGGGCTTAAAGTCTTGACTTAAGTTTTGCGCTCTCGAACAGATACACTCAATATCATCAAAAGATATACCAGTCTTTGAGATTGTACACAACATATTTGCAGGAATGACATCTCAGAAGCAATCACACAAAATTTCAAACCGGTTAGGGCATTGCTTCTGGTGTAGGTGTTGACATTCTTGTGTGTAAAGGCTGCTGACAAGCATCTCAGAAGATCCATGGATTCATTGCAATTTAGTTGGTTATTGGATGATCTTAATTAAAGTTTGCACACATTAAGAAGAACTGATGGGGTGAATAAACAAGAGCTCTTCCAGCTGGTTTCACGCCAAGGACTGGGGAGTAATTCCTTCATGACTACAAGGTAGCCAGAATACGTGGAACAAAACAAGGACATTTTGAGTGTACACTTACTGCAGGAAATCCAACAGACAATCTGTGCACAATTCCAGCCGCTGTCTGTAAGGAGTTTGTACGTTCTCCTCATGACTGCGTGGGTTTCCTCCGGGTGCTCCGGTTTCCTCCCACATTCCAAAGGCGTATGGGTTAGGAAGTTGTGGGCATGCTATGTTGGCACCAGAAGTGTGGTGACACTTGCAGGCTGCCCCCAGAACATTCTATGCAAAGATGCATTTCACTATGTGTGTCAATGTACATGTGACTAATAAAGATAGCTTAATCTTAGTAATTATTAATAACCAATAATCTAATAAAGGTGTTGGCTGAGGCAATAAAAACTGGTCAGGATATGAAGGACAACTCCATTTCTACTCTTCTAAATGGTGGCTTTGGATTTTAATCTTCACCGAAAGTACACAGTGAAAGATGCACCCCTTCAGTCTGCACATGAACATCTGCATGGATATTGTGCACAGGGACAACTTGCTACTGTCTGATTTGGAGGTGTAGAGTCAATATATCAGTTTCCCCAGCAATGTTCAAGAGTAAGGAAGTTATGTTGCAGCTTTATAAAACTCTAGTTAGGCCACATCTGGAGTATTGCATTCAATTCTGGTTGTCCCATTATAGGAAGAATGTGGAGGCTTTGCAGAGGATGCAGAGGAGACTTTACAGGACACTGCCTGGATTAGAGGTCATGTGCGAGAAGGAGAGGTTGGGCAAACTTGGGTTGTTTTCTCTGGAGTGGTGGAGTCCGAGGGGAGATCTAATGGAGGTTTATAAGATTTATGAAGGGCATAGATCGAGTAGACAGCCAGTATCTTCTTCCCAGCATTGAAATGTCTAATATCAGAGGGCATGCATTTAAGGCGAGAGGGGGTAGATTCAAAGGAGATGTGTGGGGCAAGTTTTTTTTATATACACAGAGTGGTGGGTGCCTGGAATGCACTGCCTGAGGTGGTGATGGAGGCAAATACGATAGAGGCATTCAAGACAATTTTAGATAGGCACATGAATGTGACGGAAGTGGTAGGATATGGACGTTGTGTAGACAGGAGGGACTAGTTTAGTTGACATTTGATTACTAATTTAATTAGTTTGGCACAACACTGTGGGCCAAAGGGCCTGCTCCTGTGCGGTACTCTTCTCTGTTCTAATGTGTCTTTGACACATCACAGAGAGAACATTTGCCACAAGATTGTCCTCATTGAAAGTGCCCGTAATGTGGTCCACAGTGTGGATACCATGCACTTCATCACTGACCAAAGAGGTGGACCAGTAATTCTTCCAAACTTCTTTACTTGCATCTGAGAAGTTGGAAGGATCCAGTTTCATTTTTATTTCTATAACTTTAGCTTTAAGCAATGCAAGTAATGAAACAGCAGAGTCAGAGAAGCCTTTCCATTTGCCAAATGTTCCTTCCCCATTTTCCAAAGTTGTTGCCAAGGCATTGCCAACAACAAACTTCACACAGTTCTGGATCTAATTAACCTGCACACACAAAGATTGCAGTCAGTGCAGCTTCAATTAATTAAAGTAACAGCTTGGCTGTAGGGAGGGTGCTGGAGACGGACTTGAAAATATTGCAATTCTAGTTAGGGATGAAGTTTGTTCTGTGGAGTGGGAAGCTGGGAATCTTTGAATGATTAATTCATCCCGTCTCACGGTCATTCAAAGACTAGGTGATTATTTCCGTTAACTGAAGCATTGAAGGTCAGAAATGTGACTTTGGTTGGCACTAAACCAGTTTGAAATTATCAGCAGTAGGTTGGTTTTTTGCCTCCCATCACTCACTGAGATTGACTTGAAGAGAACCGAGTTGGGAGCTGAGTACAACGGGTGATCTATTAACTTACAACAATATACCATGAACAACTAGGTGTCTATTTTCCTCAGCAGAGAGGTCATTTACCAGCGAGCATAGATTGAAGTTAGCTGGTAGAAGGATTAGAGGGGATTAGAGGTATAAAATGACCAGGCTGCTTATCTTCTGGTTTCTCAGCAGCCATGTTTTAACTCTTGTAAATAACTAAATCAGATTTAAAACTTCAGGAAGGCTTTTTGGGTAGATAACTGACTTGTCTGTATTCATGGATGGACAGAGTTAAAAAAACAGATGGATAGGCAGATGGGGAGCATCTTAATACAAGTCTAGCTGTGCAGACTGATTAAAAATAATAAAAATTGGATTTCACATGGGATCATTAAGGTTCGAGGGAACAGCTTTACTGGTTATGATTGTTACCTGTTAAGTTTCTGAGTTCCTTTATTAAGTTCTGTACAGAAAGCACCCTTAAGGCTGGGATCTAATCTATCTACCCCAGTGTTGTCATGGTACAGAAATGTCACAACATCTACAAAATATTGTCTTCCTACAGACAGTCTGACAAACCAATTTTCAGCTAAGACTGCAGACATCATCCTAACATGTGCACTGAACTCAGCCACTACTGAAGAAGCCATTTGGTGTCATTCCCGTTTTGGTTTCTGGCCCCACAGAGACACCAGATGGTCTCTTTATCGCAGCTGTGGAATAAGTATGTGAGCTCCAGCAATGAGTGACATTGCAAGGACAGTGTGCAATGAAAGTTAGTGCACCCACCTGTCAGAACAAGTGTTACCCAACACATGCAGAAGAAGAAAAGATTTACGTTCATGCTAAGCCTTTCACAACCTCAGCATGTTACACCCAGTGAACAGTTACCTTGAAGAATAATTTCTTGAAACATTGGTAGCTACTTTGCAAAACTCCCACAAATAACTGTGAAATAAACAACTAAGCTGAGTGACGTTGGCTGAGGATAAATATCGACAATACTGAGAAGTCCTGATGCAGGGCTTTTATCCTAAATGTCGACAATTCCTTTCCTCCCACAGATGCTGCTGGACCCGCTGAGTTCCTCTAGCAGATTGTTTGTTGCTCCAGATTCCAGCATCTCCAGTCTCTTGTGTTTGCATTGAGACTGAGTCCCAAAATTCTCTTTGAATATTGGCATGGGCACTTTTCATAAACATGGATGAAGTCATTGCGTCCTTTATGGTCAAAAATTAAATTTGGATAATTCCCCAATTCCCAATTCTCATTCCAGAGCCCAGTAGATGTTATCTTTAAAATAATGATCCAAATGTTGTTAAATATGATAGGGGTATCTGCCTCTACCAGCCTTTCAGAAAGTGAGTTCCAAGCCTCTGCATCTGTTGAGTGATATACATCTGGGACAGGCACGTTAGTGTAGCAGTTAGCGTAACACTATTACAGCGCCAGCGAGCCGGATTCAATTCTGGCCACTGTCTGCAAGGATTTTGTACGTTCTTCCCACGTCTGTGTGGGTTTCCTCCGGGTGCTCCGGTTTCCTCTCACGTTCCAAAGACGAACGTGTTAGGAAGTTGCCGGCATGCTACGTTGGCGCCGGAAGCTTGGCAACACATGCGGGCTACCCCCAGAACATGCAAAAGATGCATTTCACGGTGTGTTTCGATGTACATATGACTAATAAGGATATCTCTTCTCTCTCTAATCCTGATGTCAATTAACTGAACTCTATCCCAAATTGGGATTGGCCACTATGCGAAAGGAAACAGGTCTTGTTCACCCCATCTAGGCTTATAGTTTTATTCACCTCAATTATATTTCCTCTCAGTGTCTTTTGTTTCAAAGAAAATGCCAGCCAAGACCGCGTCTCCTCATCCCTGGTAACTTCTTCTCCAATAGTTGAAAGGGTGTTAATTTAATGTCTTATCCAGAATGTAGGATAACTGACAATACTGCACTCCATGGAATTACCTGTCTAAACTTGTCTCAAAGAAGGGGCCATAAACCCACAACCCTGAAATGGAAGCACTGTCCATTGAATCAAAGCAGATACCACAAGATTAGAAGGTGGGTACGAGTAATCAGAGAACCATTCACTAAAATCGTGACAGGTCACTCAGTACCCATCCACACCACACCGTTGGCAGAAGTTTGCACTACACCTTCATGAATAGTGGCATCAAACATTGTGAAAACTCTTGGAAAAACAAAACAAAAATTAATGTCAAAGTTGTTACTGGGAAAAAAAAGAGTAACTTGCATTGACACGTTGGCTGCTGGGAACGAGTGAAAAATTTAAGAGCCAGAATTCTCACCTTCTGTCTACTCTGGAATCATTCATATGGAACTGTCCCAACCCTTCAGGGGCTCCTGAGCAGCTGTCTTTTGGCCATCCACATGCATAAAAAAAACTCCTCATATCAAACTGATGGTCAGTGACCAGAAATCTGGCATCTGCGGGTGCAATCTTAACCAAACACTTTGATTAATTGATGTTCCCTCCTCCCACCTGTTGCTTAGATTTTCCAACTCCATTGGCAACAAGAATGAGAGGGCAAGGAGGAAGCCTGTTCCCAATAGCTTGTTAATGACACATCATCAGGTATTGCTGGATGTAAATTGGTGAATTGGTAAATTAGTTTATTATTGCCGCATGTACCGAGTTACAGTGAAAAACTTGTCTTGCATTTTGTTCATCCAGATCAATTCATTACACAGTGCATTGAGGTAGTACAAGGTAAAACAATAACAGAATGCAGAATAAAGTGTCACAGTTACAGAGAAAGTGCAGTGCAGTCAGACAATAATGTGCAAGGCATAATGAGGTAGAGTGTGAGGTCAAGAGTCCATTTTATCATACTAGGGGACCGTTCAATAGTCTTTAACAGTGGGATAGAAGCTGTCCTTGAGCCTGGTGGTACATGTTTTCAGGTTTTTGTATCTTCCACCCAATGGGAGAGGGAAGAGAGAATGTCCGGGGTGGGTGGGGTCTTTGATTGTGCTGGCTGCTTTACCAAGGCAGAGAGAAGTATAGACAGAGTCCACGGAGGGGAGGCTGGTTTCCCTGAAGTGTTGAGCTGTGTCCACAACTCTCTGCTGTTTCTTGCAGTCTCGAGCAGAGCAGTTGCCATACCAAGCCATGATGCATCCAGATAGGATGCTTTCTATGGTGTATCAATAAAAACTGGTTAGAGTCGACAGGAACATGCCAAATTTCTTTAGCCTCCTGAGGAATTAAAGGCACTGGTGAGCTTTCTTGGCCATGGCATCTACGTGGTTGGACTAGAACAGTCTATTGGTGATGTTCATTCCTCAGAACTTGAAGCTCCCAACCCTCCTGACCTCAGCACTATTGTTATAAACAGGAGCATCTGAACCGCCCCCCCCCCCCCTTCTTGAAGTCAAAACTAGCTCTTTTGTTTTGATGACATTGAGGGAAAGGTTGCTGTTATGACACCATGTCACTAGGCTCTCTTTCTCCTTCATGGACTCCAACTCATTGTAATTTGAGATACGGCCCTCTACGTTGGTATCATCTGCAAACTTCCTCCTTGGGGATTCTGTGGTCCTGTTCATACTCTCTCAGCCTTTTCTCCTTTACAGTTATAATCAAAGTTCAATGTTTCATGTACTCTTCCTACAGTGGTTATTTCCAGATCACTGTTTACTAGTGGTTTTCATTAACAAAGAATGAAAAGCAGAAGTGGGGTCCAAATGGGACTGAGGTTCCTCAGTAGAAAAAAGAAATAGTAGCAGGAGTAAGCTTATCCAGCCCTTGGTGCCTTCTCCACTTTTCAAAAGATCATGGCTGATCTTTTACCTCAGTCCCTCTTTCCTATACTAACTGCATATCCCTAGTTTCCTTTAATATTCCACAAATGTACAGATCCTTGAATTCTGTACTCAGTGACTAAACTTCCACAGTCTTCTGGGAGAGAGAATTCCAAGGAGTCACTACTCTCCAAGCAGAGGAATTTCTCATCTTCGTCCTGAATGGCCAATTCATTGTGAGACCATGAACTCTGATTCTGGGCATCGCAGCCAAGGAAAACAGCGTCTCTGTATCTACCCTGTGAAGCCCAATAACAAGTTTGTATGTTTCAATGGGATCACCTCTCATTCTTCTGAATTCCAGAGAATGGAGACCCAGTTTGTTTGTTGTCTCTTCAAAGGACTAACCTACCATCTCAGCAATCAATTTGGCGAACCTCCCTCCAACACAAGTATACTTTTTCATTGATAAGGTCTAGATCTATGCACAATGTTCCATGGCTACAATTCCAGAAGGACATTTTTGCCGTCAAATTCCACTTGTTATTTTAACTCCCAAATTGGTCAATCTCACATTTTTTCCACATTATCTGCCATGTCCTTGACTATGAAGTTGGACTGTCTCCATCGCTCTGAAGCTTCTCTGTATCCCCCTCACAACCCATATTGCTGCCAAGCTTAGCTCATCAGAGAACTTGGATATATTGTATCTGGCCCCATTATCCCAACCACCGATATATACTGGATGTGAACAATACTTGTAGCACTGCATCAGACAATGACTCAACTCAAAGATAACCCATTTATTCCTACTCTCTGCTTTCTGTCCATTAACCAATCCTGAATCCACACTAGTCAGTATCCTAACTGGTTGCATCACGGTCTGGTATGGCAATCTGAATGCGCAGGAATGTAAAAAGCTGCAGACAAAGGGTTTTCCTTTGCTGACGTCAAACGTGTTCCTGATTTTGACAATATTATAAACCTTTTCCTTTGATTTTATGCTATCTTTAACTTCTCTTGTTAGCCACAGCTGAACCACTGTTGGATTTATAGATTTTTAATAAATGTAATTTATAGATTTTTATGTCTTTGCACTGTACTGCTGCCACAAAACAGCAAATTTCACGTCATATGTCAGTGATAATAAATCAAATTCTGATTCTGGATTTTGTGTCTTCAGGAGATATTTATGGTAATCCATTGCTGGGGCACATTTCAGGATTTTGATGGTGTTTGGACAGATTTTCCCAAACGATTAGATGTTATTCATTTTAATATTCTGACATACTTTGAGTTCACTTCTTACACAGATTACACATTTGAGTGACAAATGTTCTAGGTAATCTGGTGAGTTGGAACGGATTGCAGGAACCAGGCCTCTCGTGAGTCAAAAGGGATAATGGGAACTGAGGCACTGGTGAGTCGGAAGGGAGTCCTGCAAGTGTCATCTGCTTCACCAGATGCCAAACATTCGGGATTTCTGAATAGTGGGATTATTGGAGTTTAATGTACTTACAGTGCCAGCGACCTGGGTTCAATTCTGGCCACTGTCTGTAAGGAGTTTGTACGTTCTCCCCGTGTCTGCGTGGGTTTCGTCTGGGTTCTCCGGTTTCCTCCCACGTTCCAAAGATGTACGGGTTAGGAAGCTGTGGGCATGCTACGTTGGTGCTGGAAATGTGGCGATACTTGCAGGCTGCCCCCTGAAGACTCCATGCAAAAGATGCATTTCACTGTGTGTTTCGATGTATATGTGACTAGTAAAGATACCTTATTTGGCGAAACCACGTGGACAAGTTTCTCACTGTACCTCGGTACAAGTTACAATAATAAACCAATACCAATATCAAGTGTTGGCATCCACAATGTACCACAACCAACTTACACTTACACCTTCAGAGTTTGCTTTGTTTAGATTTATGACTCCAAGGGATATGATGTGTAAGATTTGATGCTCACCATTACACTGGGGCACATCAGAAAATCACAACACTGTCCACAATGGGTTCACACCTAGCAGTCTTTGTGTTCTTTCTGAGCGTCATAGTTTAGGAGAGTTCTCAAGACCTTGAGGAGGAGGTATAGAGAAATTAGGATTGCTCTCCTTCGAGCAGAGAAAAATAAGGGAGAGATTTAACAGGTATGTTAAGTTTTGCAAAACCTTTACATGGGTGGCCAGTAACTAGGTGACACAGATTTATGATTATAGGCAAAAAAAAAACAGAGAAAGGAGTTTCTTTTTATGTCGTGTCATTATGATCTGGAATACATTACCCAAAAGTGTAATGGAATTAAATTTAATAAAGGAACAAGTTGAAAGGTCATGGGGAAAGAGCAGGAGAGTGGGACTAACGAGATAGCTCTTTGGAAGATCTGGGAGAGGGAACTTGGAATGAACAGCCATCTTTTCTGCCTGAGTGAGCTGAGGAGGAAGTCTTTTTCTCAGAGAGTTGTTAGTCTCGGAATTCTCAACCCCTGGATGCTGTGGAGATTGAATCAATGAATATATATTCAAGGTGGAGATAGGCAGATGCTTGAACTACATGGTTATGGGGAGCAGGATAGAAATCAATGGTGCTGAGGTCGAGAGGGTTGAGAGCTTCAGATTCTGAGCAGTGAACATCATAGCCTGTCCTGGTCCAACCACATAGACGCCACAGTCAAGAAAGCTCACCAGCACCTCTACTTCCTCATGAGGCTAAAGATATTTGGCATGTTCCCTTTGACACTCACCAATTTTTATCGATGCACCATAGAAAGCATCCCATCTGGATGCATCACAGATTGGTATGGCAACTGCTCTGCCTGTGACTGCAAGAAACTGCAGAGAGTTGTGGACACAGCTCAGCACATCACAGAAACCAGCCTCCCCTCCATGGACTCTGTCTACACTTCTCACTGCCTCAGTAAAGCAGCCAACATAACCAAAGACCCCAACCACCCCAGACATTCCCTCTTCACTCCCCCCCACCCCCATCGGGCAGAAGGTACAAAAGCCTGAAAGCACGTACCACCAGGCTCAAGGACAGCTTCTATCCCGCTGTTATAAGACTATTGAATGATTCCCTAGTATGATAAGATGGACTCTTGCCCTCACAATCTACTTCGTTATGACCTTGCACCTTATTGTCTACCTGCACTGCACTTTCTCTGTTGGTGTGACACTTTACTCTGCATTCTGTATTGTTTTACCTTGTACTACCTGAAAGCACTGTGTAATGAATTGATCTGTATGAACCGTATGCAACACAGGTTTTTCACTGTACAAGTGACAATAAAAAACCAATTCCAATTCCAGTTAAGGCCAAGACCGAATCACTTGCCGATGCCTCAGGGAAGTAACCAACGTAATCAAGGACTCCTCCCACTCTGATCATTCTCTCTTCTCCCCCTTCCCATCAGCCAGAAGATACAAAAGCTTGAGATCACGTACCACCAGGCTCAAGGACAGCTTCTATTCCACTGTTATAACAGTCGAACAGACCTCTTATACAATAAAGATAAATGTTTGATCTCTCAATCTTACTCGCATGGCTCTTGCCGTTTATTTGCCTACTTGCACTGCACTTTCTCTGTAACTATAACACTATATTTTGCATTTTTTCCCCTTTTGTACAATCTCAATGTACTTATATATGGAAGAATCTGTCTGGATTCCACGCAAACAAAAGCTTTTCACTATATCTCAGTACATGCGACAATAATAAACCAACCACCAATTAACTATTACCATCTTCATGAATGGTGGACCAGAATGAAGGAAATATATGGCCGCCTCCTGCTCAAATTCCTTAAGTTTCCAAATGTTGTGAAATTTGCCGCAAAACAACAAATTTCATGACACATAAGTCAGTGACAAAAAATCTGATTCTGATTTCATATTCAATCATTCAAGAAGTCTTCCCTGTTGCAATCTGATTGAAACGTTTCCTTTTGGAAGATTTGTCTTTTCCTTACCAGTCTCTAGACATTGCAGAATTCCAAGAGTGGCTAAACACAGACCGCAATTTGGAAAGCAAAAAAAAAAGGTAGGAATGCTAAATTTTCAAACTAATCTTGCACCAAATCTGGTTTCTTAATGGTCTGGTGGTGAAGTTTCAAATACCCCTGGCCTCTTTTAATTAGTTTTATGGCTCCAAGAAATTATTGTGTCTACTGTGAACCCCACGTAGCCTTTTGTCTCGAAACAAACACTCCCTTAAGTCATAATCAACATTGGAAGTTTCTGGATCAGTTGCTTCATCGTTAAAAGTTACCCATAGGGTTGAAACACTGAAACAAATCAGCAGTTTATTTCATCAGGAAAGTTGCTGAGGTTGTTAGCAAGTGAATACAAAGGAAACAGCAGGTGACTGAGAAGGACTTTGGGAATGAGCCTCCACAGATCCCTCAGAATAGCAGGCTGAGGTAGTCTGGAAGGTGCACTGAAGAGTTAATTGGGCAGAGGGAAGAAAAATAAGAGCAAGTAGGTCATGCAAGAATTGCGAAAAATACCAACTAGCCCAGAGAGCTAGAGTTCTACATACAGTTGCGGTCAACACATTACTGGGAGGACACTGCTGCACTCGAGAGAGGACAGAAAGAGATATTATATTCATAATGACATTTGCTACTTCGGGACATGCTGGCTCTGGGCGAGCAATCTTATTTGTCCGTGTTTCCCTGTAGCCCTGCAACTTTCTCTCACATGCCTAACAACTCCTCTTTGGGTCTTTTGCCATTAGCCTACACTGAGGAGTATGTGTAGCCCCACTTCTCTGCTCAGGAATGGAGAATTTTAGTTACCTGGAAATACTGGCTTGGCTTGGGTTGACCAACAAACAAGTTAGTAGCAGGAAGAGACCACTCAGCCCTTTAAGCCTGTTCTATCAACTTTGCATTCTGCCCTACCCCTGGTGTCCTCTGACCTCCCTCCATTTGCCTATCAAGTATCAATCCATCTCTGCCTTAAAAATATACGAAAATCTGCTTCCATCGGCCTTTATGGAAGAGAAATCAACCCTCGAAGACTCACAACCCACTTAGAGCAAAAAAAAGCTTCACCTCTGTATTTAATGGGCAATCACTTCTTTTGAAACAGTGACCCCTTGTTTTAGATTCTAGCACAAGAGGAAATGTCCTGCCCATGTCCATCCTATTAAAACCCCATAGGATCCTGCATGCTTCAATCAAGTCTCTTTCACTCTTTGAAACTCCAGCAGATACAAGAGATTTAGTTCAATTCGGTAACGTGTTCAGCACAGACATCGTGGGCTGAAGGGCCTGTTCCTTGTGCTGTACTGTTCTATGTCCTATGTTCTGAACACTCATTTAGTTCACTTGCCAATCTCCTCACCTTCCACTATTAATTCCCCAGATTCATTTTTGTAGAATCAAGACTCATTTTGTTATTTCTATTCCTTTCTAATATCTAAAGAAACTCTTACTATGTTTTTACATTTCTTGGGATATTACCTTCCGTATTAATCTTTCAGTCATTTTTTGCTGATATTTTTATATATTCTGCCCAATTCTCTGATGTGCCATCTGCCTTTCTGCAACAGTATGTTTTTTTTTCTTTAAAATGTTGTTATTATCTCAGTTAACCAGAGATGTTACAGAGCTGTCCTTTGAATGTTTCTTCCTCGTTGGAATGTATCTATCCAGTGGATTCAGAAAGATTCCCTCAAATGTCTGACACAGCATCTCAATGGTTCGAGCCCCTAATGTAATGTTCCTGTTCACTGTAGCTAACTCTGTTTTCATGCCCTCATAATTGCCCTGAGTTAACTTTAAAATATAAGCCCTGGATTCATTCTTTACCCCTCAAACTAAATGTAAAATTCAATCATCTTATGATCGCTGCTACCTCAGGGCATCTTCACAATGAGGTCATTAATTAATCCTATCTCATTGCACAACGCAAGGTCTAGCCAACTCTCTGATTGCTTCACGACCTGGTGTTCGAAGAAACTGACCCAAAACAATGTTAAGAGCTTCCCATCTAAGCTACCTTTGTCCAACTGATCTCCAAGTCTACTTTCTAGTTTCAGATGAGGCAAGGGAGAGATATAATCAAGATGTTTAAAGTTACAACAACACTAGAAAGTGAATAGGAAGAATATATTTCGCTTATTTGAAAGTCAACGTGCAGGAAGCAAGTTAGAGGAGGTGTAATAGACCAACACCTGGAATGGGAAGGTTTTCTTCTGAGGAAAGTTTGGTCAGGCTAAGATTTATCTGTTGAGTTTAGAAGAGTGAAAGGGGACGTGATGGAAGCATTGAATATCCTGAGGGATCTTCAAAGGGGTGGATGTGAAGGGAATGTTTTCTCTTGTAGGAGATTAATAATAAGTGGTTGCCCATTAAGGACATAGATGAATCATGGTATCTTCTCTCAAAGATCATGTTATTGAAAACTCTCTTCTCCAAAGGGTGATGGAATCAGAGTCATAGAACATTGAACAGTACAGCACAGAAAGAGACCATTCAGCCCACAATGTCTCTGCTGACCATGATGCCAAATTAAACTAAAACTATCTGCCTGTACATGACCCATCTCCCTCCATTCCCTGTATGTTCATGTGCCTGTCCAAATGCCTCTTCAATGGCACATTTGTATCTGCTTCCACCACGTCCCCTGGCAGGTGGATTCCAGGCACCCACCACTCTCTGTGTAAAAAACCTTGCCCTGCACATCTCCTTTGAACTTATCCCCTCTTACCTTAAATGCATGACCTCTAGTATTAAACATTTCGACCCTGGGAAAGACCCTGTCTACTCTAAGTATGCCTCTCATAGATTTATATACTTCTAGCAGGTCTCCCGTCAGCCTCTGACAGTCTGGAGAAAACAATCCAAATTTGTCCAAACTCTCCTTTTAGCTAATTCTCTCTAATCCAGGCAGCAGTTTAGTGAATCTCTTCTGCACCCTCTCGAAAGTTTCCACATCCTTCCTGTGATGGGGCAACCAGGAACTGCACACAATACTCTAAGTGCTGTCAAACCAAAGTTTTATACAACTGCAACATGACTTCCTGACTCATATTCAATGCCCCAACTGATGAAGGCAAGCATGCCATATGCCTGCTTTACCACCTTATCTATCTGTGTTGCCACTTTCAGTTAGCTGTGGACTTGCACCCCAAGATCCCTCTGTTCAGTCTTTGAATATTTTAAAGACAGAGGTAGACGGATACTTGACAAACAATGAAGAGAAAGGTTGCTGGGGTAAACGGGAATGCAAACTTGAGTTAACAATCAGATCAGCCATGGTTTTATTAAATGGCAGAGGAGGCTTAAAGACCAAATGGTCTGAGCCTGTTTACCCGTTCATATGTTAATCTAAGACAGAGATTTTTGCCAGATGAGGGAGTGAAAATGCCAAGATGTCAAAGCTGAATAGAACAGCCATAATGGACAGAACAGACTCCAGCAGCTGAGCGTCCCACCCCTGGCCCAAGTGCACAGCATGGTTGCTCCCAAGGCTTCTAATAAGATAAGATACCTTTATTAGTCACACGTACATCGAAACACACAGTGAATTGCATCTTTTGCGTAGAGTGCTCTGGGGGCAGCCCGCAAGTGTCGCCACGCTTCCGGCGCCAACATAGCATGCCCACAACTTCCTAACCCGTACATCTTTGGAATGTGGGAGGAAATCGGAGCACCCGGAGGAAACCCACACAGACACGGGGAGAATGTACAAACTTTTTACGGACAGCGGCGGGAATTGAACCCAGGTTGCTGGCGCTGTAATAGTGTTATGCTAACCGCTACACTACCGTGCCTGCCCAATATTTTAACTGCATTGGCCGGGAATCGAACCTGGTTCTCCCGCGTGGCAGGCGAGAAATGAGTAGCATGTGGAGATGCAGAACGGTTTCTTTAAACACACTCTTGTTGTACTCCTGCTTAATCCAACAGTTGGCATCTAAAGAAAATATTAGCATTTCTAAAGTACCTACAGCATAGCAAAACAGCCCAGAGTGGTTCACAGAAGTATTATCAAACAAAACATAACACCAACTCACAAAAGGAAACACCAAGACAGATGTTGAAAAGCTCAACTGGAGAGATACATTTTATGGAGCATCTTGGAAGAGAAAAGAGGCTCAGAGAAGTTTAAAGAGGGGATTCCTGTGTTGACAATAGAAGACGTGTTGGAGTTTTGAGTCCTGAATATTGCACAAATACAGGCCCTTCGGCCCACTGTGTAAATGCAGGCTAGCAACTACCCATCCATATTAACCCCATTTACTAACACTTCCTCCACTGCCTTCTGGGCCTTGCCAATTCATGTTCTCTTCTAGATAATCCTAAAATGTTGTGAGTGTTTCTGCCTCCACCACACACTCAGGCAGCTCATTCCAAAGTTCAGAGATGATCAACAGTGCCTCCATGGAGTTGTGCAGAGATTTTGAAGGACCACAGGGCAGAATAGAATGCAGAGCTGAGAGAAGCAAGGCCACAGAGACAATGATGGAAAAGCTGAAAACCTTGCCATTTATACATATGTGAACACAGACGACAGTGGTCAAATGTATGCTACTGAACCAAACTGAAAGTGCGAAAATGTTCTTTGAATCGACAAGAAATCTAAGCGGGGACGGGTTTATTCCTCTCTCACTTTTATGTGGCGCTTGTGCAGAGGAGCAAAATGTTTTGTCCATATGGGCCACAGGGGCTTGAGGTAAGAATAAAATGCCATTACACAGGCACAGAAGGACACTGGCAACTTCCTGTACCTTCTGGGTTAAAGAGACCATTGTATCTGAACCAAACAGGCACAAAATGAGAACAAACATAAACTCAAAAACAAGTGGTCAGACACTGATACCAAGTGTGTGTTAAATGCTGCATTATTTTATTGGTATCTTCCCTCACACTTGTCTGGGTAGCTGCTCACATGCTTTGATGACAAAGTCCATTTGAAAGTTATTCCTGTGTAACATCTTGGATACTTTACTACTTTAAAGGTGCCATTTAAATTCAGTTTGGTCCAAGTGCAACAGTCGTCCGTACAGTAATAATGGGGATGCAATGCCTAACATCGAGATTGAGGCAAGTTCTGAGTGAGACCCACCAGATGGCAATAATCTTATTGTGGGCTGAATCCACAGAGCCCAGCCACATCACAAGCTCCAATCTAAGTCAAGGCTGACGTTCCTCAAGTAGCTTATGTGTTCAGAGCAATCAATGCATGTGCAGCCTGTCAGAATTACAAGGCAGAATATCCATGGAAATCTCTTTCCATGTATCCCATAACAGCCCAGGATAAATCTCATCTGAACCTGGGTATTTATCCACCTTTATGCCACCTAAGGCATTGAGTACCTCCTCTAATTATGGAGACTTGCACTAGAATTTCACTTTCCTCTTTGCTGAGTTCTCCAACTGCAAGGTCCGTTTCCTTTGTTAAAACCGATGAAAAGAATTGATTAAGGACCTCACCTACACGTTCCGACTCCACACACAGACTGCCTCTGTTGTCGCTTTCCCTATTTTTATTGCAGCTTTCAAGAATACTGGCCCAGGCGTGGAAGCCCTGATAGACTCTTTCAAAGGGCTATTGCAAAAGGGAAGCAGGGAACTTCCGAGTGGACAGTTACTCCAAGTGGTTTAAGATGCAGTGTCACACCCTTTACCACCACCCAGTGAACCACTGAAGAATTCTGGTCCATTTCCACAACCCATGGGTTATCAGGAGAGCTGACGCCTGACAATGAGCCATAAAAAAAACATACATCTACATCTCAGTGCCACAAGACCTCAAATGGGGAGGCAGAACCTTCTGCCATAGTGTGAAGTGGGGGACCCAAAAACAAGTGATGAAAAGTAGGTTAAGTTTATCTGCATTGGCAACCTCCTTGTTAATATTCCTCCATGCACCCTGGCTGAGATACTCATGAACTGTCGGCTCAGGACAAGGCTAAGTCTGGTGCAACTAAGCCCAGGAGACAAAGCTGGGGTGTGGACATAGGCTCAAACATTCTAGACCACAGGGAAGGGAAGAAAGGTTTCAGGCAGACCTCCTCTTAGGATCTGGGAAAAGTTGCAGAGGATAATGGAGATCCAGGATGTGGATTAGAAATTGAGGAAGATCTTTGAAGATATCCTGCTACTTGCTTATGTCTCTCAAGACCATAAGACTAGAAGATATTGGAGCAGAATTAGGCCAGCTGGCCGATCAAGACTGCTCTGCCATTCAATCATGGCTGATTTTTTCAACCCCATCTCTCGATATATGAGTCAGTGGCAAACAGCTGAGACAGAAGAAAACACAACACATAATTTTGTTTTATTTACACATTCACAGATGTGGACCTCACTGGAAATGTTGGCATTTACTGTTCCTGAACTGAGGAAGCTATGAATCAGCAATACTGGTGGGTCTGGAGTCACATATGAAGGAAGGCAAAGTTCTTTCCCTGTAGGACTCAAGCAAACCTCATCTCGTGATTGAAATTTCAACTGAGATCACACCAGTAAATCCTGCAACTAATGTTCACTTGAGTCCAATAGCAGAGTCCTCTCTTGCTGGGATTCTCTGTCCTTTGTACCAGAGAACCTACCAGAGAGGTGAAGAGATTTCCTACTCATTTCAATGGGAATGTCAGCCAAGAGATTAGGAGGGGAAAGACGGGGAAATGTGCCAGGCTGCACAGGATTCCTGCATATTCCTGCTTACTTTCGACTGAGAGCTAAAAATGAGCCCTTGTGTTCAGTACATCAATTGGTACAGGCAGCTTCCTGTCAGTAGACATGTAATGTGTAATGCATTAAGGGTTTTATTGAGCCAAATCACTGCTTCACCAACTGAATCTGACTTCATAAAGAATAAGCAATGTCCCTCATGGCCTTTCCTTGGTTTAGGTAGGTGTCTGTTTTGCTCTCACAACTATCACTCAAATGTCAGCATGGCATTAACCAAAGCCAAATTACTAGCTCAGAGAAGCTATTCTCTGCAACACTGCTTGTACATCAGTCGGTAACCGTTTCAAAGGTGAAATGACTGGATGGGTGACTGAGCTGGATTGGTGTGATATCAATACTGACTGCTACCCAGGTAAGTGGAAGGTACATAACTCAAATTATAGATTGTGTGGAGATGCAGAAAGTAAGCTTGAGGAAATGCACACAGACTGAGCAAAGCAACTTCATTCAAGGCAAATATTTCAGCGACACAGTTCCACAGCTAATGACAAGTAACACCAAAGGGAGAGAAAGCAGTGGCAGGGATGACATTGCAAAAAAAAATAGAGAGCTATAAAATCTGATGCTTGCACAGTGAAACACAAGGAGTAAATTTTGCATTTCTTGGGAAGACAGAATTAAAATAATGATTGAGTGTGCTCAACATCATCAAATAAATCCTGACAACCTGCTCTCAAAATCAGATCAAATGGCGCACATGATGTCATGCAGGGATGAACTCCCGACATAGGCTGAATGTCAATATGAGGTCATGTGCATCAGCTGGAAATGTATTGGGACGTTATTTTCTACTTAACAGATATGGCTTGAAGCAAGTACTCCTATTATATGTACACCTCTAAAAAAGATCCCAGAAGGGATAGATGCTGCTCATTAGTTTGTTTGTATGGGAGTGCAAGTTGTTCAGAACAGTGCTGTTCCAGAGTACAGGGGCTTCTCCACAATGGTGTGGCCTGGAGAGCCAATCAGCAGATCATTCCTTACCACAACAGTTGAAAGGGATTGTGTTTGTCAATGCAGGCTTGGGGAAATTTGTCCTTGGTAGTTTGCTACAGATACACAACAGAGTAGTGGGAAAACACTACATTTCGCTTCTGGAGGTCAGGTTCACTGAAGTCAAAGCAAACAAACTTGTAATCAGAAGATAAGTCAATATACATCACTGGATTGTATAGTTAGCACAACCAAATGAAGGGTAATCTCTTGCCATCTTGAGAAAGCAAGATGGCGCCAGAGCATGGTGACTCATTGCAAGCTGCTCTCTACAGATCTACTCTGCACTCCCTCAATGCACTCTATACTAATCCAATGTAACTGCATTGTGTAATGAATTGATCTGTATGGTCAGTATGCAAGACAAGTTTTTCACTGTACCTCGGTACAAGTGACAATAATAAACCAATACCAATTCCTATGAACACTTGCAGTCCAACGAAGACCTTTATCACTTTAAATACCTAAACCTTATCCCCGAAGCCTCTGTATTTTTATTGATCAGAAAGATTTCATTGAATGTAAAATGTTCTGGAACATTCTGAATGACACGTCAGAAATGTAGTTACTATTTTGTGTTAAGTATCATGACTCTCGAAATCTACTGTGATAACTGGGAGATGAAATCTAGTGCATGTTATACACCACCACAATCAGGTAAAGAAAGCATCTTTATGAACAAAATGTTTGGTTTTTAATCAGGTTGGAAGAGAATTGGACAATCACTCCATTGTACATGCAGTTTAAGCAGGATACTGATGCTATCACTGCTGAGCAGAAGCTTACAAAATGAAGGTTCTACCCAGGGCCATGTAGTAGGGCCCAGAATCCCCAATAATCATCTGAAAAATTCATACAACATGAGGGTGGATGTGCTCCAGTTCACTGTCTATGTATAGAGTACTCATGCACACAGTCCATAAGCTAGGAAATGCACATTCCTGCACACACCTGGTTTTCTCAGGGAAGGAGACTGGGCTACTGGTGAACCAGCCTTGTGAGGATTTGAGAAAGCACCCACGAATCTCAGACAACTTAGATGTTGTGTGGGTAACTGTGAAGCGTGGTCAGATGGGGAGTGCAGAGGTTGTGTGGGATTGGTGGGAGATGTGAGGAGAAGTGGGTGAAATGAAGTATAGTACAAGGCTTGTTGGTGATGAACGGGCAGCATTAGAAGAATCTTCTAACTTACTTCGAATGATACAACGTGGATTGATGGTGCAGCAGTTCCAAATAAGGTGCTGCTGATGCACATAGACCACTTACAATGCTGCAAACACACCTACACAAAGACAGGGAATACTGCCTGACGCCTGTAAATGAAGGATTTCTAATGAAGAGTATTTGACCTGAAAAATTAACTCTTTTTTCCACAGATATTGCTTGACCCACTAAGTGTTTCCAGCATTCTCTGGATTGAAATCACTGCAGAATAATATTAGGCAGAATATTCATTCAATATTCTACCAAACCTATGTGTTTCTCACCCCCAAAGTGATGAGCACCGGGAAGGGTCTCCGCTTTTAAATGATCAACTGTCTCCAAGTTGCAGCAATAAAGTTATATATTGGGGATGGTCCAATGATTATTTACACAAATTTATTTCCGCAAAGTTACTGCCAGTGTTGGGTCCTTAAATCCCAGTGAAGCCTGCTAGTCTTAACTCATCTTAACCAAAGAGATGGAATCACTGCACATTGGTTTCTCGATGGATGTTCCTTCGAATGACATACAACAAAGTACAAATACATCTTAGGTGGTAGTTGCATCAACATTGATCATGGAATATAGGTTGACGGTAAGAACATAAGAAAAGTAAGTTATAGTCCATACAGCCCCTTAAGTCTGCTCTGCCATTCAGTAATAATCCCCAGGATCTGATGATCTACATCATATGTATTTCTACTAGTTCTCATTCTTCTAAACACCAGAGAACAAAGGCCCATTCTAAGTCATTAGTCATAGAGTAATACAGCATGGAAACAGACCGTTCGGCCCAACTGGTCCACACCAACTACAGCATCTTCCCTGCTCGTCCCAGTTGCCCATGTTCAGCCCATAACCCTCCAAGCTCCTCCTCTCCATGTACCTATCCAAATACCTCCTAAATATTGCAGTTGTACCCGCCTCGACAACTTCCTCTGGCAGCTCATTCCAGGTACTCACTACCCTCTGTGTAAAGTTACCTCTCAGGTCTCTTTTAAATCTCTCCCCTCTTATCCTGTACCTGCACCCTCTATAGTTTTGGACTCCCCAACCCTGGGGAAAAGACTATGACTGCCCACCTTATCCATACCCCTCATGATTTTATAAACTTCTGTGAGGTCACCCTTCATTCTCCTACACTCCAAGGAATAAAGATCCATCGTGGCCAACCTCTCCCCATAACTCAGGCCCTCTAGACCAGGCAGCATCTTCGTAAATCTCTTCTGCACCCTCTCCAGCTTGACAATGTCTTTTGTATAACAGGGTGACCAAAACTGCACGCAATGGAGTATGGCCTCACCAACGACTTATATAACTGCAACATAACGTCCCTACTCCGAAACTCGATGTACTGACTGATGACGGCTAGCATGCCTAACGACTTCTTCACCACCCTGTCTACTTGCGTGGCTGCTTTCAGCAAACTATGTACTTGTACTCCCAGGTCTCTGTGTTCCACGATACACGTCGGTGCCCTGCCATTCACTGTATAAGTCCTACCCTAATGCACACATCACACTTATCTGAAACCCATTTGCCATTCCTCAGCCCATCTCCCTAACTGATCAAGATCTCCTTGCAATTCATTATAACCTACTTCACTATCAACAAGACCCCCTTATTTGGTATCATTAACAAACTTGCTAATCGTTCCATGAACATTCATATCCAAATCACTTACATACATCATGAATAACAGAGGTCTCAACACTGACCCCGGGGGCACCCCACTAGTCACAGGCCTCCAGTCGGAGAATTAACCTTCAACTATCGCCCTCTGCCTCCCATCATTGAGCTAATTCTGAATCCACCTCACTAGCCCCCCTGAATCCCATGCGACCTAACCTTCCAGATCAGCCTGCCATGCGGGACCTTCTCAAAGGCCTTACTAAAATTCAGATAGATAACATCCACTGCCCTATCTTCATCTATGCCCCGAAGTTACCTCTTCGAAAAACTCCAAAAGATTCGTCAGACATGACCTCCCGCACACAAAACCATGCTGGTTATTCCTGATCAGGCCTTGACTATCCAAGTGATGGTAGATCTTGTCCCTCAGAATTCCCTCCAGTAACTTCCCTACAACTGAAGTCAGGCTCATTGGCCTGCGGTTCCCTGGCCTGTCCTTGCTACGCTTCTTGAACAATGGAACAATGCTAACCACCCGCCAGTCTTCTGGAACTTTGCCAGTGGCTAACAAATTGCCCAAAGGAGAACCCTCTTCCTTTTGGTTGAATGTATTTTATAGTAGATTTTAATCATAAAGATAGCTTTGCATTTCCAACAAACCAAAGGCATTACAGCCAATGAAGTACCCTATAGTCACTGTTTCAGGAAACACAACAGCAAATTTCTATCCAAGAAGCCTCTCCAGTGAGTACTTTCTGAAAAGTACTTCACTTTGAGAGAAAGTACATTGAGACATTCTGATATTGCAAAAGATACTTTCTAAATGCAAAATTTTCTATGAGCCAAACTTCTTAAGGAGAAAAAGTTCATAAAAAGTACAACATGCTAGATATTAGAAATTGCTCAGATCTTGCACTGCAGAACTAATATTTCTGGTAAGTCAACGATGTAGCTTTTGCACATCAGATTGGATACTATCTCAAGCAGCTGTCCAATTAACACAGGAGATTACCACAGTAAATCAAAGTATATTAAAATATGATGGAATAGAGAAGGTGGATTTCACCACACACAAAAGTAATATGCAATCGGACTGCTAAAATGCAAAGGAGAACAATTTGCATTCATTAGATTTTCATTATTTTAGTTGTATCACTGTCTTTACAGTGGGATGCACCTCCCATGTATGCCATGGGGGAATTAAGCTCGTTAAAGCCATCTCTAACTGAAATCTACATATTTAAGATGTCATTTAATTGTTAAAGTCACAGGCTCCAAAATAAGGACCTGCATTACTGGCACACAAAGGTTGATACAGAATCCAATCCTTATCCCACCAGTTACCTTCTGACTTCCCAAACTGCAGACAATGGAAATCTGAAACAGCATGAGAAAATGTTGGAAATGCACAGCAGTAGGAGGGAGAAACAAAGGTAACATTCCAGGTGGGTAGCCTTTCATTGGAGTCTGATCACTTGCAACGTGAACCCCTTTTCTCAATCTGGACCTACTGATCTTTTCCAACATTTTCCCTCTTTACTTCAAAAAAGAATGTCAACATAAGTTTTATTTCAGCTATCCCTTTAAGACCACCTGTGGGGACTTGGAGGCATATTGGCTGATGTCACAAGAATGACTACACCTGAAAACCACTACATTAAGCTTCAAGCAAACACCCAACTTACGGACACCATAGATATGAATGAGCTTCCATAATATTATTAAATTAAGAAGTCTGACATACATAGGTACATTCATCCCTGTGAATGGCAGAACTAGTTTCCTCTCCGTCTCCATCTTTGGTAATTGATCTTTCTTATCAGTCTCCCGTGTTTTTGGTATCACTCATTACAACACTGTGGAGGTGCAGTTACCATATCGAGTGAGCTTTGTGTATTTTCTGATGTATGGACAAAATCAACATGGATGTCTGTATAAACAGAACCCACTCATTACCTGAGGATGACCTGAATTTCCTAGATTTTAGCTGAATGAGCAAATTGAAATTTTTTTTTGAAAGGCCTGACATTGAAGGAGCCGAGAAGTTGTTTTCCATCACTGGTGAATCTGGAATTCAGAGAGTGAACCACGGAATAAGAGTTTACCTTTGAAGACTCAGACAAAGTCATATGTTACCCATTCAAGGGGTTTAGATTCAGAGTCATAGAGTCATACAGCACAGAAACAGCCCCTTTGGCCCAACTCGCCCATGCCAACTGAGAATGTCCATCTAAGCTGGTCCCATTTGCCCGCAATTGACCCATATCGCTCTGAGCCTTTTCTATCCATGTACTTGTCCAAAGTGTCTTTTAAATATTGTTATTGTACTTACCTCAAGCACTTCCTCTGACAGCTCATTCCATATACAGACCACCCTTTGTGTGGAAAAGTTGCCCCTCAGGTCCCTTTTAAATCTTTCCCCTCTCACCTTAAACTTAAATCCTCTAGTTTTGATTCCCTTTCCCTGTGTGAAAAACAACATTGTCTGCATTCACCCTATCCATGTTGCTCATGATTGTATACACCTCTATAAGGTCACCCCTCAGTTTCCTATGCTCCAGGGAATAAAGTCCTAACCTGCCCAACCTCTCCCTATAACTCAGGCCCTCGAGTCCTGGCAACATCCTCGTAAATCTTCTTTGCACACTTTCCAGCCAATGATGTCCAGCTTAATTGGTTTGTTTAAGTCTGGATTTCCACTCCAGAGATTTGTGTATATTCAGGACTGTGACTGATAGATTTTTGGACGCCAGGTAATCAAGGGATTTGGAGATCTTGTTGGATTTCATGATCTTACTGGATAGCAGAGAATGTTCAAAAGGCTGAATGGCTTATTTCTGATATTGTTTGGTTGTTGCCTATTACTGTTACTTTCACAGAGAAGCATCTGGTCTTTTTTGACTCTTCACCAATCCGATATTTAATCAGGCAATTTCTGCAATTAAGGTCGTTGTTAGACCTTGGGTCAAGCAACTCTGCACAGAGCAGGCATTTTGACAAATATGCACAGAGCTTAGGAGACAAGGCTTGTTTATGAGAACAGCTATAAATCTCTTCAGAGAAAAAGTGGGTGAAAAAATTAAATTGCCTCATCTGGCAAATGTTACAGGTGATGACCATAGCAGTTCATCAGTTGAAAATGCATTAGCTCAGGTGCAGTTTTGGGAGATTTAAATATCTCAATTAAAAACCTTACGTCTGAATCTATTTCCTTTGAAAGAAGATTATGGGTCAGAGGCAGTCCAACTGGTGAAGTAAGTGTAGGCCAAATTTTAAAAGAAGAGCATAATGCGTAGACACTCCCAATTTATAATTTAACACATGAGTCTAAAGATTAAACACAACGCTTCTCTGCATCCTCCTCCAGCCCTGTAGCTTTCAGAAAACTCTGTACAGGTAACCTCCATCTATCTGTCAACATGCTTGATCCCAATCATTAATGGAGCACTGTGGACTATTATGGGACCACACACTAGGAGATATATATTGGCTTTGGAAGGACATCTACTAGAATGGTTGCTGGACTCCAAGGGTTATACTGTGAGAGGATTTATGTGGTGTATTTCTGGAATTTAGATTAATGAATGGTTTGATTGAGGTTTGCAAGGGGACAGGATAGATAGAAGCATTGGTGTCAGTTCTTCAATGAAAGAAAATGCAATTTCCAAAGTGTGTGCGTAGTCACTACAATACTAGGTCTTGCATTTCATTTCCTAATCCATTTCATTCTCCCCATGTTCTCAAAAAATCCCCCAGATTCGATCATTCACCTGCACATTATGGGCAATTGACAGTGGCCAATTAATCTAACAATCTGCACTTCTTTGTGATATGGGAGGAAACCGGTGCACCCAGAGGAAACCTACACAGTCACACAGAGAATGTGCAGACTCCATACATGCCATTGGACTCAAAAATATCCCAGTTACCTTTGTGTTACCTTTGTCATCTCTGACCTTGGTAGGTGATGGACAGTCGAAGGAGGAAGTGACAAGATTAGTGGAGGCCAAGGAGAAGGGGTAGATGTCAGGGAGAAGAACACGAGGGAGGGGGGTTAGAGGGAGTGGGGAAAGAACTAATGGGTGGAGACTGTGATGAGGAGAAGATTGTGGAGCGGAAGGTGATTGGAGATGGGAAGAATATCAGAAGATGGGGAGATCACAGTGGAAGAAAAGCAGGTAGAGGCAAAAATAGACTGGGAGCAGCTATTTGCAAGAGATCTTTGTCAGACAAGTGAGGTCAAACAAAAGTGAAATAATCAGGACTAATTTGTTCCCATAAGGGTGAAAGGTACAGACAGCAAGTTGAGGGAACCCTGAAAGTTGAGGGATAGAGAGGCCTGGATAAACGGAAAAGGGGAAGCATACGGCAGGGACAGAGAAAACAGGGGTGGCCCTTCAGGACACAGAAAGTATTGGGGGGGGGGAGGAGGTAAAAAGAAAGAAATTAGGTAAAGAGGTCATGACATATTATTAAGGAAAATCCCACGGCATTTTATAAGTATTCAGAATGATATTAATCAGTTGGTAAGATGGGAAAACAGTGGTTGATAGAATTTAATCCTGAAAAGTGTGAGATTTGACAGGACCTAAAGGTACAACACACATAATGAATGGTAAGCCCTTGGGGAATATTGAGGGACAGAGAGACCTCAGTATACATGTCTAAGGATCCCTGAAAGTGGCAGCATAGGTAGACAAGGTGGTTAAGAGGGCATATTCCATACTTACCTTCATTATCTAGCACCTGGAGTAGAAGAGTGTGAAGGTTATGGTACAACTTTATAAAATATTGGTAGGGTCACTGCTGGAGTACTGCGTACATTTCTGGTTGCCTATGGGAATGATATGATTGAACTGGAGAGGGTGCATAAAAGAGTCATAAGGACATTGCTTGGGATGGAACGTTTTGGTTTTGAGGAGAGATTGGATAGGCTGAGAAGGCAGGGTGGGGGGATGGGGGGAGTAACAGTGGTATACTAAATCATGTGGGGCACAGGCAGGGTTAATAATACAATTTTTCCCCACAGTAGAAGTGTCTAAAACTAGAGGTCATAGGTCTAGGGTAAGGGGTAAGAGGTTCCACAGGTGACAACAGATCTTGGATCAGTTGTTCATTTAAAATCTAACACTGGGATATTTTTGTAGCCAAAGATATTAAAGGATATAGGAAAAATTGGGAACATGGAACTGAATCAGGATTAGCTTGAATGGTGGATGAAGCTCCAGCTGCTAAACAATCTCTTCTTGTTTCTGTGTTTCTGCCAAAAAAGCTCAGCAAAAATATTCCACCAAACAATGCCAAATAAACCATGATTGTGTGATTCCATCCTGACATCCATTCACTTTGTGAAGATGTTAAAAGGGTCTGTGGCCAGCCTTTGGAATCATTTCTTCCTCAGGATGTGGAATGTGATTCCACACCTCATCCCTCTACCCTAAACATACAATCCCTACGGTACAGCACACAGTGGGTGCAGTGAGCCAAATGTGTCAAAGTTACTCTGAGCATACTGTGACAGTCACTTCTGAACCCATAACCTCTACTGCCAAGAAGATCGAGGGTAGCAGGTATATGAAAGCAAGTATACTATGAGGGTAGTATATGGGAGCAAAGGAGCCTGCAAACTCCCTTCCAAATCATACACTACCCTGACTTACAAATATATAGCAGTTTCTTCATCATCACTGGATCTAATCATGCATCAATACTGTGGGAGCATCCTCACCAGGGCAACAGCTCAGGATGGCGGATGCCCACCGCCTTCTCAAGGACAGTTAGGGGTGGGCCACAAATTCCAGCCTTGCCAACAATGTCACCATACAAAAGGACGAGTATAAAACAAGGCTGTGGAATCCGTCTTGGACACAATTTGGTTATTGTACTGCCCAAGGCTTAAAAAACAGTTTTTTTCCTTTAAACGCAGAGGCCATTGGACAGTGAAAAGATGGGAACAATAGTTCCTTACTGAGCAACTGGAAGGAGGAATGAATTTTGGTAAATAATGTGCAATTTGTTACCCTGTTCTTTGAATTTCTTAAAAATCCGACTTTGTAGCTGTCACTATAGTAGCATCCTTTTCCATCATAGGATTTTGACAACTCTTCAAGGTAAGTCTCACTGGGTCATTAGAAGGAAAGTGGGTTGTAGGTGCCACTTTCATTTCTGTTCATTAACATCAACAATTGCAGATACTACATTGGACAGGACATGCTTCCCACCAGCATATTATTCCCACTGTTCTCATCTGTCAGTTTGCTATTTCCCACTACACCTGAACAGAGATAGAATCAAAGCAAGTTAATTCTGTAAAGTTCCAAGTAATAAAAGGTGTCAAGTCTGAGTGAAAAACAGAATTTTCTGACAGATGAGGATTAATTAGGACATTTCTTCTATCAACAAGGAGAAATTTAAATTGCAGACGTAAAACAAATGTCTTCACAGGAGATCTGAACGATAGCATTTGGGAAATATAAACATAATTTCAAAATATTTAGTCATTATCTTTCTGTACTGCAATGCTTCAAAGAAAATTAGAATTTGGTAAAGCAATTACATAAACTTGAATTCGTTTCTGGATCTCCATGGTTATTCACATACGGATACTAAATCATAGTTAGAGTTGATGAGAGTGCCATACATTTAATCACCTTCTTTGGTGTAGAGGTTGAGTTGAAGTTGTCTCAATGACTGTACAAATACAGCAGCAATTTGTTAACTGCTGACATCTCTCCACCACCCACTTGCATTGTCCCAACACCATTCCAGATACAATGTAATTGACTAATTGTAATGAGGATGCATCAAGCAGAAAATGCAATACATTTTCCCACCAATAAAGGACCAAATGATGCAGCTTCATAAACAGAGGAGGCACAAGAGACTTCAAATGCTGAAATCTGGAGCAACAAACAATCTCAAATACAAGTTCAAGTTACTTTATTGTCACTCACCCATATGCTATAAAAACACATGGAGGAACGAAATGTCATTTCCCCCAGACTCACACAACAGAGGACATACATAAAACAGAAGACATACAATAAACGCAGACAAAAAAAATTGTGCAAGTACAAATAGTGCAAATAATGGTACATACAGAATACAAATTTGGTGCAGAGTTAGTGCAAAACCGAGTTGGATGAAGAAAATACAGAACTCAGTGTGTTGCACTAGTTGTATGAACATGTTCAGCAGCAGCCAAAGTTCTTGTACGCCATTGTGTAAACCAGGGCTTTTGACGTGGCACTTGTCTGAAACTGTCTCCAGGGTATTCAGGAGCATGCTGGAAGAACAGTGAGTCAAGCATCTTCTGTGGGAGGAAAGGAATTTTTGACATTTTTGGGTCGAAACATTCAGATGCAGGGTTTTGACATGAAGCATCGACCACTCCTTTCCTCCCACAGATGCTGATTGACCCACTGAGTTCTTCCAGCAGATCTTGTTTATAGTTTCATGAATATATTGGAAAGAGTAAGATCAGTAGAAAAGACATTCACCTCACTGAATCTGTACTGCTTTATCCATCCCCATTTGGAAAATATTAATACCTTTTATTTTAGTTTGCCCAACTTCTTGAAGGTCCAGAAACAGTTAAGGCACGGCCAATTAGCATTTTTTTGATTTTATTTCTTCACAGGATGTGACATAACTGAAAATGCCAGCATTTATTGTCCATCCCTAATTTCTCCTGAGATTCAACCACATTGGTGGGTCTTAAGTTACACACAGGTTGGATATAGATGGCAGATTCCCCTCTCTGAAAGTTATCAGTGCACCAGTTGCTTTTTACAACAATTTGGCATTAATTTATATCGAATTAGGTATTACCAATTTTAGGTTGTTTCCTTTTTAAATACAATAATAGAACATAGAACACTACAGCACAGTACAGGCCCTTCGGCCCACAATGTTGTGCCGACATTTTATCCTGCTCTAAGATCTATCTAACCCTTCCCTCCCACATAGCCCTCCATTTCTCTATCATTCATGTGTCTAAGAGTCTCTTAAATGTCCCTAATGTACTTGCTCCCACAACCTCTGCCAGCAGTGCGTTCCACGCACCCACCACTCTCTGTGTAAAAAAACTTACCTCTGACATCTCCCTTATATCTTCCTCCAATCACCTTAAAATTATGCCCCTGCGTGTTAGCCATTTTTGCCCTGGGAGAAAGTCTCTGACTGTCCACTCGATCTATTCCTCTTATCCTTAAAATTATGTCCCCTCATGTTAGCTTTGTTCTGTGTTCTCTGTCATCAGTTTCAGATGATTTGCTCTAGTTTGCAGCATTGCTCGTTGAAGCTTCTAGAATCTCTGGAATAAACAGTCATGCTTGCAGGAGCTCCTGAGATTCTTATTCATTCACAAGATGTGGACGTCACTGTAATGTCACCATTTATTGTCCATCCTCAATTGTCCCCAAAGTGAGGAGGCAGTTGAGTAAACCTGGATGGGCCTGGAGTCACATAAAGGCCAACATGGGTAAGAACGGAAGATATTCTTTCCTGAAGGGACTTTGAAAAGCAGATGGTTCGGTTTAACAATTAAGGGTTACTGTAACTTGGACAAGCTTCAATCCCAGTCTTATCATATTGCTTGAATTTAAATTCCCAGCTGCCATGGTGTGATTGGAACTTGTGTCTGTGGATCAATCGCCAAGATCTCTGACTACCAGACCTGTAACTTAACACTATCTCTAAACAAAAGTCAACAGAGAACACAGATAATTAATGCACCAACTTTATTCCTACAAATAAGAAATGGGAGGATAGCAACCTGAAGGTTAAAAATATAAAAATCGAAGCAGGAGTAGGCCATTTGGCTTCATGTGCCTGTTTTACCATTCAATAAGATCATGGCTGATCTTTTACCTCAGTACTTTTTTCCTCCACTATCCTCATATTCCTTGATTCCATAAAATTCTCTGTGTATACCCAGTGATTGAGCCTCCACAATCCCTTCGGGTGGAGAATTCCAAAGACTCATCACCTTCTGGGTGAAGAAATTGCTTCTCATTTCTGTCCAACCCACCTATTTTGGGACTGTGAGCCATTGTTCTGGACACACCAACTAGGGGAAACATCCCCCTGCGCTGAGGTCGAGAGGGTTGAGAGCAAGTTCCAAGGAGTGAACATCACCAATAGCCTGTCCTGGTCCAACCATATGGACACCACAGCCAAGAAAGCTCACCAGCACCTCTACTTCCTCAGGAGGCTAAAGAAATTTGGCATGTCCCCTTTCATCCCCAACAATTTTTATCAACTCACCATTGAAAGCATCCCATCTGAACGCATCACAGCTTGGTACGGCAACTGCTCTGCCCAGGACCGCAAGAAACTTCAGAGAGTTGTGGACACAGCTCAGCACATCACAGAAACCAGCCTCCCCTCCATGGATTCTGTCGACACTTCTCGCTGCCTCGGTAAAGCAGCCAGCAGAATCAAAGACCCCACCCACCCCAAACATTCTCTCTTCCCCCTCCCATCAGGTAAAAGCCTGAAAGCACATACCACCAGGCTCAAGGACAGCATCTATCCTGCTGTTATAAGACTATTGAATGGTTCCCTGATACAATGAGATGGACTCTTGACCTCACAATCTACTTCATTATGACCTTACACCTTATCATCTACCTGCACTGCACAGCTGTTACACCTCATTCTGCATTCTGTTATTGTTTTACCTTGTACTACCTCAATGCTTTGTGTAATGAATTGATCTGTATGAACGGTATGCAAGACAAGCTTTTCACTGTACCTCAGTACATGTGACAATAATGAACCAATACCAATGCCCTCTGAAGCCCCTTCGTTTTTGTCCTGAGTCATGTATATTGTCATTGAGCCCAATGAGAACTTTTGCTCTTGGTGGGTTGTAAATCTTTGGAATTCTCTGACTGGGGCTGTCATTAAGTCCACTTAATATTAAGATAGAAAAATGTGCAGTCTAAAAGGAATTGAGCTTCATGGGGATTGTGCAGCTAATTGGAGTTAAGGCCAAGATCAGATCAGTCATGATCTTATTGAATGGTGGAGCAAGCTTGAGGGGTCAAATGACCTTCTTTTGGTCACATTCACTCCACCTGATACGTCAGAGAACCTGGCCCCTGACAACTAAACATGGTGCTATCGGTTTTCAGCATGATTCTACTGGTGACATTACTGCAAAAACCCCACACCCTCTCCCCTGCACACACCCATCCAATTAACAGGTTGACATTCACTCCTCATTCTGCTGGATTTGAATGAGTTCTGCCATAAATGTGCAGTATAGATGGTTGAAATTTAGGGAACCTAAACCACAAGATACCATGTCTTTTTATCGCGCTAAAACATCTGCCTTCTTGCTGCTACACTCCTCCCTCATGGCAAGCAGAAAGCAGCACATCTTAACATAAAAAGACAAAAGCAAACATTGGCACGAGGTGCTTAGAAACTTGCCAAGCCTGGCAAAAAACATCATTCAATTTGTTCAAAAGATTTTATTCTCTTGAAATGGGGTTCAGGCAAGCCTTGAAGTCGAGTAACTAATTTCCCAGAGTTTATTAAAGAAGAGAAAATCAGTTGATCTAACACACAGAAAAATGGCAAATTGGTTTTCTTACTGATATTTTTGATTATGTGAATTCAAAGCACACTGGGCACTGGAGATCCCAGAAAATGGGATGGAAAATTCAATGCATTCCATCAAATTATTCACAAAGCACTTCTTGAAATTACAGGGAACAGTGTGCTGAAGAGCAGAACATGTAGTTTGCTTAGAAATTCTGATGCAAGACAACAGAATCTGTCAGTTTTAGAGTTATGGAGATACAGCACAGAAACAGGTCCTGCAGTCCACCAGGTCTATTCTGACCATCAACCACCCATTGACATTAATCCTATGTTAATCCCATTTTTCCCATTATTAATCCCATTATCAACTACCCACAGGTTCTACCACTCACTTACACACTAGGGGCAATTTACAGTGGCCAATTAACCCACCAACCTGTACGTCTTTGGGATGTGGGAGGAAACTGGAGCACCCAGAGGAAACCCATAAGGGAGAAGGTGCAAATTCCACACAGACAGCACCCAAGGTCAGGATCGAAGTTGGGTCCCTGGCACTGAAAGGCAGAGACTGATAGATACAAAAGCAAGAGATATGGGGATAATGCAGATTGACATAAAACATTAGCCATGGTCGTTTTAACGGTGTAGCAGGAATAAGGGGCCAAATGGCCAATCCCTGCTTCTAATTCTGATGCTTCTATGTTGGTGGACACCAATGCAGATGTCTAGACTTCCCAGAGAGCAGAGTAAGTTCCTTTCTAAACCTTTCTTCTTTGAAATTATATCGTGATTTTCACACAGACCATTGCCTCTACGTTTAGAGATGCTAAAGTCCTAATTTCCATTTTCAACAATGCAGGTGGATGTTTCAGATCTGGTGATCTATGGATAGATGTTCCCTCAGTCAATGTTGAGTTCTCATTTAAGTGTGTCAAACAAAGCAAATTAACTGGAGATTTGAAATAAAAAACAGAAAATGCTGAAAATACTCAGCAGGATAGGCAGCATCTGGGGAGAGAGAAATTGAATTAATGCTTCAGGTCACTGACCTTTCATCAGAATTGGGAAATTTAAAAAGCGGGCAGTTGTAAGTAGCAGAGGAGGGGAAAGGGAGGGGAGATCAAAGAGAATGCACCCTTGTGGCCACAATAGTCAGAAAAATGATGATGCAGTGTATAAAATACAAAGTTTGCAATATTTTTGATTTTTTTTTTCTGTTTTCTAAGGAGAGGTCTGCTCAAGTATAAAGTTAAAATCTAACCTGAACCCAACCTCACCATGGCAATTCAATCCTGAAACAAGCCTAAAGACTTGTACTATTTCCCACTCCCGATCAGCCCATCCAGCACTGTAAATATAAACATCTCAAATACACAACTGAACCATCTGAGGAGGAGATACTGAATATTGATTATGGATATAACACACATGTTCTGATGCTTCACAAACAATCTTCACACAGATAAAGCACTGAGCTGTGCTGGCATGCAGCAGCCAGACCTGAAACTAAATATGTTCACAGAAAATACGAAAGATCTGACCTGAATCAAATGGATTTAGTTGGGTCCCATTGTGCTCGAGTCAGGTAGTCTAACTGCTAGATCAACACAGTTCTCCTCATGAGATATTCCTAAAAGATTTTGTTTTCTCTATTACACCTTCATGATGTTAGGATATCAAACAGCACTTTAAAAACAATGATGTTACGGACTCAGTGAAAGTCCCTTTAAGATAGAGAGTGTGTGTGTATGTGTGTGTGGGGCGTGCTTACGTCAATAGAAGATAAAGGACGTAATGACGTTGTTGAAGAAGTTAGAAGAAGAAGAAGAGAGAGAGAGAGAAGGGAGAGAGACACCAGCCTGCTTGTTTTCTCTATCGATGGATGAGAAACAATAACTGTGTTTGCCACTGAAATCCATGTATGGAAGTTGGAAGTAATCCAGTGGAGTTCACTTTGTTGCTGACCTGTAGAAGGAAACAGGTATTTGTGTGTGGACGACCACGATTCGGATGCTTTTCGGGGTGAGGAAGTCACTACCGAGTAAACACTGAAGTGTCGTTTGGGTTCCATCATGGAACATTTGGATTTCGTATTTACTCTCTCTATATTTCTCTACGTCTACGTCTTATCTTCAGACAACAGTGGTTGTTGAAGAAGCCCTTGCTCATGTTTCACCTTATGGCTTGCGGAACTGAACTTTAAGAACCATTCCTGAACTGGGAGTTTTGGACTTTGCCACCCACACACACACGAAGAGTTTAGTTTTGGGGTTAACGTTCGAGGTTTAACATTTTTGAATTCTAACATACTAACATTTTTACTTTTATTTTACGTATTATCATAAGTAGTGATTAATAAATTAGTTTTTAACACTAAATCATGCTCAGTGTGTTTCTTTTGTTGCTGGTTCGTGACAATGAGAACAAGCTTTCATGTTCAGTTAGTATTGTAATGTAGGAAGTCCAACTGCCATTGAGTTAACAGCAGAGTGTCACAAACAAAAGGGATGTGGACCATGTGCAAACATAAGGGATTAGTTTAATTACATGTCATTAGCTTAATTCAACATTGTGGGCTGGAAGGCCTGTTCCTGTGCTGTACTGTTCTATGTTCTAAGAGGTACAATGGACAGATAATTTATGTTTTAGTGATTTTGTTGAGATCCAGGACATGGGGGAAGACTTTTTGCTATAAATTCTGGGATATTTTAGTTGTGCCCAAGACTCTAGACTGGATTTCAATTTAACATCTCAGTGTCTTTACATCTGACAGAGCAGTACTGCTTCTGTTCTCTCCTGAACTGGCAGACTAGAGTCTGTGCATAAATCCTTAGAATGGGATACAGATCCAAAGTCTTCTGACACAACTGTCACAGATAACACTGTAATATTGCACACCTTCATAATTCCAAGGCACCATTAAACATATCTGATGTGGTTAAGTGCTGTAAATTGCCTCTAGAGTGCAGATGGGTGGTACAATCTGGGGGTGGTGGGATGGGGCCGGGGTGGGGAGGAGTTAATGGCAACGTGAAGAGGACAAAATAGATCGGGGTAGGAGTAGTGTAAAAATGGGTCAACAACTAATCCCGGTGGAGGAACTCAGGGAGTCGATAAGCATCTGTGGGAAGAAAGGAAATGTCGATGTTTCGGGTCGAAACCCTGCATCAGGACTGAGAGTGGAGAGGCGAGATGGCTGGTAGGAGTGGTGAGACAGGATCCCGAAGTGATTGCTGGATGAAGGAGGGGTGTAAGATGACAGGCAGGTTGTGCCAGGTAGTGGAGGGGAAGGGGGATGGAGTTGAGAGACAGAGGCAGGTGGATTATAGAGGGAGGCAGACAAAGAAAGAGGAAAAAAAAGAGACAATGGAGCAAGGTTGGGAGAAAAGGGTATGAAGATTGGAGACAGCTGCTGGAGGGAGATAAACAGGAACACAAAGGGCAATCAGTTCTGGACTCTGATAAGTAAAGGAGGTGAGGATGGGAATCCTTCATTGTAAAAATGGGCTCTTGATGGTCGGTGTGGATTTAATAGGACAATGAGCCTTTTTCCAAGCTGTGCCCATGATTCTATAACTATATTTTGAGACAATTAGGCTGATAAATCCATTAAAAGTGAAGCTGAGCATATCCTCCAGTAACCTTTGAGTAGTGTTACAGTGACAGTATGCCTGAGCTGTGAACTGTCTTGATTCGGATGCCAAAACTAACCACAAGCTAACTGCTCCATTTATAAGTTGAAAATGTTGGGCACAATGTGCCCTGTGTGATTTGTACTGAAGTTGTAACCTGAGATTTGCTGGAGATGTCCTCTATCCAGGGATCTGGAAGCACTCTGTCCTTCCATTAGTATCCTAGGGGAAGTTCTCTTTACATCTGGCACATAACCAAGTCATCATCAGTATGAGCCACATCATACATAGCTTAATTCGCTCTCAAGAAGGTGGAATTTCTAATTCTACAATCAGCTACTCAGTCATTAAAAATGCATCAATTTTTAAGATCTATTGCACTCTTGGTCTTCTGCCAAGAAAGAACTTTCAACACAAGTGGACTGAACCAACAGGGACCAAGAGGCCAATGTTAACCTGGTTGGGCAAATTGAATGGAAATTTAACACATTATCCTACATTAACCCCCAATGACCAAAGAAGAGTAAAATAGAAAAGTGTGTAATACCAGCCATGCATCTGATCATTCAACTGAAGACAGCTCACGTGTATTGTCACCATTCTGTGGGAGACCAGGTGATATATGCCAGCAGTATGTGAAGAATGATAGGAAGATATCGTGCAAAGTCAGATGATAATGCAGTGGATGAGCAAATCATCCATTCAGCTCTGAGATACTGATGTGAAGCCAATGCAGTCAGAAAGAATTGAAGATGTTGCCTTCCTCTCCACTATAAGGATGTCAAGAGAAACAAGTTTAAAATGATGCGCCACAGTTTCTCATGGGCGAAGGTCTATGGCACACAATGGCTTGTAATTCAATACTGAATTGACAATCATTCTCAGAAGTGCCAAAAGCTGATCTGATCAAGGAAATAGAAAATGTCACCCTGGTGCCCAAGAAAATATTACATTCCCCCAGCACCGACATTTCTCATCACACTCAGCACAGAAAAGATTATTTCTGTCAAAAAAAACTTGAAACAAAGTACAAAGAGACATCATATTTTTACACATCCATCTCATTGCATCATTCCAGGCAAACCAGGAGCTGATCATAAAGAAAAAGTAAGCAGGTATCGAGTTGAGCTGGAAAACCCAATGAAATAGCATTCAAGGTTTGGTAAAAATACATACTTTAGCAAAGTTTTTTGTGAAGCAAAAAGGCTCAAAATTTTATCATATAGGCATATTTCTTTAATTCACAGATTGTAAGTCATAGGGTTATACAGCACAGAAGTAGGCTCTTCAACCCAGCATTAATTATCCATCTATACTCATCCCATTTATCAGCACTTGATGTGTAAGTCTTCAATGCCTTGGCAATTCATTCAGATACCTCTTAAATGTGAGATACCTGCCTCCATCATTTACTCGGGTGGTATGTTGCAGATTACAACCACTTTCCAGCTGAAAATAAATCTTCAAATCCCTTCTAACCCTCTTACATCTCATCTTAATCCTATGCCCTCTGGTTTTATATGCCTCAGTTTTTCACTATCCACCCTATGTCCCTCATAACTTTGTATACCTTGATGTACCCCTCAGCCTCCTCCACTCCAAAGGAAACAAGCCCAGCCTATTCAGTCTTTGAAGTCAAAACGTGATGTTTAAATGTGACTGGGAAATTGTAATACAGTGTTCTGGGTGCATGATACACAAGCCACTGTACATACAGCATTACCATTGCTTAATGTGCATGCGTGTTTAAAGTTACTGCTTTAACATTTAAGCACATATATTCACCTTCGATTGCAGAAGTGGGTTGTAATGTGAGGAAGAAGCCCTATTTGTAGCTCCCTTATCGGGCTTATCCATATCTGTGCTATTTTAAGAAGCCCACCACGAATTATCCCAAGCTATCTCAAAGGGTTAGACCCCGCACCTTCCCATTTGCATCTGGAAGCAACAATATTGTCCCAGGCGGTTACACAGATCACACAGGACAGTATTGATTAAGATTAAGATCTTTATTAGTCACATGTACATCGAAACACACAGTGAAATGCATCTTTGCGTAGAGTGTTCTGGGGGCAGCCTGCAAGTATCACCATGCTTCCAGTTGCCAACATAGCATGCCTACAACTTCCTAACCCGTACATCTTTGGAATGTGGGAGGAAACCAGAGCACCTGGAAGAAACCCACGCAAACACAGGGAGAACACACAAACTCCTCACAGACAGGGGCTGGAATTGAACCTGGGTCGCTGGTGCTGTAATTGTGTTACACTAACTGCCACACTACTGTGCCTGCCCCTATTGGACAGCCATCGAACCTTCTGCCTTGGACCAGTTCTCCTTCAATGATTGAGGTAAGGCCCTCCTTTTCCTTTTCAACATTGGGGGTGGGTGGACTGACCAGTCAGATCCGCCCCAATGCCTTCTTCTCCATGGCCTATTGGAGACACATGGTCCATGCTTTCATCTCTGACACACCATTCCGAGCGAACAATGATCCAAACGATTCCTTCTACTGGAATCGGCAATTTGCATTGGGAACCAACTTTTCTGCCATAGAAAGAGACTGCATCTAATATTTACGCTTCCTGCACAACTCTGAAATGATGCACGTCAGAAAACCCAGTTTTGGTGATACTTTAGTGTTTGGCTCAGTGGAGGTCATCCACGCAAGGAAATCACACCCATGTCACGTTGCACAAATCTGCCAAACACACTAAGAACTTTCAGGTTGCAGCCTTTCATGGACCATATGACCTCATAACTAATTGGCCACTTATGCTTCTGCCAGGTTCTTGAATGAACTCTCCAGTTAGTTGCAATCCAGGGTTCTTTTTGCCATAACCCCGCAAACTCGAGTAAATATTCAAATTGACAATGACACTAAACCTTCCCAGAATGTTAATTGACCAGAAGCAAGCTGAACATTTATGGTCCTCTTCTCATATTGCCAAGCCAGCTCAAAGTGTTGGATCCCGTGACTGCCCATTTGTATTTGGAAGCAACGAGGGTGAATACTGTCTCACACAGATCATACAGTAACCACTAAGGACAGACATGGAGTTTTCTGCCTTGGGCCAGTTCTCCAACAAGAAAGGCAAGGCTTTCCTTCTCCTTTTCAGTGTTGGTAGTGGGCAGGCTGACCAATCTGATCCTTGCCCCGGTGCCTTCTTCTCCAATAGCCCATTGGAGACAAATGGTCCACACTTTCATTTCTGACACAGCACTCTGAGCAAAATGATGATCCAAACTATTCCTTCTCCTGGAAATGCCAATTTGCATTGGAGATCGACTTTTTAAGAAGTTTTGCCACAGTAGGAGATTGAATCTAATATTTACACTTGCTGCAAAACTTTGAAATGATGTAAGACTGCATCCTGCCAGACCTTCATGGACTGCTGATGACACATTACCTTTTTCCTTACACCTGCTCAAAGTGGGTTTCACCTCCAATCTTTGTCTGCTCATCTCTGCAAAGCTCTCACTTCCCTTAGAGAAATGTGATCTGCACTTTCCTCCCACTCCTTTCGTGCCAGAAAGGAGCACTCAAACCTTGGCCAAAAGCAACAGGCCAAGATCCCACTGGTGGAGGTTAGTTCCTTCAATGACTGCATGCAGTCTCCCCACACCCAAACCTCCCTGCTCCAAACTTGCCGGTCTGAAGCACATTGGAGCCCGTTGGTGGAACTCTGAGAAGCAGCAAGTCTTTACTCAGTGCAATGGAGAAGCCCTGCCGACCCAAAACACAGCTTTGACAGTCAGCAAATCAGCCCCCAGTCAAAGCATGTAGGAAATGTTAACCATTCCTTGTCTGTTACCAAGGAAATAAAACAATTACAAATCATTGAATTTTAAAAATAACTTACATCAGCTCAAAATGCATAACCTCATTTTTAAAAAATTAAAAGTGTTAAACAAAGCCCTTCATTTGGCCACATCATTTATAAACATTGCTTATTATTACTACAGCATTTTATTATTAGAATACCAGTAGACTGTCTCATAATCTTGAGCTCCAGAAGACTTGAGTCCAAATTCCCACACTAGGTGGAGAGCTTAAATTCAGTTAATTATAAGCTCACCCTTATATTAATCCTTACATGATTCAAGGATCCTTTCAAAGCTTCCTTTGAAGAAGTGCAACATCCAACAGACATGAGGGAATCCATGGATCATGACTGTTCAAAATGGGAGAAATTTGGAATCACACCGGAAATTTTATGTTTCTTTGGAGGACATATAGAAGCTCAGCAAAGCAATGGAAGATATGCACCATCTGCCAAACTACCCACCCACCCCATTGGGCACCTCCTGCCCAGCCTGTACCAGAGTCTATAGCTACCACTTTGGCTTTATCATCCAATTCAAAACCCAGAGGAGTGGAGCTATCAGACTCAAGGGCAGCTTCTATCCCACTGTTATCAGATTCTTGAATGGACCTCTCATACACTAAAAGTTGAACCCTTAATCTCCCGATCTACCTCCTTGTGGCCCTTGCACTTCCTCTGCAGCTGCAACACTATATTCTGCATTTTGTTTTCTTTTGTACTACCTCGATGTACTTATGTGTGGCATGCAAAATAAAAGCTTTTCAATGTATTTTGGTCCATGTGACAATGATAAACCAATACCAATAAACCAATATCAGCAAGAAGTCCTTGATCTCAAAGACAAAGAAAATTCAATGGTGTTAACGCTCCTTACTGAATTGTGATACATTTCCAAATTTCTTTTTGTTGTTAATCCTTCATTTATTGCTTTATTTATTCATGCACATAACGTTGCACTGAATGTGATGAGCAGCATGCTAAACTAGTCAGAGGGCATCAAGACTGAAGATTCACTTCTCCCAACTTCAGATCTTCACCTTGATGATCTGCTCCTCCAGTCTTTGAAATGTTCTGAGGCTGTCCTTCTCTGTGCTCATCTCTCTCAATGACTTCAGCTCTCACAAGAACAGCAGACTGATGCAATTGCAGCACTCAGTCTTCATCTGTCACTCACAGAGGTGAAATAACCTTCACTTCAAATGTTACAACCATGACTAATCTACAAGTAATCACTGCGCAGCATCACCAGTGAATTTGGTTACTCTTTCCAAAGCATCATCGGGTTTAGAGACATCACTTGCTATCGCAGACCATTCAACAATGTTTCACAGTTTTGTATCATTGCCCAACTGCAGAAAAAACAAGCACAGAATAAAGCACAAACATTATTTTATCTTGAGCTCAGTGGGACTGAGATCATTAGTGGTTGGGCCACCAGTCATCTCAGCCCCAGGAGTTTCTCAGGCCAGTGTCCTCAGCCCTGCCTTCTTCAGGTGCTTCATCAATGACCTTCCTTCCATCATAAGGTCAGAAGTGGGAATGTTTGCTGACAATTATCCAACATTCAATTCCATCTGTAACTCCCCAGATAACAGATTCAAGGTTCTCACTGAATTCCTGAATGCTCCTTCTTCACTTTGTAAACCTTTATACAGCACATTGAAGAAATAGCAATCACTTCAAAGTCATTGTCATTCAAAACATAATGCATTTTATTTGTCACCTGTCTCAGCAGGATATCCCAGAACTTAGGAGCTGAAGGAAAATGGGGCTAAATTCATCACAGTTTTTCTTTGAAGATTACTTTTACAGAGATTCAAGTATGTGCTCAAAGACTCCTTGATAAAATGCAACACGCCCATCGATTCCTGGGAATGCCTGACCCATGAACTCTCGACATGGAGAAGGAGACCCAGATATTCTTAAGCTTTTTGTTAAGTTTGTGCAAGGTGGCAGGAGTCTAATTCCCTGCATTTCTTGTGACTTTCCCTTCCGATCGAGTCAGAAAGAACAAAAGTAGGGAGACATGTAATGGCGATCAATATCACTCATTTTGCGCTGCAATCCAAAGAGGAATCAGTGTAGCGATCTGAACTCAGGCAGCCTGTGTAAAATGCTGTGGCACAGTTTTTGTCAGATCCAACACCAGTAGTGCCATCTCTCTAGTTTAAAACACTAATTGAAAGCTTTTCCTGGTGATTAAGAACAAGGGGAAGAAACATAACCAGATAGTTATGCAAACTTCTTAGGCAGTCCCTCAGGATTGAGGATGAATTGCTTCCATTTTAGCTCTGTTGGTTTTGATGTGAATGATGTGGCCAATGTGGAAACCACTGACTCTACCACAGATGGGACAGGAGATGTTTAATGGGGCAGGTGGATGGCAGATGGGAAGTGGAGTGCTCTTCTCTCCATTTACATGGGGCTTCTGTCCGCTCCTGGTACATGGTCTTGAGGTGTCCATGTCAACAAATATCATCCCAGATGCTCCTTCTCCACTTTGTGTGGTCATGGTCCAGGGACAGGCCCTTCAGCCCGCAATGTTGTGCCAAACTAATTAAGCTAATGACACCTAATTAAACTAATCCCTTCTGCCTGTACATGGCCCATATCCCTCCATTCTCTGCATATTCATGTGTCTATCTAAGAGCCTCTTGAATGACTCCATCATATCTGCCTCCACCACCAGCCCTGGCAGCGCCTTCCAGGCACCCACCACTCTCTGTGTAAAAACCTTGCCCCGCACATCTCCTTTGAACCTTCTCCCCACCCCCCATCTTAAATGCATGCCCTCTAGTGTTAGACATTTTGACCCTGGGAGAAAGATACTGGCCGTCTACTCTATCTATATCTCTTACTTTTATAAACTTCTATCAGGTCTCCCCTCAGCCTCTGCCGCTCCAGAGGAAACAACCCAAGTTTGTCCAGCCTCTCCTTATGGCACATGCCCTCTAGTCCAGAGACGATGCAGGTAAACCTCTTCTGCACCCTCTCCAAAACCTCCACATCCTTCCTATAACGAGGCAACCAGAGCCTGTGGGGATTTTATATTTTTTCATGGAGGCTTTGAGCACATCCTTGAGTTGATTTCTCAGTAATGTCTTGCCTGGGGATAAAGCGTCTGCTTCAGGACTGATTTGTTTGGTATGGGGAACCAATGAATGTAATCAGCGCCACAATATTGGGGATGTTGACTTGGGGAAAGATGCGGATATTGAAGACACAAGAGACTACAGATTCTGGAATCTGGAGCAAAGTAAACAAACTACTAGAGAAACTCAGCGAGTCAGGCAGCATCTGTGGAGGAAAATGGACTGTTGACGTTTCAGGTTAAGACCCTTCATCTGGACTGCCAGTGGATTTGGAGGCCAGTGCACAAACTTGCAATCCACTCCAACAGACAGCACATACAAAAATAATCAGCTGTTACAGTGGCAGATACCAAGCAGGCCAGCCAACGTTTCTGAAACTTCTTGGAGAATAACTAATTCACTGATAACAAAAAGAAAACAAATTGGCATGCTTTCCAAAGGGTTCCCTTTTACAGGCCTTTCGGTTTCTCATTATTCTTGTGGACCATCCTTATTAAGACTTCTTTGATGGCAGGAAGATATCACAGGCTGTGATAAAGCACATTGTTTTCAGTTTGCAGAGTACATTTCATCTTTCAAAACCCACCACAATTTAATTCAGGGAAAATCAACCTTCACTGAGTTGCAAACACTTGCCTCATACTGTGAAACAAATTCATTTATGTGATATGGTTCACTTCGTTTGTGCCAGCAGGTTGCTGTGTAGGTCACCTGAATTCAGTGAACATGGAATGTCAATGTTTCTTCCTTGCTGCAGGAATAACTTCAGTCAGTTCCCTAATATTAATATGTTAGCAGCTGCTTGACAAGGACTGAAAACAAATTGTATCCTTATTAACCTTTGTTTTCACAGTTCATGAATGAGGTGAGGGCTCTTAAAAGCAATACGGAAATTAATAATTAACAAAGGTGCCAAGGACCACGAAATACAACTGCTCACTTTAACCCTTCACATTCATTTCTCTAAACCTTTTTGATTTGCTCCTTCCTCATTTAGCTGAGGGCAGCAGTGTGAAGAGGAACAGATAAAAGTCAACGAAAGGTGTAATGCAATTTGCATTTGCTGAACAGATTTTTCTCCTCAAAGGTGCTTGACAGGAAGCAGGAGAGAGCCCAGTTCTAGTGGCAACTCAGCTCATGTTTTACTTTCTGTTGACTTGCAATGATTTTCTGTGTGGACTGTGATCACCTGGGTTTCCTCTGGGTGCTCCGGTTTCCTCCCATATCCCAAAGACATATGGGGCAGTAGGTTAATTAGCCACTATAAATTGCTCCAAGTGTGCAAGTGAATGGTAGAATCTGAGAGGAGTTGACAGAGCGTAGGGAGAATGGAATGAATGTAATATAAATGGGTAGTTGATGGTTGGTATGGACTCGATGGGCTGAAGGATCTGTTTCTGTGCTGTCTCACTCCATGATTCTCTGACCCTCTCCAGTGCCATCGTATCCTTCCTGTAGTATGGTGACCAGGCTGTGGCTTAACTAGTGTTTTATACAATTCAAACTTGCTCTTGGCAATAACAGAGCAACTATGCAATGATCCTATCCCTTGGGTTAGGCTGGGATCCACCACATTAGTCTGTGGTGTTCTACACCACCCACAAATGCTGAACAGAATGGGATGTCAAGAGTTTTAGGCTTAAAGTCTGAGATGTTTACCTTGTGATTCAACGAGTAAGAATCCTGTGTCCTGTATTTCAGCCCTTCCCTAAACTGGATGAGCCAGCTCCAGCTAGATGGGTAATAGGTTATATGCATGACCTATAGTCTAGGAGGTTTGAAAAGGCACCAGAACACTTGATGCTACTTAGCTGAGATGCAAGCTACACTTGTGGATGGCACACTGGCACAGCTAGAACAATACCAGAGACTCAGGTTCGATCATAACCTCGGGTGCTGTCTGTGTGGAGTTTGCATGTTCTCCCTGTAATCACGTAGGTTGTCTCCGGGTGCTCCAGTTTCCTCCCACATCCCAAAAATGTTCAGGTTGGAGGGTGAATTGGCCATTATAAATTGCCCTTTGCTTGTTGGTGAGAGGTAGAATCTAGGGGGGAGTTGATGAGAATGTGGGGAGTATTTAAAAAATGGGATTAAGGTAGGATTGGTGTAAATGGATGGTCGGTGCAGACTCAATGGGCCAAAGGGCCTGTTTCTGTGCTGTATCCCTCTATGTACTTGTGAGGTTTGACTGGGACCACCATCCTCCAAACTCAATGACCTTTCTACTTCATGCAGATTATTGGTAAAATTAAAGTTCTGAACAGGAACCATAAAGTGTCAGAAGTGTTGCAGGGGATAAGGCAGAACCAAAATGACCTTACGCACAGCAAACTTGCTCTCACTTTGAAGGTTAACTTTGCCTTTTAGGCCCCAGTTCCCAAATCAATGCCACTGTGTTTGAAATAAAATTACAGAGGAAGGGAGAAACAGCATACATAAAATTCAAAACTGCAGTTGCTGGAAATCTGAAATAAAAACAAAAGATATTGGAAACACTTGGTAACTTAGTCAGCATCTGTGTAAACAGAAACGGAGTTAATATTTCAGGTTGAAGATGCTTCATTAGACTACCTGAAGCAACAACTCTGTCCCTCTTTCCACAAAAGCTGTCTGAACTGCAGAGTGCTTCCAGCATTCTCTGCTTTTATTAATGCACGTTGGACAAGACAGAGAAGAACTCCTCTTACTTCATGAACATCACTAGATCTTCTATGTGCAACCACAAGGACATTCAGGGTGAGAGTATAATATCTCATCCAAAAGAGTGCAGCACTGAAGTGTCAGCGTTAATCGCAGATTGGGGATCAAAATCATCCTCTTCTCTCTCAAAGGCAAAATTACAGCACTAACTGAAGTTCTTTTTTAAAGAAGAATTCAGTTTTGCAACAAATGTTCTTCAACCTCAATACGTGAACGGAATTGGGCCTGAGAAAGTGAAAGTTAAGCAGGATTTGATGTTAGGCAAGTTAATTTCAACTGATTTTCTTCTGTTTTAATTAAATCCCCATGCTTTTATGCAGCCCAAATGCCACACAAACAACTCTGGGTGTTTATCTAAGTACCTTGCAGCAGCTTATTTGGCATACTGTCACCCTTAATGTTATTGCATAACCAAGTGAAATGGGGGCACTATCTAGGGCAATCCAAAATAATATTGTCATAGAAATGCAAAAGTCTGTTATTGTCCAGAAGAACATGTCTGCTGCAGTTCCATTAAATCTGATGCTCCAGGACCTCATGCTGATGTCATTAGAAACTCCTTAGGGTGTTAAACATGGCCAGTATTCAGGTTACTGGTGGTGTATAAATAGACACAATGAACATGAGGGGTTGTCAAGTGCGGGAGGATAAATGAGAGAACTATTAGAGCACTCCCTAAATGCACCTTCTGCAGTGTGATATGGAATGTTCGCTTCCATTACCCACACTGCTGGTTTGTTCTACATTGGGAATTCGCATCTAACTGTGCTAATTATAGACGTGGGAACATACAGTCAAGGATAACAACTTTCTGCAGTCTCCCAAACTAGGACACTCAGGACAAAGCTCATCCCGGCTAACTTTCAAGCTGATTTACGATCAAATCTTACCCCAGCAATGCCCTCACATTCTGTAAAATAGTCTTTGCTGTCCAAAACTATATGAATTTTCTCGCTGTTACCATTGGGTAGGAGGTACAGTAGCCTGAAGTCCCACACCACCAGGTTCAAGAACAGCTCCTTCCCTTCAACCATTTGGTTCTTGAACCAACCAGTAAAACCCTAATCACTGCAGTTTAGCAACTCTGTGACTACCTTGATCACTTTGCACAAAAAATGTTCCTCCAATTATGTTCTTTCTTGTAAAAGTTGTGTACAATTTATGTTCAATTTATGTTTTTCTTGTGAATGCTGCTTATCTGATGCTATGTGCCTCTGATGCTGCTGCAAGTAGTGATAAGGGTTTTGCTGGTTGTTTCAAGAAATGAATGGTTGAAGGGAAGTAGCTGTTCCTGAACCTGCTGGTGCGAGACTTCAGGCTTCTGTACCTCCTGCCCAATGGCAGCCGTGAGAAAATGACATGGCCCGGATGGTGGGATCTTTGATGACGGATGTTGCCTTCTTGAGGCAGTGCCTCCTGCAGATACTATCGATGGTGGGGAGGAATGTGCCCATGACGTACTGGGCTGAGTCCACGACTCTCTGCAGCTTCTTATGTTCCTGCACATTCAAGTTGCTGTACCAGACCCTGATGCAACTGTACATCTGTAGAAGTTTGTAAGGGTGTTCAGTGACAAGCCGAAAATCCTTAAACTCCTAAGAAAGAAAAGACGTTGGTGCGCTTTCCTTATGACTGCATCTATATGCTGGGCCCAGGACAGGTCATCCGATATGTTAACTCCAATAAGTTGTCTCCAGCAGCCTTTCTGGGTCTCTCCCTATTCATTGAGTGAGGAAGTTTCCTCTCTTTGACTATCTTGGTGATCAACTGAAGACATCCTCCCTGCAAATGGAATCATGCTCTTGGTGTCCAGACTGCTGTGCCTCAGCATGTAGAAGTCTTGAGGCAGAAAAATGACCTGCTGCCTCACAGCTCCAGCGATCCAGGTTGTACAGAGTTTGCAATTCTCCCTGTGACCGCATGGCTTTCTCTGGACGCTCCAGTTTCCTCCCACGTTGCAAAGACATGCGAGTTGGCAGGTTAATTGGCTGCTGTAAATAACCTCTTATGAGTGGGTGAGTAGTAGAATCTGTGGGGAGTTGATGGGATTGTGGAGAGAATAAAATGGGATTTGTGTAATGGAGACACAAGAGACTGCTGATGCTGGAATCTGGAGCAAAAAACAAACTGCTGGAGGAACTCAGCCTATCAGACAGCATCTGTAGAGGGAACTGGACAGTCAATGTTTTGGGTTGAGACTGTTTCAAAGTTGTATGAATCCAGGACTATGTGTGTGAACTAGCCACTAAATTACCACGAGTGTGTAGATAAGTGGTAGAATTGGGGGAGGGGTGGGTAGTGGGTGGGGAGGTGGTTGATGGGAGTATGGGAAGAATAAAATGTAATTAGTGTGGGATTAGCGTAGAACTGGGTGCTTGGTGTACGGCACGTACTCAATAGACCTTGGTCGCATATTGTATGACTCAGACAATGGTGGCTTCCAGCCCTACTCCAAAGGCTTGATTGTAAAGCTCTGGGCTTGCTGCTCCAGTGCAGTGCCGTGAGAGCTCCACTTTTAGATACAATGATAAGACAAGGTCCTGCCTGCTTTTCCTGGTGGATAAAAAGATTCCATGACTCTCTTTCAAAACCACAGGAGAGTTCACTCTGGTGTCCTGGCTTATTTTTATCCCACAACTAACACCTAAAAAATTGATTTAAAGGTGATTAAAAAATCACGACGTGACCTTTCTCCGCCATGAGTCGTTGGATAATAATGGTGAGTTTATCAAACTTGCCACTGTTATACCAATGAATTCCAGCCCCTAGTGCAATTTAAGAGACTCTTGAAGTTGTATATCCATTCTGAACACATTATGTTTGGTTCATCATTATTCAACATAGATTTTGGCAAATATGGCAGTTTCTGGTTAGGATAAGGGTGATCCAATGAATTTGGATTTCCAGGAAGGATTTGATGAGGTGCCAGGCAAGAGGATATTGGCATGAATTTGCGATTGGTAAACTGTCAGAGAGCAGAGAGCAGGACAAACAGGTCATTTTTAGGTTGGGAGATTGGTAATTGGTGATTAGTTTATTATTATCACATGTACTGAGGTACAGTGCGAAGCTTTTATTTCCAAGCCATCCAGACTGATCATTTCATACATAAGTACATTGAGGTAGTACAAAAGGAACAACAATAATGGAATGCAGAATATAGTGTTACAGAGAAAGTGCATTGCAGGTAGACAAATAAAGTGCAAGGGCCATGACAAGGTAGATTGAGAGATCAGGAGTTCTTTATCATAGAATTATAGAACCATAGAATGGTACAGCACAATATAGGCCCTTCGTCCCACAATGTTGTGCCGACCTTTAAACCTCGCCTAAGACTACCTAACCCCTTCCTCCCACATATCCCTCTATTTTCAATTCCTCCATATGCTTATCTAGCAATCTCTTGAATTTGACCAATGTACCTGCCTCCACCATCGCCCCAGGCAGCACATTCCATGCCCCAACCACTCTCTGGGTGAAAAACCCCCCTCTGATATCTCCCTTGAACTTCCCACCCATTACTTTAAAGCCATGTCCTCTTGTATTGAGCATTGGTGTCCTGAGAAAGAGGTGCTGGCTGTCCACTCTATCTATTCCTCTTAATATTTTGTACACATCTATCATGTCTCCTCTCATCCTCCTTCTCTCCAAAGAGTAAAGCCCTAGCTCCCTTAGTCTCTCCTCATAATGCTTATTCTCTGAACCAGGGAGCATCCTGGTAAATCTCCTCTGCACCCTTTCCAACGCTTCCACATCCTTCCTATAACGAGGCCACCAGAACTGGACACGGTACTCTAAGTGTGGTCTAACCAGAGTTTTGTAGAGCTGCATCATTACCTCGTGGCTCTTGAACTCAATCCCACGATTTATGAATGCTAACATCCCATAAGCTTTCTTAACTACCCTGTGAAGCAACTTTCAGGGATCTGTGGATATGGACCCCCAGATCCCTCTGCTCCTCCACACTACCCAGAATCCTGCCATTAACTTTGTACTTTGCCTTGGAGTTTGTCCTTCCAAAGTGTACCACCTCACACTTCTCCGGACTGAACTCCATCTGCCACTTCTCAGCCCAGCTCTGCATCCTATCAATGCCCCTCTGCAATCTTCGACAATCCTTCACACTATCCACAACACCACCAACCTTTGTGTCGTCTGCATATAAGAGGTCGGTCCAAGAGTCTTACAACAGTGTAGTCGATGCTTTGCGTCAAAACCCTGCATCAGTACTGAGAGCAGAGAGGAAAGATAATCAGTATAGAGAGGAGAGGGAGATTCATGAGACACAGACCAGGAGGTGATTAGTGGACTGAGGAGGGGTGAAGGATATCTGGTGGATGGAGCCAGGTAGGAGAGGGGAGAGGTGGAGTTGGAAAGCAGAGGCAGGTGGGTGATAGGTGAAGGCGGACAGAAAAAGAGGACAGATGGTTGGTGGAATGGTGGGTTTGTAATGAAAGGAGATATTAAACAGACTGGGCCTAAATCCTTTTCCGTTCAGAAGAATGAAAGGTGATCTAATTGAAACGTGTAATCGGTAATTAGTTTATTATTGTTACATGTACTGAGATACAGTGAAAAGCTTTTGTGTGTGTCCCATCCAGACAGATCGTTCAAAACATAAGTACATCGGGAAAAGCAACAACAGAATGCAGAATATAGGGTTACAGTTACAGAGGAAGTGCAGTGCGGATAAATGAGGTGCAAGGGCCATGATAAGGTAGATTAGAAATCAAGGGTTCATCTGTGCTGCACAAGAGGTCCATTCAAGAGTCTGAAAATGGTGCAATAGAAGCTGTCCTTGAGCCTGATAGTGCATGCTTTCAAGCTTTTGTATTTTCTGCCTGATGGAAGGAGGGAGAAGAGAGAATGTTCTTTAAGAGCTTAAGAGGATGTTTACTCTGGCTGGGGTGTCTGCAAATGTGGGTCACAGTCCCGTAAAGTTTGGGCATTCTGCAATAACATGAGAAGGATACCTTCACTCAGTGAATCTTTGGAATCCTCTAGCTAAAAGGCCTCGGGAGGCTGAGTTGTTGAATATATTCAAGACAGATGCTGGTATATTCTTGGATATCAGGAGGATAAAAAGATATGGGCCTGGTTGTGGTGAGGCAGAAAATCTGCCTTGTTCTTATTGAACAAAAGAGAAGCATCTTCAAATAGCCTCCTCCAGCTTTTAGTCTTAATGTTCGTTTGTCATGAAATGTGTATTGTTCTCCCTCTTTGGATTGCAGAGTGCCCTATCGATTTGCAACGAGAGAGCTGGATCCTCAAAGAAGCATTCGTGGCCCAAACACATATATACATTAGCATGCACAGAAACCTACAGATATAGACACTCATTCAGACAAACATGAACCTACACAAATGTAATGGCACAGATTTTGAGGTTATGAAAAGGGCAGGGCTTTACCAGCACCACTTGGAGCGAACCAGTGGTCTAAGAATAGTAAGTGCAGTTCCATGTCCATCAAGGCAGGGTCCATGATGATGAGCCAAGGAAGCAAAATACTTAAGACCATAGCACAAGGGGCAAACAGGTGCATAATGGAAGTATAAGAGGTAAAAGAATATGAAGACAGCTGAAAAAACAGCAGTAATCATCTCATACTCTTGCAACTTCAGGACAACAAAATGATACTCGAATTCTCGGTTGTATTGAAATAATTAATAGATACCATAATTGCAAATTCTCTCAATGCACACTTTTGATCTCTCATCGATTTAACTTACAATTAGCCCTAAATCAAATCACTGAGTGATCAAAAATTCATCTTTGGATTAACATAACCCATCTATTTTTACAAGGCAGGGAGCCTCAGCATGGTACCTCTGCGCTCTAGGTACCAGAGCTGCGTCAGCTCTATGGGACTGTGTCTCCAACCTTAGCATTTCACTGCCAAGTTAGCTCCCTCAATACCAATGTGTTCATCTGCTTCAATAAAGTTGCTATGAATAAATTATGCATGCACATGTCTACCTGAATATAGATGCAGAATAACTCATTCTATCCATTGTTAATCAGTTTACCAGAATACTTACTTAAAAGAAGTATGAACTGTGGTTATTACTTATTTAGATAAATGCCATTTTCATGTCCTTTGAATATTCTCAGGACTGCTTTGAAACAGAGAAAAATAAATAATTTAATTTAAGTAATTGGAAACTCCATTGTTTAACATTCCTTTTCAACATGTTTCCAGAGGGTTTCGAATGCCAAGGAGATTTTTGGAATTGATTTTGTGATTGGCACAGCTTTCACCTCAATCTTCCCCTCCAGGTTAATGCTGATGTCATTCCCTGAAGTTCAGGAGATTACTTAATAAAAGTTTTCAACAGCAGTTGAGAGAAACTGTTCAGTTGCAGGAGTCGTGGACTAGAGGGCAGAGTCTATAAATTGAAGTGAGACTTTTCGGGAGTGAAGTAATACTTCTATAAGCAGAGGGTAGTAGAAATCTAAAAATCTGCAAATGGCAACTGATGCCAGATCAATTATCAATTTCAAATAGATTTTTGACAGTCAAAGTTATTGAGGGATATGGGAGAAAATGAGGATTATGAAGTTAGGTCCCTAGTCATTGGCAGTCTTATCGAATGGCAGAATCCACAATTACCAGAGTGTTAAAACTAGTCTCTGGAGTACTGCAATCAGTTCTGGTCACCCCATTGTAGGAAGGATATGGAGGCTTTGGAGAGGGTGCAGAAGGAGGTTTACCAGAATGCTGCCTGGTTTGAGGGAATGTATTATAAGGAGAGGTTGCACAAACTAGGGTTGTTTTCTCTGGAGCAGCAGAGGCTGAGGGGAGACCTGATAGAAGTTTATAAAATTAAGAGAGGCATGGATAGATTTGGCAGCCGGTATCTTTTTCCCACGGTGGAAACATTTAATACCAGTGAGCATACGTTTAAGATGAGAAGCGGTAATTTCAAAGGAAATGTGCAGGGCAAGTTTTTTTTAAACACAGAGAGTGGTGGGTGCCTGGAATGCACTGCCAGGGGTGGTGGTGGAGGCAAATACCACAGAAGTGTTTAAGGAGCTCTTAGACAGGCACATGAAGGTGCAGAGAATGGAGGGGTATGGACCTTGTATAGGCAGAAGAGATTAGTTTAGTTTGGCATTTAATTACGAGTTTAATTTGTTCAGCACAACATCATGGGCAAAAGGACCTGTATCTGTGCTGAACTGTTCGATGTTCCATGTGAGTGTTGATGGGAAAATCTAGACTGTACACTACCTACAAATACTCAAGAGGTCAGCCAGCTTCTGTGAAGAGAGAAACCAAGTAATTTTTTGTTTCGACTTTTGATCTTTAATAATAGCTGGTCCTTCTGGTGAAACTACGTTAATTCAAAACATTAACAGAGCATTTTCTTATCACTGTCACTGCCTGACACATTGAGTGTTTCCATCGATTCCTAGTTTTATTTCGGAGGTTCAGGCTCTGCAGTATTTTACTTTTGATTACCACACAACCCTGTTCTCCTGTTAGGCAATGCTTGTGGAAGTGGGTTGGAATTTTCAGCAGCAAACCTGCCAGTTGTGAGACGATTGGAGGAGGAAGGTGTTTTCCAGTGTCTGGGAAATAAAGATATTATGATATCGTGGTTGTGCTGCTTCGGAAATCTCATCAAAGAATTCTCTATTTTCACTCAGTGCTGTGGATACAATCCTTGTAAAACGATATGGTTCTTTATGACTGTAACATGTTTTAAATATATTTCATTTACATGTATAAAAATGTATACATTAGAATATTACTCTACCTCAATTTGTTTTCACTCATCATTCAAAGTCATTCATTAAGGTCTAACTATTTTTAACACTGGTCAATAACAATTATTGGGCCATGTAACTCACTGGTTTAATGTAAATGAAACACATAAAAATTATTGCTACTTTATTGTATTGTGCACCTGATATGCATGCATTGGCATTTAATCAAAATAATCATCATATTCTGACCCGCTTTCAGGCTCCCACGATGTGCCTTAGAGGGAGGTTTCATATCCCACACCAGAGGCTTGAGGAGAGAAATTTCAGTTAACCCTCCAGTGAAACATTACAGGAATGCTGCAGAGTTAGAGGTTGTGTGTTTAGGATGAGACATAAAACTGAGACTCCATCTGCTCTCTCAGAAAGATGATTTGGACACCAAGGTACCATGTTGAACCAGAGTAATGGAGTTATCCCTGGAATCCTGACCAACTTTTATCGTATTGTACATGGGAGTTTGTGATATGCAAATTCATTGTGATGACATCATTGGCCAGAATGTGCTGTGGATTATTCTGAAAGGGACACAAAAAGTCCGGTAGAGGTTAGTGTAACGCTATTGCAGCACCAGCGACCCGGGTTCAATTCCGGCCGCTGTCTGTAAAGAGCTTGTACATTCTCCCCATGTCTACGTGGGTTTCCCCTGGGTGCTCTGGTTTCCTCCCACATTCCAAAGACGTACAAGTTAGGAGTTGTGGACATGCTATGATGGCACCGGAAGAGTGGCGACACTTGTGGGCTGCCCCCAGCACCTTCTCAGTAACGCAAAAAGATGCATTTCACTGTGTTTCGATGTACATGTGACTAAGAAATAAACATCTTATCTTACATCTTGTAGGTCTTTCTCTCTCGCTCTCTCTCTCTCTCTCTCTCTCTCTCTCTCACATTGGTTCAGACCATTCAAAAATATCTGTCATGGAAACCAGCCTCCCTTCCATTGACTCTGTCTACACATCTACACTTCCCGTTGCCTCAGGAAAGCAGCCAACATAATGAAAGACCCCTCTCCCTTTCCATCTGCAGAAGATATAAAAGCTTGAAAACACACACCACCAGGCTCAAGGACAGCTTCTATCCCATTGTTATAAGGTTCTTGAACATTAGCAATGAACACTTGACCTCACAATATTCATCATGGCCCTTGCACCTTATTGCCTACCTGCACTGCACTTTCTCTGTAACTGTAACACTACATTCTGCATTCTGTTATTGCTTTTCCCTTGTACCACCTCAATGTCTTTATGTGATGAAATGATCTGTATGGATGGCATGAAAAACAAAGTTTTTCACTGTACCTCGATACATGTGACAAAAATAAACCAATTCCAACTCCAAGAGCATTGGATTGCTCTGGAAGGTCCTACAGAAATGCAGGTTTTCTTCTCTTTCTTATTGGTTCAGACTATTCAAAATATAATGCAGTAAGTTTTCAATGCAATTGTTTTAATTTACAGCTCATGTTCTCAGACAGCACATCTCTTCTCTCTGTAGGTGGCTGCTTGCTCTTTTCCTTGGGAAGTGAATTAAACGCTTGTCTTGCGCATCAGCCAAGAAATGTTAACTGTGAAATGCATCCCACTCAGAGACAAAAAACAGATGGAAATAAGACTCCAGAATCAACGTTTGTCAAGCCTGAGAAGAATTTTCTTCTCTTATGCTAATTTCCAGTTTGCAGAACTTTAAGCCAACTATCGGGATATCTTGCATTCACCATTAAACATTAACACTTTTCCTACGCTATTTGCGTCACGTGAGCTGAATTAATTTTATTAATTGATTCCAGTATTGACTGGACATCCATTTATCTGCTTTAAGTGGCTTGTTTCAAGAAAGGACATGCCACTTCCCATTAAATATCAAACCTTCAGCATAGTGTCTCCCAGTATATGCAAATTGTGAAGCTGAAATATTCCAATGACAGGTTTGCCTTCTGCAAGCCTGGCAATGTAAAATATTCTTCTACATTAAAATCTCCAATTGGACAAATGTCATCCCACTAGAAAGGTAAGAGCTTAATTTCCCCATTAAGGTGTTATCTTAAAGACTGTATGTCGAGTTCATATTAGGTATATTTGAGTTGTTCTACTGTACTTTAGGAAAAAGGCAAGATTGTGACACCATGAGAAATTATCCAGACAAAATACACATTCTTTGAAAATTCTATCATTGAAAATAATGTTACTTGCAAAGAGATCATCTCTGCTGCATCTTTCTTCCTTCAAGAAATCCTGAAGAGTTCAATGGCTAATCTACTCATTAAGTACGTACAGAAGCAATGAGGCATTCCTTCTCTTTACTTCCCTGCCCCTTCTGTCTCATCTAAAAAGCTACATTAAACTTAGATATTGAACTCAACCAATCCTGCACTTCCTTCAGGAATCCCTTTCAGCTAAGTGCACGATATTAGTTCAAGAACCACAGTCTCATCAACACTCGAGGATTTTGTCAGTCTTCTGATTTAAGGAGAATCCACTGTCACACCTGCAGTCTTAAGAAATGGGGTAGAAGATATTCATTCAAGAAGCTGCTTCAGAGTACCTCACCAATAGACAAGAGCGCTGTGCATCTTACCTTGAAAGGAAAGGGCATCTCGGTGACAGGACTGACGGGAAGTGAATGCGTGCTGCTGGCAGGACTCATCTCTGCACTCTGGGAAAAAAAGAAAGGACCATCAATATCATTTCAGGGCAAATTACGACAATGCAATCTTTCACTAAAACAAATTAATACTATTTCAATGAACAGCTTTGAAAAAAGAACAGGCAGAAGGATGGTGAGTTAAATTTTAATTTGTAAATTGGTTTATTATTGTCACTTGTACCGAGGTACAGTGAAAAACTTTGTTTTGTCTGCTGTCCATACAGATCAGTTCATCACATCAGTACATCGAGGTAGTACAAGGGAAAAGTGACAACACGATGCAGAATATAGTGTTACAGTTATAGAGCAGTGCAGGCAGACACTAAGGTGCGAGGCCATGACGAGGTAGATTGTGAGGTTGAGAGTCCATCTTATTGTACAAGAGGTCCATTCAATAGTCTTATAACAGCAGGATAGAAGCTGTCCTTGAGCCTGGTGGTACATGGTTTCAGGCTTTTGTGTCTTCTACCCAATGGGAGGGGGGAGAAGAGAGAATGTCCAGGTGGGTGGGGTCTTTGATTATGCTGGCTGCTTTAGCAAGGAAAAGAGAAGTATAGCCAGAATCCATGGAGGGGAGGCTGGTTTTCATTCATGATGTGCTGAGCTGTGTCCACACGCTCTGCAGTTTCACGCAGTCTTGGGCAAAGCAGTTGCCATACCAAGCCGTGATGGATCTAGATAGGATGCTTTCTATGGTGCACCAATAAAAATTGGTGAGGGTCAACGGGGACATTCCAAATTTCTTTAGCCTCCTGAGGAAGTAAAGGCACTGGTGCACTTTCTTGGCCATGGTGTCCACATGGTTGGACCAGGACAGGCTATTGTTGATGTTTACTCTCAAGTAGGACCAAAGTTTACAAACGTTACCATAGCTGGAGACAGAGATGGTCAAACAACATTGAAGGGGATTATTATATATGTGTCTTATTTGCAAATTATATTACATGCATTTATTATTTCTCCAACAATAGCATAAAAGAGAAAACCTCACCTTGGGACTAAGCATCTAACCTCATAGTTACCATAACTTTTTTAAAAATCTGCATTTTATTCAAGCTGTAAGATTTGGTTCAATTACTTGAAGTTAAATTTGGGGGGGGATTAACTCACACTTCTTGACTAATGGTCCAGACTCTGCCTCCTAATCCACTAATTTAACCCTCACACTGTCGAACCTCTTGGTGGAATTAGTCATCACATTGTGAGTGTTCCGCAAGAGTATTCTTGATTGAGTTTGAGCACACAACACTCAGTCAATCATATTTCACATATTTTCTGATGACAGAAAAGGAGACATTCGGCCCATCAAGTCTATGCCAGCTTTCAGAGCATTCTCATCGATTCCATTCTCCCACCTGTTTCCCTGTGATCTATTCTCTCTCACATGCTGCTCAACTCCCCTGATCCCTTTGCCTCCCACCTGCACTAGAGGTAATTTTCAGTAGCCAGTATGTCTTTGGGATGTGGGAGGAAACTGGAGCACCCAAGGGAAGACCGTCCAGGCCCCGCAGTGTCAGGACCCGAGGTCAGGAACCTGGGTCACTGGAGATGTGTGGCAGCAGCACCAACTCCTGTACACGACAACAGAAGACAAATCATCACTCCATCGATGCAAATCACCTCTTCAAAAAATGTGGCAGATAATATTTGTCATGTAAAAAAGAAGCATGTCAGAATTGAGATTCACTCTTGTTCTTAGATTACCAAACAATAACACCAGCTGTTTACAACTGATATGTTATTTTTTTTATTAATTTTTATTTAATAGATTTTATTGCAAGTTTAACTTCTGTTGAATGGTAAGTTTAAACAATCTGGGCTCAGAAATTAAAGTACATTTCATAATTCTGCGCTCAACAAATTGGAGGTTGCAGTTAATAGATCAGAGAACTGGAGGAAAATACATGACATTAAGACAGAATAAGTGTGTCGCTAGCTAAAATAAATGTCAAAATAGGCAAGTGAGAGGGAACACATCTTGGTAAGAAGAATATCACAGTCTTTACAAAATGGGACTTTGGGGGGTCAAGAAATTTGGGATTACAGGTTATGGCATGGTTCTGTTCCAGAGAACTGTTGGTATTCTAAACTGTTCAAAAGTCGGAAATGAACAACAGCAGTGTGTGGGAGAGGATCACAAGTAGAGCTGCAATGCGAGAGCGAGCAGGCACGGGAAGAGCAGCCTCCAGCAGGCCTCACTGGCTCAGTGAGTGAGCGAGTGAGTCTACTCAGCGCTCCCAGCTCTGCTTGGCTCCACCCAGCCCCCAGTTGTTGTGGCTCAGGGGTGAGGGGTGGCGAGAGAAGGCAGGGGAAAATGCCCTGTTCCCACCTGACAGAAGATGTCTGCAGCCCCGCAACAACCGGCAAATCCTTCCCACCAGTCTCCCAAACACTCATTCATATTACAAGGTGTCCATAAATTGGGCGCTCGTAACCAGGGAGGACCTGTACAGATACAGAAGTCACTGATATCGGGATGTAGAGCTCAAAGGATTTATGCATTAGGAAAACAATATGGTTCGGCTCTTTTCTCTCAGAAAGAGAAGACAATAGGGGAACCTGATAGCAGTCTTTATGAACGAGTTTGATAGAGGGAAGACTGGAACAGGGAGCCATAAATGTTAGATGGTAGCAAATAAATCCAAATGAGAATTCGGGGGTAGTTTAGAATGTAGTACTTGGATGTCACCAGTTAGTGTTTTAGAATGTAGTACTTGACACAAGAAGGAATGGTTCAGAAAGATAGCAATGGTGCATTTAAGTGAAGCAGGGTAAACATACAAGGAATTGAAGCATTTGTATGCACCATTCTGTAATATTTTGCAACATTTTGTTGTTTTGCACTCATCGATGTATTTATTATTACCACGTATACTGTTTACTCTGTGAGCTTCACGCAAGCAAGGACTTTCATTGCACCCTGGTGTATATGACAATAAACTAATCTGAATCTGAGTGAGACGGGAGGAGAAAGGCACATGTGGAGAATAAACTAACACAGCCCAGTGACTGAATGGCCTGTTTCCAGGCTATAAATGGTACTTGGTACAACACAAGACTGAAAAAGAATACAAGCAATCTTTCAATAAAATAAGTCAATGTAATCTGAATGAGCAGTTTTCAAAATAATAGCCAGAAGGATGTTTAGCTAAGAAGAGGACCAATGTCTACAAAGTTTATCATGGATGGAGATGAGCAAATGCAATGTAAAGAGGTTATGTTATTAGTGTGGTGTTTGCAGCAATATTTCAAATGATTATTATGTGCATTTATTATTTCTCCAGCACTTACACATGAGAGAAATCTTCCCCCTAGGATAATGCCTCATCTATTCATAATCAATATAAAGTAAACGTAATAGTGACTATGAATCTATTAAATTTGTTAAACATAGAACAGTGCAGCACAGAAACAGGTCTGTCGTCCCACAACATCTGTGCTAACCAAGGTGCCAATCCAAACTAATCCCTTCTGCCTGCACATGGTCAATATTCCTCCATTCCCTGCCTGCTCATGTGTCTGTCCAAATGCCTCTTAAACATTACTATTGTTTCTGCTTCCACTACTTCCCCTGGCAGTGTGTTCAGGCACCTATCTCTCTCTGTGTAAAAACTCGCCTCGTAAATCTCCTTTAAATTTTCCCCCTCTCGCCTTAAACCTATGTCCTCTAGTATTTGACATTTTCTACCCTGGGAAAAAATATACTGACTATCTACCCTATCTGTGACTGTCAGAAGTTTAGATACTTCTATCAGGTTGCCCTTCAGCCTCCAACATTCTATAGTCTGTCCAAGTTCTTCTTATAGATAATACACTCCAATCAAGGCAACATCCTGGTGAAGCTCTTCTGCACCCTCTCCAACGCATCCACATCCTTCTGTGATGGGGTGACCAGAACTGCACACAATACTCCAAATGTGGCCCAACCAAAGTTTTATACAGCTGCAGCATGACTTCCCGACTTTTATACTCAACACCCCAACCAATGAAGACAAGTATGCTGTCAAAGCTACACGCTTGGCTCACTGATGTCCTTGAGAGAAAGAAAACTGTTGTCCATGCCCAGTCTGGCCCATATCTGACTCTGGAACAATGAGGGTAATGTTTAATTGTCCTCTGAAGTGGCCCAACAAGTCATTCAGTTTAGGGAGAGATTAGACATGGGGAGCATTGCTAAGGATGTTCACATCCCATATAGGGATAAACTTAATGAAAATATCCCAAAGCAGTTAAACGCAGAAATGCAAAAGAAAACAAGATACCCAATCTGAGTAATTCACAGTTCAAGAATCCAGCATCAACAGCATTTAAGGGTCAAGGATATTTTGCATAAAGGTCCAACAGAAAATAAAAAGTGGACAAATATCAGCCATCTGCGGTAGTATGGAAAAGCAGAACTGTTTACTTCCATCATGCATTACAACTGGGCCACCCCACTTCAAGAGAACTTCATGACTGTGAAGATTTTCCAAGATCATAAAAATTATAGTGTAAAACTTCCTTTCCTCCAAACACCAGAATGATTGTCAAGATGCCTATAACCCTTCTGCTGCAAGATATATGAACCTGATCTATTCAAAGAATTATGCACTGGTTTGCTGCAAACCACTATTCTGGGACTGGTACTTTTTGTACAGGTTCCAGCTGATTTTGTTTGTACTGACTTCTTGCAAGTGCTCTCCTACAACTGGAGAGAGACCCACTAATGTGTGTTTATACATATACACAGCTTAGAGTCCATACTCGCAAAGCATTTAAATGCAGATACAAATGGAGGAAAGTAAAATGCATTACCTTGCCCAAGCTTCTCAGGGACATACTGACTATATTTTAAGACCTGGCTTGGTGATGCATAATGGCTAAATTCCATCTAGTGTCAAACACTTGGTGGTTTAAAGCCTTCTCCTGGGCATCCAACAGAGTGTTTAACCTTCTGTCAGAACTACATCGCAACCTTAGTGTTGTTGCAAAGTGCAAATTAAGTTGCAGCAGTAGCAAACTGTAGGTTGAGCAAACCATTCATTTTATTTTATATCAAAAATGAACTTTATTCAAAATAAAAAATATACCGGACATAGAACAGTATGACATAGGAACAGGCCTTTCGGCCTACAATGTTGTGCCGAACGAACTAAAACTAATAATTAAGCACCAAACTGAATTCATCCCTTCTGCCTATACATGGTCCATATCCCTCCATTCGCTGCACATCCATGTGCCTATTTAAGAGCCTCTTCAACACCTCTATCATATTTGCCTCCACCACCACCCCTGACAGCACATTCCAGGCACCCACCACGCTCTGCATAAAAAAAACTTGCCCCGCACAGCTCCTTTGAATTTACTCCTTCTCACCTTAAATGCATGCCCTCTAGCATTAGACATTTGGACCCTGGGATAAAGATACGAGTTTTCTTCTCGATCTATGCCTCTTATAATTTTATAAACTTCTATCAGGTCTCCCCTCAGCCTCCGTCACTGCAGAGAAAACAACTCAAGTTTGTCCAAACTCTCTTTCTAGCATGTGCCCTCTAATCCAGGCAGGATCCTGGTAAGCCTCTTCTGTACCCTCTCCAAAGCCTCCACATCCTTCCCATAATGGGGTGACCAGAATATACAAAAGAATAAACACAATGCAAAGCTCTTTGCATTCTACGTGTCATTTGGTCAATACATTCAGTAGTGTTAGCAGCAAGACATTAGTGCCAAAATAATAAGAGTCATAATCAAGCCAGCTAAGATTGAGAAATGAATTCTGCGCCCAAGCCACCAATTAAATCACACTCTTGCCTCAGGCTGAATCACACTGTTTGCAATCTCTCAATCCAAGGTGAATCTGATGTGATCTCCATTACAGAGGGGACCTTTTATTAGGCTGCTGTTTAGTTCCTTTGTCACCTCTAGCATTGCCTTCCTGTCCTTCAGCCAGATGTGAAGTGAACAGGTAGTTTCACGAAGAAGGCACACTAGCAGCTCTATTTCATTAGGAGTTTTAGGAGATTTGGTATGTGTTGTGTAAAATCGTTCTTTTAACTGTCTTAAGGATCAAAGACTCTGGACTCGAGCTTTGTAGACCAAAACTAGTTTAATCACAAAGGCAAACATGGGACAGAATGGATGGGAGCAGACACACGCTCACTCACGCACAGGATACCACGAAACACGAGAGGGGAATCGCAACTGGGGTAAAATACACACACACACACACAATAATACACACAAGCACACAAATAACAATATACAGCTTCAGAATATAACACTTCAATGCCCATCCCACACTAGCATTGGCCCTTAACGCTCCCTGAGTCTGACTGAAACGCTCCCTGACCATGTGGTGATGCACTCTTACCAATGATCTCTGCAGCGTTGTCTCACTACTCCTTGGGTCGTCAAAAGAGGAAGGGCTAGTGGACGCAGCCCTTTTTATGGTGCTAGGAGGCTGGGTGGAGCCTCACTGTTATGATTTGAATGAGCCAATGGTGTGGAAGTCAAAGACAAAGGTTCCTGCCACAGCCAATGGTCAAGCAGGTTCGGAGACAAAGGATACTGGTCAGGCAGGTTCAGATGCAAAAGGTACTCTCACACCTGAGAGGCGGGTGGAGCCACACCTTGATTGACAGTAGTATCACTTCCGATCAGAGGAGCAATGCTGTCCTCCGGTCAGCGGGGGTCAGTGTCATTACTGTCATGTGACAGCCATGTGGCTTTTTCACAACAGTATGTCACCAAAGGCTCTTGCAAATTTCTATAGATATATGGTGGAGAGCATTCGGACTGGTTGCATCACCTCCTGGCACAGAGGCTCCAACGCATAGGATCAAAAGAGGCTGTAGAGGGTTGTAGACTCAGCCAGCTCCATCATGGGCACAACCCTCCCCACCATCGAGGACTTGAGAACTTCTTCAAGAAGCGGTGCCTCAAGAGGGCAGCATCCATCATTAAGGACCCACACCATCTGGGACATGCCCTCTTCACGTTACTACCATCAAGGAGGAGGTACAGAAGCCTGAAGACCCACACTCAATGTTTTAGAAACAGCTTCTTCCCCTCCGCCATCAGATTTCTGAACGGTCCATGAACCCATGAACACTACCTCGTTGTTCCTCTTTTGCATTACTTATTTACTTTTGTAACTTATAGTAATTTTTGACTTGCACTGTACTGCTGCCGCAAAACAACAAATTTCACAACATATGTCAATGATAATAAACCTGATTCTGATTTATCTCAAACAATGAACCTCACAGTAGCAGTCCTGGCTGTGCTGGAAGGACAATCCATCCTCCAGCCTATCAGGATTCATTTGCCAAATTGGTGCTGAGGTATAATCTGTTTTGTACTGTAAACTCATCAAACTCCCCCAGTCTCTCAACCCTCATCATTCCCTCCACAGATACTTTCACTTCAGCTTGGCTTAGTGCATTACAAGTTCTGAGAACACTGTTCTGTACAACAACTTGAAGGGGAAGAAAATCAAAATAAAGTCAATTATTATTGTTGGTAACATAAAACGGAACAAATAAAAAAAAGAACACAGCTTGCACATCTCCAACTGGGAAAATCTTTCTTATAATCTTGACACATTCATTAACTATGTCAAGAAATAATTTATGAAGGGATTGCCTCTTTCTTTAGCGTTATGGGAGTAAATCAACAGTATTCAAACAATCATTGCTTTCCAACTTCAGGTCCTGCTTCAAATTGTCCATTTGAAATCAAAATTGCTTCTTTTTGGTGTGAAAGGGTCTCCAGAAATCATTGCCGGAGAGTAATTCTGCACTTCAATGTTCCCCGAGGAGAGAGCCTGACATCACAAGCAGTATCATCATTTCACCCACCTGCTCACCCACATCAAGAATTTTCATGATACAGGGTTTCAACCCAAAATGTTGACAATTCCTTTCCCCCCACAGATGCTGCTCAACCTGCTGAGTTCCTGCAGCAGATTGTTTGTTGCTCCAGATTCCAGCTTCTGCAATCTTTTGTGTGTCTCTCTCTTCTTCTACCAAAACTTTACCAAGTTTAATTTGCAACATTGCATGGAGATGCCTTTTATGTAGACACTGTAAAAAGACTTTGTTTGCTCTGCCAAATGCTTAGTGCATCAACTCTTCGATAAAACAGACTATTGTGAGTCCTGCCAAATGAACTTCCTTGCCTCCAATTTATTGGCTGTCAGTGCAACATATTGGCTGATATATCAGTGTCAACAATCACTCTGTAAACTCCATGCGACAATGAAAAGATCAGAAGGAATCATTTATGTGAGCTGGATCTTGCTGCCTAACACCAGCAATTCTGTTTGGAACCACAGGTGTTAACTATTTAAAAGGCATTAGGTCTGAGAATTACTTACATGTGCTGTTCAAAGAGGAAGTCTACGATTTACTGATAGACTTGTTGATATGAATGTGTCAGTTTACATTGTTGCTGGGTCCCATATGGAATCCAGTGATGAGCTCAGTTTTGGTAAATTGGTAAATTGGTTTAATATTGTCACATGTACTGAGGTACAGCTTAAAACCTTGTTTTGCATGCCATCCATACAGACCATTTCATTACAACAGTGCATTGAGGTAGTACAAGGGAAAACAACAACAGAATGCAGAATAAAGTCACAGTTACAGAGAAAGTGCAGTGCAGGCAGACAATAAGGTGCAAGGTCATAATGAGGTGGATTGTGAGGTCAAGAGTCCATCTTATTGTACTAGGGGACCATTCAACAGTCTTACAACAGCAGGACAGATGCTGAAAAGTGCTGTGGAGTATTACCTCTCAGATCCCACCACAGGTCAGACATCTGTAGGATGTGACACTCCTTAAACTTCAATAGGGATTATATGGCTGCAGCTCAGCAGACAACAATTATGTTACTGATTTCTAATTATTTTAATTTATGCTGATGTGTGCCTTCATGTTTTGCTCCATTCACATTTTATTATTTTTAAACATTTCTTCCAGTCTGTTACTTTTTAAATTATTTACTTCAATGTTAACAGTTTCTAAATGTCTCTGATTGTCAGAGACATTTATAAACTATTAAAAATCAAGCTCAGTCTTTGTGTCCAGCAAAGGTTAGGGTGGAAGTTTGCCAGCTGTCAAAGGCTATCGCAGGTGTTTCAGAGACAGGCACTTCACACAGTGCGGCCAAAGATAGAGTCATTGAGAGGTACAGCACAGAAACAGGCCATTCGGTCCACTGAGTCCGCACCACATAGGTATACTATTCCAACATTCATCTTCTTTTTATTCTCCCCACATTTTCATTAACTCCCCCAGATTCTACCAGCCACTTACACACTACGAGCAATTTACAGTGATCAATTAACCTACCAATCCACGCGTCTCTGGGATATTTGGTGACCAGTGGTGTTCCGCAGGGATCTGTTCTGGGACCCCTGCTCTTTGTGATTTTTATAAATGACTTGGATGAGGATGTGGAAGGGAGAGCTAATAAGTTTGTTGATGACACTAAGGTTGGTGGTGTTGTGGATAGTGTAGAAGGTTGCTGCAGATTACAACAGGATATTGATAGGATGCAGAGCTGGGATGAGAAGTGGCAGGTGGACTTCAACACTGAAAAGTGTGAAGTGATATACTTTGGAAGATCGAATTTGAAGGCAGAATGCAAGGTTAATGGCAGGACTCTTAGCAGTGTGGAGGAGCAGAGGGATCTTGGGGTCCACGTCCATAGATCCCTCAAGGTTGCCACACAGGTTGATAGGGTTGTTGGCCTTCATTAGTCAGGGTACTGAGTTCAAGAGCTGCGAGGTAATATTGCAGCTCTATAAAACTCTGGTTAGACCACACTTGGAGTATTGTGTTCAGTTCTGCTTGCCTCATTATAGGAAGGATGTGGAAACTTTAGAGAGGGTGTAGAGGAGATTTACCAGGATGCTGTCTGGATTGAAGAGCATGTCTTATGAGGATAAGTTGAGTGAACTGGGGATTTTCTCTTTGGGGAGAAGGACGATGAGAGGTGACTTGATAGAGGTGTACAAGATGATAAGAGGCATAGATCGAGTGGACAGTCAGAGACTCTTTCCAAGGGCGAAAATGGCTATCACAAGGGGGAATAATTTTAAGGTGATTGGAGGAAAGTATAGGTGAGATGTCAGAGGTAAGTTTTTTTTACACAGAATGGTGGGTGCGTGGAACACATTGCCGGCAGAGGTTGTGGAGGCAGATACATTAGGGACATTTCAGAGACTCTTAGATAGCCATGTGAATGATGGAAAAATGATGGGCTATGTGGGAGGGAAGGGTTAGATAGATATTGGAGCAGGATAAAATGTTGGCACAACATCATGGGCCAAAGGGCCTGTATTGTGCTGTAATATTCTTATGTTCTATGAAACTGGAGCACCTGGAGGAAACCCCAGTGGTCAGAAGGAGAATGTGCAAACTCCACACAGATAGCGCCCAAGGTCAGGATTGAACCCAGGTTTCTGGTGCTGCTAGCTGTAGCACTGTGCTACCATTTAGATAATGTTTAGATACTAAGGGATCCTCATGATTTCCTTAACGTCTGAAACTCTATTATCTTGGTCGTGAATGTACTCAGTAGTGAGTCAACTGTTCGATAGGGAATTCCAAAAATTTATTACTATCTGGGTAGAGATTTTTCTGTCGTAACATCTTTGATTATTTTGGACTGTGACTCTTGGTTCTAATAATGCCAGCCAAGGGAGATGTCCACCCCTCATCTGCTGTTTCAAGCCCCGTAAGAATTTTGCATGTTTCAGTAAGATTCTCATTCTTCTAAATTCAAATCTATCTTGCTTAGGATAAACCCACCATCCAGGCATCAATCTGATGAATCTTTGCCACACACATTCAGTTGTAAGTACATCCAAGAATGTAAGTGGTGTTGGTGTAGGGGAACTGGAAAAGACCTCAACATCCGATTTGTGAAAGAATGAATATTTTTAACCACGTTCAATGTATATTTCCTAGTGTTATATTCCAGAAACACAATCTCATTACCTTTGTACAAAATTGGAATCTTTCTTTCAGTTTACACTTGACAAAACTGCTCAGCTTTGACTAAAGTTGAATCTGCCAGATGTACATTTGCAGCATCTGTTCAGACTAACAATAATTTAAGCTTATGGTAAAATAAGTTCCACTACTTCAATCTTTTATATTAATTCACAATGAAGGAATTTCAACTTACAAATGGACCCTTGGCACTTAACAGCATCACCATTACTAAATTTCACATCCTGAGTACACTATTGACCGCAACGTTAAGACACCTGGAAAGAGCATTAGATAGGGCAGATAGTCAGAGTCCATTTCCCAGGGTGGAGTTGTCAAATACTAAAGGGTATAGATTTAAGATGAGAGGGGAAAGGTTTAAGGAAGATGTGCGAGACAATTCTTTTACAAAGAGAGTGGTGGATGCCTGGAATGTGTTGCTAGGAGAGGTGGTAGAAACAGATACAATAACACTGTTTAGACATGCACATGAACGTGCAGGGGATGGAAAGATATAGACCATGTGCAGGCGGATGGGATTAGGTTAAATTGGCATCATGGTCGACAGAGACCTCATGGGCCGAAGGGCCTCCTCCTGTGCTGTATTGTTCTATATTCGATGTTCATAAGTAATATCCATCATCAAAGATCCCCACCATCCGGGCCATGCCATCTTCTCGCAGCTACCATCAGGCAGAAGGTACAGAAGCCTGAAGTCCCACACCACCAGGTTCAAGAACAGCTACTTCCCTTCAACCATTCGGTTCTTGAACCAACCAGAAAAACCCTAATCACTACAGCTGAGCAACACTACAACCACTTTGATCACTTTGCACTAAAATGGACTTTGCTACTTTTATTCCAATTGTGTCCTTCCTTGTAAGAATTGTGTCTAATTTGCTGCTTATCTGATGCTATGTGTCTGTGATGCTGCTGTAGGTAAGCTTTTCATTGCACCTGTGCATATGACAATAAACTCGACTTTGACTGTGACTTCATATTATGGCTGTGAAACTAATTTAGAGTGGGTATCCTGGCTATCGAGAATGTGATGGATTATTTTTGATCTTACTGGCTGGATGCACTTCCTCGATACTTGGGAAGTTCAGTCCCATCCAGGATAAAGCAGTCCACTCAATTATCAACCAATCCAACACTCTAAATACACACAAACATCATACCTTGACTGCAGTGCAGACTATCCAAAGAAGTATTGCAGTTTCTTGCCAAAGTTTTCTTTAACAGCATCCGCCAAACCTGTGACCTCTTCCTCTAAGAAGGACAAGAGCAGCAGGAACTCCCTGCCTGCAGTTTTTGCTCCACTATGCATTGACACTATGAGATACATTACTGCCTCTCAGTCTAAATGCTCAAACTCCCTACCAACGAGCACTGTTGGAATGCCTTCATCTGATGCACTGCCATGGTTCACAAAGCCAGGTCGGTACCAGCCTCTCAAAGGCAATTAGGAATGGGCAGCAAATGCTGGCTTTGCCAATGACGTCCACATACCATGTGAAAATCTAAATTTTTGGAGTAAGTTTGCATAAAACGCTTTGAAACAAGAGGCAACTTATTCCAGCCCATTTGTTGCTCATCTGTGCAAGACTAATTTGAGTGATCATTCATAATTGTCATTTGAGCACAAGGAATATTAGTTTTCCTATCAGCTTCCAAAAAAATCCTTGCAGGCAGGTTTGCTGGTGCGACTCAGGAGGATTTAAATTAGTCTGGCAGCGGTTGGGACCCAAAGTAGTAGTGTATTAGATGTATTAGATGAGGAAGTTGAAGCAAATATAAAGGTTAAACGAAGCAAGTCCAGTGGAGGTCAGGCAGGGGCAGAACAGGAAGTGTGGAAGGTTTGATAGGCTAAACTGCAAATGTAGCACAGGAACTAGTCCACAAATGAAGCAAAGTGCTCTGTAATCAAAGGGAGTTAAAATGTTATGGTTTTGTTAATGTGCAAATTTAACTGCATTTATACATTAAAGGGTGGAAATCAATGTGGTACAGTGACTAATCATTTCAAACCCAAGCTATGTTTAATAGGTTTGCATTGATGCATCCAACAGCAGCTTCAGAAGAGTTTATTGAACTGAACCGGTTGTAATGCCTTGTCGAGAGTTGAGAACGTTGATAGAGAAGTGGGTTGTGTTGTATTAGAGACTCAAGCAAAGAGGATTGTGGCTCATGTGATTGACATTCATCCAAAATTCCCTCTCTGGATCGTTTGCCCTTTCACTTTCCCCTGACCCATACTCCTCCCATTGAGTTTTCACTATCCCTTTTAACCATTTTCCCTCTGATCTTCAAAAGTCCTCTTCAAGGATCTCCACCATCCAGGTCATGTCCTCTTCTCGTTGGTATCATCAGGCAAGAGGTGCAGAAGCCTGAAGTCCCACACCACCAGGTTCAGGAACAGGTACGTTCCTGCAAGCTACTTTCTTGAACCAACCTGTGCAATCCTAACCCTACCTCAACAACAGAACACCACAGACACCCCCTTGCACTACTATGGACACCTCTGAATATGTTTTATTGCACAAATCTCTTGTTTTGCACACTTTTTGTTCATTTTTTTGTATAATTTATGTATAATTTGTGTATAATTTAGGTTCTGTTTGTTGTCTGAATCTACATGCCGGTGAAGCTGCCACAAGCAAGACTTTCATTGCACCTGTAACTATCTGTACTTGTACACATGACAATAAACTTGAAATTCTGTCAATGACCCAGCTTTAACCACTCTCTCAGGGAGTGCATACCAGATACTTACCACTCCCTGGGTGAAGAACATCCCCCCTCATATCCCTTCTAAATCTTTGACCCTAAATCCTCTAGTTTTATCTACCTCTGATATAGGGTAAAGTTTCCTGCAATCTACCCTATCTTTGCCCCTCATAACTTCAGATACCTCAATCATGTCCCCTGTTAACGTCCTCCACTCCAGGGAGAACCAACTTAGCTTCGCCAATCTCTCCTCATAACTCAAATTTCAGGACATCCCATATCTTTCCCTTGGGAATTCCAGAACCCTGGGGTATACACTCAGGATAAAGGAGAGCCCATTTAAGGCCAAGGTTAGGAGAAATTTTATTTTCTCAAATCGTTGTGAAGATTTGGAATTCACAAATTATGCATGTAGAGACAGTATAATCAAGGCAGAGTTGGATAGAGTTTTGGGCAAAGCAAGCCTCATTGATATCAGGCAGGTAAACAGAGATGAGATTAACAACCAGAACAGCCATTAACTTATTGAATGGCAGAGCAAGCTGAAGAGACCAAATAACCAATTCCTGCTTCTAGTTCTTTGCTCTCAATAACTAGGAACCTGCAATGTGCTTTCCCAAATATGACAGAAGCATTAAGAAGAATAAAACAAGTTCAATTCAACAAGTTAATCTTGAAATAGGTAATCAGCATTTTCTCTAGGATTCCTTTGCAGAGATAATAAAACATAACAGTGCTAAAATGACTAGATGTCAAATGCACAATCATTACTAAATCTTTTTGGCACTGAGTTGTCAGTTTAGCTAGACTTCAGATGTTAATGGGCAAGCTATTTTCAGAGAGATCATTTCATAATGATGACCAGTAAATTTATATTAACCTTTTGAGTTGTGAGAGTTTGCAGTCCTGAATTCTTATTACCTTCAGTAGTGTAATTTCACAGCTATGGTAGAAAATAAATGCCGGAATTGAAGGCACTACATCTGGAGCTCTTTCAGTTAAAGTATTTAGATATTTACAGATGTTTAAGATATTATATTACAAAAGCCTTGCTGCAATACAGATATATTGTGAGTTACCAATGCTCCTCAAGTTGTTTTATTTCATTACTTGAGGATCATGTACGTTGGGATATCATTTACTTACAAAATTTATTCTTCTGCATCCTACTCTGAAAATAATGGTTTGGTCTACATTGCACAGAATAGCAGTTAAACTTCATTTCTGCCTTAGACCAAGGCAGTTTTCCAATTCAGTAATTATTTCAATCCATCCTCTGCCCCAGCAATTAAAGAACGACTTTTCATTTAGACAAGATTTTAGAGAACATCAGGATGTCCCAAAGCAACATTCAGCCAACAAACTACTTCTAAAGTGAAGTCCCTTTGCAACATAGGAACTACGGGGGCAGAATGTGAAGAAAGAACATAAAACATAGAACAGCAGAGCACAGGAACTGGCCCTTTGGACCACAATGTCTGTGCCGACCATGACCCCAATTTAAATTAATCCCGTCTGCCTGCACATGGTCTATATCTCTCCATCCCCTGCCTGTTCAAGTGCCTCTCTAAATGCCTCTTAAATCTAGTCCTTTTCTTTCAGTGTTCTTGGTGAGATCTTTTACATGAGAAATTTTGTGAGAAATATTTACAGATGTACCATAGAAAGCATCCAATCTGGATGCATCACAGTTTGGTATGGCAATTACTCTGCCCGAGACTGCAAGAAATTGCAGAGAGTTGTGAACACAGCCCAGTCCATCATGCAAACCAGCCTCTCCTCCATCGACTCTGTCTCCACTTCCCGCTGCCTCGGAAAAGAAGCCAACATAATCAAGGACCCCTCCCCCCCGGTCATTCTCTCTTCTCTCTCTCCCAGCAGGCAGAAGATAAAAAAGCTTGAGAACACATACCACCAGGCTCAAGGACAGCTTCTATCCCACAGTTAAAAGACTCCTGTATGGACCTCTTGTATGATAAAGATAAACTCTTGATCTCTCAATCTTCCTCGCCACAGCCCTTGTACTTTATTTGTCACCCTTCTCTGCAAGTGTAACACAATATACTGTATTCTGTGTTTTTTTCCTTTTGTACTATCTCGATGTACTTATGAATGGAATGATGTATCTGAATGGCACATAAACAATACATGTGACAATATGTGTGACAATAATAAACCAATTACCAGTCTTGCTGTGCCCAAATTGGCTGTTACTTCCCCCTAAATTACAACAGTAACCACATTGAGGAAGCGTTTTGGGTTGTCCTGAGACACTAATGGAAAGAGATACATTGAAGCAGATTTCTTCTTCACCAGTCAGAGATTTAGATTTGGAGCTAAAGGTAACCACCACATGGCAGTCAATAAACCATTTTCTTTTGTATTACTCCTGACAGTTGCCTAATTGTAATTCTGCTAAACCATTTAGTTAATGAAGAGAGAAGTGCAACGTAAAGAGTAAACTCTAAGGAGTACACCGCTGTGGCTTCAAGCAGCTGTGCTGGAGGCTCACACCAAAATGAAACTAATGATATTCAGACGCAAGCCACAACACAATCATATTGCTTAATTATAGTCTAACGTTCTTTGTCTAATAGATTAAAATTGATTGTCTGACTGTTTTCACATCTTCAGGGAGAAAGCAACTAATATTGTTTAAATTGCAGCAATCAATTAGATTCCTATTTGCACAATTGGTTGCAGTAAACAGTGCCAACACTTTTGTGCAACTAAACTCTTCCAATAATAGGGTGGCAATATGTCACTTCTTACACAAATCAATTTATCACATAAACAGCTGGCTATGATTGACAAGCACTTAAGGTACATCATCAGGCTTTATTTTTATCTTTCTTTGCAGTTCAACAGAGCATTAGATCAAAATGTCCATTCTTGGCATGTAGATTATTAAACTTGTAAAGCATCTGGCAATGACAACTTTCTCCAAACAATGCAAAACATTCAAACAAACATGGCTTCCAATTTACTTCAGCACCACTTTCCCAAGCTTAATATCCATTTGGCTTTGGAGCACCAAGACAACTGCAAAATATATGGCAGGCAGCTGTTTATCGATTACAGCTCAGCATTCAACACCATCATCCCCTCAGTATTAATCAACAAGCTTCAAAACCTGAGCTTCCATACCTCCCTCTGCAACTGGATCCTCGGCTTCCTCATCAGGAGACCACAGTCAGTGGGGATCGAGAGTAATATCTCCTCCTCACTGACAATCATCACAGGCGCACCTCAAGGATGTGTGCTTAGCCCACTGCTCTACTCTCTCTACACTCATTACTGTGTGGCTAGGCACAGCTCAAACACCATCTATAAATTCGCCGATGACACCACTGTTGTTGGCAGAATCTCAGATTGGTATTGGTATTGGTATTGGTTTATTATTGTCAATTGTACAGGTCAATTCATTACACAGTGCAGTTACATTGAGTCAGTACAAAGTGTGTTGATGTAGTACAAGTAAAAACAGTAACAGTACAGAGTAAAATGTCACAGCTACATAGAAAGTGCCGAGCAATAAGGTGCAAGGTCACAACAAGTGACGTGAGGTCATAGTCCATCTCATTGTATAAGGGAACCATTCAATAGTCTTATCATAGTGGGGTAGAAGCTGTCCTTAAGTCTGGTGGTACATGCCCTCAGGTACCTGTATCTTCTACCCAATGGAAGAGGAGAGAAGAGATACTGTCTCGGGTGGGTGAGGTCTTTGATTATGCTGGCTGCTACACCAAGACAACAAGAGGTAAAGACAGAGTCCAAGGAGGGGAGGCTGGTGTCCATGATGCACTGGGCTGTGTCCACAACTCTCTGCAGCTTCTTGCGGTCCTGGGCAGAGCAGTTGCCGTACCAAGCCGTGATACATCCAGATAGGATGCTTTCTATGGTGCATCGGTAAAAGTTGGTGAGAGTGAAAGGGGACAAACCAAATTTCTTTAGCCTCCTGAGGAAGTAGAGGCGCTGGTGAGCTTTCTTGGCTGTGGCATCTATGTGATTTGACCAGGACAGGCTGTTGGTGATGTTCACTCCCAGGAACTTGAAGCTTTCAACCCTCTCGACCTCGGCACCATTGATGTAGACGGGTGCATGTATACCGCCCCCTTTCCTGAAGTCAATGACCAGCTTTTTTGTTTTGTTGACATTGAGGGAAAGGTTGTTGTCGTGACACCATTCCACTAAGCTCTCTATCTCCTTCCAGTACTCTGACTCATCACTATTTGAGATACGGCCTACAACGGTGGTATCATCTGCAAACCTGTGGATGGAGTTAGAGCAGAATCTGGCCACACAGTCGCGAGTGTACAGGGAGTAGAGTAGAGGGCTGAGGACGCAGCCTTGTGGGACACCAGTGTTGAGAATAATTGTGCCGGAGGTATTGCTGCCTATCTTCACTGATTCTGGTCTGTTTGTTAGAAAGTCAAGGATCCAGTTACAGAGGGAGGTGTTGAGTCCTAGGTCTCAGAGTTTGATGTGAGGAGGTGTAGGAGTGAGATAGATCGGCTGGTTGGGTGGTATCGCAACAACAACTTTGCACTTAATGTCAGGAAGACCAAGGAATTGATTGTGGACTTCAGGAAGGGGAAGTCGGGAGAACACACACCAGTCCTCATTGAGAGGTCAGCGGTGGAAAGGATGAGCAGCTTCAAGTTCCTGTGCATCAACATCTCAGAGGATCTATCTTGGGCCCAACAGGAGTTAGGAGAATTAGGAGTTTGAGGAGATTTGGTATGTTACCAAAGAACCTTGCAAATTTCTAGAGATGTACGGTGGAGAGCATTCTGACTGGTTGCATCACCGCCTGGTATGGAGGCTCCAACGTGCAGGATCGAAAGAGGCTGCAGAGGGTTGTAGACTCAGCCAGCTCCATCACGGGCACTACCCTCATTTTTATGTCTTGCACTGTACTGCTGCCGCAAAACAATAAATTTCACAAAATATGTTGGTGATGATAAACCTGATTCTGATACCCTTAAGATACAAAATCCGTCCTAAATATGTTGGGTGTCTGGGTAGAGAATTCCAAGATTTACCTCACTCAGGGTAAAGAAGGGCTGATTAGTCCCCTTCTATAATGTAAGAACAGGTTGGCTTGGATCAGCACGTTTCTGCTTAAAAGATAAATAGTGTTGACCAGTCCATCGCTGTATGCATGAATCTCTTATTCCCATTCACCTCAGTCTCAGATTTAGTACCACAATGACTGAGTATCATAAAAAGTTGGGAAGAAGCTGTTGTCTCACATTTATTTCTCCTGACCTAGTTATACCAGTTTGGGAAGAATGCAAAATAACTCAAAATATGCTTTTATAAGATTAGCTCAATTTCCTAGAAGGAATTGGAAAAGGGGCAAAAGAGATTCACGTGAATGACACCAGAACTGACACAACAGACCTACCAGAACAGATTGAAAAGGTGGGACCTCTTGAATAAGGACTTGAACGGTTGATTTGATAGAAATATTTAAAGCTTCTTAAAGAGTTTGATGGGGAAGGAAGGGGTTATTTCCCTTCAAAGGGGGATCACAAAAATAGAGGTGGTTGTTTATTAACGCATCTCTCTCCAGAGCATGGTGAAAATGTGAAGCTCGCTACCAAATGTTGCGAGAGACAGATTTTCAAATTCAGGGATGCTTGGTAGCACACAAGGAGAAAATCAGTGGAAGGATATGCTGGAAAGATCAAGTAAAGTTGAACGGGAGGAGGTTCATGTATAACAGAGACCAGAGACACTTGGGCAGGTACCTGGATAGTTAGAGGGCCAAACGTAAGCAAATGGGACGAGCTTCAGTGGGCACCTTGGTCTGCGTGTTTCAGTTGGGCTGAATGACTTGTTTTTGTGTTGTGTTATTCTTTGACTCTATGGTTCTGTGACTCCATGCAGTAACTTGTAAACAACTTTATTTTATGTATTTCATGGTGCTGAGTCATTTGGTAACATTTATTTTGTTGTACAACTTAACCCTGAGAAGTTAGAGTCAATGGTATCACAAAACTTCCAAATTGGCTCAATCAGTGTTTTCAATGGGGACTGCATCAAATCATTCCATTGCCACTTTCTACAATAAAACTATGCAATAACTTGTTGTGAACAACTTCATCTTATGTATTTCATGGTGCTGAGTCGTTTGGTAAATTTATTTGATTGTACAACTTAACCCTGAGAAGTTAGTCAATGGTATCACAAAACTTCCAAATTGGCTAAATCAGTGTTTGATCTAAACGATGCTATAACACAAGGGCAGCAGTGGCACACCTGGTAGAGCTGCTGCCTCCCAGCTCCAGTGACCCAGGTTCAATCCTGACCTCCGGTGCTCCCTTCATCAAGCTTGCACATTCTCCCAGTGTCCACTTGAGTTTCCCCTGGGTGCTCTGATTTCCTCCCACATCCCAAACATCTGCAGGGTAGCAGGCTAATTGGCCATTTATAAATTGCTCCTACTGTAGGTAGGTAGTGGGAGAAATAAGGAGATTTTAATGGATACATGAGACAGAATCAATTGTAGGGAAAATAAGTGGGGAAGTGGAAGTGATGGGAACATGCATACTGTTTACTGTTTACTCTGTGAGCTTCATGTGAGCAAGGAATACACTCTGGTGTATATGACAATAAACAAATCTGAATCTGAATCTGCATGCAGAGCCAGCATAAACTTGATCTAATGAATGGATTCTCTATATGTTATAAGGAAAAACCCTAACCACTACAGTTCAGCAACACTGTGACCACTCTAGTCACTTTGCACTAAAATAGACTTTGCTTTTTATTGTTCTAATTGTGTTCTCTCTTGTGAAAGTTGTGTATAATTTATGTTTAATTTCTGCTTTTCTTGTGAACGCTGCTTATCTGATGCTGTGTGCCTGTGATGCTGCTGCAAGCGAGTTTTTCAGACTTTGGAAACATGAGAAAAATCTGAGCTCCAATTTGATTCATATATCTCAGGGACTCAAAGGTGCAACCTGTTCATCTGGAGGCCAGAACAATTCTCTACAAAACGATACCTTACTTTTCCAGTACAAGTGATGTACTTCTACCCCTGCAAGGTGTGAAATGTTTCCATGGCAGAAAGTGGAAGTGCAAAATGTTTTATAACAATTTGAAAACATCACAGAGCAAAGGGAGCAAGGAAGCTGGATGTGGTTTGCTGTTTTCATGCTCGTCTTCATCAGTTGGGGCACTCAGAAAGTTAGCAAGTCACGTTGCAGCTTTTTAAAACTTTGGTTGGGCTGCATTTGGAGTATTGTGTGCGACCCTGGTTGCCACAGGATAGGAAGGATGTGGAGGCTTTGGAGAGGGTGCAGAAGAGGTTCACCGGGATGGAGTACAAAGCGACAAGGAGAGGTTGGACAAACTTGGGTTGTTTTCTCTGGACTATCAGAGGATGAAGGGGTGATCTGATAAAAGTAGATAAAATTATGAGAGCCTTTTATCCATCTGGAAATGTCAAATACTGGAGGGCTTTGGTTTAAGGTGAGAGGAGGAAGTTTAAAGGAGATGTGTGGGGTAAGTTTTTTACAGAGAGAGTGGTGGGTGACTGGAACGTGCTGCCGGGGAGATGGTAGAAAGAGGAAAGATAGCAATGTTTAAGAGGCATTCAGACAGACACATGAACAGGCAGGGAGTAGAGGGATATGGATCATGTGCAGGGAGATGGGATTAGTTTGGATTGGCATCATGGTCGGTACAGGCATGGTGGGCCGAAGGGTCTATTCCTGCATTGTACTGTTCTACATTTTGTTGCTGATTTGCAGCAAGGAAATATTCTGTAAAATATGTAGCACCTTTAATGTAACAATATTTCCCATAGTGCATCACCTGGGCAATTTTAAACATAACTTAACACCCAGTAACATAAGGAGACATCAGGATAGATGACCAAAGGCTTGTAAAGAAGAAAAGCAAGGTAGCTTCCAAGGTACAACAACACAAATGTCTAGAAAGTGGATGGTACACACCTTTGCTGTGTTAATTTGGTATGCTAGAAGCCATTCAGTCCATCGAGTCTATGCCAGCTCTCGCATCCCATCAATCCCATTCCCCCACTGATGTTCCGGTAACCTGTTCTCTTTCACCTGTCCTCATACACAATTTTCTTATCATCCCCTTGCATTGGGGGTATGTGACAATAACCAATTAACCAATCAGCCAGCATATCTTTGGGATAAGGGAGGAAACCGGAGCACCTTGTGGAAGCTCATGTGGTAACAGGGAGAATGTGCAAACGCCACACCCACAACACCCAAGCTTAGGATCAAATCCAGGTCACTGCAGCTGAGATCAATGTCCAATAGAACCACAGTAAAAAAAATTACCAAGGTCAAAATCCAGTGTGACACAGCGGTAGCATTGTTTACACTCAAAAATATTTGTTAAAATAGGAACTATGTGATTCTCAACGGGTTTCCACCCAATTTCACACAATCCCAAGAATTTACTCTACAACAATCAGAGGAGGGTGTCAGTCCTTAAAGGCACACTCCCCATGGTAGAAACCATGAAGGAGATAGGGGCATCAAGGAAGAAGGAGATAACTTCCATTATCACTCAAAGGGACACGAAAGCCCTGGCTGAGTGTTTCAGAATACCTGTGTGTGTGTGCGTGCGTGTGTGTGTGTGTGTGTGTGTGTGCGTGCGTGTGTGTGTGTGTGCGTGTGTGTGTGTGTGTGTGAAAGTTGGAGAGGAACAGGTTAGAAGAAAGCAGGAGGTGGCTACTGCAGTAACCTTCAGATGTGGGAATCCATGAAGGCTGGACTAATGTTGAAACAAATTCCATAATCTCACATTCCATCACCTTAAAATGATCTGCACATCAATCACTTAAACCTACAGAGTAGAGATTCCCACAGAAGAGTGTTCTTTTCTTCTTGCGGAGGTCTGAGTTCTTTAAGCGAGGGCTGTTCGTCAGAAATACAGCAATGTTGTTGAAAGCCATTAAAGCAATTGGAGCAGAGATTAAATCATTCATGCATTGTATCTAGTGCAGATGGACCTGTATGACAGGATGTGAGGGGATTCTATGAGTCACCTGGGGCACCCCGGCTGATTATTGCTGTTGGTGGTAACAACTGAAGTGTGGAGAGGATCATTTCAGAGGATACATTCAGAGATTTCACTTTGCAGATTCCTTATGTAAACCTTATGTTTGGGAATCCCTCACATCCCACGCAGCTAGTGATTGTATCCACTGCTTAGCTGTGAGCTGAGGTTGTGATGCTGAGCAGAGACATCCCTTGATCTCCTTCCTTCTCCTGCTGTTCTTCAGACTCCATCTCACGGCCCTTGGGCTCCAGATTTCCCCTGGCACCAGCTGCTACCCTGGATTTCCTAGATCGTGCAGTCTATAACACGTGATGATGGAAGTCTCCACATTAGCTTTTATACCCAGACAGCAACATCGTATCTTGAGGAGACTAGTCATGTTTTCTTCCACTGTCCTGGTTACTGCATGGTTCTCGTTGTATCTGTACTCCAGAGTACAACGGTATGATCACCCAGGAGAATAGAGGAAAGTCTGTGTCCCCTACAATCCACCTCTCTGACAACATCAGCTGATGAGAATGTCTGGCAGTCCACAGTCCCTGAGGATGAAGTAGGCCTGTGTGCAAGCTGCAAACATGGCATTTACCATCAGGGAACCCTTCCTATGATTCACAACCTGAATATTAAGGGAATGCCAACTTTTCCGCACATAGAAATGGTTTGGGATGTTAAGGGGAGGTTTAAGTGCACAAGTCCACTCAATGACTGTCTGCACTGTGGGATGCCAGCAATGGTGTTGGAGCCTACTGCCCAAGGTGCCACAGTGCCTGGGTGACCTCTCTGAAGCTGTGGTGGACAGCAAGTTGGGTGACCTGGCAGAAAGCTATTGCAGCCAATGGAAAAGCTCCTGTGGTGAAGAGGTTGAGAGTCATTATGGTCTTAATCCCACTGGGGAGAACAGTCCAGGCATGAAAATATGGCTGAAGTTCTTCCTACAGAATATCGTTGTGGAAAACTTGAGCCTGCAAAAATATTGTCCACCAGAGGTCCATCATTTGGGGCAGCACAGTGTTTGCAGCTGGTGGAGCTTCTGCCTCACAGTGCCAGGGAACTGAGTTCAATCTTGACCTCGGATGCTGTTTGTGTGGAGTTTGCACGTTCTCCCTGTGACTGCATGTGTTTCCTCCAGGTCCTCTGGTTTCCTCCCAAATCCTAAAAACAGGCGGGTTGGTGGGTTAATTGTCCGCTGCATTTTGGGCCTGGTGAATAGGTGAGTTGTAGAATCTGAGGGGAATTGATGAGAATAAAATTGGATGAATGTAGGATTAGTGTAAATGGGTTGCTGATGCTTGGTGTAGACTTGGTCGGCTGAAGGGCCTGATTTCATGCTGTTTCCCTCTGTGACTCCATGAAGTCCAGGTAGGATGTGGTATCTCTGAACTTTGTGGGAGTAGGGTCCTTGCTGATAGGCATGTCTTTGCCTCTGACCCTGAGATCCCAGACTCGGAGTAGCCAGCTGTTACCGTGACAATCCGTGACAGTCATACAACGCGGAAACAACCCCCTCTCCCCGCTGAGTTTGTGCCAACCATCAAACACCCCAGTCCTGATGAAGATTCTCGACCCAAAATGTCGACAGTCCATTTCCCTCCATAGATGCTGCCTGACCTGCTGAGCTCCTCCAGCATTTTGTATGTTGCACCACTTATATGAATCCCTTTTTAATCTTTTCCCAGTCCCATCAACACCCCCCAGATTCTACCACTCATGTACACACAATGGCAAATTAACCTACCAACCTGCAAGCCTTTGGGATGTGGGAAGAAACAGGAGCACCTGGAAGAAACCCACACTATCACAGGGAGATAGTGCAAACTCCAAACATACAGCACCGGAGGTCAGGATTGAACCCAGGTTGCTGAAGCTCTCTGCTAGCTACACCACTGTGCTGCCCTCCAGTAATGGATGCTGTCAGCAGGGTCACCCAAAGAATGAATATCCCAACAGTTAAATAATAGGAATGCACTCCTTGTTAATTGTAGCACACTGTGTTTGCACAACTTGCAGTCATATCTGAAGGAACCCAGTTGTCTCCAGATATCAGCTGAGTCCTTTCAAATGGTAAGAAAGGCAACAAACGAGTACAACGTTCTAATTCCTCTGAGACTGTTGAACGGAGGATATAGTATGAAGCTTTGAGCCCCAGTTTATGTTGTGAATTAAATCATTACAAAAATTGAAAAAAAAATGCAAAAATACTGGAAACAGCAGGTTAGACCACATCTATGCGATGAGGAACAGGGTTAATGTTTCAGGTCGGAGACTATTCATCAGAACTGGGAAGGAGGCAAAAGAAGCTTGTTCACCTGAATGAAGGGTGGAGGAGAGGGGATGTCTCTGATTGGGTAAAGCCCAGGTGACCATGGAGATAAGCTGTAAGCAAGGTTATCTGGTCAATGAGTAAATGGGAGCAGTTAGAGAGTGAGAACATCGACAAATGAATGTCAGAGTTGTGAAATGCAGAGCGGGAAGATGTGCCCAGCAGTTCAGGCTGGGTATGTCCTCCACTCCCAGAGAAAAGAAAGGGGAGAAAAACAAACAGGTTGAGCCAATATCATTATTTGTCATATGCCTGATTCAGGGAAGATGTCAGGTGTGTTAACATAAATAGCGCTTGGTCCATTTTCGTTTTTGGTACAATTTTGTACTTTCAGCACTACGTAATCTGGGTAAAGTTAAAGCTGAACCCACGTAACAACAAAACAAAACTGGCACAACACAATCCAATTTATTGACTGACAAAATTGGAATATAGAGTCAATCAGTTGGACCGTAAGAGGCCACTTGACCCATCAGGCTTTTGCCAGCAGTCTATTCATTTTGTACTCTTTCTTAACCTTTACAACATAGAACATAACAGCACAGTACATGCCCTTTGGCCCACAATGTTGGGCCAACATTTTATCCTGCTCTAAGATCTATCTAACCCTTCCCTCTCACGTAGCCCTCCATTTTTCCATCATTCATGTATCTATCTAAGAGTCTCTTAAATGTCCCTAATGTACCTGCCCCCAAAACCTCTGCTGGCAGTGCGTTCCATGCACCCACCACTCCCTGTGTAAAAAAACTTACCTCTGACATCCCCCTCATAACTTCCTCCAATCACCTTAAAATTATGCCCCCTCATGTTAGCTATTGTCACCCTGGGAAAAAGTCTCTGACTGTTCACTCGATTCATGCCTTTATAATCTTGTACACCTCCCTCAAGTCACCTCTCATCCTCCTTCTCTCCAAAGAGAAAAGCCTGAACTCACTCAGCCCATCCTCATAAGACATGTTCCCCAATCCAGGCAGCATCCTGATAAATCTTCTCTGCACCCTTTCTAAAGCTTCCACATCCTTCCTATAATGAGGCAACCAGAACTGAACACAACTTTAATCTGACTCTTGCCATATTCCCAAATTATTTTTTCAAAAGCTATTAAGGATTTTCTTTCCACCATTATTGCTGGTAGAATAATCCTCCATCTGACAATAAATTGAAACAAAATGTAGCCTGTTATAAATCACCATGAGCATTCTTTGTGTTTCAATTATTTCCAAAACTTGCTTCAGTTTTAAGTCTGCACTCTCTAAGATGTTCTCGGCTGAAATGTGATTGGGAATGAATAAATGCATTGCCTTCACATTCGAGAGGGAGGGTGTTTAAATATTCTGTTATATTAGAACATGAGGGCTTGGTAACGTTCCTGGGTTCTGAGTGCTTCACTTTCTGGAAGGCGTTCCAATTTTCCATCCTTCACACCAATGGAATAGGAGGTTATATTGATGCAGAAGGGTGGACAGATCAGGCTGCTTCACCCCTCCAAATAAAAAAATCTGAAGGTTTGCCTAAAGAAGTGTTTAAAATACTGTAAGAGATGGGAAATGTAATAATGCTTCCACTTGTACTGGAGAACAGATGCTAGAAATAGGAAATAAAAATGGAAGTTGCCAGAAATACAGTATACAACGGGTCAGGGATAAGTGAGAACAAGGCAGAAACTGGCTGTTCAGGGTGAGGGTAGCAAGTGGTGCCAATGCAGTCATCAATGAACCAAATCAGAACTAAGAGCAAGAACTTGAGTTGGTTTCACAGATCCACAATGAAACATAGTTCCCTGAAAGTGGTGTCACAGGTAGAGAGAATGGAGAAGAAGGTGTTTGGCATGCTGGCCTTCAGTCAGGGTATTGAGGAGAGGAGCTGGGACATCATATTATAGTTGTACAAGACATTGATGAGGTCACACTTGGAGTATTGGTATTGGTATTAGTTTAGTGTCGTCACATGTACCAAGGTACCGTGAAAAACCTTTGTTTTGCATGCCCTCCATACAGATCATTTCATTACAACAGTGCACTGAGGCAGTACAAGGGAAAACAGGAACAGAATGTAGAATGAACTGCCACACTGACAGAGAATGTGCAGTGCAGGCAGACAGTAAGGTGCAAGGCCATAACAAGGTAGATTGTGAGGTCAAGAGGTATTGCGAACAGTTTTGGTTAACACTTTTACACGAAAGACATCGTTAAGCTGGAAAGAGGGCAAAGAAGATTTATAAGAATGTTGCCAGAACTCAAGGGCCTGTTATAGGGAGAGATTAGGCAGGCTGAGGCTCTATTCGTTGGAGTGTAGAATACTGAGTGGTGACCTTAATGAGGTGTATAAAATCATGAGGGGCATACATAGGGTGAATGCAGACAGTTTTTTTTCCCAGAGAGCGTAGGTTTTAGGTGAGAGGGGGAAGATTTAAAAGCCAACCAACCTACCAAACTGCACAGCTTTAGTACGTTAGAGGAAACCAGAGTACCTGAAGGAAACCCACACATTCACGAGAAAAATGCGCAAACTCCACGCAAACGGCACCAGAGGTCAGGATCAAACCTGGGTCTCTTGAGCTGTTTGGCAGCAGCTCTGCTAGCTTCAACACAGGCTGGTTGAGCTGATAGCAGAGGTCCCTCTGTTGTAAGGGTGGATAATCAGATGTGAGGAAGGTGTAGAAGGGTGAGAGGAGCCTTCTGTGCCGAGTGAACTCAGAACAGAGGGGCTGAATGGCCAGTTTCAATGCTGTCAGTTCCATGTTACCAGATCTTGCTCCACCTTACATTGGGGCCTGGATGCTGATTAACAGCTAAAGGAACGATCACAACTCTCCCTCTGATCTTTCATTTATGAAGCACCTTGAACAAAGCAAAACCTCCCTAGATAGTTCATGCTACTGTTGTCCACAAAAAAAATAATGTTGAGGTACATTGGTAGACATCAGGCCTGGTTGAAGAGGTAGGATTCAGAAGGCATCTTGAAGAAGGAGAGAGAGTTAGAGAGGCAGAGGACACCATGAATATTTTGGAAAATTAACAGCAACTAAAACAAAACAGCTGGTAAAATTCATTGAGATGAAACCTTGCTGTGAGATATTCCAGTCTCAGCCGCCCAGGGTTAACTATGTGTGAAATTGTCAGCACTCCTCTGCTCAGGAAGGGGAACAGTCAGCTTGCTGCAGGAACTGCAAGTGGATCAGTCAGATCAAATTGACCAAACATGTGGACCTTTTCCAGTGAGTCGACCCAACGACCTCACAAACAGCTGGCTGCAACTAGCATGCATGCAGGCTTGTAGTGAAGCGAATACAAACCAATTGGAGACAGTGCCCTTCAGGCCAATGCTGAAGGCATTCAGGCATCTCTGGAGCCGCTCTCCACTGCAGTGACCCAGGGCTCATTCCAAAGTCCCAGATCCCTGCCAGCTTTCAGGAATTTCCTCGAGACTCTAGCCCAAATGCAGAGAATGCCTGAGCATGACTTTGCAACTCAGTGTGATGATGAGAAGTGTTATGGACTCAGTGAAAGTCCCTTTAAGATAGAGAGTGTGTGTGTGTGTATGTGTGTGTGGGGCGTGCTTACGTCAATAGAAGATAAAGGACGTAATGACGTTGTTGAAGAAGTCAGAAGAAGAAGAAGAAGGAGAGAGAGAGAAGGGAGAGAGACACCAGCCTGCTTGTTTTCTCTATCGATGGATGAGAAACAATAACTGTGTTTGCCACTGAAATCCATGTATGGAAGTTGGAAGTAATCCGGTGGAGTTCACTTTGTTGCTGACCTGTAGAAGGAAACAGGTATTTGTGTGTGGACGACCACGATTCGGATGCTTTTCGGGGTGAGGAAGTCACTACCGAGTAAATACTGAAGTGTCGTTTGGGGTTCCATCGTGGAACATTTGGATTTCGTATCTACTCTCCCTATGTTCTCTACATCTACGTCTTATCTTCAGACAACGGTGGTTGTTGAAGAAGCCCTTGCTCATGTTTCACCTTATGGCTTGCGGAACTGAACTTTAAGAACCATTCCGGAACTGGGAGTTTTGGACTTTGTCACACACACACACGAAGAGTTTAGTTTTGGGGTTAACGTTCAAGGTTTAACATTTTTGAATTCTAACATACTAACATTTTTACTTTTATTTTACGTATTATCATAAGTAGTGATTAATAAAATAGTTTTTAACACTGAATCATGCTCAGTGTGTTTCTTTTGTTGCTGGTTCGTGACAAAATTGGGGGCTCGTCCGGGATCCAATCCAAAGATTAACGAGTGTCATCTGGGATCGTTGCCCAGATTGACGAGATTCGTTCGGGATTCAATCCAAAGATTGTTGAGGGAGGTCTGATAAATTCTTTCTAATTGGCTTGTGTGTGTGGAAACCAGCAACAATGGATACATTTTTGAAAAAACCCTCTCCTGGAGGATTGCAGGGGATGAGGAAGCCTGATTTGGTGAAAATTGCTGCAGAGTTACATCTTGAGGCAGTAACGCGATTTATGAGGAAGGCAGATATTCAGAGACTGATAGCTGGCCATTATGTGGAAAAGAAGGTGTTTGAGAAGGAAGTGTTAAAACAGTTTCCTGGCAGTGAAATAGCAATTTCTGAGGCACAGGTGCAGATAGCAAAGATGGAGTTAGAACAAACACGACTGAAGTTCGAGTTGGGACAAAAGAAATTAGAGGCCGAACAAAAGCTAACTCAGATGAAGTTAGAGGCTGAACGGGAACGGGAACTAATTCGGTTAAAGTTTGAGGCAGAGGAGAAGGAAAAACAGAGGCAGCATGAGTTACAAATGAAGCGTAGGAGTTTGGAATCTGATTCTGATGATGGTTTTTCAGCCAGCAGGGAGGTTCGATTAGTCCCTCCGTTTGAAGAAGATCAGGTTGATCAGTATTTCCAACATTTTGAAAAGGTTGCTGTGAGTTCAAACTGGCCAAGGAAAGGATGGGCTCTTATGGTACAGAGTGTGATTAAAGGTAAAGCTCAAAAAGCTTATTCTGCTTTGTCTGCTGAGGATGCAGCTGATTATACCAAGGTAAAACAAGCTATTTTGAAGGCCTATGAATTGGTCCCTGAGGCTTATAGACAAAAATTCAGAGACTTGAGGAAATCTGCAGATCAGACTTATATGGAATTTGCCAATGGAAAGGGAATATGTTTTGAACGATGGTGCCTGGCTAAAAATGTAGATGGGGATTATGATAAATTGACAGAATTGATACTAGTGGAAGACTTTAAAAGATGTGTTCCAGCTGAATTAACAACATATTTAAATGAAAAGGCAGTGGAAACTTTACAAGAAACTGCTAGGTTGGCAGATGATTATGCTTTAACCCATAAATCCAAATGGGGACAACCTAAAACCTTTCAAAAGAGTTACAAGGACAATCCAGGTAAACCAGAGATTAAATTGGGAGGTAATCAAAAAGGAAAAGATGAAAAGAAGCCAGGGCTGGAGAAACCTGTTGAGCGTACTTGTTATTACTGTAAGAAACCTGGCCATGTGATAGCTAATTGTGCCCTTTTGAAGAAAAGGAAGGAAGCTGGGCCCAATGCTTGCTTTCAGGCAATTAAAAATCAAAAAGGTTTAGGAGATGCTGTTAAAGATCAGTCCTTGCAAGAGGTAAAGGCTGAAAAGTTGGAGGAGGTGAGAAAGGAATTCCGTTCTTATCTATCAGAGGGTTTTGTTTCACTGAATGATGAGTCACCCCAGGTGCCAGTGAAAATTCTTAGAGTTACTGGGGCTAGTCAATCTCTCTTGCTGGACAGTGTTTTAAATTTTGGTGAAGAAAGTGACACTGGTGAAGTAAATCTAATACGAGGCGTTACAGGTGAGACCATGTCTGTCCCTTTACACAGGGTGATTTTAAAGTCAAAGTTCATAGAAGGACCAGTCGAGATAGGGATAAGACCTAGTTTGCCAGTGGAAGGAGTTTCTTTGTTATTGGGAAATGACCTTGCAGATGGAGAAAGTGATCCTGTGGTACGGTTAACAACCAAACCAAGGATTGATGAGTCTGAGAATGATTCAGATGTTTACCCATCATGTGCGGTGACTCGAGCTAGAGCTAAAGAATTAGCCAAGACAGACAGTCCGGTGCAGTCTGATGTAGTTCCTTGTGACAGTCCTAAACAGGAAGAAAATTATGATGCCTTATCTGAGACTTTTCTGTCTTCACTGGAGGATCAACATCCTTATAGTGAGTCTGAATTTAAAGATTTGTCTTTGTCGAGGAAGGATTTTATGGTGGAACAGACAAAGGACCCTGAGTTGACAGAATTGAAAGAAAAAGTACTCTCATGTGAGGAGATTGAGAAAGTGCCAACTGGATATTATGTCAAAAATGGAGTGTTAAGGAGGAAATGGAGACCTCCCCATGTCCAAAAAAATTTAAAACTCGGTTGGAAAGAGTCTGCCAGCTAGCGAGAGAGCATTTGAAAACAAGCCAGATAAGAATGAAGACATATTTTGATAGACGTGCTCGGCCTAGGACATTCGCAGTGGGGCAAAAGGTGTTGGTATTTTTCCCTAGCCAAAATAATCCATTGCAATCTCGTTTTTCTGGACCCTATGCTATTGAATCTCGAGTGACTGATTTAATATATACAATCAAAACACCAGATAGACGCAAGAAAACACAACTCTGTCATGTAAACATGCTAAGACCTTATTATGAGAGGGATTCAGTTGTGGCCTTGGTGGATGGTGTAAAGGTTGTTTCTAGAATGCCTGATGTTGATGTTGAAGAAGGCCAATTTAGACCAAATATTGTTCCATCGAAACTAAAAAACCAAAATATCCTGGAGAACCTTGAAACGAAGTTGGACCATTTACAAGTTTTACAAAAACAACAGATGAGAGAATTAATTTTAAAATTTAAAAATCTGTTCCCAGATGTTCCAAACAGAACATCGATAATTACCCATGATGTTGATGTTGGGGATGCAAAACCAATCAAACAACACCCATATCGAATGAATGTAGAAAAAAGTAAACCTGTTGATCAGGAAATAAAATACATCTTGGAAAATGATATTATTAGACATTCTACTTCAAATTGGAGTTCGCCCTGTGTTATTGTACCTAAACCTGACGGAACTGTTAGATTTTGCACAGATTACAGGAAAGTGAATGCTGTAACAAAGTCAGATGCTTACCCTATTCCTAGGGTGGATGATTGCATAGACAGAGTGGGAAAGGCAAAATTTCTTACAAAGATTGACCTATTAAAAGGGTACTGGTGTGTTCCATTAACAGATAGAGGAAGGGAAATTTCAGCCTTTGTAACCCCTTCTGGATTGTATGAATACAATGTTTTGCCATTTGGAATGAAAAATGCTCCGGCAACATTTCAGAGAATGATTAATTCAGTGATTCATGGGTTAAAACATACAGATGCCTACATTGACGACTTAGTGACTGGGAATGATACATGGGAGGATCACATCTCTGCGTTAGAAAGGTTGTTTGAAAGACTTTCCAAGGCTAACCTTACAGTTAACTTGGCTAAAAGTGAATTTGGCCGTGCCACTGTGACGTATCTTGGGTATGTTGTAGATCAAGGCAAGCAAGCTCCTGTTCAGGCAAAAGTTCAAGCGATATCTGAGTTCCCTATTCCCACAGGTACGAGGACTGTTAGAAGATTTTTGGGAATGGTTGGATATTACCGAAAATTTTGTAAAAATTTTGCTGATATTGCTCTTCCCCTAACTAATCTTCTGAAGAAGGGAGTAAAGTTTGTCTGGACAGATTCTTGTCAAGAAGCATTTGATAAGCTGAAAGCCATTTTATGCTACCATCCTGTGCTCAAACCACCTGACTTTGAAAAGCCATTTTCATTAGCAGTAGATGCCAGTGATGAAGCTGCAGGAGCTGTGTTGTTGCAGAAGGGTGACCTTGATGATATTGACCATCCTGTAGCTTACTTTTCAAAGAAATTTAATGAGCATCAAAAGAATTATTCCACCATAGAGAAAGAATTACTGTCGCTTGTTTTAGCCTTGCAACATTTCAGTGTATATGTTTGCACCACTCAGAAACCATTGACTGTGTATACAGATCATAACCCATTGGTGTTTCTGAGCCGAGTCAAAAACAAGAACAGAAGGCTGTTAAACTGGAGTTTAATTTTGCAAGAGTTTGATCTCATGATAACTCACATTAAAGGCAAAGATAATGTGATTGCTGATTGTCTTTCCCGATGTTAAATGGGAAACGTGTATCTGTACTAATCTGATAGTCTGTAGTTGTGTAGCATGATAATTATTAACATTACTAACTGTATGCGCGGTTGAATTTTTCTTGGGAAAAATTTTTTTTAGGTGGGAGGTGTTATGGACTCAGTGAAAGTCCCTTTAAGATAGAGAGTGTGTGTGTGTGTATGTGTGTGTGGGGCGTGCTTACGTCAATAGAAGATAAAGGACGTAATGACGTTGTTGAAGAAGTCAGAAGAAGAAGAAGAAGGAGAGAGAGAGAAGGGAGAGAGACACCAGCCTGCTTGTTTTCTCTATCGATGGATGAGAAACAATAACTGTGTTTGCCACTGAAATCCATGTATGGAAGTTGGAAGTAATCCGGTGGAGTTCACTTTGTTGCTGACCTGTAGAAGGAAACAGGTATTTGTGTGTGGACGACCACGATTCGGATGCTTTTCGGGGTGAGGAAGTCACTACCGAGTAAATACTGAAGTGTCGTTTGGGGTTCCATCGTGGAACATTTGGATTTCGTATCTACTCTCCCTATGTTCTCTACATCTACGTCTTATCTTCAGACAACGGTGGTTGTTGAAGAAGCCCTTGCTCATGTTTCACCTTATGGCTTGCGGAACTGAACTTTAAGAACCATTCCGGAACTGGGAGTTTTGGACTTTGTCACACACACACACGAAGAGTTTAGTTTTGGGGTTAACGTTCAAGGTTTAACATTTTTGAATTCTAACATACTAACATTTTTACTTTTATTTTACGTATTATCATAAGTAGTGATTAATAAAATAGTTTTTAACACTGAATCATGCTCAGTGTGTTTCTTTTGTTGCTGGTTCGTGACAGAAGGTCTTCTTCCCACAACACTATCAAAATTGAGTTTAATAGATTTTTGTTGGAAGTACTGAGGGTTGCAGACCCAGAGTCTAGTTGACGTAGATGCACACACAATCAAGGGATTGGGTAGCTAATTGTGTCCTTATTTTCCTACTGAATGTTGGTTACAGGCAATGATCCATCACAGGCACTTGTTTTGATCTACTCAATTCAGAATCTACCATTTGCTGAATAGCTATGAAGAAAGATTGAATAGTTTGGGGTTGTTATCTTTTGAACAGAGGAGGATGAGGGATGATGTACGATGTCTTTTATCTATGCCTCTCATATAATTGAGTCCATATGGAAGAAATAGGAAGAACCTATTTCCCTAAGCAGAGGTGTCAAAAACCAGGGGCACAGATTTAGAGTCATGTTCATAGAATAACTCAGCACAGAAACAGGCCCTTTGGCCCAACTCATCCATGCCAACCAGCTGCCCACCTAAGCTAGTCCCATTTGCCGGCGTTTGGCCCATATCCCTCTAAACCTTTCCTATCAATGTACTGTCCAAGTGTCTTTTAAATTTGTTATTATCCCTGCCTCAACCACTTCCTCTGGCAGCTCATTCCACATACATACCACCCTTTGCGTAAAAAAAAGTTGCCCCTCAGGTTCTTAATAAACCTCTCCCCTCAAACATGTGCCTTCTAGTTCTTGATTCCACAACTCTGGAGGAAAAGACTCTGTGCATTCACCCTATCTATGCACCTCATGTTTTTATACACCTCTACAAGGTCACCCCTCATTCTCCTGTGCTCCAATGAATAAAGTCCTAGCCTGCACTACCTCTAACTGTAACTCAGGCCCTTGAATCCTGGCAACATACTCATAAATCTCCTTTGCACTTTTTCCAGTTTAATGACATTTTTTCCAATAACAGGGTAACCCAAACTGTGCACAATACTCGAAGTGGGGTCTCACCAACATCTTATACAACTTTAACATAACATCCAAACTCTTGTACTCCACGCCCTTCCTATGAAGGCCAGCATACCAAACACTTTCTTCACCACCCTGTCAATCCGCAACACCTTTGAAAATAATTGGTAGAAGGGATTAGAAGTGACAATTTTTTCACCCAGAAGGCAGTCAGGATCTGAGGCTCACTGCCTGAAAGAGTAATAGAAGAAGAAACTCTCAATACGTTTAAAGAATATCTGGATGTGCACTGGTTAAGCTGTAACCAGCAGGGCAAGGATCAAGTGCTGGAAGGTGGGATTAAGTTGGACAGCACTTCTTCTACCAACATAGATACAAATAGGCTGAATGACCTCCATCTGTTTCAAAAGTATTCTCTGATTGTAATGTGAAAAATGTGATTATATTGAGAAAGGTGAGATTATTCAGCAATACATTCTGTCCCCAAGAAGAGAGGGAGTGAGAGATTGGAATATATTAGTAAATCACTACCATGCACTGGAAAAGAAAGAATGTGTTTTCCTGCACATTTCACTGTTGTCAAGGTGATGCATTCTAAAAGCAGAAACAAGTATTGGGTACCTGAAGCTGCATCAAAATGGGCTAGTGAAATCAAGCGTGCTGGCCTGGTTTGAAAGGGGTGTGAGGTCAGGTATTAAGCATCTTGATTGTGAAGTTTTTAGGCCAGGTCAGTCTCCTCGAACAGCTGAAAACAAACGCGTGAAGGAAACTCAGCTGTCGTGCCATGATGTTGGTCAGCAGGGAGGCTCTCAAGGCATCAGGTGCAGTGTCTGTGCTGCCATAAATAGTCACGGTATGGGATTTGTCTTTTTAATCTTTATTCTCTTATTAAAAGGAGGTTTTTCCTGCCAAAGTTGTGGTGATTGCTTCTTTCTACATGAGGGTGATGAGAGTCTCCCAAGACACAGTCCCGTGAGGGCACCTCCTCCTCCCAACTAACTGGTTGTACCATGGTCTGGTACAACAATTCAAATGTGCAGGAATGTAAGAAGCCTCAGAGAGTAGTGGACTCAGCCCAATACATCACGGGCACCATCGGTAGTATCCACATGAGGCAATATCTATCATCAAAGATTCCCACCATCCAGGCTATGCCATCTTCTCCCAGTTACCATCGGGCAGGAGGTACAGAAGCCTGAGGTCCCACAACACCAGGTTCAAGAACAGCTACTTCCATTCAACTATTCAATTCTTGCACAACCCCAATCATTACCTCAGTACAGAAAGACTGTGACCATTTTGACCACTTTGCACAACAATGGACTTTATTATTGTTCTAATCGTATGCTTTATTGTATAATTTATGGCTAATTTAAGATAAGATTTCTTTATTAGTCACATGTACATCAAAGCACACAGTGAAGTACATTCTTTTGCATAGAATGTCCTGGGGGCAGCCCACAAGTGTCGCCACGCTTACGGCACCAACATAGCATGCCCACAACTTCCTAACCTGTACATCTTTGGAATGTGGGAGGAAACCGGAGCACCCAGAGGAAACCCATGCAGATATGGGGAGAACGTACAAACTCCTTACAGACAGTGGCCGGATTTGAATCCGGGTCATTTGTGCTGTAATGCATTACGCTAACCGCTACACTACCGTGCCTGCTAGGTATATAACAAAAATAGTGAAAGTCTGGGATTTATTTGAATTTTGCACTTTACCAATCCTGTAATACAAAGGATGGGCATTCCTCTGCTTCCCAACACAGGGAACTGGTCCTGTTGTTATGGTAACAGCCTGTTTAAATGCTTCTCTGGATTTATATGCAAAGCACTCACAGTCAAGTGTGGGTCTGCACCCTGCAGGTTTTGAATCCCAGCTGCTGTGATTCTTGGAATTCCACTGCCAGAAACTTTCCAAGTCGTTTTTGAATGTTTGTCCTTCTCTAAGCTGACCCCAGAGAAAAAGGGAAGCAAACGACAGATGCCTAATGTAACACTGCTCAACTGTAACCAGAATGGACAAAGATAAAACCACTGTCTACAGCTGTGTTATTCAAATATTGCCGTATCAGGGCCATCCGACCTTGGGACTCTCATAACTTGGGACATATCCTGAAGGATTAAAGAGAACATTGATGTTTAGTGCAACCACCTTGGGAGTAATACTCACCCAATTACAAGGAATGAACTCCCTCAGTCCTTCAACAATTCCTGACAACCTGCAATGCAATGCATTCCTTACAAAGACCGACATTCCTGAGGACTCCCCCACTTGAACTTGCTCTAAGATGTTGACAACCATCACAAATAACATCTTCTACAGGCGCAGGGAATTAGAAGCAATGTGCTGTTCCACAGAGAACACAAAGATAACAGCTGGTGTTCACGGAGCGTTTCTGCTGTAAAAAAAATGGCCTGGGGTGCTTCACAAACATGACATTGTGCAGTAGGCTGGTGAGAATGAAAACATGGCCAATTGTCTTTGAGGAGAGTTTGAGAGCAAGCACGAGGGAAATCCGACAGGGAGAAATTGGATGACCAGGTGAGCTCTCAGGGCATCGTGTTCCAGGCACCTACCACCCTTCTTTTACACAGAGCGTGGTAGGTGCTGGGAACAGGCTGCAGGGAGGAATGGTGGAAACAGTTTTGATAGTGGAGTTTAATAGACTTTTAGAGAGGCACATGAATACTCAGGGAATGAAGGGATAGGATCATGTAGCGGTTAGCCTGACACTATTACAGCACCAGCGATCGGGGTTCAAATCCCACTACTGTCTGTAAGGAACTTGTATGTTCTCCCCTTGACTGCGTGGGTTTCCTCTGGGTGCTCCGGTTTCTACCACGTTCTAAAGATGTAAGGGTAGGTTAACATGGGTTTGAAATGGGCGATGTGGACTCATTGGGCCGGACGGGCCTGTTACCATGCTATATAAATAAAGTTGAATAAAGTTTAAAAAGTTTAAAAAGCTTAATGTGCAAGCAGGAGGAATTAGTTTATTTAGGCATCATGTTCGGTGCAGACATCATGAGCCAAAGGGCCTGTTCCTGTGCTGTACTGTTCTATATACCAATACCAGAGAGCATGCATTGAAGGCGAGAGGGGGTAGGTTCAGAACAGACGTCAGGGGTATGTTTTTTACTCAGTGGTGGATGCCTGGAATGCGTTGCCTGATTGGGTGGTGGAGGCAAATTCACTGGGGGCTTTTAAGAGGGGCTTGGATGAGCACATGGATGAGAGGAAAATGGAGGGATATGGTCATTCTGGAGGTAGGAGGGAATAGCTATGTCAGCACAACATTGTAGGCCAAAGGGCCCGTTCTGTGTTGTACTGTTCTATGTTCTATGCTCTATGATTTTCAGTTTGGTAACAAGATCACTTTGAATGAAGTATTAAACCAAAGCTGGGTTTGAACAACACCATGGATCTAACACAAAGATGGGTAGAGAATTATACCTAGTTTCCCTGACCAATATTTATCTGCAAACACTGAACAAAGAGGGATTAACCAGTCCATATCACAGTATTGTCTGTGACTCCTTGCAATGCACAAGTTGGCCGATGAGTTCCCAATATTGCAACGGTGGCCACAGTTCATAAGTAATCAAGTCATGACATCAATGAAGAAAGACAGGCAACATTTCAAGCGTTAAATCAGAAAATTATAAACTGACTAAATGAATGGATAAAGCCATGGTAAATGGAATTCAAAATAAGCAAATAGTAAGATAAAACACTTTGGATCTATTAAGGGTATTTTGTAAAGATGGAAGGAGTGAAGGCACCAAGAGACATTGGGATCCATGTACCAAGATCATTAGATGTTGAATTGGAAGAGAAAGTAATGAAAAAAAGATGACGGCTATCTGACCTTTACTCTTCAAGGATTGGAAACTAAATATGGAAATGTTATGCAACAGATAAACAAGGCTCTGTTCAGACTACACTATAGAACTGTAAGAATTCAGGGCTCAAGTATAATGTGGAAAAATGGCACATAATGTGAAGAAATGTGAGGTTACCAATTTGATAGGAAAGGAAAAGCAGAATGCTGTCTAAATGGAGAGAGATTACAGAATGCTACTATACACAAGGGCATGTTGTTGTACATGACACATAAAAGTTTTGTGTGCAGGTACAGCAAGTAGTCAGAAAGGTAAATGAAATGCTGGCAAGGATATTGGTGTGAAAAATATGGAGAGGTTTTGCTCCAAGTGTACAGGGCACTGGTGAGACCACATCTGGAGCACTTAGTGTTGCCTGTGATTTTGGTCTTCTTATTTATGGAGGGATATAATCATGTTGGAGGCAGTGCAGAGAAGGTGACTTAGTTAAATCTTGGATCAAAAATGTTGTCTTATGGAAAACAATTGAGCACTTTGGGCTGATGCTCCTTGAGACTGGGAGAATGAGAGGTAATTGTAGTGGTTAGCGTTATGCTATTACAGTGCCAATGACCCAGGTTCAATTCCAGGCACTATCAGTAAGGAGTTTGTACATTCTCTCTGTGACTGTGTGGGTTTCCTCTGGGTGCTCCGGTTTCCTCCCACATTCCAAAGACCTACGGGTTAGGAAGTTGTGGGCATGCTATGTTGGCACCGGAAGCATGGCAGCACTTGTGGCCTGACCCCAGGACATTCTACGCAAAAGATGCATTTCACTGTGTGTTTCCATGTACATGTGACTGATAAAGATATCTAATCTTATCTTAATTTTGTGAAACATGTTAAGTTCTGAGAGGATGCTTCCCTCATAGAGTCAGAGTGAGTGGTCAGCAATTTAAAATGGAAACGAGTAGGTATTTTGTCTTTCAGGAAGTTGTGAATCTTTGGAAATTTTTACCACAGAAAACTGTGGGGCTGGAGCTATTAAATATATTGAAGGCTAAGATAGGCAGATTTTTGGAATGGTGTATCAGGTTTAAGGGGTCATATGGCAGAATCCTGATCCTCTATCTTATGTTGTTATTTTTCCTTGGGTGGAGAGGGCAAATTGTTTGTTGGCATTTCATTTACAGATGGATTGATTGTGATTTAGAATTCAATGACTGCATGGTGGTAAAAGAGCCAATGATGGCTTTCAAAAAAGAACTTGATAGACACTTGAGGGAAAATGATTTGCAGCTCTGTGGGGAACGGTAGTCAATGGGACTAAGTAGATTGTTCAGAGCTAGCATGGATTTGATCGACTGAATGGCCACCTTCTGTGTGGTAATAACTCAATTATATTATAATGCTAAATGGAAGAACAAACTCGAGGGGTTAAAGATTCTACTCCTCTTAGTATTCCTAAACCTAAAGTCGTGAAAAGTGTTACATAAATCCAGTTATGTCCCAGGTCAGAAGCAATGCAACATTTTTGCCATATTCATTCTGCTTGCAGATCTATTGAAAAATTCTGAATGTGAAATTATGACACTGATTCGGGTGTATTGTTGGGGATATCTCAGTCTGCATTACACCATTTTGCATCTAAAGAGTCGTCTCATAGCTAACAGAGTAGAAGGGTGCTTCATGTGCCTGTATCTAACACTACTAGTGCTTTTCTCCTGAGGAAGATCAACAATACCAATAAACATACTGTGACTATCCTCATGCAAATGTACCCATGCTCTGAAGTAAATGGTTTTGACTGTACTTATTGCCACTTATATTGCTGCAGTATAGGATTAGTGGAACTATTGCTTGACTGATTAATGCAAGAGTCAAAACCACTTCACACTCAGACACCCATATCCCAACAGAAGAAAATCGCAATTCACAAACTGCATTTTGCATCAACACTAGCCAATAAATTGACATAAATTCATCTGCTAATGTACTAACTGTCAAATCCACTTCAGCAAGTAACTGCAGCTACCAGTATTCTTGGAGATTGCAAAAATTATTTCCCTCTTGCAAATTAGATGTGACGTTACATTTAAAGGGAGATTATTATGCATGTGAGCAGCACTCTGCCTGCTTTGATCCAATGCACAGTTAATTATTACCTTTCTAAAATAAGAATGGAGAGGATAAAAATATTGCAAATTTTTCCAACTATTACCTACTTGTGGAATGGTATATACACAGCTCTACCCGCTAAAGACATGCACACTTTCCAGTGTTTTTTTTACTTATTCCCTTGAGTCAATTCCATTCAGAACAAATTTCTATGAAAAATACTGATACATACCAACAATACCCACTTATTGTTTCAGGAGTATAAAATTAGGCATTCATTTATACAAAGTAAATGCTCAAAATATTTGCAAATTCTTACTAACCCAATATCTATCATCTTGCATGAAACTTCCAATGAAGATTCTGATGCATTATTCCCATACAAGTCTTTCTTTTCAGCTCTGAATTTGCCTACAATGCCTTAAGTCACAAGCATTTGGAATTCTCTCAGATGATGAGTGACACAATATTCCAGACATCATTTGTGTTGGCCTTCAGTTACCATGGGGTCGTGTTATTCTAAATGCTGTCAAGAAGAACTTAAAATGATTCCAGCGGGCAAATGATTGCTGAACAGTATTTGTTTCTTTCTTCCTCATTGATTTTCAATGTTGAAGTTTTACCTTTGAAAGTTTGTTGGAAAAAAACAAATCATTTGGAGCATATTGTATAATCTGTGTGTGTACATGTGTGTGTGCGCATGCACGTGTGATTGCATGTGTAGGTAAATGTGAAAAAGAGAGAGGGAGTGTGTGTGTGTGTGTGTGCACGCACGCGTGCATGTGGGTGCATGCATGTGTGTGCGTGCGTGTGTGTGCGTGCACATATATGTGTTCTGAATACTTTCACACAGGTAGCGTGGCGTAGATGACAGAGCTGCTGCCTCACACCTCCAGTAATCCAGCTTTGATCCTCACTTCCAGTGCTGTCTGTGTGGAGTTCGCATGTTCTTCCATTGATTGTATGAGTTTTCTCCTCCTCCCACATCCCAAGGACACGAGGGTAGGAAGGTTAACTGGCCAGTGTAAATGGCCCACAATGTATAGGCGAGTGATAGAACCTGGGGAGTGTTGTGAGGAAGACACAAGAGACTGCAGATGCTGGAATTGGGAGCAACAGAAAAGAGGCATTGGAGGAACTCAGCGGGTCAGGCAGCATTTATGGGATCTCCACCCAAAACGTCGACTGTCCATTTCCCACTGTAGATGCTGCCTGACCCACTGAGTTCCTCCAGTGCCTCTTGAATGTTGAGAGGAATATGCAGCATTTAAAATGGGACAAATGACAGGTACTTGACAGGTGGGGACTCAAAGGCTCAATGACTCTATTCTACTGAGGAAAGATCATTGACTTTCATAAATCTTCACACACGTTTAATTTCAGTGAAAGCTTTGACAGCAGGTAAGTTGGGGAAGGCATTGGTGAGAGTTCTCACCAGCTGTCAGAACCTTTATGTGAGTGCAGCTCACCCTGCCATTGCAAGGATTTGGACCAAGTTATTGTGCTGGGAATCAGCCTCCCAGTGGAGGACTCTATCCGAGAGCAGAATAGAAGAAACAGTGTGGTGAAGAACAGACGGCCAGGCAGGAATAGATCCATTTCCCTCCACAGATGCTGCTTGACCTGCTGAGTTCCTCCAACATTTTGTGAGTTGCTCTAGATTCCAGCAACTGCAGTTTCTTATGTCTCCAAGAAAAGATTCATGTCTTTTTGGAAAACCTACCCCAATGATCTGAGCTAACTTATCCAAAAACATACCATGAGCTAATAATGATGAAGGGTTTTCAACCTGAAAGTTTCGCTATCCACAGATGCTGCCTGACCTGCTGAGTGTTTGCAGCATTTTCCGTTTTTTATATCCGATAGTTTTTCGATTTTCATGAATCCAGTTGCCTTTCTCGGTTAATCCATCAAAATTGTCTCAACAAATACAAATCAAGTGGAAAATAATACATGGAATTTCAATGCTGTTGTTTTGAATCTCAGTTGCATACTATTGTGAAGCCCAAAAGATAACGATGATTGCACATTGGTTCAATGTAGCACAATAACATAGTGACTAAACCATATTTTCCATATTTCTTTACAACATAGAAGGAGGCCACTCAGCCTGTCAAGTCTGTGCTGTCTCTCAGTGCATTCCTCTCAATCTTGTTCCCCCAGCCTGAAGCCTATACTCTCTCACATGCCCATTAACACTGCTTATTCTCCCATTAGTCACCTACATTTCAGGCAATTTACAGCAGCCAATTAACCTACCAACCTGCCCGTCTTTGGGATGTGGGGAGATCCCAGAACATACAGGGGAATCCCATGAAGTCAGATTAGTTTATTGTCATATACACCAGGGTGCAATGAAATTCCTTGCTCACATTAAGCTCACAGAGTAAACAGTACGCAAGGAAATAATAAATTCAACAATAAATACAGTGATGAGTGCAAAACAACAGAATGGTGCAAAGATAGCAGTGCAGCCTGCCTGAAGTCGTGCAAAAAGAAATGCTAAGATGTTGGTAATGGAATAACAGAGAGAGGTAGAATTAAGAGACCGAGAATGTGGCACCAACACTGGGAGGGGGGATGTGACAGCAAACTCCATGTAGACACAGACAGTCACTTGTGCATACATGTACTTGCGCATATGACAATAACTTGACTTTTGACTTTGACTTTTGACAGCACCAGAAGTCAGGACTGAACCCGGGTTGCTAGATCTGTGAGGCAGCAGCTCTACGAGCTGCGCCATTGCGCTACCCACACAGGAAAGGTATAATGTGATTTAAATGCTGTGTGAGTTCACCTTGACGGATGAAGCTCAAGAAGCCATTTACCACACCACTACAGTGGCTCATGAAAAGGATCTCCACCATCTTGTTAAGGGGCAATTAGGGATAGTAAATCTTTGCTCTTGCAGGGAACACATGCCTCTCAAGAAATACCTGTCTCCCAAGAATGAGCTTAACAGAACCTGGCTTCGAAATAATAGTCGCATGTAACCAATAAATGTGAATTCCATGGGCTGTTAAAACAAATTGGTGATTTATTAATTGACTGTTGCAGTCGATTTGAAGCAACACTCTTTGAGTAGTTCTGTTGTAAATGATCTGGCAATGTACTGTTTGATAATTTGAATTGTCAATTATCAGCGAAGGGCCCACAGTGAATGTGTATTTGATATTCCACGATCACAAAGAAGCCATTCTTGGCATTAGCATACTTATGCACACATCACACAGTCAGCAGCTATTGTAAGCAAATTCCAGCAAATCTAATTGCGAAAGGGGGCAATGAAGGTATGGAGGATGGCAGAACATGCTTTGTGCATTAAGATATTCTGCAACATTATAATCAGGGATATGAGAAAATAAATAAAACCAGAGAGCACACAGTTTTGACAAATAAATTGAGACGTAAACCAAACTATGGAGAACTATTATAGTGCACCTGTATATATGCTGCAGATTGAAGAGGTCACATGAGGTGATGCATAATTGCATCTGGTTCACTACCAATCGTGACAGAAGGTCACTGCAGGAGAAGTAGAGGCTGATTATCTGGACAGATACTGCATCAAGAATAAATTCTAACACTGTGGTGCCAACACAGAGAAAAAAATACCCCAAAGGGTTTTTGGAGAGACATAAATATGGATGCTGAGCTCAAGAAACAATCAGCAAGTTTGAAGATCAAAAGCTTGGTTAAAAAGATGGGCTTCAATAAGGGTCTTACCGAGAGCTAAGAAAAGTCAGAGTAGATTAATGGGGAACTCTTGCAGTGCAGCCTAGGCTAATAAAAACAGCAAACAATGGTGTGGTGAATAAGAGGACAATGCGAAGGGGTTAGAGTTGGAGCACACTAGGAGATGAGTCTAAAGAGAGTCACAAAGTCCTTTGTCACTGGCTGACCATCCGCAAACATGCTCAATTTGGTGTCAAGGTTTTGATCGCATGACAAAAATGTACCTCAACCTCAGCAACAGCACAGGAGATTAAGAATTTTAAATCAGAGGTTTTGGGGTCAGTATACCAAAGAAAAATGTTGGCCAAGGAGGCCAGGATAAAAGGAAGAAAGCATGGCATGGGCTGTAGCCAAGATTTCCAAAGTGCTGAGCTGGTGGAAATCGGGGCTTATCCAGGGTAAGGCAGTGGACAAACAGACAGGAGGAGGATGACGATGGAATCATGGAGAACTTACAGTGCAGAAGGAGGTTATTCTGCTCGGAACGTCTATGCTAATCATAAAAAAGTCTCCCTGTCAAATCTAACCTTCCAGCTCGAGGTCTGCAGCCCTGTAGGTCACAGCTCTTCAAGTATATAGAGTCATAAAGCAATACTGCACGGATACAGGCCCTTCAGCCCAACTAGTCTATGCTGACCACGGCGCCCACCCAGCTAGTCCCAATTTCCTGCATTCAGCCCATATCCCTCTCAGCCCCGCCCCTCCATGTACCTATCCAAGTGCTTCTTAAATGATACTATTGTACCTGCCTCAACCACTTCCTCTGGCAGCTCATTCCATGTACTCACTCCCCTCTGCATGAAAAAGTTGCCCCTCGGGTCTCTTTTAAACCTTTCCCCTCTCACCCTAAACCTATGCCCCCAAGTTTTATACTCCCCTACCCTGGGGAAAAGACTGTTACCATCCACCTTATTTACGCCTCTCATAATTCTAAATAGTTCTACAAGGTTGATATATCCAAGTACTATTTAAATATAGGAGAAACAAAGGACTGCAGATGCTGGAATCTAGATGAAAAACACGATGATGCTGGAGGAACTCAGCAGGCCAGGCAGCATCTGTGGAGAAAAGCAGGCGGTCAACGTTTCGGGTCAGGACCCTTCTTCAGGACTGAAGATAGGGAAAGGGGGAAGCCCAATATATAGGAGGGAAAAGCAGAGCAGTGATAGGTGGACGCCTCCCCTCTTTTGTCCGCCTATCACTGCTCTGCTTTTCCCTCCTATATATTGGGCTTCCCCTTTCCCTATCTTCAGTCCTGAAGAAGGGTCCTGACCCGAAACGTTGACCGCCTGCTTTTCTCCACGGATGCTGCCTGGCCTGCTGAGTTCCTCCAGCATCATCGTGTTTTTCATACTGTTTAAATATGATGTACCCCTACCACCTACAGGGTAAAAAATGTTTTCCTCAGCACCACTTAAATCCGTCCATCAATAACTTTAAATCCATGCCCCCTGGTTTTTGACCTCTCTACTAATTAATCTCTCCATAACTTGCTATGTTCCCAACAACCCCAGCAGATCCAATCATTCCTGGTAGCGACAATTCTTCAGCCGTGGTAAAACTCTCATAATGATCCTCTGCATCCTCTCTACTCCAATCACATCTTTCTTGTAGCGTGATGGCTGGAACTAGATGCTGTGGCCTAACTAGTCTGAGCAAAACCTCATTACTCCCTGCTCCAATCTGTGGAGTTTGGGCTTATCTGTATGAGGGCCATAATTTGGACATTCACACACAGCCTGGTGGAGCAGGAACAGCACCGCCCAACGAAAGTTAATTGTAGAGCACAGAAACAGGCCCTTCAGTCCACTGAGTGTGTACTGACCATCAAATATCCACATATATTAACTTGCACTTTTCCCATTTTATTCTTCCCACATTCCTATCAACTTTCACCAGATTCTACCACTTACCAGAAATTAACATCAATATTCAGTAGCTAATTAACTTTCCAACCTGTGTGTTTTTGAGACACAAGAGGCCATAGATGCTGGAATCTATAGCAACAAACTGCTGAACTCAGCGGGTCGAGCAGCATCTGTGGAGGGAAATGGACAGTCAACATTTCAGGACTGAAAACATCGACTGCCCGTTTCCCTCCACAGATGCTGCCTGAGCCTGTGCTCCTCCAGTAGTTTGTTTGTTGCTCTGCATGTTCTTGGGATGTGGGGAGAAACCAGAGCACCCAGGGAAATCCACAGTGTTGCAGGGAGAATGTGCAAACTCCACACTGACAGCACTGCAGGTCGGGATCAAACCCGGGATTGTGGGAGATGTGAGGCAGCAGCTCTACGAACTGCACCACTAAGTTGATCTGAGCTAAAATGCCTCCAAAGTCAAAGTCAGTTTATTGTCACATGCACGAGTACATGTCTGCACAGGTGCAATGAAAAGCTTACTTGCAACAGCATCACAGGCACATGGCATCAGATAAGCAGCATTCACAAGAAAACATAAATTAAATACAATTTTTACAAGAAGGAATAGAATTACGAGAACAAAAAAACAAAGTTCATTTTAGTGCAAAGTGATCAAAATGGTCAGGGTGTTGTTAAACTCCAGTGATTAGGGTTGTGTTGGTTGGTTTAAGAATGAAATGGTTGAAGGGAAGTAACTGCTCTTGAACCTGGTGGTGTGGGACTTCAGGCTTTTGTACCTCCTGCCCGATGGTCACTGTGAGAAGATGGCATGGCCCGGATGGTGGGGATCTTTGATGATGGATGTTGCCTTCTTGAGGCAGCGCCTCCTGTAGATACTACCGATGGTGGGGAGAGATGTACCCGTGATGCACTGGGCAGAGTCTACGACTCTCTGCTGCTCCGTATGAACTCTCAGATAAACAACCTCTATATTCTCCGACTTATGTTCTCTTTTCAGGCATGGGTGCTGAGAATTTTCAGCCCTTCCTGTTTTTCCTCCAGAGATGGAGCATCCAGAAATCAAGCAAATTGACTGGACAGGCCAGTATTAAATTAACAAGCATTCACTGAGAAGTCACTTCATTTTGGCCACAGAGAAAAGCATGAGATTGCACAGATGCGTTTTCGTCTTCCTCTGACAGCACAACAAATTGGTCTTCAATCGATGCACATTTTTGTGAAGGTAAGCATGAATTTCAAACCATCTAAACTAGGTGGAAATGAAAGCTGGAAGAATTCTTTGGAAATGTGTGGCCAAAGCCTTGCCTACATTAAGTAACGCTGGCTGATCTGAGTGATTTTCCAGCAAATGATTTTTAGTTGTGCATAAATCCAAGAGAACACAAAATTAATGCTCCTGATTCTGTGAAAGTAATTATGAGAAAACTATTTTTATTATTCACGGAAACCAAGAGCAACTTGGAATTTCTGTCCAAGTCAGTTTATGACAGGAATCACAAAGTTTTGCCAATAATTCAGTACAATGAAGGAAAATCAATGGAATTAACTTTATTTTAAACTATTGCAAACCAGTTGTGCTTTGAAATGGACTGAAGTGTGTTTACTTAAATGCAAGAAGTGTCAGGAATAAGGGGGATGAACTGAGGGCTTGGATAAGTATGGGGGACTATGATATCGTGGCTATTACTGAGACGTGGCTGACGTCAGGAGAGGAGTGGATATTGAATATTCCTGGTTTTCGGTGTTTTAAGAGGGATAGGGAAGGGGGGAGAAGAGGGGGAGGGATGGCGATACTGGTCAGGGACACTGTTACGGCTGTGGAAAAGATGGATGTTGCAGAAGGATCATCTCTAGAGTCCGTATGGGTGGAGTTAAGGAACAAGAAAGGAGCAGTTACTCTACTAGGAGTATTCTATAGGCCCCCCGGTAGCAGTAGAGATATAGAGGAGCAGATTGGCAGGCAGTGTTTGGAGAGAAGCAGAAATAACAGGGTTATCATAATGGGAGACTTCAACTTCCCAAATATAGACTGGAACCTGCTTAGTGCCAAAGGTTTATATGGGACAGAATTTGTTAAGTGTGTCCAGGAGGGATTCCTGACGCAGTATGTTGACAGGCCGACTAGAGGGAATGCCATGTTAGATCTAGTTTTAGGAAATGAACCGGGACAGGTGAAGGATCTATTGGTGGGCATTGCTCCATAACCTTTAAAATTGTCATGGACAGGGACAGGTGCAGAGAGGACAAGAGGTTTTTCAATTGGGGAAGGGCTAACTACCAGGCTATAAGGAGAGAACTTGGGAGTGTAAATTGGGATGTCCTTTTTGAAGGAAAATGTACCATGGGGATGTGGTCGATACTCAGGGATCTTATGCAGGATGTTAGGGATAAATATGTCCCGGTGAGGCAGAGCAGGAATGGCAGGGTGAAGGAACCGTGGGTGACGAGAGAGGTGGAACTACTTGTTAGGGAGAAGAAGGTAACATACGTGAGGTATAAGCAGCAAGGTTCAGACAGGGCCCGTGAGGAATATAGGGTAGCGAGGAAGAAAGGGCTGAGGAGAGCTAGAAGGGGACATGAAAAGGCTTTGGCTAGTAGGGTTAAGGAAAATCCCAAGGCCTTTTTCAAGTACGTGAAGGGTAGGAGGATGGCTAGGGTGAAGGTAGGTCCGATTAAGGACTAAGGTGGGAGAATTTGCCTGGAGGCGGCGGAAGTGGGAGAAGTTCTCAATGAGTACTTCTCTTCGGTATTCACCAGGGAGACGGGTCTTGATGATGCGGACGGGAGTGCTGGTAGGGGTAATGTTCTCGAGGTTGTTGATATCAAGAGAGAGGATGTGTTGAAGTTGTTAAATAACATTAAGACAGATAAATCTCCGGGGCCTGACGGGATTTTTCCCAGGCTGCTTCGAGAGGCTAGGGAGGAGATTGCTGAACCACTGGTAAGGATCTTTGAGTCCTCGTTGTCTACGGGGGTGGTGCCGGAGGATTGGAGGGTTGCGAATGTGGTCCCCTTGTTCAAAAAAGGTAATAGGGATAGGCCAGGGAATTATAGACCGGTGAGTCTCACGTCTGTGGTGGGTAAGCTGTTAGAAAGGATTCTAAGGGATAGGATTTATGAACACCTTGAGAATCATGGACTGATTAGGGACAGCCAGCATGGCTTTGTGAAGGGAAGATCTTGCCTCACAAGCCTGATAGAGTTCTTTGAGGAGGTGACCAGGAAGATTGATGAGGGCAGTGTGGTGGATGTGGTTTACATGGATTTTAGTAAGGCGTTTGATAAGGTTCCTCATGGTAGGCTTCTTCAGAAGGTCAGAGGCCGAGGGACCCAAGGAAGCTTGGCTGTGTGGATTAGGAATTGGCTTGCATGTAGAAAGCAGAGGGTTGTGGTGGAAGGAGTGCCCTCAGATTGGAAGGCAGTGACTAGTGGTGTCCCGCAGGGATCGGTTCTGGGACCTCTACTTTTTGTGATATTTATAGATGTCTTAGATGAGGGGGTGGAAGGCTGGGTTAGTAAGTTTGCGGACGACACTAATATAGGCGGTGTTGTGGATAGTGTGGAGGGCTGTCGGAGCTTACAGAGGGATATTGATAGGATGCAGAGCTGGGCTGACGTGGCAGATGGAGTTCAATCCGGAGAAGTGTGAGGTGGTACACTTTAGAAGGACAAACTCCAGGGCAGAGTACAGGGTAAACGGCAAGGTACTTGGCAGTGTGGAGGAGCAGAGGGATCTGGGGGTGGAAAGAGCAGTTAAGAAGGCCAATGGGATGTTGGCTTTCATAAGTCGCGGGATTGAGTTTAAGAGCCGCGAGGTGATGATGCAGCTTTACAAAACTCTAGTTAGGCCACACTTAGAGTACTGTGTTCAGTTTTGGTCGCCTCATTATAGGAAGGATGTGGAGGCATTGGAGAGGGTGCAGAGGAGATTTACCAGGATGCTGCCTGGATTGGAGAGTATTGAATATGAGGAGAGGCTTAAGGTGCTAGGGCTTTATTCACTGGAAAGGAGGAGGATGAGAGGAGACATGATAGAGGTATGTAAAATATTGAGAGGAATAGATAGAGTAGACAGTCAGCGCCTCCTTCCCAGGGCACCAATGCTCAAGACGAGAGGTCATGGCTTTAAGGTTATGGGTGGGAGGTTCAGGGGAGATGTCAGAGGGAGGTTTTTCACCCAAAGAGTGGTTGGGGCATGGAATGCACTGCCTGGGGTGGTGGTGGAGGCAGATACATTGAACAGGTTCAAGAGCTTGTTGGATAGGCATATGGAGGAACGTGAGATAGAGGGATATGCGGGAGGAAGGGGTTAGGTAGTGTGAGGGTGGTCTGATGGACGGCACGACACGGTGGGCCGAAGGGCCTGTTTTGTGCTGTATGGTTCTATGGTTCTATGGAAATACCATGGAAATTGTACGCTCAGTTGTGTGAGGTCTAAATGACATTAACTAACCCAACAAGTCAAAGTTACTGGATGGCAGGTAGATGTCAAATTTTGCCAGGTTGTTGCAGAGAACAATTAAGGGTCAACCTTATGGATGTGGGTCTGGAGTCACATTGTGACCAGACCAGGTAAGCACAGTGGATTCACTTCCCCGAGTGATATTAGTGAATCACATCTGACAGTTTCATACAATCTGCTGGAGAAACCCAGCGGGTTAGGCAGCATCTGTGAGAGGAAAGGAATTGTCGACGTTTCGGGTCAAGACCCTGCATCTAGACAGGTTTCAACCCGAAATGTTGACAATTCCTTTCCTCCTACAGATGCTGTTCAACCTGCTGAGTTCCTCCAGCAGATTGTTTGTTGCTCTAGATTCCAGGGTTAGCATAATGCTATTATAGCGCCAGCAACCCAGGTTCAATTCTGGCCACTGTCTGTAAGGAGTTTGTATGTTCTCCCCATGCCTGCATGAGTTTCCTCCGGGTGCTCCGGTTTCCTCCCACATTCCAAAGACATACGGGTTAGGAAGTTGTGGGCTTGCTATGTTGGCACCGGAAGCGTGACGACACTTGTGGGCTGCCCCCCAGAACACTCTACGCATTTCACTGTGTGTTTCGATGTACAGTACATGTGATTAATAAAGGTATCTATCTATCTATCTTTCAAGAGACACATCTGCCCATCTCCTCCCACCGGTTCCCCTCCCCACCTCCCTCCCTATCTTCCATGATCCACTATCCTCTCCTATCATATTCCACCATTTTCATCACTTCCACTTATCATCTCCCAGCTTCTGACAACATTCCTGCCCTCACCTGGATCTACCTATCACCTGCTAGTTCTTGCTCCGCCCCTTCCCTCCACCTTTTTATACTGGCTATCTCTTTTCTTTCTAGTCGAGATGAAGGGTCTCGACCTGAAATGTCAACTGTCCATTTCCCTCCACAGATGCTGCCTGACTTGCTGAGTTCCTCGAGCAGTTTGTGTGTTGCTCCAGACTCCAGCATCTGTAGTCCCTTGTGTGTTTGTGTGTGTGTGTGTGTGTGTGTGTGTGTGTGTGTGTGTGTGTGTGTGTGTGTGTGTGTGTCTCTCACTCTCTCTCTCTCGTGTTTCTCTGGTGGTTTCATGGTCACCAAAAATGAAACAAATTTGTCTATTCTATCTTTATTAATTCACCAAACTTAAATTCCCAAACTTCCAGATGGGATTCAAAGTAACATCTGGCTATGTGGCCAAGCTTGATAAGACTCAATTATGTGTGAAAATATATTTTAAAAAAACTGCAGACGCTGAAAGTCTGAAACAAAGACAGAAAATGCTGGAAACACTCATCAGGTCAGGCAGCATCTCTGGAAAGAGAAACGGAGTCAACGATTGAGACCAAATCATCAAATTCATCAGAACTGTTTGTGGCCCACTCCACTTTGAACTATCCCACCCTGGCCTACCTGTCTGTAGCCTCCCGCATTGCTACAACAAGGCCCAATGCAAGCTTGAGGAACCACACTTCATTCTCTGTCTCAGCACATTGCAGCCTTCTGGACAATGTTGAATTCTCCATCTTCAGGGAACTAGCTTTCTCTGTTGGTATCGAACTGGCCATTTCTGCTGTTAGCTCTGTGATATGGGATGAGTTTAGTTTTCCAGTGGCACAACCTGACTTGTTGGGTATGTCCCATACCTTTGCAATTGGCAGCATGGTACACATCTTTGTGTTATCACCCTCGAACTCTCCCATTAACCCATTTGACCGGAAGACCCTCTGATCCCCTAATTTGACCTAATCGCCACCCTATCACAAATATTTCCTTTGTTCTCACCGCTCCTCTTGCCTCCTTCTCCAAACATAAAACTGCCTTTTTATTATTTCTCTTCTGATGAAAGGCCTTAGACCTGAAATGTTAACTCGTTTCCCTTTCCACACATGCTGCCTGCCCCAAATATTTGTGCCAAGTGTCAAAAGAATTATTTCCTCAGGCTTGGGTCAAGAGGGCTTGACTAGCTCCTTATCAATCTCTCAATCAAACTTGCTGTGGCCCTTGCACTTTATCTGTCTACCTGCACTGCACTTTCTTTGTAACTAGGCTATGTTCTACATTATGTTTTTTCCCTTTAGTACTACCTCGATGCTCATTTGTACGGAATGATCTGACTGGATGGCAGGCAAACAAAAGTTTTTCACTGTATCTCAATACATGTGACAATAATAAACCAATTATCAATTATCTATAAATTAATGCACTGACACTCAGAACTGTGGGATGTGACAGGGCTGACTGCCCACAAACAGCAGGGTGGGTGGGGTGGTCAGGTAGCATAGGAAGCAGTTCCTATTTCTCACTGTAGAGCCTTTTGTATAACTACAACAGATACTGTGAAATATGCAGCTATGTATTAAATCGCCCTTGGACAACACATTCAAGACTGAACCACAAAGAATCAGCTCATTAAGTTTAAAGTGAATCCCTGAGACCATCCCATAACTAATTCACTGACATTACAAGTTCATCTCCCTCCTTTAATTTTGGCCAGCGGTCATGTTTGGTACAAGGCACAATTTAACGTTCTCTTCCTACTGCAGCAGTGGGAACATCTGATTGAAGGGCAAGTGCATAATTCAGGCATATGCAGAAATAATATCACACATTACTTATTAAAATGCATAACTTCATACCAATTATTGACGTTGTGGAGGCAGGCACTGACAAGTTAATTGCCCGTCTGGGTGAGTTATAGTGTGTTTGGCCCCTGCAGGAAGTCTTTCAGATATATCTTTCAGTTTGCTAAAAACAAAGGCATTCTGTATTTTGTATTTAACAAGGGAGGCTAGATTTGACTCTACCATGGTTATGCGTGACATTTTACCATAAGGGTCCATGTGCATGATCATCGTTGATGATCAGTGACAGAGCAAGCATCAGCTGTAATGTTCCTAATAATGTGTTCTGTTGCAACTTAGGCAATTTTATCCACATGAAATCTGTCAGTACAAAAATGTGAGTAAAAGGAACTCTTTGCATTTCATTAGAAGTTAATTAGGGCAAATCTAATTTTAAAGCAGCCCTGATCACTCTGGGCTCTGGGACTACCCTAGTGTTCTGTGGCAATGGTAATCAGTACATATAAGTGACTCCAAGCAATCAAACCTTGTCACATTGTTCAAGCTATTTTAAGCAGCAGCTATTCCATTTTGCTATTTTAAGTAGGCTTTATTTCTTTGTTTAAGAAACCATTCAGGATAAAAGATATTTGGGAAAGAGTATTTGAAATGTTAACAGATGGGGATTGGCAAGCACATGAGCAAGGAATTACAATTGCCCCCAAAATGCCAAAATATTCCAGTAGATCAATATGAAAGGAAGAAATGCAAGCAATTGTAACTTCCTGTGATATTTGCCTTTGTCTTGGAAATGATTGCAAAATGAGATATGCCCTCTATTTTCATAAAAACAAATGACTTTAACTTAGGTAAAGCTTCTCTGTAGCAAAACATCACAAAGAGACAAAAGGTAGGGAAACTAGGACTTAGAGACAGAAGGCTGAAGGCAAGGCTTGTGGATGGGTGTTAGCATCCTTTACCTGAAATAGCAGCAAGTTTAACTGTTAAAGTTCCAAATGACATACATTGGTCATAATGTCCCTTGCACTTTATTTGTCTACCTACACTGCACTTTCTCTGTAACTGTCACACTATACTCTGTATTCCATTTTCTTTTTGTACTACCTTGATGTACCTTTGTATGGAACGATCTGTCTGGATGTCACACAAAGCAAAAGCTTTTCACTGCATCTACATGTGACAATAATAAACCAATCTCAATACATAATATCTCTTTGCATTAGTGAACGTAAATTGAACATAAATTCAACTAAGTTGTTCTGAAAGTGTCTTCTTCACACAAATATCATATAATCCTCAGGTTTCCTGTTCTAAACCTTTACCAAGATCCTTCCTGACTCAGATGTACCTGATCATAAGACATATACCGGGATGACCAGTATGTACCTTTGTACTTGCACTCGTCTTTCTCCCTGTAACCTCTTCCTGGCATATTGCCACAGTGAAAATCAGGGATGTGCGAGAGGAATGCCACAACTTGCAGATTCCCCTCCAAGCCACACACCACCATGACTTCATCGTCACTGGGTCTGAACCCTGAAACTCCCCACCTAACAACAATCTGGGAGCATAGCAATCAACCAGAAGAGGTGTGCATGTGTTCATGTTTGTTGAATAATGTATTGGCTCGGAACAATTTAATTCTAGATACAAGTGGCACATACCGAAAGAAGCTGTCAGAAAAATTCCAAAGTTATTTACCTCATGAATAAAATAGGTCATGTAAAAATATAAGGGAAATCATTAAGCCAGTTGCGAATGGTACTAAAAGCTGTGCAAGAATTGAGACACTGGGATCCTTAGCACAGCTTCTTATTGCAAGTAGTGCTTAGGCACATATGAGCCAGGGAGGATCTTGGGAAAGGTTCTGAATGAGAATCCGAACAAATGACACCCAAAGTTATGAGACAATAAGGATGTTTGTGTAAAGAAGATAGTTTCAGACCAAGTTAGGTCAATGGAAAGAATGCAATGGTTCAGGAAGGCAGCTCAATTAAGTTCTGCCTTTACAATGAGACTCTCATTTGTAATTGATAAAAAAAGACACACAGCACATAGTTTTGGATTCTTGATGCTCGTGCTTGGTGCTATAATTTCACTGATGACACCACTGTTGTTGGCAGAATCTCAGAAGGCAACGAAGAAGCATACAGGAGTGAAATAGATTGGCTGGTTGAGTGGTGTCACAACAACAACCTCAACGTCAGCAGGACCAAGGAATTGATTACAGACTTCAGGAAGGGTAAGTCAGGAGAACACACACCAGTCTTCATTGAGCAGTCAGTGGTGGAAAGCGTGAACAACTTTAAGTTCCTGGGTGTTAACATCTCAGAGGATCTATCTTGGGTCCAAAACATTGATCCAATCACAAACAAGGCACGCCAGCGGCTCTACTTTGTTAGGAGTTTGAGGACATTTGATATGTCACTAAAGACTCTTGCAAAATTTCTGCAGATGTATGGTGGAGAGCATTCTGACTGGCTGCATCACCGCTTGGTGTGGAGGCTCCAATGCGCAGGATCGAAAGAGGCTGCAGAGGGTTGTAGACTCAGCTAGCTCCATCATGGATGCAACCCTCTCCACCATCGAGGACATCTTCAAAAGGTGGTGACTCAAGAAGGCGGCATCCATCATTAAGGACCCTCACCATCCAGGACAGGCCCTCTTCATGTTACTACCATCGACGAGGAGGTACAGGAGCCTAAAGACCCACACTCAATGTTTCAGGAACAGCTTCTTCCTCTCTGCCATCAGATTTCTGGACGGTTCATGAACCCTACCTTGTTATTCCTCTTTTGCACTATTTATTTATTTTTGTAACTTATAGTAATTTTTATGTCCTGCACTGTACTGCTGCCGCAAAACAACAAATTTCACGACATATCTCATTGATAATAAACCTGCTTCTGATTCTGGTTCTGATAGTGGTGGCCTTGGATAGGATGCAAGGGAGAAAATCCTAAGCATTAATGGACTGATATCATTTTCTAAATGACTGACTTTGGCAAAAGCATTTCACTTTTTTATCAAGCATTTAATAAACTCTTCACAACCCTAGATTCTTATTTTGTCTGCTACTGATACACGTTGGAGTTTAGGAAAATGAGTGACCTTATTGAAACATGGTTCAAGTGAATACTGAGAGGGTGAAAACTGCGAGAAAATAGAGTATGCCAGAAACACTCGACGTGTTGGGCAGCATCTGTGGAGAGAGAAATGGGGTTAACTTTTCAGGTCGAAGATCCTTCATTGTGGTTGCTGAGAGGGTGTTTGTCCTGATGCAAGAATCTCGGGCTAGGGGGCATGGTTTAAGAATAAGGGGTTTCCCATTTAAGGCAAAGCTGAGGAGGAAATTCTTTTCTCAGAGGGGTGTGAAGCTTTGGAATTCTCTATCCAAGTGGAGAATAGTGGCTGAAGCATCTCAAGGCCGAGGTCTTTGGTCCACGGAGGAGTCAAGAGTTACGGGGGGCAAGATTTACAAGGATGTTGCCAGGACTAGGAGGCCTGAGTTATAAGTTGGCCAGGCTGGGTCTTTATTCCATGGAATGTAGGAGAATGAGGGGCAACCTTATAGAAGTGTTTAAAATTATGAGAGGCATAGATAAGGTGGATGGAAACAGTCTTTTCCCCAGGGTAGGGGAGTCCAAAACTGGAGGGCATAGGTTTAGGGTGAGAGAGAAAAGATTTAAAAGAGACTTGAGGGGCAGCTTTTACACACAGAGAGTAGTGAGTATATGGAATGAGCTGCCAGAGGAAGTGGGGCACATGCAATAGTATCACTTAAGAAGCACTTAGAGAGGTACATGGAGGGGCGGGGCTTAGTGTGATATGGGCTGAATGCAGGACATTGGAACTAGCTGGGTGGGCACCGTGGTCAGCATGGGCTTGTTGGGCCGAAGGGCCTGTATCCGTGCTGTATTGCTCTATGACTCTATGAGGAGGAAGACAGACCCAAGGCAAAGACCAGATCAACCATTAGTGGATCAGACTCAGGGGATGTCTGTCAGGCTCATATTCTGTTTGTTATGTTCTTATTACTTACATTTCAGAACTTCACAGGGAAAAGAAAATCTCTGAGTTGAGCACAATGGTGCAGCTCATACAAAATACACAGCTGTCAGAATCACACATCAACCATATGCTTCACTTTTTATATCAAACACAGTTAAAACTGAGAAAACATCCTTGAGGTCAAGCGTTCACCATCTTTTATACTGTTTTGGAATGGCAACTTGTAGAGTCAAGAGTTTGGGTCCCAACACTGCTCTTATTGTAATCACTGCTGTTTCCAAGGGTGGAGGTTATGTATTAACATCTGAGATGACCCATAAGTGTAAACTAGAATGTCTAATCTTGTTTCAAATGCTTGCTGATTTCTTTTCAGTATTATATACATAAAATCAAATTTTCCCAGAGAAAAGTGAAATGTGATCCCTGAGGGCATGTACCACCAGACTTAAGGACAGCTTCTACCCCACTGTTAAGACTATTGAACAGTTCCTTTATACAATGAGATGGACTATGACCTCACGATCTACCTTGTTGTGACCTTGCACCTTATTGCACTGCACTTTCTCTGTAGCTGTGAGACTTTACTTTGTACTGTTACTGTTTTTACCTGTACTACATCAATGCACTTTGTACTAACTCAATGTAACTGCACTGTGTAATGAATTGACCTGTACGATTGGTTTGTAAGACAAGCTTTTCACTGTACCTCGGTACAAGTGACAATAATAAACCAATACCAATACCAATGACAACCATTTCTGAGATATTTAGTGTCAAACCAAAATAACTTTATTCCCTTCCGCACTCCCAGCTGTCCTAAACTCTGCAGTTTTCCCGTTCTCCCTGCCCCCACCTACAACCATCCATCAGTGCCAGGCTTTGAAGGCCTCTCCCCTTCACTCACCAAATTCCCCACCAAACAAGGCAAGATGAAAGGGACATTCAGAACGCAGCCTCCGGGCAGAACACCAGGTGTCACATTCCAGTCTATTATGCCCACGGCTTTGAAGTTTGCAGAGAGGAAATCCAGCAATTTAGACACTATGCCTATTCTAGTACACGCATCGGTGCACACAGATTTCCAGCCATGCTGTTAATACCATTTTAGCAGCTGTACCTGGTTCTTTTACCTGGCCTGCCTTACATCCTTACATTCCTCTCCGGATGCATCACAGCTTGGTATGGCAACTGCTCTGCCCATGACCACAAGAATGGGGCACCACATGGGCTCAAGAGCGTTCTGGATAGAGATACAAGAAATTCTGCAGATGCTGCAATCTGGAGCAATACACAAAAAGTGCTGGAGGAACTCAGCTGGGCAGGCAGCATCCACGGAGGGAAATAAACAGTCGACGTTCTGGGCATGAATCGTGGAATACTGCAGTATTGTAATAATGCGTTGCTGTGTTCACTGAATAAACTTCCTTTGGAAAAGGGAAAAAAAAGACCACAGTAAATCACAGAGAGTTGTGAATGCAGCCCAGTCCATCACACAGACTAACCTCCCCTCTATTGACCCCATCCAGACTTCACACTGACTCAGGAAAGCAGCTAATATAATCAAGAACTTCTCCCACCCTGGTCATTCTCTCTTCTGTCAGGCAGAAGATATAAAAGACTGAGAGCACGTAACATCAGACTCAAGGATAGCTTCAATCCCACTGTTATCATACTCTTAACGGACCTGTCGGATGCTAAAGGATGAACTCTTGAATACTTGATCCCCCAATCTATCTCATCATGGCCCTTGCACTTTATTTGTCTACTTGCACTGCACTTTCTCTGCAACATCGTATTCTGCATTCTGTTTTCTTTTTGTGTTACCTCAATGTACCTTTGTATAGAATGATCTGTCTGGATGGCATGCAAACTAAAGCTTTTCACTGTATCTCGGTACATGTGACAATAATAATTCAATACCAACACATAATATCTCTTCAACATGTGATTGGTTTACATTAGTGAATATAAATTGAATATAAATTCACCAAAGTTGCTCTGGAAGTGTCTTCTTCACAGAAATAGAACATAGAACACAGAACAGTACAGCACAGGAACAGGCCCTTTGGCCCACAATGTTGTGCTGAACTTATTGAACTCGTAGTTAAAAGCCAAACTAAACTCGTCCCTTCTGCCGACACGTCCATGACTCTCCGTTCTCTGAATACTCATGTGGCTATCCAAGAGCCTCCTAAACACCTCTTTTGTATTTTCCTCCACTACCACTCCTGGCAGTGCATTCCAGGCATCCCCCACTCTCTGCCCCAAACGTTGCCTTTGAGCTTGTCCCCTTCACCTTAAATATCCTTATAATTTCATAAATTTAGGTGTAATTTGACAGGTCACTCAATCTAAACCTTTACCAAGATCCTCCCTGACTCAGATGTGCCAAAGCACAACCTTACAATAAGAACCTGTGCTAAGAATCCCAGTGTCTCAATTCTTGCACAGCTTTTTGTACCACTGCAACTGGCTTAATGATTTCCCTTATATTTTTACATGACCTATTTTATGCATAAGGTAAACAATTTTGGAATTTTTCTGACAGCTTCTTTTGGTATGCGCCACTTATATCTAGAATTAAATTGTTCTGAGCCAATACATTATTCAATGAATGTGCACACATGCACACCTCTTCTGGTTGACTGCTGTGCTTTCAGGATAGAAGGAAGGAAGTGCCCACTGAATGACAGTACACCTGGAAATTCTTACACCCTTGGAAACACATGGTGATGTGACATTGTGCAGGAGATTCCGGCCAGTATCGACTGGGGAATTGAACATACAAGACATCATACACAGATTTTGGCACAGATTACCAACTACGATTACAATTACAATTTCCAATTACAATTACAAAGATTACCAATTTAGGTAAGTTAACACACAAGGTTCATGAACCAATTACGAAAGCATGTGGGTACATTGGCCTGCATTGCAAGAGGATTTGAATCTTGAATCTGGAGACTCTTGCTCCCATTGTGTTGTGCCCCGGTGAGATTACATGTGGAATTTTGCATTCAGGAAAAACAAGCAAACTGCTGGATGCAGTCAACAGGTCGAGCAGCATCTGTGGGAGGAAAGGAATTGTTGATGTTTTAGGTCAAAATCCTGCATCAGGACATTTCCTCCTCTCTCTGATGTCTATATTGTATTCAGGTATGGTCTCCCAACTTGAGGAAGGATATACATGTTATAAAGGCAGTGAAGCAAAGATTCACCAGGCAGGTTGCTATGATAGTGCATTTATTATATGAGGAAAGACAACGCAGATGAGGCCTGTATTCTAGAGTTTGGAAACATGAGAGGTGATTTCATTGATGTGGACAAGATTGTTGAGGGGCTTGAGAATGTAGCTGCAAGGATGATGTTTCCCAGTCCTGATGCAGGGCTTAGACCTGAAACATTGACAATTCCTCCCCGCCCCCACCCCCACCACAGATGCTGCTCGACCCACCGAGTTCCTCGGTGCTTGTTCGTTGCTCCAGGTTGTAGCACCGACAGCCTCTTGTGTCTCCATGATGATCACCTTTGGCTTGTGGTTTTAGAACCAGGAGGCAGTCTCAAGATAAGGAGAGTGAGCATTTAGGACGGAGATGAGAAGAAACTTCCTCATCTACAAGCCAGTGAATCTTTGGACTTCCCTACTAAAAAGGGCTGTGGCAGCTAGTCAATGAGTATATTCAGTGCAAAGATCAACAGATTTCAGGATTTTCACATGGAAAAGTGGTATTGAGGTAAAAGATTACCCATGAGAGGCAGAACAGCCTACTCCAGCTTCTACTTTTACTTTTATGTTGAGTCAAGGGTTAGAATCAAAATGGCTGAGGTCCTCCCAAAAGAATGGAGGACGACTTACATCAGACTTTGGAGTCTCTTCATCCGTCGTTGGCTAACTGTAATAGCAGACATCCCAAAAGTGGCTGAGACAAGGATGTTGTCATTCCAAATCCCTGTTGCTTTAGCAATCAGATGTTAAAAAAAATAATTGCAGCTTTAATTATGAATGCTAGTTCGATACCCATTGGCAGGGCCCTTTAAATATTGGGCTCTGATGATGTCATTGAGACCTGCTTCTATGTTTAGCTGAGGGATGAGGATGGGGGAAGAAGAGCAATGGTGGCTTCACTGGCAAGTCAAACCTGCCCAAAGCTAAGGCCTGAAGATACCCAAGTATGTACCAGTCTTTGTAGACCAGAAGGTGCTGGAGCAATCCTTCAGATCCCACCAGGTACCGTTGGACCTGTCCATGACTCTGACTCTCCCTGATCATGATATAACTCTCTAAAGCTGTCCCTTACCATACTATTCTTATCTTGTGCTAGGGACCATTCCCCCTCATTTACCCCAGCTGTGGCCTCCACGCTGCCCAATTTTAACAGATGTCACCTATCGACAGTAGCACATTGTCAAAGTGCGGTGGTTCAAATCAGCCAAGCTCTCTGTGACTGCACCTGACTGATGGGGTCCAGACCAACTCCACTGTATCTCACAGATGCCTCTCTTTATACTCTGTGGTGAGTCCACCAGTAAGGGCTGAGCCTTGAAGAAACTTGGGTTGACCAATCTCAATGGGACTGGATCTTGTATGCAATGGCTTCTACACAAAAGATATAGTGTAAGCAGCATTGGCTGTCTTTCAACCACTTTGGGACCACATTGTCTAAAGGAGTAATTACAACACAAGGCCGTGATTCAGCCCATTGAATACATGTTGGCTCTCTGTGGAGTAATTCAGTCAATCCCATTCCCTGCTTGATCCCCATAACTCTGGAAGCTTATTTCCCTCAAGTACCTATCCAATTTTTTGTTGAAATCATCAGTTGCTCTGCTTCCTTCACCAACACGGATGAGTTCCAGGTTCCTGTGCAAATCTAGTACATGCAAATGCAAGAAAGTCACAGAATCTGAAATTCAGTTCACATTAATTATTTCAGAATCTATTGCTTTCGGAATGTAATCCAACTGACCCACTTGTAATACCTCAAGGACCTAATTAATTGGAATTGAGTAGGATTATGAATCCAATTTGTCCTAATTAATTTCGGTAGCCCATGCTGGGAACAGTTGGAGGGGCTATTCCCATAATACAAATGGGATACACAAAATTTCCTCCTCATCAATAGATCTGGCTTCACATTTTGAGGCTTAGTTTTTCCACCCAGTTATATTCTATTCTATTTCTATTGAAGAACCATTCCATTGAAAATGTAATTGCATTATCTCACAAGCAAGTTTCTCCCCAGTTATATTTTGTACTGTAGACTGGATCAGGCTGCAGTTGATAAACATCCACTGATATAATTCACAAACTCCCATTACAAGCATTGTTTTATGACATCTATCCATGCATAAACATTACGTAGATACAGATGGTCTCTGCAATGCACAGACTTTCTTCCAGGAACAGGAGAAGGCCAGAATTAGAATTAGAATCAGGTTTATTATCACTGACATATGTCGTGAAATTTGTTGTTTTGCGGCAGCAGTACAGTGCAAGACATAAAAATTACTTTAAGTTTCAAAAGCAAACAAATAGTGCAAAAGAGGAATAGCGAGGTAGTGTTCATGGACCGTTCGGAAATCTGATGGTGGAAGGGAAGAGGCTGTTTCTAAAACGTTGAGTGTGGGTCTTCAGGCTCCTGTACCTCCTCCCCAATGGTAGTAATGCAAAGAGGGCACATTGCAGCTGGTGAGGGTCCATCATGATGGATGCCGCCTTCTTGAAGATGTCTTCGATGGTGGGGAGGGTTGTGCCCGTGATGGAGCTGGCTGAGTCAACAACCTTCTGCAGCCTCTTTTGATCCTGCACATTGGAGCCTCCATATCAGGCAGTGATGCAACCAGTCAGAATGCTCTCCACTGTACATCTGTAGAAATTTGCAAGGGTCTTTGGTGACCTACGAAATCAGTGCCATCATTGGCACTGGTGGCTACTACAGCTTCACCACTACCAACCAGAACTAACTTCAAGCATTTGGCCTCTTTGCCACTTTTTAACGTCTGATGCTGTTGACTATCAAGAGGTGAAGATCATAAAAAAAGGTGTCTGTACAATGTAGAATGACAGAGAAATGTCAACAGGCAAACAGATCATTCATCAACGAATCCATGCTGGCCTTCATTGCTCACGTGGGCACTGGTTCTTACCTTCCTGCCACTCTATAGCCCTCTCCTAACTAGCCTATTATTAATGCAAAAAAACCAGCAATGCTGAAAATGAAATAAAAAGATAAAATGCTGGAAAGACGCAGCAAGTCAAGCAGCACTGGTGGAGAGAAATAACTTTTCAGTTTGATGGCCCTTCATCAGAACTGATAATTTCTGTGCCAGTGCTGGCAAAACAGTGATGAAAACTACCAATAATATAATTGTTCATTATGTAATATGTTCCCTTTAATACCCCACATCTACTCCTCCCACACACTCTAGCTGATATTAGGCTGCAGTCCCAGAGTATATATTTGATTCATGATACCTCCTGTGTATTCATGAATGCTCCTGTGAACTGATACATCTTACATCATCACATTTTAATGACCCTTAATGGGAATAAGCACACTGCAGCATTTACACAACTGAAGAAACTCTTGCATTACTCTGCTATTATTTCCACATTATCAGTAACAAAGCACTTCAGAAAAGGACCCAAATCACATGAAATCAATATTTCCTTTCTTTTGCTTTACTGAATAGTTCAGAACCAGAATCAGGTTTATCATCACTGACACATGTCGTGAAATTTGTTGTTCTGCAGCAGCAGTACAGTGCAAGATATAAAGACAAAAATATTCCTATAAGTTACAAAAATAAATAAATAGTGCAAAAGAGGAATAACGAGGTAGTGTTCATGCATTGATGGACAGTTCAGAAATCTGACAGCGGAGGGGAAGAAGTTGCAAGAAAATGAACATAAAAATACCTAAATATTGCACTAATCTAGATGTTTATTTGGAAATAATAACAGATAAATAATAAAAGCATTAAATGCGAGCAGCTAATATTTAAGAATAATTTACTAAGTTCGGTATGTCCAAAGCAAATTTTGTCCTTCGCGATTTATAGAATGATCAATAAAATGATGATCTTGAAACATCTGAGATGCAATGTCATTTTGTAACTGTACAAAATCTTCTGGTAAGTAAATCCAACACTCTTATTCTGAACAATTTTCCACTACATATCACAGCCTCCAATTGATTGATTAATCGAAAGTCCCTGTACTGGCAACTTTTTAGAGAGGTCATATCCAAAAAAAATTATTTCTAACCTTCAGTTGATACCGGTTTTTGGTACACCCTACTGAATAGTGTGTTCAATAATAAATATGCCCTTTCTTCACACAAAATGGTAAGGAGGTAGCAACAAGCTATTAACTCTGTTAATCTGTTTCTCCCAAACTCTCTCTCTCTCTCTCTCTCTCTCTCTCTCTCTCTCTCTCTCTCTCTCTTTCTCTCTCTCTCCTATCCATTTCTCTCTCATTCCTTACTCTCTCTCTGTCTCTTTTTCTCTGTGTCTCTGTCTGTCACTCTCGCTCTCTCTCATCTTGCTCATGAGATGATATAGCCACGCACAACATTACTTATGAGTCAAATAAACATCCTGAAAGCCCTAGTATTCCATGTGGATGAGTGTCAGCAGGAAACATCCAAGCACATACTTGCCGACTAATTCACACAGACACAGTTATTAAAGAACTGTTATATTTTTTAAAAACAAAATAATTGTCAGAGAAAGTGTTGGGAACATCAAATATGATTGCACTTGAGAGGGTGCAAAGGAGATTCACCAGTATGTTGCCTGGGATGGAACCTTTCAGTTATATGGAGAGACTGAAAAGACCAAGTGTGTTTTCCTTGGAGCAGAGGAGATTGAGGAGGACAGCGAGTGCAGGGAATATGATGAGGTCCAAATAGAGGTTCACAAAATTTTGAGAAGCACAAATAGGGTCAATAGTAAGAAGCATTTCTCCTGGGCAGAGATGTCTAAGGCTCAGGTGAGGAGGAAGAGATTTAGTGGGGGTCTGAGGCAGAATGTTCTGACAGGGTGGTTAGAATCTAGAACACACTGCCTGAGGAGGGGTAGAGGCAGGTAACTCTCACAACATTTAAGAAGCATTTCGATGAGTACTTGAAATAGACAAGGCATAGTGGGCTCTGGATCAAAAGCAAATAAGTAGGATTAATATGGTCAGAACAGACTTGGTGGGCTGAAGATCCTGTTTCTGTGCTGGATGACTTTATGTCATTTAAATACTCTTATATGGGTTCATAGAGTCTAACAGCAGAAAAGCATGCCCTTCAACCCGTCATATCCATGCTGACCATTCAGTATTCATCTGTACTAATCCCATTTTCCAGCATATGACCCACAGCCCTCTATGTCTTGGTGATTGAAGATCTTGTCTAGATCCCCCTTAAACATTTCCAGCACCCTCCGCTTACGTCTCCACCAGCCTCCGCTCAGCTCCTTCAATCCCAGTTTTCTGAAACAAGAAGGTCCAGAGTGTAAGCAATCGACCCAACTATGTACTCTATTCCATATGAATGTGAAACAAGAGCAGTGCCCGTTTCTTTTACTGCTGCATAATGGCTGGAACTTGCTGGGCAACGCCAGTGACGGTGTGCCGAACTGCTGGCACTTACACTTCTGCATGTCGGGAGGCTGAACACTTACACTTCAACTCGGAAGTTCCAGACCTGCTGACTGCTTAGTATTGGGGTTCTCCATCTGCACTCTGACATCAGGGAATCCAGTGGTGGAGCGCAAATGGTTGCTGTTACCCAATGGTTTTATTGGGAAATGTGCCCACTGAACCTCCCCTCAGATCAGCTATGCAATGGAGATGAAAGCTGCTAAGCACAAGGACAAGTGCATTTATTGAAAGAATTAGAACGTAGAACAGTACAGCACAGGAACAGGCCCTTCGGCCCACAATGTTGCACCAAACTATTTAAACAAGTGACACCTAATTAAACTAATTCCTTCTGCCTGTATTTGGTCCATATCCCTCCATTCTCTACATGTTTATGCGCCTATCTGAGAGCCTCTTAAACACCTCTATCATATCTGTCTCCACCACCACCCCTGGCAGCGCATTCCAGGCACCCACTGCTCTCTGTGTAAAAAACTTGCCTCTCACATTTCCTCTGAACTTATCCCCTCTCACCCTAAATGCATGCCCTCTGGTATTAGACATTTCAACCCTGGGAAAAAGATACAAGCTGTCTGCTCTATCTATTCCTCTCATAATCTTATGAAGTTCTATCAGGTCTGCCCTGAGCCTTTGCCCCTTCAGACAAAACAACCCTAGTTTGTCCAACCTCTCCTTATAGCACACACCCTCCAATCCAGGCAGCATCCTGGTAAACCTATTCTGCACCCTCTCCAAGGCCTCTACATCCTTCCCATAATGGGGCAACCAGAATTGAATGCAATACTCCAGATGCGGCCTAACCAGAGATTTCTTTAGTTAAGTGTCTCTAATTATTTATGTTCCTTTTGTGGAAATAAGTTTTGATTTTTTCAAATCAATTTGTTGATTTTCGATCATTTTGGAATGTTTCTGAATATTAGAGTCATCAAGAAGCACTCAAAACCTTCAAGAGCTTTGACAACTGACAAAACTGGTGGGCAAGGGCTTTGAAGTTTTATCAGCTAGCTTGTGCACGTGGCTTATTCTGCCCCATCCTTGTGACAGTGTCACATCACGCAAGGTCCTGCCACTTTGGATTGGGATAACCAGCTGTAAATTACCACTGGCAGATATAGAAGGAGTATCCCATACGTCAGTCGTGAACCTGGGTGGCAAACCAGTGGCAGCAAATTCTCGACCATTTTGTTCAAATTATTCTGTTGTTTTCTTATGTATTCATTCACTGAATGTGGACTTCACTGCTAAGACGTGACCCCTGGTATGAATGGTTCAGTGGGATATTTTAGGGTGTAGTTTTGTCTGCCACATATATAGATAGGACAACGCTCTATCAGCAGATTTCCTACCATCAGACAGTAATGAACCAGGTGGATTTTTTTACAAATATCTGGTATTTTCATGGCCATCCTTACTGAAACTAGCTCTATATTCCTGATCGCTTCAATTCAACTTTCCCCAGCTGCCATACTGGAATTTGAACTTGTTTCCAGGTTAATTCTTTGGGCAGTTGGTATTGGTATTGGTATTGGTTTATTATTGTCACTTGTACCGAGGTACAGTGAAAAGCTTGAACCGATCGTACAGGTCAATTCATTACACAGTGCAGTTGCATTGAGTTAGTACAAAGTGCATTGATGTAGTACAGGTAAAAATAGTAACAATACAGAGTAAAGTGTCACAGCTACAGAGAAAGTGCAGTGCAATAAGGTGCAAGGTCACAACAAGTGACGTGAGGTCATAGTCCATCTCAATGTATAAAGGAACTGTTCAATAGTCTTATCACAGTGGGGTAGAAGTTGTCCTTAAGTCTGGTGGTACGTGCCCTCAGGCACCTACCCGATGGAAGAGGAGAGAAGAGAGAATGTCCCAGGTGGGTGGGGTCTTTGATTATGCTGGCTGCTTCACCAAGACAATGAGAGGTAAAGACAGAGTTCAAGGAGGGGAGGCTGGTGTCCGTGATGCACTGGGCTGTGCCCACAACTCTCTGCAGCTTCTTGCGGTCCTGGGCAGAGCAGATGCCGTACCGAGCCGCGATGCATCCAGATGTATAGTTAAAGGTAATGAAAGACATCACATTATGGGAAGGAACTCATCTTTCCTCACTGCCTGCAGACATGTGCAGGAACATAAGAGGTGTTGCACCCACCACCATGTTGTTGCCTTCACTGACTTCAAAGCATCCAAAGTATTCAGTATGAGAGTGTTGTCTACATTTACACTGGTAAACAAAGATGAACTTATCTGCCTAAATCTTTCTTTTTCCCCTATGCTCACATTTCCATAACAGTGATAGGCCAATTTTCAATTTGGTGTTGGCAATGAATTGGTTGTTGAATATTAGCTGAATATTATATACGTCATCTAATTCTGAGTTCCACTGAAATCAGCAAGCAGGAATAATAGCGGTTAGCGTAACGCTGTTATAGCGCTGGTGTCCCAGGTTCAATTGTGCCGCTGTCTGGAAGGAGTTTGTACGTTCTGCCCATGTATACTGTATGTGGGCTTCCTCTGGGTGCTCCAGTTTCCTCCCACATTCCAAAGACGTGCAGGTTAGGAACTGTGGGCGTGTTATGTTGGCGCCGGAAGAGTGGCGACACTTGTGGGCTGCCCCCAGCACATTCTCAGTAACGCAAAAGGACACATTTCACTGTGTTTCGATGTACATGTGACCAAAAAAAATCTTAATTATGCCCATCCTTTCATCCCGAAACTCACCATTGGCAATGTCAACCCAATGTGTGCCAAGTCACTGGGAACTGTTTTTATTTGACTCTCCTGGTAGGCTGTGGAAAATAACAAAACTGGACTGCCTTTTGCAAGAACAGAACAAGTGTTTCATTGAATTGATATGATTAAGGTATGGAAAACAAAGATGAGGACAATGATCACGGGTGATTTTACAACAACATTAAGTTTGATTAGGCATAGATTCATAGAGTTATACAACACAGAAACAGGCCCTTCAGCCCTACTCATCCATGCCAACCAAGAGGCCTATCGAAGCTACTCCCATTTTCTTGCATTTGGTTTAAATCCTTCTCAACCTTTCCTATCCATGTGTCTACCTAAGTGTTTTTCATATGTTGTAATTGTATCTGTCTCTACCACCCCCTCTGGCAGCTCCTTCCATATACCCACTACCCTCTGTGTTAAAAATGTGCCCCTCAGATCCCCTTCAAATCTTTCCCCTCTCACCTTAAACCTATGTCGTCCAGTTTTAGACTCAAAAATTCTGTGACTACCTTCCCGATCTATCTTATATTAAGATGAGATATCTTTATTAGTCACATCTACATCGAAACATACAGTGACATGCATCTTTGCATAGAATGTTCTGGGGGCAGCCCGCAGGTGTCGCCACGCTTCCGGCACTAACATAGCATGTCCACAACTTCCTGACCCGTACGTCTTTGGAATGTGGGAGGAAACCGGAGCACCCAGAGGAAACTCACACAGTCACAGGGAGAATGTACAACATCCTTACAGACAGTGGCTGGATATAAAGATGAGATATTTTTATTAGTCACATCTACATCGAAACATACAGTGACACGCATCTTTGCATAGAATGTTCTGGGGGCAGCCCGCAGGTGTCGCCACGCTTCCGGCACTAACATAGCATGCCCACAACTTCCTGACCCGTACATCTTTGGAATGTAGGAGGAAACCGGAGCACCCAGAGGAAACTCACACAGTCACAGGGAGAATGTACAACGTCCTTACAGACAGTGGCTGGGATCGAACCTGGGCCGCTGGTGCTGTAATAGCATTATGCTAACCGCTACACTACCATGCTATGGCATATGGATAATATAATATTGCCAGGCTTGTTTTATTAAACATTTTATTTTAATTAAAACTAGAAAATAATTAAAAACAAAAGGAACCAGTAACTAGGCAGAGAAAATTATTTTTGTGCAGTCTGAACAAGGTTTACATTTCCCAATTTTGATACTTCTTAATCTTTTAACAGGTAAATTTAATCAATACATCATGGTTCTTATCCAAGCAATATTAATTGGTCTGATTTGTCGATGGACAGGCTAATTCTGGGATGTTGAAGCAGGCCATCTGGTGCATGTCAACCAGAATAAAGCTGAAAATTAATTCTTTTCTGAAATTTTTTTTGGGGATCTGAGCAGAATAGTCAAGGCAGATATTGGCTGCTCTATGGTGGATGCTCTTGAGAAGATAGTAGTAGAACTTCTTCTTGCAGTTTGTGGTTTGACCTTATTTAGGGAGGGATATACAGGTGGTACAGGAAGTTCAGAATAACTCAGGATGAAGAATGAGGAACCATTGAGCAGACTAGGTCCATGCTCTAGGGAACTTAGAAGAACGAGATGGGATCTCATTGAAACATGAAGATTGTGAAGGTAGATGCTGAGATGTTTCCCTCCATTGGAAGGCATGGTTTCAGAATAAGGCATTGCTCATTTAGAAGGAAAGGAATAGAGAAGGAAAGGAATCTCTTCTCTCAAAGTGGCATGAAGGTTTAGAATTCTCTTCTCTGTGGAGGTGGAGTCATTGGCAACACAGAAAGCTTCGACTATGGTGAAATCAGGGGTTATGGGGAATGGAGCAGAGGTTGAGATCAAACCAACCATGATCTTGTTGAATGGTGGTGCAGGCTTGAGGGGCAGAATAATCAATATCCATTCTTTTTTTCTCATGTTCTTATGCTCTCAGTGAGTGAGTGCTAGGATTCTGACCAAGCCACAATTTCCAACAGGAAAACTGCATCAGACTGCCAACCTATTGCACCTGTGAAACCAACTGGCTGAGGGCACAAAATGGTTACCGAGGAGACATTCACTTGGCAAGGCAGATTACAAAGCTTGGATGAAACATCATAGAAATTTAAAGCACACGAGGTCGCCATTTGGTTCTTCTCAAGATGTTAGGCATGGTAGGAGTTATCCTGGCATTCCAGTCCCCAGGTTTAGACCCATGTTGGAAATGGCTCTTCAAGTGCTATTTCCAAGTGTCTTATGTTCACCATTGCTACAGGTGAAATACTTGAGACTTTTGTGGTATAACATTCAACAGGTTAATCAAACTTACACTTTTCCCAGATAGACGTAGGATCACCTCCTCATGTAAAAAAATCCCGAGGTAAAAATTCTACTTGTGTCATTTGAGTATCTACCACCAGTTGGAATCTACTCCTGATACAGTTTTGCAATGAGGTCAACAAAAGAGAACTTTGGATATGAGGTTAGAACAGGTGGCTGATACTCTTGAGCCTGTTAATTGCAAGTGACAAAAGATTAATTTGCACCTCTATGATTTGGAACGACTCTGTTATATCTTGCCTTGGAACAATCATCTGTGGAAATCTCAGCCTGAGTATTTTTCCAGCACTCTTTTTGTCTGCCCTGGCACGGAATGGCCGATGTGCCCAGAGAGACTGAAAGGAGCCAACAATCCGGTGTGCTATCCTGGGTGTAGTTATTCATGCATTTGCTGAATCCCAATAATGTAAGAGATTTAACATTAGCCAAGAGCTTTCATCTTTGCACTAGTGGTGGAGCGTTAACTTGGTGTCCACACCCAAACTAATTTTGGAGTGAACTCCAAAAACTTTCCCCCATTCTTAAATTTGACCCTGATTCCGGATGCTGACTTCACTTGTGCCATAACAAGCCATGGCTTTTTAAAATGACTTCAAAAGTGCTAAATTAATCAAGTTCCTAAATATGGGAATTATACCCATGAGAAAAAGCTCAGGAAAGCACCTAGCAGTAGGGAGGCCAATTAACAGAAGCACTCTTCATTTCGGAGTCTGACAGGTTTTATTTACAAGTGAATGAATTAACTTCTGAATTTTAATTTAATTATGAATGTACAGTTAAAATTAACTTCATTTTAATACATCTCAAAATATTAATTTCACAAGTTAAAAATATTAATTTCACTTGATTGTAATCACGTTGCCAGCGTCAAACAAGTTGGTGGTGTGGATTAATTCTTTTGACTTAATATCACAGAAAGCAGCTTATTATGGTGTGGATATTAGAAATAACAATGAGAATTGAATCTATTATGAATTAAAATGGATAAGCATTTGCATCAGGAAAAGCTTGGGAATGAAGTAAGGAGTAAGGCTATTTGAGGGAACAAAGCCAGGACCAAGGGGAAATAAAAGCAGAAATAGGAGGAGTAAAAAAATAAGCTGCTGGAGGAAATCAGCAGGTCAGGCAGCATCTGTGGAGGGAAATGGACAGTCAACATTTCAGATGAAGGGTTACAACCTGATGTCAATTGTCCATCTCCCTCCATAGATGTTGCGGAACCTGCTGAGTTCCTCCAGCAGCTCATATCTTGCTCCAGAGTCCATCATCTGCAGTCTCCTGTGACTCCAGAAATAAGAAGAATAGGAAATAAGAGGAAGCTCTTCAATCCTTTGTCTCTGTTCCACAATCCAATGAGAATGTGACAGATCTTTATTTGCTTCATATCCCTGATCTCCTTAACTTCTAAAATTCTTGTCTCACTTCAACCCTCGTGACCTAAAAAATTAACAGTTTTTCTCTCTTTACAGATGCTGTCTGCCTGGTAAGTACTTCCAGCATTTTCTGTTTAAATCATTTAATCTGTTATATACTTTACAATTAACTCCCCAAGCCTTAAAACTTGTTCAAAAATTGAAAATCTGGATTGAGTTCCAACGCTTCACAATCTTCAACGTAGATCTCCACCCTAACAAATCCTTGAGTTATTTTAAATTGGTTTGCCTCATAACTTACCAAAAAGAAATATTCCATACCACAAAATTAAATTTTTTGACTAAGCAGAACATTAAAAAGTACTGCACAGAACAGGCCCTCCGGCCCTCAATGTTGTGTCGACATAGTTAATCCCTTCTACCTGCAGAAATCCCATATTCCTCCATTTTCCTCTCATTCATGTACTCATCCAAGCCCCACTTAAGCCCCCAATGAATTTGCCTCCACCACCCTTTCAGACAATGCATTCCAGGCATGGAATATTATACATTTATACATTTATATACATTTGTTTGACCTATCCATCATTCATTAAATCTTTCTGCTCCTTTACAAGTTCTCACTATTTGGAAGTTATTCTGATCAGTCTTTCCCAGGTCCAAATTGGGTCTGTTGCTCAACATTGATTTGTCACACTGCTGACATATCTATCAAATGTTGATCTTTCTTCTTTTTCTTCTGAATATTCTGTCACACATGCACAGTTGCCTAAAGCCTTGACCATCATTGCATTAATAAACATCAGGTTGGACAAACTTGGTTGTTTTCTCTGGAGCAGAGGAGGCTGAGGGGAGACCTGATGGAAGTTTATAAGATTATGAGAGGTACAGATAGGGTAGACAGTCGGTATTATTTTCCCAGGGTTGAAGTGTCTAATACTAGAGGATGTGCATTTAAAGCTATAGGGCAGGTACGGTAGTGTAGCAGTTAGCATAACGCTTTACAGCACCAGTGACCCAGGTTCAATTCTAGCCGCTGTCTGTGTGTGTTTCTTCCGGGTGCTCCAGTTTCCTCCCACATTCCAAAGACATATGGGTTAGGAAGTTGTGGGCATGCTATGTTGGCGCCGGAAGCGGGCTGCCCCCAGAATACTATGCAAAAAGATGCATTTCACTGTGTGTTTCGATGTACATGTGACTAATAAAGATATCTTATCTTACCTTATCTTAAGGTGAGAGGGGCTAAATTGAAAGGAGATGTATGGGCAATTTTTTACATGGAGAGTGGTAGGTGCCTGGAATGCACTGCTGGTAGATAAGATAGAGGTGTTTAAGAGGCTCAGGATATGCAGAGGAGGGAGGGATATGGACCTTGTGTATGCAGAAGCGATTAGTTTAGTTAGGCATTCGATGAGCTCGACATAACATCATGGGCCAAAGGGCCAATTCCTGTGTTGTACTGTCTACATTCTATGTTCTGAAGTCTTGAACATCATAGCATCAATGAACATAGTCTTTTCTTTAAACGTGTTCACTGATGAGTCATGGACACCATTGACAATGCCCATCACTAATTGCCTGAACTGAGAAGGACCATCCACATTGGTGGTTCTAGAGCCATGAAGGAAAAGACAGCAAATCTCCTTCCCTGAAGGGTATTAGTAAATCAGGTAGGTTTTCAATAATCTGTCAGTTTCATGGTCACCAATACCAATACCAGTGCTTTAATTCCAGACTAAATTAATTACTTGAATTTATATTCCTCAGCTACCAGAGTGGGATTCGGTATCATGCCTCTGGGTCAATGCTTCATTCCTCTGTTGCTCCTCCAATATCTCAAATACTATGCTTCTAAATCTGCACTGAAGCACTCATGAAGCTTCCATTTAAGATATCTTTATTAGTCACATGTACATTGAAACACACTGTGTAAACTGCGCCCCTCAGCACTGCAAGCACCAGCCAATCAACACTTGCTAGTAGTTAGACAATGGGCTTGCCTGCTGTTTGATTCTTCCTGCTCATACAGGCAACAAAAAAATCAAGGCAACTTTGACAGGTTGATAGTATTGGGTTACCCTACACTATATGTGTGCTTTTCTCATTTCGAAAAAACAGCAAAATATATTGAATCCCACAGTTAAATAATGATTCCTTCACTGTCGGGATGAGGGTGCCTTTAACATCATGACTCCATTACACAAAAGGTTCCATCTTAATATTTCAAACCATGGAAGTCTGGTATTGGTTTTGACTCTGTGCATCATGAAATTTTGTCACTGGCTCTCTCAGGATAGAATAACATAGTCTTTCACAGAACATACTGTATACAACAAGAAAGAATCCAGTCATTTACCACTGACATCTAAAGCCATTACTATCGCGAGGTATCACCATTGGTCAGGAAGTAAACATGCACACAAATACTGTTGGCTACATCAGGAGATGGGTAACTTGCTCTGTATGACTCACCTCCTGACTCCTCAAAGCCTTCCTGTCATCTACAGGGAACAGGTCACTTATCTTCAAGCAGGGTAGCTCCAACAATACTTAAGAAGCTCGATATTACACAGGGCAAAACTTGTCTGGCACCTATCCACCACCCAAACATTAATGTCCTCCAACACCAGCTCACCATGGCTTCAATGATGTCCATCGATGTTTGCCCAGCTCATGAAAATGCTGAAGTAGAACTTGGCAGCCAGCTGCCAAACCTTTCAGAAAAGTGAATACCTCTCGCAATCAGGAACAGGAACAAAATTATCAAAGATTGAACAAATAAATATAGTAATATTATTTTTAAAAGAAAATAAAGACTAAAATATAAAGAAACAAAAACATTAAAAATAGATGACAAAAAAACATTTAATTGACCTCATTCAAAAAAAAATCAATGTGCAGATCCTCCCTGGGTTACAAACACCCAACTCATGGACATCCTGTACATACGAACAAGCATTTGGGAGACTGGCGGGATGGACTTGCCGGCTGGAAACGGAGCATTTCCATCTGCCTTCTCTCCCCCCACCACCCCTACCCCCCACAACTTGAGCCCCAACAATCGGGGGGGGGGGGGGGGCTGGGTGGAGCCACGCAGAGCTGGGAGCGCTGAGCAGACTTACTCGCTCACCGAGTCAGTGAGGTCGGCTGTTGGCCGCACTTCCCATGTCTGCTCACTCTCCTGTCACAGCTCTACCTGTGATCCTCACCCACACACGGTTGTTCATTTCCAACTTACGAACAGTTCTCAGGAACAGAACCCTGTTGTAACCTGGGGACTACTTCTGAGACTTAACGCAGCTGTACATCTCCATTCATGTTGCAAAGTGGGCTGTGTTCTCATTGACTGGGTAAAACCCTACACTGTACACATGCTTTTTCTCATTTCAAAGTAACAGCAAAATATATTTGACTGGTTATGACTGGTTGCACCATGGCCTGGTGCTGCAATTCAACTGCATAAGAATGTAAGAAGCTGCAGAGTAATGGACTCAGCTCAGTACATCATGGGCACATCCCTCCCCACCATCGGTAGTATCTACAGGAGGCACTGCCTCAGGAAGTAACATCTATCATCAAAGTTCGGGCCATGCCATCTTCTCACAACTATCATTGGGCAGGAGGTACAGAAGCCTGAAGTCCCACACCACCAGGTTCAAGAACAGCTCCTTCCCTTCAACCATTCGGTTCTTGAACCAACCTGCACAACCCTAATCACTAACTCAGTGTAGCAACACTATCACCACTTTGCACTACAATGGACTTAGTTTTTTTTGTTCTAATTGTGTTCTTTCTTTGCAATTTTTGTATAATTTATGCTTCTCTTGTGAATGTTGTGTTCATGATGCTCTGAGCCTGTGATGCTGCTGCAGGTAAGTTTTTCATTTCATCTCTGCACACATGCACTTGTGCAAATGACAATAAACTCGACTTTTTTAACTTTTTAAAAAAATCCCGCAGTTAAATATTGATTCCTTCACTGTCTGGATGATTCCACTGCACCAAGGTTTCACTTATTATCTCAAATAATGGAAGTTTATATTGGGAATGGCGCTGCATCACAAAATATTATCAATGGCTTTCTCAGAATGAAAGGGGCTCATCTTTGTCAATTCACAGAACATCTCCAACAGGCAAGAGTCTACCCACTTACCACTGACATTCAATGCCACTTCTATCACTAAGTTCCCCACCATCAACATATCCAGGTCACCGATGGCCAGGAAGTTAACTGGCACACAAATACCCTTACTGAGCAATTGCCATAATTTTGCATTTCATCATGAGGAGTCCAACAATAGAGCACAGTCAAAAAACTTGTAACGACCAACAGCTGTTGTGGTTGGGACTTCTGTTCTCACAAGGAATTGTGAGCTTGCTGACAATGACAAGGATAAATGTGAGCAGTTCTGTGCAAAACTGCTGACATTTTCCTGCAAAATTTGACCCAATTAAACAGTTGAACCCATTGCTCTCTGGGTCACTTAAAATAATATACTTCAATTTGGAAAAACTAGAAATAAAAACTCTCCTCCACTCTTTCTCACATGTCTGTACATGCAAACAAATACTAGACAACATGAATTTAAGGTGAGAGGGGGAAAGTTTAAAGGAGATGTGCGGGGCAAGCTTTTTTACACAGAGTGGTGGGTGCCTGGAACGGGCTGCCAGGGATGGTGGTGGAAACAAATACGACAGTGGTGTTTAAGCCGGACACATGAATGTGCAGGGAATGGAGAGATATGGATCACGTACAGGCAGAAGAGATTTAGTTTAATTTGGTATTGTACTTGGCACAGACATCATGCATCAAAAGGCCTGTTCTTGTGCTGTACTGTTCTATGTTATAAACATATAGAATGACTCGCAAGAACGCAGATATACTCACAATGCTTGGACATACACGCATGAAGACACACACACACACACACACACACACACACACACACACACACACACACACACACACACACACACACACACACACACCTCCTTCTTCTGAGGAGGTCCCTCAAAATTGAGGACGACTTGCTTCCTCTTCAGTTTGGTGGGCTCTGAAGTGTCTAGTGAGACCAGTGTGGGAACTGCAGACTCTTCCGTAGGTGGGGCAGGAGGTGCCTAACAAGATGGGTGGGTGGGGCGGTGAACTCCTTCTGCTGCTTACACTGGGATTCTGTGAGTTCTCCATGCATAGGCTCAAGGTTCTCAATAGAATACAAATTTTCTTTCTCCACTTTGAGCTGTTGTCAATTAAAAATTCCCCAGAATCAGTAACGACGTTGCCTTTCTTCAAGGTTTTGAGCACATCCTTGAATCTTTTCCTCTGTCCGCCTGGTAATCGCTTAGGTTGGCAGAACTTGGAATAGAGTGTCTTGTTCAGGAGTCTCTTGTCAGGCATGAAAATGACATGGCGTTCTCATTGTAGCCAACTAGGTGTAAGTAGGCCCTCATTGTGCAGATATTGGCATGGGAAAGAAAGATGTTGGTTTGCTTATCCTTCCAGTGAATTTGGAGGACTTTGTGGAGACAACATTGGTGGTATCTTTCCTGCAGTCTGGTGCACCTATAGAAGGTCGTCTGGGTCTCAGAAGCATGTCGGAGGGCAAGGATCACTGCTGCCTGGTAGACCATGACATTTTTGCTTGATCTCAGGTCTTGATTGTCAAACATCGTAGAATGATAGAAACATAGCCCACCATGATGCCCATCTATGCTCACCTTAGGCCCATATCCCTCCACACTTTTCCCATCCAAGTACATGTCCAAATGTATTTTCAACGTTGTAATTGTATCTACCTCTACTATGGCAGCTCATTCCAGATATTCACCACCCTTCATGTGACAAACGTCCCTCAGATCCCCTTTTCCTCAACTAACCAAAGGCTGTGCTGCGTTCTCTGAGAGGTGGCTCCTGAGCTCTGGGAGGTGGTCTACATTTTCCAGGGCCTCACTGTGAACCGTTATCATTGGAAGGCACTGTAGTGCAGCAAGGGCAGGTTGGTGGTGAACCTCTGCCTTAGGCGTGTTGAGTGTAAGGCCCATTTTCTTGGATGCTTCCTGGAAGGTGTTGTCGATGGCTTGGAGCTCACACTCACAAACACACACATGCACATGCATAGACATGGACCAGTGTGCATACACTCCTACTTACACCTACACATCTGCACACGCATGCACATACACAGACTCAAAATAATACACACACCTGCACATGCATGCATACACACACACACACTCAAAATACACACACCTGCACATGCATGCATGCATACACACACACACACACACACACACACACACAAAATAACACACACAAACAAGTAAACGAACAAAGGCATGCATAAATACTCATATAAATGCACAGACTCACATTCACTTAAAAATCAATGTTAAAAACTCACAACAATTGTCTAACAACAGTCATCTAGAGTTCCTTGTTGCTGTCACAACCCAATGCTGATTGGTTGCTACGTACATACAGATAATGGTCCACATGATAACTGGGCTCTAATCAAGCTGTACAAAACTGAAATAGTATTTTGACAAAATAAGGCAATTCCAATGTAAGACCAGGTGTCAATTATTCATGCTAATAAGATAGAGGAAGCTCCCTTCACTTTTCACTGAGCACTCAATTTGTCGAATGTGGTAAACCCACCGGCTATAATTATCACATCATGTGCCAACCAGGAGAACTTGCATTTATACAGTGCATTCTGTAACTTCAAAGTATCTTGGAGTGAATTCACAGTCAATGGAGTCATTTGATATTGAATCAGTGTGGGGGAACACTGCAGCTGATAGCCCCACAGGTGCTTGCATTATCAAGTCTTTCCGTGAAATGATTTCTGGCATTTTTCAAAGGCACAGCAAAAGTGATAAATAAATCCCTCTCTTTTATTTTTCCTTTGCCAATAAAATCAATTGGTTACAATAAGCATTAATTTTCCATCCATTAGCTCTCAGTCCTACATCAGTTAAATAATTTACTGGGAAGTAATGAACTGAATGGAGTTGACCGACAGCCGTCAGTTCCACATGTGCTCGACCTGACACTGATCTTCCACTCCACTGCTGCATACACCACTGAGCTCAGCAATGAGGGCTGTGGACAAGTTGGATCATCCCTTCATACCAAGGAGTGGCACAAGAACTGAGAACCCATCCATTTGAAGGGAGGAAGGTTTCGTGTATGCAATTTACTTTGTTTTAATACCTTTAATAAATTCAGTAATACATTAATATATTTTAATTAATTTTGTTTTTTTTCTATTTGAATGATCTCTAGATGAATCTGACTATCCAAAAATAGGCTTTTGACAGCGTGCAAGTTATAAAAGCCCATCATGGCTTTCTGGAAGCGGAGCCTTGGGATATTACTGCTGAGATCTAGTCACTCTGCCTCACCAAGTGTGGAGGATCAGTTCACCTAACCCTCCCACGGGAAAAGAAGCACTGGCAGGCACCACAAGTGGCAGGAGGCGAGTTCAGGAAAAGCACAAGGTTGCAAAAATCTTTTGGAACGCATATTCCAGATTTCCAAATTCCAAAAACGTTCACTGATGCTCAGAACATCTCGGCTGTATAAACCATAGAATCATGGAACAGTACAGCCCAATACAGGCCCTTCGGCCCACAACGTTATGCCGACCTTTAAACCTCACCTAAGACTATCTAACCCCTTCCTCCCACATATCCCTCTATTTTCAATTCCTCCATATGCTTATCTAGCAATCTCTTGAATTTGACCAATGTACCTACCTTCACCACCACCCCAGGCAGCGCATTCCACGCCTCAACCACCCTCTGGTTAAAAATCCTTCCTCTGATATCTCCCTTGAACTTCCCACCCATTACTTTAAAGCCATGCCCTCTTGCATTGAGCATTGATGCCCTGGAAAAGAGGCGCTAGTTGTCTACTCTATCTATTCCTCTTAATATTTTGTATACCTCTGTCATGTCTCCTCTCATCCTCCTTCTCTCCAAGGAGTAAAGCCCTAGCTCCCTTAGTCTCTCCTCATAATGCATACTCCCTGAACCAGGCAGCTTCCTGGTAAATCTCCTCTGCACCCTTTCCAACGCCTCCACATCCTTCTTATAATGAGGCGACCAGAAATGGACACAGTACTCTAAGTGTGGTCTAACCAGAGTTATGTAGAGCTGCATCATTACCTCGCGGCTCTTAAACTCGATCCCACGACTTATGAATGCTAACATCCCATAAGCTTTCTTTATGGTCAAAGGGCTGCAAAATACAATTAGTAGAACCTCTGGCCAAGCTATTCCATGGAGTTCTAACAGTTGTACAGCACAGAAACAGGCCCTTCCACCCACCACATCCATGCTGACCTTTTTGTCCATCTACACTAATTGCACTTGCCTTCATTACGACAATATCCTCATCCGCCTCGCCTAATTAAATGCCTAAGTGCCTCTTAAACATAATAATTGTATCAGATCCCACTACCTTCTCTGGCAGTGCATTCCAGATATCAACCAGAGTCTCTGCACCCAGACATTATGAGTGTATACAGTTCATTAAAACTGAGACCAACCTAAGCTTGGCAATTGCCATCCTATCAGTGATTGTTAAGTGTCACCAATAATTAGGTCACCAATGCTCAATTTGGTTCTACCCAGAGATCCTTGGCTACTGAACGAGTTGTGGCTTGGATTCAGTTGATAATGTAATAATGGCAGAGATTTGAGAGTACTGTCACCATCAAAAGCAATATTCCACTGAATATAACATGAGGGTCAGTGTGAGTGAGCCAGGACACTCCCTAGTGATTAAAGTCACACAATAAAACTGGCAGAGGTTGTCATAAGTCTATCAGCACTGGACCTTGCTGCGATATTCACACAAGACAATGGTGATGCTAAGGATGATAAGGAACAAGAAATGCCACTAAACAAGAAGTCAAGAAAGACATCACAGCTTCAGGATGTTATACAGCCAATAATATAGCTTTGAAATTCAATGACCATTGTGATGTAGGGAACACAACAGCCAATTTATACACAGCAGGCTCCCAGAAACAGCAATAATTGGCTCTAAGATAAATATTGTCCATGGCTCTGGATCTTTCACAGGATCCATGTCTCTGGATCTTTCACAGGATCCTCTTTCTGAGAGAGCAGACGGAGGTTGGCACAGTCTGACTCCACGATCCGAGCTCAAAAGGACCCGGCTGTGTAGAGTGATAGAGTCATACAACACAGAAACAGGCTCTTTGGCCCAACTCGTCCATGTCGACCAAGATGCCTATATGTACGGATATGGGTTGGATTGCATATCAAAATTTTTCAAGTTTGTGGGTTCAAGGAGTATGTGAGTTGGTCAGGCCAGGCTTTCGTTTTATACCCAAGTAAACCTTGACCTTGGTTTAGCACCCTCCTGAAAGACAGCACCTCCAGTGGTATAACATCCCCACCACTCCTCAAGTCTTGCAATGAACTCCCAGACTGGATTATATGATGAATCCTCTGGAATGAGAATCAATCCCACAGTTTTCCAAGCCACAGGCGTGAGAGCTAATGCTGAGCCATGACTGATGCAGTTGGGTGGTTTAACAAGAGAACAATATCACATGAACTGCACACACCAGGAGAAGAGAACAAGAACACTTCATTCCCCGTTTCAACCTAATGAGCAGCCTTGAGAGGTGCCGGCAGCATGACGAGCATTTTGTTTGTGACAACAAGGCAAGCATTCAGAACCAGACAACAGGAAAATGTCGGTTGTGGAAAAGTCATGTAGCCTTCTGAACAAGACAACATCTTACAATGACAAGCTGATGATCAAAATAATTAATGTCAGCCTCAAAAGACGAGTGCTTCAGAATGATTTTACGCTGCATGAAAGGACGATTCCAGTTTTGTTTTCAACTGGCTAAAATGACATTGATGCAAAATGTATTTCAGAGCTCAATTACACAGCAATTTCACATTGTGGAGCAACAGTAGGGGCCTTCAAGATGAATAGAGTTGTTTCCAGCAGTGCGTCTTTTCGGTGAAATTGAATTTGGATATCTTGCAAGTATTAAAAAGCAGAGAGACCACAGATAGAAAAAAAACAGCTCAGACAAGAGGGACTGAACATTTTGAGTTCAGAATATCACCCAAACCTCAAGAAGCAGTGAGCAGTAATGACAGCCCATCTTGTACAATTGGTTTGGAAGAAACAATATTTACGAAAGCAGTCTGTCCCTGCTACAGTCTGATAAGCCAAGAGCAACAAGAAAAAAGCAATCTCATAGAACAGGACTGATACAGATTTATTCCATGGCCGGTGCTGTATCCTAAATGTAACTTGAACAGTGGAGTCCAGAACACTGGATAGGCTGTTCAGAGTCTCATTGTCAGAAGGAAGAAATTAAAAGTGAGGTAAGAAAAAGAACCTTTCATAACCTCAGGACTTTGCAAAGATCCTGGCAGTCAATCCAGGGCTTTTGAGGTGTCATCACTGAAGTAGTGTGAGGAACGTTGTCTCTTCTGCTAGACAGACAAATAGACAGACAGATAGACAGACAGACAGACAGACAGACACACACACACACACACACACACACACACACACACACACACACACACACACACACACACACACACACACACACACACACACACACACAATCATACCAAGCTCACTCACACACATGTTCTCTAACCTTGTTCACCAACATTCTGAGTGGAACCTTACTGAATGCCTTCTAAAAATCGAAAGGCACCTTACCCTTTGGTTGACTCCCCATGACTATATTCTTATTTTTTTTTCAGTGTCTTGATATTGCATCCTTAATGACAGATTCTAGATCTTTTCCAATCCTGCTGTCGGGTTAAGTATTTCCCATTTACTCTCTCTTTTTGTTCTGAAACAGTGGGGTTATGTTTGCTACCCTCCTGAATCTCTGGACCCCCAAGAACCTGTTGATCTACATCCAAGAGCTTTCCTTCCTCGCTCTGGGATTTAGACCAACAGGTCCTTGGGGTTTATCAGTTTTCAAGCTCATTTACTTCTCCAGATGAATCTGTTTACTCATATCAATGTCTTTTAATTCAACATTTGCACTGGACCCTTTGTTTTCCAGTGTGTGTTTTTCTCGTGTCCTCTTCTCTGAAGGTAGACACAAGTTTAATTCCTCTGCCACTACCTTACTCCTTATTATAAATTCTGTCATCTCAAGGGACCTACGTTTGCTCTCATTAGTTCATTCCCTATAGAAGCTCTTGTATCTTTTATATTTCTTGCCAATTTATTCTGATGTTTCCACATTTCTACATGGCATCAAAGACCATTCAGCCTGTCGAGACTCTGCAGGTTTACAGAGCAATCGTAATTTTCCCCTGTAACCCATGCTCCTCATATTCCCATCAATTATAATGTCAACCTGCACTGGGAGATGTTTACAGTGGCCAATTAACCTACCAACTCTACGTCTTTGGGATGTGGGAGAACAAACCAATGCATCTGTGGGAAACCCACACGGACAGCAGCGGAGGCCAGGATTGAACCTGGGTTTCTCAAGCTGTGAGGGAGCAGTTCCTCCAGTAACCACTGTGCCGCCCTTTCTTTCTGATCAATTTCTTTGTCACCCTTTGCTGAATTCTAAAACACTCCCAGTCTTTGGACTCATTGCTTCTTCTGGCATCTTTATAATTGGATCACATGAGAAATTAGAGATTGATTTGCCATTTAAAGAAATAATAACAGTTGGAGCATATTTCCTGTTGAGTCTTTGTGCCTTATCAGAAAGTATTTTTATTGCAAATCATTATTTCTTTAAGTGCTCAGTATTGTCAGTCCTCTGTCATACTCCTTCATGTAGTTTATTAACTTTTCACTGTCAACTTGTCCCTCACAACTTAAAACGTGGAATTTAATAAAAATGTACCTCAGTAACCACTGGAATATTGTAAAAACACATCTGGTTCACTGATATCCTTCTGGGGAGGAAATCTATCGTCCTTCCTCATCTGACTTATATGTGACTCCCGACACATCAATTTTGTGGACTCGTAACTGTCTCCTCAGTTCAGGGTAATGGGGATGGACAATAAATTCTGGCGTTGTCCACATCTCCGAATGAACAAAATAAAACTAATATCCCCAGTGCTTCCGATATCACAGGACAAATTTTAAAACCACTTGCCTCTAGCCTGAGCACATCCGCTCTCCCAGGGAAACTCTTAGCATCATTCCAGACTCAACATACAATGCACTCCTGACCAGCCTGTCAAATTCTTCAAGGGTTTTTCTTGTTTTATCACTCTGGTACTCTGACCCGCTCATCAATCTCCTCTGCCCTTGTTGAACGACATTCTCCCCTCGGATTTTAAATTAATTTTCCTGTGTTTCCACCCCCCACCCCCCGTCCATTCTGTTACCCCTCTCCATCTTAGTAAAATTTGCAAACAGCTGCCCACTTCCTTTCACGGGTGTCTCCAACCTTTTGCCTGACTATTGGCTGTCAGGTCTTTACATCCCACAACTCAAGATTCATTTCCTGAAACATTTCCACCTGTAAATTCTCCTTTAAGCCCTTTCTTTAAAAAAAGCAAAACAATTCACTGACATGCCACCCAATGTCATTGCGTCCTATTCAAAAGTTTGACATCTCAGTGATTGTGTTGCAGCAATACCTGCAGGTGTTGGGGAACCAGGACAAAAACAGAAGATGCTGGAGAGGCAGTATCAGTGGGGGTGGGGGGAAAAGGCTTGGCATTTCAGATCTAGGATCATTCTTCAGAAATGGAAAAGTGAGAACGCAAGCATATTTTAAGTTGCAGAGATTGGACAGCGGAGAGAAGAGAAGGAATGTTCGTGATAGGTTGCAGGTCTAAGTTGTTAAGGTAACAATTACTTTAAAATGGCATTTAGAGACTGAAGAGCAAAAAGAAGCACATCATAGAGTCATACAGCACTGAAACAGGCTCTTTGGCCCAACTGATCCATACTAAATAAGATAGACAAGATATCTTTATTAGTCACATGTACATCAAGACACACAGTGAAATACATCTTTTTGCGTAATGTTCTGGGGGCAGCCCGCAAGTGTCGCCACACTTCTGGCACCAACATAGCAAGCCTACAACTTCCTAACCTGTATCTTTGGAATGTGGGAGGAAACCGGAGCACCCGGAGGAAACACACACAGACACGGAGAAAACGTAGAAACTCCTGATAGTGGCCGGAATTGAACCCGGGTCGCTGGCGCTGTAAAGTGTTACGCTAAGCACTACACTACCATGCCTGCTTACCAAGATGCCCATCTAAGCTAGTCCCATTTGCCAGTGTTTGGCCCATAGCCCTCTAAACACTTCATATCCATGTCCCTGTCTAAGTGCCTTTTAAATGTTGTTAGTGTACCTGCCCCAAGCACTTCCTCTGGCAAATGACTTAACAAAGATGCAGCCACATCTGTGACGTGGAGAATAAAATGGGGTGATTATCTTCAGAACAACATCGAATTTAACAGTTTCAGATAACCACTTTTTTCCTCGCTGTACCTTTCTGTTTCAATTTATTTTTTCCTCTTCTATCTGTCAGCTTTTACAATAATTGTTGCCTTGGCAACTTGCTCTGCAACCTATTACAGACACTTCCTCGGTTCTCTCCTCTATCCCCTCTCTACAACTTCAAACACACTTGTTTTCTCACTTTTCCAATTCTGATGGAAGGTCCTTGACCTCAAACACCGACTCTGTTTCTCTCCCCACGGATGCTGCCTGACGTGCCAAGTGCTTCCAGCATTTTCAGGTTTTATTGGTGATTATATCGGACCAGTCATCCAGAGTTCAAAACTCACAGACTAGCAGAGGGATATAAACTGAGCTGAATAAATAAATCTGCAATTCAGGACCAGTATCAATGTCCATAAAGCCATCATATTGTCATTAAAAAAACCCATCTTGTTCATGAATGCCAGGAAGGAAATCTGCTCCCTTGCTTGATTTGGATACATAATTGAGTCCAGACCCACAGTTGGCACTTTATAGCCCTCTCACACAAACTCGTTACTCATTCAGATCAAAGGCAATGAGAGATAGGCAATAAATGCTGGTCTATTCAGTTCTACCCACTTCTTGTAATTAAATAAAAAAAACTCTGGCTTAGCATTCAGCTTTTCTTTACATCCCAAAGCATCTTAGGCTGTTGTTCTGCATGGAATAACCGATGCAATTGCAAGTTGTTAATTTTATTCAGTCTGAGAGTAAGCAAGCCTCGACTTGTGAAATTATCTTCCCTCCATTTCAACTGGAGAAGCTTGAATTTAACTCCAAGTTGGTAGGTGTGTGCAGGAGCGGATGGGGCTTTGCTATTGGTTGGGGGGGATATAAAGGAGAAAATCGACATGACAATCAAAATCTGCCCAGTGTCTTCAACAAAGATTCAAAATCAAGTTGTTGCTGTTTTTCCGTTCACTGACTTGACTGCAATGAACAGATTTTAACCTGCTTTTTGGTTACAAAATTGTCTTTCTGATGGATAGGCTTCACAAGGATTGGACTAATTCAGCAAAAGTGTTCTGACATTAATGCATTGTCTCTCCTCCCACGTCTAAAGAGATCCCCCCTATAAGCTTCCCACTTACACTCTGCACCTGCCCACCAGATTAATATGCAAATTTATTTATATAACCCAGCTTTATTTTTCAAGAGTTATCCAGTGCATGAAATTAAAATCAACATAATTCGACACAAAACAGCTTCCCACTTGAAAAGGTCAGGTATTTAATGCAACCCTTGAAATACCACTTCTGGTGCGATAATGCAGCAAAGGCTTGAACAGGGCACAAAAGATCAGCTTCTGTCACTTGGCTGTGAAGGGTAGCAACAGCAGTAAACAGATGGATAAGTGATTCGTATGACAGAAAATTAATTTGTTTCGCTCTGAAGTTGGTGCTTCTGAGGACCAGCGAGAGGCTGTGTGGCTTGAATGTGTTCAATATTTGGCTTGATTTGAGAGGAGTAGAGAACACAAATGGAAAATTAAATTTGAAGAACCAATTGTCCTTTTACGCAAACATATTATACAAGTTAACTGGCACAACACTGCGGTCTCCGGAGCAGTTTCATGTTGCCGGTGGGATCAAAGTCCCATTGGGTCGCTTTTAATCATCATGATGTCCCTGGTGCACCGCTAATTAATGTCCCCTGCATCATTCTGCTCAGAGACCATAGCACTGCATTACCCAAAGCACAGAGCAGCTCAGTGAAACACATACACACACATGCAAACATACAAAGACACACATACATGCAGACACATTAAAATAATATGCCATTGCAGTGTGTCTACACATGTATCAGTTAGCCTAATGCTTTACAGCGCCAGCGACCCGGGTTTAATTCCGGCTGCTGTCTGTATGGAGTTTGTACGTTCTCCCCGTGTCTGCGTGGGTTTCCTCCGGGTGCTCCGGTTTCCTCCCACGTTTACAAGTTGTGGGCATGCTATGTTGGCGCCGGAAGCGTGGCGACACTTACAGGCTGCTCCCAGAACACTCTACGCAAAAGATGCTTTTCACTGTGTGTTTCAATGTACATGTGACTAATAAAGATATCTTATTTTATATTGTTCTCCACATTTACATGTGTGTGGGCATACTTAATCCAATGGGACAGGAGAATCACATGGTGTGCTGCTTAGTATCAATGTCACAATGACAATGACACACAAAATGCGCTTGAAGATTCAACACAGGTTATGTGTTCTGCCTTGCAAATAAACCACTTATTTTTATGGATTGTGTGTTAATAACATTACAGCCATACTGGGAAAGCAACCAATGAGAAATTCAAGATCAGAGCAAGATTACAAATATACTTGAGTTGGTCATTGCTCATCTGTATAACATAATTGATCCAAACTATAAAGTTCATACCATGACAGTAACGTTCAAGTTTCACCTCCAGGAGTTACTTGGCTCAAGAGTGGAATTGAGTGCTGTTACTGCTCGTGAGAGCATTGCTTAGACCCAAGATGTTTGGGTGATCATGGAGTTTTCAGTCATGTCAGTAAGAACTACCTAAGAACACCTTTGATCACAAATCAATAAGACAGTGTCCGGCATGAAATGTCATCAAACCCTGAAGGAAAAAGAGAAGGTGGATACACTGGGGTTGTTCCCAAAGTAAAATGCCAAAGAATGCTTCATCACCAAAACTTTCAAACAAGCACCAAAACTTTGCTTGTGTGGTGGTGAGAAAGAACTTCCCCACTCCACCACCCTCCCTCCACCACCATCAGATCGGGATTTGGCCACTCCACATGATGCCTTTATAATGGTTTATCGGAAATGAGATTGTCAGGAAGGGTCTAGGAAGAGATGCAAGAATATTTGCTGAGATTTACCCCAAGCAACTGATAACACATGACTCTGTGCTGGATGGGCTGTTCTCAGCAATGCAGATTGAGAGAAATGTCAACTGCAGCCTGGAAAACATCAACGTGGTGAAAAGTCCCCTCTAGTCTGTCCAAAACTCACTGTTCAAGAGCACAGTGTGGTCCACAATTAGATTGTAGAACAGTACACCACAGAAACCCACGAAGTCTGTGCCAACCACAATGACGAATTATATTAAATCTCTTCCGTCTGTACATGATCCATATCCCTCCATTTCCTGTATATTCTTGTGTCTAACAGCCTCTTAAATGCCACGATTGTATCTGCTTCCACCATATCCCCCAGCAGCTCATTCCAGGCACCTGCCACTCTCATTGTAAAAAAAACTTGCCCCGCACATCTCCTTTGAATATTTTCCCTCTCACCTTAAACTCTTGTCCTTTAATACTTGACATTTCTTCCCTGGGAAAAAAGATTCTGACTACCTACCCAATCTATGCCTCTAATAATTTTACAAACTTCTATCGGGTCTCCCCTCAGCCTCTGACGTTCCAGAGAAAATGACTGAAGTTTGTTTAACCCCTCCTTATAGCTCACCCCCTCTAATTCAGGCAGCATCCTGGTAAACCTCTTCTGTACCCTTTCCAAAGCCTACTCATCCTTCCTGTAATGGGGTGACAGAATTGTACACAATTCGCCGAGTGAAGCCAAACCAAAGTTTTATTTCGCTGCAACATGGCACATGAAACAGTCCAAGGCTATGAGTTGTAGGAGGCACTGAAGTTGGGTACAACCAATTGGAAGGACTTCATGGGAAGGACCACAACCTCAGGCCCTCTGGCCATTGCCCACTAATTAGCTGGATGCTAAGACCCCATGAATTATTCATACAAGGGATGTATACAAATCATAAATAATGACATGCTTATCTAAGTAAAGGGAATAGCCTAACTTGTGATGAAAATGTTGACTTGAATATTCTGCATTATATTCATCTGGAATTTTTATGAATAAGGTATATGTTGAAATAAAAATGTCACAGATGGACTGATCTGACAACAATAACTATAAAATGTGGTGTGCAAATCCACTTCCCTGAATATATTCAGAAGGGGCTAAAGAATGGGGGAGGGGTAGGGTGACACACACCAAAATGACACACACCAATGCGTTCCTCCAATAAAATTAGGTCTGGTGGAATTTGACACATGTGTTTGAACAATTGGAATCTGTATTTTCATTTGTTCATATTTTACTAAACTTTATTTGAAGAAATTGTACGACATAAATAGTACATTATTGATGAATAAATTAAGTTCAGATTTTTCTCATTGACTGAGGTTTCGAGGACAAAGGCTAAATGTATTATAAACCCAAAAAGGTTCTTTTTCCCTAAAACTGAAGTTCCCTAATAGGGGGAGCAACTTTTACACCAAATGTCACTTATACACCAGGTTTTATGGGAACATTCATTAACACAGGTCCCTTGAATGTGCTCTTAATAATGTGTTCTTCTTGTCCATTGAACATATGAAAATGTAGTTATTGGAGAATGGGGTGAGCAGGCATCCATGCAATCCCTGGTATCGCTCTGGAAAACCTCCATAAACCATGCGTGCAGTTTACCTGAACCTACTCTGGAACCTTATGGATTGGTTTTAATGACAGAAGCAAGAAAGATTTGGACAAAGTCTGGCCTGACAAGAAGTGACCAATCAGAAGTAAAATGATGACCAATGAATGAACCTTCTCTCCTAATCTATGAAGGCCCAAAATTTAAACCAATTTCGTAAGTTTGTCAGCAAACAAACATAAATCTGAATCTGGAATTTGATTCTGTGTACATTTCTTAAGCTTGTCTCCCCTTTACAACTTCTATGTGCTTTTATTTGTCGTAAGACTGCTTAGAATAGTTCAGATTGTGGATTCTGTTTTCAAACAATAAAAAACAGTATTCAACTTCAGGCTCCATGGCAACTTGTTTTCAAGGGCAGTGTGATGGAGACTCAGAAATAAAGGACTTTCTCTAAAGACAGGATTGGTGAATAATAAATGAAAAGATCCGTGATTGACATGACTACACTGCACAAATGATAAATTGTGTTCTCCTATTAAGCAGCTCTTCTTTGACATGGGACAATCAGACAAAAGAAAACAAGTGTTAAAAGACAACTATGGCACGACATACAAAGGGAATCAATTTTGATTTATGGTGGATACAGACTTTCATGTACACATGATAAAGATACTTGCTAAAAGGAGGTATTGGACAAACCTAGATTGAAGGAGGGGCCCCAACTACTTAACCCTCACACGTTGACCCAAGCTCTTGTCCACTCCAGCACTGTTGACATGATAAAATGAATCATGCAGAAGACACCTTAAACAAACATTCAATTCTATCAACACTGGTAGCACTCATATTAATTGATAGGGTGAGACCAGGATGGCTGTCGATAAAGCCATCTGGTCAATTAATAAATAACGAGACAGAGAGAGAACCCAAACAAAGAAATATATAAAAGCTATGACATGTAGAGATGTAGAAATGCCCAAAGGATCAAGCCATGTTGATGGAGAGCGAAAAGCTGTTAATATTGTAGATGAGTAAACTGCAACAGAATTGGCTAGTTTTGACATAAATGGAGAACCTGAAATTGTTGAAATTTGCCCTTGGATTGGGAGCAATAAACACACTATGTGATCAAGTCTACCCCATGTACCTTAGTTCCAAAATTTGTTGGGATTGATTTCAATGGATCAAGTTTTAGAAGTGGTGTACAGTTCACAGATGACATTATATCACACATCTGGCACGACCTGATGATGAATAGATACATTATTTATGATTTTGAAAGAGGAACTGATTGAGTAAACAGCCACTAAGTGTCTGAAAGCTGAGAGGCTGGTAAAAGCAGAATGAGTGGTCAAGGGACGGGTGAGAAAAGCCGAACAGAAGCAGGAGGAAGGTCATACTGAACACAGGGAGAAGGCAGAATAGATGAACCAGGGAATGAGTGATGAGGTGTAAAGGTCTATTTTAAGACAAGCTGCTTAGAATTACTCAAATATATATTTTAAGATTCAAAATATAGTCCTAAGCAGATTGCAACTCAGGAACAATTCCATTTCGTCAGTGTGCACTGATTTGATCTTTATATATTATTTTATTTTAAATGAAACCAGTTCTAAAACAGACCTTCTCATGCTCATGTTTCTACAAAAATATAATGTAATTTGAAGAGCTTTCATGAACCATTACAACTAGTGGAATGTCACAATTTCAAATTGGGTTTTCAAGCTGGAGCCTTATTCAGGCAAATTGAATTTTAAACCTGTGTAAAAGATTACAATCTGAAGATACCATTGTAGGTTATCAGAGAAAGCAGGAAAAACACAAACAATGGCACCAGACTATTAGCATATCCCACGTCTGCCACTCAAGTACCAGTTTGTTTTAAACCTTATGGAAACCCAGGCCCTGCTCCTGTATTCCCAAGGAAAGATGATATTTGACAGCAGTAGACAGTGAGGACAACGCATATCACCTGTAATTTAACAGATTGCATGCTCATCCTATTTATGGCTCGCTCCACCATTAGTATAGCGCAGTTGCAGTATGCTCCAACTGCAAAATGCCCATTATGTGCCTAGATTATTCTGACAGCATCCCTCAAATCCACAACAACCAGTACCAACATGACATTGGTCCTCCTCCAGTTCAGATGCAACCCACCGCTCTTGTACAGGTCACTTCTGCCCCAGAAGAGATCCCAATGCCAGCAGAGGTTGTGTGGGCAGGTACATTAGGAACATTTAAGAGACTCTTAGATAGACACATGAATGACAGAGAAATGGGGGGCTATGTAGGAGGGAAGGGTTAGATAGATAATAGAGCAGGATAAAATGTCGGCACAACATTGTGGGCCGAAGGGCCTGTACTGTGCTGTAATGTTCTATGTTCAATGGTCCAAGAACCTGAATCCCTCCCTTCTGCACCAACTCCTCAACCACACATTCATCTATCCTATCCTCCTTTTCCTACCCTCACTAGTGAGTGGCACTGGGAGTAATCCAGGTATTACAATCCTTGAGGCCATGCTTTTTAACCTTCTGCTTAAGTCCCTAAATTCACTCTTGAGAACCTCATCCCTCTTTCTACTTCTGTCGTCTGCACCAATGTATACAATGACCTCTGCTGTTCACCGTCCCCTTTGAGAATGTTCTGCAGCCGCTCGAAGATATCCGTGACCCTGGCACACGGGAGGCACGTGCTATTCCACAATATAAATAGTACAACACCAACATCAAGTGGAGCATTGATATGAAGTGTAATAAATCTATGGCTATACATGAGGGCCCAATTCATCAGCACTCAGAAATAGATAGAACCAATCACAACCTCCTGTGGATGTTACACCCAGCATGTTGACCAGAAATTTATCCAGCTGAGTGTAAATACTGAGAGAAAAGTGCAGCAGACCACCAATACTACAATGCCAACCTAGCGCTAATGACCAGATATGAGTTTCCATCCTTCTGTGCTTAATTTTGTGACTGTGTAATTGTTAGTGTGCAACTCCTGAAGGCAACTTGCATGGTCATGATCTACCAAAGACTTATAACTCTAGCTTGTCTCAAAACATGAGTCTTAAATCATCAAGTTCAATGAAGATGTCAACAGTGACGTCTATCACTCTTGTGCTTTCTATTACTTTGTTACTTCGAGCAATAGTGATTAAGGCTGGGGAGTTGTTTCTGCAAGTTCCTGCCTTTCTCCATAACCGACCATGAACCTGGGAAGTACTGGCCAAACAAGAACAAAAGAACTGGGAATTTTCTCACTGATGTGAGCTGAGAATAAATTCACTGTTTAAATCTGCAACTTCTTCCACTGGTTTAAGATGAAATTGCCCTCAGAAGGGTTCACCTATAAAACCCAGCCTGAAGTTATGAGATTCCATCAATTGTGTTGGTTCAGGAAAACACATTCACTTCTGTAGGTTCATGAGAAGATATGAGTTAAAATGAGTTTCAAGTTAAACACAATATTTAATTTATCAAGAAGCTGATTATTGTGTCCAACAATGAATCTATTAAATGATTCAGAAGTGTTTTATTGCTATTTTCAAACACTTTAAATCATATTTCAGGTAGACACTGTTATTTAAAGATACCCTAGCAACTCCACTTCTTCTGAGAGTGGGTGGAGAACTCTTGCCACCCATCTAGTTGGTTTTCTCACATTCCTCTCTTCCTAAATCTACCTGTCTGGCTGCAGTATTATTTATAAATTGAGTTCAAAATCTGTTGGCTACTGTAGAGAAAACCCTGCAAAGATATTTCCATTGATTTCCATCCAGGGCTGGTTGCGATGGTAGGGTCCACTGTGTGATCCAGGCAGAGAGGAGGGTTTGATTTATCTTACACACTGTGGTGTCTAAAATAATAGCAGCTTTTCCTTACCCCTCCTGTGAAGAAGAAAACCACTTCAACCATGAACTTATGTCACCAAATCAATGATGAGACATCAAAAATGATCTCCTGGCCATTCGAGAAATCCACTGAGATTCTTCCCTTGCCCTTGCCCTGAACTCTCATCATTCCCTTTATTCTTTCCTATATCTTGGTGTGCCTTCTCCAAATGGATCTTGGCTCTTGTTAAGTAATTGAGTATCAATTGAGTATCATTGTAAAGTAAGATATCTTTATTAGTCACATGTACATCGAAACACACAGTGAAATGCATCTTTTGTGTAGAGTGTTCTGGGGGCAGCCCGCAAGTGTCGCCAACATAGCATGCCCAGAACTTCCTAGCCCGTACGTCTTTAGAATGTGGGAGGAAACCGGAGCACTCGGAGGAAACCCATGCAGACACAGGGAGAACGTACAAACTCCTTACAGACAGCAGCCGGAATTGAACCCGGGTTGCTGGCGCTGTAAAGTGTTACGCTAACAAAAGCAGTGATGGGGGCATGTTGCAAATGTAACTTCTACCCTCGAGCACCCAGAGCTGAACCTCCTGCAATGAGAGCCGTGTAGACTGATAGTTATTCATTACTCTACCACCATGTGGCTTCTGAAGGTAGGCTAGATGCATCAACCATGTCTGGTGTAGAGCTGAGCGACCAGAGATGGTACATCAGGTCTCTCAGCTCAGTACATTACAGAATGTTACGCATTCAGTGCTGCATTTTGTGGTGGAGCAGGAGGGCAGATGATGCACTGCATAACCACAGAACCCCAAATGTATTGTCACACATTGCAGTTAGCTGGTGTTTCTCCACAGAATTGCCAGTGATACAAACCTGCCGGGTGCAGAATGGATCATTGAATAACTTATTGGTTCACAGAGTCACACAGTGCACAAACAGGCCCTTTGGCCCATCACATTCATGCTGACCCTACTGTCCACCAACACTAATCCCACTTGCCTGCACTGGGTCCATTTCTTTCTGTGCCTTGCCTAATTAAGTGTCTGTCTAAATGTCCCGTTAAGAGAATAATTGTACACAACTCCACCACCTCCTCTGGCAGCAAGCTCCAGATATCAACCACACTTTGTGTAGAAAAAAAACTTATCCCTCAGATGCCCCCAACTTATACCAATCCAGCTATAAGATGCTGTCCTGATTTGAACCCACTTTGTTTCAGATGAGCTACGGGTCAGTGGTGTCCACCTTGATTGAGAGGGTTAAACAGCTGAATTTAACAGCTAAAACAGAGCAAGGTTTTATGTCAGGTGGTAATCTGAGCCGGGGAAAGGTGGTGGAGGGAGGAAGAAATTCTGCAGCAACCTTCAGAAAGGAGGGAAAAGGTCACCATAGACAGCTGCCTGCCAAGTGTGTAAATTACACTCCTGCCGTATTTCATTCAAACATACAATTTAGGAGCAAGTTTGGGTCATTAAGCCCTTCAAGCCTGTTCTGCCATTCAATAAGATCATAGCTGATCTCTTGCAGAACACTGCAACACTCATGCTGATTGGAACCTGGGTTCAGATGGAAGGCCTGGGTTAAGGATTGCAAGGGTTGTCTTCTGAGGAAGAATTATTAAGAGGTCAGGAAGACTTCAAATAATTTCATTCCTCAGAAGCGCAAGTAACTTCCGAGTATACATAGAACAAAGGCATAAATAAAAACAGAAAATGGAAATACTCAGCATGTTAGATAGCACCTACAGAGAAAGTGAGTTAAGGTTTCAGGTCGACAACCTTTGATCAGAACTCTTGTTTTGTGCATGGGGCTCCTCCAGCAAAATTCAATCACAATCAGTCATAGAGACATAGAGTCATACAGCATGGAAATGGGCCCTTTGGCCCAACTGGTCCACACTGACCAAGATTTCCATCTAAGCTAGTCCCACGCACACATTTGGCCCATATCCTTCTAAACCTTTTCTATCCATGTACCAGTCCAAGTACATTTTAAATGTTAATGTACCTGCCTCAACCACTCCCTCTGGCAGCTCATTCCATTTATTGACCATCCTCTGGGTGAAAAGGTTGCCCCTCAGATTGCTATTAAATCTTTCCCTTCTCACCTTAAACCTATGCCCTCTCGTTCTTGATTCCCCAACCCTGGGAAAAAGACTGCACACATTCACCCTATCTATGTCTCTCATAAGTCCCAGCATCTTGGGCAGTAGGGTTGGCTTTACACACCTAAGTGCCCCTTCCTCGATTAGCCCTGCCATTGGTCCACAGTGGACAGTTAGGTTGCGGATCAAAGGTCATCGATCAGCCAGGACTGTTGGGATTGGAGGGAGGGGATTCCGGGAGAGCTGCGGCGAGCAGAGCTTCAGATGAGCTGAATTTTCTCAAGGATGAGATGGTTACAGATCACCTCTGAAACTTGAGCGCAGATGCTGGAATCTGGAGCAACACACAAGATGCTGGCGGAACTCACTGGGTCAGGCAGCATCTGTGGGGGGAAGTGGACAGTCTGGGCAGAAAGATAGAGGGGAGGTAGCCAGTATAAAGAGGTGAAGGGAAGGGTGGAGTAAGAGCTGGCAGGTGATGGGTGGATCCAGGTTGGTGGGGGGGGGGGGGGGGAGAGTGGGAATGGTTCCAGAAGCTGGGAGGTGATAGGTGGGAGTGACAAAGGGTCGCAGATGATGGAATCTGATGGGTGACGATGGTGAACCATACAATAAAGGGAGGGAGATGTGGAGGGCAGGGAGGGGAACCAATGGAGGAATGTGTGGGTGACGGGCAGATGGAAAGGGTGGAGGACGGGAAGGAGACATGGAGATGGGGGCAAGGTAGATCAGGAGGGGGAAGAAAAGGGACGGGGGCGGGGAGGAGTTTGCAGTTCCCGGAAGTGAGTAAATTTAGCGTTCATGCCACCAGGGTGTAGACTGCCCAGGCGGAATATGAGCTGCAGTTTCTAACTGTTCCTCTGAAACGGAGTCATGTTCAGGTGATAGCTGTAGCTCAATTAGCATGGCTTTGAAATGTATGCCGAGAAATTCATCCCTGGTGAGAAATGCTAAACACACTGCAAAAGAGCAGTAAAATGTTGTCCTCTGTCTTCTAAATTCAATTTTATTGAAATTAATGGAACTTTCACTCCTTATATTTTCCTTTTGACTTCAGTGCACAATTCTTTTAGGACACAACATCTGCTGAGAAAATTCATTTACCAACTAGTTCTAATTTAATATATTTTCAGTTTGGTGATTGACAAGAAGGAGGGTTTAATCCCTTTCACGACACATTTGACAGAAGACTTCTTAAAATGCAAATAATTTGCAGAGACTAATCCAATGCCCGAAACTGCCAAGTTTGATACTATATGGACAGAGCATTTGTAAATATTTGATGCATTTTCTGTGTGTGAATTAAAAAAGATCCTTGCTTTGAGCTTGTCGCCAAGGTTCCATTTTTAAACTTTTACTCTTAAAGGTTCCAACTTCACCTTGCAGTTCCTACATGGTATTGAGAATGTGGATGGGGAAAATCAAAGTCTAATGCTTCCAGTCCTGAAGATGCAGAGTTAAGGTAGGGTTATCCTGGAGCAAGACTTCTTTTTCTTAAGGACCTGTATATGTGAGACTTTGGAGATTCAATGATCACCATGAGTGCAATTCAGTGTGGCTTTCCCTTGTTTAAAAACTGAGACCAGTGCCAGTGGCTTAAGATGCCTCTTGACTCCTTTTCCCCACTGCTGAGATAAGAAATGGCAAATGAGTACAGATACATATTTTGCTTGGCATGTCAATCATTAGGTAATGACTCTACATCCCTGATGAATGACTCAGGGAAATTCAGCATGTCCCCAATGACTCTTACTAATTTTTACAAATGCACCACAGAAAGTGTCCTATCCGGATGTATCACAGCTTGGTATGGCAATTGTTCTGCCCGAAAGCACAATAAATTGCAGATAGTTGTGAACACAGCCCAGTTCATAACGCAAACCAGCCTTCCCTCTGTTGACTCTGTCTACATTCCCAATGCCTCTAGAAAGCAGCCAACATAATCAAGGACCCCTCCACACCCCCACACCAGACTCATTCTCTCTTCTCCCCTCTGCTTTCAGGCATAAGATACAAAAGCATGAAAGCAGACACAACCAGACTCAAGGACAGCTTCTATCCGGCTTTTATCACACTCTTGAATGGACATCTTGTACACTAAAGATGAATTCTTGATCTCCCAATCTACCGCGTTGTGGCCCTTGCACTGTATTTGTCTACCTGCACTGAACTTTCTCTGTAAATGTAACACTATATCCTGCATTCTGTTTTGTTTTTGCGCCCTCGATGTCCTTAGGTATGGCACGATCTGCCTGGATAGCATGAAAACATAAGTTTTTCACGGTATCTCTGTATGTGTGACAATAATAGACCAATGTTACCTGTGCAATTAGTTCTCATTGGAAGAATTATTTTCTGTTCTCCTTCCTGAACATTGCAAATCTTTGGTTTTGCGCTTTCTACAATTGTTAAGTGGGAGTAAACTCACTAAATGATAAAAACAATAGTCTGTGATGGATTAGCTAATCTCAGCCGTGTAACAGTCTCTGCCCTGGGTTAGAGAAGAGGAGAAAGAATCAGAAATGGTTCTCACTTCTGAATGTTATCCATTGACAGAATGTATGTGAAGCAATTTAATGAAGGCTAGACAGGTAGAAGCAGCAGGAATGAAACTCATGCTGACACTCAGCCAAAATCACAAATGAAGTCTGTTCAGCTGGGCTGGGGAGAGGGATAATGTATAATCACAGAATAAGCATGAATCAATGTTTATGCACCCCTAATCCAATATGTAGATCTCCAAAGCAACATAACGTTAGTGCCTGTGGATCTCTAGTCCAACATATGTTGATACCTGTGAAACATGACCCAACACACAGTTGGTGCTCATGAAACTATATTTCAATGTGCATCAGTCACTCTGGAATTATGCATTTGACATGTTCTGTTTTTCAACTAACCTGCCAAGCAAAACAGTAATGGAATGAGGATTCAATGAAATCTCATTGCACCACTGTACTTTGTACTTTTGTACAATTTCAGCCACAAATATACATTGCTACATGCAATTTGGCATTGCTGACTCGGGTTCATTAATTTCATTAGTAACAGTTCACATGTGCATTATACGTAGCAAACTAAATAATCAAAATATAGAGATAAAGCTTTAAGATATCATTGAACTATTTATTACTCAACCAAGATAATTGCTTTCATTATAGTTCTATCATTCAAATAGTGTGCTCCTTTAAATATCGATCTTAGCATCTTTAATAAAGGAAGGATTTTCTGATCTCATTATTTGCTGCTAAAGCAGAACAATTACTTCAATAACAACAAACAAAATGCTGGAGGAATTCAGCAGGCCAGGCAGAATCTGGGGAGGGAAATGAATAACGTCCAGATGAAGGATCTTGATCTGAAAGGTTGACTGTCCACTTCCCTCCACGGATGCTGCCTGACCCCCTGAGTTCCTCTGGCATGTTGTTTGTTGCTCCAGATTCCAATTATTTCAATACACAACTTCAAACCAAGAACTGTACATTGTCAGGGTGATATCCTACCAGCAGTGTCTTCACTATCCCTTAGTATACAGAAAAACTTCAATCAAACCACCACTTAAACTTTTACGTTTTAGAGACTGTAGGTAACATAATTCCTCTCCTAGCAATTTAAACCTTAGAATCCAGGTAGCATTCACAAGTTTGTGCCCTTATCTAAATGACCCACTTCATTTTTGAATGTCATGAATCGGCTTTGTGGGACCTGAAATCTGAGCCATCAAGATGCCAGGCTCCCAACACTACCCTTGGAAGTGTTGCAGAATCTGTAAGTTCAAGGATCCCCTTGAAGGCAGAACATCCCAGCAGGAGAATCGGAGCACAACAGCTGGACTTGCAAATTGTCATCAGTGTCTCCCATTTACGTCGCAGCTGAGGTTCTTTCTGGGTCAAAGGAACAGCAGTGCAATGCTTGTTCTTCTCCAAAGGAAGCCCTGTGAACAGAGGTCATTGATCCCCTTCTTCTCTCCATGCTCAGTTTTCACACGTCCTCAGTATTTCAGGGATTACTGGATACCATCAGGAGTGGGAATACCGGTTTAGCTACTTCCGGCTGAGCTCAGACTTCTAGAGTCCAGCTTTGTTTCACCCTTCACCACCCACCCAGCACCCACCTCACAGGCAGAAGGCTGTGGCTCCTGTGAGCATTCCATGTCCATTGATGTTATGTTGGCCTCACTGGCAAGGTCCATCCCTGCTTCCTGGGTCATTCCAGGGGCTGTGAAGAACCATCCACATGGCTGCTGTGTGGATTCACACACTGGCCACACTGGCTAAAGAAGGTGGACATTAATAAACCCAGTGGGTTTTTGAAAGCAGTTAGTGTTCTGTGACCACCAGACCTTTCTTGCAGATTAGTTAACTATTCACATTCCCAATGGACATGGATCTGAGTCACAAGAAATTCTGCAGATGCTGGAATCTGGAGCAATGCACAAGTGCTGGAGGAACTCAGCAGGTCAGGCAGCAGCCACGGAGGGAAATAAATAGTCGACGTTTCGAGCCGAGACCCTTTATCAGGACTGGAAAGGAAGAGGACAGAAGCTGGAATTCCCCTCCCCCACCTTCTTATTCTGACTTCTGCACTCTTCCTTTCCAGTCCTGATGAAGGGTCTCGGCCCAAAACATCGACTGTTTATATCCCTCCATAGATGCTGCATGACCTGCTGAGTTCGTCCAGCACTTTTTGTGTATGGATCTGAGTCAGTAGTTCAAGCCTCTGGATTACTGGTACTGTTAGAACTAGAGGGCATAGGTTTAAGGTGAGACAGGAAGAACTTAATAAAAACCTGAGGGGCAACTTTTTCACACAGAGGGCGGTGAGTATATCGAATGAGCTGCCAGAGGAAGTGGTTGAAGCAGGTACAATAACATTTAAAGGACATTTGGACAGGTACATGGATAGGAACGATTTAGAGGGATATGAACTAAACACAGGCAAATGGGACTAGATTAGATGGGCATCTCGGTCAGCATGGACGAGTTGGGCCAAAGGGCCTGTTTCCTTGCTCTATACCTCTATGAACTAATGAACTTTCCCCTGAAGCATCAATGCAACTCTTGCCAGTTCCAGGAGTTAAAAAGATGGATTGGGAATACTCACAAACACTCACATTTCACTTGGCAAGCTAGGGCAGAAGGTTTACCCTCATCCAACACCCCCACAAAAAAAAAACACCAATAGTGTTGAACAAGCAACATCTTAGAGCTTTAGAATGGAATGTTTTGGAATACAAATTATCCTAAAGTAGTGAATTTTGATGATGAAGCGACTCTGGCAGAATATTTCCCACTGGATAAACAGGAAAATTTGAATTAGCAACTCAGATGATGCCTGCAGTGCAAACACACTGATTACTTTTTACCTTTAAATAATAAAGAAGTACCTGCAGGATTAATTTTGTAGCACGCTAATTATAGAGTTAACAATACAAGCTACACGAGCCAGAGAATGCAAAGGAGAATTAGTCTCTTTCAGGGAGGCTACAGATTGAGAAAGCTCTACAAGTTCCATCTGGAAGCTGTTATGCTGGCAAGCAGGACAGTTGTAAAATCAGAATATAACCACTCAAATGTTGTGCTCCTTTAAAGATTTATTTTGAATTCAATGAAACAGGAAGGAGTGAAGAACTGATTATGAAGGGGACTGCATTTTAGGATGGATATCATGTCTCTTTGTACTGGGAAAAGAGGCTTTAAAGTGAAAATGCTGGAATAAATTATTAGTGAATTTGATACAGTAATGAAGGTGAATCGAGGATCTGTCTTACCGGTTGAATTAAGTTGTGCCAAAATCAGTAGTTATTGATAATAATCAATCAAATGTGTTTCCTAGACCATTTGATATGTCCTTTCCCACAGAAATACAACAGTGATTGAGAGAAGGTTCTGGTGGTGAGTCGGAGGATGCACTCTTGTCTCTACATAGAACATAGAACAGTACCGCACAGGAACAGGCCCTTCGGCCCACAATGTTGTGCCGAACCAATTACATTAGTAATAAAATGCCCAACTCAATTTATCCCTTCTGCCTACACAATGTCCATATCCTACCATTTCCCTTACATTCATGGGCCTATCTAAGAGCTTGTTGAACGCCCCTATCATATTTGCCTCCACCACCAGGGAGTGCATTCCAGGCACCCACCACTCTCAATGTAAAAACCTTGCCTGTATCCTTAACTGTATCCTTCGCCAGTCTTCTACACTATCCACAATACCACCAATCTTCGTATCATCTGCAAGCTTACTAACCCACCCATGTACATTTTCATCCAGGTCATTTATATACATCACAAACAGCAGAGGTCCCAGTACAGATCCCTGAGGAACACCACTTGTCATAGACCTCCAGCAAGAATAAGTCTCATCGACTACTACCCTCTGTCTTCTACGGGCAAACCAGTTCTGAATCCAAATGGCCAATTCATTGTGAATCCCATACATCTTAATATTCTGGGTGAGCCTCCCATGAGAGACACATTGTCAAGCGCCTTATTAAAATCCATGTAGACAACATCCACAGCTCTAACTTCATCAATCATCCTCATCACCTCGTCAAAAAACTCAATAAAGTTAGTAAGGCACAATTTGCCCTGCACAAAGCCATGCTGGCTGTCCCTAATTAGGTTATGGTTTTCCAAATGCTCATAAATCCTATCCTTAAGAATCCTCTCCAGTAACTTCCCTACCACTGACATGAGACTCACAGGTCTATAGATACCAGGATTATTCCTGCTTCCCTTCCTGAATAATGGAACACATTAGGCCGTGGTGAGAGAGGACAAAAAGATATTGGAAAAGGCTCAAGCAATCTCATCTCTTTCCTCTCAGTCACCTGGGGTATATCCCATCAGACGCTGGGGACTTATCCATCTTAATGTTCTTTAAGAGACCCAACACTACCTCCTCCTTTATCTCAAAAGTCCCTAGCATATTAGCACGCTCCACTCTGATCTCCCTGTCCTCCATGTCCTTCTCCTTGGTAAATACTGATGCAAAGTACTCATTTAGGACCTCACACACATCCTCTGCTTCTACACACGTTCCCTTCTTTATCCTTGAGTGGTCCTACCCTCTCCCTAGTTACCCTCTTGCTCTTTATGTATGTATAGAGGGAAAATATTGTGAGGTCAAGTCCCATTCTAGACACTTCAGCATAGAAGTCTAGGTTGATGCTCCAGGAGAGTATTGAGGGAGTGCTACGCTGTTAGAAGTGCTGTCTTTTGGGAGAGGTTTTAAATTGAAGCACAATGTGCTGTCTTGTGGAAGTAAACTATTTTGAAAGTTAGTTTTGTGGTCAATGTTTATTCCTCACATAACACCAAAACAAGCTTCACCAAACTTCTGTATGTGGGAGATTACAATGTGCAAATTGTCTGCCATGTGCTTCCTCTGAGAAACAATAGTGACTACCCTTCAAAATTCACCATATGCCACTGTGAAATATGCTATGTAAATGCAAGTCTTGCTTTTAATTGTAATTGAATGTAAATTCTTTTGATCTTTTTGACATCCAATAACAACCTGCATTTTGCAACATATTCAATGCATTAATGTCATTCCAAATTGGTTCGTGAGAACCATTAGACAAAAACCTTGACTGTAGCAGATAAAGAGATAATGGTCCAAATCATTCTCAAGCTATCAAAGGATTGTTTCACTATTTTTAATGTCTCTGATAATCAGGGATATTTAAAATTGTTAAAATTGATGTAAATAATTGAAGACATTTTTTAAAAAGGTAAAAAATAGTTGAACAGTTCAATTGATGTACATCCTGAACATACTGTGCTGTGCTGTGTCTCAGTGGAACAAGTGGCTCATCAAAGCAAACCTCATATCGGGCAATATTAGTGTCACAGAAGAGACCTTTGCTCTTCTCTCTGAGGAAGAACACTGCACAAGATGTAAAAGAGAGGAGGACATTGAAAAACCAACTGAAATATACAACTGTGGCAAGCTATTATGGGAAGTAAACTTGAGAAACCAACTAACAAAATCTGGGTTATAAAACATATTTCTTTTCAAATTCAGCCAAGGGTTTAACAACAAACATGAATACTTGCTTTGTCACGTTGAACAATGACTTCAGTAATGGGACAAGCAAATTGCAATAGTAATCATGTGATATTATGCTATTACTGTGCACCCTAGGATATAGGGAATTAAATCAGTTTCTGCATTGGCGTACTCTGCCTTTACTAATATAACAACAATAGCTCTGAGATAATTTCTTAGAAATTAAAATAATTGAAAGTAAAATCTAATTTATTTGGATCAGGATAATTTAATTCAAATCATAGGCAGAATAGTGATGCTGTAGATAATGCAGCCATTCCACAAGTGGGTTCGATCCCAGCTTCCGATGCTATCTGTGTGGATTTTTCATGTTCTCCCAGTGACCGTGTGGGTTTCCCCAGGGTGTTCCCATTTCCTCCCACATCCCAAAGATGTGCTGGTTGCTTCTCGGCGACTGTAAATTACCCAAGCGTAGGTGTGCAGTGGAAGCACCAGGAAGGAGTTGCTGGGCAGCTGAAAGAGAATGGGTCACCGGGAAATAAGTGGGAGAATGGGACTGAAGGGAATTCTCTCATAGCTAGCACAGGCTCAATGCGCCGAATGTCTCCTTCCATGTCATAGGGAAGTATGGAAATGCGAGAAACACCGCTCCATAATCAGAGGGTAATGTCCTTCACTCTTCAAAAGTGAGTCTGACCAACCTGCCATGTGATGGCCCTTGCACCTTATTGTCTGCCTGCACTGCACTTTCTCTGTAACTGTAACACTATATTCTGCATTCTGTTATTGCTTTTTCCTTTGTACCACAATGTACTTATGCTTGGAATGAACTGTCTAGATGGTATGCAAAACAAAGTTTTTCATTGTATCTCAGTACACATGACAATTACCAATAGCCCCTAAAAGCTGTGGAAAGAATTTAATGATTACCTCCTGCAGAATCCTCTTTAACTTGAGAAGCATCGTCTTTACAGCTGTGCAGTCCTGCATCATCAATCGCAAGGACAAGGGGTCCAAACTACCAACACTCTCTTCCTCTCTCAGAAGAGAGCAGTCCGAAGATGTCCCACCAGGCCAATGGTTGTTCCGAGCCAGTCTAAGCTCCCCATGTTCACTTTCCTTTGTACACAGAGACCTAAGAAAGAGAAATGATAATGGATTTGTGTCAAAAAACCGACACATAATCAAGTCTCAAAACTGTATACAGTAGCAGAGAGCAAGACCATTCAGCCCTTTGCACTTATGCAGACCAATAAAGAGCCACAGAGAATGTAATTTCACATATTTCCTTTTCCCAACCTCCCCTCAATGGACTCTGTCCACACTTCTCACTGCCTCAGTAAAGCAGCCAGCATAATCAAAGACCCCACCCACCCGGACGTTCTCTCTTCTCCCCCCTCCCATCGGGCAGAAGATACAAAAGCCTGAAAGCACGTACCACCAGGCTCAAGGACAGCTTCTATCCCACTGTTATAGGACTATTGAACGGTTCCCTAGTACGATAAGATGGACTCTTGACCTCACAATCTACCTTGTTATGACCTTGCACCTTATTGTTTGCCTGCACTGCACTTTCTCTGTAGATGTTACACTTTATTCTGCATACGTAACCACTGATTAAAACTGGATTAAAGCTTTTCACTGTATCTCAGTACATGTGACAATAATAAACCAATTACCACTGAATGGAATCATCGATTAAAGATCAAAGTATGAGGAAGGTTCTGCGTTCCAGTCATGGACACAATAGAAATTCACATTGTTCCAACTGCCAAAGCATTTTCCTTTTTCTTCTCAATCGTGCGAACAAGAAAGTGGTTCACAGGCTGATTTTTCTGTCCTGAAAACAAACATTTTCTCAAGAGTGCAATGGATATATTTGAGGTGCATTTTAATGAGATTAAACTGCTGTGGTTTAAACAAGCAGTTTTGTGATGCTGGGAATTAAACTGGACACCATGCAATATTTCCAAGCAACGTAAAAATACTTCTTTAAGTGGTCCCACACCTGACGAGTGCAGGGACTGAAGATTCATCATTCAGTGAGATCAACAATAATTGAAACCAATAGACTCAAAAAACCTACACATAATCAAATTTCAAAACAGTATATGGTAGCAGAGAACAAGACCAATCAGCTCTTTCCACTTTTGCAGACCAATAAAGAGCCATAGAGAATGTAAATTCACATATTTCCTTTTCCCAACCTCCCCTCCATGTCTACACCTCGCTGCCTCGGTAAAGCAGCCAGAAAATCAAAGACCCCTCCCACCCCGGACATTCTCTCTTCACCCCCCTCCCATCAGGCAGAAGATAGAAAAGCCTGAAAGCACGTACCACCAGGCTCAAGGACAGCTTCCATCCAGCTATTATAAGACTATTGAATGGTTCCCTAGTATGATAAGATGGACTTCTGACCTCACAATCTACCTCATTATGACTTTGCACCTTATTGTAGACCCGCACTGCATTTTCTCTGTAGTTGTTAGACTTTATACTGCATTCTATTATTGTTTTCCCTTGTACTGCCTCAGTGCACTGTGTAATGAATTGATCTGAATGAATGGTAAGCAGGAGAAGTTTTTCACTGTAGCTCGGGTACCTGTGACCATTTTGAACCAATTCCGATTCCAATACATAGGGGACCATTCAGCCCATCAAGTCTATGCCAGTTCTCAGAGCAATCTCATTAATCCCATTCTCTCACCTATTTCCCTGTAATCTGGTTTCATTCACATGCCTCTTATCAGCCCCAGTTCTCCCACCATCCGCCTAGAGAAAGGGTAATTAACAGCCAACTAACCTACCAACAAGTTCGTCTACAGGAGGAAACTCGGACACCCAGGGAAACCCATGTGGTCACAGAAGGGTTGTGCAAACATCACACAGACAGCACTATAGATGTCAGAATTTAAATTACATTGAAGCAGACCTTCTGAGAAGTCTGTCTCTAGATGAGGGATCCTCCCTGTCCATGGATCACATCTGTGAATTAAATGTATGGAAGTGGTGCCAAGAAGTGTATTGGGTACTTCTGCGCAAGTGTGGATACCCCTGTGTGCTTGTATGTTATACCCACAGCGAGGGCCAGAAGGAAACCTCAACCTGTGTGGACATATCAGGCCATGTTTCACAATCAGCTTCTGGAGGAATTCGATCTAACATTGTGCTTTTCCTGAGAATTTCTTGGCTACAAAAAGAGAATAATAAACAGAGAACCATCATTGCTGGAACTACATTGGCTTAAATATAAAGCCAAAACTGAATCAATAAAGCAAGATGATTTGGGCAGAAGGTTTTTCAGTGGAATGCCAACTCTATCTGGAAAACATCTGCAAAGACAAATACAGCAGTGAATGAATATTTTTAATTTGCAATTTTCATTTGCCAACATTGGACTCGGTCCATGTTGTAACTGTTCCTGCTCTGCTGGGCAAGTTAACAATTCAGCAAAGCAGTGCTGAAAATACTGGGGTTGCTCACTCTGTGCTTTCTGGCCTAAATCTTTGGTACCATGCTGGTCCATTATTGGAAACTGCATGAATAATTCAACAAGAACAAAATAAACAAAGCAACAGTTTCAAGTTTACCGAGTCCAGAATGATGGAATTATGGGCCTTTGCAGATTGTGCGGAGAGGTTCGGAGGGGCAGAGTGAAGTAGACACGGGTCCCACTTCTGCTCATTGTCTGTTGGTTCCTGGTCAGAGTGCTTGACACAGGATGTTGATATTCATGGGTTTTTAGTTGGTAGATATTTTTTTAAGTTTGAGAAAAGTGTGGGAGTAAGAGTGAAAGAGAGTGAGAATAAAAGAGTAAGAGTGCCAGTCGATGTGCAGAATTTTACAGAGATAGTGTTAATGGTTGGAGGTGTCTACCATAGGATGTCCATAACTCCAAAGCCTATGGAAGGGCAGGGATCACTGCTGCTTTGTCACCATGAATGAGGTGCTGAGTTTGAGGTCTTTATCAGGGAAGACTATTTTCCTCTGTTCCTATGCTGGCGCAGTGGAGGCCTTGATGAACTTCTTCACTGAGAGGTGGTTCCTGAGTCATAGTGTTACACAGCACAGAAATAGATCCTTCAACCCAACTCGTCCATGCTGACCAAGATGCCTGCCTGAGCTAGGTCATTTGCCTGTGTTTAACCCATATCCCTCTAAGCCTTTCCTATCCATGTACATATAAATGTATTTTAAACGTTGTAATTGTGCCCACTCCTGGCAGCTAGTTCCACATACCCACACCCTCTGTGTGAAAAAGTTGTCCCTAGGTTCCATTTAAATCTTTCCCCTCTCACCTTAAACCTATGCCTCTAGTTTTAGACTCCCCTATCGTTCACCTTATCTCTGCCCCTCAATATTTTATATACCTCTGTAAGGTCAGCCTTCAGCCTGCTATGCAAAGACCCTGAATGTCAGCAGTCAGTTTTGTGCAATGGGGGCAGGGTAACAGAAGACCTTTTGCCTTCCAGATACTTAGTCTAAGACCCATCCCCTTCCCACACTTCAATAAAGGAGTCAACGATGAGTTGGACTTCAGTCTATGAATATGTACATGCACAAGCCAATGTGGCACAGAAGGCTCATAGACAGTTGGAAAATTAACAGGTGATTCAGGATGATATGCACCAAGGTGCCATGCCAAGTCGAACCTGGAACACTATGTATGTGTCTGACTCCATCACAATGGAGCCCAAATCATCTCAGGACCTGAGTGTGCTTTGCCCATCTGTTCCTCTTGAAGTACAACTCTTTGGGAGTAATTGCCAAATGCACTAAATGGAGCAGTTTTATTGAGCTTTTCCTGTCTGCAGTCACACATTTTTTTTATGAGTCAGTGTTTGTTATGGAGTACGGTGTTGTCATGTTCAGTGCAACCATCATTTTATTGTTTTATTGAATCAGCTCCAATGTGGGATAATGCAGAAATAAAAAAAATACTCAGCAAGTCAGTTGAAAGTTGGACAGGAACATGGACTGGAAAGGTTTAGAAGGGTATGGGCCAAATGTTGGCAAATGGGACTAGCTTGGATGGGGCATCTTGGTCGGCATGGACCAGTTGGGCCAAAGGGCCTGGTTCCAGGCTGCATAATTTCAGGAACTCAATAAGTGAGGCAGCATCAATGGTTAATGCAAGCACTATTCCATCAAAAAGATCACAGGTGCCAAAGTTTTTATTGAATTAAATCTTTTGCGTGGGATCCCATTTAAGAGTTGGGTGCTGATTCTTTTAAGACACACAAACACTACCAAAGCTAATAGCACCCAGCTACTGTTTGATGAATTGGACAAATGCCAAGAATGCCCAGCATGCATGCTTTGCCACTGAAACCCAAAAACATGGATCGATTCTATTCAACATCTCACAGTATTCTGTGTGAGATGAGAAGATCTCAGTCCAGCTATGTTATACAATTAATTGTGTTACGAACCAGCAACAAAAGAAACACACTGAGTCTTGATTCAGTGTTAAAAACTACTTTATTAATAACTACTTATGATAATAAGAAAAAATAAAAGTAAAAATGTTAGAATGTTAGAAGTAAAAATGTTAAACCCCAAACATTAACCCCAAAAACTAAACCCTTCATGTGTGTGTGGCAAAGTCCCAAACTCCAAGTCCAGGAATGGTTCTTAAAGTTCAGTTCAGCAAGCCATAAGGTGAAACATGAGCAAAGGCTTCTTCAACAACCACCGTTGTCTGAAGATAAAACGGAGATGTAGAGAGAACATAGAGAGTAATTACAAAATACAAATGTTCCACGATGGAACCCAAATGACACCTCAGTGTTTACTCAGTAGTGACTTCCTCACCCCGAAAAGCATCCGAATCGTGGCCATCCACACAAATACCTGTTTCCCTCTACAGGTCAGCAACAAAGTGAACTCTACCGGATTACTCCCAATAATCCATACGTGGATTGTAGTAACAGATAAAGTTATTGTTTCTCATCCATCAATAGAGAATAGTAGCAGGCTGGTGTCTCTCTCTCCTTTCTCTCTCTCTCTCCTCTGACTGACTTCAACTGACTTCGTCAACAACGTCATTACGTCCTTTATCTTCTGTTGACGTAAGCAGGCCACACACACACACACACACACACACACACACACACACACACACACACACACACACACACACACACACACACACACGACTATGCTCTATCTTAAAGGAACATTCACCTAGTCCGTAACAATTGCATCATGCCATGTTCAGTTACCAGAAATGGCAATGGGATATGTTGTCCCCTAAGATTTGGCAGTGGTCTTCAGGAAAGACCACCCGACAGCAGATGGAGAGATCTTACTTTGAGACATGATAAAAACATAATAAATAGGCGTGGGCCATTCAAGCCTTCCAACATGCTCTACCAGTCAATGAGATCATAGATGACCTTTTCCATCCATTTTCTTGCACTATCCCCATATCTCTTGATTCCTTTAAAATCCCCCAAAATCTATTAATCTCAACTTTGAATGCAATCAATACCACAGCCCTCTGGGATAGAGAATTCTGAAGAGCTTCTAGAAGTCTGCAAAATATTTTCAAGCCAAACATTAACAATGCTTACAGAACAGCTTTGCCATCTTACATCTTACTCACTCACAAGAATTAGACTTTATTTCGGTCCCTGGGTAACACATTTGAGAATAGGACATGCTTGGGAGAAATTTCAGGTGAAAACATTTTTTCCTTCCTTTCAAGAATAAATGAGAGGCCTGCTTAGGTGTAAAATTAAAACCCAATCCAAACCCAACTTGACCGCAGCCAAAAGAAAACTAAACCCAACTCAGAAGATATTTTTGATACCCCACCTCAATGAAATCCACCTGGGCTGTATCAGCTTCATTTTGGGTAGACGGGATCTGTAATGAACTGATTAGTACATTGAGGCAAATCTTCCATTTGAATCTGCCCCCATACATTCTCCCTCCACAGGTACAGGAATTTGAGTATCTCCTGTTCTTATTTCTGCTGGACGAGGTCTTGTTGCTCATGTGGATCTCAGCTTCGAACCTCAGAGAACACTTTCTCAAACTCACTCTCAATTTCGATGCAGACCACAGCTGTGTGAACCTTCCTCGATGGCACAGTGAGTTCCTGTAACCTGTGGTGGATTACATCAGCAGGTGGTGCAGTGATTAAACTACTAGTCTCGAGTTCTGGAGACTGGAGTTCAAATCCCACTGCAGTAGATGTGGAATTTACATTCAAAATCAATAGTCTGGAAGAGCAGAAATAATCATTAGCTAACGGTGATCACAAAGCTGCTGGATTTTCAGAAGAACCCATCGAGTTTACAAACATCTTTCCAGAGAGGTAATCTGCTCTCCTTACCTGGTCTATACTGGGTAGTATCTATGACTACCCAGTGACTCAAAGGAAGTCTCTGCACCTATGAGAGACTCCAGACTCACTAATGTGGTTGACCTTTTTAAAATTGATTCAAGGGATGTGGGCTTCGCAGGCTGAGTGAGCCAGTAGTTAAATGCCCATCCCTAATTGCCCCTGAGGAGGTCGTGGTGACCAGTTTTCTTGAACCACTGCAGTCCTTGAAGGGACGCTGTTATGGAGGAAGTTTGACCCAGCCACGGTGAAGGAACAGGGATATATTTCCAAGTCAGGATGGTTTGTGGTTAGTAGGGCAACTTACAGGTAGTGGTGTTTCCATGCTTCCCTTGCCCTTCTAGCTGCTGGAGTCGGAAGGAGCTGTCTGAGGAGTCTTAGTGAGTTGTTGCAGTGTATCCTGAAGATAAATGTAGCACCAGTTCTGCATTGGTGGATTGGCAGTGGAGAGGGTCAGCAGCTTTAAACTCCTGGGTGCTAACATATCGGATAACCTGTCCTGGGCCCAGCACATGGATGCAATAACAAGGAAGGCACAGCAGCGTCTTTACTTTCTTCAAAGGTTAAGGAGGTCCGGCATGTCACCGAACACTCTAACAAACTTCTACAGATGTACTGTTGGAAGTATCCTGCCTGGTTGCATCATGATCTGGTATGGCAATTGGAATGCGCAGGAACATCAGAAGCTGCAGAGACCCAGCCCAATACATCACGGGCACATTCCTCCCCACCATCAGTAGTATCTACAGGAGGCACTGCCTCAAGAAGGCAACATCCATCATCAAATATCCCCACCATCTGGGCCATACCATCTTCTCGCAGCTACCATCAGGCAGGAGGTACAGAAGCCTGAAGTCCCACACCACCAGGTTCAAGAACAGCTACTTCCCTTCAATCATTCAGTTCTTGAACCAACCAGCACAACCCTAATCACTACAGCAACACTATGACCACTTTGACCACTTTGAACTAAAATGGACTTTATTTTTTTGTTCTAATTGTGTTCTTTCTTGTAAAAATTGTGTATAATTTGTGTTTATCTTGCGATTGCTGCTTATCTGATGCTATGTGCCTGTGATGCTGCTGCAAGTAAGTTTTTCATTGCACCTGTGCATACATGTACTTGTGCATCTGACAATAAACTCGACTTTGACTTTTGACCTTGGTACAAACTGCTGCTATTGTGCGTTGGTGGTGGAGTGAGTAATCAAGTGGGCTGCTACGTCCCATACAGTGTCAAGCTTCTTGAATGCCTCCTGAAATGGCCTGGCAAGTTACAAGAGCAATTGAATTGCCCAGTTAGGGATGGACAGGAAATTGCTCAAATCCTGAAAAGTGAATTAAAGTAACAACGTTTGCTGTTTCTCCCACACCCCACTCTCTCAAGTGGCCTGCTCTTGCTCCTAATTCATATGTACAAACAAGGTAAAACATGACCACTGATTAAAATTAACTCATTGAATGGAATCATTGATTAAAAATCAGCAAAGTATGAGGTGGATCCTATGTTCCAAAGAGTCACGTCTCAATAAGGTGCTGCTGAACTCTTCTGAAAGCCGCAACTGCTCCTGTTCCTGAATCCCCGAATCCCACACAAAAATGTATATGTGATCACAGACCAGTGCAGCAAGAGAGATACCCGGGGTGCAGGCAAGCTGACTTCGGTGCACTGGAGAAGCTCACCTTACCGCACTGTACTTGCCTGAAACACTCAACACAGTCCCAGGCCCAGCTGCTGTGTTGAAAATCTCAGGCTAGGCCTCAATAACTGGAAAGGCATGTAAATGGTCAGCAGTGCTGGAGTGCCATCTTCTGACAGGTACTGTGCATGCAGAATTACATGCAAAGGGGGAAAGTTTGAAGGAGGGGTTCCTCCGGAATGAGGGGTCGCTATTGGACAATAAGTGGACATTTGTTTAAAACTGAGACGGGTGAATTGTGTTTTCCCTCAGAAGTTGGGAGTGTTTGGAATTCTCTTCCTCAAAGGGCAATGGAAGCAGAGCCTTCGCTTATTGTTAAGAGGCAGATAAGCAAGGGAGCAACAGGCGGAGCTGAGGTAATAGCCAGATCGGCCGTGATCTTATTAAATAGGAAAGCAGGCTACAGCGCTGAGTGGCCGACTCTTGCTCCTAATTTTCTCTGTACAAACAAGGTAATACGTAACCACTGATTAAAATTGGATGGCACACAAACAAAGCTTTACACTGGATCTCGGCACATATGACAATAATAAACCAATTACCACTGAATGGAATCATCGATTAAAGATCAAAGTATGAGGAGGGTTTCTATGTTCCAGTCATGGACACAAGAGAAATTCACATTGTTCCAACTGCCAAAGCATTTTCCTTTTTCTTCTCAATCGTGCGACCAAGAAGGTGGTTTATAGGCTGATTTTTCTGTCCTGAAAACAAACATTTTCTCAAGAGTGCAATGGATATATTTGAGGTGCATATTAATGAGATTAAACTGCTGTAGTTTAAACAAGCAGTTTTGTGATGCTGGGAATTAAACTGGACACCATGCAATATTTCCAAGCAATGTAAAAATACTTCTTTAAGTGGTCCCACACCTGACGAGTGCAGGGACTGAAGATTCATCATTCAGTGAGATCAACAATAATTGAAACCAATAGACCCAACAGAGCAGCATTAAAATTGCAAAGTGCAAAGAAACCACTCCACCGTGGGAAGCAGTTATAATACTCTTCAACCACAGGATCCAGTGATTTTAATGAATCCATGAAATAGACCTTACAGAGGCTGGATAATCTTATTTCATTTTCCCATTAAACTAACGAGAGCGTAAACACATTATTACTTCATAGGTCTGGATTATCGGTCATTTCACCAGCAGAATAACAACATGTTATTCACCAAATTTTTGATGGTTATATTATTATTCAGCTGGAATCATTTGCCAGCTAAAACTAGATGTAAGATACAGAGGATAAATGAATGAAGCTCCCAGGCTAACATCTTTATTGGTTGCTCAGGCTCCAAACCACTAACATATATTGAGATGTGAAAGGCATCACAGATCCCTCATTCACTCAATAAATTTTTTGTCTAATATGCTTCATGAATCTTCCAATGCTTTGTATGATTCGAGCTCTAGAATCTGACCCCATTGACAAGTGAACGAAATAGCCCTCACTCCATTGTTCCAAGACTCCCTAACCATGGTTAGACCACAGATCCTTAATAAGTTCCAATTGGTCTGTTCTACAACGCTAAACAGACTAAAATAGGAGTTCGTTGGCCGTAAACTGCCTCAAAACATCCCAAGATTGTGAAAGGAATTTTGTAAATGCAAGATGGATGGTGGAAGAGGGGTAGGTGCAGAATGGGATGGTGATGTGGAAAGATTGGAGGGTGCCAGGTTAGGGGGTGCAGTGAAGAGGATGGCTGTGTTGAGGGGCAGAGAAACCATAGAACCATAGAACCATACAGCACAAAACAGGCCCTTCGGTCCACCATGTTGTGCCATCCCTCAAACCACCCTCACACTATCTAAACCTTTCCTCCCGCATATCCCTCTATCTCACATTCCTCCATGTGCCTATCCAACAAACTCTTGAACCTGTCCAATGTATCTGCCTCCACCACCACCCCAGGTAGTGCATTCCATGCACCAACCACTCTCTGGGTGAAAAACCTCCCCCTGACATCTCTCCTGAACCTCCCACCTATAACCTTAAAGCCATGCCCTCTCGTCTTGAGCATTGGTGCCCTGGGAAGGAGGCGCTGGCTGTCTACTCTATCTATTCCTCTCAATATTTTATATACCTCTATCATGTCTCCTCTCATCCTCCTCCTTTCCAGTGAATAAAGCCCTAGCACCTTAAGCCTCTCCTCATATTCCATATGCTCTAATCCAGGCAGCATCCTGGTAAATCTCCTCTGCACCCTCTCCAATGCCTCCACATCCTTCCTATAATGCAGCGACCAAAACTGAACACAGTACTCTAAGTGTGGTCTAACTAAAGTTTTGTAAAGCTGCATCATCACTTCGCGGCTCTTAAACTCAATCCCACGATTTATGAAAGCTAACATCTCATAGGCCTTCTTAACTGCTCTATCCACCTGTGAGGCAACTTTCAGTGAACTGTGAATATGAACCCCCAGATCCCTCTGTTCCTCTGCACTGCCAAGTACCTTGTCATTTACCCTGTACTCTGCCCTGGAGTTTGTCCTTCTAAAGTGTACCACCTTACACTTCTCCAGATTGAACTCCATCTGCCACTTGTCAGCCCAGCTCTGCATCCTATCAATATCCCTCTGTAAGTTCTGACAGCCCTCCATACTATCCACGACACCGCCGATCTTAGTGTCGTCCGCAAACTTACTAACCCAGCCTTCCACCCCCTCATCTAAGTCATCTATAAATATCACAAAAAGTAGAGGTCCCAGAACCAACCCCTGTGGGACACCACTAGTCACTGCCCTCCAATCCGAGGGCACTCCTTCCACCACAACCCTCTGCTTTCTACAGGCAAGCCAATTCCTAATCCACACAGCTAAGCTTCCCTGGATCCCTTGGCCTCTGACCTTCTGAAGAAGCCTACCATGAGGTACCTTATCAAACGCCTTACTAAAATCCATATAGACCACATCCACCGCACTACTCTCATCAATCTTCCTCGTCACCTCCTCAAAGAACTCTATCAGGCTTGTGAGGCAAGATCTTCCCTTCACAAATCCATGCTGGCTGTCCCTAATCAGTCCATTATTCTCCAGGTGAAAACCTTGGGATATCGAGGATGGGGAATCTGGGGGAGGATGAGAGGGTGGTGAAGGTGTGGAGTGGTGGAGGGGCTAGGAAAGGGGTAGGTGTTGGTATGAGAGTAGGCTGAAATGGAGGTTGAGGAGAGGGAGAGAGGAGGGAGGAGTGGAATAAAGAGTAGGTCGGTAGAAGGTAGGGATTAGTAGAAAGTGGAAAATCCAAATTGTCTAAAACAACATTGAAATAGCAATACAATGGCCAAGGTTATGCAATAATCTCTGGAAAAACTACAACGTCCAGCTTTTCAAGAGAGTGACCTGTTAGGTCCAGCACTAACTGCATTAATTTTTGGATCCTGCCTGGGAACATAACTTCTTGAAGTTGCCCACATTCAACAACAAAGCTCATAACATTAGTGGGCCCTTGGTTTAATTCAGAACAAACTTAAATCCTGCCCTACTTCCAGTGTAATTTCTTGTTTGGACATCATGGCCAAAGTCAGTGACACAGAGCTTGCAGTTGCAAAAGGGAGATCTGTCAGCACCTGCCATCATTAATCTCTGATACTTGCAACAACATCTGGCACAATTACATTGAAAACTTGCTATCAATGACTCCATTCTTCATCACTGTGTTGCAGTCTTTCAAATACAATCGACAAAACTTGGTTCAGCGTGAATGACAACGTTTCACATACAATTTGCAATGAAGATATTGTGTCTGGCTGAATGTGGTTCAAATTTGATGATCATCAAATGTTGTGAATATTTAACTAAATGAATTGATGGGGTGAACATATTTCTTAGAATAAGTGTTTAGTTATGGAGTTCTACCCACTATGAGTCAGGTTTAGTGAACCAACACTTTCTTCCCAACATTTGAATAGCTGTATTCAGCAAGGCTACAGAACTGAGAAATGGACGCATCATAAATAGCTCCATATTTTTGGATGACATGGACATGATGGGCCAAATGGTCTCCTTATTTTCTATATATTTTTCTGATGCTATGATTCTTTGCTTACCTTTTTTGTCTGTCTGTAAGTTTTGAGAGACTGACATGGCTTTCTCAAACACCTGTCAACTCTCAAACTCTCTTGGTAACAAGTCCCGCAAATAGGCCTCTAACTACTCATTACTTCCACGTTTCAACAAATCCATGGTCCATTTTCATTGCATTAGATGCCAGAAAAAAACGGGTATGTTGGGATTGAATCGATTTTTGTGCTCCAAAATCCAATTACCTTAGCAGCAGAGAGGAGGGAGAAGGGGAGATGTTGGGTGGAGGGAGGTAGAAGGCGGGGAGCAGAGTGTGGTTGGGAATCCAAATTGTCTAAAATCATACAGAAGTAACAGTCTAAGGGTCAAGATTATGCAACAATCTTTGACAAAGTTACAAAACCAAGCATATCAAAAGTGACCTGTTATGTCCAGCACACTTGCTGATTGTGTTAATCTTTGGCACGGAAGATAACCATTTGGACTTGTGCCATCAACGAGCCACACTGAGAGACTTAAGCTTCTCTTCACTGAGTCTGAAAGTGTACCCAACACTTAATGGTTTGGACTGAAGTCACATTCAGTAAAGAAAGGTCAATGTGGGATTTTTTAAGGTGAGAGATGAAAGTTGAAAACATGAGATCTCGTTTTCGGAAAGGACTGAGTCTGGTCATTGTAGTTTTTCATACTTTTGGTCTATGCTTTCAGCATTGTGGATTCTGTTGTAAATGTACCTTTGAAGCCAGAAATCATTAATCCAAGAAGTCTTGCAGTTATTTTAAGTATTAAACTCAAGCAACTGGTTCAAACAACGGTTAATGCTTGTTCAATCAGAAGGGAATTGAGCAAGTACAATTGCACTGTTCATATGAGCATCACTGAAACATGGAAGCATTGTAAACAATAATGGGAGATAGGCAATTATAATACCAATTGTTGGAATGGACACAAAATATGTTTTAATGCAAATAGCATTGCTTTATTTCTCCAGCACTCCTTCTATGGTTAATCTCTCTTATAATGGCTGAAATTAATGAAAATAAAAAAGAGCAATTAGTCCACAAGAATGAAAACTATAATTATGCATTAGAGATATTGCCAGCTAAGCAGATATGAGGACTTTAACATAATAAATAGGAGTAAGTTATCCAGTCCTTTGAACCTGCTCTGTCATTCATCAAGATCATACTGATCTTCTACCTCTGCACTTTTCATCTGCGATCCCTATATCCCTTAATTCCTTTAATGTCTAGAAATCTATCGATCTCTGTTTTGACAATGTTATTAGTATTAAAAACGTATTTCGTGTCCATTTCAATAAAGGGCATCATGATTGTCTGTCTCCCATATTGTTTACACTGTCTCCATTTTCCAACTATGCAACATGAAAAGTTGTTCCATTTCCTTCCGACCGAATGAACACAACAACTGACTTTCACAACCTTCTACGAAGGTAGAACAAAGGAAATTTACAAACCTCAGGGCATCCAATTACTTTTGCAATGCATTTTCGTTACTCTAATGTAGGCAAAACCATTTGCACACAGCAAGATCGTACACTGAAAATGAGATGGTTCATGAGATGCTCTTGGGGAGTGATGGGTGAAGTAGGAAAGTTGGTCAGGATAACAGGAGAGCTGACAGGGCCTTGACTTGACTTCTCATCCCAATGATGGCACCTAAGATGGTGCAGAGCTCCCTCAATACTGTACTGGGTTGTTGGTCTTAAATATATAAACAAATATATGTACCTCAGTTGTCCCAAAGTATAGTACAGGCATTTTTGAAACATAGACACTTTGTAGTGTATTGCATGCAATCAAGTCTTCACATTTTCAAAATGCCAGTCCTTCTAAAATCTACCACCTCTGGAGAGGGGCATAAATTGGCAAGAGAAGCAGACTGGCTGATCTTAATTCATCAGTCTAGAGAGGAATAATTGCCTAAAGTGTGGTCAGCAGCAGACATGACCAATAGATAGAGAGAGGCCTCATCTATCATTCACCTGTCACTGGAGACACAAGAGAGACTGCAGATGCTGGAAAACTGGAGCAACACACACAAAACGCTGGAGGAACTTAGCAGGTCAGGACACGTCCTGATGAAGGGTCTTGGCCCGAAATGTTGACTGTTCATTTCCCTCCATAAATGCAGCCTGACCTGCTGAGTTCCTCCAGCATTTTGTGTGTGTTGATTCACCTGCCACTGTCTCCCAACTCCAACCCCTCCCCCTCCTCTCCCCGGTGCAACCAGCCTGTCATCTTTCACTACTCCTCAGCTGCCAATCACCTCAGACTCCTGCTTCACAACTCCCCTCTCCTCTTTACACTGGCCATCTCCCCTCTTCCCTCTCAGTCCTGAAATGTTGACAATTCCTTTTCTCCCATAAATGCTGCTTGACCCGCTGAGTTCCTCCAGCAGATTGTTTGTTACCCAACTATCTGTCCCTTCAAGCATCTTCTGCCCCACCCAAGGCAGAGACCATGGATCCCACACAGGACCTGAGAATCCACAGGAACCTTGATGCCAAGGGACCGCCTGTGAAAGAGAGATCACACTCACTTCTGAGTTAGAGGGCGAGGATTCAAATGCCATGGATAAACAGGATGCAACTACACCAGTATAACACTGAAGGAGTGCTGGAATCCCCAAGGTGCTGTTAGAGAGTTGTACAGCACAGAAACAGGCCCTTCAGCCCACCATGTCCATGCCAACCATCCAATACCTCTCCATGGAGACACCAGAGACTGCAGATGCTGGTATCTGGAGCAACAATCTGCCGGAGGAACTCAGCAGTACCCGTGGGTGGGAAGGAATTGTCAACGTTTCAGGTCAAACCCTGTATCTGGAACTCAGTGGATTGAGCAGCATCTGTGAGGGGAAGCACATTGTCCATGCATTGGGCTGAAACCCTGCAAAATAAAATTTGCTTTTTCTAGATCCCTGTTTCAATACCTGTCTATACATATCCTATTTACCAGCACTTGGTCTGTGGACTACTTTGCAATGGTGTGTCAAGTGCTTCTCCAGATATTTTTAAATGTGAGTACCTGCCTCCATCATCCTCTCAGGCAAGGGGTTCTGGATTTCAAACACCATCTGAGTGAGAAAACTCTTCCTCAAATCCCCTCTAACCCTCTTCCTCCTCACAAACCTATAAAACACCTCTGCCATAGAGAAAAGTTTCTTTCTATCTACCATAGCTCTCATAATTTTCATTATCTCATAATCTCTCACCTCTGTCATTGATCAGAATCTAGCACTTGGTAACATTTTATGTTCCTGCTTCTCTCCCTCCAGCAGCTCTCCCATCGCCACACTCCCCTCCCCCATCTGTTGTGCTTTTCCTATTTCCTCTCTCTCTCTGTCTGCCTCCATCCCTCATTCACCTGCCACTTTCTCCCAACTCCACCCCCGCTCACCTCCCCTACCTGGCACTACCTGCTTGTCATCTTACACCCCTACTCAGTCCTCCAATTGCCTCTGAATCCTTTCTCGTACTCCCCATCTCGCCTCTCCACTCTCAGTCCTGATGCAGGGTTTCGACTCAAAATGTCGACAATTCCTTTCCCCCCCACAGATGCTGCTCGACCCACTGAGCTCCTCCAGCAGATTGTTTGTTGCTCTCTCATAATTTTTTCGGACATGAAAAGTTGAACCAAGTCCCTCTGGGATGCCACTGCTTTTCCAAACTCAGACATTCTACAACGGCATGGCCATATCACATCTCTCAAATCATTGAAACAACAGAAACCAGTGCAATCTCACTGGCTCTGTTCTTGCCTGCATCATAGCTATAATGTGTTGTCAAGTAAAGCCAGACAATGCGTTGAAAGGAGCTGGAGCTGGCTGACAGTCCCAAATGGACCTACCAGCTTTCAAACCCATCACAAGTACTGGACGAGCTGTGCGACACTCCAGTTTATCTCCGGACCCTAGATGCAGGCCAGAAGGGGAGGCCGAGTGGGATACACTTTCCCGGTATTCCATTGTTGAGCGTGCCTCTGCAATCCCACACCAGACCGACCCAACGTGAGATCAGTCTTTCCACTCAAATTCTCAGCTTGGAGCTTCGGAAGCAAAGGGAAAACTCGTTTAGTTTATTTAGTTATATTAATTATTTTAATTAATGATTATCATTTTTAAAATTTAATAATATTTTAATACTTCAAACATTTCTCATATTTCTTAAGTGTTTCCGTATATTACAGTCATTTAAAAATGCAAGAAGCTTGACACCATACAGGACATACCAGCCCGTTTGATAGGCACCCTATCCACAACCATTCACTCACTCCACCCCTGATGCACAGTAGCAACAGTTTGTACCATCTACAGGATGCACTGCAGCAACGGACCAACACTCCTCAGACAGCATCTTCCAAACCCACCATTTCTATCAGCTGGAAGGACAAAAGAGCAGCAAAAGCATGGGGAACACCACCACTTGGAAGTTGCCCTTCAAGACACACATCATCCCGACTTGGAAATCTATCGCACCATCTTGGAACTATGTCACTGTCCCTTCACCACCGCTGGGTCAAAGCCCTGGAACTTTGTGGAGCATTGTGGGCATACCCACAGCTCAAGGAATGCAGTGGTTTAAGAAGATTGCTCAGCACTACCTTCTCAAAGGCAACTAGGATGGGAAATAAAATGCTGGCTCAGCCTGCATAGCCTACATCCCTTGAATAAGTATAGAAATACAAATATTAAAAAAAACTTCTGCGAAGCCTTTTCGACTTTGCCAGGACCTCCATCTGGATTCGCCTTCTCAAAGAAACATTTCGAATGTTAAAAGGCCTGGACAGAGTAGATGTGGCAAAGTTGTTTCCCGTGGTAGGGGAGTCTAGTACAAGAGGGCACGACTTCAGGATTGAAGGGCACCCGTTCAGAACAGAGATGCGGAGAAATTTCTTCAGCCAGGGAGTGGTGAATCTGTGGAATTTGTTTCCACGGGCGGCTGTGGAGGCAAAGTCATTGGATGTATTTAAGGCAGAGATTGATAGGTATCTGAGTAGCCAGGGCATCAAAAGTTATGGTGAGAAGGCGGGGGAGTGGGGATAAATGGGAGAGTGGATCAGCTCATGATAGAATGGTGGAGCAGACTCGATGGGCCGAATGGCCGACTTCTGCTCCTTTGTCTTATGGTCTAAAGCCTCCTGTGCTCCGGGGATGGGGCCTCAGTGGTACACCAGCTGAGGCTTAATTGCAGTTGAGGCTTTGCTCCACCTCACCACCTGCACCCCCCCCCCCCCCCAAATCCCTGTGAATGGGAGGCAGAGGACAATTAGACACACAGGACTGCAGAGAGCATAGGGGTGAGGCAGCAATTGGAGACTGTCCAAGGGCTGAACCGAGCACCTTTCAGCCTTGGAGAGTTTAGCCATAATCTCTGATTGAATGAACAGCATATGACCAAAGTCAGACACTTCTTACATCGATCTTCTCTGTTGATAAGGAAAGCTTATCTGCTCTGACTATCTCTCTTCATAGACTTCAGTCAAGCTCACCGATTTGTAAGAGTGACCGAGAAAAAAAGCCTTCACCACAAATTGATCACCACACAAGAGTTTAAATAGCAACAAACAGCTATGTCAACCAAGCACACATTTGAACAAATCACAAAAAACGTTTGCATCAGGATTGATTGCTGTAATACCTTCACACATCTTTTAAATAAGCCAGTGGTAAAATAAAAAATGCACAGGAAAATCCTGCTGGCAGTGAAATGGACTTTTTTGTACCACTGATGCCTTGTGACAGAATTAAAGGATGAGGTTAAATATTCATACTTTGTCAATTCTTATCCCAAAGCACTTCATTTTCATGGAATCATAACTGCATAGGATGGGGGCCACTTGACCCATCTAGTCTGTACTAGTTCCAACTAAAGCAAACCCATCAGTTTCATTTCCATGAAGTATTCTCTCTTAAACGTCCAATGCCTTTTGTATACCATGATTGATGCTATTTCCACTGTGCATCTATGGCTGTGCGGTGGAGAGCATCCTGACTGCTTGCATCATCACCGGGTATGGAGGGTCCAATGCACAGGATCACAAGAGGCTGTAGAGGGTTGTAGACTCAGCCAGCTCCATCATGGGCACAATCCTCCCCACCACCGAGGACATCTTCAAGAGGCAGTGCCTCAAGAAGGTGGCATCCATTATTAAGGACCTTCACCATCCGGGACATGCCCTCTCCTCGTTACTAACATCAGGGAGGAGGTACAGGAGCCTGAAGACCCACACTCAGCGATTCAGGAACAGCCTCTTCCCCTCCGCCATCAGATTTCTGAACGGTCCATGAACCCATGAGCACTACTTAATTGTTCCTTTTTTTTGTACCATTTATATATTTTGTAATTTTTAGTAATTTTATGCCTTTGCGCTGTACTGCTGCCACAAAACAACAAATTTCATGACACATAAGTCAGTGATAGTAAACCTGATTCTGATTCTGCAAACAAGCAGTAAGTTCCAGAACTACTCTTTACGTAAAGAAGCTATTTCTCTCATATTTCCTGTGGTTTTTGACTACTTTTTAAATCTGTGCACCCAGATTCTTGGACCATCTACCCAAGGGAGCAAATTTCCAGTATTCATGCTGTTACACGGCATGGAAACAGACCCCTTGGCCCTTCGATTCCATGCCATCCATCAAGCACGCATGAACACCAGTCCCATTTTATTATTCAAAGTCAAAGTCAAGTTTACTGTCATATGCACAAGTACATGTATGCACAGGTGCAATGAAAAACTTATTTGCAGCAGCACCACAAGTGCATAGCATCATATAAGCAGCATTCACAAGAAAAGCATAACTTAAGCTTAAATTATACACAATTTTTACAAGAAAGAACACAATTTGGACGAAAAAAAATAATGTCCATTTTAGTGCAAAGTGATCAAAATGGTCACCCCACATTCCCATCAACTCACCCCAGAGTCTACTACTCATCTACAGACTGGGGGCAAATTGCAGTGGCCAATTAAACTACCAACACATGGGAGAAAACTGGAGTACAGGTCCTGCCCGGGTTACAAAAGCTCGATTTATGTACATGAGATTGTCATTTATAGTAATTTTATGTCTTTGCACTGTACTGCTGCCACAAAACAACACATTTCACAACATACAAGTCAGTGATAATAAACATAGATAATAAACAGTAATGATAAACATTATGTACATAGAATCATCATAAAAATGATGCGTGCAGAATGCATGTGCTTCCTCTCAAACTTACAACACTGTAATTTACTATAAAGCTACAATATGGTTCTTCCAAGATTCCTGATCAATGCATGAGAACAAAAGTATCTGACAAAGGTGCCACTGGAAGACAAATAATTAACTTGCTGTCAAATTCTAGCAGCAAGATTCCTCACTGCAACTGCTTCAATGTGAGAGGATGACAATTGGGTGTGTCAAGGAAGTGAATACCTCAGTCAGTGCTGATCACCTTTGCAAGGGACAACCCACTATTGAACTACTGATTCCATGACCTTGGTCAACAACCAATGATCAATGGTATTCACCCTTCTCACCTTGAATAATAATTAAATACCCATTGTTGGTAAATAAGTAAAACCTCTGATTTAGCTTTCATCATTAAGTGTTCAATTTCTTCTCTTTTGTTTCTCGGAAAAGTAATTATATTATTTAGTCTCACCAATTAATCTAAACTAATTTCTCTTGAGGAAGTGGTGGGCCATTTTCTTCAACTGCTGGAGAGCTTCTGGTGAAAGTACTTCCACAGTGAGCATCTGAACAGGGAGTGCCAGGGTTTAAGCCCAGTGATGATGAAGAAGCAGTGATATATTTCCAAGTCAGGATGTTCTGCAACTTGGAGAGGTATTCCCATGAACCAGCCGCTCTTGTCTTTCTTGACGGGAGTGGTCATGAGGATGGGAGATGCTGTTGAATAGCTGGGTGAGTAACTGCAGTGAATTTTGTGGATGGTACACACTGTAGCAATAGACTGACTTTGTCCTGGATGCTGTCAAGCTTCTTGAGAGTTGCTGGAGTTGCATTCATCCAGACAAATGGAGAGTGTTCCATTACATTCCTGACTAGTGGTCTCAGTAAGTGAGTCACATAATACAGGACACCCAACCTCTGACCTGCTCTTGTAGCTAGAACTTAGAACATGGAACAGTCCAGCACGGAAACGGGCCCTTTGGCCCGTGATGTCTGTGCCAAACCACTCTCTGTATAAAACAAAATCTTGCCCTGCACATCTCCTTTAAACTCTCCCCCTCCTACCTTATACATATCCTCTAGTATTTGACATTTCTACCCTGGGGAAAAGACATGACTGTCTACCTTTTCTATGCCTCTCATAATTTATTAAAATCCTATCAAATCTTCTCTCAGTCTCCAATGCTCCAGGGAAAACAACCCAAGTTTGTCCAACCTCTAGAAATCAGCCCAAGCTGTGGTACTCATGTAGCTGTCCAATTGATCTGGTCATTGATGACCCCCAGCATATTGATGGTGGAGGTTTCAGTGAGAGCAATGCCACTAAATGACAAGGGTACATGGTCAGACATGGTACATGGTACATCATTGAAAGTATCCTGACTGGTTGCATCATGGTCTGGTACAGCAACTCAAATGCACAGGAACACAAGAAGCTGCAGAGAGAAGTGGACTCAGCCCAATACATCATGGGCACATCCCTCCCCCCATCAGTAGTAGCTACAAGAGGCACTGCCTCAAGAAGACAACATCCATCATCAAAGATTCCCACAACCCAGGCCATGCCATCTTCTCGCAGCTACCGTCGGGCAGGAGGTACAGAAGCCTGAAGTCCCACACCACCAGGTTCAAGAACAGCTACTTCCCTTCAACCATTCAGTTTTTGAACCAACCAGCACAACCCTAATCACTACAGTTTAGCAACACTGTGACCACTCTGATTACAAAAATGGACTTTGTTTTTTTGTTCTAATTGTGTTCTTTCTTACAAAAATTGTGCATAATTTATGTTTAATTTATGTTTTTCTTGTGAACGCTGCTTATATGATGCTATGTGCCTGTGATGCTGCTACAAGTAAGTTTTTCATTGCACCTGTGCATACAACAATAAACTCGACTTTGACTTTGACTGTCTCTTGTTGGTGATGGTTATAACCAGGCACTTTTGTGGTATATGTGGAACTTGGTTTTTATCAGCCCATAGCTGAATTTTGTCCAGGTCTTGCTGCATGCAGGTATGGGCTGCTTCATTTGCTGTGGAGTTACAAGTGGAATTGAACATTGTGCAATCATCAGCAAGCATCCCTTCTACCCTTGTATTAAAATTATTGTATCTTAGGGGTTTCACTCTGTATTTTGGGTTTACTATTAAAGTATTCCAAATATTTGCATCACCTTACAATTATAACATTAGGGGGTATCTGGGGACAACACTTATGTTAGAAAACCATTATGGCAAGAAGACAAACATTTTTTCTGGTGCTGGTTAAAGATTAACCTATCAGTTAGTATAGTTCCAAATAAAATTTCATTTACACAACTATTTTTCCACTGATTAAAAGTGGAGGGACTCAACAAACACTGTCATGTGGTGACATTTGTCTAGAAATTCAGAAACATTGGAAAAACACAGCAGTTCAGTCAGGATCTGTAGAAAGAGAAAGAGTTCATGTTCCAGGTCGAAGAACTAGGAGAGAGCAGTGGCTTAGTTCTGTACTCCACTCCCAAAATTCAATCCATTGACTACACTGGATCCAAATTTTGGAAGCAGAGAAGAATACTCAGTCATTTCTGTGTAGCACATTTCATCCAACTGACCAGAGATTAACTTCTAAACCTGAGATCCTACTGAAGAGAGTTTTGTGTCCAAGTCAATGAGATGTTAGTGAAATCTACACTGTGTAGCAGGAGTCTGATGGAAATAAGCAGCCCAATGTAGATTACTGAGGAAGGAGATAATACTTATCCCATTGAATCATAATTCACACCGTGTTCACCTCCATGAATCTTATCACAATTTTCTCTGTTGCTAATTCACAGGGGAGTTTGACATTTTTTCCAAGATAAGAGTGGTTCCTTGTAGTTCATGTGCAAATGCTGCGATCGCTATCTTGAACCTTTTGTTTTGGAAACAAAGCTCAGTAGATATCATTTTTGAAAAGCTACTTCATACGACAAACATGGAAAGGATGGGTCCCTTTCATGCACTTCTCCAAATAGTCCTGGAGAAGTGAAGATAAAGTTAACTGACACTGAAGAAAAACAGTTGCCCATTTCTGCAAAGCAAAAATAGAACTTCTCACAACCTTGACTGGGAACAAAAAGCTTGCATAAATATAATATTGCGAAGAACCACAAGATGGCACAATTACATCCAATTGTGGACACCACACCTTCAGAAGGACACGAAGATCCCAGAGAAGGTCAAGAAAAGATTGACTAGAGTGGTTCCAGAAATGAGGAACTTCATCGCTGGAGAAGCTGGGGTTGTTCTCCTTGGAGCAATGAAGCCTCTGACCAATGAAAGGTTTTTGACCTAAATGCTATTACTGTTTCTCTTTCCACTGACCTGCTGAGTGTTTCCAGCCTTTTCTGCTTTTATATAAGGTTGTGAGGAGATTCGATAAAGGCACAGGAGATCATGAATGGTTCGACAAACAATCTGCTGGAGGAATTCAGCGGGTCGAGCAGCATTTGTGGCGGGAAAGGAATTGTCAACTTTTTGAGTCAAAACCCCGCATCAGGATTTTGATGCGGTCCTGATGCAGGGTTCCAAACTGAAACGTCGCCAATTCCTTCCTCCCCACAGATGCTGCTCAACCCACTGAGTTCCTCCAGCAGATTGTTTGTTGCTCCAGATTCCAGCATCTGCAGTCTCTTGTGTGCTCATGAATGGTTTAGGTAGAATAACTAAAGGGAACTTGTCCCTCTGGAGGAAGGTTTGAGGACTAGAAGACACTTTGGGCAAAGGACACAATGGGAATGTGAGGAAAAGCTTTCTCTTAACACCATGAGCAGTAATGACCTGGAAGTCACTGCCTTTTAGAGGGAATGGTGGAGGAAAAGTTCACACAAGCAGATTGCAAACCACTCAAACAATTTTCCAATCTTTTGTTCCCAATTTCTTAACCTTTCACTGCCCCTTGATATGACACATTCCTATATACAGAACCCATCACCAAGACAGACATGTGCAACACACATAGGAACACCACCTCCTGAAGGTGCCCCACCAAACTGCACACAGTCCTGACTCGGAAATGTTTCGTTGGTCGTCCATCATCACTGCGTCTAAGTTCTGGTAACAGCAATGTGGGAGCACCTTCACGAAGACTTCCTGCAATACGCAGATCATGAAGAAATGCATAGATTTAAAAAAAGGCAACACTGCAGTTTCAGAGCAAGGGGTTCTACACTTTGGAGGAGGTACAATATGGATTTTGATTCATGTTGATTCCTGGCGACTATCAACAGTGAGAAGGAAAAATGTCAATGATTCATCGGCAAAGTAAGTGAGGGACACTGAAGAAAGGTAACAGGGCAGGGAGGGATGGTTCCAAACCTGACCGCAAGGTGGAAGCTGAGTAAGCGATCCCAGATTTTGCAGCAGGATAGATGGAGAGAGGATGGGAGGGTATCCCAAACCTGGCAGCATAGTGCAGGGAAGGGATTCCAGACCTTGCCACAGTATAGGGGCTGCGGACTTCTAGATCAGGCAACAGGATGGGGAGAGGTGATATTCTAGCCCTGGCAGGGGAAAGGGTTGGAGAGGGGGTCTTGGTCTGACCGAGGGGTGATGAGTGTGTTCTAGATCTGACAATATGATTGAACGTACGTGTGTGAATTTGTGTGGGTGTAAGTGTGAGTGTGTTTGTGTGTTCTAGATCCAACAGCAGAACGGGGAGAGAGTGTGCATGTTCCAGATGTAACAGTAGAACGGGGAGAGAGAGCATGTGTGTGCACAGCAGGTGATAAGAAGGGGCTGCAGAACAGGAATCAGGATGAGACGGAATCAGGATCAGGATCAGGAAGCTGTAAGGATGGAGTTGGTTCCAGATTACACAAACACAATAGTGTGCAGAGATACAGCTCATCCTTCTCAGAAAATAAACAAATATCTTGCTGTGAACTTGGTGGGAAATTGAAGATGCTACAACTTCAATAAATCAGTATCTGCTTTGAAGTTGCTCTCTCAGTCACCATTTCCAATTTCTAGTTGGCCTTTGAAAGAAAATATTTTGAAGCAAGACTTATTGTGGTCCAAAAACTATATGAAAAGTGCAACCACCTGTTGTTCAAATATACAGAGAAATACTCCAGCATTAGGGCCAGACAAGTTCTCCTGAAAGTGTTGCACATTGTAGTCCTTGGCTAATTGGATTCATAATCTGCAATTTTTTTTATTTTAACAATCTGTTATGGGGAATCTGATAGTGATAAAATTTACCACAGCGCTGATGGACTGTTTGCTTGTTGAGGGCAAGGATGACGGTTGACCCTACCCATCCAACATTAAGCCTGATAAAAGCACGATTTATGGTCGACTGCACCAGGACTGGATTTCAATCTTCTTTTTAAAAAGAACTTTCTGCGATATTAGCAGATCGCAAATAAAAGTCTATTCTGACCACATTAATTAAAATTAGCCTGCTCAATTCTGGGATAATAATTCTGATAAGGCTGAAATCACCACCAAAAGAACATTGCCCAATGCAACTTATAACATTTATAATGAAAGCATGAAGTTTGATCTGTTAAAAAGAAGTCTTGCATTTATGTAGTGCCTTCTGTGTAGAGTACTTTTGTAGTGTTGTGACTGTGCAGTATTGGGAATGCGTCAGCCAGTTTGTACACAACAAGCTTCCACAAACAATAATGTGATAATGACATACTATTTGTAAGACATACTTATTACACAGAAGGAGGCATTCACCCGATTGAGTCCATGTTGGGCTCCCAGCTGAGCAATCCCATCAGTCCAACACCTCCTCATCTTATTCCCCTGTTGTCCTGTCGCTTATTCTCCCTGACAAGCTCACCAACTTGTTTGGTCCTTTTGCCCCTTACACTTCCCAATTTGTTTCAGTGATGCTGAATGAGGAATAAATACTGCCAATAATCCCTGACAGAATTCCCCTTCTCTTCTTCCGAACTACGCTGTGGGATATTGTTGACGCACAAAATCTCAGTTTAGTATCTCAACCAAGAGACTGCAGCACTCCCTCATTATTGTATGAGACCCTCAGGCTAGATATTTGTGTTCAGAGCTCAAGAGTGTGACGTGAATCCACTGTTTTCTGAATCAGATGAGAGCTCTGGATATGTTTTCACTGGAGCAGGGCAGACTGAGGGGGGACCTGATAGAGGTGTGCAAAATTATGAAGGGCGTAGATTGGGTAGACAGTTGGAAACCTATCCCCGGAGCAGAGCTGAGACACAAGAGAATGCAGATGCTGGAATCTGGAGCAACACACACAAAATGCTAGAGGAACTCAGCAGGTCAGGCAGCATGTATGGAGGGAAATGAACAGTCGACGTTTTGGGTCAAGACTCTTAATCAGGACTGGAAAGGAAGCAGGCAGAAGCCAGAATGAAAGGGTAGGGGGAGGGGGACAAGTACTCAGGTGATAGGTGAGTCCAGGATCCCCCCATCTTTGTTTTCCTTCATTCCTGTGGCCCCTTCACCCCCCTTTCCCCTCCCCCACCCTCACGACCCACCCACCTCCTCCCCTTATTACATGGTCCACTGTCCTCTCCTATCAGATTCCTTCTTCTTCAGCCTTTGCCTCTTGCACCTATCGCCTCCCAGCTTCTCACATTGTTCCCTTTTACCCCGCCGACCTACCTTCCCCCTCTCACCTGGCTCACCTATCACCTGTCAGCTTATGCTCTTCCCCTACCCTTTTATTCTGGCTACTACTCTCTTCCTTTCCAGTCCTGATGAAGGGTCTCAGCCCGAAACGTCAATTGTTCATTTCCCTCCGTAGACGCTGCCTGACCTGCTGAGTTCCTCCAGCATTTTGTGTGTGTTGCCCCACAGCAGAGCTATCTGTAACTCAGAGGGGATAGGTTTAAGGTAAAGCCGAAAAGGGTTAGAGACGATTTTAAGAAGAATTTTTTCACCCAGAGGATGGTTAGAGCTTGGAATGCACTACCTGAGAGGACATTGGTGGTAGAGACTCTATTTCATTTAAGAGGTATCTAGACGAGCACTTGAATCACCCAGGCATGGAAGGCCGGTAAATAGGATGAGTATAGATGGGTACTTGGCAGTCAGCATGGACAGGGTGCACCAAAGGGCCTGCTTCTGTGCTGTATGACTATGCTGAACCACTGCTTATAGATGGCATGTGAAAGTACAAACTGCAATACCATTTAAGGTTCAGAATCTAGAAAGGCAGTGTATCTTTGTATGAAAGGTTTTCTATTCCTGAATAAACGTGATTGTAGGTTTCCCTCCACAATAAAACATATCTTTATATAATATATATAGCGCGTGGGAAGTCAGTTAATGATTCACAATGAATTATTCAGTCCTCTCTTAGGCAGTGTGTCAGGGTCAAGGATGATTTGCTTCCACTCCAGTACTCTGGGTTGTGAGTCACTCGTACAAGATTGCCGGCTTTCTCACCGGTGGGAGAGGAGGTTGTCGATGGGTGTGTGTGGATGGGTCCCTTTGGGGAGGCTTGGGCTTTCCTTTCACTGCTTGTTCATGACCTCTGTCTGTCCCATCACAGACATTGAAGGTGCTCAATACCCAACTGAAAGCTCCAGCTCATGCAGTCGTGGGGCTGGGATCACCATCAGTCAACAAGAAATTTACACTTTTTTTCTGAAGGAGATGAAGAATGTTCTAGAAGCTCTTTCCTTGTCCTGGAGATTTCCTGCTGTGACAGAGCTTGGGGGTAAAGTGCCTCTTTCAGGAGTATGTTGTTAGGCGTATCGACAGGGTGACCTTGGGATGTTGGCCTTGGAAAGGTCTCATTGGTTCACCTGTTTAGAGTCATAGGGTCGTACAGCACAGAAACAGGCCCTTCAGCCCACCATGTCCATGCCAACCTTTTTGTCCATTGACATTAACCTCGCTTGCCCACATGAGGACTATATCCTCTCTGCCTTCCCAATGTAAGTGCCTGTCTAAGTGCCTCTTCAATGCACTAATTAGGCAGGCACGGCAGTGTACCGGTTAGCATAACGCTTTACTGTGCCAGCGACCCATGTTCAATTCCGGCCGCTGTCTGTAAGGAGTTTGTACGTTCTTCCCGTGTCTGTGTGGGTTTCTTCCGGGGGCTCCAGTTTCCTCTCACATTCCAAAGACGTACAGGTTAGGAAGCCGTGGGCTTGCTATGTTGGCGCCGGAAGTGTGGCGACACTTGCGGGCTGCCCCCAGAACACTCTACGCAAAAAGATGCATTTCACTGTGTGTTTCGATGTACATGTGACCAATAAAGCTATCTTATCTTAATTACAGCAGATTCTACCACCTCCTCTGGCAGTATCTTCCAAGTATCAATCGCTCAGTCCAAACAAACTTACCTTAATTTGCCAATTGATTTATAAGGTGTGTGGAGACAGCCATGGTATTACCTCAAGACCTGCTTATCTATTCCCCGCCTCCTTCCCTTTATTCCATGGTCCACTGCCCTCTCCTACCAGGTACCTTCATCTTCAGCCCTTTGTGTCTTCTACCTATCACCTCTCAGCTTCTTATATCACTCCCTTTCATCGCCCCCTCCCCTACCCACCTACCTTCCGCCTCCCACCTGGACTCACCTATCACCTGACAGCCTGTGCTCCTCCCCCTACCCCCACTTTCTTATTCCGGCTTCTGCCCTCTTCCTTTCCAGTCCCGATGAAGGGTCTCAACCCGAAACGTCGGCTGTTTATTTCCCTCCATAGATGCTGCCTGACCTGCTGAGTTCCTCCAGCATTTTGTGTGTGTTACCTCTCTGCACCATCTCTTCTTAACTCTCTGCATTAATTCACATGGCACATTGTGCCATTGTTTATATTACATGGAGGTGATTCGATGATTTAACTTGTTTTTGACACCTGTTGTCAGTAAAATTTTGTGAACAGGAGATAAATGGTCATTCAAATCATCGCCTTACTATCTTCTTCTCTCAGTAATCTCCCCAAGCTCTACAACATTCAAGGATATCTACACTTCTTCACTGTTTTGTTTATATCCAGCTTGAATTTCTTCGAGGCATATCTTCTGCAGTCGAGGCTTTAAGAGCTGGAATTCCCTTCCCTGGACTCCTTCCCGTTCTGCCTCTCTTTCCATTTTTAACATGTTCATTTAAAGCCAAGCTTTTGTTCATCTGCTTAATACCTCCTCTGCTTGACACCAGTTTTTACATTGAACATAGACCAATACAGCACAGGAACAGGCCCTTTGGCCTGCAATACCAAGGCTAACTACAATGCCAAATTAAACTTCACCTATCTGCCTGCATGTGATCCATATCCCTCCATTCCCTGCATGTTCATGAGTCTGTCTAAAATGTCACTATCGTGTCTGCTTTCACCATGACCCCTGGCAGCCCGATCCAGGCACCCACCAGTCACTGCGTCAAAAAATTGCCTCGCACATCTCCTTTAAACTTTTCCCCTCTCACCTTAAAGTTATGTTCTCTGGTATTTGGCATTTCTATCCTGGGAAAGAAACTGACTGTCTACCCTATCTTTGCCTCTCATAATTTTATAAACTTCTATCAGGTCTCCCCTCAGCCTCTGATGCTCCAGAGAAAACAAGCCAAGTCTGTTCAACCCCTTTTGTGTTTGAAAGTAATCCTGAAAGAACTTGCATTTGCTACATTAAAGGTGCTGTATGAATGCAGGTTGTTGTTCTTGCTCTCAGTAAGAAGCAGTTGCTAGCCACTTTGGTGTCAGGCCATGGGAACTAGTCAGAAGGAAAATGCACAGATTTTGTTTGTGGCAACCACCAGCAGGTGTCTTTGGCTCTGTGTTTGCACCGGAGATTGGGAAGCTCCAGAAATACTTGACATTTCAAGACCAGCCAGCAAATTTTTGGTGACACAAAAGCTGGTTGACAAAGCAATGACTGCATTCAGCAGCCAGTCTGGCATCGTAAAGCTTCGCTGCATTTGGTGAGCAGATACTTTGCAAATATGACTTCTATTTTCCAGTATTCAGTATAATCCCACAATTAATGCAGTAATAAAATGTCACTGCTGTCCAAAACAGCGACGTATATGAACATTTAATTTTGCTTTTTGAAGCAATTATTTTTTAAAAAATTGAATAGAATGCACTAAGGCCCTATTAAAATACAAATTTTCTTCGTTATTTAATTAAGCCAGCAATTATTTTGTCAACTCTCTGTTAAATACGTCAAAAGGTTTGTCAGTTTACAGACTCTTTGCAACCAGTTGATTTGATCCACAATGGCTGCCTTTGACAGGAGAGAACCTCTCTTTCCCACCACCAGGACAACAAATATGATTGTTTTCTCTTGATTGATTCCCTTTACTCACAGAAAACAAGTGACTGAAAGACAATTGGAACAGATGTTGCAGTATAAGTTGGCATATGTGCTGTTGACACATGTACATACTGCAGGATGCTTCCAAGACTGCTTCCCATTATGAGAAATTGTGTCCCTTCCGCTATTTCAAAGAACTGATTGTTTGCTCCTCTGTGGAGCAATGCTTCTTGACCTGAAGCAATGCAACTTTTGATGACCTGAAGCAATTCAACTTTGGAATAAATGTTCAAATACTGGTGAAACAGGCCTGACATGAATTCAGACACAGACGCAAGAGAGACTGCAGATGCTGGAAATCTGCAGCAACACACAAAGAAGCTGGAGGAACTCAGTGGGTCAGGCAGCATCTAGGGAGGGAAATGGACAGTCGACATTTTGGGTCGACACCCTTCAACAGTCCCAAAATGCCAACTGTCCATTTCCCTCCACAGATGCTACCTTGCCCGCTGAGCTCCTCCAGCTCCTTTGTATGTTGCTGAACAGAATTCCATGAGCAATGTCCAGCTAACCCTTATTATCAAGGTGTGCCTGCAGACCTACACTGGCTCCCAGTCTAGTAACACTTTAATTTTGGGTGGATCATTCTTGTTCTCAAAGCTCCCCATGGCTTCAGCCTTCCCTATCCAACTGGTATCACCCAGTGTACAATGCTCCTCCAATTCTGTCCACTCACACCTTCTCAGTTTTTATTGCTCCATCAATGGCAGGCATGCTTTTAGCTGCCAAGGCCCAAAGCCCTGGTCCTTGCTCTGCTTTTCTGCCCCCCTTTCAGGGACTCATTAATACCTACAGCCTTAGCCAAGCTTATCATTGCCCAGAGTAATACTGTCTTTCCTGGCTAAGTGCCAGACTTTGGCATGATGGAGATGTTTTACACTGTTAAAAATGCTATGTAAATGCAGACACAGAAGACTGCAGATGCTGGAATCTGGAGCAACAAACAATCTGCTGGAGGAACAACGGGTCAGGTAGGATCTGTGGGAGGAAAGGAATTGTCGACGTTTCGGGTCGAAACCCTGCATCAGGACTAGTGGGTCATGGCAAGAACATGGTCGAAGAGCTGGAGAGCAGTGGAAACCACAGAGGGGAAGCAGTGAGAGAGGGTGCCACAGAACTCCCATGGGAGAGAGGAAGAAAACTTCCTTAAGGTTGGCAATTCTTGAAGAGACTTTGCAGTGGAATAGCACAACGGAGACACAAGAGACTGCAGATACTGGAATCTGGAGCAACAAACGATCTGCTGAAGGAACTCAGTGGGTCAAACAGTATCTGTGGGAGGAAAGGAAATCTGATGCAGGGTTTTGACCTGAAACATCAACAATTCCTTTCCTCCCACAGATGCTGCACGACCCGCTGAGTTCCTCCAGCAGATTGTGTGTTGCTCTATATAAATGCAGGCATTGCTACCAAGTCATACAACACGGCACGCCAAATCCACTCCTCCTCACTGTGCAGACTGCAGTTGGACATTTTTTGGCCTTGCCATAATGCACCCTTTTAGAGCAGTTTCTGTAAGGCTTGACCTTGCTTTTTCTTGCTGGCCTGGTTATCTGACTGGCCGGTGTTTCCCAGGTGCTGAAGTCCAGCACTCTAGAACTTTCTGTGCCCATGTGGAAATGCATGGAGTATGAATATTGAGGGTGTATACTTCAGGATTATGTTTTTTTTTACTGGGTCTAAGTATGTGCATGTGCATGTGAGTGTGCGTGTGTACATCTGTCCATGCACATGTGCATATATGTATCAGTGCATATGTGTGTATGCACGCAACAGTGCATGCCTGTATGTGTGGTGTAGACATTCTTACCTGCAGTAATCATCTTTTCATATGAATATACACATTAGAAGCAGGATTTGGCCTTTCAAACCTGCTCCACCATACAATGAGATCGCAGCTGTAATCTCAACTCTGCACTCCCGCCTACCCCCAGTAATCTTTCATCCCCTTGCTTATCCAGAACCTGTTTACCTCTGCCTTAAAAACACTCAAAGACTGCTTTGAGCATGGTGGTGCAAAAATTCACCAGCCTCAGAAAAAACTTTTCACCTTCTCTGCCTTAAACAGATGACCCTTTATGTTTATACCTAGCTCCAGATTCTCCCACAAGAGGAAACATCCTCTCCACATCCATCCCTGTCAAAGGCCCTTCAGGATATTTCATACTGAGGTGAAAGCCTTCACACATACGCCTGCTTACGAGACAGCTCTTCAGATCATCAGTCTCCCATGCCCTGGATCATGCTGTTTATTCCGACATGATCCTGGGTGCAGCTAACTGCCAGTAACCTGTCCCCCACTGCATTGTCAGTTCAAGGCTGCTCCCAGAGCAATGGACTGTTGCCAAGAAGGGCTTTGACAACCATGAGCTCCCACACCTGTTCTCATCAGCTTTCCAATCTGCTGTCTAAATTGAATGTGCATACTTTTAAACTCACTGATATTCACAACCACTTGGGAACTGTTAACAGCGTTAAGAGAACTAAAAGTACTGGGGATAAAAATGAAACGCTAAAAGAGACACTCACTTGAAAACTCTTCGGGTAGCAATGTGCAGCAGGGTGGTACAACAGTCACAGCTCCAGGGATCCAACCTTGCCCTTGAGTGCTGCCTGTGTGAAGTTCGTGCATTCCACCTGTGACTGTGTGGGTTTCCCCCGGGGACTCCAGCTTCCTCCCACATCCCAAAGCCGTGCTGGTAAGTTAATTGGTTACGGTAATTTACACCTTAGTGTAGGTTAATGACAAAAAATAGTCAAAGGGGAGTTGATGGGGATGAGTGAGAGAGAATAAATTGCAAGGGCACAGTGTAATAAAAGGGGGAATGGGACTGCTGGGATTGCTGGGAATCAGTATGGAACTAATGGGCCAAATGGCCTCCCTTAGTGATATAAGGCAATTTAAAACATTAAATGTTATAGAAATATTTACTTAGCTTTCTCCCGGCTGCCAATTTCCCCCTTCCAGTTCAATCTTAACCTGGTGCATGCTCACCAAACAGAGCTCCAGGTAAAAGAACATAAGAAACAGGAGAAGGCCATTCAGCCCCTCAAGTCTGTTCCACCAATCATCAAGATCAAGGCCGATCTTCCACCTCAGCTCCATTACCCAGCAACATAATGTTCCAGCATCTGCAGCTTCTTTGATTTACGAACACATTATGGCTCACTTAGAGATAGAACAGTTTTACTACTGGTTCTTTATACACAGCCAGTAGCAGGGAGAATCATTTGACAGAGTTTCTTTTGAAACAGTTTAGACTTTGCAAATATATAAATATTTGCAAATAATACCTGTTTTGCAAATATCAGAATCAGATTTATTATCACTGACATATGTCTTGAAATGTGTTGTTTTGCAGCTGCAGTCCAGCGCAAGACATAAAAATTACTATAAATTACAAAAAAAAATAAGTAGTGCAAAAGTAGAATAGCGAGGTAGTGTTCATGGGTTTGTGGACCGTTCAGAAATCTGATAGTGGAGAGGAAGAAGCTGTTCCTAAAATGTTGAGTGTGGGTCTTCAGGCTCCTGTATCTCCTCCTCGATGGTAGTAACGAGAAAAGGGCAGGTCCCGGATGGTGAGGGTCCTTAATGATTGATGCCACCTTCTTGAGGCAACGCCTCTTGAAGATGTCCTCGATGCTGGGGAGGGTTGAGCCTGTGATGGAGCTGGCTGAGTCTACAACCCTCTGCAGCCTCTTTTGACCCTGCACATTGGAGCCTCCATACCAGGCGGTGATGCAACCAGTCAGAATGCTCTCCACCATACATCTGTAGAAACTTGCAAGAGTATTTGGTGACATACCAAATCTCCTCAAACTCCTAATGAAGTAGAGCCGCTAGCGTGCCTTCTTCGTGATTTGAAAACTTATCGGAGATTGAATTAGAGTCATAGAGTCATACAGCATGGAAACAGGCCCTTTGGCCCAACTTGTCCATGCCGACTGTGTTACCCAGTCAGCTAGTCCTATCTGTCCATATTTGGCCCATAGCCCTCCACATCTCTCCTATCCATGTCCTTATCCAGATGGCTTGTGGAAATAGATTACTTGTGCAATCCAGGAGCCCTGCCTGAAGGAGGGACTAATTCGTAAAACTGGAACTAACTCTATAGAAGAGCAGGCAGACATACAAAGCCCTGGAGCAATGCAAAGACAGAAGGGGAATGTTGAGAATGTTCAATGGCAGGAACGGCACCTGAAGTGCAGGTGAAAAGGCATCCATTCATTATTATAAGAGGGGTGTAACATATGCAATGTCAGTAAGTACCACTTTAAGAATTTATATCCTCCCACAATATTTTGATGGAGAAGTTTCCCCGAGTCTGTCTTTATACAGAAAACAATGCTACTTTTCACAATATAAGCTCTTATATCAATAAGGTACTTTGTTAGTTTAAATTACCAGCTTTCATCCAGTATCTTTGAAAGTGAATCAGCATACTGAGACAGCACCTTGTGTTCAGGTGAATTGGATTGCTATAAAGCACTGCAATTCAGATGTACAAAGTACTTTCTTTCCTTTACATCATATCCCTCTGTACACAGTTCCTTTATTCACAACATGTAAAATGATGAGCTGTCATAATCCAGGCAGCTGAATTTCTGTCTAGGAAAGCAATGAATACAACCATGGCAGCTGTAACTATTTAAATATTATTTTAATCAGTGCAGTACAGATAAGAGAGTATCACTGGGACGAATTATCCATGGTCCAAAAAATCCTGAGAGGCATTTCCACTGGAATGGATTATGAATCCTTGTTGATATAAAAGTGTCCTCATCATTGATATGTCCCTTGGCTGCTGGGTTGCATTAGAGGAGCCAATGACCCAGTCTCACATTTTCAGTGTGGTTACTGCATCTGATTGACTAATGGATACAGTAAACAGACAAAATTCTTATGGGGCTTGTCAGTCTGGATGGAATTTATGTTGCCCCTGGCTTTCTGGAGCTCCTGGATGCCAGCCATTTTAACTCCCCTCCCCGTTCCCACACCGAGATGTCTGTCCTCGGCCTCCTCCACTGCCAGGGTGAGGATAAACTCAAACTAGAGGAACAGCACTTTATATACTGCCTGGGTAGTCTACAACCTGACGGAATAAACTTTGGATCCTGCACTTTCAGGTGAACTGATCCCCCTCCGTCCCTTTTCTCTCTTCTCCTGATCTACCCAGTTCCTCGACACTCATCCCAACTCCCCGTCACCCTGTTTCTTTCCCCTCTTCCATCCTCTCCATCTGCCCACCACCCACACACTCTCGCACTGGATCCCCTCCCCCCACTGTTCCCATCTGCCCTCCCCACCTTCCTTATTTGATTCCATGCTCCACCTTCCTCTCCCATCAGATTCCACCATCTGCAGCCCCTTGTTGCCTCCACCCATCATTTCCCAGACTCTGTCGCTATTCCCACTCTCCCCTCCTCCGTTGCCCTCCTCACCTGTCACGCCAGCTCTTGCCCTAGTCCTTTCCCTCAACTCTTTATACTGGCGATCTCCCCTCTATCTTTCAATCCAGATGAAGCATCTTGACCCAAAACGTCGCCTGTCCATTTCCCTTCACAGATGCTGCCTGAGCCGCTGAGTTCTTCCAGCAATTTGTGTGTTGCTCCAGATTCCAGCATCTGCAGTCTCTTGGGTCACAATCTCTAAGTAAGAGGTTGGTCATTCAGGACTGAGATTGGAAAAACTTGCTTCACACAAGGGCAGTGGATCTTTAGAAGTTTCCATCCAAGAGCTGCAGAGACTCAGTCACTGAGTGTACTCAAACCACACAGCAATAGCGTTTTTAAATGTTAAGGGAATCATCGATACAGGTAAAGTGATGCTGAGGTAAAAGATCTTACTAAGGTAAATGATCTTACTAAGTAGCAGAGAAGACCAGAGGGGCTGAATGGCCTCCTTCTGCTTCCATTCACCATCCATTGCCAACCCTCTGATGGCATCTGTTTCATAATTTGGTCTCCAGTTAACATAAGCCCCCACACACATTACAACACAAGAAGAGCTTTAACTGGGGTACCATTGTACTGAGCAAGCTTTGCAAGAGTTTGAATGCATATGGGTTTGGAGTAAAGTGTTAGAGGTGAGGGTTGCACGAATCCAGTGCCTGTGCACAAAGCAGCACAGAGTAAAGGCCTTGGGTGCCGTCTGCGTGAAGTTTGCGTGTTCTCCCTCTGTCCTCCCACATCCCAAAGGACCTGTGTACTGGTGGGTTAATTGACCACTGTGAATTATCCCTAGTGTAAGTGAGAGGTAGTATCTGGGGGAGTTGAGGGTAATAAAAAGAAACGGATTAGTGTAAATTCACTGATGACACCACGATTGTCGGCAGAATCTCAGATGGCGATGAGGAGGTGTACAGGAGTGAGGTAGATCGGCTGGTTGAGTGGTGTCACAACAACAACAACCTTGCACTCAACGTCAGCGAGACCCAAGGAACTGATTGTGGACTTCAGGAAGGGGAAGTCGGGAGAACACACACCAGTCCTCTTTGAGGGGTCAGCGGTGGAAAGGGTGAGCAGCTTCAAGTTCCTGGGGGTCAATATCTCAGAGGATCTATCCTGGGGTCAACACATTGATGCAATCATGAAGAAGGCACGCCAGCAGCTCTACTTCATTAGGAGTTTGAAGAGATTTGGTATGTCACCTAAGACTCTTCCAAATTTCTACAGATGTACAGCAGAAAGCATTCTGACTGGTTGTATCAACGCCTGGTATGGAGGCTCCAATGTGCAGGGTCGAAAGAGACTGCAGGAAGTTGTAGACTCAGCCCGCTCCATCACGGGCACAACCCTCCCCACCATCAAGGACATCTTCAAGAGGTGGTGCCTCAAGAAGGCACCATCCATCATTAAGGACCCTCACCATCTGGGACATGATCTCTTCTCATTACTACCATCAAGGAGGAGGTACAGGAGCCTGAAGACCCACACTCAATATTTTATGAACAGCTTCTTCCCCTCCACCTTTGGATTTCTAAACAGTCCATGAACGCTACCTTGTTATTCCTCTTTTGCAACATTCATTTATTTTTGTAATTTATAGTAATTTTTATGTCTTGCATTGTACTGCTGCCTCAAAACAACAAATTTCATGACATATGTCAGTGATAATAAACCTGATTCTGATTCTGATGAGTGCAAATGAGTGCCTGATAGTTGGTGTGGACCCCGTGTGCTTAAAGGCCTGTTTCTCTGTTGTATGTCCCTGAGCCATGACAGAACAGAGTGGTGGATTTCCCAGCGACACACAGGATACTGGAGGAACTCAGCAGGTCAGGCAGCATCTGTGGAGGGAAATGGACTATCGATGTTTCAGGTCGAGATCCTTCATCTGCACTGAAAGACAGAGATGAGATAGCCAGTATAAAATGGTGGAGGGAAGGGGTGAAGCAAGAGCTGGCAGGTGATAGGTGGATCCCAGTGAAGAGTGTAGATAGCTACAGAGGTCTGGAGGTGATAGGTGGAGGCAACGAAGAGCTGCAGAAGAGGGAACCTGAAAGAAGAGGAAGGAGGATCATGGAATCAAGGTAGGGAGTGGGCAGATGGGAATCATGGGGGAGAGGAAGCAGTGAGAAGAATGTGTGGGTGATGGGCACACGGAGAGGGTGGAGGAGGACAAAGAAACAGGGTGATGGGGGGGGGGGGCTGGGGTGAGTGTAGGAAGAACTGAGTAGATCAGGAGGAGAGAGAATAGGGACAGAGGGACAGCACTTTACCAGAAGGTAGAGAATTCAATGTTCACGCCGTTGGGTTGTAGACTACTCAGGTGGAATATGAGATGCTGTTCCTCTATTTTGCCAGATCAGCCTTTTGAGAGAGGATGTGGATCAATCGAGAGAGCTCATCAGAAGCAGTGTACAATCAGAGGAATCTGGCAGGAGCAGATCTGGACAAAATGGTTGCATTGGAAACAGAGTTCAGACCAGGCTGTACTGCCGGGGAGCTTTGGGCATAATATTATGCAGCTTTAAATACAAACTTTTGATTACCTATGCACCACAGCCAAAAGCAAAGAGCCACTTTGTACCCCATTGAGATATTTATACTCCATGACAGTACAGGACCTGACAATATTTCCTGAAGCATTTCTCAAATGTAAAAAAAATCAATTTATAAGAGTCACACAGGCAGCTGGTAACCTTTAAAGGAAAACTGAAATATATTGCAGAACTCTACTCTGAATTCCCTTCAAATTAAAGGAGCTTCCTCAAACAACTCTATGTGCAAAATTAACACACTGACCTCGAAATTCCACCAACTGTGAAGACTTCTTGTTGAGCCAGTCTTGAGGTCAGCTCAATTAAATCAAATTTAAATTGGCCATGGGTCAGGTATGTATTGGGGAGGAAGGGAAAATGGGGAACAGGAATGCTTTTTGTAAATTCCACATCATCCATATCCATTCCTTTTATTTCAGGTACAGGAAGTTCCCAGTTATCACTTGGTTCAGTTCCTGAGAACTGCTCATAAGTCAGAAATAAACAAAAGCAATGTGTGGGAAAGTGATTCAGTATTTGAGCTGGTAACCCAGGATATTCATTAATGACTCATGCAATGAGTTATCAAGATGGGGGGCTCCACAAAAGGAAAAGATAATTGGAGGGACCTTTAGGTGGTTGCTAAACCTCAGAAAATCCCACGCGAGAGCACAGAACGTAGAACACCACAGTACAGGCCCTTCGGCCCACAATATTGTGTCGACATTTTATCCTGCTCTAATATCTACTGTGGCGACTCACCGTCTAGTCGGGCGAACCGGCTCGGCAGTCGGGTCGCGTGGCGTCGGAGCGACGAGGCCCAAGATGGCGGCGGGCCTCGTCTTTCCGAGCGACGGGGAGAACCCTCGCGCGGGAAAGTCCTGATGACGTAGGACTTACATCATTGCCGGTTTTTTTGGGCGGGAGTTTTTCTCCCTTAAAGGGCCCGCACAAGGCGGGAAAATAAACCAGTTCTGTCTGGCAATCCTCCGAGTAGAGTCTTGTTTTATTCCGCGGTAGCAACCGCTACACTACCTAACCTTTCCCTCCCAAAGGTTAACCCCTCCCTCCCATTTCTTTATCATTCATGTGGCACCTGCCAATGGTTGACCTTGTCTCCGATTTGCTTGACTTTAGTGAATCCAGATGTGGAGAGTTAAGAACAACCATTGGCATTTGACAGCAGTAACCATAGAATATCTTCCCATACAATCTGCCGTCAGCTGCAACACCTCCATCCCTTGCCATGATCAATGACCATCCACTTACAACCAAGAACAGGGCACCTCAGCTGGACCACAGGATCTACTCTAAATGCACTCTGTTCTCAGATGTGTGAATTCACGCACAGCTCTGCAAACCCTGCCTGTCAAATACAAATGCAATCAGCACGAGTGGATCAATGAATATCAGGAAAGCAGCGATTCCAGGAAATAGCCGTGAAATTAGACTTTTCAACCATTTAAACTGCCTCTGCTCTTTTAGCCTGAAAATGAAATTGGAGTCATTTCAAGGGGAAAAGATAATTTGTCCATTATGGATGCATATATATATAAAAAATTTATCTATTTAGCCCAGGGCTGGTGTTCTGTGATAAATGTTTTACAACCAACAGGCAAGTCACAGAATTTTGGCGGGGTGGGTTAGGAGAGGTTTGATGATTGATGGTGGGCAGCAATGGTAAGGAGGAGGATGAGGAAGTGTGTCAAACAACACCAAGTTACTGACAAAGAGACAGATAATTGCAATGTCAAGCCACTCTGGTTCGGTATTATTCTACACGTTGATTTATACTGTAATGAAAGAAAAGGCTGAATTAAAACAAAATGCCAACAGCACTGTTATGTTGATGAAAGCTTTAGTTTTGTGTTTTAAATACTAAAGACAGGGCTTATTTCTCATAGAAAAATCAATGCACACCAATCACCTCAAGAGCGAAGGTAGAGTTTGAGTTTGTAAGTCATACAGCACGGAAACAGGTCCATGTCAACCAAGATTCCCATCTAAGCTGGTCCCATTTGCCTGCATTTGACCCATATCCCTCTAAACCTTTCCTGTCCATGTACCTGTCCAAGTACCTTTTAAATGTTGTTAATGTACCTGCCTCAACCACTTCCTCTGGCAGCTCATTCCATATACTGACCAACCTCTTGGTGAAAATGTTGCCCCTCAGGTCCCTATTAAATCTCTTCCCTTTCACCTTAAACCCATACCCTCTAATTCTCGATTCCCTAACCCTGGGAAAAAGACTGTGCGCATTCACCATATCTATGCCCCTTCATGATTTTATACACCTCTATAAGATCACCCCTCATTCATCTACGCTCTAATGAATAAAGTCCCTACCTGCTCAACCTCTGTCCACAACTCAGTCCCTCGAGTCCCAGCAACATCCTCGTAAATCTCCTCTGCACTCTTTCCAGCTTAATGTTATCTTTCCTATAGCATGAACACAATATTCCAAATGTGGCCTCAGCAACATTTTTACAACTGCAACAGAACATCCCAACTTCTGTACTCAATGCCCTGACTGATGAAGTGAAAAATGTCTGATTGATGTAATGAGCAAAAAGTATCACACTGAAAAATTTTTCGTAAAACATTGAAGACTGGCACTAGTACATTGAATAGTACATGTTCTTGGAGTGCTGTAGTGTACATTATACATGGGAGGCTATTGATTAAAAATTCAGCAAGTTATGATTAGTGGAATATTTTGAGAAAGCACTTCTTTATTGGAGTCAACATAGCTCATCTACACTCAATTTCACCAAAGTATTTTTCATTTATTCAATAATACTTTTCCCTGAATGCTGGGACAGTGAGAAGTCAATGCCATTGCTGGGTCGGGAGTCACATACAAAGCAAATCAGATATGGGTGGTGAAGGTCATTGGACAAGCAGACTTTTTTTTAAGCAATCCAAAAGTTTCATTGTTGTCATCAGAAAAGTTATTCCAGACTTGCATATTTATACACTCCAGATGTTGTGGATCATTAGTCCAGGCTGTTGTATACCAATTCAGTAACTCAACCACTGTGTTACCATACCCTTTGAGGTACTCACTTGGGGAGAAGAAAAGCTGCTTTTATTTGCTTGACAAAAAATAACATGTCAATTATCTTAAATCTGAGGAAATTCAACTGAGGTCGCATCTGCTGTCTAGGGTGGAAGCAAAACATTCCAAGGCACTATTCCAAGAAAAGCAGAGGAGTTATCCCCAGAATCCAAGTGATTACTTGTCCATCAATCAACATCACCAGCACAGGTTATCTGATTCACATGATATTGCTGTCTGCAGGAGTTGTTCTGCAAACATAATGGGAAATAAGGAGACGGCAAAGACTAGAACAAATATTTTCTACCTGGCTTCACACAAGATGATACTAAAAGCACTGCAATAATGGCCCAAAATTAGGAATATAAAAGGAGGGAGAATCTTAAAACAATTATGACTGGAGAAAGATTACCAAGCAAACCAATGAGACTAATTTAAAAACAGAAAATGCTGGAAACACTCAGCAGGTCAGGTAGCATCTGTGGAGAGATGAACAGTTAATGTTTCAGGTCAGAGAACTTTCATCAGAACTGAAAGACAACAGGCTGAAAAGTCCGTTTGACCTTCTGGCCTAATTCCAGGATCTTAAAAGGAGTGCAGAAGAAACAGATGCATTGCTCTTTGAGGAAATTCGGTATATCACCAAAGACTCTTATAGATTTCTACAGATGTATGGTGGAGAGCATTCTGACTGGTTGCATCACAGCCTGGTACGGATCCTCCAATGCACAGGATCACAAGAGGGTGTGTATGACAGACTCAGCCAGTAGAGTGTTATAGACTCAGCCAGCTCCGTCATGGGCACAACCCTCTCCACCATCGAGGACATCTTCAAGAGGCGGTGCCTCAAGAAGGCGGCATCCATCACCAAGGACCCTCACCGTCCAGGATATGCCCTCTTCTTGTTACTGCCATCGGGGAGGAGGTACAGGAACCTGAAGACCCACACCCAATAATTCAGAAACAGTTTCTTCCCCTCCGCCATGAACACTGCCTAGTTATTCTGTTCTTTTTGCACTATTTATTTATTTTAATAGTTTATTGTAATTTTATGTCTTTGCACTGTACTGCTGCTGCAAAACAACACATTTCACATCATACAAGTCAGTGATAATAAATATGATCCTGATTTTCTGAGAATTCCCCAGGTTCTGGGAAAATCCCAGTGAACTCGAAAAATCACAAATGGAATTGCCACCATTGGAAAAAGTAGAGAGACAGAACATAGAAGCCTTATAAATATCATTGGGAAATTGCTCAGGAAGTGGTGCAAGGCATTTCAAAAATCAACATACAGAGCAGAGTCAACATAGTTTTATGATAGGGAAATTTGACCGATCTGTTGGAGTTCTTTTTTTTATTCATTCAAGGGATGTGGGCTTCATAGGGTGAGCCAGCATTTAATTGCCCTTTCATAATTGCCCTTGAGAAAGTGGCAGTGAGCTGCCTTCTTGAACCACTGCAGTCCCTATGGGTATTCCCACAATGTCGTAAGGGAGGGAGTTCCAGGATTGAGAATGCGAATCAAGTGACATCAAAAGGCATTCAAGAAGGTGCTACGTGAACATAATTGTACAAGTTATTTGGGGTAATATATACATGGTACCGGGGGTAATATATATTGGCCCAGGCAGAGGAAGAGCTAACTAACAGAAAAAGAGAGTCATGATAAATGGGTCATTTTCATGTTGCTCAGTACCAACTAATTGGGTGCCACAGGGAGCTGTGCTGGGACCTCAACTATTTACACTTCATGTTAATTAATTAGATGAAAGAACCAAATGTATTGTGGCCTAATTTGCTGATGAATCAAAGATAAATCGGAAAGCAAAGCATGAGGACATTCAGAATCTACAAAGGGTTATAGGAAGGTTACGTGAATGGGCAGAAATCTGGCAGATGTAGGGGAATGTGAGTTTATCTAACTTGGCAAAAAGATTGGAAAAGCAGAACATTGTTTAAACAACGAGAGTCCACACAATACCGCTTCCCAGAGGGTTCTGGCTGTTCTCATACATAAAGTACAGAAAATTAGCATGTAGGTACAGCAAGTAATTAGGAAGGCAAGCAGAATATTGTACTTTATTGCAAATGGGGAATGGATTCTAAAAGCATGGAAATCTTGCAATGACTGTTCAGGGCACTGGAGAGGACACGGCTGGAGTAGTGTGTGCAGTTTTGGTCTCCTTACTTGAAGAAGAATGTATTTGCATAAGTGGCAGTTCAGACAATGTTCACCAAGTTCATAAGAGTCAGAGAGTCATGGAGTCATAGAGTCATGCAGTTCTGAAACTTCGGCCCAACTCATCCATGCCACCTGAGCGAGTCCCATTTGCCTGCATTTGGTCCATATCCCTCTGAACTCTTCCTATCCACCAACCTGTCTAAATGTCTTTTAAATGTTTTAAGTGTACTCACATCTACCACTTCCTCTGGAACCTCGGTCCACATACCCACCACCTTCTGTGTGAAAAGTTTACCCCTCAGGTCCCTTTTAAATTTTTTCCCATTCTTACCTGAAACCTATGCCCTCTAATTTTAGACTCCCTGACCCTGGGAAAAACACTGTGACCATTCACCTGATCTACGCCCCTCATGATTTCACGTACCTCTATAAGGTCACCGCTCAATCTCCTACGCTCCAGGGAAAAAAGTCCCAGCGTTTCCAGTCCCTCCCTATAACTCAAGCCTTGCAATCCAGGTATAATCCTTGCGAATCTTTTCGGTGCCCTTTTCACCTTAATGACATTTTTAATAAAGCTTGGCAACCAGAACAGCACACAATACACAATTGTGGATTCACCAAAGTCTTGTACAGCTGGAACATGACGTCCCAACTCTTGTATTCAGTGCCTCGACCGATGAAGGCAAGTGTGCCAAATGCCTTCTTCATTACCCTGTCTACCTGCCTTCATTCCCAGGATGAAGGGGTTGTCCTCTTATGCAAGGCTGAAGAAGTTAGGCCTACATTCATTGGAGTTCAGAACAATGAGATGTGACCTTATTAAACATACACAATTAAAAGAGGACTTGACAAGTTAGATGTTTTGACCTGTTTTTCCAATCACAAAGGGTTCTCAGAACTAGGAAGGACACTTCTTTGTAATCAAAAGTGGGCAGCCCATTTAAAAAGATGAGGAGGAATTTCTTCCCACAGAAAAATCTTCTGTCCCAGCAAGCTGTGGGGGCTGAATGGTTGAATATGTTCAAGGCCGAGAGAGATTTTTAAACAAGCATTATGGGGAATTGGTGGGAAAATGGCGAAGATTATGATCTTATTGAATACAGAAGTCTTGAGCTGATCTATGGTGGACTCCTCTGCCTATTGCTTATGTTTCTTTTTAATTGACTGTCATGTGTATTAGAATGATTCTTCATCAAACTATTTTGTTAGTTTTACAAAAGATGCCCAGTGGCTAGAACAAGGATAATGTCTTTCTTTCCTTGCTGTTGTCCTCCACACCAGCTTCTATCCTGCTGTTATCAGACTCTCGAATGGACCTCTCATTCACTAAAAGATGACCTCTTCATCTCCGTCATCGTGGCCCTTGCACTTTATTTGTCTACTCGCACTGCACTTTCTTTGTATCTGCAACACTATATTCTGCATTCTGTTTTCCTCTAACTACCTTGATACAATCACGTATGTCATGATCTGCCTGGATGGCACGCAAAACAAAAGGTTTTCATTGTACCTCCGTACACGTGGCAATAATGAATCAATACAATGGGGCGGCATGGTAGCATAGCAGTTAGCACGGTGCTATTACAGCACCAGCGATCAGAGTTCAATTCCCATCGCTGTCTGTAAGGAGTTTGTACGTTCTCCCCATGTCTGCGTGGATTTCCTCTGGGTGCTCTGGTTTCCTCCCATGTTCCAAAGACGTATGGGTAGGTTAACACAGGTTTAAACTGGGCGGCGCAGACTCATTGGGCTGGAAGGGCCTGTTATCATGCTGTATAACAATTTTTTTAACAATACACATTAGTAATGAAGCACTGATTTGCTCCAGGAGTAAATTTTGACACTTTACCCAAAACTAAATCATTTCTGTTTATAATAAACAGGAGCAGTCCACTACAGATCTCCATGAGATACCACTTCACATTGAACTGTCTGAAAACTTTAATCCCCAACTTCTGTTTTCATTCTGTCTATTTTGCTTTCTGCTCACACAGACCCCCCAACAGCCCCCATGTGTCCTGAACTCTTTTATTAAATTGAATCTGGCTTTAATCTTGAAGGAACTGTAACAAGGAAGAAGCATTAGTCTGTGCATCGTACGTCCTTGCTTTTGCCTTTCAGAACTTACAGCTCTGAAATTGGACTCAGATCCCAGTTGAGTGCCCCATAAAAATAACAAAGTTAAAAAGAATAATATGTGTTTATATTGCACATTTTATGATCTCTTGATCCTTCAAAAAGTTCCTCAGCCAAAGAAATATTTTGAAGCAGAGTCATTGTTGCAATGTTGGAAATATGGCAAACAATTTGCAGAGAGCTAAGTCTCATAAACAAGAATGTAATAATAACTAGAATTTGTTTTCAATGATGTTTAAGGGAAAATATATTTTCCAACCTCTAGCTCTTCTTTGAAATATCCCACGAGATTGTTGACATTGAACCACTCTTCTTCTTAGGCAGTCTGTCAGGATCAAAGGATGGTTTGCTTCCACTCTCATTCTGTGGGTTTTAATGAGGCCATTGTGGGAACTGAGGGCTCTACCATGGGTGGGATATGAGTGTCCTGATGGAATGGGCTGGTGGGTAGTTTATGAGCTGGTATGCACTTTCCATCATGTACACAAGGCTTAGCATAGCGGTTAGCCTAACGCTGTTACAGCACCAGCAGCCTGGGTTCAATTCCTGCCGCTGTCTGTAAGGAGTTTTTACGTTCTCCCCATGTGTCTGCATGGGTTTCCTCCGGGTGCTCCGGCTTCCTCCCACATTCCAAAGATGTACAGGTTAAGAGTTGTGGGCATGCTATGTTGGTGCTGGAAAAGTGGCGACACTTGTGGGCTGCCCCCAGCACATTCTCAGTAACACAAAAAGATGCATTTCACTGTGTGTTTTGATGTACATGAGACCACTAAATAAATATCTTATCTTTATCTTATATCAGATACATGGCAACAAATTTCACATCATATGTCAGTGATAACAAATCTGATTCTGATTCTGATTCAAAACCATCCTGAATGCCCCTTTTCCACTTTGAGAGGTCATGGGCCAGAAGTTCCCAGGAGTCAGTGGGAATGTTGCATTTCTTCAAGGAGGCTTTGAGAACATCTTGGACTTTTTTTTCTGTCCATCTGGTAATCTCTTCCCAGATTTGACATCAGTCTCCGCTGTTTACTTCAGGAGTCTGGTGTGGGGCATGCGGACAATTGGCCCTGCTCTGTATAGGTAACAAGCAACTAAACTAAACTAGGCATTCAGTGACAGGCATGTTGGCTTGGGAGAGGGCACTGATGTTGGTTCGCTTATTCTTCTCATGAATTTGGAACTGGCATTGATGTTATCTTTCCAGTGCATTGAGGTATCTGCTGCAAGTAGTCCAGGTGTCAGAAGGCAGAATGGTAGACCATGAATATTGTGTCATGTCTGAGGTGATGCTCTTCAAATTCCATTATCTACAATCAATCTAATGCTGTTCTGGCATATTGAACACAGTGGTGAATTTCACCCTCGATCGCTGCCTTCACCGAGAGATTTCTCCTGAGCTATGGAGAGGGCTTCACATTTTCCCATTTCTCACCGTGAGCCTATATTGTCAGAGGGCTGCAGAGAGTAGTGGACACAGCCTGGTCCATTACGGGCACAGCCCTCCCCACAGCATCTACAAGAGACGCTGCCTCAAGAATGCAGCACCTATCATCAAGGATCCATGTCATCTGGGTCATGCCCTATTCTCGCAGCTACCATTGGACAGGAGGTACAGAAGCCTGAAGTCCCACACCACCAGGTTCAGGAACAGCTACTTCCCCACAACCATCAGGCTCTTGAACCAACCTGCAGAACCCTAACCCTATACCTTAGCAACACAGCACTACCGACCATCTCTTGCACGAGCATGGACTTATCTCTGTTTTTTTTGCACTGTCCTGTTTTTGCACAGTCTTTTGTTCCTCTCTCTCTCTTCACTGTCTTGTATACTTTATGTATAATTTATATTCTGTGTGTTATCTGTACCTATGTGCCTGTGATGCTGTTACAAGCAAGTTTTTCCATTGTACAGGGCTTGCACTATCACCCCTCCTGCCTTTCCATTGTACAGGGCTTGCACTATCACCCCTCCTGCCTTTCCTCCTATCACTGATCTTTGTTCCTTTCTCCTCTCCTGTAGGTGGGCTGATTAGTGAATTCACAGACAACATCTTTAACAATTGGTGGAGTCGTGGATTGTGAGGAAGGTTGTCAAAGGATTCGGCAGGATATAGACGAGTTGGAAATGAGGGCAGAGAAATGGCAGATGGAGTTTAATCCAGACAAGTGTGAGGAGGTCAACTGCAAGAGGACAGTATACAGTAAATGGCAGGACCCGAAGGAGCATTGATGTACAGAGGGATCTTGTGGTGCAAGTCCATAGCTTCCTGAAAGTGACTTGCATGGTAAAGAAGGCATATGACATGCTTGCCTTCATCATTTGGGGTGTTGAGTATAAAAGTCAGGAAGTCATGTTTCAGTGGTGTAAAACTTTGGTTAAGCCACATTTGGAGGATTGCGTGAAGTTCTAGTCACTGCATTACAGGAAGGATGTGGTGGCTTTGGAGAGGGTGCAGAAGAGTTTCGCCAGGATATTGCCGGGATTAGAGAGAATTAGCTATAGGGAGAGGTTGGACAAACTTGGATTGTTTTCCCTGTTGCATCGGAAGCTGAGGGGTGACCTGATAGAAGTATATAAAATTAAGAGAGGCATAGTTAGGCGAGACAGTCAGAGTCTCTTTCTCGGGGGGGAGAATGTCAAATACTAGAGGACGTAGCTTTAAAATGAAGGTGGAGATTTACATGGCGAGTTTTTTACACAAAGAGCAGTGGGTGCCTGGAACTTGCTGTCAGGGAAGTGGTGAAAGCAGGTATAATAACAACGTTTAGGAGGCATTTAGATAGAGACGTGAGCAGGCAGGGAATGGCGGGATATGGACCACGTGCAGGTAGGTGTGCAGTTTAAATGGGCATCATGGTTGGCACAGACGTCATGGGCTGAAGGACCTGTTCCTGTCCCACACTGTTTTCTGTTTCATGTTCCTCCTGCCCCTTCTCTGCATCCGACATTTCATTCTTTTCTATTTTTGTTTACGTTTTCCAGCATCTGCGGTATTTTATATTTATATCTTTATGTTGTTCCACTGGCTTGACAGGTGAACTGTCATATTTACTTCTGGTAACCCTTGAGGAAATAAAACCACACATCAGTGTCTCTTCTGATATCCTAACTGTATAGAGGACTATGCGTGTGCCGTACATATGATTAGTCATAGTGATCTACTTACTTGGTTTAACATTGTTAGTAAAGGTTAGAATCAAACATTGAAGGTCAAAAACATGAACAATTTTACAATGTGATGGAAGATAACACAGTCATTTAATGTCAGAGAAAAAAGTAACTGATCGGATTTATTAACGCAACAAAATTTATAAACTTCAACAAGGCTTGTAATCTCATTGCTGTGGGAATTGCAATTTTCAAGCCATTTAAATCTGGCACAGCCTTGCTCAGTGTATTTACTGTGAGTTGTTAGTTCAGCTTTATGTTTAAGCCCCTACTGTGCTGCAGACAAGCTTTAGATGTTGCAAAGTCAGGCAAAGTGAAGTCACCTGCACAGAAGGAGATAACTTCAACTGCAGGAAATTCCATATCCAAGGAATAGGCCCTGTCAGACCTAAAAGCAAGTGCTCAAAGTTATGATAATTTCACTCCTTTTTGAATAATTTGAGATAAAATTTGCAGTGATTCCATTGGAAACTGTGACCACTTCAAGTATTGGTCTGTGAAAGGATTGCTATGTTCGTGCATTATTTAACAGAAGTCTTTTCTTTTTGTCTTGAAGTGCACACTCCTGTCTTATTATTAGAATTGCAAGCTCATACTCCTTTTTGTTAATTATTAGTAACTTTAATGAGTGCTGCTTCTGGTGTTATTGATCAAAGGATTGGGTAGCTCAGAGTTTGCACTTCTAGGCTGTCTGCATATCAATGGGTTTAGACAGTTGGCTAAAACTCCAGGTTTGTCATGGGGTCTTCAAGGATTAAAAATTAATCTGGAGGCACTGCTTTTTTCAAACCCAAAGAAAAACAGGGATCATTAACAATGGATTTTTCTTTCAAACATTGGTTACAAAGGTATTGTAGATGGCTAACACATTTGCTTGATTGACAGTCATAAGTGATATAAACAAGGAGTCTGATTACATTTCATTGGAATTTGAACAACCAACAATACAAACATGAGGGTGAAGGAAGAACTTGCATTTGTTCATCCCCTTTCAACATGTCTCAAAGCATTTATAGCTGGTACTTTTGAAGCTGGAATGTTGAAAACACAGCAGCTAATTATAGCAGAGCATGAAGAGAGAAATAGCAATGTGTTCATCTGTTCTAATAATATCAGTTGGGGTACAAATATCATGGATACCCTCAATAAAGCAGGGGCTTTTCTATGTGTCTGAGGAAGGATCTCAGTAAAACAACTCTGTCTCCATTGGTACTGCAATTACAAGTTCCACACCGAATCATCAGCCGAGATATGAGACTGCTTGCATCTGTGCCATTGATCGGAGGCAGAAGTTCATACGATGAATTGTTAAGGCAAGAATGATGTCAAGGGAGAATACTCTGGTTTATTAAGGGGTAAGAAGATAGTCCAAATTCAATAGAGGAAAGAAATGTTAAATTCATCCAGGTCTCATCAGTTCTAGACAGTGGCAATGGGAGAGTTAGAATTGAGAAAGTTAGGAATTAATAATATGGTACAGGGATCTAATTAGGAAAAAATATCTTTGGCTATTATAAATTTCCCTTTGATTAAGGATGACATTAAGCATGGCAGAGGAAAGGTTCAGGAGGTGATAGTCAGCAGTGTTTGGAATAGATAATGTGGCAGCTGTTATATTGAACTAAAGATAGAGAGGCCTGGACTAATTGTCCATGATGATGAGTTCAGCTCCCTCCTTGACAGCTTAAGTAGTTAAATTCAGTTTTAGAATGAAATTGAATACCAGCAGAAATGATTGGGAAGCCACTGGTAAGATGTTGTGAAAACTCAACTGGTTCAGTAATGGCCTTGTGTGAAGGAAACCTGGTGTGGATGTGACTTCAGCTGCACAACAGCATGGTTGATTCTTAATCCCTTTGGAGCATTGAGTATGGCAGCCGAAAGGGCCCCATTCCCAAACTCGCTGTGCAGAAATTGTGAAACTCAAATAGTGATGGATATTTTCAGCAAAATGCTAGTAAAGTCTCTCATGAAAGAGAATTCCAAGTAACCTATCCTCCACCAGGAAGTCTTGGCAATACTGCCCAAAATCAAGAATAATTTAGGAAAGAAAACTACCTGTTTCTTCACTGAAGTAAATATGAAATGTTACCCATTTGCAGGTGCATTATTGTTTAACCAAGAACAACCATCATTTATCCTTGACATTTAGGTATCAGCGTGTTGAGGTTCAGTGTCTGGCACATTCACACCCAAAGTCAGTCCGTTTAATAATTCAAGCCATTGAGGAATTAAGCACGCAATCTTGGCTGGCATTCTGATGCAGCAATGAGAGAATGGTGCACTGTCCGGGGTGCTGCCTTTTGATGGATAGTAGACTGTCTGCCCTCCCAGAATAGAATACAAAAGATCCCCTGGCAGTATTTATTTTCTCTCTGGTGTCCAAGCTGACACTTATTCCAAGAACAACTACCTGAAGGTTACCTGGACATTATCGTATTGATATTTTTGGGACCTTGCTGTGCCATGATTATGACATCATGCAATAGACAGTACAGAAACAGGCCAGTTGGCACAGCCAGTCTGTGTGGCTATTTATACTTCCCATGGGTGTCCTTACACCTTATCTGGCACCTTTACCATATTTCACATGGCCATCTAGTTTTGTTTTAAAATGATCAATTTGTCTTAATATCTCATAACTCTAAGTTCCACATCCTCATAGTTCTTTAAATCAAGGCATTTTGTCTTATTTTTATGTTGGATTTATTGGTACCTATCAGAAATGTATGGCTCAGTTTTGGATTCTTTCACAAAAAAAGACTGAAGTAAAATACCCTGAAGACACTCAAGCTTCCCCAATCGCTGCGATCTTTCGCTTCTATTACCATCCTTTTAAATCTTTTTTGTACTTTCTTCATGATTTCTGAGTTCATTTTACAGCAACACCGACTGGATTTCAGAAAGTATTTCAAAACACTTTCGAACATCAGTCTGCTGAAGGAGCAGGGTTTCGACCCGAAACGTTGACGATTCCTCCCCCCCCCCCCCCCCCCCCAACAGATGCTGCTCGACCCACTGAGTTCCTCTAGCAGATTGTTGCTCCAAATTTCCGCATCTACAGTCTGTTGTGTCTCCACTTTTGGATGTCCTCTGATTATGAGATATGCTATTGAAATGCAACCTTTTTATGAAGAATATCTTAAGTTCATGAGATAAGGATACTATGGCAAGACCAACATTTCTTGCCCATACTGTCCAGAATTAACTAACCACCCCAAATCTTCCTCTCAGCTGAGAAATTTCAGAGAGCAGTAAAGAATCAACCACAATGGTGAGCCTGGAGACACACATGGGCCAAACCAAGTATAGACGGCAGATTTCCTTCCCTGAGAGACATGAGTGAACCAAATCTATTTTTCCAACAATCTGATATTTCATTCTCATTATTACTCGTGCAGACTTTTACTTGAATTTAAAATTACCCAGTGGCTGTGGTGGGATTTGAACTTGTGTGAGTGGATCACTATTCAAGGCATTGTACTTGTTGGTCCACTAACTTAATGACTGCACTGCTATGTCCTAAAAATGGAACTGGCATTCTTCTTCTCATGAAGTTTTGTAGTGGGATTATGATGACTGCAAAACATTTTGGTGGGTTACAAGGATGTTGCCAGGACTTGAGGGACTCAGTTATAGGGAGAGGTTGGACAGGCTAGGACTTTATTCCTTAGAGTGCAGAAGACTGAGAGGTGATCTTATGGAGGTGTATAAAATCATGAGGGGCATTGATAGGGTGAATGCATACTGCCTTTTTCCCAGGGTTGGGGAATTGAGAATTAGAGGGCATAGGTTTAAGGTGAGAAGGGAAAGATTTAATAGGAACTTGAGGGGCAACTTTTTTTCACAGAGGATTATATCTATATGGCATAAACTGCTAGAGGAACTGGTTCAATAACAACTTTTAAAAGACAGTTGGACAGGCACATGGACAGGAAAGGTTTGGAAGGTTATAGGCCAAACACTGGCAAACGGGACTGGCTTGGATGGGGCATCATGGTCAGCATGGACCAGTTGGGCTGAAAGGCCAGTTTCCATGCTGTATAACTCTATGACTCTGTGGTGTCAGTTTTGGTATATTCACCTCGTTTAATACTTTATTGACAGTCCTGGTGGTTTTTGCAGCAAGTTCTTTCTTATTAAGTTTGGAATTTGAATACTAAGTTCCAGTGTATTCTGATCCCTTTTCCTGGCACTATAAAATTCTAAATATTGCCTTTTAAATCGATTTCTGTTTTCCCTTTGCTTAGAATGATCCAGAATTATTATGAAAAAACTGCCTCCTCAACAATATTGCAGATGCCTTTTACATTGCTTGTGTAGCACTGTGGGCTCTGCACACCAATACTTTGACTCATTCGGGGCTGCAAGATTTGTCTATGTTTATTACTGATATATGGAAGTATTCTGTAGGAAATTAAATTGTTCTGAAATGTCACTACGCTGTAATAGCAAACCATTTGGGCTGCAAGACTAATTGATTAGAGCATCAGACTTGATTTGCAGCCATGAAGACCCTATTCAGACAGTAATGTGATTTTCAGGTTATTGCAGTTTGAGCAGAATGAAAAAAAAAACAGAAATTTCACTCACTTTCATTTAGAATGAGTACAGCTTAGTATCCAGAAGTGACACCAATTCATCAGGAGCCCAGTGCTTTGCTCAAATAGGATAAATTTGCTTCTCCCTAACGTTATCCCACAAAGAAGGTGAGGGATTTAAGCCGAATTATTTCATGTTAATGACAACCAAAAAAAATTCTGCATCTTGTTAGTTGTTAAAATTCTGATGCCGATTTTTTTTTTCTTTAAAAATGGTCTGATCCATTTGAAAATGATTTCCTTGCATTGTTTGTTGCTGTGGAACAGAGCCATTTTGGTCACAAATGTAAAAATTAATTTTAGTTCAGTGACTGTCAAAAGCATTTTAAAAGCACCTGCACCAAAAGACCAATGGCTACTCCCAACTGCCAACTTAGTAAGTCTGAACAAAACTATACTTCTTCCCTTGGTCTCTCTTAGCTGTGTTATCCTTATCTCCTTATCTAGTTCCCATCTTCTTCTCATCACCTCTCCTTCTTCTCCTCTTCCACATTCCTTTCTTATTTTCTCTCTTATTCCCATTCTATTTCCTTGTCTTCTGCTTCACCACCCCTTCCTTATCTTTTCACCATTTCTTTCCCCTTCTCCTTTCTGATTTTTTTATGGGTTCACTCTCTCTTTAGTGTGTTCATTTTTGAGATCTCTGTGATGATGGCAAGGTTCCACTCTTAAAAGCCATTGAACTGAACAGCTTGCTCCTTACACTGACACAGAAGGCAGCCATTCAGTCTAATGGTCTATGCTGGCTCTCAACATTCCCAATTTCCCCTCTTATTCCCCTGCAACCCTGCAACTTATTCTCTTTCTTTCTTTTCTTTTCAGTCTTTTTATTAGTTTTCAATGCAACTTATTCTGTCATCAATAATGGCCTGAAAATACCAATTGTAAAGGAACGCTGGAAATCTGTAACTAAAATACTGGAAAATGCTCATTATATGAATTTATTGTTATTCACTGATCAAGGTTGTATGTGGCTAGTTGGAAGATGAGGTGCTTTTCCTTAGATTCAATAGACTGGGTTCTTGTCAGAGGACTACCATCCATAGCTCGATGCCAATGTACTCTGGAAAGGTGCCCGTCATTGTCAGTACTGTGGTGGAACTTTGTCTGTGTTGGTTCATAGTATCAGTTGTCCTTTGAAATCACCTCCTGAAGTCCATAAATATTGGGAAGAGCGGGCAACTGATGCTCAGTCCTATCATGCTTATTCATTGTCAGTGACCAAAGACATATTTCAACACCATATTCCCAATCATCTTCTAGTGCAGCACTTAATCACCTCCTCAGGATATGCCTGAGGGATTTATTAAACATCATTTCACCTTTCTGCACCTAGGCTAGAACTTCATCCAATTTTCTTTATCTATTTACACATGAGATGTGGATGTCATTGACAATACCAATGTCTATTGTCCTACCCCAAGTGATTCAAATGAGGGGGCAGTAAAATGTAACCACATTGGTGGGTCTGGAATCGCCTCGAGGCCAGACTGACTAACAGCAGCAGATTTCCTTCCTTGTAGGACATTAATGAACAAGATATTTTTTTTCTGACAATCTAAGGTTACCACTATTGATAATAGTTCCTTAATTCCAGATTTATTTAAATGCTTGAATTTAAATATCCCAGCTGCCATGTTAGGATTTAAACATGTCTCTGGATCAAAATTCCAGGTCACAGGGAGTTAGTCTAATAACTTAGCCACTGTGTTACCATACCCAATTGAGCAGACCTGAGATTAAGCCAAAACTAAGGCTTCAGCTACGTATTGTGACATGGTCCTTAATTTTTCGGATTTCATACTAAGCCTGCCTCTCTGTCCTTGAAATCTGGAGAGCCATTGATAAAGGTTAATGAAAAAAACATCAGTGATTGCTCCTCGCATTCAGATTCTGGGAAAGAATTAGCAAGAACAAAGCCTAATCAATTATTAATAGAAAAGGTTATGAAGAATGGAAGAATCAATATGAAGAATGGAAGCTCTTTAAAAGATTCGGCAGACCTCAATGCTTCACATAACATAAGCTTAGTCAATCACGACCCTTCTACCGTTTTTGCCAAGCCACGCTGAGCAATTGGTTTGCCTTCTGCTGTTCAACGGCCATAAATAAATGTCAAGTCCTGAAAACAGGGCACTGGAAAATGCAGCATAAAAGAAGCCATATCCCAATGGTAAATCATCATTGAAGGCACTTACTTTTCTTCTGCTTCACAACCCTTACCTCTCATCTTTTGCATTCACCCTTTCTCAGAAACATTTCTTTTAAATGATGTTATAACTTCTACAATGGGCCAAGGCATTTCACATTCCAGCAAACCAATATACAAACAAAATCTATCTTTTCTCATTTCCAATAGTCATGTTGACTTTATTTCTTTGGACTTAACAATGGTTTAATTCTGGGGAGAAGCACAATTGGATACTAACAAAGATTCCGAATTAAAATTGAGTTGGTTGGCTCAAATTTCAGCCATTAGGAATATTTACAGATCACTTGGATTACAAGTACATGGTTCACTGAAAGTGGAGTTACAGGTAGACAGGGTGGTGAAGAAGGCTTTTGTCATGTTGGCCTTCATAGGTCACGACATTGAGTATAAAAGTTGGGAGGTCATGGTTCAGTTGTACAGAATGCTGGTGAGGCCGCACTTGGAGTATTGTGTTCAGTTTTGGTAAACTGGAATATTAGTTGATAAATTGGTTTATTATTGTCACACGTACAGAGGCACAGTGAAAAGCTTGTCATGCATACCGTTCATACAGATCAATTCATTACACAGTGCATTGAGGTAGTACAAGGTAAAACAATAACATAATGCAGAATAAAGTGATATAGTTACAGAGAAAGTGCAGTGCAAGGTGCAAGGCCATGACAAGGTAGATTGTGAGGTCAAGAGTCCATCTTAACTGTTGCCCTGCTATAGGAAAGATGTTATTAAACTGGAAAGAGTGTAGAAAAGATTTACAAAAATGCTGCCAGTACTTGAGGGACTCAGTTATAGGGAGAAGTTGGACAAGCTGAGACCTTATTCCTTAGAGTGTAGGGGACTGAGTGATCTTACAGAGGTGTATAAAATTATGAGGGACATAGATACGGTGAATGCACTCAGTCTTTTTCCCAGAGTTGGGGAATGAAGAACTAGAGGGCATAGGTTTAAGGTGAGAGGGGGAAGATTTAATAGGAACAACTTTTTTACGCAAAGGATGGTGTCTATGTGGAATGAGCTGCCAGAGGAAGTGGCTGAGGCAGGTACAATAACAACCTTTAAAAGACACCTAGACAGGCACATGGATAGGAAAGGTTTGGAAGGTTATAGGCCAAATGCTGGCAAATGGGACTAGCTTGGATGGGGCATCTTGGTCAGCATGGACCAGTTGGGCTGAAGGGCCTGTTTCCGTGCTGTATCGCTCTATGACTCTAAAACAAGAGTTAATTTCTGCACACTTTAAATAAACTGATCAAGTTCTAGATTTAATACAATCAAATGTTGTTTTGGACACACTTCCAATGGCCTCAAAATAGATTTTGTTTTGAAAGGAATGAAGTTAACTTCATGGAAAGCTGCCGGTGAGGAGCTTCTGGGAATTGTTAGCCATGGATTTTTTTGTTTACCTTCGTCAGAAATAAGGACAAGATAGCGCGAATAGAAATCTTTCTTGTGGAACTGTGAATCACTCATGGAAGTCTATTTGCTGGGAGTTGTGCAAGAAAGCTCATTGTTATTCTTCAAATGTCAAGCAATGTAAGTCTGTGAGCTGAAGCCGAAGTTTTGAATCTGAGACATTTTTCACCCTTCAAGAAATGACATGGAGCAAGAAAAATGGGTGCAAGAAAATGATGGTAACATCTTTTTCCTATTGTAAAATCAAATAAAATAGCTCTGTATTTACAGAGCACCCAATATCATCGTAGAACATTCCAAGGTAATTCACAGGAGGAATTTCCATAGAAACATAGGAGTTGAGCAGTGAACTACTATTTGATGAGATAATCAAAGACCCCTTCCACCTTGGACATTCTCTCTTCTCCCTCATTCCATCGGGCAGAAGATACAAAAGCTTGAAAAGAATGTACCACCAGGCTCAAGGACAGCTTCTATCTCACTGCTATAAGGATCTTGAATGGACCTCTTGTACAATAAAGATGAACTCCTGATCTTTCAATCTTCCTCGTCATGGCCCTTGCACCTTATTGTCTGCCTGCACTGCACTTTCTCTGTAACTGTAACACTATATTCTGCATTCTGTTCTTGATTTTCCTTTCGTACTACCTCAATGTATTTATGTTTGGAATGATCTACCTGGATGGCTTTTCACTGTACCTCGGTACATGTGACAATAACAAAACAAATACCAATTCGTACAACATATACATGACCAGAGATCCCCTAATACCTCAAAAACCCATCACTGTCCAATTTAAAATTAACAATTTACCATTAATTATTTTTGGAAGAGAGTTGTTCCACCTTCAGCTATAGACATCTTCCCTAACTTCACTCCTAAAAAGTCAAGGTCACCTTATTATTCCATGTCCACTTGTCACAAACCAGTGCAGATAATTTCTGCAAACATAACCTATTAATGTAATTTTCCATCAATGCTGATTAAATTCCCAAATTCAATTGTGTCAGAAGCAAAGAGACTTTATATGGTTCTCTAGGCTGCATAGTCGATGTCCCAACAAAAGTCCTGTTCTGTCAGTAAGAACGTTTGCTTGTTTTGCAGTAATGGCCAGTACTAGAGGTCACCCATTTAAGGTGTGTGGAGGAATGTTCAGGGGAGATGTCAGAGGTAAGTTTTTTAACACAGAGGATGGTGGGTGCCTGGAATGCACTGCCGGGGCTGGTGGGAGGGGCCGATAAAAATAGAGTCATTTAAGAGACTATTAGATAGGCACATGGATGAAAGAAAAATAGAAGGTTATGGGAGGTGGAGTGGAGAGGGGGATAGATTGAATGGATCAGTTGCCACAACACCTTAGGCCGAAGGGCCCATACTGTGCTGTACTGTTCCATGTTCTATATTTTTGTCTGTTGTCTTTCTTGCCACTGAGCTGACTTTCCATCTAATCAATGACTTGTTTTCATCACCATGAGCTTCAATATTGGTTTATAATCTCTTATGGGGTTCTAGTTTGGAAGCCACAGATATTCTCTTCTCCGCCATTTTAAATGCATCTGCAATCAGGTTTAGAACAGTGCAGCACAATACAGGCCCTTCAGCCCACCATGTTGTGCCGACCTTCAAACCACTCCTAAGACTATCTAACCCCTTCCTCCCACATATCCCTTAATACAATAGTTGGACATGGTTTACCCTGTATAAGTCTGTGATGGCTACCACCGATCAGCTTAAATAAAAATTAAGGTGTCCAGTCACTCTTTCCTTATTTATCAGCAACAAAGTGACACAAAGCCAAACAAGGTGATATTATGACAGGTGAATAAAACCTTAGTCCAAGAGTTTTCAGGGGCATCTAAAGAAGGAGTGAAAGGTTGGTGAGCAGAATTTAGGGAGGAAATGAAGAGGCACAGGCAGCAAGGGAGAAGCAATGAATATTGTTCGATAACTTCTTCAAATGATTTTTAAGTCTACTTTTATGAATGTTCATCTCCAGATAGAGAATGGAAGAAGCAAAAATGTACAACAAAGGGACCATCTTTCAAAGAGTAACTAAGAAATACTCCAGGGAGGAACTGTACTTTAAAGCAGTGATTAGTTTTATTCAGTCTTGGGATGTGGACACCCAGGGAAATTTGGTGCCCATCCCTGGAGGCTCTTGAGGAGCTGGTAAGCTATCTTCCTCAGAACCACTGCTGTCTGTGGGGAAGGTGCTCCCTTTGGACTTTGGTTAAGAATTCCGAGATTTTGACACAATGGCATTGAGCAAAAAATCTCAGTGCAGTGTTCAGAGAGAGCTGCACTGTCAATGCACCATTTTCTGAATGAAACATTAAAACAAGATGCCATCAGTCAGATGGACTTAAAATTGTCATAATCCAACATGAAAGAAAGCAGGACAGTTAGCCTTGTACACCTGGCCAATGTTTATCCTCAACTAGATCAGTAACACAGACTGACTTAAGAATTCAATTATACAAAACATGCTTTATATGCGTTACATGACTGAAGTGTAAAATTAATCACCTTTGGCACATTCGACCACAAAATACAACTTTACATCTGGCCACCCTCAATGCACAAATGAAGCTGGCATGCAACAATGACGTGCAATACTTATTTGATTTTGTTGCTGCTTTGTTGTACCTACATGAACTACAAAACAATATGGGCCTAAACTTGGAAAGCAAGGCTTTGCGGAAGGAAAGAAGTTTGCTTGAGCAATACTTAAAGGGACCTTACATACAATATTGCAATGGGTAATTGGTTTGATGTTGTCACGTGTACCAAGGTACAGTGAAAAACTGTTTTGCATGCCATCCATACAGATCAATTCATAACATTGGTGCATTGAGGTAGTACAAGGGAAAAGAAAAACTATTGTTGAGCAGAGGGCAACGATCAATTCTGATCCAAGGCAGCAATGGACCAGTTTCCTCAGTATTTTGCTGGTAAGGTGTTCCAATGCATTTTTGTTTGGCAGAGAGAGTGAAGAGGTTTCTGTTTCCTACAACCCTCATCCAAACCTTTTCCATCACAATGTCCAGTGCGGAATAAACTCCTCTCCCTTGGAACAGTAAACCCCAGCACCCCAAACCCCATCCCTCACCAATCACTTCTATTCTTGGACCACCTCATGAAAGTTTTATTCTGGTCGGACATCATGCAGCTGTGATTGGGTTTCAAAGGCAACTCCCAAAATGTTGCATGCACAGCTATGTGGATGTCCAGAAATCACTTTGTTTCTGCACATCATGCACTGCGTTTTTCAATCTGGGATGCAATTGGTGACCAATGCAAAACCTTTTCAGCACACATTTTTCAGGTAAGATTTATGTTGTGCATCATTATCTTTTTATGACCTAATGCCATTGCAAGGACTTGATGCATGCAAGTTGACTGATGCATTTCCTCCAATTTCAAACCGTGTCTGCACTTCAAAAGAGATTCACTGGCTAGAAGTTCCTTTTGGAACATAGTGAGATTGTGATAGGTTACTGGAGAAATTCAAGGTTTTCTTCTTTTCAGTCAAACTATGTTGCAACCTCATTGTCAAATGTTGTGGCTTGTATGAATTGCATCAGTTGGGTTCCTGTAACACACTGTCCACACCACACAGGGCAAACCTCAGGTTTAGTCACCTCTGATAAAAAGCTCTCCCACCTGAAGAGGTAATTTAGCCAGTTTTTCAAGATGGAAAAAAACTTACATTGAAGAGTGAAAGGAAATCTTTCTGAGACTACCATGAGCTGTTTTTATGTCTTCAATCAGATGATCTGTACAAGGTATGTGGGCTACTGACTTGCTCCCCTACCACTGCTAACTGTCCTGTTATGCATCACCAATAAATCCCAAGAAAGCAACTCTCTGACTTTGCCCTAGACAGAGAGAAGAGGAAGAGAGAAAGAGAGAGAGGAGAGAAAAAGGGATAAAAAGAGATAGAAATAGATAAAGTGAGAGAAAGAGATAAATAGAGGGAGAGAAAGAGAGAGATAAGAGATAAAGTGATCAAGTGAGAGAGGAGAGAAAGGAAAGGAGAGAGAGTGTGTGTGAGAGAGAGAGAAACAGAGATAAGAAGAAAAAATTAAGTAGTGAGAGAGAAAAATAGATAGAAAGAGAAAGAAATGGAGCAAGAGAGAAATGAAGAGAAAGAAAGAGAGAGAGAAAGAGAGATACATAGAGTTAGAGAGAGGGAGAGAATGAATGAGAAAGAGTGTGCGCGTGTGTGCGCGCACGCTGTGGACCGTTGCTTTGTTGAGGTGATGTCCTCCCCTCTGTTCCCTTGGATAGATGCCATGGATTCTACATCATTTTCACGGAGTACAGAAGAGCTCTACCCAGACTTTTGGTCATTATGTTCCCTCAATCAACATCACTGAAACAGAATACCTCATAATTATCTCACTGTTGTCAGTGGGAGCCTGCTGTGTGCAAATTGGGTGAACTTGTTTCTACATTGCAACAGTAAGCTAAATTTCAAAACTCTTGATATGAAGCTCTTTGGGACAACATGAGAGATATGAAAAATCACAATCTAAAAGCAAGTCCTCCCTCCTTCTAGGCATTTCTTCCAGTAGAGGCTACACAGATATGCAGCACTTGGTCAGTATGTGTTCAAATTCACTCTTAGTCAGTTTCCTCTTAAATTGGCCACTTCACAGTTGGATGAACAAACTTTGACATCGATACCGGTTAAGTGGCTCATTAGCTCCCTGAGAAGAACTCAGGGGTCATTATTGCAGATATGTTGCGGATTGATCACTAACCTCATTACTGCTAAGAAAATTGCATTCTTTAAAATTGAGTTTCATAGCTGCACTCTCCACAAATCATTGATTATACTGAAAGCAAAAAAGAAAAATCTCTTCTTAATTTATTCATCTTGTGCTCCAGACAATTGCTAACTAATGCCTGCGCTCCTTGGTGTGTAAGTGTTAAATTAACTGGGGAAGTGTCATTTAAGTGCATTAACTCTTTGAGTGATAATACAACATTGACAAGCATAACACTGCACATAAAAAGAAATTTGGTTCCAGTTGCAATCCCTAAATGTTGCCCTAGGCCAGTGCACTGCATTTCTGAAATTCAGTTGTACTTAAGTTAAAAGAGTTGAATACTGCAAATGGGGTAATAGCATGTCCAAATGCTATTAGACTGCACAGTGAAAAAAAGGAAACAGGATTCTACCCCAGTGATTGGAGAGCTGAACTTTAAATCTTTCCTTCTTTGTTGCTGGATCAAAATACCATTCTAACTGTGTTGTGGGAACACTGCACCACACAGGCTGCAGTGGTTTAAGAAGGCGGCTCACAACCACCTTCACAAGGGCAGTTGGGGATGGGGAATAAATCACAGCTTTGCTTGTGACACTCACATGCCAAGAAAATAAATGCTGGGTGTGCGCTAAAGGCCAGACTGGAACAAAGCATCTTTTGTTTCTCACAGCAAGTAAAAGATTGGTTTATTAACTATAAAAAATTAAGAAATATTATTCAATATTTCATCAATGTTTAATCGACTCTCTGAACTCTTTGCAGTATTGGGTCTTGAAGAATTGTTTTGAGTTGCGGATCCCAACGTCCTGTTCACAATAATGTACATAGGCAATTATTGTAACAATACTTCAGGGGGTTCAGCACAAGACCAGGTTTTCAATCACTCTCAGAGGTAGATATTAGGGCTATGCCCTTTCTTAAGGAAGTACGAGCTACCTTAAGATTTGGCAAATCAATTGTCCATTTCAACTGTACAGATAAAGATTGGTTCAGTGCTGAAGGCTAGTCCCAGAATTATAAAGAATTCACCCCATCACAATGTCAATCTGAGAACTTTTTTTTTAATAAGAGGGAACCTTGGATTGCCAAGTAGTGAGGAAGAATAACTGCTTAACAAAGCTTTGGGTTAATGTGCAGTTATGCAGATCACAGGTATCACCTAAATCAAGACAATGCATTTTTTTTTAAACTCGCAATACAGAGTTAATAAGAGGAATGTTCTGATTTTTAATTTCAAGGCTAACAACATGGATTTATTGGAATTCTTGGTCCTTCTCAGCAACTCATCCTGTCCCTAATAAGATTGGATCAATGCCTCAGTTCTGAATTTTCAGAGAAAAAAAAGCAAAATTGACCTGTTTCTATAGTAACCAGTGAGGAAATGTTTGGACGCTCCTGCCTGTACAATGTGCTTGTCGCATTAGTTTTAACCTTGGCACCACATCATCTATCTCCTCCACTGATAGCCAACCTCTGAGAAAGGGGGATATTCCCTCTGAACACCGGGTGCTGTTAAAAATTTCACCTTCAACACCCATCATGGAAATCTTAAAATATATACTTCCAATTGAGATTGTCGAGTGCCAGCTCCCTCTCTACAGAAGAGCACTCCTGGCAATCCCAGTTATAGAAGAACCTGTTTAATATGCAGCAACTTGTTGGAGGAAATGAGAAAAATCCTCTGCTTGTGTTGCTGGCAGAGGATTACGAGCAACTAGTTGTGAATGAAATAAAGGCTTGCATTTATGCAGGCTCTCTCACAACCTCAGGATGTCCAAGAGTGCTTTGCAGCCAATGATGTAATTTTTTGATATGTGGCCACTGTTGTGATACAGGGAGCTTGGCAGTGAGCTCCATCAAATCTCAATGTGCTATATGATATGCCTGCATGCAAATGCATAAACAAATAACGTAAATGTGCAGCGTAATAACTTCATTATACATGAGATGTGAGCTCACATGTTGTTCGTCACTGGTTTGCAATAAAGTATACACACTTGTTCTGAAGTTCCTGGTATCTCGGAGAGATTATCATGCGTTAGAATGTACCAGCACTGGTTCACAGGTCAGCTCCAAATGCATAACATGTTAATTACCTAATGAATTGTTTTAGTGATGTTAGTTGAGAGACTAACAAACCACAGTGTTAACATGCAGATCACAGGCATCAGACAATCTTGTATTTCTTACTGAGGGAAATATTCTGACTTTTAATTTCACGGCAAACAACATGTATCTCGTGAAGTTCTTGATCCTTTTCAGCACCCCATTCTGTCCGTAATACAACTGAGTCAAAGCCTTGGCCCTGAATTTTCAGAGAGCACTTGTTGGCCCTATGCACCTGGCATAACCCACCCAACGAAAGGGTGGCCTGGAGCTGGGTTCATCAGAAAGAACAGGAAAGGTCAGAATCTCTCTGACAGGGATAACTCATCTTCGAAATACTACCAGGGATCAACTTCGCTCCTGGATTTACTCGTGGCTACATTTTACCTCTGGCACTGAGATTGGCTGTTGTGGAAATACTTCTTTCTGTCAGACCCTGTGATAATGTCCTATAACACTTTCCCTCACCTCTATCGTTTCCTTGAGAAAGCGTTCCCAAATATCCAGAATAGGGTTTATGTATCTTATCAGTCTGGGTAAAATGACTACATGGTCAGTCCGAGCAGGAGTAAATAAAAGAAAGGCTTGCAATTATACAGCTACTTTGCATTATTGCAACTCATAAGAAATATCACAGGCACTATTTGGACAGCTCTTCTCAATTTTCTGCCACCTCTTTCACTGCATGAAAGAAAGACACACTGAAATATTGTTCTTCAGATTCCATTCAGGATGTCCCAAAGTATTTTACAGTTTGAGTGTAGTTACTGTTGTAACCTGGAAAAAGGGTCACTCAATCTGTGCACAGCAAGATCCCACAACACAGCAACGTATTAATGAGCATTTAAACTGCTTTTGCTGAGTGAGGGATAACTTTTGGCCAGGACAAAAGAGAACAGATGGCACCTTAATTTTGAGTCTGACCTTAAAGTCACCACCTCTGACAGTGTGGTGTTTCCTCAGTGTTGGACAGGAGGCCAGCTGAGGTTTTTGTGCTCAGGCTCCTGATGTCAGGTACGAACCTTACCCTTCCCAACTTCTTAATCAGACCCAAGAAGTTAACCCTGCAGCTGCATAATGCAAATTAAGCTGGCCATTGACTTCAGGAAGCGGGGCAGAGCACATGCCCTTGTATCAATAGTGCTGAGGTGCAGATGGTTGAAAGCTTCAAGTTCCTAGGTGTAAACATCACCGATAGCTGGTCCTAGTCGAACTATGTAGATGCTGTAGCCAAGAGAGCACTCCAGTGCCTCTCCTTCCTCAGAAGGCTCAGGAAATTCGGCATGTCCTTGTTGACCCTCACCAATTTTTATAGATGCACCATAGAAAGCATCCTATGCGGATAGATCACAGCTTGGTCTGGCAACTGCTCTGCCCAAGACCACAAGAAGTTGCAAAGGGTTGTGCATGCAACCCAGTCCATCGCAAAAACCAGCCTCCCATCCAATGACTCCATCTACACTTCCTGCTGCCTCGGTAAAGACTGCAAAGACGTACGGGTAGGTTAATTTAGGTTTAAGATGGGCGATGCGGACTCGTTGGGCCGGGAGGGCCTGTTACCACGCTGTAAATAAATTTTTTTTAAAAATTTAAAAAAGTTAAAGCAGCCAAAATAATAAAAGGCCCCTCCCACCCCAGTCATTGTCTCTTCTCCCCCTTTCCATTGACCAGAAGATACAAAAGCTAGAAAACACGCACCACCAGGCTCAAGGACGGCTTCTATCCCACTGTTATAAGACTCTTGAGTGAACTTACTGTAATATAAAGAACTCTCGACCTCACAGCTTACTATGTTGTGGCACTTGCACATTGTTGTCCACCTGGACTGCAGTTTCTCTGTAACGGTAACACTATAGTCTACTATCTGTTCTCACTTTTCTCTTGTACTACCTTGATGTACTGATGTTTTGAAATGATCTGTATGGATGGCATGTAAAACAAAGCTTTTCACTATATCTCGGTACATTGACCATAATAACCAATTACCAATTACTAAACTAGGCCTTTTTACACAGCATAACAAATGAATCTTAATTCTCCAACTTTACGAGACAAAAGACCTTAATTCTTTGTGCCATGTTTTCTTGCCTTTATGTTACTTTTTTATTGAAAGTTCACATTTACCTTTCTCTGAAATCAGCGGGTGAAAGAATGTCAGGTTCCAGAGTTTTTAAATGAGTTTGAGTTTACATCCTATCGATCTGAAGTTGCTGATCCAACATATGGCATCAACAGAGTTGTTGAACTTCTGTCTGAAGGAGGATGAAAATATAATTAAATCTGGTGAGGGCAGACAAGGAGCGACCTGCGTGGTCCTTGAGATCGAGAGACACATCAGTGTGACACTGTTGAGTGAAATCTTTCCGATAACCCTGACACTCCTTGGTCTGTAGAAATTATGAAACATCTACCAACCTACTTACAAGACTGAATGAGAGCAACTGATAAGGAATTAACAAATTGATCCTTCAATCCTCCCACTGCAGCATCTGAATTACTTAAAACACAAGAAATAGGAGCAGGGGTAGGCCATCTGTCCCATCGAGCCTGCTCCGCCATTCAATAAGATCATGGCTGATCTGGCCGTGGACTGAGCACTCATTGGCATTGGACAACCAATGATAGAAAGTAAAAGATATGGTGATGTACACAACAAATATGGTTCACCACCTGCTCACGGCACCTTGAACATCTACAACTTTGTTGTGGTTTCATCAAGTAACTACTGTGGGTTTAAATGGCTGTGCACCCGATACTTCTTAAAGTTACGTGAGTCCACATGGTCCAAGAAGAAGAGGAAGGGATGGAATTTGTGCTCAATATCTACAAGTCAAAAGTCCTCTACCAACCCAGCCCCACTGGACCAACAAGTCAACTCAAGTCGAGTTGATTATCATGTGCACAAGTACGGTGAGGTACAGGTACAATGAAATACTTGCTTGCAGGAGCATCACAGCCACATAGGTACAGACAACACACAGAATATAAAAAACATAAGTTATACAAGATAGAGAAGAGAGAATAAAAAAGACTGTGCAAAACAAGACCTTAGTGATAAAAGGAAGACACAATCAGAGACAAGTCCATGGTAGTGCAAGAGGTGGTCCATAGTGTTCCATTGCTGAGGCAGGGTTGGGGTTGCGCAGGTCATTTCATGAACCTGATGGTTGTAGCAAAGTAGCTGAACCTGGTGCTGTGGGACTTCAGGCTTCTGTACCTCCTGCCTGATGGTAGCAAGAAGAGGGCATAACCCAAATGGTGGGGATCGATGCCACCTTCTTGAGGCAGTGCCTCCTGTAGATGCTGTCAATGGTAGGCAGGGCTGTGCCCATGATGGACTGGGCTGTGTCCATTACCCTCTGCTGCCTCTTGGCTCTGAAGTTCCAAAATATTAACTTGGGAAAACTGCAAATCTTCCAACCAACCAACAAGTCTTTGGGATGTGGGAGGAGACCAGAGCACCCAGAGAAAATCCACACAGTCACAGGGAGAACGTGCAAACTCCACACAGACAGCACTTGAGGTCAGGATTGAACTGACAACAGTTCTATTAGTTGCCCCACTGTGCCACATATGCAATCCAACATTAGCCCTAACAGATCTATACTGATTTCTGTGCTCCAAACAAGCCTTGTCATATTGTACATCAACTCATCATGTCCCTTTCTCCTTCATCTTTTTACTTTGCATCTACGCTACTTGCCTCAACTAATTCCTCAGCTTTTGTATTCAAGGGAAACATATATTTCAAAGTATTGGATGAAAGAGGAAAAGAAATCTGCACAAATGTTAGTCTTTGAAAGGAAAAACATCTCTTAAGTCTGACTTCAAGGTGTGGCGAATGTTAAAAATTGGCTGAGGTTAGAACAGCCTGACTGTCTTCCTCTTCTGACTTTGCACTTGTAACTTTCCCAAAGGAAGAAGTAACCAAGAGATCAAGAAGCCACCTAATGATGACGAATTTAACTCTTTTATGCTTAGTGCTCTTGAAAATTCACGACATTTGATTACCATTATTTTTGCAGATGCACAGGTGCGTCCATACTTGTTCATATCACAAACACCAGATTGCTGAATACGAATAATGATACCTATTAGTTGCAAAAGATTGCAATGTGGAGACAGGACTAATATCAAAGCTTCTAAACCACCAGCTCATTACTACTGCATTCATTAACATGTTTATGGAACACCCAAGACATGGACCCTGAGTGTCAATCCTACCATATGTATTGCTGCCGGGTCCTGTGAGACTTACAGTAAAAATACAGCCATCTGGATGACTTACAAGTCTACCACACTCTTGCTGCTGTTTTCCTGACAAGAGCTTTGCAGGTGCAGGGGAAAGAATAAATAACTTTTCCTGTTTCCCAAGTGATAATGGGTTGTATTGAACTTGTCTTTAGTCAGTGGTGCCACAGAGATTTTCAGCTCACCTGCCCATTGAAATGCAGAGGACAGACATTACAGGAAACCTTCTGTTCCAACAATGAGCCCAGCTGCAGAGCACTGATGTGCCGAGGCACTTCTCTTCTGGCCTTCGGTTTTATATCAGGGAGGTTGGTATACAAGCCGTGGGCCATGGGTCACCAATCCTCAGCAGAAAAGTAACTAAGTGCCTTACAAATTAAGATAGGTAAAGAACTTCAGTTACTCTTCTGCTGAGGGTTGGTGACCCACAGCTCACGGCTTGTATAAATTATTTTGATATTGTCAATTAATTTCATATACTCTAAGGTATTCACAATTAATTTTTATTGTTATTTATATTTTGAAATATTTTATATTCTCCCTCATTCTCTCTTCTCCCCTCTCCTGTTGAGCAGAAGATAGTTGATCATGCCTGAGAACATGAACCACCAGACTCAAGGAGAACTCTCTCCCCCCGTTATCAGATTCTTGAACAGACCTCTCTTACACTAAAAGGCGAACTTTTGAACTCTTGATTTCCCATCCTACCTTGTCGTGGCCCTTGCACTTTGTCTACCTGCTCAGCACTATCTCTGCATTACCATATTCTGCATTTTGATGTCTTTTTACTACCTAGATGTAATTATGGATGGCACGCAAAACCAAAGCTTTACACTGTAACTCAGTACATGTGACAATAATAAACCAACACCAATATGATTCTTTATTTTCTCATTTCTTTGAACAGTTTTAAAATGCCCCTGATTTTGAGATGTTTAAAAAACAACTAAAAGGCTTTGATATCCAAAGAGATATTAGAAGTCCAACGTCTAGTCTGAGGCGTGGTGACAGGATCCACCGCCTGAGGCTTAGTCATCACTGCACTCCACTGGGAAGACTCTCATGTAGAGAGCTGCAGCTCAGCCAGCCCTGTGTGTCCAGGACAATCTAGAATGGATGGTTGAGTGGGAACATTCAGGCTGCAGGCTTGATGAAGGAAGATCCAGCCCAAAAAAATAAGTCATGAAGAGGATCGGGTAAAGAATGGGGAGGAGGTGGGTGAAGAAGGGATAGGAAATTCTCTGCACCACTCCAGCAGTTTGGTTTGTTGGCCGAGCATGGGGCAGTCAGGAGAGTCCCCCCTCCCCTGCCAACTCTCACTAGCAGAATGACCCTCTCTTGGATTTCCTGTCCCAGCAACACTGTCTTTTAACATGGAATTATGCAACATCAAATTCAAGAGAGGCATGATACTTCTATAAAAGAACAATCCAATTATTCTTACCCTTCTACTCTTTCTTGGCAAATTTCTTTCTTTCCAAGAATAGATCCAATTTAAGCATGTAGCCAATTCCTTTTTGAATGGTATTATCAAATTTGATTCCACCAGCATTTCAGGTAGCACAGTTCACATTATTACAAATTTGCTCCATTAAAAATGTCTTTACATCTCCTCTCAGGTTCCTGTGCTAATTATTTTAAATCTGTGAGTTTCATCACCAACCAATGGAAATAGTTTTTCCCTGCAGTGTTTTTCAAACAGCTTCAGTCTCTGAAAAACTGAAAATAATTGTTGTGTAAAGATTTATTTTTAAACCCAGGAGTTGTCAGTCAAATTGCTGGGTGCTGTATGATGCACAAACTATTTGCCATGGTGCAAGATTACCTTATTGTTGTCATCTATCAATATTACTCGATCAAACAACACAATGGGAGAATTTATCTTGGGCCAGATTGTACTTGAACTGGACCATACCTTGCAATCACCCGTCATGGGCTGTTTGAAGTCACATTCACTGTCTGCAATTACATGGCTCCGACTCGCTCTGCAGTCCTGTTGCTATGGCTGTTCTCAAATCACAGAGTTATATAGCACAGAAGCAGGCCCTTTGGCCCAACTCATCCATGACGACCAAGATGCCTACCTGAGCGAGTCCCATTTGGCTGCATTTGGCCCAGATCCCTCTAAAACTTTCCAATCCGTGTACCTGTATAAATATCTTCCAATCATTGTTAATGTACACACCTCTACCACTTCTTCTGGCAGCTTGTTCCATATATTCACCACCCTGTGTGAAAACCTTTTCCCTCGGGTCCCCATGAAATCTTTCCCCTCTCACCTGAAACCTATGCCCTCTAGTTTTAGACTCCCTTACCCTGGGATCTTGTGGGATACTGAGCATTCTGTCAATGTAGACTGAGCCTTCAGTGGTGGAAACTGAGGCTCCACCTCTCAGTCCGCCTTGATGGCCTGTTGACAGATGTTGTCAAAGCCTTCTCCATTATTTCTAGACCTCTCCAATGTTCAGAATGAATTTAAATACATTTGAACAAATTAACTTGAAAAAAGTAATAAAAATTTACAAAATAAATTAATTTTAAAGCTCATTCTCTTTGGAAACAGTGGCAAAAGGTGTATACGGGCAATTAACTGGAGCCACTGCTGCAGTGGCCAGAAATGTGGGAACCAATGTGTACATCGCAAGCTTCCATAAACAGCAAGATCACGACAACGATGATTAATTCTGAAAAAAAAATTAATCACAATCTCTGTGAGTAAAGTGGTACTAAGAGATGTTGAACTGAGTTTCCATCAAAGTTGTCAGGTGGGTATGAAACAGCAAGGAAGTTTTCTACAAAGCCCCAGTCAATACATACACCAACAGCATTAAAATTGTCATTGTCTCATTGTCCATCACGCAACATCATCCGCGATTCCCCATGTGAAGTGTCAGTGGTTTGAGGCAGGAAGACCACTCAAGGTCAGAGTGCTTTCATCTGGTCACAGAGAGTCAGGATGAGCATAAGTGAAGTCAGCAGGAGTATGAAATTCTGCTTGCATGCCTGTCCAGAGTGTCTAAACGTGTAGGTCGCATCTCAGGCAGACAGCGCAGTGTTTGGTGCAGGAGACAAAACTGATGGGCGGAGGAGGAATGTGCCTTGAGCATTACCCAACAAGATGATGGATAACTTATTAAAATAACCCCTTACAGCACGCTCCTGATTCTGTAAAAATGATGAGTGCTGTCAGACAACATCATGCTGAATTAGGACACATTAATTTTTTTTTAGCTTAATAATACCCATTTGTGCTCTTACTGACCTGCACACACCATCTGCCAGCTTCTAAATATATACCCATCACAACCAATGAAAGCTATGTCCATTTACATGTCCCAAAAGATTGTTCGGCATTTACCGTCACTTTATTGAAAATACCCTCAACTCAAAGTCTAACAAAATCTGAAGTAAGGGAATTTTATGGAAACATGTCATGCAGAGGGAAGCATCCTGCCTGTTCCGTCTGTTTCATCCAGTTAATCCCAATCTCTGCATCATTCCAATTTTCCAGTCTTTCTGCCCTGTTTACCATGTACAAAATGCACTGCAGCTACTTATAGAGTCATACAGTACAGAAACAGGCCTTTCGGCCTAACTCATCCATGCTAACCAAGATGTCTATCTGAGCTAGTCCCAACTGTCTGCATTTGGCCCAGATCCCTCAAAACCTTTTCTATCCATGTGCCCGTCCAAATGTCTTTTGAATGTTGTTATTGTACCCGCCTCAACCATTTCTTCTGGCAGCTCATTCCATATGTGCACCACCCTCTGTGTGAAGAAGTTGTCCCTCAAGTTCTTTTTAAACCTTAACCTATGTCCTCTAATTTTTGATTTCCTTTCCCAGACCGTGTGTATTCTCACTATCTATGCCCCTCATGATTTTATACGCCTCTGTAAGGTCACTTCTCTGTCTCCTAATTGGAATTGGTTTATTATTGTCACATGTACTGAGGTACAGTGAAAAACTTGTCTTGCATTCATTCATACAGATCAATTCATTGCATAGTGCATCGAGGTAGCACAAGGTAAAACAATAATGCAATGCAGAATAAAGTGTAACAGCTACAGAGAAAGTGTAGCGCAGGTAGACAATAAGGTGCAAGGCCATAACAAGGTAGATTGTGAGGTCAAGTGTCCATCTTATCATATGGGGTGACTGTTCAATTGTTATAAAGCAGCAGGATGAAAGCTGTCCTTGAGCCTAGTGGTACGTGCTGAAAAAAGTCCCAGCCTATACAATCTCTCCCTACAACTCAGGCCTTTGAGTCCTGGCCACATTCACGTTTGGTGACTTAAATTTAAAGAAAAGTAATTTTCAAAAAATTTAAAGGAACATCTTCCTCTGGCAGCTCGCTGAGGCTACTCTGCAGCACCTCCCAGACTCATGCCCTCTGTTGTCCATGAAGGACAGGGGAGGCAGGTGTATGAGAACACTGTCAACAATAGGTTCCCCTTCAGGTCCCATCCCAACTTGGAAATATACTTAATATATTTTAATATATATTTATATTAAGAGGACCTCTTCCTTTCCAGTCCCGATGAAGTGTCCCGACCCGAAACGTCGACTGTCCATTTCCCTCCATAGGTGCTGCCTGATCTGCTGAGTTCCTCCAGTATTTTGTGCGTGTTGCCCCAACAATCAGTGTTGCTTTTTTTGATCCATACTCATTTCCAAGACTTGCAAGCCACAATTTCTAAATTGACACAAACTTCAGAGCATTATAAGCTATGAAGGGGATAGTGATAAGTTGCAGCTGGATGGTAGAATAGGCCAATGTGTGGCAGATGAAGTTTAATGCAGAGAAATGTGTGGTGATGCATTTTGGTAGGAAGAATGAGAAGAGGCAACATAGAATAAATGATACTGCTCTATAAAGGGCGCAGGAACAGAGAGACCTGGGGGTATGAACGCACAAGTTATTGAGAGTTGCCGGGCAGGTTCAGAAAATGGTTAATAATGAACATAGAACATGGAACAGTACAGCACAGGAACAAGCCCTTGGCCCACAATGCTGTGCTGAACTAATTAAGTTAATGACACCTAATTAAACATGCCAAAATAAAAACACAAAACAAATCTTGCATTGGAGGGTCCATTGACAACAAGTACCTTCAGCAGCTGGGGAGAGTACAGAGGAGTTTCACCAAGATGTTACCTGGATTGGAGGAATTTAGTTTTTGTAAGAGATTGGATAGGCTGAGCTTGTTTTCCCAAGAGCGATAAAGGCAGTGGGATGACCTGATGGAGGTGTATAAAATTCCGAGATGCATAGATTTTTCCATGGTATAGAGTGTCAAAATCAAGAATGCATAGTTTTAGGATAAGTGGAAGGAATTTTAAAGGTGAAATGAGGGGAATTTTTTTTTATTCAGAGCACAATGGAACTGTGGAATGCACTGCCAGAAGAGGTGGTGGAGTCAGATACAATCACTATGTTTAAGAGCCATTTAAACAGGCAAGGCATAGAAGGATACAGACCTAATGTGGGCAAATGGGATTAGTGTAGACGGGCAAAATGGTCAGCATGGATGTGATGGACTGAAGGGCCTATGCAACTCTATGACTCCAGCATCTTTAAATGCAACAGTTGCAGACATCTGAGCAACCTCCTTATGTAGCCCTGACAAGTCCTTGAGGCAACATCAGCTGATGAATGACTCTTAGCTCAAGACATATCAACCCTCTGAAAGGACACAACTGCCTGAAACGTGTGCGAAGAAAAATGAAAGCCAAGCATCTCCTTGACATATAACTACCTCGGCAGTAATCTGCGCTTTCTAATTAGTATTTCATCACATCTGCATGGATCCCTTTCATTAATTTCACCACAGCAAGACAAATGCCAGTGTGACAGCAATACCGCATATATGCACTACTCTGTTGTGCTTATAACCTGGCGCACAAAAAGCACAGGGATTAAAAACAGAAATACCCAACAGGTCAGGCAGCACCTGTGGAGGGAAAAGGGTCAGGTTATACTGAGTTCCCCCAGTGGTTCTGATTGGAATCACTGGGGTTCAGGTGTTCAAACAGCCATCAGTCCTGGACTTCTGCAGGACTTACTGACAGATTTGGGATTGCAGTTTGTTGAGATTTCCAGAATTACATTGGAAAATCACCTCTCAGATCCAGGGCAGTTCAGGATTTGAGACCCTATTGATTCTAATATAGTTATTGCAGGTCTATAGAACAAGAGGCAAAGAAAGTTTAATATTTTGTTTTAATTATTTTGCTTTAGTTTGATGTGTTGAATTACTTATGGAGTTTTTGGTTTTTTAGTTGAATTCTTAATTTGTTTTTGCATTTAGTAGCAGCACAGTGGAACAAATGGTAGAGCCACTGACTCACAGCTCCAGCCACCTGGGTTCAATCCTCACGTTGGGTGCTGTCCGTGTGGAGCTTGCATGTTCTCCCTGTGAATGCATGGATTTTCTCAGGGTGCTCTGGTTTCCTCCCACAACTCAAGGATGTGTGGGTTGGTAGGATAATTCACTCCCGTAAATGCGTAAACAAATCCTCCAAATGTGCATGTGAGTGTGAATCCGGCGGAAGCTGATGGGGATCTGGGGAGAATAAAATGGGATTCATATTGGATTAGTGTTAATGTGTGTTTAATAGTTGGCATGGACTTGATGGGCTGAAGGGTCTGTTTCCGTGCTGTATAACTCTATAAATAATTTCTAATTTTTAAAAAATTGAAGAATCTTTAAATGTGTTTTGAATACAGACGTGTTCAACAATTGGTATTGTTATTGGTTTATTATTGTCACTTGAACAGTGAAAAACTTGTCTTGCATACCATTCGTACAGATCAATTCATTACACAGTGCATGGAGGTACTACGGGGTAATTGTTAAGACCAGTGAAAGTTTCACAGCCATGAAAGCACTGCCCTCAGTTTTGTTCTTGTGTCAAGGACTGTCAAGGGTGCTCCAGGCAGGGACGAGGTCTCTGTGTTTCACCAGTTATCACCATGCACACAACATGTTGGTCTCCTGGACACAGAGGGACAACTGTCAATGGGATCCAGGGTAAGCACAGACACGGGAAGACAGGAGGCAGTGATTCCTGGTGGTAGTGCAGTCTGGCATGATCAGGTCGAAAGAATCATCATTTCAGGTCAATGACCTCCCACCCAAATCCGTCACAAAACTCATGACCGGTCAGTTCTACCCTACAAGTTCTATATTTGTGGTGGGTCTTGTACTCTGCATTTAAAATTCATCCCATCAAAGTCAATGGAAGCGAATTTCTGAAGCAGAAGTAGTATGTGCTTTTGCTACTGTTTAGCACATTTAGCATGACTGACCAGGGGTGAATTTCTCTGCACTTACTTTGGTCTCTCTCATTATAGGTTGTGACTGATCAATATTTCCTCTTGTTTATTTCAGCTCTGCAGTATTTTTGTTTCATTCTGCACAGGGTTCATTTTGAGAGCCAACAGCACCTCCTCATCCGTTTCTCACACATTTTCACATCCCCCTTTCCCTTCCACTTCCTCCGTGCCCCAGGCCATGTATTATACCCAGGCTGAAGGACGAGACATGTACCAAGGTCACAGATCATCAAAGCCATCTGAAACCACCTGCAAGGAATATGCATGGCAGCTGTTTGTATTATTCCTGGCTTGGCTCAGTATCGAGGACTAAGACAGACTTCCAAAAGCTCAAGTGTATAGGAAATGACACATTTATAGTCTCAAAATGCAGCCTAATTACTGCTCAATTTGGCTCTCGTTTTCTGTAATGTGCACCTTCTCTAACTGAAGCATAAATCTATTCTTCCCCATCCGGTTTATTTCCTTGCAAAGAATAATTATTTCCAGAAATGAATTGCTGATGCATTAAAGGAGTTTAGTGTAATTTGTGCAGCCATTACAAAAGTAAGTAATCTTCTGGTAAAAGTGTAAGTAATGGAGACACAAGAGACTGCAGATGCTGGAATCCAGAGCAAACTGCTGGAGGAGCTCAGCAGCTTGAGCAGCATCTGTGGGAAGAAAGGAACTGTTGACGTTTTACAGGGGTCACTCGATCCTTTCCTAATGCAGGGTCTCGATCGGAAATGTCTACAATTCCTGTCCCGCCTGACAGATGCTGCTCGATCTGCTGAGTTCCACCAGCAGTTTTTTTATTACATAAGTAACGTAGTTTATTGAGTAAAAATACTCCAAAATAAAGTTACTTCCTTAGGGTTTTAAACTTTTCAGGTTGCAAACCTATTCTTTGTTCATCTTTATTATGCTTACTCATTCACAGAGGTCACTCCCAGGGACAGCATTTATTGGCTACATCTTATTGCCTTGAAATAGTGAGGGGTAGCCCTCTTGAACCACTTGTAGTAGCTTGTTACATATGAACGGCAACTCTAGAGGTTGTGGCTGTGGGATCACTTACAGGTCAGGCCAGGTAAGGGCAGCGGATTTCTCTCTCTAAAGTGAACCCAACGATACTCTAATTATATAATCATTGTTCCTGATACTCGCACTTTAATCGCAGTTTTGTCACAAATTGAATTCGGTGATTGGTTACTTATTGTCACGTGTACCAAGATACAGTGAAAAACTTTGTTTTGCACGCCACCCATACAGATCTTTCTAAAACATAAATATGTCAAGGTAGTACAAAGGGAAAAGCAATAACAGAATGCAAAATGTAGTGTTTCAGTTGCAGTTACAGACTAAGTCACAGCCTCAGAATAAAAGGACGTCTCTTTAGAACAGAGATGAGGAGGAATTTCTTCAGCCAGAGGGTGGTGAATCTGCAGAATTCATTGCCACAGATGGCTGTGGAGGCCAAGTCTTTGGGTATATTTAAAGAGGAGATTGATAGGTTCTTGATTAGTAAGGGTGTCAAAGGTTAGGGGGAGAAGGCAGGAGAAATGGGTTGAGACAGAACAATAAGTCAGCCATAATCGAATGGCGGAGCAGACTTGATGGGCCAAATAGCCTAATTCTGCTCCTCTGTCTTATGGTCTTATTGCCTTATGGTTACAGAGAAGTACAGTGCAGGGAGCTAATAAGGTGCAAAGGCCACAAAGAGGTAGATCAAGAGATCAAGAGTTTATCTTTATTGTACAAAAAGTCCATTCAAGAGTCTGATAATAGCAGGATAAAAAACTGTCCTTGAGCCTGGATGGTGCATGTTTTCAAGCCTTTGTATCTTCTGCCCAATGGAAGGGGGTTGAGGAGAGAATGACTGGGGTGGGGGGGGGGGGGTCTTTAATTATGTTGGCTGCTTTCCCCAGGCATTACCAATTAATTGTTCCTGACACTTGCACTTTAATAGCAGCTTTGTCACCAATTAAATTTGCAGAAACATCGTGTCATACCAAGCAGGTCTCATTTCCCTTGAGAAAAGAAGACTGAGGAATGAATGACCAAACTGAGGTCTTTCAGATGATAAGTTTTGAAAGAATGGAAGCAGAATGTGTCCACTGGCTGGGAAAAGTAGAACCAGAGGCCATTGATATAACATGGTGCACAGGAAATCCAGTGGGAAATTCAGAAGGAATTTCTTAACCCGAAGAGCAGCATGAATGTAGAACTCAATACCACACAGGGTGGTTGAAGTGAACAGTACAAATGTATTTGGGGGGAGACTTAACAAGCATATGCAGAAGAAGGAATCAACAGGTCAAGCCAGGATACTTAAGTGAGAAAAGACAGGAAGATGCTTGAGTAGAGCATCCATGGTTGGACTGATTGGCCTGTTTCTGTGTTGTACATCCTTTGTAATCCTACGCAGGCTGATTTAATCTCATGTCTTGCATCTGTACTCTGGACCACATCAATCTCATAACAAAGATACTGCACAATTTCCACACCAATAAAGTACAAAAGTAATTTTTTTCAAACGGCTGAACATAAGTTAAAAAAAAATTGACAGTATGTTCAAGGACAAACGTCTGCAAGAAGATTTCCAATATTAACAAAATATCTATATCATAAGAATAGGATATCAGTCCTCCCTGATTCAGTGTCATCGTATCTTGTCTCCTTAGATTGCAGGAGGCAGTCTTGTACTAAATTGCCTCTGGAGTGCGTGGCTGTTGAGATCAGTACCTGATTCTGAGAGGTCTCAATGTTGCTTGGATTGCATGCTGACCAAGAAAAGCAAAACTCTCTGACTGCATGTAAAGGTTGTGAGGCCAGGCCTCAGTTAAACATCTGCATGTATCTGCCAGAGTTGATGAGACATTCAAAAAATGCTACAAAGTTTGTGCTACATGTCATTACTATGCAGTGGGTGAAGAGGTGAACACAAGGACCTCACTTGTTAGAATGCCCCGTCAAATCATCAGCTTTGTTCCCTGCCTTTCCTTTCACAGTGATGTGAAAACTACAACATAACCTATACAAACAGTCTTGGTAGTACTGGACATTCTTTTCAGCAGTCTGAACTGTTGACAAGTGACTCATGTTTGCACGTATCTACCACAAAGACATGCCCATAATATCTGGTGTGATTTGTGGATTTTATGCAGATTACTGAAGATGGAGTGTCAACAACATTTTACATAAGGCAATCTCTTTTCAGTTTTACTGTCTTGCCACTTATTTGATTGTAACCAGCGACTAAGATCATGTTTTTGTAAACTCTGCCATTATAAATCAAAATCTCTTTATCCTTTCACCACTCTGTAAGAATGATTGAGTTAACACACTGAGTTAACACTCTCCTTGTTTTCATACTATTTGCCTAACATTTATCAGTGCTAAATTTTATCTATGTGCCGTTATATTGTAGTTAGATCCTATGTTAAAAACCACATGGTTAAACGCGCACTGATATCATGCATCATTTAACACATTTGTCAGTGCTGTGTAGTCCACCAGGAGTCAGGTAGGAATTCTGTTTTCTTTTATTCATGTAACTGCCAAAAACACACACTCTAATTATCCTGGCAATAATCTGGGGACTTCTGATAATTAATAAGGTCAGTCACTGTGCTTTGATTCAATCTAACTACACTTGAACATGGTTTTCGCTTTTCAGCTACTGTAATGGACTCCAGCACATTAAGTTCAACAGGGCTATTTGCAAACTCCTTCAGACAAAAAAAGCTTCCTGACCACTCAAATTCTGTCCAATATCTTCACAGCTCAACTGTGAGGTCCCTGCCTGCAAGACATCATTCAAGATGCTTAAACACATCCAAATGATAGATCAGAGGAAGATCCAGTGACAGAGGAATATTGTTAGCAACATTGTTCCTCTGTCACTGGATGGGATGAAAAAGACCACCATTTCATACCGTGGCTGCAATACGTTCAATCTACAAGATCTACAGGACATGAAAACAAAAAAAAAAGCTGCAGATGCTGGAAATCTGAAATAAAAACAGAAAATGCTGGAAACACTCAGCAGGTCAGGCAACATCTGTGGAAACAGAAACTATTAATGTCTCGGGCTTGAGACACTTCATCAGATCCAAGGAATAACTGGCACAACTCAACCAAGATTGGCCCAATATAGTCACATTCCCTGTGACTTTTCCCATTAAGTTATTTTCTCTTCCATGGTAAACACCAGAGTGCAATATGCATTGTCATGTCTTCATCTTTGCTTTGTCAGAATTGTAGAATTGCCCATCTAAATCCAATGGGAGATGGCTAACACTGTGAGGATTGATGTCTGACCATCTCCCAAGCAAAGCATTTTTAGCAACGTGCTTTATTTGATATAAAACAATTTTTGGTTATCATTTACCTACAAGTGAACACAATGTGTTTACAAGTACTTAGAAAAACTTGTGTGTGTGAATAGTGAATTTATATCTTGAATTGTACAAAGGATTATAATGTCATGAGAAACAAAGGACTGCAGATGTTGGAAGCCAGATGAAAAACACGATGTTGCTGGAGGAACTCAGCAGGCCAGGCAGCATCCGTGGAGAAAAGCAGGCAGTCAACGTTTCAGGTCAGGACCCTTCTTCAGGACTGAAGATAGGAAAAGGGGAAGCCCAATATTTGGAGGGAAAGGCAGAGCAGTGATAGGTGGACAAAAGAGGGGAGGCTGGGTGGGCACAGGGTGGTGATAGGTAGATGCAGGTGAGAGACAGTGATAGGCAGGTGCAGGGGAGGAGGGGAGAGCAGATCCACTGAGGGATGTGTTAAAGGTAAGAAGAGAGAGAAAAAAAAGAGGCTAGGAAATGGAAGAAGAGAAGAACCATGGTGGGTGGGGTGGGGGGGGGAGTTTTGTGGGGAAGGGTGGGTGGGAATTCCCTGAAGTGGGAGAATTCAATGTTCATGCCATTAGGCTGCAAGATTCCAAGACGGAAAATGAGGTGCTGTTCCTGCAGTTTGCGCTTGGAATTCTTCTGGCAGTGGAGGAGGCCAAGGACTGACATATCAGTGATAGTGTGGGAGGGGGGAGTTGAAGTGACTGGCAATGGGGAGATGCAGATCGCAGTTACGGTCAAATTCCATTCTTAAGTATTTTTTCTCATATGAATATTCATTGCAGTGAAAAGGAGCTTTGCATTCAACTACTCAACAATTGCATTATAATCTTACAGAGCCTTGTAATTACAAAAACAATTTAACCAGTCATACTTTTAACACACGTAAAATGTAACAGAAATGTCAAGCAAGACGATCTATTAACACTGCTTTGAGAAGAAAAAATCTTCAAACTTTGCTATTTTGCTGCATTAATAAAATGGATAAAGAACATTTGACTTTGCACTGGTGAATTTCTCATAATGCACCAGAAATCAAAGATAGCATATTTTCTACAGTCTGTTAAAAAGAGCTCCAGGCATGTAATCATACATACTTTGAGTGCTAAATTATAAAATCAGTAATACTGCTCATCTAACATCATCATCCAGGACCTATCAATGTTCTCTGCAAATCCAATTAAGATGGCAAACAATATTCAGGGAAATAGAAGTTAACTGTGTCCTGGAATGAAACCATTTCAACATTAGAGTCAGGTGCCTTAAACAGAATTATACAAATAGCAATCAATGCACGTCCGTGCACTGAATGTAATGGAAGCCTAATCGCTAGGTATGAAACTAAAGACATACTGATCCAGCACTCAGTCATTATTCCAATGAAAGTGAAATGGACAGATACTTCCACCCAATTATTTAGCACTTATTAGTTCGGGCTGTTTGGTGGATTCTCACAATGTGTTGCAATGGATTGACAACTCCTTCCAATGCAAATGTGGAAAAGATTTGCAAAGAACTGTATGACCCACTGAGACTTTTGGTCTGCAATGCACAAGAAAACAAATCCCATTTTTTTTCAGAAGTGAGGGAGAAGAGCATAATTCCTGCCTTAACATTGCTGGTGGCAAAAAAAAATTATGACCTCTTGTCAGTTTGACTTCCACTGTGCTGTAATCAGTGGGGAATACCGGGCCCTTCTCACACTTGATACAACTGTTGGTGACTTGTGGTACACTGTTTCTGCCCAAGATGGTTGAAATTATTTGTTTAAGCATTTATTAATGCCTTGGCCAATAAATCATCACAGAAAATATTAGTGCCCTGCTGATTAACACTTCAAAAATCTTGATGGTGGCAAGGATTATCGTTAAATCCTATGTTAAAAACCACATGGGTAAACACACACTGATATCATGTATCCTTTAACACATTTATCAGTGCTGTGTAGTCCACCAGGAGTCAGGTAGAAATTCTGTTTTCTTTTACTCATGTAAAGTATAGACATTTTTCTGCAAAAAAAAATCAGAGAAAATTTGGATAAAGAACTAGCTCTTTCAATTCAAAATTCAGCAAGTCTGTCCCTTCAATATTAATGGAAAAGTCCACTAATAATAGTCCACTAAGTATAGACATTTTTCTGCAAAAAAAAATCAGAGAAAATTTGGATAAAGAACTAGCTCTCTCAATTCAAAATTGAGCAAGTCTGTCCCTTCAATATTAATGGAAAAGTCCACTAATAAGTCATGCTTAATGTCAATGGTTGGATGAGGCTTCAGGAGGGGCTGATATGCAGATATTGATCTATCTACCATCCATATCATATCCATTCAATTCCCACAGTGATGTGCAGAAAGATTCTGCGTTCCTTTTGCTTTTGAGGTCTCGGACTCCTAATTCCAAGCTGATTTTTCAAAATAACATTTGATTACAGCCTTAGGTTTTGAGAAAGATGATTCAAGAGAAAATCTGAAAATTCTTTTATGTTTTCAGGAACAACATTTAGCCAGTTCTGTATTGTTACCTTGCCTTCAAAGCTGCATCTGGGATTATCGTAACTGAGTGGTGTTTAGTGCTGTTAATTAATCAAAGGTGTCAAGTCTCACTGCCAAATAGTAAATCACCAATTACTTCCAGTCCAGATGGATGAAAGTAAGTTAACTTATGATACAGTACCACCTTTTAAAATGCTATGTGCGTGTATAATTCAAGCAATGCTTAATACTTTTTGACACAAATACTTTGCAACAAACGAGAAATGTACATGGCATAAAACACTTTAGTCGACAAAATGATGGCAATATTTTATAAGCAACATAGGAGTTGTGCAACTTTGCTATGATGACGAAGATGTACTGGAGAGGGCAGGAACATAAGAAACTTTGATTCATATGGCACCTTTCATAAAAGAAACTCCACAGTCTTTCAGAAAGCAAAGAATTGGGTTCTAAACCATTACCAGGACAGGGAAGCAACCAAAGGCAGGGAAAGATTTTTCATTTTGTCCAACTTTTCGATTACTTGGGTCATGCTTGTCAGCAAAACCATAAGTTCTGTGGAAAGCACTGTGCAGTGTGGCCAGAGGCAACCTGAGAGAGTGGTTGATTTATGTCAATATAGGGAGTCCTGTATTTCCATACTGTATCACAGATTGGTTAAAACGTGATTAATGGATTAGGGAATACTATTTGCATTACCTGGGCCACACTGTTTATGGTAGGATTGCAATTGGGAAAACCTGTTTTAAACCTGAGCTTTGAAGGCAACTATAGCCTGTTCTGCTATAACACGACCTTCTATAACTCAATGCTTCTAAGGAACGTAACTACTGCTTTACAACAGAACTACCTATATAATTATTCATCAGTTGAAACTCCAGCATAGTATTTATCTATTGATTGATATTGCAGGTTGGAAACAAATGCACAACAAAAAGAAAACATTAAAAGAATCAAAGGCCATGTGCATTGTGATCCTGGCTCAGTTAGCTCTGAGCATCCTTGTGCAATAGACACTGCTAAATAATTGTGTCTATGTTGTCCCATACCATCTTGAAGTCTATTATCTAGAGTACCTTCTGGTAACAAAAAGACATCGCTATCCAAAATGTTTCATCTCCTGCTTGACCTGCCAACTGTTCCCAATGTTTACTTTCTACATAATCATTACTCTGACAGCAATCTAGTCAACATCAAAGCATTCAGGCGTTCAAAGAAAAGGAAAACTGCTGGGGTCCCAACCCAATTATCTCTGAAAAGTCTCCAGGGCTCCTAAATCACAGCCCAGAGGCTCGGCAGAGCTCTGCTAAAAGCAGGGCATAGGAAACCATTCAAATCTGTAGGATAATAGCAGCATCAGTTTTAAAGCAGAAAGGTTGTTGATTCTCCAATTCAGTGCTTTTGTACTAAAACAAAATGTAGGACATAATTCTACAGGACCCCTTCAATATGTCCCTAAGAACTTCAAAGCTTTCAAAATTACTTTTGAAAGGTCTTCACTACTGTGATGTCCGAATCACGGCAACCAACTTGCACACAGCAAACTCTGTAAAAACAACAAGGTGATAACTGCAGACACAGGAGATTCTGCAGATGCTGGAATCTGGAGCAACACACACAAAAGCTGCTGGAGGAACTCAGCAGGTCAGGCAGCGTCTATGGAGAGAAATCAAGAGTCCTCATTTCGGGTTGAGACCCCTCTCTCACCTGGACTCGCCTATCATCTGCCTGCGTGTGCTTCTCCCCCTCCCTTATTCTGGCTTCTGCCTTCTTCCTTTCCAGTCCTGATGAAGGGTCTCATCATGTTACAACTTTACAAAAAACATTGATTCGACCACACCTAGAATGCAGTGTGCAGTTCTGGTTGCCACACTATAGGAAGGATTTGTGTGGGCTGGAGAGTGTGCAGAGGAGACCCACCAGAATGTTGAGCAAAAAGAACAAACTGCTGCGGAACTCAGCAGAACAGACAGCATCTATAGAGGGAAATGGACAGTCAACGTTTCAGGTTGAGACCCATAATCTGTTGAAGAGTCTCATACCAAAACGTCTGTTTGCTTTTTGCTCCAGATTCCAGCATCTGCAGAATGTTGCCTGGATTGGATTATTTCAGTTATAAAGAGAGACTGGATAAGCTGGGGTTTCCCTGCAGCGGGGAGGCTGAGGAGGGACCTGATAAAGGTATTTAAAAAAACGAGGATAGATAGGGAAGATAGCACAAATCTTCTTCCCACGATGGGGGTGTGTCAGGCAAGAGTACATAGGTTCAAGATATGCGGGAAAAAGTTTAGAGGGAATCTGATGGGGAATTTTTTCACACAGAAGGTGACTGGGATTTGGAATATGTTTCCTGAGGAGTTTGTGGAGGCAGATAACTCTCACAACATTTAAGAAGCAAATAGCCAAGCACTTGAATCGCCAAGGTGTAGAAGACAGCAGACCTAATGTGAGTAAATGGGATTAGTGTAGATTGGTACAATGGGTGCCGTGGACGTGATGGGTTGAAGGGTCTGCTTCTGTGCTGTACAACTCCATGTGTATTAACATTGACAAGATCACAGGGGATAAACATCTTGCTCTTCTACAAGATAGTGTCCTGCAGTTCTTACTCATTATTCCACTGAACCAGAAGCCTAGCATTTTACTGTCAGCATAAAAGTGTAAAGCATTTGTAAAAAATTATCCAAAAGTGATTGCAACAGTTTAAAGGTTAAGATAAGATTTTGCTTTCAAAAAAGTAAAGCAACTAGAACTGAATTAAAGTTGAAGCTCAGGAGGAAATCTCTTAGGGAGAGGATCTGAGAAAAGTCTGCCCATTACAAAGTGCACATTTGGACAAACTAACTGTGAAATAGGTGAGGAATGTAAAAGTCTGAGATATCTTGTGACACATATTGAACTAACAGCGATGGGTGTTACAGCTAAATAATGATTTCACAAGAAGTCCTGCACTGGATGTACAGCAAGCATTAGATCTGTGTTCAAAGGGGAAGGCAGTATAGGCATGTGATGAGAATTGAGCACATTCCATTTTGAATGTTCTGAAGTCAGTGCCAATCTTCATTCATCAACTTGTCAGATTTCATCAATGTGGGTGAGATTCTGTAACTGAATTACAGACAAGGAAAGATAAATGAATGGGTCATCTGCCATTTGGCAGTAAAAGGAAGTAATGGATAACAGTGTAAGAAAACAAATCTATTTTATGTGACATCACTAAAAAATTGATTCCTGGAAACACACTGTAGCAAAACGCATCCACGTCATATTAATTATTTATACAAACAATGTACCTTGCCGGTACATAAACTTAGGAATGTTGAGTTATCCAGGGGTCTATGTCTTTCAAATCTTGGGCAGTTCTATTCCTGAAACTTCAGGGAAATGATGATGTCATTACTTGTTGTCTAATTCCTGACGTACAAGAACTGAGGGGTTATGCACAACGGGAAAGACTGAATCGTGCGTGACTCTTTTCTCTTGACCTGAAAGAGGCTTTTACAGTTATGGATAGATACAATAAGGAAGGTATAAGAATACGTTCACTGATGAGAGAGACCAAAGCTGGGGTTCATAATGATAAAGCAGTTACTAGTAACTACATAATTACAGTAGGGAATTCAGGAGACACTTCTAGAGGAGAGCAAGGAAGCGGGACATTGCCACAGTGAGTGATTGAGGGGAACAACATGGATACATTCAAGGGATTCCAGGTAAGTGAATGAGTAAGAGAGGATTGAAAGGAGGTTCTGAAGCAGGAAGGTGAAGAGGTGTGGAAGGAGGCACTTTGGGCATGAACTCCACCATTGACTGGTTGAATCAAATGGCTTGTTCCTGGGCTACTCGTGGGACCTTGCTGTGCACCAGCTGGCCCCTTGCCTTCTCTGTGCAACAGTGCAACTTTGGAAGTTCTCAGATAGAAGGAATTGCTGGAAGTACTCAAGAAGTCAGCAGCATTTGTGGAGGAATAAATTAAGCTTAAGTTTTAGGTCAGAATCATGAAAAGTTAGAAACAAATCAAATTTGAAGTTGCTAAAGAAGAGGAAAGAATGAAGAGGACAAAAGCGGACTCTGTGATAGAGTGGACACCAAGAGAGTTTGAATGAAAAAAAAAGTTGCAAGTTTGATACCAATTCCTCCAGCTCTCCAATCCAACAGATGTCCCTTTTTGCTCTCTCTATCTCTCCTCTTTTCTTTGAAAATTAAAACTGGTTTTTACCTCAACCTTTTCCCTGTTCTGATGGAAGGTCATCGACCTCAAACGTTAACTCTCTTTCTCTCTCCACAAATGCTGCCTGACCTACTGAGTACTTCCAGCGTTTCTCATTTATTTCCAGCATCTGCGACATTTTATTTCAGGAAGTTTCCATTGGCTAAAGAGTCATTCAGAGTGCCCAGAAGTCACAAATTGTGTCATACACAGGCATAGTTTTCTTGTCTTTCCAGACCAAGACTTTCCCTTCAACTGCCACCTAAAACAGGTAATCCATCCTGTTATCCCGTTGCTGCTTTATAGGATATTTTGCACCTTGGGACATTCTAAGGTTGGTGATGGCTACATATCAGTTCCAGTCTTTTCTCCATAGCTTAAATTGTGAAGAGCTTTAAATATAAAAGCTTAAATAGAAATGTTTGTGATAATATCTCAGTGTTTTAAATCATTGATGTTATTGACATACATTTTTATAGATTGTTGGTACAACTAAAATAGTAATCACAGAAAATGCTGAAAACATTCAGCAGATCAGACAGCATCTGTAGAAAGAGAAACAGATTGAAGACCGTTTGTCTGATGACCAAAATGTTCACTCTCTTTCTATCACTGCTGAGCGTTGCTGAGTTTTTTTCAGCAGTTTCTAATTTTGTTTCAGATTTCAGCAGTTTCTATTTTTGTTTCACGTTTCCAGCACATTTTTTTAAAATAGGCACAATTTTCTGTTTTTATTTATGATGATGAATGAAGCCAAGAGCAATGCTAACTGCAAAGAACTACTGCAGCAGAAATACGGAACATAAAGGCCAACTACCGGGTTTCAGATGAGCTGGAACGGTGTTAAGTTTGAAACAGACAGATATCCAGGGACAAAGCATTAATTAAATCTACAAAGACTGTACTAGAGGGGCATGATTCAAGAAACAGAATATTAATTAAATCAACACAGAATGTGCTAATGAGGGATGGTTGTAATGAAACATGTATAAATTAAGTAGAACACAAATTAAGTGGAAGAGAATAAAAGAGGGGTTGAAATATCCAAAGACCCTCATCACTGGAGCAAGGACGTTTGGCAACGTGCAAGATTTGTTAGTTAAAAGTAACTCAGCCTGAGAAAGAAGAGAAGAAGCTGGTAAGAAATTAAAAGTGAAGATGTACACTTGAATGCAGGGTATGATTCTTTAGGAGACTGTTATCGCAAAAGATCAAAGAGAAAGAGTGCAAGAGGCAGCACGGTAACACAGCGGTCAGCGTAACGCTATTACAGCGCCAGCGACTGGGGTTCAGTTCCCGCCGCTGCCTGTAAGGAGTTTGTACGTTCTCCCCGTGACTGCATGGGCTTCCTCTGGGTGCTCCGGTTTCCTCCCACATTCCAAAGACGTACGGGTTAGGAGCTGTGGGCATGCTATGTTGGCGTCGGAAGCGTGGCGACACTTGCGGGCTGCTCCCAGCACATTCTTAGCAACGCAGAAAGACGTATTTCACTGTGAGTTTCGACGTACATGTGACAAATAAATATCTTATCTTTTTATCTTTATAAATATATGAAGGCAGCCCAAGGAAGAGAGCAAGAACAACCTAAAGCCACAGCTGACAGGACACAGGAGAGTAAAAGAGACCTTACCTCAATACCTCAGAGGGCAAAGCTCCAAAGCTTTAAGTAAGATACAATGACCATCATATTTGTTCATTATTTTTTTTTGTACTGGATGCAATGCAATATATATATTGTGCTTATTACCAATATGCTTTCACCTATCATGTTTAGGGCAGTCATAAATAAGTCTCTTCAGTTACATAAATTCTAACAACTAAGGTATTTTTTTTAAACTAGAGCCAGCCAAATTTTATGTTTTTCTTTCCTGACCAATATTTTTCCTTCAATTGCCTCATAAGACAGATGACCAGTCCAGTTCATTCATTGCTACTTGCATGACCAACATTTTGCACCCTGGGCCATCCTGAGGTCAGGATGGCACCATACCAATCCAAGTTTTTCTCTAAGTGAATAAAACTGAGCACAGGCACTTTTCAATGAACCATATTAAGGACTGACTATTTTTTTTCTGTACATTTTGTTTTGATATTCCCAGACCTTAAGCTTCATGAACAAAAATGTACAAAGATAACCTAACTTTCACCACACACAATACTGATTACAAAATCCTCACTAGGCTTTTGCAATGTTCAGCACCGCACTCATGATCGTACATGTGTTGCTGGTGACATTTATTGGAACTGCAGTGTTATTTTCACTGAATTAGTGGATCTAGTTTGCCAAAAAGAATTTTTAAGCACACCATTGTGTCAAGTCATTAGGAAACTATTCAATGGAGGAACCAGCATGAATAATCAGTTCAGATGTCAAAATGATCATTGGATGTCACAACTGCTCTTCCTGAAGGGGAAAGAGTTTGTTTGCAAGTGTATATATATATGTAGAGTCATAGAGTGGTACAGCACGGAAACAGGCCCTTTGGCCCAACTCGTCCATGGTACCCACCAAGCTGGTCCCATTTGCCCATGTTTGGCCCATATCCCTCTAAACCCCTCCTATCCATGTACTTATCCAAATGCCTTTTATCTAAATGACATCCAAATTCCTCTGTTTGTGTGTTTAGAGTAAAATTCCAAAAATCTGCAGTCTGATTGCTCAGAAATCCAGATGTTTTGGCATCTGGCTCACCTGGTGCTGATGCCTGCACTCCCTTCAACACACCAGGGCCCGGGATCCTGCATTCCCTTCAACACACCAATATCCTGGTTCCCACATTCTCTTTAAGCACGTTTCCCATGCTCCATTTACACCTACTGGGTTCAGGGGAAAATATGTTATAGCAGTGTGTAACATCTAAAGAAAAAGTGAATCAAGTGTGTTGGAATATCACTTGGAATAACGTCCAATAGTCGGGAAAATCTATCCATCCAACACCACCCAAGTCTCGAGTGTGTCGGATATACCGAGTTCTACTGTGTATGTGCGCATATATATGTGATTGATTGTGGGTGTAGATAAGAAATATAAGATGTAGGAGCAGGCCATAGTGTTCCTCAAGCTTACTTCACATTCAATATCATGGCTGATCCTTATATCTTGATTACATTAGTGTTCAGAAGCTTGCTGGTCTCAGCCCTGATATTCTCTATAATCAAGTATTCATCGCCCTCTCAGGTAGGGAGTTCCAAAGTATAAAATCCTTTGTGCAGTAACTTGTGCAGTAATTTCCCAGCTCAACTGGAAGTGGTCAATCCCTCATCCTGAGACTTGCCACAATCCACTGCCCAACCACCCCCCCCCCCACCCCCACGAACTTCTGTTCTAGACTCTCCAGCCTGAGGACACAGCCTCCCGTCACCCACCCTGTCAACCCCTCTCAGAACCTTGAGTGCCTCAACGAGTTCACATCTTATTCGTCAAGATTCGGAAGAGCATGAGGCAATCTTTCTCAATTTCTCAATGGGATGTGTGACACACAGGAGACTGCAAATGCTGGAATCTGGAACAGCACACAAGAAGTTGGAGCAACTCAGTGGGTCAGGCAGTTCCACTTTATTTCTATATTTCAAATGGTCCAGATGAAGGGTCTCGACCTGAAACGTTGACTGTCCATTTCCCTCCACAGATGCTGCCTGTAACGGGATGTGTGATCTAGAAAGAGGTTGTGAGTCACGCTGTACATAGGTGTGCGCATGTGTGAAGGTGAGTGTGTGTGTGTATGCATTCATCTTCCTATGTTCATACACAGAGCCCCATTCACTGCCATTCAAATGCCAGCACTATGATAAGATGGATTAGTTATCATTAACATTAAAACAGCTTCACGTTAATTCTTTAGGGTCATGGTAAAGGAAAAAAAAAGATGAGGTTATTAAAAATGGCAACAAGGCTTTGCAGATTAATGCACAAAGTATTCACAACAGGGTAGATGAACAAATGGCACAAATAGGGGTAAACTGATATGATTTGACAGCATTTGCAGAGACATGGTTGCAAGAGGATCAAAGGTGGGACCTTAATAGTCAGGGATATTTGATATTAAGTAGGACAAGTGGGAAGCAAAAGGTGGTGGGATAATATTGTTAATAAGAGATGAAATAAGTACAGTAACGATTGATGATTTAGAATCAGGAGATGTTGAGTCCATTTGGATGGAAGTGAAGAACAGAAAGGAAAAAAAATACATCAGTAGCAGCAGTGTACTAACCCCAAACAGTGGTCACACTGTTGGAAATGGTATAAACCAACAAATAATGGCATATGGAACAATTCATAAAGTGCATTTGGGATAGCTTCCAAGAGAAAAAACATTATGGAGTCAACCAATTTTAAATCTGTTGTTGGAAATTTAGAAAGGTTTAATAAATGATCGGAGTAAAAGATCCCCGAGGAAGAAGTGATCATATTATGATAGAATTTTGTTTTCAGTACAAGAGCAAGATATTCAGTAGGAAGCAACTGTGCTTGACTTATTGCATTGGAATGAAGACAGAATTGGCTAAAGTGGACTAAACCAGTAGATTAGCAGGAAAGATGGTGAGCAACTGTAGCACACATTTATGGAGGTAATTCATGATATGCAACAAAAATATACCTCAATAAGGAGGAAAGAGGCTGTGTCCTCAGCCCTCTACTCTACTCCCTATACACTCATAACTGCGCAGCCAGATTCTGCTCAAACTCCATTTACAAGTTTGCAGATGATACCACCGTAGTGGACCATATCTCAAATAACGATGAGTCAGAGTACAGGAAGGAGATAGAGAGCCCAGTGACATGGTATCATGACAACAACCTTTCCCTCAATGTCAGCAAAATAAAAGAGCTGGTCATTGATTTCAGGAAGGGGGGCAGTGCACATGCTCCTGTCGACATCAACGGTGCTGAGGTCGAGAGGTTAGACAGCTTCAAGTTCCTAGGAATGAACATCACCAATAGCCCGTCCTTGTCCAACCACGTAGTCGTCATAGCCAAGAAAGCTCACCAGCGTCTCTACTTCCTCAAGAGACTAAAGAAATTTGGCATGTCCCCTTTGACACTCGCCAATTTTTATAGTTGCACCACAGAAAACATCCTATCCAGATGCAACACGGCTTGATTAGCAACTGCTTTGCCCGTGAACGCAAGAAACTGCAGAGAGTTGTGGACACAGCTCAGCACATCATGGAAACCAGGCTCCCCTCCATGGACTCAAGGATTGGCTAACAGGTAGGAAGTAGCAAGAAGGAGTACTGTAGTGATCAGTGCTGGGATAGCAGCTATTTCCACTATATATCAGTGACTTGGAGGAAGAAGGCAAGGATGCAGACAACACAAAAATAGGTGAGCAGGCAATTTGGGAGGAGGGCAGTTTACAGAGAGACATTGATAGATTAAGTGAGTGGGCAAAAGTTGGCAAGTGGACTGTAATGTGAAAAAATGTGAAATTGTTGACCTTGCAAGGAAGAACAAAAGAATGGCATTATTTCAATGGAGGAAATTTGTAGAAAGCTCCAGCACAAAGCACTTGGGGGTCTTTTTGCATGAAATACAGAAAGATCACAGGGGAATCTTATGAAATGTTTGCTCTTATTTTAAGTGGGTTGGAGGGATTATACAATGAGGAAGGTTATACAGATTGGGACTTTACTCATTGTAATCGAGAAGAATGAGACACAAGAAAAACTGCAGATGCTGGAAGTCTGGAGCAATACACACAAAATGCTGGAGGAACTCAGCAGGTCAGGTAGCATCTATGGAGGGAAATGAACAGTCGACATTTCGGGTCGAGATCCCTCATCAGGACTGGAAAGAAAGAGGGCAGAAGACAGAATAAAAGGGTAAGTGGAGGGGGAGGAGCTGAGTTGGTGGGTGACAGGTGAATCCAGGTGAGGGGGGAAGGTAGATAGGTGGGGGGGGGGGTGGAAGTGAGAATGATGTAAGAAGCTGAGAGGTGATAGGTGGAAGAGGCAAAGGACTGAACAAGATGGAGACTGATAGGAGAAAACAGTAGACCTCTTTCTTTCCAGTCCTGATGAAGGGCCTTGGCCAGAAATGTCAACTGTTCATTTCCCTCCATAGATGCTGCCTGACCCGCTGAGTTCCTCCAGCATTCTGTGTGTGTTGCTGGAAGAATGAGAGATGGTAATATTAAAACATAAAATTCTCAGTGGGCTAGATGGATAAATGCTGAGAGGAGATTTTTCCCTCCCAGAAGAGAGTCCAGAATCAGACGGCATGATCTCAGAACAAGGGGCCACTCATTTAAGACTGAGATGAGAAAGACTTTTTTTTCTCCACGATGGTTGCGCTTCTTTGGAGCTCCCTGCCATGGAGAAATGTGGGAGCGAAATCCTTCTGGCTGATCTTAAGGGAATTAATAAGGGAATCAATTGATAAGGGACTGCAATGGTTCAAGAAGGCAGCTCATCAAAACCTCTCAAGGGCAACTAGGACACAAGAGATTCTGTAGATGCAGGAATCTGGAGCAACACAACACAAAATGCAGGAGGAACTCAGTAGGCTGAGTTCAGACCTGCTGAGTTCCTCCAACATTTTGTGTGTGTTGCAAGGGCATCCAGGGATGGACAATATAATGCTGGCTCAGCCTGTGAAGCCTACATCTATAAACTCAAGGGTATGGGGAAAAGGCGGGAAGGTGGACGAGGAACAGCACATCAGCTATGATCCAAATGAATGATGAAGCAGGCTTGAGTAGCTGAGTGGTCTATTCCTGTTCCCACTTCTAATGGTCCTCCTATTATAAATAAAACCTTTATTTTTAAATCCCCTCTAAATGAAAATAAATGTTGTCAAAGAAACAGAGCAACTTGAGCTGAACTGTAGGACTCTATCCAAAGTACTCTGGATAAGCTTTTGTCTAATATACACCGGAGGTTTTTTTAATCTACTCAAAGCCATCTTTGTATTTTGGTTTAAATGACCCATTACATTTCACAATTATTATATATAAAAAAATCGTTTTCAACAAAGGTATTAAAAGTATCAGCCTGTGACACATCCCATCCATACAATATAGTGAGAGCTGAGTGATTCATCCCAGGCACTTTTCCATAACAAGTGCCTGCCTCATTTGGTAATTGCTTTAAAAAAAGCAAGTTGCATTGACACATTGACTGAGTAGTGGTGTGAGTTCAGAAACAGCTCCTTCACTTCAGATACTGGATTGAAACTCAACCCAGAATCATGGTGTGAAAATCTTTGAATGTTGACTTTGTGACCATGTCTTTTATTTTCATCTACTTAAGACAGGAGAGTAACGTTCAGTGCTACAATGCTGCAGAAATACTGAATGCAGTCCCATGCTAACAGAAACTGTATTGAAATCATTCATTGCAAGTTTGAACAATCTCATTCACAGCCTGTAAGCACTGTCCATTGCATGAAACTACACCTATGTTGCACTAAACTGGTGCGGAAAATGGTACTCTTAAGTTTTCCTTTCACTGTGGTTGAGGCTGAGCATTGAGGTCACTTACAGTGGTCATCACTTGGTCGTTCTTGATTCACAAACACTAGATATTGTCCATTACAGCCTTGTAAACAAAGTGCTTTATTTTTCAACAAAAGTTCACAAAAACAAAGCTTTTGAAAAGTTATTAAGATGTAATGGATCTTATATTCAAGTGCTGAACATTCACGTGTGCACTTGACACAAGAATAAAGAAATGATTGTAAAATTGGAACGGGAGTAAGCCACACAGTCCTTCAAGTCTGCTCTGCCATTTAGTATGAGCTAGCTCAAAACCATAACCACACTCTCCATAGCTCTTGATACCTTTAGCGCTTTGAGGTTTATTTAACTCCTTAAATGCATTCTGCAGCTTCTCCTCTGCAGCTTTCTGTGGTAGAGAATTTCAAAGGTTCACCACCTTCTTCAAACCCCTCCTCATCTCAGTCCTATATGTCTTACTCTATATTCTCAGACAAGACAAAACATCCTCCTCACATTCAGTCTGTCTATTGTAAGTTTCAAACAGATCCACTCTCATTCTTCTAAACTCTTGTGAATACAAACAAAGTCAACTAATCATACCACCATCTTATCAACCAGGAACAAGTCAACCTAATCACACCGCCATCCTACCAACTCAGGAACAATAATTAAGGCTGGTTCAATCACAAATCTATGATTAGAACCATTTAATGCAACAAATGTTCAGATGTTGTTAAACATTGAGGAGTTATCCTAGCACAAAGGGATAGATGGATTGATAGATAGATAGATATTTCTTTATTAGTCACATGTACATCGAAACATACAGTGAAATGCATCTTTTTGCGTTACTGAGAATGTGCTGGGGGCAGCCCGTAAGTGTCACCACTCTTTCGGCGCCAACATAGCACACCCACAGCTCCTAACCCGTACGTCTTTGGAATGTGGGAGGAAACTGGAGCACCCAGAGGAAACCCACGCATACAAGGGGAGAACGTACTAACTCCTTGCAGACAGCAATGGGAATTGAACCCGGATCGCTGGTGCTGTAATAGTATTATGCTAACTACTACACTAAAGTAAAACTAATATAAAAATGACAAAAAAAAACAGCTGAGTTAACTTCTGTCCTCTCAAGCAGTTGTTGACTTTCAGTTGGGTCTCTGCTATGACAATAGTTGAGCATTCTTCCTGTCCTCGTTGCCCATGTGTTCGAAAGGGAAAGATAAAAATGTTTTCTGCTACACTACCTCAATAATGTTGCTGATATCGAATAGATCATGAAGTCATAGAGAGATGCAGCTCCTTTGGCCCATTGAGTCTGTGCTAACCATCAACCAGCCATTTACACAAATCTTACAATAATCCTATTTTATGCTCTCCACATTCTTATCAATTCCCCCTTGGTTTAACCACTCTCCTCAGATTCAGAATCAGGTTTATTATCACTGAAATATGTCATGAAATTTGTTGTTTTTCGGCAGCAGTACAGTGCAAGACATAAAAATTACTATAAGTTATAAAAATAAATAAATGGTGCAAAAGAGGAATAACGAGGTAGTGCTAATGGTTTCATGGACCGTTCAGAAATCTGATGGCAGAGGGGAAGAAGCTGTTCCTAAAACATTGAGTGTGGGTCTTCAGTCACCTGTACCTCCTCCCCGATGGTAGTAACATGAAGAGGGCACATCCCAGATGGTGAGGGTCCTTAATGATGGATCCTGCCTTCTTGAGGCACCGCCTCTTGAAGATGTCCTCAGTGGTGGGGAGGGTTGTGCCAGTAATGGAGCAGGCTGAGTCTACAACCCTCTGCAGCCTCTTTTGATCCTGCACATTGGAGCCTCCATACCAGACAGTGATGCAACCAGTCAGAATGCTCTCCAATGTACATCTGTAGAAATTTGCAAGAATCTTTGGTGACATACCAAATCTCCTAAAACTCCAAAAGAAGTAAAGCCGCTGGTGTGCCTTCTTCATGACTGCATCAGCTTGTTGGACCCAAGATAGATTCTCTGAGATGTTGACACCCAGGAACTTGAAGCTGCTCCCCCTTTCCACCGCTGACCCCTCAATGAATACTGGTGTGTGTTCTCCCAACCTGGCGTTTGAGCTGTGCCTTGCCAACCAGTCATGAGTGTAGAGAGAGTAGAGCAGTGGGCTAAGCCTGCATCCTTGAGGTGCGCCTGTGTTGATTGTCAGTGAGGAGGAGATGTTACTACTGATCTGCACTGACTGTGATCTCCCGATTAGGAAGTCAAGGATCCAGTAGTGCAAGTTACGGTAGCTAATTAACCTTCTAACCTACGTCTTTTGTGACGTGGGAGGAAACTAGAGCATCTGGGAGAAACCCACGTGGTCACAGGGAGTATACGTAAACTCCATACCCTGGTGCTGTGAGGCAGTGGATCTTCCAGCTGCACCACTGTGCTATCCACATACGTCCATGTGTGAGACCTGTCAACTCTGATGTGTGTTCACTTATAACTGTTCACTGGGAAGGCTTTGAAACAAAATGGCCACTTGTTCATAATGTCAGACTCGAGGTGGTTGTGAAATGGACCAATCAAATAACTATGAGAAAAAACAATGGAGAACAGAGAGAGAGAGAAAATACACTGCTTAGCTTTAAGATGATTGAGAAAGCAAACTAATAAACTTTCAGTTAATTTGACTGGGGAAGAGTGGTCTCACATCCCCATCAGAAAAGAATGGCAGTTATCATGCATGTTGAGAGGTTGAAAGCTTAGATGAAATCAACATATTGTAATTCTGCTGTGAGATTCACTCAGGGAGGCAGTAACTAATTTGTCCCTTAGGATTAAATGACAAATGACCCACAACACAGAGGAGCGATCAGTGAAAATGTGAATGATAATCAAAAGAGAAAAAGCACCAACAGCTTTCTAAGCCACATCACAACACGTAAGTTCACTCTGAGACCGAAGATACCTCAGTGAGATCTTATTGTGCTGCTACACATGTTTGTCCTCTGGTCCAACAGAAGAGACTGAAGTATGTCAAAATCAAGATGAGATTATTGATAAAGGACAATTCATCGAGTGGCCTTCCAAAGGTGAATTTGGAGATTTGTCTTTATCTCTATGTCATATTTGCATCTGGTTTAAATGAATTTCAGATTGGACAGAAGCCACATGTTGACTGAGGAAACCCACCTTAATCAGTCTCTTCTTCTCCAACAGTAATACATTGAAATCTTAAAGCTTAAATATGCAAATCCCTGTAATTAGATGGGTTAAGGAGGACTAGTATCTAATACATACATTTAAGTATATATTTCTAATCATGTTTTGCCAAGCAATTGTAAGCTTATGTTCTACTGATATCATAGAATAATTTCCTGCAGAGTAATTAGATTGTCTTTAATAAGTATTTAGCATCTTTCTACACAGTCGTTATGGAAAGCAACGTACATTTTGTGAACTAATTATACCTGGAGTCATTAATCCATTGGAGTCACAGCCACTTGAATCAACTTAATTATTCCCTCATTAGGTTCTCCTATTATATTTCTAATTGGACTCACATTTAAGTAACTAACATCTTGCAATATACACATAAAACATTAAGGAAAAATTCAACATCATTCCTTCAAACATCCCCTGATGTGAGAGTGAGGTTTCTGTAAATGATCAGCCAAAACGATCATGATTGGCCCACATCCAAATGAAATATGTCACAATTTGTTTCCAAACAGCGGTATGTTAAAGTGCGCACTCACAGTTTGATGTTCATTTAAGTAATCACTTGATCACCGAGGGTTTGAAGTTACAAATGGGTTCTGAGTAACCTGGGCATTCATAGCTGTTTGCACTCTGCATTTTATTGGCAATATATTATGGCTTTAAAAAATAAAATCAGACAATTCAACTTGATTGCCCCTTGTAAAAAAAAATCCCATTTCCCAAGAGGATCATTTCAGCATTAGTCATGTGGGTCTTAATGCGGCAATGATGGCATCGTTCATAATGCTGAGTGGCACCATGTTGCTGGCTAATATTCACATTTTGCTTGCTGTTGTCTGTCAGTGGTGAAAGAGAGACATCATTTAAAACTAAACTGGTGTAATCTCTCTGGTTTGCATCTGAGGCCAATGCTAATTTTATAGTAGGTATCTTTTGGTCTGGTTGTCCTGGTAATTTAGCAAACAGCTGTGGATTCCATCTCTTCTTGTAGTAAAGAAAATCATTATTATCTAGAATCACCCAAAGTTTGGGGGGAAAAAACAGAAAACTAAAAGTCTAATATCTCTGTTTGAAATGAATGCCGAGTGGTTTAAATCCCTTTAGCCGATCAAACATGCAATATTTCCACATTCCCAGGAAGTTTACTCGCCATGTGCTGATTCTGGTCCTTGGCCCAGAATGAACTCTTGTCTCTGGTAGAAAATTCCACACGTGCATAGTCTATTGGTACCACACTGGCTTCTGAATCAGCACTGAGTTCAAGTCCCACTCCAGCCACTTGAGCTCAGATATGCAACATAAGGAATACTTATCTGTTCATCTGCTTGTGGGTATGAGCTGTGGTCATTTTGGTTACTAGTTTCCTAGGTTACAATGGTGATTTCTGGATGACCTGAAATTGGGGAGGACACTCTATAAATACAGAGCTCACTGCATCCAACCTTGCTCAACGTTTACTAAATTTATAATTTTGCCTGTCAATTTGTAATCACCAGCTCATTTTTTTTCTGGAGTATTCACCCAGTTGATTGTTTCTAAGAATTGAATGAAATCCCTTATCCTGTCTGGTCCAACACAGGCACAGCCCTCCCCACCAATGTAAGTATCTACAGGATGCAACATCTATCATCAAGGATCCCCACGATTAGGGTCACGCCCTCTTCTCGCTGCTAGTCTCGGGCAGGAGGTAGAGAAGCCTGAAATCCCACACCACCAGGTTCAGAAACAGCTACTTTCCTACAACCATTCGGTTCTTGAACCAACCTGCACAACCCTAACCCTACCTCAGCAACAAAACACTACAGATCACTTCTTGCACTACTGTGAACTTGTCTCTGATTGTGTTTTTCTTTGCACTAATGTCTTTTCTGCCGAGTTGTTTTTCCACTGTCTTGTATAATTTCTATTCTGTGTGTTGTCTGTACCTATGTGCCTGTGATGCTGCTGCAAGCAAGTTTTTCATTGCACTCATACCTCACCATACTTATGCACATGACAATAAACTCGATTTGACAATAAACTTGATTTGATTTGACGACTCGAACACTTTTGTCACCAGTACAATTGAGCTCATCTTTCTTTATTAGTTAAGGACGTAATTTTGCCTTTCCATATAATACAGAAGGCAGCCAGTCAGCCCATCAAGCCTGAGCCAGCTCACAGAGCAATGCCATTCCTCCATTGATTTTCCCTGTAATCTCCTCTCACCACATTTCCATTACTCCCCCAGATTCTACCACTCACCTACACTAGGGTCAAATTACCTACCAACCTGCACGTCTTTGGGGTGTGGTCACAGGGAGAACGTGCAAACTCCGCACAGACAACACCACTGGTCAGGATTGAACCCGGGTCACTGGAGCAGGGAGGCAGCAGCTCTCTTGGCCCTGCCACTGTGCGACCCCAATGTTTTCTCACCGAACATTCTTGCACAGGTTGCTGATGGAGGGTATGCTCAACAACGATCCATCAGACTGCAGGAGAGCAGTGAGGTGGAACAGTGCCACCGACCCGGGTTCAATTCCCGTCGCTGTCTGTAAGGAGTTTGTACGTTCTCCCCGTGTGTCTGCGTGGGTTCCCTCCGTGTGCTCCGGTTTCCTCCCACATTCCAAAGACGTACGGGTTAGGAAGTTGTGGGCATGTTATGTTGGCGCCGGAAGCGTGGCAGCACTTACGGGCTGCCCTCAGAACACTACACAAAAGATGCATTTCACTGTGTGTTTCGATGTACGTGTGACTAATAAAGATATCGTACCTTATCTTGTCTTATAAAAAATAACCAAGATTATGGAGATAGTGTGGATAACTGGACAGTTCGAAGGTGGAGGAGGAGGACAGATAACATCAGCAGAGATGACAAAATAATTCACATGGAGGAAGAAAAGTACAGACCGTCTCTAAATTTGCCACGACCACCTTGCACTCAACGTCAGCAAAACCAAAGAACTGATTGTGGACTTGAAGAAGGGGAAGTCAGGTGAACATGCAACAATCCCTATTGAAAGGTCTGCCATGGGAAGCGTGAGCAGCTTCAAGTTCCTGGGTGTCAACATCCCGAAAGATCTATCCTGGGCCCAGCACATAGATGCAACCATGAAGAAGGCATGCCAGCATCTCTGCTTTCTTAGAAGTTTAAGGAGATTTGGCATGTCATCGAAGACCCTGACAAACTTCTTCAGATGTACAGTGGAAAGCATTCTGACTGGTTGCATCACGGCCTGGTGTGGAAACTCCAATGCACAGGAATACAAGAGGCTACATAGAGTGGTGGACTCAGCCAGTTCCATCAGTGGTACACCGTCGAGGACACCCACAAGAGATGATGTCTCAGGAAGGCGACCTTCATCATTAAGGACTTCCAACATCTGGGCTTAGCCCTCTTCTCATTGCTGCCATACAGGAGCCTGAAGACCCACACCTCAAGGTTCAACAACAGCTTCTTTCCCACTGCCATCAGTTTCTTGAATAGACTGAAAAGACTATATTTCCCTCAATTCGCACTAATGTTGTAATGTGTATTTTTGTTTATTTTATTGCGTAAGTTCTGTATTATTTATGTTAATTTAGGTTTTTGTAATTGATGTTAGTCATATTTGTAACGTATTGTGCTGCTGCTGCGAAAAGCTAGTTTTCATGGAATTTATGCCCTGGATTTCTGTGCTCATGACAATAAACTTGAACTTGAAACTTGCACCCCAAGCACTGTGGGGAGGATTGTTGCATCAAGACATCGAGATTAGAAGCTAATTGTAAACTTGTAACATAGACTTATCAAAGTGAAGTGTGACTGGGTGAAAATACAGTTTGAAATCTGCAGAGAAAAAAAACATGCTCATTGTCAGCAAAGATTGCCATCTGCTGGACCTGTGCATCTATCACATTATTCCCCCTTGTAGGAGAAAATATAAAATGGCTGGGTATATACCACACAATCTGTTTGTTTCTGCAAGCAATGTGTCAATTCCAGCCAAAACCTTTCACAATGCCGATAAACCAATCCATATTGCTTTTACCGATTTGAGGCTCCACTTTTTCCCCTGTACGTGACCCCATTTCACCACCTTCATTATTGAAACTGGCAGTGAGAAATAAACTCACACTTTAACAACTTCTCACTTCATTGTAGCTGGGACTGTTGGGAGGTCAGGTAGGTCTATAGCAATTGTCATTCAAGCCTCACATTGTAATTATGCAAATGCAACAAATTATTTTCTTTAAAACTCTCCGGAGGTATAAACACAATTAAAACAATGAACTGAATTAAATAACAAGGAATGAAATGTACTAGAAATATGCAATGCTATCCATATCCAGGAGAGAGTCTTATGCCAGAATTGTTCCACAGTAAATTAATTATATGTCATTACTGATGCAGTCCTTATGCAGTTTCCACCCAAAATGTTGACAATTCCTCCCCCCCCCCCCCACAGATGCTGCTCGATCCACTGAGTTCCTCCAGCAAATTGTTTGTTGCTATACGTCACTTCTCTTCTATTTGAAATGAATATATTTATTGGAGATTGTCACCATTTGCAACTAACTTGGCTTCCATTTCCAAAATTCAAAGGAGACATTGTGATTTGCAAATGGCTAAAACAGCATCATATTAAAGACAGCCCTAATTTAAAGAAAGCACTTTGACCTTCCTTCTCCAAACAAAGGACACAAATTGGTAACTCTGGGATATGATTTATATCCCAGAATAAGGATCATTGAAAAAGGTACACAATCCTACAGCACATATGGTTCACACTGAATCTCACATGGTGAAAAAATTTTGAAAGATCCCAAGTTAGGAGATGAATAATGATTCCATTGGTATTGGGGCAAAAGGATTTCTTTTGCTTTACAGCCAGGGCTATTTATTTTCAGTCATAAAAATGTCTCATAAACAAAATGTTTGTCATCATCGTGTGTGGTAAACTCAAATTGCTTCTGAGGGTGCACCTAATTTGCTGCCTAATTAGACTCCAATCGATGCTTCAGGTAAATAACGTGGCACACTGCCACGTATAAGCAAACAATTAAATGAATGTCCTTGGTTATATCATTGAACAAACAAGTCAATCCCCAGTGCAGTAAGAGAACTGACAAAAGCTCCATTTCAGACAGTTCAGGCTGTTATCAGCATGAAAAGGAACAAATACGTCTTTCTCTTTTATTTCTCACTTGGAAACTCTCACATCAGATAAATCCCATTTCTTTACTCATCTCACAGCCTATCCTTCTTCTGAATGAGATAGCATCTCAACAATACACCCTCTCGTTACAAACAGAGCCATGCAGATTAACAGAAAATTGGAATTTGTAAAGAAGACATTAGGGAATGAAGAAACCTTTCATAAGAAGAGTGATAAGTAAGGTTATTCATTGCTGTGACATCTTAACACCATGGACAGGTTTCTCATCAGCCTGAACACCAGTCAAAACAGCCTGCATTTAGACAGCTTTCTATATAAATAACTGACCATTATGCACCTGTGTCCATTCTACACCCTTCCCCTCTCCCTATACAGCACCAAAATTACATCAGCCTATTATTTAATACCCTGGATTTTCCTGCAAAATTTTGCTAATTATAAAGAAATAATGCAATAACAGTATTTCTACATCATGAGGGGCATAGGTCGGGTCAATGCACACAGAGTTGGGGAATCAAGAATCAAGGGTATTGGTTTAAGGTGAGAGGGGAGAGATTTAATAGGAACCTTGAGGGGCAACTTCTTCACTCAGAGGGTGGTCAGTTTATGGAATGAGCTGTTGGAGGAAGTGGTCGAGGCAGGTACATTAACAACATTTAAAAGGTACTTGATGGATGGGAAAAGTTTAGAGGGATATGGGCCAAATGTGAACAAATGGGATTAGCTTTGTTGGGGATCTTGATTGGCATGGACCAGTTGGGCCGAAGGGCCTGTTTCTGTGCCATATGACTCTGTGACTTGGCAGAAATTCTGAGACTCCTGCACAGAGTCTTGAATTTCCTGATAATTTGCTGGCAATTTCCCAACTGTTCTTCAATGTTGGACTTCTTGTGGAACTTGACATCTCACTGACTTCACCAGAAGACCACTAACCTCTGACGTTTTCCATGCAGTCGTACTGGGAAATCTGTGCTTAAACAATGCACAGATTTCTCAGCTGGGACGGGTTAAGGAAGGTAAGTTTCAGTTAATTAGCTTTTATTGGATTGATTGAGTTAATTTAAATGAATTAAATTGTTTTCTGCTGTTTTACGTGTTCTATAGAACAGTACAGCATAGGAACAGGCCCTTTAGCCCACAATGTCTGCACCGAACACAATGCCAAAATAAACTAAATCTCTTCTGCCTGCACATGATCCATATCCCTCCATTCCCTGCATGTTCATGTGTCTATCTAAAAGTCTCTTGAACACCACTATCCATAGAACCATACAGCACAAAACAGGCCCTTCGGCCCACTATGTTGTGCCGTCCATCAAACCACCCTCACACTACCTAACCCCTTCCTCCCGCATATCCCCCCATCCCACACTCCTCCATATGCCTATCCAACAAGCTCTTGAACCTGTCCAATGTATCTGCCTCCACCACCACCCCAGGCAGTGCATTCCATGCACCAACCACTCTCTGGGTGAAAAACCTCCCCCTGACATTTCCCCTAAACCTCCCACCCATAACCTTAAAGCCATGCCCTCTCGTCTTGAGCATTGGTGCCCTGGGAAGGAGGTGCTGACTGTCTACTCTATCTATTCCTCTCAATATTTTATATACCTCTATCATGTCTCCTCTCATCCTCCTCCTTTCCAGTGAATAAAGCCCTAGCACCTTAAGCCTCTCTTCATATTCAATACTCTCTAATCCAGGCAGCATCCTGGTAAATCTCCTCTGCACCCTTTCCAACATTTCCACATCCTTCCTATAATGAGGTGACCAGAACTGAACACAGTACTCTAAGTGTGGCCTAACTAGAGTTTTGTAAAGCTGCATCATCACCTCGCGGCTCTTAAACTCAATCCCGCGACTTATGAAAGCCAACATCCCATTGGCCTTCTTATCTGCTCTTTCCACCTGTGAGGCAACTTTCAATGAACTGTGAATATGAACCCCCAGGTCCCTCTGCTCCTCCACACTGCCAAGTACCTTGCCATTTACCCAGTACTCTGCCCTGGAGTTTGTCCTTCCAAAGTGTACCACCTCATCGGATCTGCTTCCACCACCACCCCTGGCAGCCTGATCCAGGCCCCCACCACTCTCTGTGTAAAACACTTGCCCCACACATCTACTTTAAACTTTCCCCCTCTCACCTTAAATGCATGTCCTCTTGTATTTGAAGTTTTGCTTTTGTTATTTTGCTATCTTCAACATTTTAAACTGATTTTAAATTTTATTCAGTAAATGTTTAGTTTGTAATAGTTTTTGAGATTCATAAAGATGACAGTCGGTTAAGCTTAAGGAATGTGACCTCACCAGCTGCAAAAGGACTGCTGTGGGATCTATGAACAGAAGGCACTGTGCTGAGCTGACTTCATCCAGCAAGTTCTCACTGGGGGATCCATTTGAGAAAAAGAGTAGCTTAACAGGCTAAGCATGACGTACAGGTGGTGCAACAGGCAAATTGCTGAAAGAACTCAGCAGGTCAGGCAGCATCTATGGAGGGAAATGGGCAGTCAACGTTTCGGATTAAGACCCTTCATCTGGACTGAAAGATAGAGAGGAACATAGACCAATACAGCACAGAACAGGCCCTTCGATCCACAATGTTGTACCAACATAGCTAATCCCTCCTCCCTACAGAATGCCCAGATCCCTCTATTTTCCTCTCATTCATGTGCCCATCCAAGCCCCTCTTACAAGCCCCCAATAAATTTGCCTCCGCCACCCTATCAGGCAACGCATTCCAGGCATCCACCACTCTCTGAGTAAAAACCGTACCCCTCACATCTCTTCTGAACCTACCCCCTCTCACCTTAGATGCCCTCTGGTATTGGATCGCTCAGTAATGGGAAAAAGATGTTGCTTGTCCACCCTATCTATGCCAGTACAGGAGATAGCCAGCATAAAGAGGTGGAGGGTTGGGGTGAAGCAAGAGCGAGCAAGCGATAGGTGATCAGGTGGTGAGCCATTCCTGGGAAACTCCAAGCTTTTACATCCCACAGACTCTGCGTTAGATCTGCACAAGTCAGAATAAATATGCAGGTAAACTCAAGATCCTTGCAAAAGTTAACATTTCTGTCAGCAGAACTTCCCTTTAAGCGAATAAAAAAGCAAGTGCTTTCATTAACTTTGATGCACACATATATCCTAGAATCCGTACGTCATTGGACCAGATGATTAATGGAGACTCTGATCTCAATTCTGCTGTTCAAAGGCAGAAAAGTGTTGCTCATGGCAGAAAATACTGAAGTAAATACAACAGGCACAGTGATGCATGGAGCTTGGATCTGGTTTTCATAACTAATCCTACCAATACTGAAGATAGGAGCAAGTATTATTCTGACTTGTACTTGAAGGGTCTGTAAGCCCACAACATCAGATAAGCACAAGAACCCTTCAGTACGGGATGAAACTGTGTACAGTTTTGGTCACCCTGTTATAGGAAGGATGTCATTAAGCTGGAAACAGCGCAGAGAAGATTTATGAAAATGTTTCCAGGACTTGAGGGCCTGAGTTATAGGGAGAGGTTGGGCAGGCTAGGACTTTATTCCCTGGAATGTAGGAGACTGAGGGGTGACCTTACAGAGGTGTATAAAATCATGAGGGCCACAGATAGGGTGGATTCACCCAAGGAAGGGGAACCAAAAACTGGAGGGTATAGGTTTAAGGTGAGAGAGGAAAGACTTAAAAGGGACCTGAGGTGCAACTTCACGCAGAAGGTGGTGTGTATGTGGAACGAGCTGCCAGAGAAAATAGTTGTTAGTTACAACAACAATTAAAAGACATTTGGATATCCATGGATAGGAGAGGGTTTGAGGGATATGGGCTAAATGCGGCAAATGGGACGAGCTTAGTGGGCACATTAGTCGGCATGGATGAGTTGGGCCAAAGGGCCTGATCCTGTGTTGTATAGTTCCATGGCTCTATGACAGAAGGGATCCAGTCTGCCCATTGTGCCTTTGCTGACTCTTTGAAAGAGCTCCCTAATTAGTTTCTTCTGCCTGTTCTTGTCCCATAACACATTGATGCTTTTTATGTTAGCGTGATAGGAAACAAGAGGCTTGCTGCAGGTTCTCTGACTTGTGTAACTGGATGCTATTTCCCTACACCAGCGGTTCTCATCCTGGTTTGCATGACCCTGCCTCAGCTGAGCAGTGGGACAGAGAGAGATCCCAAAGACTGCAGAAAGGTCCATGAGGTAACTTAATTAGAAAGTTCAAAAAAAAAGTAAAAATAAATAAAAATATACTCGGCAAGCTGCCCTGGGCGAAGGAATGCCAGAAGTCTTCAGGAATCACAGGGACCATCCCAACTCCAGAAAAGAAGCACCCAATGATAACATCAGGTACTAATGAGGGAGTAGTAGTGGATTACATATTTTATTGAGTGAACAAGCACATCAATGTGGGAAAGCAGTATCCTAAACAAGGTGGTTGTACTGAAAGAAGGTAACTTGTTGATCACTCTTAGTTTGTAACCCCATTGCGTATGAATTTTCTGCCCTGTTCTTTCCTTGGGAATTTCAACTAATTTGAAACTGGGCCAATTACTTCAATATTTTTCCCTTCGAAAGATAAAATATTGAAGTAATTGGCCCAGTTTCAAATTAGTTGAAATTCCCAAGGAAAGAACAGGGCAGAAAATTAAGAAGCTGAGATGCTCAAAAATAAGTTTCTAAAAATCTCCCAAAAAATCCACATGTATTACTGTAAAACTATCCAAATTTGACAATGAAATACACAAGTCGTGATCAAAACTGGGCCAAGGATATATTTTGAGATGTGTCTGAATGGACAATAAAGTGGCAGAGAGGCAGGAAGTTTCATGAAGGGAATTCAAGAACTTCAAGGCTTGGGAGCTGAATGCATGGCCAATTATATTTGTGGATGTTCATGAGGCCAGATATGCTGTAGCCCAGATATTTCAAAAGATGATGGGCTGCAGGAAAGGTCAGAAATCAGAGTTTAGGGATGGTGTAAAACCACAAAGGAATTCTAAAACACGGGTGAGAATTTTGAAATTGAAGCTGTACTTAACTAAGGTACATAAATCAGTGAGCACAGGGGCGATAGGTCGAGCAATTAAATTCAGTTACATGCAAGAGGCCAGAACTGGGGACCACAGAGGTGTGTAGAGTTGGAAGGTTTTCAGAGATCAAGAGCATTTAAGCAGCTATTGATCTTCCATTTCACATCATTTCTCTGATGCTGCTGTTGAGCTGCCCTTTTGTGTCGTAGATTGGCAGATCCTAAGGCAGGTATGTTGGAACACAAAATTTGATATCTCTGTGTCAAAACCTATCATCTGCTCTGACCTACCTTGACTTTTTTTTAATTCATTATTCGGGATCTGGCCACCAGTGTCAAAGCCAGCATTTATTGCCCATTCTAGTGGACCTTGAGAAGGAGATGGTGAGCCACTTTCTTGAATTGCTGCAGTCCTTTGAGTGAAGGTACTCCCACAGTACGAGGGAGTTCCAGGATTGAGAACCAATGACAATGAAAAACCAGTGACACACTTCAAAGTCAGTGTGATGTGCAACGTGGAGGGGACATGTAGGTGGTGCACCTGCTGTCTTAGTATTTCTTGGTGGGAGAGGTACAGAGATTGTAGTCAAGTAACTGCAGTGCATATTGGAGATGGTACACACTACAGTCTAGGGTGGTTGATGGGATACAAATCAAGAAGGCTGTTTCACCTTTGATGATGTTTGAGCTTCCTAAAAGCTGGTGGAACTCATTCAACCGGACAGTGGAGAGCATTCCATCACACTCCCAACTTGCATCTTATAAACAGTGAAAAGGTTTTGCGGTGTTAGGAGGTGAGTAATTTTTGGCAGGATACCCAACCTCTGACTAGTTCTTGTTGCAATAGTATTACGTGGCTGGTCCAATTAATGTTCTGATCAATGGTGAACTCTGGGATGTTGATGACGAGGGACTCCGCAATCGCAATACCACTGAATGTCAAGAGCAGGTGATAAGACTCTCCCTTGTTGAAGATGGTCATTGCCTTTTATGTCATTTTCCTCTGGGTGCTCCGGTTTCCTCCCACATTCCAAAGATGTGCGGGTTAGGAAGTTGTGGGCATGCTATGTTGGCGCTGGAAGCATGGCGACACTTGTGGGCTGCTCCCTGAACACTCTATGCAAAAGATGCATTTCACTGTGTGTTTCACTGTACATGTGACTGACTAATAAAGATATCTATCTATCTATTTTATCGGTCAATGCCTGAACATTTTCTCAATCTTGCTGCTAGCAGGAATGGGTTGTTCCATTTGCTGTGGAATTGCAAATGGAATTGTGCAATATCAGCAAATTCCCTAATTCTAACCTTGTAATGGAAGGAAAGTCATTCATGAAGCACGTGAAGATGGCTGGGCCATGGAAAAACAATAAAAGTATGGATCCTGGAGTCCGAAACAAAAACAGAAAATGCTGAAAGAACTCAGCCAGCCAAGCAGCAACTGTGGAAGGAGAAACCGGTTAACATTTCAGAACAGATACGGTAGTGGTGTTTATGAGGTTGTTAGATAAACACGTGAAGGTGCAAGGAATGGATGGATATGGATCATGTGCAGGCAGAAGTGGTTTAGTTTACTTCAGCACTGTGTTCAGTACAGACATCGTGGGCCAAAGGGCCTGTCTCTGTGCTGTACTATTCCATGATCTGTGTTGACAAGAACCCTTTCTCAGAACTGGGGGAAGAATGGAGGGGTTATAGTTTTCAAAACAGAGTCAAGGGGAGGATTGAGGTATAAGTCAAAAGCCTGAGTAAGACCTGGTTAAGATCCAGTGATAAGGAGCTTGAGTACTGGCTGTGAGGGAGGCATTTTATTGGAACAAGGTGCGACAGAAACATGGGTATGATCATGGGAAACAACGAGAGGGAAAGTGACCAACTGCGACACACGCTGTCCTGAGGAACTCCAGAGGCGGGATAATTGACCTCCAACAAGCACAACAATCTTCCTTAGTGCATGGTATGATCCCAACCACTGGAGTGTTTTCCCCTTGGTGCCAACCGCAGTTTTTGTATAATTTACACTCCTCTCTCTCTCTCTCTCACACACACACACACACACACCACACGCACACACACGCACACGCACACACAGCACAGCACACACCACACAAATAAATGTTAAATCGTTAAATAGTTTGCCCTTTAGTTTCCAATCCTTACCATCTCCTGAGTTGAATTTGCTGGCTTAACATACTCCCAGAACTTCAGGACCTTTTTCTTAATATTGTGATCAGACAACTCCTTGCAATATTTCAACACTTCTCCCACCCACAACTCCGCATTGTCAAATTGTTAATTTCTAAACTTTTCCCACACAAGCCTCTGGTTATTTAGAGCGATGAAGTGCATGGGCATAGCAATTTGTTCTAAAATCTCTTCTAAAAGTAATAACAGTTTCCCTAAATTCTAAATCATTGCAACAGTTAAAACTCGTGGAGATTGGTGTGTTTCGTTTAACACACCAGTCATTGTTATGAGCTGCAAACAGTGAAAAAAGGTAGTTGTTGGTCACATCTCAGTGGAGGATGAAAGTGTCAAGGCTGGTATATTTCATTTGTTCGTCAAAAGGCTAATTTTATAGTCACCACAGTTAGTAACGGCCTACTGAGGGAGATGGTCTATTAACTAATCCTCCAATGGACTGTCTGTTCTCATTCTCTCTCTCTCTCACACACACAATTTCTCTCTCCTCTTTCTCTCTCTCCCTCTCCCTCCCCCTATGGATGCAGTCCTGTGATTTCAGCTAATTAAATGCCACTGTGAAAAAGGGAAGTAAGTTTTGACTCTTGTCTGGGAGGTAAAAGCCAGCGTTTTATGAGACCCAAGCAGACAAATGAGGGTAATGAAGCTTTTTATGTGTGTTAAATTTTAGTGAAATTGGATTAAAACGGCAATAAAACTACTGTTTACAGTTGAGTAACATGACTGCTGCTCTGTTTCAACCAGAGTTGCCAACAATGACCCAGATTCTGAGAGAGCTTGACAGGGTAAATGTGGGGAGGATGCTTGCCCCCAAAACAAGGAGTCTAGAACTGGAGCAAAAAACAAACTGTGAGAGGAACTCAGACACAAGAGAGACTGTAGATGCTGGATAACAGGGATAGGGTTCCCCCTGTCCTCAACTACCACCCCACCAGCCTACGCATCCAACAAATCATTCTCCGCAACTTCCCCCATCTCCAGCGGCATCCCACCACCAGGCACATCTTCTCCTCCCCTTCCCTCTTTGTTTTCCACAGGGATCGCTCTCTCCGCAACTCCCTTGTCCACTCATCCCTACCCACCGGCACTTATCCCTGCAACCATGCTAAGTGTTGCACCTGCCCCTGCACTTCCTCCCTCACCACCATTCAGGGCCCTAAACAGTCCTTCCAGGTGAGACAGTGCTTCACCTGCAAAGCCATCTGTGTCATTTATTGCATCCAGTGCTCCTGGTGTGGCTTTCTCAACATCAGTGAGACCGATGCAGATTGGGGGACCGCTTCGTCGGCCACCTTCGCTCTGTCGCCTGTACCAGCCAGGATCTCCTGGTGGCCAGCCACTTTAATTCCACTGCCCATTCCCACACCGACATGTCTATCCACGGCCTCCTCTACTGCCACATTGACGCAGATTGGAGAAGCAACACGTTGGTAATCTCCAACCTGATTGCATCAACATTGATTTCTCTAACTTCCGGTAACCCCTCCCCTCTGTTTTCCTTCCCTCCCCACTTTGTTTTCCCTCATTCCTATGGTTCCCTCACCCCTTCTCTTTACCCTCTGCCACCCTCATGACCTGCCCACCTCCTTCCCTTTATTCATTGGTCCACTGTCCTCTCCTACCAGATTCCTTCTTCTTCAGCCCTTTGCCTCTTCGGCCTATCACCTTCCAGCTTCTCACATCACTCCCTTTTATCCCCCCCCTCCCCCACCTACCTACCTCATTCCCCCCTCACCTGGACTCACCTGTCACCTGCCAGCCTGTGCTCCTCCCCCTCCCCCCACCCTTTTATTCTGTCTTCTGCCCTCTTCCTTTCCAGTCCTGAGGAAGGGTCTCGGCCCAAAATGTCGACTATTCATTTCCCTCCATAGATGCTGCCTGACCTGCTGAGTGCCTCCAGTATTTTATGTGTGTTGCTAGAGGAACTGAGCAGGTCGAGCAGCATCTGTGGAGTTAAAGGAATTACTGACTGCAGCATCTGCAGTCTCTTGCAACTGGAACTGAAAGTTGCAGGGAGAAGTTTAGCACTAAAAGAATGGTAAATCTTTGGAGGATTGTAGCGCCCCAGTCAATGACTGATTTCATAACAGAGATCAACAAAGTTCTAGATATTTGGAAGAATGAATAATTATCGAGATAGTCCAGGAAAGTGACACTGAGTTAGAAGATCAGCCAATGCAGAGTAGCTCAATGGGTTGAAAGACCAATTCCTGCTCCTGCTCCTTATACTACATCCCATGAGTGAGGGTAGGTTGTGGGGGGAGCTTGAACCAGTTGTACCTGTGTCCCCATGGTCCAGGTTTGCCAAATGCCTGCTGAAAATAGATCTTCCGAAGGTACTTATGGTCTTTGCTTCTTGGAAATTGTTTGGATGACTGCAGCTCAACGATTTCCCAACTCGTCTGCGATGTTTGCCTGGGAACTTGCCAAACCATGAGGCTCCAGTTGAATCTCCTGCCCCCTTGTGTTGGCTCCTGGTCATGAAGGTGGTCCCATCCATTGGGTGTTAGGATTGTCCATCAACATTGGGAGGCATGGCTGCCTCAGACCTCCAGATCTTCCTCCCACCTTCCACAAGACCTTAATCTCACCAATTTCTCCCACAGTTTCTCCCACTATTTCCACACCGCAGTCAAACCGACTCACTCCCCTTTGGCCCTCTGCCCCAACCTTTCCAATCTCCCCTCTTCCCCAATCTCCCCCTTTACCCAGACCTCTCAATCTCCCACTGACCACCCACCTCTGTCCCCCAAGATCTTACTCTCACTTCCAACTCCTCCCACTATTTCTACACCCTGACTGACCCGACCCCACTCTCTCCCTTCACCCTCCTGATCTCTCCTCTTGCCTGCCCACTCCACTCTCTCCTCTCCTCTAGTCCTCCTGATCTCCCCTCTCCCGCAGTCCTCCTGATTGCCCCTCTTCCCCAGCCCTCCTCACCATCCTGTCCTCTGCCCCCACTCCCAAACTCTTGGAGAAAATGAGTGTCCCTATATCAAAATCCTTTAGCTATGGCAAGTCCCATATAATACAGGACACTTGGCAGTTAGAGACACAAGAGAATTAAGAGATTTCAGAGAAATTAGGTTGTCCGAGAAGTCATTATTCTTAAAGCTGCTGCTTTCTAGTTAGAGTTCAGGGGGCAGCATGTTACTTCTTTTGAGCTAAGTGATAGCAATAGGCAGCTCTTATATCTGAGAAAGATAACCACAGCTCTGAACTTCCTCTTCTCCCAAAGCGATCACTCCTTCCATCTAATGTACAAGATTTCAACACATTTCCAATTAAATTCTCTCACCTTTCCTTCACTTGCGATGTCTTCTCTTCACTGCAAGTGTCACAATACAAACTGATAGTGTTGACTTTATCACCAAACACCTTGTGGTTAAGTCACAACAATGGCTGCAGTCCTACCATGTGATCATCAAGGGGTTTTATTAAGGCTATGAAATCTAAAAGGTCCATGACAAAATGGGTGAAATGTGTATATGGCTAAATGTTGTGGTTAGATATGTCTTTATCTAAAGTGTGATTAAGTAATGTTTTTACAAGCTGATTAACTTATCCCAAATCAACCTTATTTTTTGTCATCTAATTGATGCTGGGGAGGATGTATGCTGTAGTCACATAAAGCTGATATTTGTTCATATCCAATGACTCCTGGAACCAAAGTTACCTCTGTTACCATCTTTAGTCATGAAATCTACATGCTCATGGGTTTCTCTTGCATCACAGGCATCATTTAGCAGTGCAATACCAACATCGCCTCTGGAGACACAAGAGATTGCAGATGCTGGAATCCGAAGCATCAAGCAATCTGCTGGGGGAACTCAGCAGGTCAAGCAGCATCTGTGGAGGGGAAGGAATTGTCATCATTTCGGGTCAAGACCTTGTATTAAGACTGGCATTCGTCAGACCATATTTGGAGTATTGTGAGCAGTTTTGGGTCCCGTATCTAAGGACAGATATGCTGACTTTGGAGAGGGTCCAGAGGAGGTTTACAAGAATGATCCCGGGAAGGGTGAACGTATGAGGAGCGTTTGATGGCTTTGGGCCTGTACTCGCTGGAGTTTAAAAGGATCAGGGGGGGATCTCATTGAAACCTACCGAATATTGAAAGGCCTGGATAGAGTGGACATGGAGAGGATATTTCCAGTCGTGGGAGAGTCTAGGACCAGAGGGCACAGCCTCAGAATAGAAGGACGTTCCTTTAGAACAGAGATGAGGAGGAATTTCTTTAGGCAGAGGGTGGTGAATCTGTGGAATTCATTGCCACAGACGGCTGTGGAGGCCAAGTCATTGGATATATTTAAAGCAGAGGATGATAGGTTCTTAATTAATAAGGGCATCAAAGGTTACAGGGAGAAGGGAGGACAATGAGGTTGAGAGGGAAAAATAAATCAGCCATGATCAAATGGCAGAGCAGACTCGATGGGCCAAATGGCCTCATTCTGCTCCCGTGTCTTAAGGTCTTTCCTCCCACAGATGCTGCATGACCCGCTGAGTTCCTCCAGCAGACTGTTTGATGCTCCAAACATCTCCTCTCCCTGGGTTGGTCCATGGTTCAGGTTAGCTTCAGTAAGCCCTTTGCATCTATCTCTTTATGCCAGTATCACTCTGGATATTGGATGTGTTGGTTTGTCCAAATACCTGCTAGTTCCTGAGAAGTTCTGACTCTTATGTCAGGCACTTTCATTACAATACACAAGAAAACAAGAAAATAGGAGGAGTAGACCACCTGGCCCCTTATTCAGTAAGATCATGGCTGATCTGCCCCAGGCCTCAACTCTTCTTCTGGGCCAGTTTTACATTACCCTCAATTTCCCAAACTTTCAAAAATATATCAACTTCCTCTTTAAATATCTCCAGTGAAATCATCTTCACAACTCTCCTGGTTAGAGAATTCCAGAGATTCACCACATTCTGTGAGAAGAATTTCCAACTGCCTCCTTTTCTTGTAACCATGTCCCCTCACTCAAGAACCTCTTACTCATTGGAAACATCATGACATCTATCCTGTCATATCCCCTTGGATCTTATATGTTTCAATAGGATCATCTCTCATTTTCCTAAATTCTAAAGAATGCAAATTTAATATCTTTAGCAGTTTGTGATCAGATAACTCTCTCATCCCAGGAATTAGAGTATCTTATTTCCCCAACAAATCTCCAATAGTTTTTTAGGAGGCAGTTTAAAGGTTGCATTTTCATCGGGCAAAAGATACAAAAGCCTGAAAGCACGTAACACCAGGGTCAAGGACAACTTCTATCCCACTATTATAAGATTATTGAACAGACTTCTTGTACAACAAAATGGACTCTTGACCTCACAATCTACCTCATCATGGCTTTGCAACTTATTGTCTGCCTGCACTGCACCTTCTGCGATAATGCTATATTCTGCTTTCTGTTTTTGCTTTTCCCTTGTACACTCACTTTTCACTTATACACTCATGACTGCGTGGCCAGGTTCTGCTCTAATTCCATCTACAAGTTTGTAGATGACACCACCGTGGATGGCCAAATCTCAAATAATGATGAGTCAGAGTACAGGAGGGAGATAGAGAGCCTAGTGACACGGTGTCATGACAACAACCTTTCCCTCAATGTCAACAAAACAAAAGAGCTGGTCATTGACTTCAGGAAGAGGGGTGGTGCACATGCTCCTGTTTACTGTAACACTTTATTCTGCATTGTTATTGTTTTCCCTCGTACTACCTCAATGAAATGAAATGATCTGCATGGACGACATGCAAAACAAAGTTTTTCACTGTAACCTTGATACGTGTGACAATGATAAACCAATTACCAATTCTTAGGTTTGAATGACAAGGGATTTGTAACACAAGGTGAAGGGAAGGAATTGTCGGGTTACACAATGAAGAAAGTGAATCTCAGCTGAAATGCTCAGATGAAGGGAACAGGAGGAGAAATGGCCCATTTCTTTTCTGCAGCCAACATTTGTATACAGATAACTTCAATCAAAGAAACCCTCTGGATAGAGAGCAGATTTCCCCTGCCTATTACGCAACATTTATTTCTCAATGTTCAATGATTCGCTGAACAACAGAGCCAGGTTGGGTACAATGTACTCCTTCCATATTGTAACTGTTCTATGATCCCATTGCACTTCCAATAGATATTTCAGGGTAGGAGTTAGTAGCACAGGTGTAGAAGGCCATTCAGACAATCTGACCTGTTATGGCTGACATATGACCAGATCTATGAACTATGACCTTATCTCAGACCTCACTTTGTCATTGTCCACTGGGTTCAATAAACTAAACACCAGATGTACAGACAACCCCACATGACGGGAGAGGTTGCATTCCTCGAAAACCATCCCTATCGCAGTTTTCCGAAACACAAAGCTACATTATCTGTCAAGAAATGTGATCTGGAAATAAAATAAAAATCGACACACTGGGGGATGATAGGCACATGAATATGCAGGGAATGGAGGGATATGGATCACGTGCAGGCAGAAGAGATTTAGCTTAATTTGACATCATGTTCTGTACAGGCATCATGGGCCGAAGGGCCTGTTCCTGTGCTGTACTGTTCTATGATTTATGACACATAAATTGCATGAGAGTGAATTTTTATTCCATATCTGAGATTTTTTGGTTGTGATTTGTGAATTCTGTCAGGGTGAATTTCTGTTACCCAGACTGCTGTAACGTGGGGATTACCTGCAGAGCACAAGTTGATCACATGTTGGTAATCTAGCAGATGACGAGGGACGAGCATCTGACCTCCCAGGTGTACGGGACAGTTGATCAGTCATTAAATTAAATACTGAGCTAGAACAACAAGCAATATCTTAAAACAAACATAATAAATTAATATAATGGACTTTAAGACCCAAGCACACAGCAAAGCTGCATTCTGAACCTTGCCCTGTAGCCAACGGAACATTGGGCTTGGAGATACGAGAGACTGCAGATCCTGGAACCTGGAGCAACAAACAATCTACTGGAGGAACTCAGTGGGTCGAGCAGCATCTGTGAGGGGAAAGGAACTGTCGACGTTTGGGGTCGAAACCCTGCCTCAGGATCAGGTTCATTGCCAACAGCTGTCTTTTATCTAACACTGTGATTTCAAAGAAAAATATTTACTGCATTTGGCAGCATCATTAAGATAAGATATCTTTATTAGTCACATGTACATCAAGGCATGTACAGTGAAATGCATCTTTTGTGTAGAGTGTTCTGGGGACAGCCCGACTTCCGGCACCAACATAGCATGCCCACAACTTCCTAACCCAGACATCTTTTCGAATGTGGGAGGAAACCGGAAAACCCGGAGGAAACCCACGCAGTCACGGGGAGAACATACAAACTCCTTACAGACAGTGGCTGGAATTGTACCCAGGTTGCTGGCGCTGTCATAGTTACGCTAACCGCTACACTACCGTGCCTGATCCAGAGATCACATAAAAGAAACACTTAAGAAAGTATGACACAGCCTGTAAAACTGCTGCTGCACATCTCCAGTCACCCGGACTCAATCCTGACCTCCAGTGCTGTCCATGTGGAGTTTACATATCCTCCCTATAACCACATGCATTTCCCCTGGGTGCTCCAGTTTCCTCCCACATCCAAAAGACGTGGGTTGGTAGATTAATTGGTGACTATAAATTGTCTCTTGTGTGTGTGGATGAGTGGTAGAATCTTGGGGGAGTTGATGGGAATGCAGGAAAATTAAAAAATGGGATGACTACAACTGGGTGCTTGATGCCTGGACTCAGTGGGTTGAACTACATGTGTGCACATTTGCTGGAATATAAACCTGCGCATCTTTGAGAGCATGAGATTATATACCTTTAAATTAATTTAATTTCTCGATTAGCATCTAGCCTTTCTAAATCCTGGAATTAAGGATGGTATTAAAAAAGAAATCAAAACATTATTTGAACTATAGACTTAGCAGCCAATGGATTTCACCAGTGACATTTAAGAAATTGATATATTTCAAAATGATACCTCCTAAAGTGCACGGGCTTGCAATTTTATTCAGCGATTGAACCAGTCCCAGTGGTTAAAGGCATGTACTGATGCTGAGGGATTTCACAGGGCAAAATACCAATCAGAATTGTACTCATACCAACAAACCTCCTGCTATATTTTCTCTCAGACTAATTGTGGAAGAACAACCCAGCAGAAGTGAATGCCAACGTCCCGTTGTTTCTCCCTCAAGTGCTGGCAATGAGGATCAAATAAGCAAAGGATTAAGAAGAAAAAGAATAAGCTGTCAGTTTTACTGCATCGCTATCATGACAGTAACTGCTGTACAGTCTATCCTAAGGGATTAGATTCAAGAAGAGTAGCCCTTCTCCTTCTGAGACCAATTATTAAGCAGTCTTTAACTCTTGCATCTTGCCAGTGGGTGTGAGGGAACATGTAACGTGTGGTAATTGGTAATTGGTTTATTATTGTCACGTGTACCAAGATACAGTGAAAAGCTTTTTGTTTGTGTGCCATCCAGACAGATCATTCTATACATATGTACAACAGAGTGGTACAAAAAGAGATAAAAAAAGGAGAATGCAGAATATAGTGTTACAGTTACAGAGAAAGTGCAAGGGCCATGACCAGATAGATTGAGAGATCAAGAGTTCATCTTTATTGTACAAGAGTTCCATTCAAGAGTCTAATAACAGTGGGATAGAAGCTGTCATTGAGCCTGGTGGTACGTGTTCTCACACTTTTGTATCTTCTGCTCAATGGGAGGGAGGAGAAGAGAGAATGACCGGGGTGGGAGAGGTCCTTGATCATGTTGGCTGCTTTCCTGAGGCAGCAGGATTCGTAGATGGAGTCAATGGATGGGAGGCTGGTTTGCGTGATGGACTGGGCTACATTTACAGCTCTCTGCAATTTCTTGCAGTCTTGGGCAGAGCAGTTGCCATACCAAGCTGTGATTCATACAGATAGGATGCTTTCTCTGGTGCATCTGTAATCTGATTTGTAATTGTTCGCTAGTTCTACTTTCTGAGCACAATGTAGTGGTGGACAGGGTAGGGAGGGATAGAATATAATCAGGTTCCAGATCTCCTAGCAGTCCATTAATTTAGTCAGTCTTTTCACAATTCCCAGTGTTGGCATTAAACCTGCTTTGTCCTCACACCTCTGCTGCAATAACCACATGAAAAGAAGTTTGTGAGTACGTTCGCTAATTTGAATGTGGCATAAATCACAGGCAACAACCATAATGGTATGTTTCGTTTCAAGCCAGAATAAATATCAGTTTGTAAGCTTTTATCATGATATTCCTGTCTGTCACTGTGATCAAGCTGTGTTCTCTTAGTTGCTATAATCTCCACTGACTGTCATGGGGTAGAGATTTAGTACTATGATCAAAAAGAAGCGTGAATGTGGCAGAATATATCCTACACTTATGTGCCCTCTTCACCTATACAGCTGTTTGCAAATCCCTCAGTACAAATTATCCCTGCTTTTCCCCATTCTGAGCACTGTAGGCACCAATTCAAGAGTGTCTCACATGCCCTTGCGCACGTGTGGTATACACTGACCAAGTCGTATTTCAAGCATTTTCTGTTTGGTGGTAAAAATCTACTTCAGAAGGATCCTATGTCCAGGGGGAAATGCCATAAAAAAACAAATAGCTCAAAATAGGTGAACAATCGACATAGAATGCAAAATTAGAATGTCAAGAAATAATGTGTTCTAGGTTTAAATAGGCCCTTGAATCATCTCAAGAACAGGCTCTCTTAAGGTTTAATTAATAAATTCACAATGCCTCAAGATGACAAAAGCTAAACAGTGTGGACATTAGAAGTTAAGGAGGTTGTGGAAGTGCTCAGCAGGTCAGGCAGCATCAGTGGAGAGAGAAAGAATTCAGGTTAATGACCCTTCACCTGAAGATTCATTTGATTGGACTCTCCTCAGACTGCGCTTACAATAGTCATTCACACAGAACACCCTGGTCTCTCTATCATTTAAAGAGATCATTACTAAGCCATCTAAATTATGATTTTACGGAAACTGCAGATTCCACCACAACATATTGGCTCCAACTGTCAGTGTTGAGTAATAACTGACTCACCCCCCTTACTCACTGACCATCCTTCTCTATCTTCTCTCACCCGTTGGCTCCTTCCCGTTCAGTGATGTTCTCACTCACACAGTGACTCTCTCTCACACACACTGACTCTCTCTCCCACATCCACCGTCTCTCCCTCACACACTGTCTCCCTCAACCACTGACACACACTGACAGTCTCTCCATCACACCCACTAACTCTCTCTCACACACCCACTGACTCTCTTAAACACACTAAATCTCCTTCTCACATACACACAATGACTCCCTGTCTCTCCTTCACGCACACTGACTCTCTCTCTCCCCCCCTCACACACACAAACTGAGTGTCTTTTTTTCTTCCTCATACACGCTGATTCTCTCCCTCTCACTTGGAAAAGGTAGAGAGAGAGAGAGACAGAGAGAGAGAGAGAGAGACAGAGAGAGATTGATATTGAGATTATAGGCAGGGGGGAGCAGCAGTGTGAGAAAAACAGTTCAGTTCAGGAGCAACAACCATCCGACAGCAGGTGAAATGGGGGGTGTGGTGAACTCTCTGCGGAGGTTTCTAAGAGTCAGCTTTCCCTCCCACTGAAGGATAGTTGACGGGCCGGATCGTTCTGAATGTTGGGTGCACACCACCCCATCCCAGGTGCATGAAGCAGCCTCACCCTCACCCCCTGCTCTTACCGAAGAACCACACCTGACAGCGGAGCAAGAACAGCAACAAGTTCTCAAGAGGAACCACAGGTCTACATCATCATGAGCAAGGATAAAACATATTCAAAAGATGTAGAAGTGTTTACAGAATTCAAACTGTTCCCCTTTCCTCCATCCCGCCAACTGCCTCCCTCTAGTTATTAAAAGAATCCACAATTTTGTGTATTTTGTCCACATTTCAGCCGCATTTCTTTGAAACATGTCCTGCAGTGTAGGCAGGGCCCAGTTGATCTGATCCTCTGACCTTGCCACTTTACTATCAAATCCACATAATCCTCCATTCCCTCATGGATCGCCTTGAATATACTTCGTGACTCAATCCGCTCAGCTCTTTGGACTACAGAATTCCAAAGATTCACAACATTCAAAGAGAAGAAATAACTTTTCTCTTCCATCTTGAGTAGCTGAGGCCTTATCCTGTGACCTGCCCCGAGTTACAGACCCCCTCACCAAGCGCAAGAGTACAATTCTTCTGTAATTACAGACATTGTGATCACATCAATCACACTTGGCAATTTTTGGTTTCCTCCTGTGGATTAATGTAGTTTACAATTGGAAATAAGGCTGTTCTCACCTAGCGTTAACCTTAGGTTGGCTTCTGGGAGATTAAAGGGGAGCACAGAAGGAATTTACTGCTGTGTTCTGCTACCCAACAGGGAAGTGAAAGTCACTTCCCTCAAGATGCAGGGGCCTAGATGCTTAAAGAAAAAATAAATACCACATAAGTTAAATAGATATGAGTGACAGACCCAAATTTTACACTTCCCCTGTAGTTGCAACACCATATTCTTCATTCTGTTTTCTTTTTACTACCTCAATGTAATTATGTATGCATAATCTGTCTGGATGGCATGCAGACAAAAACTTTTTACTGTATCTCGGTACATGTGACAATAATAAACCAATACCAATACTTGATGATGCTCGTTCCATTTTGTTTTCTGGTAAGTACTGACCTCAAAATAATTTTAATTCCTCCTGGAAGAAAGTATAGTGACATAAAGCACATGTGGAAGAGTTTTTGCTTTAACTTTCTTTGGTCTGTGTATTAATTTATACTGGGTGAGAAAGCTGACACCTCCTTCCACCATTATTTTCAGTTCGAATTAAGAACAAGTGCACACAGTGTCAAAAGAGGTCAGGCATAGCTCGTCATAATGCGAACCACAGAGGCAAGAAATTAAAACATAATGATAGCACTGCCTTGTGTAAATGAACTCTGAGAAAGCTTCTATGTTGTTTCATTAGTTTTACATTTTTAGAAATGATTTCAGCTTCAAGTGAAGCAGCTCTCCAATGGTAATAGAGCAATCACAGTCTGCGGAATTATTCATTTAAGTGACCTTTCATCAACCTCATGCCATTAACTTGCATCCTGATAGTTCAAGCAGATTAGTGCAGCTCTCCTAATGACTGAAAGGAAAGATTGAATCCTTCCATTTATACATCTCTAGTCTTTGGCCACAAGATACTATATTTGACAATTTTTTGCACTGGAACAAGTTGTATGGGAGCAAAATCTTTTTGGAGAAACTGAACATAGTTTTTCCTTCATTAAACTATCATGACTATTGTTAAAACTGAAAACTTTGGCTTGGAATTGATATAGCATGTAAAATGGAAGCTCCAGATGACAAGGCAACCCTTCAGAACATTTATTGACAGCTTTCTTTCTCTCACTCTTTCAAATCATGCATGCCTTTTATCCTTCAACTATATCTGTGAGAACAATTATCCACACACTTCCAAGAAATTGATGAAAAAAAAGAAATCGCATGAGAAACCCTCGAACATATTTTGATTGATTTCAAGAATACCACGAACTTTGAAAAATGGTGATCTTGAAGCTTTGATTTTAATAAAGAACAGTGACCTCTCTTGAAGGATCAATACTAAAAGATTATTTTCTCACTGTAAATGTTAAGGAAGAGGACAAATCATAAGCTTCAACATGGAGCCTGCAATCTGTGGTAATCTTTTATTGCTCGATAATAAATTCTGCTTTCAGGAAAAAAATGAAATAAAATGATTTCAATTTGTGATGCTTTTTCCTTTGTCTCCACACCCAAGGATATTTTGCAATGATTCTCACTCTCATTTTCAGGATTGCCATCTCAGAGTCACAAGAATTTTACAGTACAGAAACAGGCTCTTCAGCCCATTGAGTCCACACCAACCATTGACACTAATACCACAATAAACCTTTTTTATTCACCCCACATTCCCATCAACTTTCCCCAGACCCCCTCCAGATTCTACCATTGACCTAAATACAAGGAACAATTTACAGTAGTCAATTAACCTTCCAACACTCAAATCTTTGTGATATGGGTAGAAACTAGAGCACCCAAGAGAAACCCATCCCGTCACAAGGAGGACATGCAAACTCCACACCGAAAGCAGTGGAAGTCAGGATTGAACAGGGGTCTCTGGAGCTGTGAGGCAGCACCTCCACTGGCTGTGGAATGGTGCCGTCTTCTGAGGTTAATTCTTCTCGCCATATTTCCACAACTAGTCATATCCATCTTTCTCAGGAAAAGTAGATATTGCTATTCTAGCAGAACACCAACCAAATACTTCTGGCATAATTCCATTGCCAAAGCATAGCCCTTTCCTCCTGTGGCCCACAGTCTAAGACAGCAAAGGAAAAGTGTTGGAATTATTGAGATGCTTCAATCGGTAATAGATTACATTACAGAGTCCAGGTAATGGCGATATGTAAATACCCTGCTATTGTCAATGAGAGATAATTCTTCCCAATGGAAGCAAATGCAAATAGAATGAGCGTATTACAAGGATAAAGCTGCCATGGAATAAAAGAGTCTGTTGCAGTCTGATAGAAAACTGGCTAAGATAAGATAAGGTATCTTTATTAGTCACATGTACATTGAAACACACAGTGAAATGCGCCTTTTTGCATAGTGTGTTCTGGGGGCAGCCCACAAGTGTCGCCACACTTCTGGTGCCAACATAGCATGCCCACAATTTCCTAGCCCATACGTCTTTGGAATGTGGGAGGAATCTGGACACCCGGAGGAAACCCATGTGGACACAGGGAGAACGTACAAACTCCTTACAGACAGTGGCCGGAATTGAACCCGGGTTGCTGGCGCTGTAATAACGTTACGCTAACTGCTACACTACATTGCCGGGAACAAGGAGTAGAGGTGAAAGGTTGTTTTTCAGATTAGAGGGATGGTGCATGGACCACTCCAGGGATCAGTACTAGGACACAGCTTTTCTGAACATATCTTAAGAACTTGGACTTGGGTGTGCAGGGCACAATTTCCAAACTGTCAGATTACACAAAACTTGGACATAGTGAAATGTGAGGATAGCAAGGCAATGCAGAAAGGATGGTGGAAAGGGTTGGTAGGTGACAGATGAAATTCATTGATAAGGAATGTGGAGCATTACATCTTAGTAAGGAGAATGAGAGAAGGAAAAATAAACTAAAGGGCACAATGTTAGAATGGTGCAGAAGCGAGGGACATATATCTGGGGATATACTGTATGTGCATAGTTTATTGAAGACAGCAGGGCAAGTTAAAGCATATAGAATCCTGAGCTCTATGAAAATCTCTTCCATGCTAAATCTCTTCCGTACCTCTCCAAATTCCTTACATATCCTCTAAAGTGTAGCACCCCAAATAGGACACAGTACTCCACCTGTGACCATAGAGGCATACAGTAGAAGAGAAAGGAAGTCATGATGATTTTTTTTCTAAAACATTGGTTTGGTCACAGGTGGAGTACTGTGTCCTATTTGGGGTGCTACACTTCAGAGAATATGTGAGGAATTTGGAGAGGTACAGAAGAGATTTAGCATGGAAGAGATTTTCATTGATACAATTACAATGTGCAATGTATAAAGGGCATTTGTAGGTACTTAGATAGGAAAGGTGTCGAGGGGTATGGGCCAATTGCAGGAAAATGAGATTAGCCTGGACAGGCATCATGGTCAGTGTTGATGTGTTGGGCTGAAAGAGCCTATTTCTGTGCTTCTTTAGGGTGAGTGCATTTAGTTCTGTGAATAGATTGGAGAAGCTGTGGTTGTCCTCCTTGGAATGGAAGAGATTGCAAGGAGATATTTAAAATCCTTAAGGGTATGGACAGAGAAGATGGAAGAACGTATTCCCATTGGTGGAGGAGTCAAGCGTGAGAGAACATAGAATGCGGGTAATTGGCAAAAGAACTGCAAGAGACATGAGGAAAACTTATTTTACACAGCACTGACATGGTTGGGAGTGAGGCAGATTCAACTGCAGAATTCAACAGGGAGCTGGATAAGTATCAGAAAGGGAGGAAATTGCAGAGGACAGGGGAAGTGAGACGAGCTGGATTGCTTTTGCACAAGCCAGGATGGACTGAATGAATGAGCCACGCTGTAAGCATTCTGTGATTCTGTGAATTAGTTGCAAGCCAGCAATTACTCTGCAGTCTTCACCAGAACAGGATGAAGCCAGTTCGCCCCGAGGTTGTTTTGCCATTCAATATGATCGTGACTGATTTGTGACCAAGTGTGAACTTTTTCCCCTTTGGTTTACAAAATCCATCAACCATTAACTTTAAAGTCAGAGGTTGACCTTTTCACAATTTGGCCCTTCATGTACAAGGAGAGACTCAATGTGCTCATCGATACTCGGCAGACAAGATGCAAGAGCAGAGTAAAAGGAAAAGCAGCAGCCCATTTGAATAAACACGGTTGGCTCCAACTCACTTCCTTTCTTTACTGGTGCATTGTAGCTGTTGAAACTTGACAGCTGCCCTTCCACGCCACCCCCAGCCGTAACCAGAAGGACAGTGGCTGTAACATCATGGGAACGTTGTTCACTCAAATATTGGAGGAACTCAGCAGGCCAGGCAGCATCTGTGGAGAAAAGCAGGCAGTCAACATTTTGGGTCAGGACCCTGGGTCCTGACCCAAAACGTTGACTGTCTGGTTTTCTCCACGGATGCTGCCTGGCCTGCTGAGTTCCTCCAGCATCATAGTGTTTTTCATCTGGATTCCAGCATCTGCAGTCCTTTGTTTCTCTTGTTCACCTTTGTGACTGACATGGATGTAAATAGGGGCATGGGAATTGAAGGAGACTAATTACTACTTTGAGTCTGATGAGACCACAGGTGACCTGTGACAACTCCATCCTCCAAGTCCCTTACTTTATTTAATCAAAACCCACAATATCAGATTTAAAATTTGCTTATAATTTTGCATTGATTGCAGTGTGCAGAAAAGTGTTCCGAATTTCTGCACACATTGAAGCATTTCCAAGCTTCATTCCTGAAAGAGACACAAGAGACTGCAGATGTTGGAATCTGAAGCAACAAACAATCTGCTGGAGGAACTCAGTGGGTCGAGCAGCGTCTGCAGAGGGAAAGAAACTGTCGACGTTTGAGGTCGAAGCTCTGCATCATTTCTGAAAGACCTAGTTCTGATTTTTCAATTAAGCTCAATGCTTCCAGATTCACCATGAAGAAAAATTGTTTCTCTTCCTCCACAAGAACAGCTCTCCATAACATTTTTCTATTTCCAAAAGCAAACTTTACTCACAATAAAAAATATACAAAGGAAGAAACAGAGCAAAAACAAAACCTTGACATTTATGGTTGTTACATTCAGTAGTGTAAACTTTAAAGAAAAAGAAATAAGTAACACAGCACAGCACCATTGCCACTTATGTGACTCCCTGAGGTGATACCCTTTCATTGTTCGAGGGGCTTCCCCATCCAACTCTGCCCCTCCACGTGTGATAGCAAAAGGAGCCTTTACTGTGGTCCTTCCCCAAAGAGCCTGAGCATTGGTTGCACAGAGTTTCAGTGCGTCCCTCAGCACGTACTCCTTCAGCCTGGACTGTGCCAGTCTGCAGCATTTCCTTACAGACATCTTACTGTGCTGGAAGACCAATAGGTTTCGGGCAGACCAAAGGGCATCTTTCACCGAGTTGATGACCTTCCAGCAGCACCTGATGTCTGTCTTTGTGTGTGTACCTGGGAACAGCCCGTAGATCAGAGAGTCCTCTGTTACGCAGCTGCAAGGGATGAACCCTTGCATCTGTCTCCACACCCTCTTAGCAAATCCGCAGTTGGCCAAGAGGTGGGTGACTGTTTCTTCCCCATCACAGGCATCCTGGGGGCAGAATTTACTCTCTCAAAAATAAAATACAAACAGAATTGGAGGTGCTTAGCTCAGACACAGAGTCTTTGCTTCCTATCCAACCTATTCCAACTACCTGTAATGACTGGTGACCTGGAACATCTTCACTGCAAACCAGCCAAGTCTTCCAAGAATCAGGAACTCTGCTGATCCCTTTTCTCTCTTCCACCTTCTGAGAGAAGTTCAGGAGACTGAAAACCCAGACATCCGGACTTAAGTACAGCTTCCACCCCACTGCGATCAGACTTCTGATCCGATCATCTCTTCCATACCCACTTCCCGGTGGTGCTGTCACGTTCTCAGACTTTTAATTTTATGTCTCTTGGTTCTTCTGTTGTCACTTTAGCATTTCTTGTTGCACTACTTCAGTTTGCGCTAAAATCTTTGCACCATTCTACTCTTTTGCGCTCATCACTGTATTTATTGCTGTACTTATTATTACCACGTAAACTGTTTACTCTGTGAGCTTCATGCGAACAAAGAATTTCATTGCACCCTGGAATATATGACAATAAACTAATCCGAATCTGATCTGATCTGATCCAAGAGTATGAATATTCTTGCATTATCTTCATCACTGCAATATCAGTGATGCCAAGTTGACAATTGTTTCTATGAAATGCCCATTTAAAAAGATTTATTTTTACAAGTGCAAAAGAGGAGCCCGTGAGAAAATATAAATCTTTCCGATGATAGGCAATCCGATTTTGAAGCTGTAGATTTTATGAATGAACTATTATAACAAACATATCCAACAGGACAATGAATCACTCAGACTGAAGGCCGGAATGTCTCATTTCCCACTCATAAGGAGATAATGCACCCATTCTAACTTGGCAATGCTGTTAACATGCATCAGTAAACATTCACTGGAACTTTAACTGAAAGTTTAAATCTAAGTAGTTTACTGTTGAGACTCAATAATTAAAAATGGAACAACAAGCAGCAATTTATGTCACTCCTGATGCAATGGATGGTTTGACTTTCAAGCAGTGATCAGTGCTGAATTTTACCTGGAGCACCATTATGGGTAATTAAATTGGCTTCCGAGATGGTGGTCTATAGACAAGAGGAAGGATAGATTTTCCACTGTTGATCATTATCTGGTAATCTCTGTTGGAAAGTATATCAAGTGTGAGGACTGACTCAGGTCTGATTGATTGGTGAGAAGCAAACATGCCAATCAACCTGTTCAAACCTGGGCAACAGCAGCTTACATTTTATATCACACTTCCGCAATCACACAAAGTGCCAAGAGCATAATTAATCAAAGTCTGACACCGAGCCTGAGGGTGCTTCATCAAAACCCTGACAAAAGACCAAAAACATGGTCAATGAGATAGGATTTTAAGGATTGGCCTCAAGGAAGAAGTGAGAACATGAACAAGGTGGTTCAGAATCAGAATCAAATCTATTATCACTGACTGAGATGACATGAAATTTGTTGTTTTGCGGCAGCAGTGCAGTGCGAACTCAATAAATAAATACTGCACAAAAAAGGAATAATGAGGTAGTGTTCATGGGTTCATGGATGTTCAGAAATCTGGGGAAGAAGCTGTTTCTGAATCATTGAGTGTGGGTCTTCAGGCTCCTGTACCTCCTCCCCGATGATAGTAACAAGAAGAGGGCGTGTCGTGGATGGTGTGACTCCTTAGTGATGGATGGCGCCTTCTTAAGATGTCACTTCTTGAAGATGTCCTCGATGGTGGGGAGGGTTGTGCCTGTGATGGAGCTGGCTGAGTCTACAACCTTCTGCAGCCTCTTGCGATCCTGTGCTTTGGAGCCTCCATACCAGGCGGTGATGCAACCAATCAGAATGCTCTCCACCGTACATCTATAGAAATCTGTAAGAGTCTTTGGTGACACACCAAATCTTCTTAAACTCCCAACGAAGTAGAGCTGCTGGTGTGCCTTCTTCATGATTGCATCAATGCACTAGGGCAAGGATAGATCCTCTGAGATGTTGATGCTCAGGAACTTGTAGCTGCTCACTCTGTCCACCGCAGACCCCTCAATGAGATCTAGTGTGTGTTCTCCCAACTTCCCCTTCCTGAAGTCCACAATTCAAGCAGAGGCATGCACCCTCTTGCCCCAAACCTCTCCCAATTGCCACTGACTAGCCATGCGTATAATACACCAGTCAAATTGAAATTCCTCCATGGGCACCTGGAGCAGGAAGCCAGGGAGCTTTATGGAGGGAATTTCAGAGCTGTCATCATTGGGTGGACCATATTATCCAACAGCGCCTCATGTGATACAACCAATGTTAATCTGCCACTTGGAGTTAGGAGTTCGGAGTTCGGAGTTCGGAGTTAGGAGTTAGGAGTTAGGAGTTCGGAGTTCGGAGTTAGGAGTTAGGAGTTAGGAGTTCGGAGTTCGGAGTTCGGAGTTAGGAGGGTCATATCAGGGGAATGACAGGGTGAAGAAAGATCAATCCTTTTACTGTGATCTAGGGGATCAAAGTTGGAGGTGAGGGTGGAATTAAACACAGACAAATAGACAAGTGGCACAGTAACATCAGAAGAAGGAAAACTGGAAACAAAATAAAGGGTCTTTTGCATAAATTAAGTATGAATAGTAAAGTCAGAACATTAAGCTGATTAATAAAACATTTCAATCTTTATCCTGGGCAATGAAAAATAGAAGCAAATATTCATCTGAACTGTAATAATTGATTAATTAAAACAGGCACAATTTTCTTTGAAACCTATGTTCTGCAAACACAGAAAGCAACTGTTCTCAAATGTAAACATGGCTTGATCTAAATCATCAGTTTGACCTGGAAATAAATTATTGAGCAGATGTAGTATTTTAATGGATTTTTATTGACAAGAGTTTCTCCTCTGATGTTGCCTTGATATCAAAGCAATGATAGGCTGAACAAGCATTTATCATGATTTTTTCACATTGCTCTAAGCCAATCAGAATATTGCTTTATCTCTGCCTCTGACCTAACTGCTACTCTGTCATCAGAATATCTATCTACCTAATCACTGTGTGTGTGCAAACAAGCCAAGGAATGCACAAACATTCAGAAGGTAGTTTATACCCCATCAGCTATATTTAGTTTCCACCCAAGAAACAATTCCTCTGACATACTATTGAGATTTTTAGTTCTTGTTTCAGCTGAGGTGTCCCACAAACTTGCAAATATATTTTTAATAACTTAAATGGAAGGGAATTCCCACAGAAGAGATGGGAGATGGGGGAGGAAGGCTGAGCTTTCGAGGCTTTGACACATTATTGAGGAGATCTCAGTGAAGTGTTAGGTATGTGAAACCTGTTACCGTGTGGAGTGGTGGAGGCAGGAAGTGCAGATGCAATGAAGATGAAACTCGGTAAGTGCAGGAGGGGAAAAGAAATGGAAAGGCTTGCTGATAAGTTTAGACAACGCAAGGTCGATTCTTGTGGAGTCCAAGACATGGTTAAAGTAAGTGGACTGTTACTGTGCTAAGGCACATTCTGCAGATGCTGGAATCTGGACCAATACACAAAAAGTGCTGGAGGAACTCAGCAGGTCAGGCAGCATCCATAGAGAGAAATAAGCAGTCGATGTTTCAGGCTGAGACCCTTCATCAGGACTGGAAAGGAAGAGGGCAGAAGCCAGAATAAGAAAGTGGGGGAGAGGGAGGAGCACACGCAGGCAGGTGATAGGTGAGTTCAGGTGATAGGCAAATCCAGGTAGGAGGGGGATGGTAGGTAGGTGGGGGAGGGGGGCAGATGTAATAAGCTGAGAGGTGATAGGCAGAAGACGCAAAGGGCTGAAGAAGGAATCTGGTAGTAGAGGGCAGTGGACCAGGAAATAAAAGATGGAGGAGGGGAGGAGAGGAGATGGGCAGGTCATCAAGGTGGGGGAAAGGAGCCACAGGAATAAGGGAAAGACAAAAGGAGTGGGGGGGGGAGAAAAAGAAAGGGTGGGCTTACCAGAAGTTAGAGAAATTCCGTGTAAGATCTCCCAACAAGAAACTTGGCAGAATATTAATGCAAGTTCCAGTAAGTCATTTTTTTTTCACTGTTCCTCCAAGGAAGAAAGCACTTGCAATGAAGTACTGATGGAAGCTCAGGTGATACTTCAACAAAATTCCAAATGATCAGCTTTAACATTCTTTCATCAGGCGAGGATGGAGTGAACAGCCACAGCACAGGAATACTTGCTTTATCCATCTCAAATCCAACTGCTGTTCTGTGGTTGGAATATCTACCACCAATTAACCAGCTGGATTCAAATCAATCTGACTGATTTCATTATTTTCAACAGGCACAATGTGAGGAATCAAACTCAAGTTCAAGCAGAGTCACAATAATAATATCACACATATTATGAACTTCTTTCTGCTCAAGATCCAAGATTTTGTTGTCTTCGGCTGAGACAGGGTTAGAGACAATTATGAGAAGGCTGAGGAGACTTTGTTCCTAGATTTTGTGCTTATTTTATGACATTTTTAATGGTTTAATTTTATACCATTTGGTTTATTAGCAAATCTAAGAACCATCCATAATGCATCGTGAGTCATACAAGAACACACAAGGAAAGAGGAGCAAGAGTAGGAGGAGGCCACTGTATTGTGGAGGGCCGTGGCTGTCACATGACAGCACTGCCTCTACCTGGTCAGAAGACACACCACTGCCAATCAAGGTTTGGACCCGCCCCACCCATCAATGCACACCTGACCACTGGCCTTTGTGATCGATTAGTCCTTGCTGGCACCGGGCCATTGGCCTTTTTAAATTACCTGGGCTGGACCCCCCAGCCCTCCAGCACTGTAAAGAATGCCACATGTGCTCAGCTCTCTCCCTTTTGTCTGCTCCAAGGGATTCACCCTGCTTCGCTCCAGGCTAAGCACTGTGAAACGGCGCTGGAGAAATCGTTGTCGAGGTGTGCACTGTTAAAGGGTTGGGAGCATCTTAGTTAGTATCCCTGGTAGCATAGAGCTGTGCCTGCACTGAGTCAAGGGGTGGCGGGTATCGTACTGTTTTTCCTTGATTGCCTGTACACAGTTCGTCGTGTGTGTGTGTTTTACCCCCGTTGCGATTTTCCCACGCTCGCTATAAACTGTGCGCGTGTGTGTGTTCAGAGTCCTTGCCTTCTGAGACCCAAATCTGTTTCACAACAGCCACTCAGCCCCTCAAGCCTGCTCCAGAATACAGTACGATCGTGGCTGATCTACCCCAGGCATCAATTCCTCTGCCTTTTTCGGCAGGGGAAGATAAAACTGAAACGTAATAATGAGAGCACAGGAAGGAAGTTGTAATTACAACATGATGTTTACATCCATAATGTCTGTTATTTATGAGAATGGTGGAGTTTCCAATGACACAAATTGCTGGAAATCTATTTGAATCTATTGTACCTGTCACCTTGCAATGGAAAATGCATAAGTTATTCCACGTTAGACTTCTGCCGAAATGCACTGGCAAAATCACAATGCCAGTATAATAGAGTGCAAAAGTTAATTTTTATCTGAACTAAATCAAAAGGTTCACTGATGTTGTTAATATTCAGAATGCTTAAATGGGTTTATCACAAAAGGTAAGCATTTTAATACTAATATTGAATCCTCCACCGAAAATCTGGCTTTAAAATAACTGAAATTCTTTGATATATTGTACTGAGCCTTTTAAATTCCAAGTCACCATCTCAATAAGTGATTTCTTTTAATATGCAAAAACATTCTTACTTGTGCCCATGTGCCTATATAATGAATGCCATTTGAAGACCCCCCTCAAAGGCTGTAGTCAGAGCACACTTGAACAGAGAGGCTGCTGAACCAGAAGTAAGGGTGCCAATGTCTTTGGGCGGAATTATTTTTAAACTAGACCTGACATTGCAAAAATTTGATTTACACTTGACGAAATTCAACCCTGTTTAGAGTAAACACACGATGTATTGACGTTAGTGCATTTGAATTTTACGCTAAAGTTCAGTCCCACTGAGTTCACTGGAATGAATTTCAGTGGTGGAGAGAAACACCAGTTAGTCATTGAATAGAATAAAATTGATTTGATTGCCTAACCACGTCTATCCTATGTGATCCCTTTCCTTCTGTTCTACTCTCATGCATTGGGACAATCACAAAGAAAAAAAATCTATATCAATAAACACACAAATTACTAGCTTCAATTGTCACGCGAATGATTTCTAAGATATTTACTAGCTCGTCAATATGCTTTCCCAATTAATTGATCTCAGTCATGTTCTAAGATGTTTTTTGCTATTGGGCGCTGATGCTGATGCTTGTTGGAAGAAAAAGAAAGGACTTATCTTAATCGTTTTCCAAGCTGAGAGAACGTAAGTATTGAGGGAGTAAACCCATTTCAAGATCCAACACTCCACTCAAAATTCACATTTCCACTGTGGAGGCTGAGATCTCTACAGAGACCCATTTCTTTAAGAAAGTAAGAGTGTGTGTGTGTGTGTGTGTGTGTGTGTGTGTGTGTGTGTGTGTGTGTGTGTGTGTGTGTGTGTGTGTGTGTGTGTGTGTGTGTGTGTGGACATCAAACAATTCATGGCATCAGAATACATGCAGAAAGGGGCACCATTAGACACCATTATTTAGAAAAGGAAAATGGTGTTTCCTTGAATTGTGGAAGTAATTTATAATCCCTCTTTAATAACTGTTGTGCTCACTCTGTGACCCTGGTTCACCTCAGACAGGCACAGCACGCACGATAGGCAGGGCAGGCACGGTAGTGTAGCGGTTAGCGTAACACTATTACAGCACCAGGGACCCAAGTTCAATTCCGGCCACTGTCTGTGAGGAGTTTGTAAGTTCGCCCCGTGTCTGCATGGGTTTCCTCTGTGTGCTCCGGTTTGTTCCCACATTCCAAAGACCTTAGGAAGTTGTGGGTTGGGGTTAGGAAGTTGTGGGCATGCTATGTTGGCGCCAGAAGCGTGGTGACACTTGCGGGCTGCCCCAGAACACTCTACGCAAAAGATACATTTCACTGTGTGTTTCGATGTGACTAATAAAGATATCATATCTTATCTCTTAGAAACAAAAAAACTCAGCAGGAAGCTTCTTGATGTGCCACAGGACAGCAACAGAGCCAATCATTATTATTCTGATCGTCAAAAAGCATTTTTCTAATAAAATGAGTCCATGTCACAGTGAAGAATCCGCCCCCAAATGCTGAAGTTAAAAAGAAATCAATTGAATCACAAAAAGATGATTTTCAGAATTTGCTTGTTCCAATTCACTCTGCATGCTGCATGATGAGCCTCGACAGCGACTAGAAATTGAAGTGGAAATTTACATGGACTCACAGTCAAATGCTGCAGTGCACCAGTTGCTGTAAAAATTGGATCTTGTACTCCTGACAGTCATTGGCTAAAACAAAATGAACCCCTTCTGAAGTTTTCAGCAGAATGCAATAATTGGAATTTACAGCAACCGATATTTGAACACGAGATAAATGCACAGTGGAGACGTTGAAAGTAGAATTAAGAAACAGAAAATGATTTAAGACTGCACTGGGAGCTTTGTGAAAAGGATCCATTGCAAACTGCAGAAATGCAGAAATTAGACAAGCATAAAGTAAAGTCAGAGTGATTTAATGTGCAAGGTTAACTTATTCACAGATTAAAATAAGCACCCAAGTTTATGTCAACTGGCCTTAACTCTGAGTTTTAGCCAGTCGTTCTACTACTCCCACTTAACACTTCCGCCAAACCCATCTCCTTCTCTTACTTGTCCCACTACCATCTGCTGTTGCTTTGAATCATCATTTTTTCTGCCAATTAATCTCTTGTGCCTTTTACCCCAGCACAGACCTTCACTTTTGATCTTTCTTTCCTTTCTTCCACTGCTTAAGACTTATTTCATCTCTAAACTTTTATAATTCTGATGAAAGGTCACTGACATGAAACAATAATTCTCTCGATACACAAGAATCTTTGATCCACTGCGTTTGAGCTCCCCTACTAAAATAAAAAAGTAGATTTCTGCTGAATAACAAACTGAAATTTGTCCAGAGCTTTTAGCTTAGATCAATCTGCTCTACTGGACTTTCCAGTCAGTGCAGATCGGCAATAACATCTCCTCCTCACTGACGGTCAACACAGGTGCACCTCAAGGATGTGTACTTAGCCCACTGCTACACCCTCTGCACTCAAAACTGTGTGGCTAAGTACAGCTCAAACACCACCTATAAATTCATCAATGACACCACTGTTGTTGGTAGAATCACAGACAGCAATGAGGAGGTGTCCAGGAGTGAGATAGATCGGCTGGTTGAGTGGTGTTGCAACAACAACCTCGCACTCAACATCAGCAAGACCAAGGAACTGATTGTGGACTTCAGGAAGGGGAAGTCAGGAGAACACAAACCAGTCAGGGGTCAGAGGTGGAAAGGGTGAGCAGCTTCAAGTTCCTGGGCGTCAACATCTCAGAGGATCTATCCTGGGCCCAACACATTGATGCAATCATGAAGGCACGCCAGTGGCTCTATTTCGTTAGGAATTTGAGGAGATGTGGTATGTCACCAAAGACTCTTACAAATTTCTCCGGATGTACTCTGGAGAACATTCTGACTGGTTGCATCACCGCCTGGTATGGAGGCTCCAAAGCACAGGATCGCAAGAGGCTGCAGAGGGTTGTAGACTCACCCAACTCACAGGCACAACCCTCCCCACCATCGAGGACATTTTCAAGAGGCGGTGCCTCAAGAAGGCAGCATCCAACATTAGGGACCCTCACCATCCGGGACATGCCCTCTTCACGTTACTAACATCAGGGAAGAGGAACAGGAGCCTGAAGACCCACACTCAACAATTTAGGAAAAGCTTCTTCCCCTCCACCATCAGATTTCTGAAAGGTCCATAAACCCATGAACACTACCTTGTTATTCCTTTTCTTCTGCGTCATTTATTTATTTCTGTGATTTATAGATTTTTTGCCTTGCACTGTACTGCTGCTGCAAAACAACAAATTTCACGTCATATGTCAGTGATAATAAATCTGATTTTGATTCCCACACTGTATCTTAACGTCATACACAAGAACCAATGTTGCAGCGGTGGCATCAAACATGTGGTGTACGATGAATAGCATTACCATCGCATGCCAGTGCACCCTGACCGTAAGTGTGTTACCTGCATGAAACGATGCAACCTTAGTTTCAATACATGCAATGTTACGAATCACCTTTAGCAATCCATTCTGTGGCACATCTCAGTTCTGTAAGTCGCAGGAGTTATATCACACACGACTGAATTTCTACCTTGGAATTAACGTTCATGGAGTCACACAGAACGGAAACAGACCATTTGGCTCACCAGCACCTCTACTTCCTCAGGAGGCTAAAGAAATTTGATTTGTTCCCTTTCACTCTCACCAACTTTTACCGATGCACCATAGAAAGCATCCTATCTGAATGTATCACGGCTTGGTATGGCAACTGCTCTGCCCAGGACCGCAAGAAACTGCAGAGAGTTGTGGACGCAGCCCAGCGCATCACGGACACCAGCCTCCCTTCCTTGGGCTCTTGTCTTTACCTCTCATTGCCTTGGTGAAGCAGCCAGCATAATCAAAAACCCCACCCACCCAGGACATTCTCTCTTCTCTCCTTTTCCATCGGGTAGAAGATACAGGAGCCTGAGGGCACGTTCCACCAGGCTCAAGGACAGCTTCTACCCCACTGTGAGAGGACTATTGTTCCCTGATACAATGAGATGGACTATGATTTCACGATCTACCTTGTTGTGACCTTGCACCTTATTGCACTGCACTTTCTCTGTAGCTGTGACACTTTACTCTGTACTGTTATTGTTTTTACCTGTACTACATCAATGCACTCTGTAGTAACTCAATGTAACTGCACTGTGTAATGAATTGACCTGTACGATTGGTATGCAAGACAAGTTTTTCACTGTACCTCGGTACAAGTGACAATAATAAACCAATACCAATACATCCATGCCGACCAGTGGACATCCATCCCTACTAATCCCATCTTCCAGTACTTGGCCCGTAGCCTTCCATACTGAGGCGATTCAAGTGCTTGAATGCTGTTAGTGACTCTGCTTCCCCCACTCTCCCTGATAGTGCATTCCAGGTACTCAGCATTCTCTGCATGAAAAAGATTCCCCTCAAATTCCCTCTCATTCCTTACTTTATATCTATGACCTCTAGTTTTATTCACCTCTGATAAGGGGAAAAGATTCCTGCAGTCAACCCTTATTTATATCCCCATATTTTTATTTTCTCTCAGAATTAGATTTATTATCACTGATATTTGGCATGAAATTTGTTGTTTTGAGGCAGCAGTACAGTGCAAACACATAAAAACATATAAATTGCAAAAATAAATAAATAGTGAGAAAAAGAGGAATAACGAGGTAGTGCTCATGGGTTCATGGACTGTTCAGAAATCTACTGGGGGAGGGGAAGAAGCTGTTCCTGAATCATTGAGTATGGGTCTTCAGGCTCCTGTACCTCCTCCCTGATGGTAGTAACGTGAAGAGGGCATGTCCCAGATGGTGAAGGTCCTTAATGATGGAGGCCAACTTCTTGAGGCACCACCTCTTGAAGATGTCCTCGACGGTGGGGAGGGTTGTGCCCGTGATGGAGCTGGCTGAGTGTACAACCCTCTGCGGCATCTTACAATCCTGTGCTTTAGAGGCTTTACACCAGGCTGTGATGCAACTAGTCAGGATACTCTCCACCTTACATCTGTAGAAATTTGTAAGAGTCTTTGGTGGCATACGGAATCTCCTCAAACTCCTAACAAAGTAGAGCTGCTGGTGTGCCTTCTTCATGATTGCATCAATGTGTTGGGCCCAGGATAGATTCTCGGAGATGTTGATGCCCAGGAACTTGAAGCTGCTCATCCTTTCCACCAGTGACCCCTCAATGAGGACTGGTGTGTGTTCTCCTGACTTTCCCTTCCTGAAGTCCACAATCTGGTCCTTGGTCTTGCTGACATTGAGTGCGAGGTTGTTGTTGCAACACTGCTCAACCAGCTGATCTATCATACCGCAATCATGTCCTCATTTACCTCCTCTGCTCCAGAGAAAACAGACTCAGCCTCTTCAGTCTCTCCTCAGAAGTGAACTGCTCCATCCCAGGCAACTTCCTGGGGAATCTCCTCTGCACCCTCTCCAGCACTATCACATTATTCCTGTAGTGTGGTGATAAGAACTGCACACAGTACTTCAGCTGAGGTCTAACCAATGTGATATAAAGGTGGAGCTGGTCATTTGTACTTGGACACTAAAATACAATTGCAAGGTGGTTAACCTCCTGAACTAACGAGCAGACTTCTGAAATACTGAACCGGAGACATGAGTTCAAATACGCACATGACATCTCTGCAAAGCCTCCACATCCTTGCTGTCATGTGGTGACCAGAATTGCACACAGTACTCCAAATGTGACCTTACCAAAGGTTTATACAGCTGCAATGTGACTTGTCAGCTTTTGTACTCACTGCCCTGACTGATAAAGGCAAGCATACCGTACGCCTTCTTTACCACCCTGTCCACTTGTGTTGCCAATTGTAAAAACCCTTTTGGCTCACTGATATCCTTCAGGGAAGGAAATCTACCATTCTTATATGTGACTCCAGACCACTCGTGTGCTTGACTCTGCCCTTCAATTTAGAGACAGTTGGAGGTGGACCATAAATATCAGCAACATCTACACCCCATGAATAAGTAATTATAAAAGATTTTGAAAACATCACCATCTGACCACACAGAACTACCTGATACAATGTAATTCATGTGATGGATTAAATAGGTCTGTATACATAAGTCTGCCCACACAGTTTCAACTGAAGACAAGTGGAGGGCAGTTATGAAGAGCAAAGGTAGAATACATGCATATCCCTTTTTTGTAAATTCCAGGGTAGACTTTCTGTACAATAAAGATTCTGTTATGGTGGCTCTCAGAGATTCTGCTTCAATGCTTGTGGGAAAGAGTTAATACACACAGAAACATCAAGGAGAATATTTTGTTCCAACTCCAGTGTGCTTACATTTAAATATAATATTTCAGCCAGGAAAGCACATTTTCCAAGACAAACCCACAGGTAAATTCTCTTGAATTATTCTGCTTTGGGAAACAAGAGATCATTTTACTACATTGTAGTCCCAGCAGGAAACTTTCACTGCCAGGAAGAACATTTAAGACATTTGTGCGATCATTGCATGTTTTTTTTCTAGCTCTGCAACTAAATGGTTGGAAAAATCACTGAGTTGGTTACGTCTCCCTTTGGTTGTCCAGGTTCACTGAATAAATGTATGGAAAACTGGTTGGCCCATATTAATTTAGCCAAAGTGGTTCTAGTCCCTATTGTTTCCAGGGTTCTTCCCTCTCTTACCATTTCTGAATCTTGGGCAACTCAACTTTCCTGCTGTGTGTTCCAAACTTTACATTTGACTTGTTTTGAACCCACATTGCACTGCCGATGCAACAACAACTTAGATTTATAACAGCATAGATTCAATTCTGATGAAGGCTGGCAGACCCGAAATGTTAACTGTTTCCCTTTCCACAGATACTGCCTGACCTGCTGAGTTTTCCCAGCATTTTCTGTTTTTGTTTCAGATTTCCAGCATCTGCAGTTTTGTTTTTGATTTGGACATATATATAAAATGCCTTCCAATAAATAAAATACCTCAAGGGACTTCACAGGAAGGGTGACCAGATAAGATCTGACAACAAAAAGGTAAGGTAGATTAGCTAAAGGTTGGTCAACAAGATAGGGAGAAAATGGAGAAGGAGACACAAGAAAGACTGCAGATGTTGAAAATCTGGAGCAACACACAAAATGCTGGATGAACTCAGTGGGTCAGGCAGCATCTATGGAGGGAAATGGACAGTCGACGTTTTGGTTCAAGACCCTTCATCAGGACTGGAAAGAAAGAGGGGAGATACCATAAAAAGGTGGGAGGGAAAGGGTGGAGTAAGATCTGGAAGGTGATAGGTAGATCCAGGTGAGGGGGGGCGGAGGATAGGCAGGTGAGGGAAGGGGAGAGTCGGAATGATGTAAGAAGCTAGGAAGTGACAAAGGGCTGAGGAAGATGGAATCTGATAGGGGAGGACAGTGGACCATGGAATAAAGGGGAGGTGAGGAGGTGAACCAGAGGGAGGAAGGTGTGTGTGATGGGCAGATCGAAAATGGAGAAGGGAAAGATTTAGGGAGGGAATTGCCCACTTTAGGACCACAGTAAGTTAAGGCCTGTCCTCCAGTGGTGGAGTGAAAGGAACATACAAGAAGTTGGAATTGGGGATGCATTCAGATGCTGGAGCTTCACAGGAGTGAGGAGACCGAAAAGAGCAAAAGTTAATTTCAAATGATATTCACGGCTAATATTTCAATACCAATAAGAATGTCATATATCTTCAAAAGTCTTTAAAACTTTTTGCTGCTTTTACAGAGCAGGGTATCTTTTGGAACTGTGATAGCATATAAATCGGATAGTCATTATCCATTTAATTAGAATCTCAGTTGTACTCTGTTGCAGATTTTATATATTAATTCCATAGATCATCATTGATCCACTGTTTAACTCTCATGGCAACTGATATCCTGTAAGAAATTTTGTTCCAAGCATCAAAAACTCTCTAACAATATTTAGCAAAAGGGCTTCAATCTCTTTTGCTGCTTTTATGCACAACATATAATACCTTGAAGGATGTCATGATCGGGTGAGAGGTGGGTATATTAGTCAGGACAGCAAGTGGCGATCAACATTGACACAGCACCTTTAATACATCAAATGACCCTAAGGAGAGCTCAAAATCGGACAAAATGCTGATGTTGAAGAACGTGAGATCAAGAGCTTGGATTGTTGGGATAGTGGATTTGTCACATGAGAAGGGATTAAGCAAATGGCCGAAACTCTTGAGTTTAGAAGATCACAAGACAAAGGAGCAGAAGTAGGCCATTCAGCCCATCGAGTCTGCTCCACTACCTCACCATGAGCTGAACTATTCCCATCCAGCCCCAATTCCCGGCCTTTTCCCCATATCCCTTGATACCCTGACTGATTAGATACCTATCAATCTCCTCCTTAAACACCCCCAATGATCGGGCCTCCACAGCTGTCTGTGGCAACAAATTCCATAAATCCACAACCCGCTGGCTAAAGAAAGTTCTTGTCATTTCTGTTCTAAGTGGGTACCCTCTAATTCTAAGACTGTGCCCTCTAGTCCTGGACTCACCCACCAAGGGAAACAACTTAGCCACTTCTACTATGTCCAATCCTTTCAACATTCGAAGCATGAGAGATGATCGTATTGAAACATACAATATCCTTTCAGGATCTGACAGAGTAGATGCCAGGATGGTGTTTCTGCTGGCTGGCTGGGGCGAGAACCAAGAGTCACCACCTCAAAATAAGGGACAGCTGATCAGGACAGAGATGAGAAGAACTTTCTTAGCCACAGGTAGTAAATCATAGGAATTCCCTTCCAAAAAGGGGTGGTTACTGAGTCACAGAGAATATTCAAGGCAGGGACAAATAGATTTTTAGATATTAATGGAATCAGAGAATATGGCCTTTGTGCAGGTAAGTGACAATAAGGTAACAAAATTAGCCATGATTTTATTACCTTATTTCATTCGGAGTTTGAGGAAATTTGGTGTGTCACCAAAGACTCTTGCAAATTTCCACAGATGTACACTGGAGAGCATTCTAACTGGTTGCATCACCATGGAGGCTCCAATGTGCAGAATCGAAAGAGGCTGCAGAGGGTTGTAGACTCAGCCCGCTCCATCATGGGCACGACCCTACCCACCATCGAGGACATCTTCAAGAGGCGGCGCCTCAAGAAGGCAGCATCCATCACTAAGGACCCTCACCATCCAGGACATGCCCTCTTCTCGTTACTACCATCAGGGAGGAGGTACAGGAGCCTGAAGACCCACACTCAATGTTTTAGGAACAACTTCTTCCCCTCTGCCATCAGATTTCCGAATGGTCCGTGAACACTACCTTGTCATTCCTCTTTTGCACTATTTAGATCTCACTTATTTTTCAGGGGTAACATTTTTAACATTTTTATGTCATGCACTGTACTGCTGCCACAAAACAACAAATTTCACATGTGTCAGTGATAATAAACCTGATTCTGATTCTGAATGGAAGAACAGACGCAAAGGGAATCTTATAGGTGACTGCCCAGTGTCACCTCCACCGATCACCTGCCAGCTCCTGTTGTTATTTCCACCCTCCCCTCCTCCAGCTGTCCATCATCCCTCCTCACCTGGATCTACCTGTTGCTTGCCAGCTCCTGCTCCACCCCTTCCCATCACCCTTTTATACTGGCTATCTCCCCTCCACCTCTCAGTCCAGATGAAGGGTCTCCACCTGAAACATCGACTGTCCGTTTCCTCCACAGATGCCGCCTGACCTGCTGGGATCTGCTGGCATTCTGGGATGCCGGAATCAAGGGCTTACATAGGAGGAGTGTTTGTCGGCTCTTGGACTGTATTCATTGGAGTACAGAAGAATGAGAGGGGACCTCATAGAAACATTTCTAACGTTGAAAGGATTGGACAGAGTAGATATGGTTAAGTTGTTTCCCTTGGTGGGTGAGTCCACAGCAAGAGGGCACAGTCTTAGAATTAGAGGGTACCCATTTAAAACAGAGATGAGGAGAAATTTATTTAGACAGAGGGTCGTGGATTTATGGAATTCGTTGCCACATACAGCTGTGGAGGCCCGATCATTGGGGGTGTTTAAGGAGGAGATTGATAGGTATCTAATCAGTCAGGGTATCAAGGGATATGGGGAAAAGGCCGGGAATTGGGGCGAGATGGGAGAATAGTTTAGCTCATGGTGAAGTGGCGGAGCAGACTCGATGGGCTGAATGGCCTACCTCTGCTCCTTTGCCTTGTGATCTTGTGATCCTCCAGCCTGTTGTAGCAAACAATGGTGGGTTCAAGGAGTTTGGAGAACACAGGTGGTGGACTTTGGAGGAGTCCAGATTCTTAAGTGGGCCATAGACAGGAGGACACTGTAGAAAAAAGGATGGGTGTGGGGAGGTGTGTGTGTTGAGGGGGTGTGCAGGGGGGCAGAATCACATAACTTTACTCTGAAGCTTCTGCCACAGGTGTTCCTGAGCTGACCAACATCGGTGTGAACCTTCACGCAACTGGCGCTCCACTTCTCAGGAAATGCTTGGCTTATTGGCTCCTTACCTCAGGAGGAAGTTATAGAGTCAGAAAGTCAGAGAGCAAAGAAGCAGGCCTTTCAACCCACCATGCCCATGCTAACCATCATATACTTATCTATATTAATGAGGTTTATCAGCACATGGTCCATAACCTTCTACACTTTAGTGATTCAATTACTCATCAACATACCTAAAGCTCTGCCACGCTCGCTAAAGGAGACATACCGAAGACTCACTGGATATATCGTCACATAACGCCTGATGCAACCTGTTGAGCTAACATATGATGACTCAAGGCATCCTTGTTCCTTTGTTTCATTTCATACAAGATGCACCACTATCGGATCCGTTTTTTTTCGAATCCACAGGTTCTTTCAGGAGTCTAAGTTGAAAACAACTTGGTGCTTCACAAAGTTTTATTGGAAAAGTTTAAAACAAAGTAACAGTCACAGAGCACATGACACTAGCTTTACTACTGGGAGATGAGCCGAGACAAAAGAAACTAAAATGAGCTAGGGCCAGAGGGGAGAGAGCAAGATAAGCAAGATAGCAAGAGAGAGATTAACAAAAAACGACACCTTTTACACCTGAGATAAGAGGTACTCCTTCGCTCACAATAGTCCAATCAGAAAACCTATTAGATACCTGTGGCAAAACCAACCAATGAGAAAACACCTATTCACCTGATGGACAAACCAATAAGCTAAAAAGTGGTGAAACCTTGTACAGCCACTTGAGGCGTATTAAACACTATACGTGATTTAAAAAAACTACTAAAAACAGTCAAATCCAAAATCACTTTAAACAAAGATTTCACCCACATAAGCCAATTGGCCCATTCAGAAAATCAGCAATTTTCACCATCAGGCAGCCAAATTGCAGATAATTCTCAAATTTATTTATTGATTACACCAAATAAGTTATTGAATGGGAGCTTGGAAAAACATTTGGCTAGAATTTTTGTGTGTTTGATTTTCATAATGAACAGGCACGGAACAGAGAGACATACATTGACACATGAACAGGCAGGGAATAGAGGGATATCAACCATTTGCAGGCAGATGGGATCAGTTAGATTGGCATCATGGTCTTCGCAGACGTGGACAGAAGGGCCTTTTCCTGTGCTGTACTGTGATCAGTGTTCTTTAAAGTAACTTCCTGGGCCACTCACAGCCATTACCTTATGTGAAGGTCTATTTTCTTCAATCTACTGCTGACACTTTTCCTGAGATCAAGGCCATACTCCCTGCTGTGTAGCTGCTGGCTTTTCTCGAGCACTCATGCAGAATTTTGAAGGTTTACTGATAAAATACGAAGCTAAATTGGTGGCAAGTTTAAGTTCATGTAAAATTACTGATGTTCCCTTGACAAAGCTTTCACAGTTGTATTAAAATGTCATCCACTGACCCTTACAATGGACAAGTGAAAAACATTTTGTAGTCTTGAAAGGTGTTTCAGTTTCCTTCTAATGGACATTGCTTTGATGCTTGGGAATGAGGAGAGAACTCAGTCTGTCTGTACAGTCAATTATTCAGAGGGGAATTTGACATTATTAATTCAAATATATTAGACGGAAACCCCCAGAATAGGAGCAGACAATGTCAGCTAAGAACACAGAATTCAGCTCCAATTATCTTGTTCCAAATAACTGCACTTCTATTTTCAGGAGTATTAGTTCATTTGAAAGTTTAAATGCTTTTATTTTTTATGTTCCATTAAAATGGATCAACCATCTATTTCAAAATAGCAGAGACTAGGATATTATTGTAATGCATTCAGGGTTTGCTTGTTGTGCTGCCAATGATCATTTTAAATTTGTGTGTGGTAAAGTTTTAAAATCAGGAAATGGAACAACATGCAAGACTACAAGCCTTATTAATGTTTGAATGTGATGTTTGCACTGAGTTTGTGACTAGGATTTTACCTCAGTCATGATTTCTCAACTTCCAGTCCTGAAGTTCCTTAAAAATAAAACTTAATGAGGCAAATTCTCCTGGGCTGCCAAGTGTGTGAGTCTTATCAAAAGTTTCAGTTCAATGAATAACAAAACACATCCTCAGTAAAATTTACTGGACTTCAATCTTTAAGTCTATCTTGAATTTATGGCATGGAAAAATCCCATTCAGCCCAGTTGGTCCGTGACATGTTTATGCTCCACACGAACCACCTCTCACCCTATTTCATTAACCTAATCACCATAATCTTCTATTCCTTTCTCTCTTGGTTTTCTCTTTAATCCACCAATGTTCTTTTCCCCAATTGCAATGCCTTCTACTTCAATTGCTCTCTTAATGTCGCAAAAGTGTGCTAAGATACTCCACAAACAAATAAACAGGTGCTGAGCAACGTGGGAGATGCAAGTTCCATCAACCAAAGGCTTATCAACGAGGTATGTTTTAAGTCTTGAGTTCCATGTTCTTGCAGTTCTCTGTGCAAAGGACTTTCTCTTAAATAACACATTGGGTTCATCAGTGACAATGCTGAATCCACAACCCTAGTTCAGAGCACACACACCCCAACTGGAAACATTAGGGAAGAAATCTTTACTCTGACTTGTGCACTAAACATGTAGGGTAGGAATAATGCATGTGGAACTCCTTTTCTGAAACTTGAGCCAACGTTGGCAAAAGAAATTTCTACTCTCATTTTCTCTTCAGCTCTCCACTTGGAACCCTTCATACTTTCGGTGAGGAACTCATCAGCCTTTCCTTTTTGACATAACTAAAACTTTCAAGGAAAAGCATAGTCATGAACTGTAATGTTTTACCAGAAAGTGCAATGAAAATGGGTTCAACAGCAGCTTTAATAAGGACTGGAGGTCCAAAGGTCTGGGGAAAGTGCCATTGAGGGGAAAGGCAAGACTAACATGACAGCTCTGAGACACAGATAAGCAGGGCCAAATAGCCTCCACTGCATAATGTGCTCGATGAAAATATAGAGTCTAAGTAGTTCCAAGAAACTGCAATTTGCAAGGATGCTGAAAAATAATTTTAATACCTTCTCCCTCTTTCCATCAATAAAATCTGAATTCATTCTTCAACCAATTGTGCTTTAGTGAGCTTGAGGTTAGACTGGATGTCAGACATATCTGCACATGAGACACCACAGCTCAAGAAGTACCTGCAGCCTTTGATGTGACAGGGCTAAGCTGCCAAGCTATTCTGTGTTATCAGCTTGCTTAGGAGCTGCTAAGCGGCATTTGTTAGACAAACATAGGCCTCTATTCCTGCAAATATCTCTTCAGGCAGGTCGGCAGGCTATTTTCCATCATAACATTATCAAGGTGGACAAGCAACAGCATAAGGTTTCAATCAATAATTTACTAACAATTAAATGCAACTCCAACAGGTTTAAGACAGCTACATGTGCTCACACTAATATGTTGAGCAACAACTGACCTCCATAGGAAATTTTTATCAACGCAGAAACTGCTCTTACTTTTTGCTCTCTTTCCACTAAATGGCAGAAGTTTACAGCTGGGTGGAATATAGAGTGTGTTGTACTAAATAAAACCAGAAATCACCAGGGAATGGAGGCATGTGTGTCTCTTAAGCAACAAACAAGAAGATGGAGGAACTCAGCGAATCAGGCAGCACCTGTGGAGGGAAATGGACAGTCGAAGTTTCGGGTCGAGACCCTTCTACATGTATGTTTGCTTCATAGAATCACAACACAGAGGCTTTTTGGCCCATCTAGTCATCAGTTGTGTTTCCCTGCACCTTCCCAGTTGCTTAGCCAATTGCCTTTAAAAGGCACTGATCAATTCTGGTTGCACCACTTCCAGAGGCAGTGAATTCCAGATCATAACTACTTTTTGAATAAAATAGATTTCCTTCATCTTCCCCTTGTATCATTTAGCCAAAATTTTCAATCTGCATTCCCAGGTCAATGAACCAGCTTCCCTCTATTTACCTTATCTGAACCATCTTTAGCAATCCCTTGGGTTCAAGGATGACTTACTTCCACCCTAGTTCTGTGGCTTTGAGGCGATTGCTGAGCCCAAGGTAGGAACTACCAACTCTTCCACAAATGGACGAAAAGGATGGGCCAATGGGGAGTTTGTGAGGTGATGCACTCCTTTTGCCCTTTATTCTGGGCTTGTGTGCTCCTGATGCACGCACTTCAGTGACATTCTGAATGCTCTTCTCCACACTGAGCAGTCAAGAGCCAGGGATTTGCTGAAGTCAATGGGGATGCTGCATTTTTCAAAGAGGCTTTGAGGACATCCTTGAATCTTTTCATCTGTCTGCTTGGTAATCTCATGCCCTGACAGAGGTGCAATGGGACACCTGTTTTATCAGTCTGGAGCTGGGCATGCAAATGTCATAGCCCGGTGAACAGAACAACTGAGTATTGTGCAGGGGATGTTAGCCTGGGAGAGGATACTGACATTGGTTCCTATACCCTTTCTGTGGATTTGGAGGGGTTTGAGTAGAAAGCATTGGTGGGATTCTTCCAGTGATACAGCTGCCTGTTGTAGGCAGCCCAAATATCAGAAGCAGACAGGAGGGCAGAGATCTCTGCTACCTGATAGACAATGAGCTTTGTGTTAGGTCTTGATCTTCAAGCATCATTCCCCCTAGCTGGCCAAAGTCTCTGCTGATGCACTGAAGGTGATGATGAATTTCTTCTTTGATGTCTGCTTTTACTGAGAGTTGGCTTGTAAGATATGGGAAGCTGTTCACATTTTCCAGAGACTTACTGTGGATCTTTGTTGTCACGGATCATTGTTGTACAGCAGAGGCAGCTTGGTATAGAGGGTGTTTGTTTTGCAGACATTGAGAGTAAGGCCAACCCCCTCATATGTGTCAGAGAATGAGTCGATGGTAGCTTGGAGCTCAGCCTCTGAACATAAGCAAAGAAAAGCGCTGTCTGCATACGGCAACTCAACCATTGAAACAAAGACAGAAATGCTGGAAGAACTCAGCAGTCAAGCAGTATCTGCGGAAAGACAAACCAGTTACCATTGTGGGTCAGAGACCCTTCTTCAGAATTGGGGGTAGAGGAAGAGTTCCTGACACAAAATGGGAACTGGTTTCTCTCTCCACAGATGCTGCGTGACTGGCTGAATTCTTCCAGCATTGCTGTCTTTGTTTCAGATCCCAGCATCTGCAGTTTCTTTTGTAGCACAACTCAATGATTGAGGTTGGGGTGATCTTGGTTTCAGAGGCCCTTCGGCCCAACTCATTCATGCCGACCAAGGTGCTCACCTAAGCTAGTCCCATTTGCCTGCATTTGGCCCATATCCCCCTAAACCTTTCCTATCCATGTACCTGTCCAAGTGCCTTTTAAATGTTTTCAACGTACTTGCCTCAACCACTTCTTCTGGCAACTCATTCTATATACGGACCACCCTCTTGGTAAAGAAGATGCCCCTCAGGTTCCTATTAAATCTCTCCCCTCTCACCCTAAACCTTTGCCCTTGATTCAGTAACCATGGGGAAAAAGATTGTGTACATTCACCCTGTCTATGCCCCTCATGATTTTATACACCTCTATAAGGTCACCCCTCACTCTCCTACACTCCCAACATGCTCAACCTCTCTCATAACTCAGTCCTCGAGTCCTGGTAACATCCTCGTAAATCTTGTCTGCATTCTTTCCAGCTTAATGGCATCTTTCCTCTGGCAGGGTGACCAAAACTGAAGACAATATTCCATATGCATCCTCATCAACATATTGTACAACTGCAACATAACATCCCAACTTCTGTGCTCAATGCCCTGACTGATGAAGGCCAAGTGTCTGAGTGCCATAGGTTGAACAGTTTCCAGTTAGTTCCTCTCCAGCAAGAGGGCTATTGCAAGTGAGGTGCATCAAGGCAGCAAGAAAGGTTGAAGTATCAAAACAAAGATGCAACCTTGCTTGACACAGGTCTTCACTGAGATTGGCTCCATTATGGACTTAATAAGGTTGGGGCATGCTTGTCAACATGATGGACAAATACGCTGGGGAAGACTTTTTCCAGACAGTGGAATTTCTGGAAGGTGTTCCACATCCTCTTTTAGCTGACAGAATCAAAAGTTTTAGTGAGATCGAGAAAGTCGCGTACAGTGGCTAGTGCTGCTCCTTGCATTAGCAAGAAGTTGCCTAGTTGGAAATTCAACTTGTGTCTCCGGATTTATGATCCAGATCCCTGGATTCCAGGCCTATAACCTACTTGCATTATGCTGGCATACCCCTTTGAACTCACAGCTAGCAGGAATTGTAAACACGACACATTCTTCTATCCAATCAATGCTGTCATAAAATGTGCATCAACTCTGTCAGCTCCTTCATATCGTCAATAAATTGTCATTAATATAAATGGAGCGGCAGAATCAATCCTGAAGATGAGATTAATTTATGAAAATATGGAAAATATAACAATAATAAACATACAAATTGCTGGCAGGGAATGACTAAAATTAATCATGTGCTGGCTTTCATACGAAGCTCTTCACAAGCTGAAATAAGAATTGTGTTCTTTTGTGTGACTGTTATTGTTTCGATATTTCCTGTTAATGTAACAACAACAAAGCAATGTACAGATAAATGTGACGATTACATTTGGGATCAATATACTTGCACAGATAGCATTAGTCAGTCATTCAGACTTTATACATTTGATATGAAATATTCCACATGCTTGGTCCTTTCAAGTTGTGTTCAATTATTTGCAGAGCAGTCGTCGAGTGGTGAAGTGACAACTTCAAGGATTTGGAAGTCACCAAGGCTGGAGACCAAGACCTGTTCACATTGTACACGCTGCTCAAAATAAAACACAGACCAATTGATGCAGGAGAGAGAGAGACCTGCTGCAGATATTAGAGCTGAGGTGGAGTAAAACTCTGATAATCTGGCATGCTCAACACTTTGGTGGTGCTGGATCAGCAGATTTTCCACACTATTGGATGTATTTGTAATTAACACTACAACACAATTTTCATTCACTTTTTTTGATGTAATATAGTATTGCAACACACTTTCCAGTGAACTTGGTAAGGGAGAGTGGGGAAACAAGGCTCTGGTAAATTCCAAGGAACATAGAACAGTACAGCACAATACAGGCCCTTCGGCCCACAATGTTGTGCCAACCTTTAAACCTCACCTCAGACTATCTAACCCCTTCTTCCCACATATCCCTCTATTTTAAATTCCTCCATATGCTTATCTATTAATCTCTTGAATTTGACCAATGTACCTGCCTCCACCACTGCCCCAGTGGTGGAGACAAACATGAAGTGAGGCAAACAGAGCCAAGTGAGTGGAAAGGGAGTGTGGGAACCAGGGCCCCAGTGAGTTGAAGGGAGCACAATGGGACTGTATCTGAAAGTCCATCAAACTCTTTAGGCTCACAATGCACAAGAAGTGGGGCCCTGGTTAATGGAAATGAGCATGTGAATCAGCACACAGTGAACTAGATGCCAAACCGCTGAGATTTCTGAATAGTTGGACAGCAGGTTATCATCTTACTGTACAATACTTAAGAAATTTCTAATTCCCTGCAATTGACACCAAATAAGAAAGAGGGATCCAGTTAAAGAATTAGCACAAATTGAATGTTGAAATTTGTTCCGGTTGCATAATCTCGGCTGACAGGCTTTGGGGATCCCCATGCAGGACACACTGAATTTGATGCCATTAGCACGTAGGGTTGGGAGAAATTATTGCCTGGAAATACTGTGTGCAAAGCAATGGGACTTTATCTGAAACTCCATCAAACTCTTTAGGCTCACAATGCACTTCTGGGAATCATTGCACACTCTTTGGCTTGGATGTTGCACCCAGGTGTACAGTCAGTACAAGACTCAAGATATCATTAAACTACAAAGAGTGCAAAGAAGATTTACAAGAATGTTACCGGGACTCGAGGGTCTGAGTTACAGGGAGAGGTTGGGCAGGTGAGAACTTTATTACTTGGAACATAGGAGATTGAGGGGTGATCTTATAGATGTGTAGAAAACTATGAGGGGCACAGATAAAGTGAATGCACATAGATTTTTTTCCCAGGGAAAAGGAACCAAAAACTACAGGACATAGGTTTAAGGTGAGAGCGGAATTATTTTAAAAGGATCTGAGGGGAAATTTCTTCAAGTAATGGGTTGTGCGAATATGGAACAAGCTGCCAGAGAACGTAGTTAAGGCGGGTACAATAACGATATTGAAAGACAGTTGGTTAAGTATATGGAAAGGAATGGTTTGGAGGGATATGGGTCAAATGCAGGCAAATGGGACTAGCTTAGGTGGGCACCTTGTTCAGCACAAACGTTGGGCTGAAGGGCCTGTTTCTATGCTGTATTATTCCATGATTCTATGTTCACCAGTACAATACGGCAGTGTAGCATCTGGCACGGTAGTGTAGCAGTTAGCATAACATTATTATAGCGCCAGTGACCCGGGTTCAATTCCAGCCGCTGTGTGTAAGGAGTTTGTACGTTCTCCCCATGTCTGTGTGGGTTTCCTCCGGGTGCTCTGGTTTCCTCCCACATTCCAAAGACGTACGGGTTAGGAAGTTGTGGGCATGCTGTGTTGGCATCAGAAGCGTGGTGACACTTGTGGGCTGCCCCCAGAACACTCCACGCAAAAGATGCATTTCACTGTGTTTTTCAATGTAAATGTGACTCATAAAGAAATCTTATCTTACTACAGATACCCAGAAGTACACCTCATTCTGCAGTATAGAGACTTGTTCCTGTGACAGTTAAAAGTCCTGTCTCCACCTGGGGAGTCTACCAATGAAGACGTGTCATTCCTCCTGCATGCTCTTGAGGTCATCTCTCGAGAGAGGTTCTTGTTTCTTTTTGAAACAGGTGGTGTTGGTGTGCTCAGGATGGACTTCCCCATTTCCACAACAACTCCAGAGGTCCAAGGAGAACAACCGACCTCCCCAGGTAACCAGAGATGGACTATCATTACAACCTTGAATGGCTACCCATATTAATGGGATGACCATAATTGCACGCAATTCTCCAAAGCCTTGGTGAGGCCGCACTTGGAGTATTGTGTGCAATTCTTGTCACCCCATTACAGGAAGGATGTGGACGCTTTGGAAAGGGTACAGAAGAGGTTTAACAGGATGCTGCGTGGATTGGAGAGCATGAGCGATATGGAGAGGTTGGACAAACTTGGGTTGTTTTCTCTGGAGTGTTGAAGACTGAAGGGAGACATGATAGAAGTTTATAAAAATTATGAGAGGCATATATAAGGGTAGGTAGTCAAAATCTTTTTCCCCAGGGTAGAAACATCAAATACTAGAGGACATGCATTTCAGGTGAGAGGGAGAAAGTTTCAAGGAGATGTGCAGGGCAGGTTTTAACACAGAGGGCAGTGGGTGCCTGGAATACACTGCTGGGGGTGGTGGTGGATGCAGATACAATAGTGGCATTTATGAGGCATTTTGACAGGCAGATGAATCTGCAGGGAATGGAGGGATATGGATCATGTACAGGCAGAAGAGATTTAGTTTAATTTGCCGTCATGGTCAGCAAAGGCAGCGTGGTGCAAAGGGCCTGTTCCTGTGCTGTATTTTTCAAAATTCTACGTTCTTCAAATAATCATTTAAAAAGCCAGAATAGCAATTGGGAAGCCCTTCAGTTCCGGAAGAAAATGTTTATGGGACATATTCTGACTTTTTAAATTTTTTAAATTTAAATTTTATTTACAGGGTGGTAACAGGCCCTTCCGGCCCAACGAGTCCACGCCGCCCATTTTAAACCCAAATTAACCTACCCATACATTTTTGGAATGTGGGAGGAAACCGGAGCACCCGGAGGAAACCCACACAGACACGGGAGAACGGACAAGCTCCTTACAGACAGCGACGGGAATTGAACTCCGATCGCTAGCACTGTAATAGCGTCGCGCTAACCGCTACTAATCCTAGCCCTGAACAACCCCTGTTCCCTCTGCCACCGGAGTCGCAAGAATCCCATCTCACACCCTGCCACTTGAGGGCAAATCTGCCCCAACACTTGGAAACTGCCATGCTTAAAAATTCCCTTCGCAGAGGGAAAGACTGACACAAGCTCAGGCTTCCTGCAGAGTTTTGGACCAATTACCCATGTCACACTTTATTCAAATGCATACATTATTCTGAATAACTATCAATGTTTGGTGAGACTCTGGCTCCTTTCTTCTCATCAATTACCTTGCATTTTAATTAGTTCCTCTTAGCAATGACAAACTACATTGTTAAAGTTTGATGTAACAAAAATACACAGCAGCAGTCGATACTTGCTGCCGTATTATTAAACGGTGTAAAAATTCACAGAATAAAGGATTGAGGCCCTGGGGTGCTCTTGAAAAACTTAGAACAACTCATGGTGAAATAGATCCTCCTGCAGTTCGTTGCGAACTGAAGGGCAATAATTTTAATCATTGGCATCTAGTAATTTAAACTTTTGTTATTTTGTAAATATTTCAGGCCAGAAGACAGGACAAAACTGGTACAGCAGGTCTGATTGACTGGGCACGTACTGCATTCATTTTTACAAAGCTTCCTTCACAAGAATGAATCTTGGATGTGACATTCAGCCGAGACAGTATTGGAAACTGGGCAAGGGCAAGTGGGCACTCATTGAAATAAACTGAATGGAAATATAGCTTAATGACACCACTGTTGCTGGTGGAACCTCAGATGGCGACGAGAAGGCGTACAGGAGTGAGATAGATCAGCAGGTTGAGTGTTGTCACAACAACAACCTCACACTCAATGTCAGCAAGACCAAGGAATTGATTATGGACTTCAAGAAGGGGAAGTCGGGGGAACAAACACCAGTCCTCACTGAGGGGTCAGCGGTGGAAAGGGTGAGCAGCTTCAAGTTCCTGGGCATCAACATCTCAGAGGATCTATCCTGGGCCCAACACACTGATGCAATCATGAAGAAGGCACGCCAGAGGATCAACTTCATTAGGAATTTGAACAGATTTGGTGTGTCACCAAAGACTTGCGAATTTCTATAGATGTACGGGGGAGAGCATCCTGACTGGATGCATCACCACCTGGTATGGAGGCTCCAATGTGCAGAATCGAAAGAGGCTGCAGAAGGTTGTAGACTTAGCCAGCTCCATCACAGGCACCCCCCCCCCCCCCACACCACTGAGGACATCTTCAAGAGGTGGTGCCTCAAGAAGGCGGCATCCATCATTAAGGACCCTCACTGCCCGGGACATGCCCTCTTCACATTACTAACATTGGGGAGGAGGTACAGGAGCCTGAAGACCCACACTCAACGTTTCAGGAACAGCTACTTCAGATTTCTGCCATCAGATTTCTGAATGATCCATGAACCCATGAACTCTTTTGCATTATTTATTTTTGTAACTTAGAGCAATTTTTACGCTTTTATGTTTTGCACTGTACTACTGCTGCAAAACAACAAATTTCATGACATATATCAGCGATAATAAACCTGATTCTGATTCTGATAGTAAGAGTTTTGTATGTAAGCATTGAATCTGTTTTTACCAAGTTTTCAGAGTGGATTCCAGATCATTAAGACTCATTGTGCAAGCAGAAAGATTTCATCTTGGGGAGAGACAAGGGACTGCAGATGCTGGAATTTGAAGCAACAAACGACCTGATGAAGGAACTCAGTGGGTCAGGCAGCATCCGTGGGAGGGGTTCGACCCGAAACGTCGACGAGGTTTCATCTCACCCTGATTCTTCTACAATTATTTCAAACCTGCGCCCTCTGGTCACCAGTTCTCCTGCCCAGTGCAAACAATGTCTCCCTATTTATATCAGTAAAACTGCTCGTGCTTTTCAACACTTGCTTCCATCTCCCTTTTACTTTCCCTGCTCTAAGAGGAACATTACAACTTCTGTTGTGCTGAGCTATCACCAGTGACTCGTTTGTATTTTGAGCAAGAAAGCCCATGCCACATTTTATGGGATCCTGGTGAGTCACATTATAAGATGTCTTTGAGCTATTTACAAACCTGTAACAAGGTCATCCTTCACATTAGCAACACCCTCTCGTCTCTGGTCTCAAGATGCTAGTTTACAACTGTTCCCATTTTTTCGACATTCTCGCTGTGTTAATGAAATCCCTCGCCCTTTACTACCATTCTGGTAAATCTCCTCTGCACCTTTTTCTTCATCTCCTTGTTAAAGTGTGCTGTCCAGAATTAGACACAGTACGGTTACGGCCTAACCGAGGATATATAATAAGATTCTTGCCTGGAGTTTTGCTTGATGGGGGCACAGATGAGAGAAATGGATAAAGCAGATATCGCACTTCGTGCGGCTGCAGCTCTGACTGACTGATAATACCAGCAAATTGTGAGAAATGTGGCTCAGTCCCACACCCAGCTTTCCACTGCAATTTTGTTTTATATCTTAAGACGAAGTTGAAGATAAAAATCCTCTGAATAAAATATACTCTCATCTTTCATGCACCGGTAATACTTTGGTGCTTTGTTTAACAAGGCTATACATAAATAATTGATCCCAGCTAATCAAAACCTCCTCAGGTTGTTTTTGAGCTGATTTCAAAATCCACTTCTGCGAAGTGATTTTAAAAATTATCATTTCCATTGGGTGCTTCATTTCATACTCTGGGAGAGAGATTTTTTATTCATTCTCATAACTAAGTGCATAATTATACCAAACTCAGGACTATGAATACAATCATAATGCATGGCTGATAATTCATTAATATGGCCAAACCAGTTTTGACGCATGCATTAACCTCTGATTCACTTCCATGTGCATGCATGTTGCATGAGGGTTTATCAACTTTATTATGATGAAATCTACAGTTGCTTGGTAAGACCAGAGATTGTTCTCAGAGCAGTGCAAGTTACAGGCAGTGTTAACAGAGAAGTTCCAATTCAGATCGAGAGATGGTACTCTATCTGGCAGGGGTGTTGGGAGCCAGAGGACACAGATTTTAGATAATTGTCAAAAGAACCAGCAGGGAGATGAGGAGGAATTCTGCATATCAGGAATGCCCTGCCTTATTGGGTGGTAGATTAGCAGCGAAAGAGAGACAATTATCAGTCCTTGGGAAAAGAGGGGGGGACAGGGACTGATTGGAGAGCTCTTTCATAGGTTGGTTGGACTAATGGCCACCTCTCATGACCTGGACGATTCTGAGATTCTCTGAAAAGCTATGATTGCAATGTAACTTAGTCTGAATATCTCAGTTTACAATTAAGCCGGAGTTCCATTTATTTTTAACCTAAAGAAATGTTTTGGGCTATCAAACTCACTATTTTTTTCTCCTCCCTCCTCTTGGGCAGTCATTCATTTGTTATATTTGCTGACGTGATGAATGATCCTAATCTTTTCCTGTCACCCGAAGCAATGAAAAGGATTGTTGCCTTGCAGAGTTGGTGATAAGTGGAAAAAGTTTAAGAGATGGACACACCAAATGAATAAGGTAATAAACTTAACTCATGATGACAATTTATGCACAAGGTAGTCTAGTTAAACAGCAGAGGATATGAATTTATATGAGAATAAAATGTCTTATAAACAGTAACAAGCACTTCATAAATCTAAAAATTTTTTGGTTCTGAAATTGCAAGAAATTTTTCTTCATAATTTTGGGTTTTGTTTTCCCAGTTGGAAAAGATGATTCTCATAAAGGATTTTTTAAACTAGTAAATGTTCATTAATTTTCCAAGACAGGATTAAACATTGCTGGCTTGGTTTCCACAAAAATAACAAGGCAAATGATATCATTGCAGGAAGCATTTCAAATATTGAATAAAACAGCCTTAGTATAAACTGTGTGTCACGTTATGTAGCTTACAATGTGCCTGTTAGTTTTGAGAAACAGATCAGTTTCTCAGAAACTTAAGGAACTAAATAACTGAATGATTCAAGTTGGATGAAAATTCAAACTATATTTTTAAAAAATGAAAGATTTGAATTTTGATGTGACAGACTGCTCCTGAAATTACGTAACATGTTTTCTTCCTCAATAAAAAGGGTGAAATGAATCTCTCGGTTGATTTTATGAATCTGTTAGAAATGAGTACAAGAAACTTCTATTATAGGTACCAACCAGGTGATTATCCATAATGATGGCTTTCATTAAAGGCATATTTCATTTGACAGGTAGGGAAAGAATATAGGCAGCATTCAATGAGGGTGAGTAGGAATACATTATGTTCATTTCCTGCTTAACCTGATGCTAGTATTTCATGATAAAGTAAAAAATACACGAGAATACAGAATCAAAGTCGAGTTTATTGTCATCTGCACAAGTACATGTATTCAGGTGCAATGAAAAACTTACTTGCAGCAGCATCACAGGTACATAGCATCATATAAGCAGCACTCACAAGAAACAGATTGTTTCATGGAAGATCTTTAATGAAAAGAAAAGAAGACCCTTGAAAAATCAGCTTGAGCTATCTTGTGCAATGTCTCTTCATCTAACAAGTGGAAACAACAAGGAAGTGGATGAGACATTGTCAGAATGCACAGCACAATTTTCGAAACTAAGGCATTGAGATTGGTTTTCAAAACCATATTTCTCCCCTCACTGGACAATGAAGTAAAATAGTCTGATAATGAGAAGTTGGTTGGACCACTCAGCAACAAGACTGATTCTGACAAGCTGTGTGATGATTACTGAATGTTATAGCAAATAAGACTGATTTCAATGTTATTTCAAAGGAGCAAAATATAAACAAAAGATAGATATGTTTTCAAACAATCTTCAGAAAATGGAAACAGCCAAATGTTTAAAAGTGTGTCTTTCACGCTTTCAATCGCAGTCTGAAATGCTGACTGCTGAAAGGTTTTCAAGTTAATGACTCAGGTTTGGGCAAAGACTAAAACAAATTAAGTGGAAGTGTTGTGGAATCAGAACTACAGGTACAACTGAGCAACAGTATGTTGTGTACTGAGTTTTATTATAGTCTCTGGAGTTTCTGAAAGCAAGAAGCCAACTGAAGTAAAGATTTAAGAAGAGAGTCTGTGAGGAAAGGCACTTGTTACAGGATACACAGCATCAATCAGGTGAGCTGACTTGAAGGATATGGAAATTGTTTTTGCTGCATGTGTCATTTTTAATGGCATGCTACTTCATTTCCCTTTTTTAATAAATGAAATTAATGAACACATGCACAAAAACATTTAAAGTTACATTAACATGCAAAGTAACATACGACCGATCTAACTTCTTAATAAAAGTCATGTTACAACTGGATGTGCCACTATAATGTTTTTACAATATGCTTAAATTGTGAAATTATGATTCATAATCCTCAGCAGAGAGCAAAGGCAAAATGTTGGGTTTGTAGGAAATAGGTGTAAGGCAAATTACACGTCATCAATGCGATTACGTTGCATTATGAAACCTCCCAGAACTGACCCAATCACAGCTGGCTATCCTGTTCTATTCTGTAATGCAATCCAACTGAACTCAAAGAATTCTGCACAGATATGAAACAACAGCTCTCTTAGAAAATATGGCTGAGTTTGATTTTTCTTTCCAAATGAAACTTTGTGACGTTTCCCTGCAAGGAATGTCATGGGGTTGTCATTTTTATCCCCTGACCTGCAACACAGCTTCTGAGGGAAGATCAGCATTCGCAGAAGCTGTGAATGTTTGCACCAAGTACCATGGCAACGTGATGGATCATGAGGCAGAACCTTTTGAGATTCAGATGCCATGCAGATCAAGGGAGACAGAATGACACAAGTGGTAGTTGAGGGAGAGTGATGAAGGCATGTTAATCACAAGAATTAATCACTTGCTAATGTATCAGCCAGTGTCTGCTAATGGTTTGCTAATGCTGCTCGGGGGGGGGGGGGGTTTAAACTAAATTTGCAGGGGGAGGGGATCCAGAATGAGAGAGAAGATAGCGAGACGGAGGGTAGAGGACAGGTAGGAACTACACAATTTCGGAACATTAATACGAATGGAGAGAGGAGAAATGGGTTAAAAATCCTATATCTGAATGCACGGAGTGTCAGGAATAAGGTAGGCGAGCTTGAAGCTCAGAAATGAATGGGTAAGTACGATGTTGTTGGGATAATGGAGACATGGCTGCAGGGAGATCAGACCTGGGAAATGAATTTTCAAGGGTATACATGCTATCGTAAGGACAGGAAGGTGGGCAGAGGGGGTGGGGTGGCCCTGTTGGTGAGGAATGAGATTCAGTCCCTTGCAAGGGGGGACATTGAATCAGGAGAAGTAGAGTCAGTGTGGATAGAACTGAGGAACTGTAAGGGCAAAAAGACCCTAATGGGTGTTATCTACAAGCCTCCGAACGGTGGCATGGATATTGGGTGCAAGCTGAATAGTGAGTTAATGTTGGCATGCGGCAAGGGTAATGTCACAGTAGTTATGGGGGATTTCAATATGCAAGTGGACTGGGAAAATCAGGCTGGTACCGGACCCCAGGAAAGGGAGTTTATAGAGTGCCTCCGGGATGCATTCTTGGAGCAGCTGGTACGAGAGCCAACCAGGGAGAGGGCTATTCTGGATTTAGTGCTGTGTAATGAGCAGGATTTGATAAGACAACTCGAAGTAAAGGAGCCATTGGGAGGTAGTGACCATAACATGATAAGTTTTTATCTGCAATTGGAGAGGGAAAAGGGCAAATCAGAAGGGTCAATTTTGCAGTTGAACAAAGGAGACTATGGAGCCATGAGGGAGGAGCTGGCTAAAGTTGACTGGGCGGGCATCCTAGCAGAATTGTCAGTGGAACAGCAATGGCAGGTATTCTTGGGAATAATGCACAAGGTGCAGGATCAGTTTATTCCCCAGAGAAGGAAAGACTCAAAGAGGGGAAAGGGGCCACCGTGGCTGACAAAGGAAGTCAGAGATAGCATTGTGTTAAAAAGGAAGAAGTATGGCAGAGCCAAGCTGAGTGGGAAGATAGAAGATTGGGAAATTTTTAAGGTGCAGCAGAATTTAACTAAAAAGGTAATTCGGGAAGAAAAAATGAGGTACGAAGGCAAGCTAGCCAGGAATATTAAGGAGGATAGCAAAAGCTTTTTTAGGTATGTGAAGGGAAAGAAGTTAGTTAGGAACAATGTTGGGCCCTTGAAGACCGAATCGGGTGAAATTATTACGGGAAACAGGGAGATGGCAGTCGAATATAATAAGTACTTTGGATCTGTCCTCACGGCGGAAGACGTAAGAAATCTCCCAGAGGTAAGGATGGACAAAAGGCAGAGGGTGACAGAGGAACTGAAGTGGATTGACATTAGGAAAGAAATGGTGATGGGTAGACTAATGGGGCTGAAGACTGACAAATCCCCAGGTCCAGATGGTCTGCATCTCAGGCTACTAAAGGAGGTTGCTCTAGAAATTGTGGATGCATTGGTGATCATTTTCCGATGTTCCTTAGATTCGGGGTCAGTTCCTGAGGATTAGAGAATGGCTAATGTTATCCCACTTTTTAAGAAAGGAGGGAGGGAGAAAACAGGGAACTATCATCCAGTTAGCCTAACATCTGTGGTGGGGAAGATGCTAGAGTCCATTATTAAGGATGAAATAGCAGCATATTTGGATAGCAATGATAGGATTGGGTCAAGTCAACATGGATTTACCAAGCGCAAATCATGCTTGACTAATCTACTGGAGTTTTTTGAGGATGTAACCAGGAAAATAGACAAGGGAGATTCAATGGATGTTGTATACCTCGACTTTCAGAAGGCATTTGATAAAGTGCCGCACAGGAGATTGGTGGGTAAAATTAGGGCTCATGGAATTGGGGGGCGGGTATTAACATGGATAGAAAACTGGTTGGCGGATAGGAAACAAAGGGTAGGGGTGAATGGATGTTTCTCAGAATGGCAGGCCGTGACTAGTGGGGTGCCACAGGGCTCGGTGCTGGGACCACAGCTGTTTACGATCTAATGTCGATGATTTAGATGAAGGCATTGTGAATAACATTAGCAAGTTTGCTGATGATACAAAGTTGGGTGGCAGTGCGACATGTGAAGAGGAAGTTAGGAGAATTCAAGGTGATTTGGATAGGTTGGGTAAGTGGGCAGATACTTGGCAGATGAAGTTTAATGTGGATAAGTGTGAGGTTATCCACTTTGGGAGCAGGAACAGGTAGGCAGATTATTATCTGAATGGTGTGGAGTTAGGTAAGGGGGAAATACAAAGGGATCTAGGAGTCCTTGTTCATCAGTCACTGAAAGTGAATGAGCAAGTGCAGCAGGCTGTGATGAAGGCTAATGGAATGTTGGCCTGTATTACAAGAGGAATTGAGTACAAAAGCAAAGAGATTCTTTTGCATTTGTACAGGGCCCTGGTGAGACCACTCCTGGAGTATTGTGTACAGTTTTGGTCTCCAGGGTTAAGGAAGGATATCCTGGCTATAAAGGGCGTGCAGCGTAGGTTTATGAGGTTAATTCCGGGGATGTCGGGACTGTCTTATGCTGAGAGGTTGGAGAGACTGGGATTGTACACGCTGGAATTGAGAAGATTGAGAGGGGATCTGATTGAAACATACAGGATTATTAAGGGATTGGACAAGATAGAGACAGGAAATATGTTCCAGATGTTGGGGAAGTCCAGGACCAGGGGGCATGATTTAAGAATAAGGGCTAGGCCATTTAGGACAGAGGGGAGGAAAAACTTCTTCTCCCAGAGGGTTGTGAATTTGTGGAATGCACTGCCTCAGAGGGCAGTGGAGGCCAATTCTCTGGGCACTTTCAAGAAGGAGCTAGATAGGTTTCTTATAGATAGGGGAATCAAGGGATATGGGGATAAGGCAGGAACAGGATATTGATTGTTGAGGATCAGCCATGATCTCAAAATGGCGGTGCAGACTCGAACGGCCAAATAGTCTACTTCTGCTCCTATTGTCTATTGTCTATGTAAATGTAATTTTTCATCTCAGAACAACAGTTTAGGAGACACAAGACACTGCAAATGCTGGAGCTGGAGCAACAAACAATCTGCTGGAGGAACTCAGTGGGTCGAGCAACAACTATGGGAGGATAGGAACTGTCGACGTTTCAGGTCGAAACCCTGCATCAGGATGTCGGAGAGAGGGGAAAAACTCTTCAAAGCTGGCATACCTTGAAGCAGGTCCGATGCAGGGCTTCAGCCCGAGGCATCAATAATTCCCTTCCTCCCACAGATGCTGCTCGACTGGTTGAGTTCTTCCAGCAGATTGTTTATGGCCTCAGCTTAGGTTGACATTACTATGTCAAGAAAAAAGTCTCATCTCTGATTAAGTGCAGGCAGGCAAAGCATTGGACAGCTTCTAACATTGTTGTAGGCACAGCTCGCAGTCTCACAGCTCCAGCACCTGAGTTCAATCCTGACCTCGGGTGCTGTCTGTGTAGAGTTTGCACGTTCTCCTTGTGACTGTAAGGGTTTCCTCCTTGTGCTCCAGCTCTTTGAAGATGTGGGAGGATTAGTAAGTTAAGTGGCCACCGTAAATTGACCCCAGTATGTAGGCCAATGGCCAAATTTGAAGGAAGTTTTTGGGAATATGGGGAGGATAACGTGGGTTAGGGTAGGATTAGCAGAAAAATGGGGGCTTGAAGTTCAGTATCAGTGGACTGAAGGGCCTGTTTTTGTTCTGCACCTTTCGAAAAAATTTCATTCCCATATTTACAAACCAATAACAGAGGGTAAATGTGTGAGAACCTGTTATAGAACATAGAACAGTACAGCACAATACAGGCCCTTCGGCCCACAATGTTGTGCCGACCTTTAAACCTTGCCTAAGACTATCTAACCCCTTTCTCCCACATATCCCTCTATTCTAAATTCCTCCATATGCTTATCTAGTAATCTCTTGAATTTGACCAACGTACCTGCCTCCACCACCGCCCCAGGCAGCGCATTCCATGCCCAACTACTCTCTGGGTAAAAAAAAACCTCTGACATCTCCCTTGAACTTCCTACCCATTACTTTAAAGCCATGCCCTCTTGTATTGAGCATATACAGTTACCCAATCTCACACATTCCTTCTTTTCCCTCCAACCCTCCCCACTCTCTGTAACTTAAAACTTGATTGCTTTCTTATTTATCCAATTCTAATGAAGAATCATTGACTAATATGCAAACTTGTTTCTCTCTCCACGGATGCTGCCTGGCCTGTTGAACATTGCCAACATTTTCTGTTCTGCTAGCTGCACTGCTGTGCCCCAAGCTTAGTCTAATATCACTAACCTAAAATAATAAATAAACATTTTCTCACCTTTAAGTGCTGACAGGCAAGGCATTGAGCAGTCTCTAACATTGAATTCCCATATTTGCAAATCAAAAAAAATGTGGGTAAATTGCAAGACCAATGAAAATGTTTAGCTTTCGTCACATATCAATGTAAAACTGAACCACAAAACCTCTTTATTATGTCTTCATTGGGCCTGTACATGATGGAGTTCAGAAGGATGAGGTGGCATCTCATTGGAACCTACCAGATACTGAAAGACCTGGACAAAGTGGACGTGGAGAGGATGCTTCCATTGGTAGGAGAGTCTCGGATCAGAGGGCACGGCCTCAGAATAAAGGGATGTCTCCTTGGGACTGAGATGAGGAGGAATTTCTTCAGCCAGAGGGTAGTGAATCTGTGGAATTTATTACCCAGAGGGCGGTGGAGGCCAAGTCACTGGGTGCACTTAAGGCAGAGATTGATGGGTTCTTGATCGGTAAGGGGGTTAAGGGTTAAGGGGACAAGGTGGTAGAAAGGGGCTTTAAAAAAAATCAGCCATGATTGAATGGTGGAGTAGACTCAATAGGCTGAAAGGCCTAATCCTGTTCCTATATCTTATGGTCCTATTACTCTTGGGAGATATAAAGCACATAGATTTTTCCACCTAATATTTTAAAAGAAACACAAATAATTAGATGGTCGTGTAGTTTAAAAAATATACTTCCCCATTCTTCCTTGCAATGTTCTTGCCTCACAACTTTCCTGGCTTAAAGTTTCTTATGGAGCAATAAATAGTCGATCCCAATGTCTAATTACCCCTTTGACCTACATGCCAGCAAATTTTATGAAGTACATTCTCTGCAATAACATGATCTCTGAACATTGGGAAATTGCTTGGAAAAAACAGGTGCAGCTTAACATCCTGCTGTGTGCTGGATGTTATCTGAATCAAGTCAAATGTATAATGGAAGCTTAAGCATCTGATAGGTTAGGAAATAGACTAATAGCGTTGTAACACTTGAGTTAAATGTTGGAGGTTTGATCCCAAATCAACGTAGGGTTATCAATGATTGAGATCCCCACCATCCAGACCATGCCATCTTCTCACAGGTACAGAAGCCTGAAGTCCCACACCACCAGGTTCACGAACAGCTACTTCCTTTCAACCATTCACTTCTTGAACCAACCTGCACATCCCTAATCAGCAACTGTATGACTACTTTGATCACTTTGCACTAAAGTGGACTTCTCTTTTGTTCTTCTTGTGTTCTTTCTTGTAAAATTCATGTATCATTTACGTTTATGATTCTGTTGTGAATGCTGCTTGTATGATGCTATGTGCCTGTGATACTGCTGCAAGTAAGTTTTTCATTGCACCTGTGCACACATGTACTTGTGCATCTGACAATAAATTCGACTTTGACCTGAACAACCTTGTGTCAGAGAAAGGAATAGTTTGGACTCCTGATTCTGACTGCTAACCAGTGATTACTGGTAGAACAACATTGGTACATCAAGTGCAGACAAGCTCAACTCTTGCTGCAATGTTCCCCTTTTCCGAATAACCCCACTGGCACCCATTGACCTGGGTCATGCATGAAGATCAGTCACTGACAGGAGGTTCTGGTGCTGCCTGCACCCATTCAAGCTCAGTATGGGTGAGGATGTTGTGGAATTGAGGAGGTAAAGGGTAGACTGAAGGAAAACTACATCTTTCAGCCTGGAAAGAGTTTGAGAAAAAGAAAATGAAAGAGAGAAAAAGAATAAAATAGGTAGAAAAACAAATCGATAAAGAACCCGCAAATGCAGCAGTTTTTCACATCTGTGCAATGCACAGCATGTAATATGCTCCAACAAATAAAATACTGAAACAGACTCAGTCAAATTTGTATTACTCATCAGTTCTTAAACCAGCTACAGGTTGTTTGTATTGTTACTTCTTGATTGAATATTATCACACTATTTTGGAACAAGCTACTGGAGCTCAAATTACAAAATATATTTTTTCCTTAATTTCCTACATTTATTCTCAGGATTCAGATAAAAACATTTTGAAGACTCTTTTACTTTCCCACCATTGGCAGATGCATTATTGCATCATACCCATAGAATCAGTGAACACATTCAATCTCTTTGAAGGAGTAATCCTATAAATCTCACAAACTGGTTTTACCACATTGCCTGCGTGCTTCCTTTTCAGGTAGATATCCTATTCTGCTTTGAAAGGAGCAACACACAAAATGCTGGAGGAACTCAGCAGGTCCGGCAGCATCTATGGAAGGATATGGAACAGTTGACGTTTCAGGTCGAGACCCTTCATCTGGACTTGACCTGAAATGTCGACAGTCCATTTCTCTTCATAGACGCTGCCTGACCCGCTGAGTTCCTCCAGGGCTTTGTGTGTTGCTCCAGATTCCAGCATCAGCAGTCTCTTGTGTCTCCACTTTGAAAGGTACTCTTAAATTAGCTTCCAGTTCCTTTGCAAGCAATGTGTAATAACTCACGACCTAAAGAATACTCTCCACTCGTTTCTTTGACTTTTTTGGTTATGATTTCAGTTGAGTCCAATTCTGGAACCCTAACATCTAATCTATATCACCTCCTGACTCATCTTACTCGATATGCTCTCAATGCATAAGAGTTCACATCCCATCCAATCTGGCAGGTGGCATGATAAATGTAAGTATACATGTTGCACACCAAACTCACAGCAAATCCATGTCTGTTAAACTCAAATAAGGGGTCTACACTGATGAATGTTGCTGCCTATGGCTCTTTCTGTTAAACTCAGATCCCTGTTGAATCAAAATCCTGCTACCTTTAACTATCTGTGCACCTGAACCCCATATTCCTTTAAAACTGCACCTGTCAGATTGGCCAGATTATCTTTCAAATCCCTGCTGGAGGAGAGATTTGAATTCACAGAGCAACACAAGAGAGAGAGAGAATTCAATAACTAAATATCATTTTTCTCTTATCATGTCTCATCTAGTGCAATCAGACATCCAGAACTTCAGATGACATAGCCATCCAGTTGTAGCAAGGTTTCTAAGACTGTCAGTGCAAGAAAATTACCAGTGGACTGCAGTTGCCAAGGGAATGAAAAATTAATTTCACAAAGACTATCAGGAGGGAGCGAAATACTCAACTCTTTTCTGAGCTGATTTTATGATTGTGAACTGACAAAGACGCCATATACAATTATAAACAGCACTAATAGTATATAATTCAAGGACTTTGCTGATATGCTTTGTGAACCAAAATTTTGCAAGGATGTATTTTCATTGTGTTATACCTGTGACATAAATCCTGGTGGTAATACAGCTATAAAAATTGCAGTACTGTGTCTATTGTCAGGCCTTAGGCTGTGAGGTGGATCTTAACCCCTCGTGGTCTATCATATTGGTAGAATATATTCCAATATTAACCAGCGTTTCGCTGTAATGAGTTTGCTGGCCATTATTACATTTCAAGGAGCTTATAGAAGTGCAAGTCTTTCTTTATGCCTTCTTGACATTACTTGCTCCTTTATATAGTGGGCAATGGTAATAATGATAATAATATTCATTATTAAATAGTAAAACATGACATTTTATGACAATAAGTACAGGCAGCAGTTTTTCTCCCAGTTTTAGTACACACAAAGCATATTATGACATTCCTTGCAAAGCAGAAGCACAAAGAATATTTTAAAGTTCCTACGCCTTGCTGACTCTCCTTTGAGCCTCAAGTAAACAGATCAAGAGGACACTCAGGGTGATGTTCTCCCTCAGTTATGCTGTTTGGCCACACAGGTGTTTATTCCATTTCCAATTATTGGAGGCTTTGGTCACATCAGCCATGATCTAGAATCACACAGCAGGGAAACAGGCCATTCAGCCCATCTCATCCATACTGGCCAGCGGGAACCCTTCCATAGTAATCCCATCACCCGGCACTATGTCCATAGCCCTCTATGCCTAGACAATTCATGTGCTTGTCTATCCACTTCTTAAATGCTGTCAGTGACCCAACTTCAACCACTCTCTCAGGCAGTGCATTCCAGGTACTCACCACTCTCTAGGTGAAGAAGGTCCCCCTCATATCCAATCTATATCTCTTCACCCTTACCCTAAACCTATGTCCTCTCGTTTTATCTAGCTCTAATATGGGGAAAATTTTCCTGGTCTAACCCCATCTATATCCCTCATAATCTTATATACCTCAATTCTATCACACATCACTGAGTGTGGTTGATATCTAAACGTGCTGCCAGGGGAGGTGGTGGGATCAGATACAATCGTGTCATCTAAGAGGCTTTTAGAGAGACACTTAAACAGGAGATTTGTTATGTCACCGAACACTTTAACAAACCTCTACAGATGCACTGTTGAAAGTATCCTGACTGATTGCATCATGGCCTTGTACGGCAATTCCAACACACAGGAATGTAGAGGGCAGCAGACACAGCCACCCGGTCCATCACAGGCACAGACCTCCCAACTAGTAAGAGCATCTATTATCGAGGATCCCCACCATCCAGGTCATGCCCTCTTCTTGCTGCTACCATTGGACAGGAGGTATAGAAGCCTGAAGTCACACACCACCAGATTTAGGAACAGCTACTTTCCTACAACCATCAGGTTCTTGAACTGATCTGCATAACCCTAACCCTACCTCAACAACTGAAAACTACGGGCCACCTCTTGCACAACATGGACTTGTCTTTAATGTTGGTGTAGCGCAGAGGCAGTTAACGGTAGTGTAGCGGTTAGAGTAATGCTATTACAGCGCTAGCGACCCAGGTTCAATCCTGGCAGCTGTATGTCAGGAGTTTGTACGTTCTCCCTGCGTCTGCGTGGGTTTCCTCCAGGTGCTCCGGTTTCCTCCCACATTCCAAAGACGTACAGGTTAGGAAGTTGCGGGCATACTATGTTGGCGCCAGAGGCGTGGCGACACCTGCGGGCTGCCCCCAGAACACTCTACGCAAAGATGCATTTCACTGTGTGTTTTGATGTACATGTGACTAATAAAGAAATCTTATCTAATCGCAGTCTTTTCTCTCTCTCTCTCTTCATTGTCTTGTATAATTTATATTCTGTGTGTTGTCTGTACTTACGTGCCTGTGATGCTACTACAGCAAGTTTTTCATTGTACCCATACCTCACCATACGTCCACATGACAATAAACTCGATTGAACTTGATGATATGGGTGCTAACGTGGACAAAAAGGTTGGAATGGACGTGGTGCGCCAAAGGTCCTATTTCTTTACTGTATAACTCAATAACTCCATGGTTATGAAATTGGCCTTCCACACTATAAAAGAACCTCCCAGACATTACGACAGGGTCTCCAAGAGATTTAAAAAAGAATGAACTTGAATTCAATTCTCTGGCAGAGGGAAGGACTGAGCTGAATATCACTGGTGGGGGAAAAGTGAAGATGCAAGCAACATATACTGAACCAATTCCATTGTGTGGAAGATAAAGGAGGCAGGATTGCCGTGGAAATTGTTCAACCAGAAGCTTCTTGGTTTTTTGAAGCAGCGAGAGGTAACAAACCTTGAAGGAGAAAGACAGAAGTCTTGAGAAATAATTGGATGAGGCATGGAACCCTGAACTCAGAGCAAGTAGTAAATCATTTGGCCTAGCAGAAGGTCAAGGTCAGGCAATAGTGACCGGTGTGAATGGTGGAGTGAAGAATTATTATTCTTTTCAAAATTGGGAAGGAGAGGCATCAGCAATGGAAACAGATGTCTTGATGGTGTCAATGAACACATGGCTGAATGGGGATGGTTGAGTAATCAGGAGGTAGGATGTGCCGGGATCAACAGTGACAGAGTTCAGGGGGGTAATTTAAGAATGCTTTGGTGAAAGATGGGAGTATGAGGAGGAGGGGTGGGTTCATGGGAAGGGGAAGGAGGTGGGAAATATTGACGAGTGTAAAAGGACCAAATCAACAATTCAGCTTCATAAATGGTGTATTGAATGAAGACTGATGATATAGTTAAAACGACATAGCAAAGTCAATTTGTGATGCATTACCTTTGAGTCTTTATTAATAAGAGCTCTTGTTCAATTAAAAATAACATTGCAAACTTTATTCTCCTTGAGGATAGCAACACAGAAGATAAGGACCCTGTTACTTTTCCTGCACAGGTATAATCTCTCAGAGGGTATGTAAAGATACCATGCCAGAGATTATATTTTAGCTTTGGGACCTTGCTATACTACAGTGTTTCTGAATTACCACACCAACTTCTTTATTGTTTAGGACCTCCTAAGACCATGGAAGTAACTATTTAAATATACAAGTTGTGGCGACTCACCGTCTAGTCGGGCGAACCGGCTCGGCAGTCGGGTCGCGCGGCGTCGGAGCGACGAGGCCCAAGATGGCGGCGGGCCTCGTCTTTCCGAGCGACGGGGAGAACCCGCGCGCGGGTAAGTCCTGATGACGTAGGACTTACGTCATTGCCGGTTTTTTTTGGGCGGGAGTTTTTCTCCCTTAAAGGGCCCGCACAAGGCGGGAAAATAAACCAGTTCTGTTTGGCAATCCTCCGAGTAGAGTCTTGTTTTATTCCGCGGTAGCAACCGCTACAAAGTATTACTTTCATCCTTTGTTTGCATCAACATAACTTGGTATATGTTGTTGAAGTAGTGCTTTGAGTAATAATGTTGTGCAATAGACTGGTCTTTCCTCTCGAGAGATTCAATCCCACCTATAACTCATGGGCCAATCAATTTCTAACAGGATCCAGCCAAATGTTTTGCCAAATCAATTACCATCTTGATTTGTGTGATGCGATATTAGCAGTTCTGTGATGTTAAGGGGTAAACATTGGAGAAGACTTTTATGTATACAGCCTGCTCAAGTAGACTGGAGACCAGCTTTGTCCACTGGGCAAAAGAGCCTGAGGCATAGCCTTAATCTAGGTTCCAATGTTTGCCATTTTTCAGCACAGAGACAAGCTGATTAAACATCATCCAACCATCAAATGATTAAAGTCACATAAAAAGGTCATGGCATGAGAAGTGTGGCAAGGCTGATTGTTCCTCTGAGATGGAGACTTGACACTCAGTGTAATATCAGATTTGTGAGAAATTTACTTGCTTCTGTCGTGAATATATAGCTAGACAATATATTTACAGGGGATAGTACATGGAATAAAATAATACTTCCAAAAGTTTTTTTTTTTGTCTTGGACTTTGGGACAATTGGGAAAAATGTTGCCACTTTTTGTATTGGTTGAATTAATTACCAATTGATTTTAATTTTAATTTCCTTTGTGTTTACCATCCCTATATTGAACTGCTAGATACCAAAATTGGGCTTATGACATTGAAAACTGCTTCCAGTGTTAGTTTCTTCATGAAAAGTCTTGTAAAGTTTGGAAAATTGGAACTCAAAGTTTGTATTTCAATTCTAGGGGTCACACACAGTATTGTAATATATTTATTCCTGATTATTAGAGCAGCTTTATTACCTTAAAGCCATTTTCAAGAATTCAGAGCAGAAGATCAAAGTAACTATAACTGCTGGGTCAATTGAATTAGGAAATTCTTTAGATTTGGCGATTAATCTAATGAAATGATATTTGAAAAACAAAGTAAATTAAGATTAGACAACTATTTCTTTGTGCAATAAGATTTAATGTTTTAATATCAACCAATTTAATAGCAAATGTTTCTAAAAGGTGAAAAAGCAAAGTGTTTCCAATTCAAATAAACACAATTTGATTTTGAGAATGTTTTTTTAAAGACCATCATAAATTTCTGTTCTGTATTGGTTAAAGAACTGCATTATATTAAAATTAAACTATTAACTCTGATGTGCCCCATGGAACAAAGAGTAATCATTTATCTGTGAAATACAAAATTCTGGTTGAGCATATTGAATAACAAGACTTTAATTTACACCAAAGATTCCAATAAAACATTGTGAATGGGAACAATGCTCTAAGGTTTTAGGATAGAGCCCAGCCCCTCATTCGAAATGAAATGACAGAGAGAAATCCCGAGCCCCTCAAGCCTGTTCCACCATTCAGTTGCATCAAAGCTAATCTGCAGTTTAACCCCATCCATGTTTCTTGAGTTTGAAATTCTTTGTATGCTTATCAATCAATTGCTGTCCTGAAATATTCACTTGACCCAACTTCTCTTTTTGGGCAGTGGTTGTGGGCAAGAGTTAAAGACATTGTGTGTAAAGTACTTTCCTTACAATGAAATACAATCTAATAGTTACCTTTGGTCACTTTTATTCATTTCCTTTGTCCCAGTTGAGTCAAAACAGCCCCTAAAAACAGCTATAACTTGAAACTGATTTGATATCAGCCATGCACAATGCAATGATGTGTGCAAGAAAATATGAAGGAAGCTAAGTTGCAAATCCTAAATGTTACAGGACAAGGGCTGCAGGCACATGGAAATACAATAACCCTCTACTTTGCATATCATCTTGACTTGGAAACATATCACCTTTACTTCATCATCACTGGGTCTAAATCCTTGAACTCCCTCCCCAGCAGCACTGTGGGGAAAATCTCACCAGCAGGACCATAGTGGTTCAAGAAGTTATAAGTTTATAAAATTATGAGAGGCAGAGATAGACAGTCAGTGTCTTTTTCCCAGGATTGAAACGTCCAATACTGAAGGGCATGCATTTAAGGTGAGAGGGAGAAAGTTCAAAGGAGATGTGTGGGGCAAGTTTTTTTTACACAGAGTAGTGGGTCCATGGAATGCACTACCAGGTGTGGTGGTGGAGGCAGATACAATAGAGGTGTTTAAGAGACTTTTACATACTTACCTGAATATGCAGAGGATAGAGGGATATGGACCATGTGCAGGCAGAAGGGATTAATGTAATTAGGCATCATTAGCTTAATTAGTCACAACATCATGGGCCAAACAGCCTGTTCCTGTGCTGTACTCTTCAATGTTCCATGCTGTGAGGCAGTTCATGGCCACCTTCTCAACGGCAATCAGGGATGGCAATAATCTTCCAGTTATTTGGGTTGTAAATAGATACATAGAACAGGCTCCTCCTTCGTCAGTGGGGGTGAAAAGCCAAGAGTTGTGAGTATCAACTCAAACTTGCAACAGTTTGACTGCATGCATCATTCCAAACAGATTTCATTGTACCTGTACGTCACCGGACTTGTGCACATGACAATAAAGTCGACTTGACTTAATAAAAGGAACAAAATACCTAAAGTGAAACCCACGATTGGAATGGCCTGCAAGGGTAAAATCACAAAGCTGACCACTTTCCCTCTTCTGGCTTGGAGCGAGATGTACTCTGCAGATAGTCGAAAAAGTCAAAATTTGTTTCGCAGATCTGAAGCTGTGAAATTCTTCTTTACTACATTAAATGCTCTGCTTGATGGGCTCCTAATATTGAGGAGCTACAGCCCTGTGGCTGGATGAAATGAAATGAAACAAACAATCAAAGCATCATCTTTTTTTTCATAGCACGAATCATTAAGACACAACATGTGGTGACCGTCTGTTCTTTTTCTATGTTTTCTGGCCATTTTCACCGTTAGACAGCCCAGCGCACCACTTCTGCAGATACTGGTTTTAATCCCTTCCCCAACCCCTTCCCTATTTCAAGTAAAGGAACACACTGTAAAAGAATGTTAAACACAAGTAGAGATTGATTTGAAACATTGCTCTTTGGAAATGGTAAAGCCTCTCATTCTCTCTGGTGCAAGGAAGATAAACTCAGTTCTAAATTGCTTCCAATTCAACCCACTCCTTTCCAGTAGAGATAGAGGGATTATTAATTACATACAATTTACAGCACCAGGACAGGCTATTTGACACAACTGGGAGGTAATGGAACTGAATTTCAGAAGCTGAATGCAATAGGCAGCCAATTACCATTGCATATTTAGCGTAAGCTATTGAGGATGAATCTCCACACCAGTGTCATTCTGGAGAGTGCATCAAATGCTTCTCTATAGAGAAATGCAAAGTTCAAGAGAGTCCTATTTCTCTGCACCTTATCTATGACATAAATAACCTTCCATTTTTGTTGTCACATTTTTGTTCAGCTTCTAATATCCTTTCTGGTGGATGAAGTTTGGAGCAGACAATGCAAAGTTGTAATCAGAGAGGCATTGTTTTTCCCAAATTCAGTGATGTATTCCTTGCTTAAAAAGGAAAATAGCCTCTAGAATCACAAACTCAATTTACAATTTGTTGCTAAGGCTAAACTCATGAGAGATCATCAGCCACAAGTTCTACTCACTTCACACTTATTATTTTCCACTGAAGTCAATAGAGCTGAACAAAGGAACAAAGCTGTAGTTTCACATGCACATGCTACCATTGCCAATTGCAGTGTTCGGTTTTCTATATTTAGGAGTCACTGTCACAGAAGCCTAAATTAGTGCAATTTTCAAATTATGCAAAAATTCAACAGAACATAATCTGGAGTGTTGCGTTCAATTCTGGTTGCCCATTATAGGAAGGATGTGGAGGCTTTGGAGAGGGTGCAGAAGAGGTTTACCAGGATGCTGCCTGGATTAGAGGGCACGTGCTATAAGGAGAGGTTGGACAAACTTGGGTTGTTTTCTCTGGAGCGGCGGAGGCTGAGGGGAGACATGATAGAGGTTTTTAAGATTATGTGAGACATAGATCGACAGCCGATATCTTTTTCCTAGGGTCGAAATGTCTAATACTAGAGGGCATGCATTTAAGGTGAGAGCAGGTAAATTCAAAGGAGATGTGCCGGGGAAGTTTTTTTTACACAGAGAGTGGTGGGTGCCTGGAATGCGCTGCCTGGGGTGGTGGTGGTGGCAAATACGATAGAGGCATTTAAGAGGCTCTTACATGGGCACATGAGTGTGCAGGGAATGGAGGGATATGGACATTGTGTAGGCAGAATGGATTAGTTTAGTTTGGCATTGAATTACAAGATTAATTATTTTGGCACAACATTATAGGCCAAAGGGCCTGTTCCTGTGCTGTACTGTTCTATGTTCTATAATTGCAACAATTCTGCTTGACCTGAGATGGAGATATAAATTGAACCAATCTCTATTGAAAACTGTTGAACTAGTTCACCTTTTAACTGCATTATTGTTGACCTGCACTGCACTTTCTCTGTAACTGTAATACTTTATTCTGCATTCTGTTATTGTTTTACCTTGTACTACCTCAATACACTGTTGTAATGAATTGATCTGTATGAACAGTATGCAAGACAAGTTTTTCACTGTACCTTGGTACATGTGACAATAATAAACCAATCTACCAACTATATGAACAAAATAATAAACTAATTTGGAGCTTCCAAGCATTGTCAACTTGAAAGTTCAGATTGAAAATTTAATTTTCAAACCCAAATCGTCAACAACTTCTTTCCTCCCACAGATGCTGCTCGACCCACTGAGTTCCTCCAGCTGATCATTTGTTGCTCCAGATTCTGGCATCTGCAGTCCCTTGTGTCTCCATTACAAATAGCTTGTTTTTTTTATTTATCTAATCAGACCTTTTATATTCAGCCACAAATATTCATTCCAACTGCAGCACAAAGTTGCAAGGTTATAAAGTTCAGAGCAGTACATCCAAACAAAATACAACCAAGCCTGGGCCCTGTTTGATGAAAGGTTGTCAACGTGATCATTTCAAATAATGACTGTCCATTTTTAACTGCACATCAATATTGACCCAATACTACTAACATTGATTCTGTAGCCTACCCCAACACAAGCCCTGAACATTGAATGACTTACTCAATAAAGGGGAAATCAAATAGAATGGCCTTTCAATCATTTTATTAAATATATCTGTCCTGATACTTTTTCTTCTTAGCCAGCAGCTCCTCTGGGAAGCCAGCTCCCAGTTTCATTGGCAAGGCATAGCGTAATGCAGGACCTCTCTTCACATGTGGCTGGCTGCACTCCCAGAATGACTTTGACCTCTGGTGAATGCCTTTGACTTTTACAAACATTTAAGAAAGGTCAGAGACGATTAAAAATTTGAAATAAAACATATTTCTAAAAAGTCTTAAAAACTGAAACACTAAAAAGAATATTCACATCCACAAAACAATTAAATTCATTTGTAGTGGCTCAGATATCAAGGTCTACGTACTATCGTCTTGGAAGTCATTTCTTCACATTCACTCAATGGACGCATTGGTGCAGACTCAGTGAGCAAATTTCCCAGTCTGAGAGTTAAGAAAGTTGAGGAAGTCAACACTGCTTCATTAGATCCATGGGGAGTCCACTGGCACAGCAGCAAAGCCCCAGTGCAGAATGTACCCAGAGCAGAAGGTGTTAGAATTACATTTTTGGGATTCCTTAAATGGATATGGTACTTGTTTTTCCAATTTTAAGAGAGGGGACAAACAGAAGAAGGAAGATAAAGAGAAGACACCTGAGTAAGTCAACTGGGAAATGGGGTGACCTGATGCCCTGTCTTGATTACGGCAACAACTTCATTCACGTGGCACCTTTAGCAGAGCAAAACATTCCAAAGTGCTCCACTGACGTATTTTCAAATAATATTAGGTGCTAAACCACATGAAATATCAGGGCAATTGGCCAAATACTTGGTCAAAGGAGTAGGTTGTGAAGGAGAAAAGATAAGCAAAAAGGCAGAAGGGTTTTTGGACAGAGTTTAGCAACTTGGCAGCTGATACAACCACCGATAATGGAGCAAAAACATTTGGGAAAAGAGAAGACAGAATTGGAACAGCAGAATAATTTTGGAGAGTTACAGGGCTGTAGGAGTTTACAGAGATGGAATGCAGGGAAACGTGGAGTATCAAACACAAATATCAAAACTGAGGCTGTGCTTATCTGGGATCCAACAGGGAACGCAGGTCTACATGAACAGTGTGCAAAGGGTGCTGCACCAGTGCAAAAATATTAATTTTGGCAACTTTTCAAAATTGCAAGCAAATTAATATTCGCTTTTGATCAGAATCGATTCTAAATGAACCAAACAACATCCTTGCCAGGTTAATTTTATGCTACTCCACTTCCAACTTTAAAATTAAATGCAAAATGATATGTGTGAAATATTCTACAATTCTCCAGCTTTTCATGCTCAATACCTTAATTAAGCCATTGCTTTATTTTACACCCAGATGCATCAGTATATTCCAGAAATAATTAATTTTAGTTGCTTTACTTCTCACCCATATTCACCAATATATTGTCGAGGTAATAATTTGAATTGCTTTATTTCACACCAATATGCACCAGTGTATTGTAGAAGGAATTATTTTATTTCACACCTACATACATCTGTATATAGTAGAGGTAATTAATTTTAGATGTCTTTGGAAGAGGTAAATTGGGGGTAAGATTTTTTTATGATCACTGTCCCCAAACTAACATTCCCACAACCTTCCTTGCTGGTCTTCTCCTCCCTTCCAATTCTCTCCATCGTCCACACTCGAGACTCGATGACAGCACTGGCTCAGCTGCTAATGCCTTTGCCTCTGTCTCAGGGTTAATACCAGATTCAATTAAATTTGATTAAATCCTCGTGTTCAATACCAGAAGCTTACGCGCAAGGGTAGATAGTCAGAATCTTCTTCCCATGATAGGGGCACCAAAAACAAGAGGACAATAGTTTAAGATGAGAGGAAGGAATTTTAAAGGGGATTTGAGGAAAGTTTTTTTTTCACAGAGAGTGGTTGATATCTGGAACACACTGCCATATAAAATGGTGGAATCAAGTACAATCACCACATGTAAGGGACATTTAGACAGGCAGTTCAATAGGCAAGACAAAGAGGGATATGGACCTGATGTGGTTAAATGGGATTAGTGGGGATGAGCAAACAGATCAGCATGGATATGGTGGGCCAAAGAGCCTGCTTCTGTGTTGTACAACTTTATGATTCAAAATATCTCATCTGACAGCTCCTGTGCAGGACTGAAGGATCACTGCAATGCAGACCTTTTGGCAGGTCTGCTTCCACCTATCACCCACCTGCCTCTGTCTCCCAACTCCACCCCATCCCTCTCCCCCACCTAGCTCCTTCGGCCCATCATCCCTCTCACTCCTCTGATCACCTTACGGCCCCTGCCTCACCCCTCCCCCTCTCCCCTTTATACTCGCCATCTCTCCTCTCCACACTCAGTCCTGATGCAGGGTCTCAACCTAAAATATCGACAATTCCTTTCCCCACATCAGACCAGCTAAGTTCCTCCAGCAGATCTTTTTTTTTTGTTTTCTGAAGAACTTTCTCAAGCTGCTTTGCCATTTTCAAAAAGCTGTGCACACTTACCCCAAGATCAGAAGCAGTGCCCTCCGCCATCAGATTTCTGAACGGTCCATAAACCCATGAACACTACCTTGTTATTCCTTTTCTTTTGCACTATTTATTTTTATAAGTTTGTAGCAATTTTATATCTTTGCTCTATGCTGCTGCTGCAGGACAACCAATTTCATTTCATATTCGTCAGTGATAATAAGTATGATTCTGATTCCCTCTGTTCCTTTGGAATTTTGCTCACTGGTTTGTTTTGCATTGTTCCTACCAGAATGTAACATTTCACATTTCTCAGCATTCAATTTCATCCGCCACCTACCTGCCCATTTCACCACCCTATCTACATCTCCTTGAGTTCTAGCTTTATCTTCCTTGAGTTTCACTGCACTTCCAAGTTTTGTGTTATCCCTAAACTTGGAAATCCTACCCTGTATGCAGAAGTACAAATCATTCATATCTATTTAAAAAAGGCAAAAAGTCCTTGTACTGACTGCTGGGGAATTCCACTTCGCTCTTGCCTCTTGTCCAAGAAAGAACCTTTCCCGACTACTCTCCACTTCCTGTTACTTAGCTATTTTCTGTTCACGGTGTTCAGTCTCAATAATAGGTCCATTATGTTGCATCTTATCAAATCCCTTTTGGATGTCCATATATATAACAAACCAACTGTATTTCCATTATCGAACCTCCCAAGTTACTTAGATACATAGCAATACACAAAGTGCTAGAGGAACTCAGCAGGTCAGGCAGCATCTATGGAGGGAAATGGACAACTGACATTTCAGATCGAGAACCTTCATCTGGACTGGAAAGAAAGAGGGGGGACGGCCAGTAGAAAAAGGTGGAGGGAAGGGGTGGAGAAAGAGCTGGCGGGTGATAGGTGGATCCAGGTGAGGGGGATGACAGGCAGGTGAGGGAGGGGGTGAGCGGGAATGATGTCAGAAGCTGGAAGGTGATAGGTGGAGGTCACTTTTACCAAAAGCAAGATTTTACAGAAGCTGATTAATATTACTCGAAGTCTTCAACCTATAAAATAGATCAGGCATGATTTAATTGATTGGCTAAGCAAGTTCAAAGGACTGAATGGGCTCATAATGGTTCAAATAATTAATGGATGTTTTATAAGCCAACGTGGAATAAAAAGTAAGACTAATACTGCTTTGCTTCATGAACCAGATATAAAAAAATGACACGTTAAGAACTTACAGAGAACAAAAGAAAATAGGAGCAGGAGTTGGTCACTTGGCTCCACAAGCCTGCCCTGCCATTCAATTTGACCATGCTCATCTATGCTGGCCTCAACTTCTCTTCTGTGCCAGTTCCCCTTAGCCCTCAATTTCTCGATCTTTCAAATATTTATCCGTCTCCACCTTAAATATATCGAATGATCTGACCTCCACCACCCTCAGGGGTAGAGAATTGCAAAGATTCACTCCCCTCTGAGAGAAGAAATTTTATGCACGTCCATTTTAGATGACCAGTCCCTCACGTTGTAGCTCTGTCCCCTTGGTTGTGACTCTTCCACAAGTGGAAATATCTGTCAAGCTCCCTAAGGATCTTATATGTTTGTTTAAGTTCATCCCTCATTCTTCTCAGCTTCAAGAAACACAAACACAAACTGTTTAGCCTCTCATGAGAGGACTCATATCATTGACCAATGATACGTTAATATCATTAAACAACTTGCTGGTGGAAATCAGTTGCACATGATTCACTATCTGTGAAACCCTGATACAGGAGAAGCAGGGATGATATCAAAAGTTAGGCCACTGTTTATTGATTACAGCATTGCAGGAAGGATTCTAAAGCAATGTAAAATTTGCACTGGGGATCGGTACAATCAGGAGTGAAAGATTTTAATAATAAACAGAGACTTGAGAAGTTAGAGCTTTTGTTTTAAACTGGAGTCAAGATTAAGAGCCAAATTCTTAAGGATTAAGAAGAAATATGAAAAAATATCTAGGCACAAATCTATTTCAATAGTAATATTTCTGTCTCAGAAACAATGAAGATCAAGTATGTGTGCCCAGTACTCGAAGGATGACAATATCCTTTGTGAATGCTGCTAATACATTCCTTCCAATAGGAAAAATGTTATAGCAGTGGAATAATAAATTGCCAACATTTAACATTGGGAAGCTTTTCCTAAGGATTGCAGTTGATTTTAAATTCCCACTAATACCACAAACTATTTGGTCCAGAAATTCTTTCTTGTTGTGCTATGTTTTTCTGCTCCAGACAAATGAATTTAATCAAGATCACAAGGCATGATTCTGAGAGAATATTGTTACCTTCGAGCCCTCTTTCCATCCAGAGGGGTTTTGACTTGTGCACTGGAGTTAAACCATGCAAAGTACACTTAGTCATAACTGGCACAGAAATTAGTTGCACTTCCATGGCTTTGAAGACGGCACTGGTGCAGAAACAAACTTTCACAAGATAGGTTAGACTTGTGTCAGCACAACTTGAAGAAGTCTGGGCTGTCCTTGCCTGTGGCTGCAGAGTAGAGTTCATGGATTGTCCTGATGGATGTCTGCTTTAAGATTTCTGTTTGCTGGCAGTGAGAGGTGCCGTCCCAGTCAGAGATTTCTTCGACAGACAACATTTTACCCCCAGTGTTCGCTGCCCTCAAGATAGCTGTGGTGGGGAAGAAATGGTCATCCACCTCTTTGCAGACTGTGGATTTGCCGAGAGGGTGTGGAGACGGATGCAAGGGTCCGTGTCCCGGTTCATCCCCAGCAGCTGCGTAACAGAGGACTCTCTGATCTATGGGCTGTTACCAGGGACACACACCGAGACAGACATCAAGTGCTGCTGGAAGGTCATCAACTCGGTGAAGGATGCCATTTGGTCTGCCTGAAACTTGTTGGTCTTCCAGAATGGCGAGATGTCCGTAGGGGAAAGCTGCTGACTGGCACATTCCAGGCTGCAGGAGTCCGTGCTGAGGGACGCACTGAAGCTCAGTGCAGCCAATGCTAAGGCTCTGTGGGGAAGGTCCACAGTATAGGCCTCTTCCGCTACTGCATGATATGGGTGGGGAAATCCCCTCGAACAATGAAAGGGATATCACCTCAGGGAGCGATGTGAGTGTCAATGGTGCTGTGTTCTCTGTGTGTTCTTTTTACCTCTTTAAATTTTAACATTACTGAATGTAACAACCGTGAACATTAAGGTTTTTTTGGTCTTTTGCACTGTTTCTTCCTTTGTATATACTTTCTATTATGAATAAAGTTTATGACTTAATGGCATTCCTGTACCTCACTCCTGCCTTCACCAACTCCTTGCCCTTTCCCAGCCCCATAATGCTATAGGATCCCATCCTCCACCACCACTTCAATATCTTGGCCTAACCTTCAAGGTCCAATCCCCTCCCTGCTGAAGTTCTGGCTTTCTCTACCCTCTCCCAACTCCTTCACCCATCCTGCGACCTGTAATTTATCGCGATTCCTCTGTTGGCTCTGACACAGCAGAGTTAGCTTTGGCTTCCTGTGCAGTAGAATATTGCAGAGTGAACAATGGGGGTGATTATTCCATGCAAATACATTCATTGTCCCAGCACACATTGTTGGTTTAGCGCACATTAAATAATTGCTGGCACTAAACACACAGAAATGTCAGGACATAGAATAGTACAGCACAGGAACAGCCCTTTGGCCCACAATGTGTATGCTGACCATGATGCCAACTTAAATTGCACATTTGTCTCCACGTTGTCTATACCTATCCATTCCCTACCTGTTCATGAGTCTCTCTAAATGTTTCTCAGATGTTGGTGTCGTATCTGCCTCCACCACTTCTCCGGGCAGCCCATTCCAGGCACCAAACTTGCCTCACAAATCTCCTTTATACTTTCCCCCATTCACCTTATTTGACATTTCCATCATGGGAATGAGACTCAGACTGTCTACCCTATCTATAATTTTATCTACTTTTATCAAGTGGCCCCTCAGCCTCTGACACTCCGAAGAAAACAATTCAAGTTTGTCCAACCTCTCCTTATAGCTAATAGTCTCTAATCTGGGTAACATCCTGGTGAACCTCTTCTGCACCCTCTCCAAAGTCTCCACATCCTTCCTGTAATACAGTGACCAGAACTGCGCACAATACTCCAAATGTGGCCCAACCAAAGTTTTATACAGCTGCAACATGATTTCCTGACTGTTACGTTCAATGTCCTGACCAACGAAGGCAAGCATGCCGTACACCTTCTTTACCACCCAATCGACCTCTGTTGCCACTTCCAGGGAGCTATGCACTTGCACCTCATCCCAAGTTACCTGAAAGTTCACTGAAATTTCCTTCAGAGAGTATGAGGATATTTTTCTTCATCCAGATTAATCCATATTTTAAAAACACATTAACTTTAAGAGTACCAACTGCATAATTTCCAAATCAGCAATTATTTTTTTCTCTCCGCACTTTTTGCAATCTTTGCACGTCAATTGTAAAATAATTAAGAAGTAAACCAATTTTCTTCCTGGAAGACAATGCAAAATTGAAAAAGCTGATAATTGTTTTTGTGGTAATGTAACTAACATTTAAAATTTAAATGATTCAGCCATCTGGTCCTGTCCAACTTCTGCCGTTGTCTGAGGGCAGCGCCACTTGCAGGTCTGACAGTAAAGTGCAGATAACTGGACTGTCCACTGTAGCTCAATACAACATTTCTGCTAGCTGCCTGTTCTGGATGTGGGCAGGTTAGGGCTGAGTATCCCCAGTGACGTCAATACCTTTCCCAGCATGTCATACGACGTACACTCCATGCATATTGGAACAGAAGAAAAGAAAATGCACTTCAGGGTTTAAGCACACTTTTCCATTCAATAAGAGCACACCGCACTGTGGTACAGTGGTTAACATCCATTATCAAAGATCCCCACCATCCAGGCCATGCCATCTTCAGGCCACTACCATCGGGCAGGAGGTTCAGAAACCTGAAGTCCCACACCAACAGGTTCCAGAACAGCTACTTCCCTTCAACTATTCCGTTCTCGAACCAACCTGCACAACTCTAATCACTACCTCAATGTAGCAACACGATGACCACTTTGCACTACAATGGACATTTTTTATTCTAATTGTGTTCTTTCTGGTATAATTTATATTTAATGTATGTTTTTTCTTGTGAATTTTGTGTATATGATGCTATGTACCTGTGATGCTGCTGCAACTAAGTTTTTCATTGCACCTGTGCATACATGTACTTGTGCATATGACAATAAACTCAACTTTGACTTTGCCTCACAGCTCCAGAGACTCGGGTTTGATCCTGACCTCCGGCACTATCTGTGTGGAGTTTGCACATTCTCTCTGTGACTGTGTGGGTTTCCCGGGTGCTCCGGTTTCCTACAACCTGCCAAAGATATGCTTCTTGAAAGATAACTGGCTGCTGTAAATTGCCCCTTGTGTAGGTGAGTGGCAGAAGAATGAGTGGCATGGTCTAGTCGTTGAAGATGCAAGAGGGAAAACTGGATTAGTGTAGATGAGTGCTTGATAGATAGCATGGACCACTGGGCTCAAGGTCCTGTCTCTCCATGATTCTAAGTGATACTCACAGCTCTATCTTTGTACAATATTCTTCATATCCCATTGAATCCCCTTAGTATCTAAAAATCCATTGACCTTAACCTTGAATATTTTTATTGACTAAGAATGCATCACTCTCCAAAGGCTCAGAGCTATTTGAGTGAAGAAATTTCCCTTCAGCACAAGACGGCCAACACTTATCCAGCGGCTGTGACCATTACAACCTTCCAGACTAACTTCTGCATTAAGGAAGGCAATCTTAGTCCTGGGATGAATGACCATTTGTTAGAGCACAAGACCTTTCTTGATACACACTTGATGCATCCCACTTCAGCATTTCCAAAATCATAGATCATTCTACCAGCTAACAAATCTTTTGTTGCCAACAACCAGTTAAACGAGATAGAATCAAGGATTGTAATCCCGTACAAGCATAAAACCATGTTATTGGGAACTCACTCATTTGGAGCCTCTGGGAGTTTTGGTCCTTCAAGCTTCACCTTCAACTCAGCTGGTACATGTAGAATTTCCAAGCATGATTTAATGGAGTGGTTCGAGTCTTCCCGGCACACTGAAAAGATAATTGAAACATAAGTAATTACTTCTCTGCAGTCACAGAAGCCTGACAAAGGGTCATAACTAAAGCATTAACCTTTCCCTTTCAGATGCTGGGAGCTCGGTGTGCATTCTCACCATTTCCTGTTTTTCTATCTATTACGGAATTGTTATAAAGATAGGGCGAACTGTGCTTAATGCATACAGACAAGAATTAGCATCTGGAAAAAAACTACTCCCTGACAGCACTGCTCTGAAAAGTAAATTAATGGACACCAAGTCTTCCCTTATTATTTAACAGGGAAAAAAATAGGAACTAGTGTCTTCAGTTGCCTTTCAACAGATATCACAAGTGTCTCGTATACTTTGGGTGGCACAGGAGTATAGTAGATAGTGTCACTGCCACACAGCTCCAGTAACTTGGGTCTGACCCTGTCCTCCAGTGCTGTCTATGTGGAATTCGCACCTTCTCCCTGTGACCACCAGGTGCTCTGGTTTCCTTCCTCATCCCAAAGATATGCTGGTTGGTAGTTTAATTGGCCACTGCAAATTGCCCTTGGTGTAGCGAGGTGCTAGAACCTGAGGTGGATGTAATTAATGGGAATATGAGGAAAATAAAATTGGATTAGTGGAAAATGGTGTTTGCTAGCCAAAGGGCCTATTTCTGTGTTGTTTGACTCCAAGAGAAAAGAAAGACCCCAAATATACCTGTTTCAAGTTTTTACATTTATAAAAGGGATGGATAATCCAGATATCTCAACGTCTTTGGTGAAACTTTCTAAAATCTCTTTAATTAGCTTTGCAACTAGTTTCTTTGGGTGTCTCTGGATCATTATGAAAATATTTCCACCTTATTGAGACTAAATAAATGAAGTTGCTTTCGAACGTCAACATCAGCATGATGCCTGACAGCATCAATATCGATTTCTCTAACTTCCAGTAACCCCTCCCCTCTGTTCCACACCCCTTGTTATCTCTCATTCCTGTGACCCCCTCACCCCTTCTCCTTCCCCTCCCCCACCCCCATGACCTGCCCACTATGTACTTAGATGCCAATTGTTGAGTCTCCTACTCCTGTCTTGGTTGAGATAAGTGAACAGAGTGCAGGCCTAGACTGAAGATAGGATTTGCTGTTCAAGTCAAGTCCAGTTTATTGTCAGATGCACAAGTACAGTGAGGTACAGGTACAATGAAAAACTTGCTCGCAGCAGCATCACAGGCACACAGGTTCAGACAACACACGGAACATAAATTATACAAGACAGTGAAGAGAGAAAAAAACTGTGCAAAAACAACACATTAGTGCAAAAGAAAAGATGCAAACAGAGACAAGTCCATGATAATGCAAGGAGTGGTCCGCAATGTTCTGTTACTGAGGTAGGGTTAGGGTTGAGCTGGTTGGTTCAAGAACTTAATAGCTGTAGGAAAATAGCTGTTCCTGTGAAAGTAACTGGTGGTGTGGGACTTCAGGCTTCTGTACCTCCTGCCTGATGGTAGCAGTGAGAAGAGGGGCAACCTTTTCCACGCAGAGTGTGGCCAGTATATGGAATGAGCTGCCAGAGGAAGTGGTTGAGGCAGATACATTAACAAAGTACTTGGACGGGTACATGGATAGGAAAGGTTCAGAGTGATATGGGCCAAACATGGGCAAATGGGACTAGCTTAGGTGGGAATCTTAGTCAGCATGAACTTTAGTCAGTTGGGCCAAAGGGCCTGTTTCCTTTATGACTCTATGACTCTAAGAGCAAATGAGCTGATGGCCATTTCACACTGAAAGCCATTCTTAGCAATGAGAGGGACCATGATGCTTAATACTCAAGTACTTGTATAAGACTGAAGCAGAACGTATTGCCCAAAAATACATTATATATGCAGTAAATAACAAATATTGTTGCATTCCATGGAGAAGCAAACCTGACATTCAGATTTGAGCTCCAGTCTCAACAGCACAAATTCAATTCAGTAAAAGTATCCACAAGCAGCTGCCAACTTATAAAAAGCTGGTTCACCAATGTCCTCCAATTAAGTGAGTGTGCTTTCTCACCCTCATTCCAATCATTACCCAGTCAAGCAGACATTTTTAGGGATCTGGGTGTTGCTGGCAAGGCCAACACTTATTGCCGTCCCCAATAGCCCTTGCAAAGCTGATCATAGCCACCTTCATGAACCACTGCAAGTCCTTCCGGTGAAGGTATTCCCGCAGATCTGCTGGATTTCGACCCAGTGAAGACCAATAGCGTATTTCTAACTCAGGATGGTGTACGACTTGGAGGGGAACCTGCAGGTAGTGGTGCTTCTAGACACCTGCTGCACTTATTCTGGTAGAGATCACAGACTTGGGAGGTTTGTCGGAGTAGTCTGGGCGAGTAACTAGAATGCATATTGTGGATGGTACACGCTGCAGCTGCAGTACACCTCTAGTGGAGAGAATGTGTCTCCACTGAACTGCTTCAAAGGACCTAAATTACTATCAGCAGATGCAGTCATTAGCACAGGGTCCTTCAATGCATGTGTCACTCAAACTGTAATGACTCGCATTCATTTATCTTCCTCACATCATCAGACTCAGTCATTTTTGCAAGCCAGCTCTTCAAATACAGCTGGCAGAATTCACCATCTCAGCAAAAAGCAACGAGGTTAGACCAATGCAAATTGATGCCTTGGCTGGTAATTGACTAGTGTGGGCCGATTCCTGAGCCTATAACAGAAGCTTTCATTTGTATTTTACCTGTAATCTGTTAAAGCATCAAAATACTCATCCCAGGAGCATTTTCAAGCAATATAGTTCTGCTCTTTTCTTCAATTGGTCAGTTTCCATTTGTGGTTTGACAAGGCTCCTGGCATCCATCTCGGACACTTCAAAATGATGAATGCACCACAGCAACGTAGGATCTTGTTGAAACAAAATACATCACAAGACAGTTGACCAAAACCTTGAGGGAGACAGATGGGCTTTAACAAACTTCTTAAAGGAGGGAGTGGAAGAGAGATGGAGAGGGAGGAATGGAATTCAGGGATTTCTTCAGATCTTTGTTGCCTCAGAGATAGAGGGAACAGCAAACCAAAGCACGGTGAAAGAGCCATGATAGTTGTCCAGATGTTAGGCAGTGACACTGTGATGTGTGGTGTATGATCATCCACCAACTGTATATTCAGGCATTGAAAGCCTTTGCAGATGCACAACATCTCAGAAATCTGAAGTGATGCCTTGAAGGCATTGTGAGAGAAGTCAATGTGGTGGAGGAGTGCAGAGATTCTGCAGACGCTGGAATCCAGAGCAACACACACACAAAAGTGTAGGAAAAGTCAAAGTCGAGTTTATTGTCACGTGCACAAGTACGTGTGTGCACAGGTATAATGAAAAATTTACTTGCAGCAGCATCACAAGCACAGAGCATCATGTAAGCAGCATTCACAAGAAAAACATAAATTCTACACAATTTTTATAAGAAAGAACACAATTAAAAAAAAATCAAAGTCCATTTTAGTGATTAAAGTGGCCCTAGTGTTGCTAAACTGTAGTGATTAGGGTTATGCAGGTTGGATCAAGAACCAAATGGTTGAAGGGAAGTGGCTATTCTCAAACCTAGTGGTGTGGGACTTCAGGCTTCTGTACGTCCTGCCCGAAGGTAGCTGTGAGAAGATGGCATGGCCCGGATGGTGGGGATCTTTGATGATAGATGTTGCCTTCTTGAGGCAGCGCCTCCTGTAGATAGCACCAGTGGTGGAGAGGGATGTGCCTGTGATGTATTGGGCAGAGTCCACTACTCTCTGCAGCTTCTTACATTGGTGTGCATTTGAACTGCTGTACCAGACCATGATGCAACCAGTCCGGATACTTACAACAGTACATCTGTAGCAGTTCGTCAGAGTGTTTGGTGACACTCTATTTGGGGTTATTAGGAGGTTCTCGTGCTGGAGGAGGGATCACTAAGATAAGGATTTCGAAATCAAGATTTTGCCACACTGGGTATCAACAAGTGCCAGCAAATACAGATAAGGAAATACATCCAGGCAAGAAGCTGCAGAGGGTTGTAGACTCAGCCAGCTCCATCACAGGCACAACCCTCCCTACCATCAAGGGCATCTTCAAAAGGCAGTGCCTCAAGAAGGCGGCATCTATCACGAAGGACCCTCACCATCCGGGACATGTCCTCTTCTTGTTACTAATATTGGGAAGGAGGTACAGGGGCCTAAAAACCCACGCTCAACAATCAGGAGCAGCTTCTTCCCCTCCACCATCAGATTTCTGAACAGTATATGAACCCATGAACACTACTTTGTTATTCCTTTTTTTTTGCAGGATTTATTTATTTTTTGTAATTTATAGTAATTTTATGTCTTTACACAAATTTCATGTCATCTAAGTCAGTGATAATAAATCTGATTCTGATCCTTTGCTGAGTTGCTAAGACACGTGCCAAGTAAACTACTTGCCTTCATTAGCAAGGACAAGGCATAAAATATCTGTTAGGTACTCTACCAAATGCTGGTGGATGGGATGAGCTTGGATGGGACAGCTTCATCAGCATGGGCGAGCTGGGCCAAAGGGCCCGTTTCCATGTTGTATGACTCTACTGATGGTCACCACGAAGACAGAGTTTCATTTCCAGTGCTCAATTCATGTCCCTTTTAGGATGTCCTAAAGTGCTTCACAAGCTGTGCAATACGTTTGTGCCACTGTTGTGTTGGATCTACCAACCTCAGAGTGTGTGGAAAAATTTGGATGAGGACATGACCCTCTTTCGGGAAGATATCTTTAATTGTCACATGTACATCAAAACACACAGTGAAATGCATCTCTTGCATAGTGTTCTGGGGGAAGCCCACAAGTGTCGCCACACTTACGGTGCCAACATAGCATGCCCATAACTTCCTAACCCGTACGTCTTTGGAATATGAGAGGAAACCGGAGCACTCGGGGGAAACCCACGCATACACAGGGAGAACATACAAACTCCTTACAGACAGTGGCCAGAATTGAACCCGGGTCACTGGCACTGTAATAGCATTACACGAACCGCTGCACTACTGTGTGCTGAAGCCCAAATGAAGCCGAACATTAATGGTCAAATACACTGCTGACGTTTTGCCCTCTAAGCTCTGATGCAATGATTAGCAGAGACATTCTGAGCATAGAGCAGAGAACAGATCAGCTCAGGAACAGACCCTTCGGCTCATGATGTCGGTGCCGAACACAATGCCATTTATCAATTGCAGCTCGGCGTTCAACACCATCATCCCCTCAGTACTAATCAACAAGCTTCAAAACCTGGGCCTCTGTAACTCCCTCTGCAACTAGATCCTCAACTTCCTTATTGGGAGACCACAGTCAGTGAGGATCGGTAGTAACATCTCCTCCTCGCTGACAATCAACACAGGCGCACTTCAAGGATGTGTGCTTAGCCCACTGCTCAACTCTCTCTACACACGACTGTGTGGCTAGGCACAGCTCAAACGCCATCTATAAATTTGCCGATGATACCACTGTTATTGGCAGAATTTCAGGTGGCGATGAGGAGGCGTACAGGAATGAGATAGATCGGCTGGTTGAATAGTGTCACAACAACAACCTCGCACTTAATGTCAGCAAGAACAAAGAACTGACTGTGAACTTCAGGAAGGGGAAGTCGGGAGAACACACACCGGTCCTCATTGAGGGGTCAACGGTGGAAAAGGTGAGCAACTTCAAGTTCCTGGGCATTAATATCTCAGAGGATCTACTTTGGGCCCAACACATTGATGCAATCATGAAGAAGGCACACCAGTGGCTCTACTTCATTAGGAGTTTGGGGAGATTTGGTATGTCACCAAAGACTCTTGCAAATTTCTACAGATGTACAGTGGAGAGCATTCTCATTGGTTGGATCACCGCCTGGTATGGAGGCTCCAATGCTTAGGATTGCAAAAGGCTGCAGAGGTTTGTAGACTCAGCCAACTCCATCACAGGCACAACCCTCCTCACCATCGAGGACATCTTCAAAGAGGCAGTGCCGCAAGAAGGCAGCATCCATCATTAAGGACCCTCACCACCTGGGACATGCCCTCTTCGCGTTATTACCATCAGGGAGGAGGTACAGGAACCTGAAGACCAACACTCAACATGTTAAAAACAGCTTCTTCCCCTCCGTCATCAGATTTCTGAATGGTCCTCTTTTGCACTAATTTATTTTTGTAACTTATAGTAGTTTTTACGTCTTACACTGTACTGCTGCAGCAAAACAACAAATTTCATGATATATGTCAGTGACAATAAACCTGATTCTGATTCTAATCCCTTCTGCCTGGACATGATCCACATCCCTCCATTCCCTGCACATTCATGTGTCCATCTAACTGCCTCTTAAACACCACTATCGTATTTGCTTCCATCACTACTTTTGGGAGCACATTCCAGGCACCTGCCACACTCCATGTAAAAACACTTGCCCCACACATCTCCTTTAAGCTTTCCCCCTCTCACCTTAAATACATGTCCTCCAGTACTTGATATTTCTGTCGTGATAAAATATTCTGATTATTCCCTTTCAATGCCTTTCATAATTTTATAAACTTCTATTAGGTCTCCCCTCAGCCTCCAACATTCCAGAGAAAACAACCTAAATTTGTCCAACCTGTCCTTATAGTTCAGACCCTCTAATCCAGGCAGCCTCCTGGTAAACCTCTTCTGAACCCTCTCCAAAGCCTCCACATCCTTCCTGTAATGGGGTGACCAAAATTGCACCCAATACTCCAAATGTAGTCTAACCGAAGTCTTACATAGCTACAATGTAACTGCTCTCATACTCAATGCTCTGACTAATGAAGGCAAGCATGCCATCTGCAGTTCAGGAACTATTCATCAGCAAGAGTGGCAGCTGGGATGGGAAAGCTGGAGAAATAGAAATGCACAAAAGCTCAAGATTAAAAATGAGTAATCTTTCCAAGGTGAGAAGCAGACTTTAACCAGACACAAAGTACTGATGCCAATTTTAATTGGCGGATGGTCAATTAGTGATTCAGTTCTTTACCAATTTGTCCTTTCCCAGTTGTACTTAGTTAAACAGAAATTGTCTAAAACAGAACTCAGACGAGGTGAGTCCAGAACCCTTGAATCAGCAATTGGTGAAACTGGCAAACCTTTCGAAGTGAGCAGGTATTTCCGACCATAGAGGATTGAAACTCCGATGAGCCAATTGTCAGTTTACATGGAGAATTCAGATCTACTGCGGAGACTTGAAAGGGTGCAATAATGGCAGACGTCAATACTATTAGACGGGAAAGGATTTTCTCCCTAAAATCAGCCAAGAGCACCCCTTACGTGAGACTGAATGGCAGATTAGGAGGTGATCGGGTGTATAAGCCTTGCATGTTACTAACTTGGATCAGCTTGATAGAACTCCATCATTTCCCATCAGTGCCTTAGGCTCAGAGAGAGATACAGAACGGAAAAAGGTCCTATAGCCCACCAAGTCCACGCATCAACCACCCATTCACACGAATCCTATATTAATCCCATTTCCTCATTCTCCCCACATTCTCAACTCCCCCTCCCTTCAGATTTCACCGCACAATAGAGGACATTCATGGTGGTCAATTCACCTCCCAACCCACACGCCTTTGGGATGTGGGAGGCAACCAGAACACCTAGACAAAACCCATGCAGGGTTACTTGAAGAATGTGCAAACTCCACTCAGACAGTGCCCAAGGTCAGGATTGAACCCAGGTCTCCAGAATTGTGAGGTAGTGGTTCTACTTGCTGTGCCACTGTGCCACCCTGCATATAAGAACATTTTAAAAGGTTTTTCCATTCACAGACTATGGGTGTTGTTGACCTGGTAAGCATTTATTGTCCCTGAACTGTGTGATGATAACTACTTGCTGAGCCCACATTCCTCTGGCCTGGAACTATATGGGCCAGATTGTGTGAGGATGGCACATTTCCTTTCCTGAAGGATTTCAGTAAACCAAATGTGCTTCAGTTAGTTTTAGAAACATAGAAAACCTACAGCACAATTCAGGCCCTTCAGCCCACAAAGTTGTGCCGAACATGTCCCTACCTTAGAAATTACTAGGCTTACCCATAGCCCTCTATTTTTCTCAGCTCCATGTACCTATCCAACAGTCTCTTAAAAGACCCTATCATATCCGCTTCCACCACCGTTGCTGGCAGCCCATTCCACGGACCCACCACACTCTGAGTAAAAAACTTACCCCTGACATCTCTTCTATACCTGCTCCCCAGCACCTTAAACCTATGTCCTCTTGTGGCCACCATTTCAGCCCTGGGGAAAAGCCTCTGACTATCTACCCGATCAATGCCTCTCATCATCTTATACACCTCCATCAGGTCCCCCCTCATCCTCCGTCGCTCCAAGGAGAAAAGGCCGAGTTCCCTCAACATGCTTTCATAAGGCATGCTCCCCAATAAGGCAATACTCGAAGTGAGGTCTGACCAGGGTCCTACATAGCTGCAAAAATACCTCTCGGCTCCTAAATTCAATTCCACAATTGATGAAGGACAATACACCACATGCCTTCTTAACCACAGAGTCAATCTGTGCAGCTGCTTTGAGCATTCTATGGACTCGGACACCAAGATTCCTCTGATCCTCCACACTGCCATTAATATTTATTAATACCATTATACCATTAATACCATTACCATTAATGCTATATTCTGCCATCATATTTGACCTACCAAAATGAACCACTTCACACTTATCTGGGTTGAACTGCATCTGCCACTTCTCAGCCCAACTTTGCATCCTATCTATGTCCCGCTGTAACCTCTGACAGCCCTCTATACTATCCACAGCACATCCAACCTTTGTGTCATCTGCAAACTTACTAACCCATCCCTCCACTTCCTCATCCAGGTCGTTTATAAAAATCACAAAGAGTAAGGGTCCCAGAACAGATCCCTGAGGTACACCACTGGTCACCGACCTCCATGCAGAATACGACCCTTCAACAACTACTCTTTGCCTTCTGTGGGCCAGCCAGTTCTGGATCCACATTGCAATGTCCCCTTGGATCCCATGCCTCCTTACTTTCTCAATAAGCCTTGCATGGGGTACCTTATCAAATGCCTTGCTGAAATCCATATACACTACACCTACTGCTCTCCCTTCATCAATGTGTTTAGTCACATCCTCAAAAAATTCAATCAGGCTCGTAAGGCAGGACCTGCCCTTAACAAAGCCATGCTGACTATTCCTAATCATATTATACCTCTCCAAATGTTCATAAATCCTGCCTTTCAGGATCTTCTCCATCAGCTTACCAACCACTGAGGTAAGCCTCACTGGTCTATAATTTCCTGGGCTATCTCTACTACCTTTCTTGAATCAGGAAACAACATCCGCAACCCTCCAATCTTCTGGAACCTCTCCCATCACCATCGATGATGCAAAGATCATCATCAGAGGATCCGCAATCTCTTCCCTCACCTCCCACAGCAGCCTGGGGTACATCTCATCCAGTCCCAGCGATTTATCCAACTTGATGCTTTCCAAAAGTTTCAGCACCTCCTCTTTCCTAACATCTACGTGTTCAAGCTTTTCAGCCTGCTGCAAGTCCTCACTACAATCCCCCAGATCTTTTTCCGTAGTGAATACTAATGTAAAGTATTCATTAAGTACCTCCACTATTTCTTCCGGATCCATACACACTTTCCCACTGCTGCATGTGATAGGCCCTATTCTTTCGCATCTTATCCTCTTGCTCTTCACATACTTGTAGATTGCCTTGGAATTTTCCTTAATCCTGCCCACCAAGGCCTTGTGTCAAGAATCCTTCCACCAGTTGGGGAATAGGATTAAAGGGATAACTCTGAGAACTGACGGTGACTCAAATCCCCTTGATTGTGAACGTCCGCCAAAATACCCAGCCGCCCATCAAAAAAAAGCTGCACCATCACGCAGCAAGAAAGCCCTTCTGGCTCTCCTAATCTCCTTCTTAAGCTCCTTCCTGTTAGCCTTATACTCTTCCAGATCTCTAACATTACCTAGCTCTCTGTACCTTTTGTAAGCTTTTCTTTTCCTCTTGACTAGATTTATTATAGCCTTTGTACACCACGCTTCCTGTATCCTCTCGTGACTCCCCTGTCTCATTGGAACATGCCTAAGCAGAACTCCACACAAATATCCCTTGAATATTTGCCACATTTCTTCCGTACTTTTCCCTGAGGACATCTGTTCCCAATTTAAGCTTCCAATTTCCTGCCTGAGAGCCTCATAATTCCCTTTACTCCAACTAAATGCCTTTCTAGTCTGTCTGTTCCTATCTCTCTCCAATGTTATTGTAAAGGAGATAGAATTATGATCACTATCTCCAAAATGCTCTCCCACTGAGAGATCTGACACCTGACCAGGTTCATTTTCCAATACCAAATCAAGCACAGCCTCTCCTCTTGTAGGCTTATCTACATATTATGTCAAGAATCTTTCCTGAACACACTTAACAAAATCCACCCCATCTAAACCCCTCACTGTATGGAGATGCCAATTGATGTTTGGGAAATTAAAATCTCCCATCACAACAAGTCTGTTATTATCACACCTTTCTTGGTTCTGCTTCCCTATCTGCTCCTCGATATCCCTGTTACTATTGGGCAGCCTATAAAAAACACCCAGTAAAGTTATTGACCCCTTCCTGTTCCTAACTTCCACCCACAGAGACTCCGTAGACAGTCCCTCCATGACGTCCACCTTTTCTGCAGCCGTGACACTATCTCTGATCAACAGTGCCACTCCCCCACCTCTTTTGCCTCCCTCCCTGTCCATTCTGAAACATCTAAAACCCAGCACTTGAAGTAACCATTCCAGTCCCTGAGCCATCCAAGTGTCTGTAATGGCCACCACATCATAGCTCCAAGTATTTATCCAAGCTCTAAGCTCATCTGCCTTGTTCATAATACTCCTTGCGTTAAAACAGTCACATCTCAAACCGGTCTGAGCACGTCCCTTCTCTATCACCTGCCTATCCTCCCTCTCGTACCTACTACTAGCTTTCTCTGTTTGAGAGCCAAACACCTCTTCCCCAGTCTCTCCAGTTCGGATCCCACCGCGTAGCATAGTTTTGTGCTATTTCAATTCCAGATTTATTTATTTACCCAAATTTAAATTCCCCAGATGCCATGGTGGAATTTGAATCAGTTTACTAATCCAGTAACAACCACTCTGCTATGCTGTAAATAAGGTTGATAATATATTTTGTCACCTCGTAATAACTAAATGCAGTATTTTATCAACTTTTTGGTTGAACCTGAAATAAAACAGATGCACATTTATATTTATTTATCTACATCCAATTCAGTTTAGTTTCAATCACAATAGTGAAAAATTCCTCTCTTTGCCTCCTGTGGTTATATTGTACATGCACTTAAAATTAAAGTGTTGTTCAACGTTCGATGTACAGGGACAACATTGCTTCTTCCCAGACCCTTCAAAGCCATGCAACAATTATGGTACTAAATCCTTGCAGTTTAGGTTGCAATTTGAATAATTAATGAAATGTTCGGCAAGACCAAAGCACAGAAATGATAGCAGATGATAGTATCTGATCGACCAGCATCACTACCGAAAGGGTTAATGCTCTTGTTTGATAAATCATGAGTTAAACAAGTGAATTGAATAAATGTTGTTTTTAAGCAATCATGTTTGGCACCAGAAGCATCAGATTCAATTACAAATTGCTGTGAGGCTTTTCGATCTGTCCTCCATTCCATGTTGAAAGACTCGATTTGTGCTTTATTGCAAATCGTGGCTTTGTTCAGTAAAAATTAAATGTGCTGTCTTCCACCTCATTCTTTTTCCCATGCTGCCATGGAAACGCCACTCCTGCAGTGTATTAAGTGTTCTGCAGCTCTTTGCCTGGACTTCTCCGACTCCACTTACCACACCTGCAACTCCTACCACCAAGAAAGACAAGGGCAGCATGTGCATGGGAACACCACTGCCTGCATGGGTCACCACCAAGTCACACACCATCCTAACTTGAAAGTATATTGTTCCTGGGTCTAAATCCTGGAACTCACTATCCAAGTGGAGTAACATCACCTTCACCAGAAAGCCTCAATGGTTCAAAGCATGGCTCACCGGCATCTTCTCAAAGTTAATTAGAAATGGGCTATAAAACTGGCCTTGCCAGTGATGTCCAGTTCTTGACAAATAAGTCAATGGGGCAGGCACAGTAGTGTAGCGGTTGGCATAACGCTATTACAGCGCCAGCGACCCGGGCTCAATCCCCACCGCTGTCTGTAAGGAGTTTGTACATTCTCCCCGTGTTTGCATGGGTTTCCTCTGGGTGCTCCGTTTTCCTCCCACATTCTAAAGACGTACGAGTTAGGAAGTTGTGGGCATGCTATGTTGGCGCCGGAAGCGTGGTGACACTTTCGGGCTGCCCCCAGCACATTCTACGCAAAAGGTGTATTTCACTCTGTGTTTTGATGTACATGTACAATAAAGATACCTTATCTCTTATCTTATGAAAATCAGACAAATGTGTTGCATTTCCTCCATCTGAATTTCATCTATGATGTACTCTACCTGCAAAATCCTCTCAAGATACAGTGAGGAATTACAGATGCACCACAGATAGCATGCTGACCGGATGCATCACGGCTTGGTCTGGTAATAACTCCGCCCAAGACCACAAGAAATTACAGAGAGTTGTGAACGCAGCCCAGTCCATCACGCAAACCAACCTCCTCTCCATTGACTTCATCTACACTTCCAGTTGCCTTGGGAAAGCAACTAGAACAATCAAAGACCCTTCCCATCCCAGCCATTCTCTCTTCTCCCCTCTCCCATTGGGCAGGATATACAAAATCTTGAGAGCAGGTACCACCAGACTCAAGGACAGCTTCCATCTTGCTGTTATCAGATCCCTCATATGCTGTGAGATGTACTCTTAATTTCCCAATATCCCTCGCTGTGGCTCTTGCACTTTATTTGTCCACCTGCCCTGCACTTTCTCTGTAACTGTAACACCATATCCTGCATTCTGTTTTCCTTGTTACTACCTCGATGCACTTTTGTATGAAATGATTGGTCTGGATGGTACTCAAACAAAACCTTTTCACTGTATCATGGTACATGTGACATTAATAAACCAATTCTAATTCCCATCCCAACGTTCAGGCAAGACTGGGGAAGGAAAGAGGGCACCATGCCCTGAAGGACGAGTGCAGGAGGTTAGTTTTTAAACAATAATCCTCGAGTTTCATCAACACTAGTTTCATTATCCAGATTTACTTAATTATCTGAATATTGAGATTTATCCTGGCTTCTAGAATACTGGTCCAGGAACATGTCCCATTCTGTCTGTTTATATTCAATTCCCTTCTGCAGAATTCAGATCTGATATAAAAGGTAAAAGTATTTCCATTGTTTTTTTTTACAAAGTCTCTTCTTTCTGAGAACTTTAAAGGTCCAATAAATTTAATGTCTGAACAGTTTCAACCAGTTCTTTCAAAGGCACAAGATCAATGTGGAAAATGATTGGCATTCACAGTCAGTTGCCAGTGTCATTCAAGAGGTGACCACAGTATGTGCTTAATTCATGAAGATCAATAAAATATGATTTAACAAAAAGACTTCTGTGTGGAGAAGAAAGACACACATGGGATGAGGCAAACCTTGCTGTTCAAAGACATAATGTTACATCAGGGAAGAAACAGTTCTATAACATGGCCATTCTTGTCATCTACTTTATGATATCTGATTTAAGAGTGTTGAACTGTGAGACAGCATGACAAAGAGTGACCTCTCAATCTGGTGCAGAAATTAATGACATAAATGGTGCACCAGAGTTCGAAAGAGATGCACTCAAGATTTAAAGATGTCTAGTATCAATTGATTCATCAGGCTTCCACTTTTAGTGAAAGGAATTTTGACTTAGCAGTATCTCAAAGCTTTTTTCACAGAATTAATTATTTCTTAGCATGTACATAAATAAGTGAACCTGTGTGATTTTGCATTGATTGAGAGCAGCATACTGGTGAGGATAACAAAGACCCCTCCAGTGTTCTTTGATTATTGGTGGAGAACAATTGCTGAGGAATTGATTCCCAAGTGGTTACACTAAATGCATGGCATCAATACATTGTACTCAGCCAATGAAATTCATTTTATTGATTTCAGCGGAATGGATTTTGTAAGTAAAGTACTCTTTTTGTTATAAGTACTTTAAACTTGATGCTGCTTGCTGGGTTGGTAAATTTCTAGCCAATCCATTTTCACCATCTCATCCAAATAACAGTACCTTTGGCAATGTAGTACACCCTTCGTATTTGCACAGACAGTCTGTTGAGAATTGAAAGCCAGGTTCCAATGTTAGGGTTGGTCCACACCTTCGCATCCATATCCAAAAATATAGCTAACTGAGACCAAGATGCAAGCACAGAGACTGTGAAATGGATGACTGCTTTGAGACATTAGGCTGATTCCAATCCCTCTCCGACATATATATTGAAAGTGGCTGCTGTTCTCTGGAAGCCCAATTATGATAACCAAAGCCACTCAACAATGTCCGAATCATTTCACAGGTCAATGGTCCCCTCCTTAGGACACTGCTTTATTAAATTCAACTTCTCAAAGGTGCAGCAACTAAGTTGTAGCACGAGTATCCAGAGGCCAGAATCAATGACCCAGAGATGCAAGTTCAAATCCTACCATTGCTTTTGGGAAATTAAGCTTGTAATTAATTATATTTGAAACTAAAAGTTAGTGTCATTAATGGTAACCATACCAATTTGTTGCAAAACTTGTTTGGTTCACAGATGTTCTTTGGGGAAGGTAATCTACTGCCTGGTCCACGTGTGACTCCAAAACCACAGGAAAGTGATCGACTCTTAACTCTTCTCTGAAATTGCATGGCAAGCCTCTCAGTTCAAAAAACTAAGTAAGGATGAGCAATGAATGACGGCCTTGCCAGCAATTCCCATGAATAAACATAAGATTTCTACAACAGCAAAAGAGTACTTTCTTGGCTGTCTCCTATAAAATCTGGAAGTTTATCAGTTTTACTCTGTAGACAAATTGCCTAATGCATAAACATGGGCTCATGGGAATAGTAAGTGATGCTCATTTATTTTTTCCCATTCCTTTACTCCTTCAGTCCTTCCTCTGTCACTTTCCAGCTTAATTCTGATGCTTGCTGGGTCTGCTGTGCACTGCTATATGTTGCTTCATTGAGGGAGGAGCCCTGAAGAAGCAATGGACTGCCCCATCACTGGTCCAAGAGGAAGGTCACTGGCTAAGTTTTCCCTTCAAGTTTTCCATCTTATCACATCAGAAGCTGACAAGTGTAATGTTCACAATAACTGTCGGGTCATGCCCATCACCAATAAAACAGGCTGAATTTTAACAGTAGCTCACCTGGGTGGCTACACTTGCAACCAGGTTCAGGGTCAATACCAGCCAGGAGACAGCAGTATGGTTAATCAATAGCCTTGTCACAGTTCTCAGAACTTACTGCTTCCACAATCACCACACACTCCCTGCATTTTATCTACATGTAAAATATTATCCGAGCTTACCATGATAGGTGCCAAGAAAGACAAGAGCAGGAAGATCTTGGGAGATCCCACTCCTGCCATATGCCATGCTGGATTAGAGACTCCTTCAACAACAGTGTTATTTACACAGCACATTCAAGATAGCGAGAATCTCCCAGGATGCTTCAGAGTAGTGTTACCCAATGGAATATGGTGTCAGTCTATATCAGAGGGCAATAGGACAGCTGACCAAACCTTGTTCAGAGGTAGTTTTTAAGCAGTAACAAAGGAGTAGGAAAGAGAAGTGAAGTGGAAAGGTTCAGGAGAGGAATTCTGGAGATTAGGACCCTGGCAGCTGAAGGGGCAGATGCCAAAAGTGGAACAATTCAGGAGTGGGCAAGAGGCCAAAATGAGGGACGGGCAGAGACCTTGGCTAAAGTGTTGAAATTTCAGGTCTAACTCCACAAAAGGAGGTGCATCAGAGGTCAGGAAAGTGCCCACCATCACCTGGGAATGGATATTGGTGGAAGGCATAGAAGGATAAGGATCTAATGTGGGCAAATGGGACTAGTGTAGATGGGCAAAAAGGTTGGCGTGACATGGTGGGCCACTTCTGTGCTGTACTACTCGGTGACTTTAAACTGTGCTTCACCAATCAGGCCACCTTCCATGAACAAATACAAAAAGACAACAATAAGCTGCTCAAGATGCCAGCAAGAAAAAAGAATTACATTAAGAAGTCAGAGGCTGTTCTGTTAAATAAATACGCCATAATATGACAGGGCTAGGTATTGGTAAGCTAACAATTACAGAGGTATTGTAATGAATGGTAATTGCTTTGTTACACTTAACAGTAAAGATAGCTTGGGTAACAACTTCAAATCAAAAGCACAAACCTTCAGCAGTATGTAGCAATGATTTCAATTGAAAAATTAAATTAGAGCCTTAAAATTACTTGCTCGATCAAAGGCACTTTCTATAAATATTGCATGGGTTAGATTGATGCCTTGGTTTCATCAGTCATTTATGTTGAGATTTTGCTCTTCCTGGAGATTTCAGTTTAGACGTGAGCTGCCAGTGTAATTTGATTTGTGTTGGCATTCACACAGGATTAAGAGTCATTGCATCAAGCACACAGGACTGTCAGCAGTCCATTTACTGGTTCGTGGAGCAAGCTACCCCCAAAGGCACAGGACAGACCATTAATGAAATTGAAGATGGGAAAATCTGCAGACTCAATGGGTTAGAAATTTTCCTCTTGTGGCCACACATTGCATTCCCCTTTCTAAATATGGTTTCAATGCTGGAGATCACTTGACCAATTAGTCCAACACAAAGCATTGGGTCCAATGAGCACATTATCTCTTTTACTGGTTGAAGGGTAAATGGTGGCAAAGACATTGGGAGAACTCTCTTGCTTTACGATGTCTTAGTCATCTCATAGTCCACCTGAGATGGCAGACAGAGCCTCAGTTTAATGTCCCAAATGAAAGATGCCACGGCAAGTAGTGTGACACTTCTTTAATACAATACATGATATAATAATTGCCAGTCCACATTTTGTACTCAAGCCTTTGGACAATGACTTGAACACATGACTAAGGTTTAAGAGTGAAACCCACTGAGCTATGACTGATAACGGAATTGGATTTGTTTCAATGGAAAGTGGACAGAAATTAATTCACAATGAAATATTGCCCTATAATCAGAAATACCCCAAAAAAGGCATTAGAATCAGAGTCATAGAGTCATACAGCATGGAAACAGGCACTTCAGCCCAACTTGTCCATGCCAACCATGGTGCCCACCAAGCTAATCCCATTTGCCAACATTTAGCCCATTTCCCTCTAAACCCCTCTTATCCATGTATTTATCCAAATGTCTTTTAAATGTTGTTATTGTACCTGTCTCAACCACTTCCTCTGGCAGCTCATACCACACATACACCACCATCTGCGTGAAGAAGTTGCCCCTTGGGTTCCTTTTAAATATTTCACCTTTCACCTTAAACCTATGCCCTCTAGTTTTTAGTTCCCCTTCCCTGGGAAAAGGACTACATGCATTTACCCTATCTATACCTTTCATGATTTTATATGCTTCTATAGCATCACCCCTCAATCTCCTACATTCCAAGGAATAAAGTCCTAGCCTGCCCGGCCTCTCCCTATAACTCAGGCCCTTGAGCTCTGGCAGCATCCTCGTAAATTGTCTCTGCCCTCTTTCCAGTTTAATGACGTCTTTTCGATAACAGGGTGACCAAAACTCTCTTGCTTTACAATGTCTTAGCCATCTTCATAGTCCACCTCATAGACTACCCCAAGTGTAGTCTCACCAGCATCTTCTCCAACTGCAACATAACGTCCCTACTCCGACACTCAGTACCCCGAGTGATGAAGGCCAGCATGCCAAACACCTTCTTCACCATCCTGTCTCTCTGTGTTCGCACAGAAAACAGATTCAATTGTTCCAAGTTTTCATTGAGGCATCTTCTAATTTAGGTCCATGTGGGCCTACATCCTACCAAGGAATCCACTGAAGATGGTGGAATAAGTTTCAGGCTCCGAGATTGAATACCTGGGCTTGTGGGTTTTGCACATTCTTTGTAACATATCTTGAACCTGCTACGCAAATTAATCTTTTTGGAAGAGAATAAATATGTTTTAAGATAATTAAGTAGACATATCTGCACCCATATTAAAGCTGATTAAGATGATCCATGACTTAATTGGAAATTAAACATATGCATTTTATTCAATGTACCCAACTCAAAGGCAGAGAGCAGAGCATAATGATGCTTCTGTTCAGCACTTCTGACTGGAGTGAATTTTTGAAGCAATGTTACCTACAATTTTTCCTGTAGCTAGTAGCATCGAATGGTAAGCCCAAAACACTACAGCGTGGTTTTCTCTCTGTGGGTTACACAACATAAGTTTTCAAACTTCAAGCTGTGTTTAATTTCATTCTTAGGATGTTGGAGTTACAGGAAAAACTGTTCTCAGGTGGTTATAAATGATGCTGCTACACTACGCTAAAGAAAGGTCAGGGGATTTCCAGTGGTCCTGCCTGATCTTATCCCTCAACCTCAATCACAACAGATTATCTGCTCACTGCTGCTTGCGAGACCGTGCCGTTGCAAATTGGTCCCCGCATTTTCTGCGTTGCAATCATTGGCTGAGATTAAATTAAATTAAATTTTAACTTACATTAATTAAATTTTATTTACAGCGTGGTAACAGGCCCTTCCGGCCCAACGAGTCCGCACCGCCCATTTTAAACCCAATTAACCTACCCGTACGTCTTTGCAACGTGGGAGGAAACCGGAGAACCAGGAGGAAACCCACACAGACACGGGAGAACGTACAAACTCCTTACAGACAGTGACGGGAATCGAACCCCGATCTCTGGCGCTGTAATAGTGTCGCGCTAACCGCTACGCTACCGTGCCGCCCAGGGATGTGAAAGGTACTGTATAAATACAGGCTGTGGCCCCTTGAATGATAATCTTTGTAAACTATATTAAAAAAAGATCAAAGTTAATAAGTATCATTGGTGGTGAAGTAAAATACTGTCCATATTCAAAGTCAATAGTCGAAGTCAAAGTCAAGTTTACTGTAACATGCACAAGTACGTGTATGCACAGGTGCAGTGAAAAACTTACTGGCAGCAGCATCACAGACACATAGCATCAGATAAGCAGCATTGTGCTGTGGGACTTCAGGCTTCTGTACCTCCTGCCCGATGGTAGCTGCAAAAAGATGGCATGACCATCTTTGATGATGGATGCTGCCTTCTTGAGGCAGCGCCTCATGTACATACTACTGATGGTGGGGACGGATGTGCCTGTGATAATATTGTGCAGAGTCCACTACTCTCTGCAGCTTCTTACAGCCTCAGTAGTCCACGTTTTCACTGAGGGGTTAAAATGACCAAATGATTGGAATTCAACCTTCTCATCACCTCGTTCATTTGGCCCTTGATGTCTGATTACATTCGAGCCTGAAAATGCCCTCAAAATTCAGTGGCATAGCAGTGTTATTTTTGTATTATGGTTTTATTATTTCTCACATGGAATACAATCTCAATAATTTTGGGTTGAATTCTGCCTCTCTTAGAAATTCCACTGGGCACTGCTAGTGATGAATCACATTTACACTGATCTTATGATTTCCCAACTGTGCAATGCTAATGCATTTAAGGTACAGCCAAATAAATATTTGAAAGATTGTGGAATTGAGGGTTGTGGGGAACTGACACAGAAGAGGAGTTGAGGACAACATAGATCAGTCATGATAATACTGAATGCTGGGGCAGGCTTCAAGGGCCTGGTGACCTACTCCTGCTCCTATTTTCTTGTGTTTTCTTGTTGAACAGAGAGCTGGATTACATTAATAAAACAAAAAGTGCGGGAAACACCCAGCAGGTCAGGTAGCATCTGTGGAAATGTTAATGTTTCAGGTCCAGGATCCATCATCAGAACTGGGAAAGAGAATTCTCCACCTCCAACTGGTCCTTGACTGGACTTTTGATTGGCTGCAGTCCAAGCCCTGATCTCTCCAAAAGAGACCCAAATCAACTCTCAATCCCTGTGTCGACCCTCTCTCTCTAAGAGCACCCCCACTTCCAGCCTTACCTGAGACTTTCCTTCTGCCAGTTTTCAATAGCTCTGCGCAAAGGAAAGTGTGCAAAAGCCATGCAGTGGTGCCCAATAACTTGGGCCTTGTGGTTACTGAACGCTGCAGTCAGCATATGGTGCAATAATCCTATCATCCTTTAAACTATAAGTTAAGGTCTAGGCCTTTGTGTCTTTAATGTAGAATAACAGACACTAACTGGTCTAAATTTCCCAGTATAATTAAAACAAATCCAATTGTGAAATCTCCAGCATCCTCTTGTAATTGGAAGCTTACAAATGCGAGGATGCTTTCCCAAGCCCTAACAAGATTTCACTGCAAGGGCAAGGAACAGGCTTGTGCTGTTTGATAATGAGACCAAATTTACAATACTTTTACAAATTCAGTTTTCTTTTGCTGTCTGTTTCAGAGCTTACAGGTCTATTTCAGTCTTTTGAAAAACACGTTTGCAAAATGTTTTTCACAGTTTATATTGCATAGAGATGCTCATTGAAGAGGTGCCATAACAACTTAATGAAGTTGTCTCTCCACTGACAAACTATAATAATTGGAAGAAAATATGCCGCAGTATACAATAGGGTGTCACATTAATTGTTTAGCGCATCATGTGGAAGTCATCTAGGTTGTGCTTGAACTGTAACTAATTACAAAGAAATGTTAAAAAGCCCTGCATACAAATAGGAAAGATTTTTATAAAGCAACATTTGAAGACAAAGAAAGGCAAAGTGTGGTCATGCCTTACATTACCAAGTTGTAAACCCACTTGTTTGCTCCTGTGGTCCTCTATATCACCCTTTATTCTCATTGTCTCAAGGTTATTCACAGAGTGTAAGTTAAATGAACCAGTATGAATTCAGTAGTTACTGAACCAAACACATTTAATTGATATTTCATTGAACCATCTCTACAACTCCCACTTTTCTGTTGTCGAAGAGTGCAAATTACCATTCATTTATATTGGAAGAATATAAAAATTATCATTTGGATAGGATATGATTGGAAAATGTGGCTTTTTTTCTTGAAAAGCCATTGCTTTTGTTCTGTTACTATTGCAAAAGCACTTACGTATTGTTTTATTGGTTAATGAGGAGAGGCACCATTAACCATGCATAGGCAATTACAACATGAAAATAGACTTCTTCGCCCAATCAGTTCTTGATGGGTTTATCCTCCGAACGAGATGCTTAAATAAACAAGACGAAGAATATGGACCAAGTGCAGCAAATTATTCGGGTAGATGGGCAAAAGGGTTGGCATGGATGAGGTGGGCTGAAGGGCCTGTTTTTGTGCCGTACAACTCCGTGACTCCGACATTTTATCGTGTAGACAATGGGCTGGATTATGTTAATGGCCGCCCAGATGTTCCACTGAGTGCATGCGTGAGCATGTTCCACTCTTCCATGTCTGGGACAAGTGGGAGGTCAGATGGGTTCATTCCAAACACTTGCTCTGCCACTGGACTCAATATTAAGTCCAGTGATGGTTCCATCAGTCTGACATGAGAGGCTGGAGATACTTTGTATCTGGCCCCTCAGCCTTATGCTAACCATTGTTAATGAATCAAGCACAGCCTCACTAACTTTAAATGGAGTCAGTGACCATTATAAAGTTAAATGAATTTATAAAGTTATTAAAAGTTAAATAAATTATTACTAATGTTTTAATTAGGTTACATGGGTTGAAATTGTTTTTAAAATTTTTAATGATTCAACTTTTATTTTTTTAAATTATTTCCATCAGCTGTTTCTAAATACCTCTGATCATCAGTGGCATTCAGAAACAGTGGAAAGGCCATGGTCATCATGAGCTGCCAGAAGCCATCAGGATAGTCCATGGGTGGGTCCTGAAGTTGCCACTGCCTGAAGCCTAGTAGCCTGCCCACCTCTCAGAATGGACAAAGCAGTGAGGCTGGTAGGAGTTACATGGCTGCAAAAGGTTGATGTGACTGCCGACATCACACCGAAGGTGACTGCAAGCTCCAGACCAGAACAAGCCTAATCCAGACCCATTGAATCCAATGTGCTGTCAAACAATATTCAATTCCACTTCACATTCCCACACTGAGATGTCTGTCCACTGCCAGGTCATGGCCAAATGAAAATTTGAGGAACAGCACCTCATATTCCACCTGGGCAGTCTCCAACCTGGCAGCACCAACATCTAATTCTCAAACCTCTGGTAATCGCTCCCCCTCTGTCCTTTTTCCTCTATTTTTCTTCTTTCTCTTTCCTCCTGATCCAACTGGCCTCCATCACGCCATCTCTTTCCCCTCCCCATCTGCCCATCACCCACCCACTCGTCTCATCAGTTTCCCTCTCTACCTCCCTCCCTTTATTCCATGCTCGACTGACCTCTCCAATCTTACTCCATCATCTTCAACCCTTTGTCACTTCCACCTATCACCTCCCAGCTTCTGACATCATTCCCACTCCCCCTCCCTCATCTGCCTATCACCCCCCTCACCTGGATCCACAGATCACCTGCCAGCTCTTGCTCCACCCCGTCCCCCCACCTTTTTATACTGGCTACCTCCCCACTTTCTTTCTAGTCCAGATGAAGGGTCTCGACCCGAAACGTTGACTATCCAGTTCCCTCCATAGATGCTGCCTGTCCTGCTGAGTTCCTCCAGCAGTATGTGTGTTACTGTCAAACAATGGATTTTTATGGTCCCAATATCATTAACTTCAATGTCGTGCAGAGTGTGCATTCTCTCTGTCCTCCTCTTGATAAATGCCAAACAACTTTTGCTGTGTTTGGAATTGAGAATTTGAACCTGTCTCTTCTGGGCAAGACAGCTATCAGGTTTTGTTCCATCAAGGGAAAGCCAATTATGTCTATGCAGAATTAAAGCAACAACAATTGATCTCTGACCAGTGCCTATAATATCAGTGCATCCTTCACTTGTACAGAGAGAACAAAATGAGTCTCTTTGGAGATACAATATGGGCTTTATACTGTCCTGCTCCCCTCAGTCTTTAAGTCAAATATCAGCTTTAAATCTGAATTATTCACTGTATGCTGTGAAATTACCTTCTATTCTTTTGGAACTGTTTGACGTATGGAAGATGATCAGGATTGTGGAGCTGATTACTGTCAGATGTATCATTCCTCAAAAGCAATCAATGAACAGAGCCAAATGCCACATGAAAAATCTGAACAAGTAAATCCAGTCAAAATAGCCCTCGCAATGATGGTACTCGCCACAGGTGACCTTTGGGATGCTTATGTATGCATGTGCTATGGAGCCCAATGATTTTTATTTGAATAACGTATGTTTGATTTTCAGACTACTTCTTCAGCTATTAGATTGTATTTCATCGCACTTATTGGCAATTTTGAATGTTTAGCTGGTGATAGTTTTGGCCCAACAACAAAGAAAGGATTATTATCCCTGTCAGGCAGAAGATACAGAGGCTTGAGAGCACATACCACCAGACACAAGGGCAGCTTCTATTCCATTGTTATCAGACTCTTGAATGGACCTCTCTTAGACTAAAGATGTTTTCTTGACTTCCCAATCTACCTCATCATGGCTCTTGCACTTTATTTGTCTACCTGCACTGCACTTTCTCTGTAATTGCAACGCTATATTCTGCATTCTGTTTTCTTTTTACGATTGCAATGTACTTATGTGTTACATGATCTGCCTGGATGGCACACAAACAGAAGTTTTCCACTGTATCTCAGTACATGGTAGTGTAGCGGTTAGTGTAACGCAATTCCCACCACTGTCTGTAAGGAGTTTGTACGTTCTCCCCGTGTCTGAATGCCCACATTCCCAAGACGTATGTGTTAGGAAGTTGTGGGCATGCTGTGTTGGTGCCGGAAGCATGGCGATGCTTGCGGGCTGCCCCCAGAACACTACGCAAAAGATGCATTTCACTGTGTGTTTTGATGAACATGTGACTAATAAAGAAATCTTATCTTATATGACAATTATAAACCAATAACGATTAATGTAGGACCTCCATAATCATAGCATTTCCCAGTCTCTCAAGATACCTGTGCTGCCGCTTGCTATTCCATATATATGTATCGATGATGCAATCTGCGAGCATTTAGTGTCCAGCACATAGATGCAATCACAAGGAAGGTGCATAGTGTCTTTACTTTCTGAGAAATTTAAAGAGGTTTGAAATGTCACCAAACACTCCAACGAACTTCTACAGATGTACTGTTGAAAGTATCCTGACTGGTTACATCTTGGTCTGGTACAGCAGTTCAAATGCACAGGAATGTAAGAAGTTGCAGAGAGTAGTGGACTCTGCCCAATATATCACGGGCACGTCACTCCCCGCTATCGAAAGCATCTACAGGTGGTGCTGCCTCAATAAGGTAAAACCTATCATCAAAGATCCCCACCATCCGGGCCATGCCGTCTTTTCGCAGCTACCATCAGTCTGCAGATACAGAAGCCTGAAGTCCCGCACCACCAGGTTCAAGAACAGCTACTTCCCTTCAACCATTCGGTTCTTGAACTAACCTGCACAACCCTAATCACTACCTCAGTGCAGCAACACTATGACCACTTTGCATTGTAATAGACTTTATTCTTTTTTTGATCTAATTGTATTCCTCCTTGTATAATTGTGTATAATTTATGTTTAATTTATGTTTTTCTTGTGAATGTTGTATCTCTAATGCTATGTGCCTGTGATGCTGCTGCAAGTAAGTTTTTCATTGCACCTGTGCATACATGTACTTACGCATGTGACAATAAGCTCAACTCTTTAACTTTGACTTTGAGCATTGTTCTATTCACGTTTGGGGGTTGCAGAGATGGTCACTCTTCCAGCTATGACTATGTCCAAATGTTTAAGACAAAAGTCGCAAATTCACAAGTTGACGTTAGAACCCGCACACTGACATGCACAAACTTACACTTTGTTGTACCCAGTAGATACGTAAAAATGATCACCAATATGAGCCATGGGATTTATTGCAGTGACTTTAATGAACGCACAGTTGGTCATGCCTAAGACTATGGAAAGATGTACCAAGAGTCCTCTCTGTCCCAGGGCAGTTCTGGATACTCCATTCTCAAATATATTCAAGAGGCAGAGACAAGAGACTGCACATGCTGGAACCTGGAGCAGCAGCTGAAATGCTGGAGGAGCTCAGGCGATCAGGCAGCATCAGTGGAAGGAAATGGACAGTCAACGTTTCGGGTCCAGTCCAGGTGAACGGTCTTGACCTGAAACCTCGACTGCCCATTTCCCTCCACAGATGCTGCCTGATCCGTCAAGTTCCTCTCGCAGTTTGTTTGTATTTAAGAGGCAAACTGGTGGATTTATGGATGCTAAGGGAAGCAATGGATAAGGGGATCAGTCTTGAAATTTAACTTGACCTCAAGGACTTTATTGAATTGTTCAATGAGTCATAAGATCAACTCCAACTCCGATTTATTTAAACTTCTTTAAAAAATGATTATTGCTCTGTGATGTCCAACGTGGAAATGAGCACTTTTGAATTGGCAAGTGAACACATATGGAAATGTTTTCCCAGTAAATATCTGAGATGTTTACAGCGAGAGGATGGAGCAGTAGCTCAGCAGTTAGTGCCGTTGTCCCACAGCTCCAGTGACCCAGGTTCAACCCTGGCCTCAGGTACTGTCTCTGTGGAGTTTGCAGGTTCTCCCAGAGATCGTGTAGGTTTTTGCTGGGCGCTCCGGTTTCCTCCAATAACCCGAAGGCATACTGATAAATTAACTGTATTTTACCCTTCAGTGTAGGGAAATGGTAAAAGAGACAAAGGGGAGTTGGCAGCCATGTGCGAGAGAAAATAGGCTAGAAGGGCAAGGGGAACTGGTGGGATTGCTCCACTGGGAGCTGGCATGGATCTGATGGGCCAAACGTTCCTTTTATATGTTGTATTAAGTGGGATTGAAATGATTGATACAAATCCAAATCTGAAGATGGAGAAATCCTATTGCAGAGTTTAAGAAATCTTTTATCCTCATTTGACAAAGTTCAGCAACTTCAACCATCGAATGCTTCAGTTTCATCATGCATTGCTTGCTCCTGCTCCTCGAAATTAATTATCTCAGATTCACCCTTTATAATCCCACACCAGTTCTCATTCACAATGGAAATCCCAAAATGGACAGCCCAATGTTTCTGTCTCCAGGCAAGTTTCATCAAACATTCTTTCCAGTACTGGGCAATGAAAGAAGATACAGTCCTTTCAACTTTGCACTAAGGCGTACCTATCAACTGCAAACAAAAACAGAAAATGCTGGAAGAACTACCCAGTCAAGCATCATCTGTGGAAAGAGAAACCAGTTTGAGTCAATGACCCTTCTTGAGAACTTGGAGAAGTTTTCAAAGGGGAGAGTGAGATGCAAGACAAAAGACAATCTGGAGGTTGGTAAAGAAAGATCAGGAGATAAAGAGCAAAAAAACAAACTGCTGGAGGAACTCAGCGACATTTCAGGCCGAGACCCTTCATCTGGACTAAAAGAGTAGAGGGGAGATAGTAAGTATAAAGAGGTGAGGGAGAGAGGTGGGGCAAGAGCTGGCAAGCGATAGGTGGATCGCGAGTCTGGTTGAAAACTTGGTCAAAGAGCAGAGGAGCAGTCGAACCCACAGGTGAAGGGTCTCAACCCGAAATGTCAACTGTCCATTTCTCTCCACAGATGCTGCCTGACCCGTTGAGTTCCTCCAGCAGTTTGCTTTTTGCTCCAGATTCCAGAAGCTGCAATCTCTTGTGTCTCAGGTGATAAGGGGCAAGAGTACTGATGGTTAGCGAGGCATTTGAAAAATAATGGGGTGAGAAAGGGACAAGGCACGGGAAAGGAAGAGAGAGCAGGTTACCTGATGTTGAAAGGAACTCTGTTCCTGTGTGGGTCCTCAGGCACTCTGTTGCTGAACTTGTTGAATTGTGAAGGGTGAAATCAGAGGAATTGTTTGCTTTCCATTGTCATCCCTTTCAACTGCACTGACCTTGTGAATGTAATCAGCTCAACTTGGCAACATTAGGGAGAGGAACTGGATGTTCATAACTTCTGTTGGAAAGATCTGGGAAATGAGGCACAGTACTGATATCATTTGAACATCCTGGAGCCAACTCCTTCTTGTCACAACGCCAGAGAGCCAGCTTCAATCCTGACCTTGGGTGCTGTCTGTGTGGAGTTTGCACGTTCTCCCTGTGACAGTGTGGGTTTCCCTTGGGTGCTCCAGTTTCCTCCCACATCCCAAAGACGTGTGGGTTGGTGGGTTAGTTGGCCACTGTAAATTGCCCCCAGTGGGCAGGTGAGTGGGCGAATCTGGGAGGAGTTGATGAGAATGCGGGGAGAATAAAAAAATGGGATTAATGTAGGATTGTGTCAATGGGTGCCTGATGATCAGCATGGACTCAGTGGGCCGAAGGGCCTGTTTCTGTGCTGTCTCTCTCCACGGACATTTATATGGCACCATTCACATCCCTTTCAGTACAATGTAATGAAGTAGAGATTACAAGCAGCGGAGGAGTACTGCTGTTGTAAGGTGGGCAACAGTGCACTGCAAGGTCCCACAAATAGAGATGTGATATGGTGGCAGAGTAGAGCTGCTGTCTCACAACTTCAGTGACCCGGGCTCCATCTTGATCTTCAGTGCTGTCTGTGTGGAGTTTACATGCTTTTCCATGTGACCACATGGGTTTCCTCGGGATGCTCCAGTTTCCTCCCACATCCCAAAGACGTGCGGGTTGGTAGGTTAATTGGCCACTGTAAATTGCCCCTAGTGTGTGTCGGTGAGTGGTAGAATCTAGGGAGGGTTGATGGGAATGGGAAGAGAATAGGTTACAGGGAAAACTAGCAGAGGAATGGAGACTCTAGACACTGCAGATGCTGGAAATCTGGACCAATGCACAAAAAAGCTGGAGGAACTCAGTGGGTCATGCAGCATCTGTAGGGAATGGGACTGGCCCGTAAGCCAGTATTGATTCAATGGGCTAAATAGCCTCTGTCTTTGTTACAAGGAATTATGGATAGCATCTGACAAACCCATGTTATTTGCTACTAAATACACCTCATCTCTTCAGTTATTAACTTTCCACATTAGAAGTACAAAACATAAGATTGCCTGGAATTTGTAAAACTGAACTTGTGATATTCCACAAAATGATTGCCTTATATAAAGTGCACTTGATATTCAAAGCATTTGTCCCTCCTCCTCCCAAAGAGCAAGCAAATAATGAATAATTCAATTTCTATATCGTGAAAAATAAGCAATGGCTTTAGGTAATTGAGAAAGCATTATGGCTAATTGAAATATTTATATTAAACTAATCAGTAAAGGAGACTGAATCTCTCAAGCTTGACTGCAGTCGTTTTTTCTGTAATTAGCCCCTTGGTAGTGAAATAAGTCCACGCATACCACAGTGAGAAAAAATAAATAAGCAGAATAACACAAGATTCCAACTCCATGATATTTGCAGAGCTGACGTTAACCGCACCTTGACAACAGGCAGCGGTGCCGGAGGATGCGGTATAAGGGGGCTGTATGAAGTGATGGAGGGTCCAGTTCTCCACTCTGTTTAAGTTGAAAGGCCAGATTGATCACCAAGAGCAACTTAACTGGAAAACAAGTTCTGCTCAAGCATGGAAGTAATTATCCACAGCATTGTGGTTTGATCCGCCACCTGGCCATAAACTTAACAGCATGTATACTCCGTGCACTTACTTCAAACACCTTGTATCAAAGTCTATTGGCTGTGGAAACTCATAGAGCAATACAGCATGGAAACAGGTCCCTCAGTGCCCCAAGTCCATGCTAATGATCTCATTTTATACTCATCCCATTTTACTGTCCTAGCATTCCCATCACTTTCCCCCCAGATTCCACCTCTTATCTACATTGATGGACTACCTACAGTGAACAATTAACCTACCAACCTATGCATCTTTGGGATAGAGGAGGAAACAGGAGCATCCGGGGAAATCCAATAGACACGGGGGAATCTACAATCGTGTTGATGAGACGATTGACATTGAGAGATTTTATAAGTAGAAGAGACAAGGAACTAAGGTTCACTTTGCAGCTACAAGAAAAAAAATACTTAACGGAATCATATCCAGGGACTAAACAGGACAAGCTAGTGATAGCAGCTTGTCTCTGGGTTGTGGATGATCAAACTTATTTTGAATGATAAGGAAAATCAGCGACATTCCAGAGAGCAGCCCTTGCATAAAACATCTTGACAAAGAATAATTGAGGCCCATTTTGGTGGATTGACAGAAATTCTGTCCCTTGGTGCCAGGATCACTCCTTCTTAAGATAATATCTACCTCGCTGAGAAGATGACAGACAGAAGTACCGTCCCAGCAAAAGCCACTAACTGGATTATCAATGTCCACATTATTCGGACCAGAGTTCGACAAGCTGGGATTGTAATTCTCTCTCTCCTTCCCTCTCGCTCTCTCTCTCTCTCCTAATTTACCAAAGATCTGCTAAATCAGCAGCCGAGATGAAAGATGTGGGGTATGGTGAGGTCATAGTGGGAGATGTTATCTTCTACCCATCTTGTGCACTTGTGCTCTTTTGATTGGTTAATGAGCCAAGGGATGTCATTAAACCAATGATTGATGTTAGGGTCTTACCCACCCAAGGAAAAAGCATACAGGGCAAGTGTTGCATAGGGAGAGCAGAAGAATCCAGCAATCATCTGATTTAATATTTTGACCAAACCAAGGAGGCTGGAGAGAGAAGGACAAAAGGATAAAACAAACTTTCCGGATGCTGAAAATCAAAAAAGAAAATGGGAGATACTAAAATTCTGAATTATATACAGAAAATTCAGGAAACACTCAGCAGGTCAGGCAGCATCTGTGGAAACATAAATAATTTACATTTCAGGTCAATGGCCCGTCATCAGAACTGATAAAAGATCCCAGACCTGAACGTTACCTGTTTTTCCACAGATACTTCCTGATATCGTCTCCTAAACTCAAGACGAGTAGAAAGTTGGAGCGTTGCAGACTGAGAGGTGATCTTATGGAGGGGTATGAAATCATGAGGGACATAGATTGGTGAATGCACTCAGTTTTTTCCCAGGGTTGGGGAATCAAGAACTAGAGGGCATAGGTTTAAGGTGAGGGGGGAGAGATTTAATAGGAACTTGAGGGGCAACTTTTTTACACAGAGGGTCCTACATATGTGAAATGAGCTGCCAGAGGAAGTGGTTGAAGCAGGTACAATAACAACATTTAAAAGACAATGGGACAGGGACATAAATAGAAAAGGTCTAGAAGGATAATGGGCCAACTGCTGGCAAATGGGACTAGCTTGGATGGGCACCTTGGTCGGCCTGGACCAGTTGAGCCGAAGGGCCTGCTTCCATGCTGTCTGACTCTGTGACTCTCAGTGTCAATGTTAGCTGGTGTGCTGTAATTGTCATTTTTCAATAGATTAATGAACTGTCTATTTTTCCTTCACCTCAGCTAGTTTGTGATGCTGAGATCCTAAAGGGAGCAACTACAAAGAATATTGTTTTAGCTCTCCATCCTCAATAGCCTGAGGACCAATAGTGGAACAGTGGGCAGCCACACCAACCTGTTGCCAGGTTCATCCGTCCAATGCCCCACTTACAATGGCACCCAGATCAAATACCTTCCCAGCCCTGTGCCTTCATGATTGTGGGATAAAGTCAAACTGGTTCATGTCATATTGTTATTGTGATGATTTTTCAGAAAAGAAACAAAAAGCACACGACAAGTGTTGAAAGACCAAGAAAAAGATGCATCAATAGGTGTGACATGTGCTGGAATAGTGAGTGAAACTTACAAAACAGGCAGGTTCTTGCTTTCCTGCTCTGTGTGTGTGTGTGTGTGTGTGTGTGTGTGTGTGTGTGTGTGTGTGTGTGTCTTTAGCATTACAACTAGCCTCAGAGAATGATGTGAATTATTGATTTCTATTTAAGAATCCATGTGCAAGGTGCATGATTGTGAATGCTTTACAAAGGACAAGATTGTACTCTGCTAATATGGCCAACTATAGCAGGTTAACCAAGCCTCAGGCCGCCAACTGAGATCGCTCCAGTTTAAAGGCAGAGATTATCTCTTGAAATCAATAAACCAAACTCAGTTTTGATTTTAACATTTGCTTCAAGTCCTCATTTTCAAAAGCTATAAAAGTTCTGCTCCAGTCAGTTTTGCAAATGTACAATCACCAGCAATTTCAAATGGCACCCACCCAACAAATGCTTCCATGCGATAAAACGGCTCCCGGACAAACAAATGTTCTATGCAAGAATTTACTAGTTGACTCTCTGGAAGATTTGAAAAACAAATATTTAAAAAGTAATATTGTGACTCATCTGTATTTTCCTTATCATTTCTTCATTTTAGTTTTTCATCCCATCGTATTCACATTCACTCTACCCTGCACCATCATCTGTCAGAGGGCTGGGAATTTTTGGAATTCTCTGCCTCTGGATAGTGGTGGAGGCTGAGTCATTGGATAGGTTTAACGATTGGAGAATCAAAGACCTGCCAAGAAAGTGGACGAGATCAGGATTAGATCATGATCTTACTGAACGATGGGTCAGGCTTCCAGGTTGTGTGGTCTACATCTGCTTTGATTTTCTATATTTTAATCATTTTGTTATTTAACCTCTGCAGCTTTTCACACCATCATAGATCTACCCTTTTGTTCTTAAGTCCATTTTTCTCTCTCTCTGTAGCTGCTTAAAACCTGTTTATATCCAACATTTTCCAATTCTGGTGAAAGGTTACCAAAGTACTAATTCTGTTCTCCTTTCAACAAGTGTTCTTTGGCCTGCTGTTCGATGCTTTGTATAAAAGTGACATGTCACAGACCCTGAAGTAAAAGTGATTTAATGGGTTGGTTCTGTTGCTCGATTCTGATTGGTAAAGTTCGTTTTCTTACTGTGTTATCAGCACATATTGACGAAACCAACATGTTGTGAAGGGCACACCATGTGAACTGAGATAATCGTTAATGTGTGTCCGATAGCTTAGGCTGTTCCAACCATTCAAAGTGTGACACTTCGAAGCCACAAGACATTGCTAATTATTTTCTCATCGATGTAAATCAACAGCTTAATTTTTAACCCTTCATGTTTCTGAATGTATTCCAGAGTGACAATTGTCATTCACACATCTCAAGTCAGAAAGTTGAAAGTTCAATTCCCACTCCAAGACTTGGCCACATAAACTAGGGCTGAAATACTGGTACAAGAAGGAATGAATATTGCACTGTTGGAGGCAAAAACTTTTGCTTGAGATGCTAAATCCTAAAAGATATATGGTGCTATTGTAAGGAAGAGCAAACATACTCTGGATATCAACAGAAAAGACTGTATAGTCCTAAATCCTTCTTATTTCTGGGACTTTTCTTTGTACTAATTTAGTGCTGAATTTACTACATTGCAACAGCTTCAACACATTAAAGATCTCCAGTCTAAATGTCCATTTTCTGAATACATTCAAAATCCATATACTCCGGCGTTCAGAATTCCTGATGTGGATGATTATTTCTGGAGTGCATCACTTGGTTTCTCTATGCAGTCATATCCCAATTGTAAATACAGTAAATAAATGATTTTAAAATGTTTTATATTGAATATATTTTCCTATGAATCAAAGCAATACACAGAAGTAATATTCAAATATTATATCTGGTATACAAAACAGCTCTGTTGAAGATTGACAAAGGTCAGTGCCTTTAATGGGAATATATTCATACTTGGAACACTACTTAACCCCAAGGCATGCAGACTGGAGATCTCCTAATGAACCGCATTAGCTTAAAGCATTTTCAAATGTCCTATATTAAGAGACATACTTCATGAATGCAAATGTTTCTCCCCCCTTTATATATTATACTGCAACCAAGCTCTTCCATTTGTGAACAGGAATATCTGGACTTCAACATTTCTGTTAATTGTATGGATGACAATGCTGCGGTTAGCATCCCCTACCGCTTAATGTTGCCTGGATGCAGTGCTCATTGACTCTCAAGGCTCTCAAACTGGTTACATTTTGCAGGGAAGCAGCCCTGCAGGAATCCCTAAGAGCCAACATTATGATCTGCTAACAGCTCATACTGCAACCAAAAAATTTTAATCAGGCCTTTGTGAGATGTGAAGTCAGATCAGGGCAGTGACATGGGCTTGCTGATAACATTTCCAGTGTATTATTTTGCCAGTGTCAAATAAGCCAGCTGAGGCTGTACTGGCATCACAGTGACAAGAGCAAGTCGACAACATTAAAAGCAGTGCTGTTAATGTTGTTTCACTTTAGGTACATTAATGGCACAAGAACTAACTGTCCCAGGAGATTCAGTCAATTAAGCCTCCCCTTTTGTTCAGTATTTATTGATTGCTGGCTTTGATCACACATACTTCCTGAAATGATACTTAAGTAAATACATCAAAGGTGGCTTCTCCATTTTGCCAAGAAATCCAAACACATAAGGCTGGTAACTAACATTATTGTTCTCAACACATGCAGACCTGGTAAAATGCCACCTTCATTTGCTCAGTACGTACCAGTACACCTCCAATACATGGAACATAGAACACTACAGCACAGTACAGGCCCTTCGGCCCATAGTGTTGCGCTGACGTTTTATCCTGCTCTAATATCTATCTAACCCTTCCCTCCCAAATGTTAACCTTCCCTCCCATTTCTCTATCTTTCATGTGGCTATCCAAGAGTCTCTTAAATTTCCTTAATGTATCTGCCCCCACAACCTCTGCTGTCAGTGCGTTCCACACACCCACCACTCTCTGTGCAAAAAACTTACCTCTGACATCCCCCTTATACCTTCCTCCAATCACCTTAAAATTATGCCCCCTCGTGTTAGCCATTTTCACCCTGGGAAAAAGTCTCTGACTGTCCACTCGATCTATGCCTCTTACCATCTTGTGCACCTCTATCAAGTCACCTCTCATCCTCCTTCTCTCCAAAGAGAAAAGCCCTAGCTCACAACCTATCCTCATAAGACATGCTCTCCAATCCAGACAGCATCATGCTAAATCTCCTCTGCACCCTCTATAAAGCTTCCATATCCTTCCTATGATCAGGCGACCAGAACTGAACACAATACTCCAAGTGTGGTCCAACTAGAGTTCTATAGAGCTGCAACATTACCTCACAGCTCTTGAACTCAATACCCCGACTAATGAAGGCCAACACCCCATACGCCTTCTTAATAACCCTCTCGACCTGCGTGGAAAACTTGAGAGATAGATGGATGTGGAACCCAAGATCCCTCTGTTCCTCCACACTGCAAATCGTCCTTCAATTATCCTTATATTCAACAGACCAAGACTGGTTATTCTATTCAATAACCAATAGACCAAGAAATCTGAATAATTATCTGAAACCTTCCCTGAAAAATTATCTCATTTCTCTTTTCACAGATACTGCCTGACCTGTTGATTATTCCAGAATTTTCTCTTTTTATTTAGGTATTACAAAGAGTGAAGAATGGTTCAGTCTAAGAAGACAGAGTTTAAGAACTTTCCTGAAAAAGCAGAAAGAGAGATGGAGAGGTTCAGTGAAAGAATTCCAGATATGGGGCACAAGACAGCTGAAAGCAAAGATCCTCATTTAGGAACGCTGGAAATCAGGCTAGCAATAGAGTACAGGAAAGATTGACCAGGCTGTTGCCTGTAGTTATAAGGAGAGATTGGACAGGCTAAGTTTATTCTCACTGGAACGTTGGAGCTGAAGAATGACCTTATTGAGGTTCATAAAATTATGAGGGGCATAGATAGAACAGATAGTCAAAATCTTTTTCCCAAGTCAGGAGAGTCTAGAACAAAAGGGCAGAGGTTGAGAGTGGAGAAAGTTAAAGGAGGTCTGAGGGGAAAGTTTTTCACACAGAGGGTGATGAATGAGCTGCCAGAGGAGGTGGTGAAGGCAGATATAATTACAACGTTTAAAAGGCATTTGGACAGTTACTTGAATAGGAAAGGCACAGAGGTATACAGGCCCAATGCAGGCAAGTGGGATTGATTTAGATAGGTATCACAGTGTGCATTGAGAAGGTGCCCCGAAAGGGCCCATTTCTGTGCAGTACGTTTCCATGACTACGTTTTTATGAAGGGAGCCAAGAATTCTTGGTTCACTGAAATCTCAAGTAATGAGCTGGAGCCTGTGAAGAGAATCAAACCTTAAAAAGCAAGGAAAAATATCTGTCCCAACTCTTGCTGGACTTGTTGCTATAGTCGATCTGCGAGGCAGTGGTAGAAGTTGCAAGTTTAGGAGATCCTGTTGTCATGGCCCAGGTGAGTGACTGCAGTATATTTAGCAGATGGCACGGAGCACATCTTTGATGCTGGGAATAGGATGTGGCTCATCGCCATTCAAGGGAGATGGAGCACCTTCAGAAAGTTCAACAATGACATGGAGTTGTTTAAAGGCAGTTAATACTTTCTTTGAGAAAGTGCAATTACTCTCAATGGATCATCACTCATCACTGCAGAGAATGAATTCATTCTTTTTACATCCATCAACATTTAATTTTTTTTGGATTCATGTAAAGCCCAATTAATGTCCATGTAAAGCTTAATAAATTTACATAATCAATGCACGTTTATTTCATTTTAATCAAATGAGATGCATTTCACAAATGTACAGCACCCCAAATGGCTCACTTTATTTTAGAATTAATAAAGCATCCCTGCCTTCTTCACCATTTATAAGGCCACAGCAGCTGGTAGATTAATTAGGTGTCGGAGGAATAGTTTCTCATCCAATCCAGCTCTGCCAGGCTTCTTGAACTGTTTTCTTTCTGTAAGTTGCTCTGTAACTTTGCAACAATTTCTTTAAATTTGAATACTTTTAATAGCCACTTATGTGGCTCTGTTCACAGCCTCAGCACTTCCCATTGCACTTCATAACCAATTAATATTTTTCTGAAGTTCAGTCATTATTATTAAGTAGATAGACTTGAGAACTAATTTTTCAGCAGCTTCACAATAAACAGCCAGTTCACATGTTCTTGTTGGTGTTGGTGAAGGGATTGTTGCTGACCAAGGTACTATGCTTCTTTTAACAGTGTCACAAGATTGGCAGACAGGACCTCCAAGAATAGACAGACAGACAGGACCACTGTTTAACATTTCACCCTCATGACAGCACCTCTGAAAATGGAGCACTCTCTTCAAACTTCACTGAAATCGAGACTTAGGTTGTGATTTCAAAACCATTCTCTGTCTCAGAAGGATCAAGTTCCATTCCAGAGAAATGAACACAAAAAAAATCTAAGCTGATGTTTTGTTGCAGAACTGAAGAAGCATTACTCTGAGGGGGAGTTACTCCCCTTTGGATGAGATGTTAAATTGAGACCCAGCCTTCTCAGCTGGATGTAAAGTATGCCTTGGCATCATTTAATTTAAAGAACAGTGGTGGGGGGGGGGGGGGGGTTATCCTCAATGCCAATATTTGTCCCTCAATTAGCATTACTAAAACTAATGAGTTGATTGTCCTCGCATTTTTGTTCATGGGATCTTGATGTGTGCAAATTAGGTACTTGGTTTCCCACATCTCAACAGTGACTATGATTCAAACTCCATTTCCATGGACTGTAAAGCATGTGGACATCATAATCAGGAATATGAACTACACTATATAAATGAAAGCCCTTCTGTCTTTGAAGACCACAACACCTCTGACAGGTGAGTAAACTAGAGTGAATTAAATGCTTTGTTAAAGGCACATTTAGGACATTGGTGTCCATAACATCTGCAAATTCACAGAGCACCTTGCTTTTAGGGCTAAGCTCGCACTACACATTATTTAACTGTAAAATAAGAAGGATTGCTAGTGAACACAATGAAAAGTGAAAAGCATATTTGTTCCAGTAAATTGAATGGTATCATTGTGTTGATGTTTGAAGTTGTTGCATTGAACTGTCACTCACACATCAACTCAACCATTTTAAAAATCCACTGTTCTCTCATACTCTATTCTTGAACATTAAAGTACGCTGGAGAAGCTATAATGTGTCTTTAGCAGATGTTGCACATTACAAATAACTAAAAAGGGGAGACAGATAAAGAAATGAAACCTTGCATTTACAAGGAATCTTTCATAACCTCAGCAATATCTAAAGTGCTCCATCATCATGATGTATATCTTGAAGTACAATCCCTGTTGTAATTTAAGAATCATTAAGAAATTTGCCATGTCCCCTTTGACCCTCACCAATTTTTATCGATGCACCATAGAAAGTATCCCATCTGAATACGTCACAGCTCGGTAAGGTAACTGCTCTGCCCGAGACCACAAGAAACTGCAGAGAGTTGTGGACATTGCTCAACACATCACAGAAACCAGCCTCCTCTCCATGGACTCTGTCTACACTTCTCACTGTCTTGGTAAAGTAGCCAACATAATCAAAGACCCCTCCCACCCCAGACATTATCTCTTCTCCCGCCTCCCATTGGGCAGAAAATACAAAAGCCTGAAAGCATGTACCCACCAAGCTCAAGGACAGCTTCTATCCCACTGTTATAAGACTACTGAATAGTCCCCCAACCTGATAAGATGGACTCTTGACCTCACAATCTACCTTGCTGTGGCCTTGCACCTAACTGTCTGCCTGCACCGCATTTTCTCTGTAACTAACATTTTATTCTATATTCTGTTCATGCTTTCCCTTGTACTACTTCAATGCACTGTTGTAATGGAATGATTTTTTGGATGGCATGCAAAACAAAGTTTTTCACTATTATCTCAGTACATGTGACAATAATAAACCAAGTTACCAACTTAACAAATTCAAAAGTTGTTGTATAGATATTTTCTATGAAGTTTTCTTTAAAAATTTTCTGTAATTTTTCTAATTTTTATAATTTTCTATATTTTCTATAAAAGTGTATATTTTGAAAACTTTTAAAAACTTTTATTTACACAGCACAGTAACAGACCCTTCCAGCCCAACGAGCCCACGTCACCCAATTACACCCATGTTAACCGACTAACCCGTTTGTCTTTTGAATGTGGGAGGAAGCCGGAGCACCCAGAGGAAAGCCACGTAGACACGGGGAGAACGTACAAACTCCTTACAGACAGTGGCTGGAATTGAACCCCGATCGCTGGCGCTGTCATAGTGTTTTGCTGACCACTACACTACCATGCCGAACCCTAAATTAGAGTCATAGCATTATACAGCATAGAAATGGGCCCTTCGGCCCAACTCATCCATGCCGACCAAGATGTCTTGTCCCATTTACCTGCATTTGGCTCATATCCCTCTAAACCTTTTCTATCCACTGCCGTCTCTTTTGTGCTAACTTTAAAAGTATATCATTACCCGTGAAGCAGTAGGAGATATTTTCAAGTTGTCAATGATGCTATGTAAATGCAGGATCCCTCTTTTTCCAGCTCCTAACAAACTCATCAATGCTTCCAAAATCAGCGTCACATGAAGCTTGAGGTTACTCAGGAGTAGTAAACTGTCAGTGACTGATAAGCCCAATCGTTCTAACAAAGGTACAATCAGTAGACCCACTGATTTTTGAAGCACAAATAATCATAAATATTGATAATAGGCCATTTATAGCAAACCATGGATACTTCAATTGAAAAGAAGCCCTGTTTTACTTTGTAATCATGTAATCATTGTCCTGGGGTGAAATTATTGCTTCAGTTTTAATTCAGGATATTAGTGAGACTACTGGAAGATCACCAGGAATGAATCAATTTAGTTTTGGATTTATTGGGAGCCTTATAGTATATTCAGAAACAATATGCTGTATTTACTGATTTAGATTGTTTGTATATTAATGTTACATATTTATAGGAAAAAGGAGAGAGGGAAAGGATGAGATATTAATTGCCTCAAGCTGGATTAGCTCCCCCAGACCATTTTGCCACTGCAGGCAGCTTGCTAAAGAGCCAAGATTGAAGGTTTTTCAAGAATACAGATAAAATAATACACTGCAGAGGAGGAGAAAGGAAAAATCTCCCTCTGGGCTTTTATACAAAATGTTTAGACTCAAAGCACACAGACTTAGATTCTGCATGTTAACTGAAAGAGATTGTGGTACAAATGGTAAAGACTAAGTGGCTTAATTATGCCCTAGAGATTGCAGGAGGTAGAGAGATCTTCTCAGCTACAATCAGAATATTTAATAGGAACTAGACTGCTGGGGAATGCCACATTCTTCAAAAACAAATCACTGCTTTTAATGCATTTACCTTTCCATCAGAGACATAGATCAGCTGGAACTTTCAAAAAAATTCAAAAGCACTTAAAACCACAAAATAATTAATAGACAAGCAATTTTTCAGTAGGATAAATAACAAATCGCTTAACCTGTTCAATATCGAACATCGCATCCTAACTTACATTTGCAATCTGCACCTGGGTTTGCAAGCCAAACCAAAAATAAATAATGCTAATTCTGAAATTAAATAACCGGATATTCACTGATGTTACACCCTCATTGAAACAGTGACTGCACTGCAAAAAATATGTCAATGTTTAGAAAGTTTTCTCTGGGCATCAAAGCTCTAAAAGATGTTATATAAATGTAAATCCTTCCTCTTTTTAGCTGCAATTGACTGATAGGTAGTCCATCTGAATGGAGTACTCTGTATGGTGATGGATTTACATTTTATTTCCGTTGCATAAGCCTTGAATACAAATGTTAGCAATGTGAAGAGAGTTGCCCAATTACAGCTGGGAGGGGGAAGTGAGGATCATGTGTCTAACTAAATGGAGGACACAAAAGAATGGAACTCGTAAACTGTGCAAGGTTGAACAAGTTTGTAATTCCTATTAAGTAAACTGAATTGCATGATTTTGGCAAAGCAAGCTTCAAGGGCCATATGGTCCACATCCACTCCTATTTATAAAGCACTTAATTTCTGACTGCCTTTTGTTTAAAAAAACACACACAGCCAATTCTGATGCATTTCATGCTAATGGATTGATTCAGCTGTGCCCATTAAACAAACATTCTTCATGCCACTTTGAATCCTGTAACTAACCCTCAGTATCTTGCATGCTGAGGAGTTCATACTTGAAGTTGAAACTTCTTATCATGGCACTGATTGGATTTATTTGGTATAGGGATTTGGTAACTTTATAATTCACCCCCAAATCTGTGTCCCTTTGACTCAGTTTCTTGGTGCATTCTCCTCTGTTGGTAGTTGTACCCTCTGCGATGGATTGTGTCTCCATATCTCTCACCTTATTTTGAGACGGACTTTAAAACTTACCACTTTGACAAGGCTTTGGCTCTTTTGTCAGTCTTTGTCCGAAATCGTCCCTGTAAGGTGCCTTGCTTTATTATGCTTGCAGTGCCACAGGATATGAAATTGAAGACGGCAATATGGACCTTCCAACTGCTCTGCCATGCAGTTAAATCACAGCGAGTCTGTGCATCTGATTCCACAGATTTCCAAAATTCTATTGATCCCAGGAGACACAAGAGACTACAGATGCTGGAACCTGGAGCAAGCAGAAGAATGCTGGAGGAACTCAGCAAGTCGAGCAGCATCTGTTGGGGAGGGCAGGAGTGGAAGGAATTGTCAATGTTGTGGGTCGAGACCCCACATCGGGACTGAGAGTGGAGAGGGAAGAGAGCCAGTATAAAGAGAGGGGGAGCAGTGGGACAAGGAGTTGATAGGTGGATGAGGAGGGGTGAAGGATGACAGGCAGATGGAGCCAGGTGGGTGAGTGGGAGGGATGGAGTTAGGAGAGAGAGGCAGGTACGAGACAGGTGGACGCAGACAAAGGGATAAAAAGGCAGATGGTTTCAGGTGGGTGGAGGGGTGAAGGTGGAGACAGTTGCTGGAGGGTGATAAGAGGGGACACAAGGGGTACCAGTGCTGGTAGGTGATTAAGGGAACAATTGAGGGAGAGGTGAAGGGCAGATGGAACCAGATGGGGGAGAGGATCCAGTGGGTGAAGTGTGTGGGTTTCAGCCTTGAATTACCCAGTGACTATGCCCCCACTGTCCTTCTGTGGAATATGAGAAATGACAATAAAAGAGATCGCTCCTTATCTCAGTCTCAATTCGCCAACCCCTTATCCTGAGATGGTATCCCCAAACCTGGAATAACCAGCAAGAACAAACAGTTACCTTGTTAGTCCCTCACTGAATCTTGCACGTTTCCATGAGATCACCCCTCATTCTGCTAACCTCCAGGGAGTGAAAGTCAATCTCACTCAATCTCTCCTGAAAGGACATGGGACATAGGACTCTCATCACTCCTCATAAGCATTTGACATGGACTTGCACTGCAGGCTGGTCCAGAGGTTAAGGCACATGGTGTCCAAGGTGAACTGGCTAATTGGATCCATAATTGGCTTGGTGATAGGAGGCAGAGGGTCGTGGTGGAGGATTGTCTTCCTGATTGGAAGTCTGTGACTGGTGGTGGACCACAGGGATCCGTGCTGGGACCTTTGCTGTTTGTGATACATGTCAATGACTCTTGGATGTGAATGTAGGAGGTGTGATTAGAAGGTTGCAGATGACATGAAGGTTGGTGGTGGTGATAGGAAGGAGATTATCTAAGGCTACAGAAGGATATAGGTCAGATGCAAAGTTGGGTGGAGCATTAACAGATGGAATTTAATCCTTGCAAGTTCAAGGTGATGCATTTTGGGAAGTCAAATAAGGGTAGGACATACACAATAAATGGTCAAGCAGTAGGGAACGTTGATGAACAGAGAGACCTGAGGGTCTTAATCTACAATTCCCTGAAAACAACACAGGTCTATAGGATGGTGAAGAAGGCATCTGGCATTCTTGCCTTAATAGGATAGAGCATCGAATATAACAGTTAGGACATTATGTTGCAACCTAACAAAGCACTGGTTAGGTCGCACTTGGGAGTATTGTGTGCAGTTCTGATCACCACACTATAGGAGGAATGTGATTGTGCTGGAGAGAGTGCAGAGGAAATTCACCAGGATGTGGTCTGGATCGGAGGACTTCAGTTATTGGGAGAGATTAAATAGGCTGAGCTAGTTTTCCCTGCAGCAAAGAAGGCTGAGGGATGTCCTGATAGAATAAATAAGATTATCAGAGAGAGGGTAGACAGTCAAATTCATTTTCCCATGGTAGGGTATCAAAAACGGAGGGCACAGATTTAAGATGAGAGGAAGGAGTTTAAAGAGGAACTGACGAGTAAGTTTCTTGTATGGAGAGTGGTTGATATCTGGGATGTGTTGCCAGAAGAGGTGGCAGAATTGTTTCAGAATATGTTTCAGAGGCATTTAGAGACACACTTAAATAGGCAAGGCATAGAAGGATATGGCCCGAATGTGGGCTGATGTTATTAGCATAGATGAGCAGCAAGATCGGCACGGGTGTGATGGGACAAAGAGCCTGTTTCTGTGCTGTACAACTCCATGACTCTATAGCCCCTTCATTTTATTAATCAATCCAATGAATCTATGCGCCATTCAGCTTAAGGTAATCATTTATTTTATGCCCAAGGACTCTGCAGTTAACTGCATAAACGCAAGTTGTGTTATAAAGTGTACATGTTAGACAGATGCAACTCATATTTTCTGTGTCAATTTTATTGATTTCCACTAAAAGGTGGAAATGAAACAGCCCACAACTAATTATTAATTTAAAGTGTTACCAATTAAAGTCTGTGGTTTGTTGTTTCCTAGTCTGTCACTTACAGTGGGAGTAAAATGTCCCAAGCACCAAGGACATTTTTTTTCAATAAAGTTGCTCTAATGACTTTAGTGGTTGTTAATCCAGCAATGTAAAATCATCAAGGTGTTTAGTTACAGCCAAGCCAAGTGGCTCAAAACCAAAAGGAGCAGTTCCATGAAATGAAAATAGGATATTATGTCAAACACTGAGCCACACGAATGAACTTTTTCAAGTTAAACTGTTAGACGATGACACTAATGCACCACATAACATGCATAATATAATCTGGACAACCTGTGTAATGAGCACGACAGTATATTGGTTACATTACCCTTGCATGGGCATTTGGGAATGTCTGCAATAGACACTCTGTTCCGAGCCCTTTTGATTACTGGGCAAAGAGAGAAAAAGATTCAGGATGTTCTCAAAGTCCCTTGAAGGAATGGAACATCCTGTTGACTGTGGCAATCTCTGGCCCACCACTGCTCAAATTGAAAAGGAGCATCGGAGATGATATTGAGAACCTCATGGTCATGATCAGGAGCCCACTGAAGCTTAGTGTAAGTGCTGGAAAGGGGGTACTACCTCACAAACCACAAATCTACTCTCCCCCATCAATCACCTCCTGTCCTATCTGTGGAAGAAAGTGTTGTCCTCACATTGCCTCAGAACCCAGAAGTGGAAGCAAGTAATCCTCGATCCTGAGGAACTACTTAAGAAGAGAAGACATTGCTAAACTAGTAATCTAATGATATGTCATTACAATAGCTGGGAATTTAAATTCAGTTGAAGAAATCTGGAATAAAATGATATTTGTATTGGTGATCAAGACACAATTGTTATTAAAAACTGATCTAACTCGCGTCATCCTTTGGGATGACACAGTGGCACAGCTATTAGAGCAGCTGCTTCACATCTCCATCGACCTGGATTCAATCCTGACCTCTGGTGCCATCTGTGTGTAGAGTATTCATGTTCTTCCTGAGACCACATAGGATCTCCAGGAGCGCTCTGGTTTCTTCCCACATCCCAAAGACTTGCAGGTTGGCAAATTAATTAGCCACTGTAAATTTCCCCGTGTGTGTGAACAGTAGAACCTGGCAGGAGTTGATAGGAATACGGTTTGAATCTGAGGATGTGGGCTTGGGATAGATTTGGCGTTTAGAATGGGCGTTTAATGCTGAAAGCATCAGGCTCAAGGACAGCTTCATTCCTGCTGTTATAAGACTATTGAATGGTCCCCATGTACGATAAGGTAGACTCTTGACCTCACAATCTACCTCGTTATGCCCTTGCACCTTACTGTCTGCCTGCACTGCACTTTCTCTGTCACTGTAATACAATATCCTGCATTCTGTTATTGTTTTCCCTTTGTACCACCTCAATGCACTGATGTGATGAAATGATCGATATGGATGGCATGCAAAACAAAGTTTTTCATTGTACATCAGTACATGCGACAGTAATAAACTAATTGACCAATGTAATGGTCAGCATGGACTTGGTGGGTTGAAGTTGGGCTCAAGTGGAGTTCGGTTATGGGCAAGTGATTCCCATGTTCTGTGAATGAATAGAAAGAGAAATGCACTTTCCTACATTTATATTTGCTCAGACCGCCATTGTGCCAAATTTCAAATAGATTTAAATGAGCCTTTCTAACCTGCAGTGACTGAGAGCTGTGCAATGAAGGTGAAACTAATCCCATTAGCCATTTTAGTGAAAAGGTGCCAAGGGAGATCAGGAAAATAAATGTTAATGTTTAATTGGAAAGGTGACTTGTAATGCATTCTACAAAAACAGCAATCACAAATGAATCTATTTGGATCTATCATCTATTTCTCCACCATATTTCCATTTTCCATATTCCCTATAACCTAGAAAGAGGCTATTTGGTCCATCTAGTCTATGCTGGCTCACAGAGCAATCCCATTCTCCAGCTAATTTTCCTTGCAACCTATTCTTCCGTATTTCCATCAACTACTCTTCACTTCTACCGCTTACCTGCACCTGGAGCAATTTAGGATGACCTACTAATTTACCAACCTGCATGTCTGAGGGAGGAAACCGAAACACTCAGCGGAAACCCACACAGTCAAAGGAAGAACGTGCAAGGTCCACACAGACAGCACTGGAGGTCAGGATTGAACCTGGGCTGCTGGTGCAGTGAGGCAGCGACTCTACAAGCTTCATCACCGTGCCTCTCTTCTATACTATCTTTTCTGAATAATTAAAAAGCATCATTCTTGGAATATGGGCACTAAGGGTCAGTCAAGAGGTTATTGCCCATCGCCAGTTGCCCTTGAGATAGTTCTGGTGGGCTTGTTTAATGGTCTATTGCAGTCCATTAGCTAAGGTACTATTTCAGTGCTGTTGGGTCTGGATCCTGAGACAGGAGGATGACATATTCCCATGGATTTGACCAATGAAAGCTTTCAAAGTTGCAAAGTGCATCCTTTGGATACCCATCAGATTTCTGAACAGTCCATGAACCCATGAACACTACCTCATTATTCCCCTTTTGCATTATTTATTTCAGTAACTAATAGCAATTTCTATGTCTTGCACTGTACTGCTGCTGCAAAACAACAAATTTCATGACATATATCAGTGATATTAAACCTGATTCTGATTCATACACTGAGACCACTATTCCACCAACAGCAGAGGGCATGGATATTCAAGCCTGCTGTTATCACCTGTAATATATGAAATGCTGGCACATCTATACTACATCCATAGGAAAGAAGGCAGTAAACTACCCAATTTGGAAATTCTTGCACCAATTTATATTATTAGTGCTGAAACATGTTACCTTGGCAACAGCTTAACAAAGTGATATCAACAAATACGTAGCATGTGCATAACACAGGATCCGTGTCATCGGCCAAAGGTCTGAAAAGTTAATCATTGGTATTGGAATTGGTATTGGTTTATTATTGTCACTTGTACCGAAGTACAGTGAAAAGCTTGTCTTACAAACTGATCGTACAGGTCAATTCATTACATAGTGCAATAAGGTACAAGGTCACAACAAGGTAGATCGTGAGGTCAGAGTCCATCTCATTGTGTAAAGCAATTGTTCAATAGTCTTATCCCAGTGGGGCAGAAGCTGTCCTTAAGTCTGGTGGTATGTACCTTTAGGCTCCTGTATCTTCTACCCGATGGAAGAGGAGAGAAGAGAGAATGTCCCGGGTGGGTGGGGTCTTTGATTATGCAGAATCAAGGATATAACTAAAAAATTCCACACAAAGGAGTCTGTGATTGTGCTACATTCATCAACTGCTATTCAAGAAAACAGTCTGCTTGTTTGATAACTGGAGCCAAAAAGCTAGAGATGCCGGAAATCCAAAACAAAAATAGAAGCACTCAGCAGGTCAGGCAGCATCCGTGGGGAGAGAAACAGTTGACTTTTCAGGTCGAGGACTGACAAAGGGTCTTCAATCTGGAATCGGTGGGGTGGGGGGAGGAATTGAGAGGATTGGAGAGAAAGGAGGCTCCAGGAAAATAAGTTCAGGAATTGAACTTAAGGTGGACTCTTGACCTCACAATCTATTTCATTATGCCCTAGCACCTTTTTGTCTGCCTGCACTGCACTTTCTCTATAGCTGTAACATTTTGTTCTGCATTCTGTTATTGTTTCTCCCTTGTATCATCTCAATGCATTGAATTGAATCGATGGGATGGCATAGACACAATGGGCCCAATGGTCTCCTTTTATGTCTTCAGAAAATACTAAAAATATGGAAGTGTTCAAAATCATTAAAGGTTTATTATTGTCACATGTACTGAGATACAGTGAAAAACTTTGAACATAGAACATAACAGCACAGCACAGGCCCTTTGGCCCACAATGTTGTGCCGACATTTTATCCTGCTCTAATATCTATCTAACCCTTCCCTCCCACATAGCCATCCATTTTTCTATCAATCATGTGGCTATCTAAGAGTCTCTTAAATGTCCCTAATGTATCTGTCCCCAACAACATCTGCCAGCAGTGCGTTCCACGCTCACCATTCTCTGTGTGAAAAACCTACCCCTGACATCCCCCTTATACCATCCTCCAATCACCTTAAAATTATGCCCCCTTGTGTTAGCCATTGTCGCACTGGGAAAAAGTCTCTGACTGTCCACTTGATCTGTGCCTCTTATCATCTTGTACACACCTATCAAGTCATGTCTCATCCTCCTTCTCTCCAAAGAGAAAAGCCTCAGCTCACTCAACCTATCCTCATAAGACATGCTCTCCAATCCAGGCAGCACCCTGGTAAATCTCCTCTGCACCCTCTCTAAAGCTTCCACATCCTTCCTATAATGAGGCGACCAGAACTGAACACAATACTCCAAGAGTGGTCTAACCAGAGTTCTATAGAGCAGCAACATTACCTCGCGGCTCTTGAACTCAATACCCCGACTAATGAAGGCCAACACACCATATGCCTTCTTAACAACCCTATCGAACTGTGCAGCAACCTTGAGGGATCTATGGACATAGACCCCAAGATCCCTCTGTTCCTCCACACTGCTAAGAGTCTTGCCATTAACCTGGTATCCTGCCTTCAGATTCGTCTTCCAAAGTGTATCACTTCACACTTTTCCGGGTTGAACTCCATCTACCACTTCTAAGATTAAGACACTTTTATTAGTCATATGTACATCGAAACACACAGCGAAATGCATCTTTTGCGTGGTGTTTTTGCTCAGTCCAGGTCTGCATCCTATCAATGTCCTGTTGTAATCTATAACAACCTTCTACTCTATCCACAACACCACCAACCTTCATGTCATCAGCAAACTTACTAACCCACCCTTCCACATCCTTATCCAAGTCATTTATAAAAGTCACAAAGAGCAGGGGTGCCAGAACAGATCCCTGCGGAACACCACTGGTCACCGACCTCCAGGCAGAATACGCACCATCCACTACCACCCTCTGTCTTCCATGGGTGAGCCAATTCTGAATCCACACAGCCAAGTTTCCCTAGATCCCATGCCTCTTGACTTTCTGAATGAGCCTTCCATGTGGAACCTTATCAAACACCTTACTAAAATCCATGTACACCACATCCACTGCTCTACTGTCATCAATGTGCTTTGTCACATCCTCAAAGAATTCAACTAGGCTCATGAGGCACGACCTGCCCCTCACAAAGTCATGCTGACTGTCCTTAATCAGCCTATGCTTCTCTAAATGCCCATAAATCCTGTCTCTAAGAATCTTCTCCAGTAATTTGCCCACCACTGAAGATTCACTGGTCTATAATTCCCAGGGTTATCCCTACTCCCTTTCTTAAACAAAGGAACAACATTTGCCACCCTCCAATCATCTGGCACTACTCTTGTGGCCAGTGAGGACGCAAAGATAATCGCCAAAGGTGCAGCAATCTCCTCCCTCACTTCCTCTAATAACTTTGGATATATCCCGTCCGGCACCGGTGACTTATCTATCCTAATGTTTTTCTAACTATCCAGCACATCTTCTTTCCTGCCCTAGTGTATCAGCCTGTTGTACGCCATCCTCACAAACATCAAGGTCTCTCTCACTGGTGAATACTGAAGCAAAGTATTCATTAAGGACCTCCCCTACCTCTTCTGACTCCACGCACGTTTCCTCTTTTATCCCTGATTCGTCCTACCCTCACTCTAGTCATCCTCCTATTCTTCACATATGTGTAGAATGACTTCGGGTCTTCCTTAATCCTACTCGCCAAGGCCTTCTCATGCCTCCTTCTAGCTCTCCTAAGTCCATTCTTAAGCTTTCTCCCGGCTACCTTGTAACTCTCCAGAGCCCTGTCTAATCCATGCTTTCTAAACCCCAGGTAAGCTTCTTCCTTCCTCTTGACAAAATATTCTACGTCTCTTGTCAACCACAGTTCCTTCACTCTGCCATCCTTACCCTGCCTCAATGGGACAAACCCATCCAGAACCCCATGCAAGTACTCCCTGAACAACCTCCACATTTCCATTGTGCACTTCCCCAAGAACATCTGTTCCCAAGTTACACTCCCAAGTTTCTGCCTGATAGCATCATAATTCCCCCAATTAAATACTTTCCCATATCGTCTGCTCCTATCCCTCTCCAGGGCTATGGTAAAGGTCAAGGAGTTATGGTCACTATCTCCAAAATGCTCTCCCACCAAGAAATCTGAAACCTGATCAGGCTCATTCCCTAATACTAAGTCCAGAGAGGCCTCTCCCCTAGTCGACATACTGTATCAGGAATCCTTCCTGGACACACCTAACAAACTCTACCCTATCTACTTCCTTTACACTAAGGAGGTGCCAATCAATCAATCCAGACAAATCATTCCATCCAGACAGACAGATCATAAGTACACTGAGGTAATACAAAAGGAAAAAAAACAGAATGCCGAATATAGTGTTACAGTAACAGAGAAAGTGCAGTGCAGGTGGACAAATAAAATGCTAGGGCTACAACGAGGTAGATTGAAGATCAAGAGTTCATCTTTAGCATTTGAGAGATCCGTTCAAGAGTCTAACAACAGCAGGGTAGAAGCTGTCCTTGAGCCTGGTGCTTTGTGCTCTCAGGCTTTTGTATGTTCTGCCTGACAGGAGGGGGAAAAAGAGGGAACGACTAGGATGGGAGGGGTCCTTCATTATTGACTTAGATTGGTCAAAAGGAACCACAGGATGCGTGAAAAATCGATCTCGTATTTATGTTGTGAGATGCTGTGTTCTGGAAGCATTATTTGAAAGAGCACTAGAAGCAGACCCCACAGGGACTTTTAAAATGATATTACATGTAGGCATGACAGGGTAAAATTTCCAGACATATGGAAGAAGACATTGGAGTGGAATTAACTGGAAAGCTCTTTCAGTGAGCTAGCACAGGCAAATTGGTCGAGTGGCCTTCTTCTTCACTGCCACCTTCTCAAGGACAATAAATGCTGGCATCAGAAGTAAACAACTACGCCCTGGGAATGCACGCAAAATTCAGGTGAAGTACTTTTCCTCTGGTCCCAATCATCCTTCCTCCTACAATCCTCCAAGCAAATCAGCTGGTCATTCAGTTAATTCGCTCTGTGCAAAGCAGCTGCTGCATTTTCTTACAAAATAAGCAGTAACTGTTCTTTAAATACAACTTGTTCAATGTGGAATGGTTTGGAATGTCTTGAAAACACAATAGGCTACCACACAGTTGCAGGTTTTTTTCTTTATTAATTGATATCCCTGTAAGGATTATAAATTTAACACTTGGCAGGCTAATCGCCCTTCTACAATCCTGCGCTCGGTTGATGCGGGGTGGGTTATTAATTAGCTTAGAATAAATGGACAAAGTCATTAGTTTGTGTGTTCAGTTGGGTTCAATTTTATCACATTCTTTCTAATTTCAAGAGGCAGCAGGTAGACTTCATGTAACTATTGCTTGTGAGCAGAATACAACTTAGTGTAATTATTCCTTCGCTGCCTTTTGTTTCAGAGGATCCTGAAATTCTTGAATTTGAGAAAATAATTCTCAAAAATTCATCCACCTTGCAATCAATCTTAAAGTTATATAGGGAAAGTAATAAAACTGAATTGCAAACCCATTAAAGTTAAATAACAGAATGCAGAACCGTATCAAATACTGAAAACATTTAGCAGGTCAGGCAGCATCCGTGGAAAGAAAAGCAGAGTTAATGTTTCAAGTTGAAGAACTGTTTCCACAGATGCAGTCTGACCTGCTGAGTATTTTCAACATTTTCTGCTTTTACTTCAGATTTCCAAAATTGGCGGGTTTGTTTTTTTAATAATTTATCCTGAGAGGATTTAAATGGTTTCCAGTTGGTTAAGTTAAAAGTTTCGGATAATTTCCATTGACTCATCTGTGCAAGATTGTCCATTAACCCTTGGTTTTCAATGTTGCAACCAAACTTTTTTCCCCCAATGAAAATCAAAAAACTGCAGATGCTGGAAATCTGAAATAAAAAGAGAAAATGCTGGAAATACCTCACAGGTAGGTCAGCATCTGTGGAAAGAGAAACAGAGGGAATGTTTCAGGTCAAGGAAACCTTTCCACAGATGGCACCTGACCTGCTGAGCATTTCCAGCATTTTCTGTTTTATACTTTTTTCCAACGAACACACAAGGTTCAAACATTTTTTGAGGATAAAGATATATATTGGAACATAGAACAGTACAGCACAGGAACAGGCCCTTCGGCCCACAATGTTACACCGAACTAATTAAGCGCCCAACTAAACTAATCCCTTCTGCCTACACAATGTCCACATCCATCCATTCTCTGCATATTCAAGTGCCTATCGAAGAGCCTCTAAACGTCTTTATCGTATCTGCCTCCACCACCCCCTGGCAGCGCATTCCAGGCACCCACCACTCTTTGCGTAAAAAATTGTCCCGCACATCTCCTTTTGGACTTACCCCTCCCACCTTACATGCATGCCCTTTAGCACTTGACATTTCGACCCTGTGAAAAAGACACCGGCTGTCTACTCTATCTGTGCCTCTCATAATCTTATAAACTTCTATCAGGTCTCCCCTCAGCCGCCGCTACTCCAGAGAAAACAACCCAAGCCTTTCCGACCTCTCCCCATAGCACACACCCTCTAATCCAGGCAGCATCCTAGTAGACTTCTTTTGTACCGTCTCCAAAGCCTCCACATCCTTCCCATAATGGGGCAACCAGAATTGAATGCCATACTCCAGATGCTGTCTTACCAGAGTTAAAAAGACCAGAGTTTTATAAAAACCAGGGTAATATTGTAAGAGGATAAATCTTCCTTGGACTATGTCGTGACGTTTTACCAGATTTTAGATGCTATGTCAAGAAACACAATTCCAACAACCTTCATGTATTCCAATTTTTCACCACTGTACAATTTTTCTACTTGGCTGCGTGTAGTCTTCAATGTGTGACAAAGTAAAAGATAAGCAATGAGCACAACTAAATGTGGTGAAGATTGCACCTCATGTCAACTCAACTTCACAGGACAGAATAAACACTACAAACGACCTCGGTATGTGTTTTGTTTTGTGTCCTTTCCAAAGAATCAAGCGAAGAGAGTGGTCAAATGGTACAGTCATCAGTTTACTTTGCTGGTATCCAGGGGAAAAAGAAAAGCCTATATTTTCAGTAGCTATTAAGCGCTCGACAGATTTTCAGCTTCCAGAACAGTTCTACAAAATTCAAATTATTCCAAATGCTGTAATTATTTTTTAATTGATTTCATTGGGGCATTAAACTAATACATGTGTTTGGATCCATGCCAGTTTAAATTAGCCGCAGGGCATTACACAGTCAGCAAGTTGGGATAGTGATTTTTGCATTGGCTCTTTAATCTTTGCAGTTCCGTAATGCAAGGAACCTGAGGTCAGGTAAATGAAATATGCAAATTAGATTCAACACTCCATGCCAACAATGAACCAATTTCAATTTAAGCTCTCAGAGATAGGCTATGTGTCACACTCAAAAGATGCTGGATGAGTCACAACAAATAGATTCCATTCAGCTTCTGTCAGAATTCATCAAAAATTAAATAAAGACAATTTTGAAATCTCCACTTACCAATCTCCCTCCAGGGTTTCAGAGTTGAGTATAGATAATGATTTGTTTCGAAATCATTTAAAATGTGTGTTTGCTGCATTGTCTCCCTCCGTAATTAATAATTATAACTTGACTTGAAAGCTGATTTCCAATAAATCGGAAGTGTCGAAGAGTTTAAAGCAGAATATTGCGATGAGGATTTTCTTATTTATAAGGTCCTGCACATGCAAGATCATGCTAAGCTCCAAATGGCCAAAGAACCAGCTTCTTTGGGGATTTTGCATGGATTACCTGCAGTGTTTCAGCAGGAGTGGGTAGGAGTGAAAGAGTGGGGCAAATGACAAATGGACAACCAAGCAGCTTTGGAGCAGAGTGGAAAAAGGCCCACACCTCTTCGGATTTCACATCCACAGGGACTCCCACGTGCTGATTGGTGGCTGAGGATCCTCGTCTTCTGTGAAATGGTTCATGGCGTGGGTAAAATCAGAACACGAGGATCATTTCCGAGATAACTCCAGTACTGCAGAATTCTGCAAATTATTTCCCCACAGCTCAGGGACTGGAAGGGCTAAACCTGTTGCTAAATTTCAGAAGTTGTGGAACCCACTGCAAAGTTTTGGGTCAGACCATTAGTACCAAGGGCTGAATGCTCACGCCCTTGCTTTTTCATACTCTCTTCCCTCACTCACACATTGACCCCCTCCCTCTCTCACATATTGACTCCCTCCCACCCTCCTTCACTCACACATTGACTCCCTCCCTCCCTCTTCACTCACACATAGACTCTCTCTCTCTCACACATTGATTCCCTCCCTCACTCACAGTGAATCCCTCCCTCCCTCACTCACTGACTCACTCCTTCCCTCACTCACACATTGACTCCCTCCCTCCCTCACATATTGACTCCCTCCCTCCTTCCCTCCCTCACTCGCACATTGACTCCCTCCCTCTCTCATATATTGACTCCCACCCTCCCTCCTTCACTCACAGTCTCCCTCCCTCACTCACAGAGTCTCCCTCCCTCACACATTGACTCCCTCCCTCCCTCACACATTGGCTCCCTCCCTCCCTCTTCACTCACACATAGACTCTCTCTCTCACACATTGACTCCCTCCCTCCCTCTTCACTCACATAGACTCTCTCTCTCACACATTGATTCCCTGCCTCACTCACTCACTGACTCACTCCTTCCCTCACTCACACATTGACTCCCTCCCTCCCTCACACATTAACTCCCTCCCTTCCTCCTTTACTCACAGATTGACTCTCTCCCTCACTCACACATTGAATCCCTCCTTCCCTCACACATTGACTCCCTCCCTCACACGACTCCCTCTCTTCTTCCTTTACTCACACATTGACTCCCTTCCTCCCTCACACATTGACTCCCTCCCTCCCTCCTTCACTCACAGTCTCCCTCCCTCCCTCACACATTGACTCCCACCCTCCCTCCCTCACTCACACATTGATTCCCTCTCTCCCTCACTCACACATTGACTCCCTCCCTCCCTCACAAAGTGACTCATTCCCTTACTCAAACACTGACCCTCCCCTCCATGGACTCTGTCTACACTCCCCACTGTCTCGGGAAAGCAGCCAACATAATCAAGGACCCTTCCCAGCCCGATCATTCTCCCCCCTTCCAACTCCCCCCTACAAAAGCCTGAAAGCATGTACCACCATGCTCAAGGACAGCTTCTATCCCACTGTTTTCACACTCTTGAATGGACCGCTCATACACTAAAAGATGAACTCTTGAACCCTTGATCTCCCGCATCGTGGCCCTTGCACCTTGTTGTCTGCCTGCAGTGCACTTTCTCTGTAACTGTAACACTATATTCTGTATTCTGTTTCTTTCTTTTTGCACTATCTTGATGTACTTATGTATGGAATGATCTGTCTGGATGGCACACAAACAAACCCTTTTCACTGTATCTTGGTACATGTTACAATAATAAACTAATTACCAATTACCTGTCTCTCTCCTTCACCTGCTGACCCTTTCTCTCCCACTCCATCTCCCACATGCTGATTCTCTCCCTCCCTCCTTCACACACTCAGTGTCACTTTGTCCCTCACATTGACTCTCTTCTCCCTCACACACTCTCTACCTCCACAGACCTATCCTCTTGCTCTCCCTCACACACTGACTCACCCTCTGTCTCCTCCTTCACACACTGACTCTCTCTCCCTCACAATGTGACTCCCCCTCACATACATTGACTCCCTGTCCCTCACACACACTAATTCTCTCTCTCTCTCACACACACATATACATACACACACTGGCACTCTCTCTCTCTCTCTCGCCTCTCGCCTTCCCACACTGATTTTCTCTCTCACACACAATGGCAAGACAGGTATAGCCATTGTCCCACAGCAGCAGAGACCTAGGTTCCTAATCCTGACTTCCAGTGTTGTCTGGCTGGAGCTTGCACCCTTTTCTGTACCTATGTGGACTTCTCCGTGTGCTCCGGTTTCACCACATGCTAAAAAACATGTGGATTGGTAGCTTACTTGACCAATGTAAATTACCTCCAGTGTTTGGCTGAGTGGTAGAATCTGGGGGGAGATGTTGGGAATGTGGGGTGAATAAAAAATGGAAGTAAGGTTGGATGAGTGCAAAGGGGTGGTTGATGGTAGACATGGACTCGATGGGCTGAAGGGCCTGTTTCTGTGCTGTACGACTGTAGTGTGAAAGGTCATGGCTGTCATGTGACACCATTGAGCACACGGTCAAAAGCGACACCACTGGCAATCAAGGTCTGGCTCCACCCCCCGCCATTAGTACACACCCTTGACCATTGGCTTCTGTACACATCTTTGTACCCGGCCATGACCCACTGGATCTTTTGAACTACCTGGGCTGGCTCCACCCAGCTCTCCAGCACTATAAAGAATGCCGCATGTGCATGGTTCAGTCTCTTTTGATTGCTCCAGGAATCGAAACCACGCCGAAGGGACCATTAGTAAGAGTGTGCACTTACACAGGGGTTAGGAGCGTCCTGAGTAGATTCCCGGTAGCGTAGAGCCAATGCTTGCACTGAGTCAGGGGGTCAGGCATTGTATTGTTTCTTTCCCTGATCATCTGTAACCAGTTTGTTGTGTGTGTATGTGTGTGTGCATCTCACCCTCGTTGCAATTTCCCCCATGTCCGCAATCACCTGTATGTATGTGTACAAGTGTGCATTTGTTCCCGCCCATTCTGTCCCCGCGTTTGTCTTTGTGAATAAATCATTCTTAAACTCCAAAGACTGTGTCCAGAGTCCTTGCCCTTTGAGACCTCAAAGAACCTTTCTTACAACAATGACCCTCTCTAATGAAACACAGAGAGGCACAGTGGCAGCAGTTCAAGGTGGGAGTACCCAGAGAGATCAGTCCATGTGGGCTTGGCTCAGAGTCAGAGAGCAGGAGAAATGGCATGCCTGGTGTACAACCTATGGAGGATTTGGGAATTCAACACCCTGCTGGTGAATGGTATTCTTCCCAGCAATAACGCTTTGGGCCTCAACAGAAGGAGTGGGCATGTTCCAAACAACATTACTGAGTGAAGCATGTTAGATGAAGCCATAACATGTTGTCAAAAGATAATATCTCGGTAATTTAGAATCGTAACAGTTCAGAAAGGAACCTTTCAGCTCAGCAAGTCATTCTATCTTCTCCCCTCTCTCATCGGGCAGAAGATACAAAAGCCTGGGAGCACGAACCACCGGACTCAAGGACAGCTTCTATCCCGCTGTTATCAGACCTCTCATATGCTAAAAGACAAACTCTTGATCTCCCAGTCTACCTCGTCATGGCCCTTGCACCTTATTTGTCTACCTGCACTGCACTTTCTCTGTAACCGTCACACTATATTCTACATTCCGTTTTACTTTTTTACTACATCGTGTAATTATGTACAGCATGATCTGTCTGGATGGCACCGCAAAACAAAAGCTTTTCACTGTATCTCAATCCATGTGACAATAATAAACCAATACCGAAACCAAGTCTGTGCTGGCTCCTCCACTAAGCTACGGCATCAGTTCCCTGATTCCTCCGCTTCTTCCACAGTCTCTTAAGTGCTCTTGAAACCTCCGACTGACTAGTTTTCCAAAATACTTACAGGCAGTGAGTTCCCGATCATAAACACTTTCTACATTAAGTTGTTTTTTTCTTGTGTGTTCCAAAATTTAAATCAGTGCCCTAGAACCACCTGCTAATGGGAACAGAGTCTGCCTCATTCTGTTGCCATGAAAGGTTGGCCGACCTAAATAAACATTGAAATTGTACGGCTTTGAAATTCCTGGCCTTAGATTCTACCTGCTGAGGTAATTTGTAATTATGAAGCAAATGATTAAAAAACAATTCTGGGAAATAAGAAGGGTAATTTAGTTATCCCACACTGACAGAGGGCAGGCACAGGAAGCAGATGTTAGAGAATCAAGGCTCCAGTATTGTAGCATGTTCACTGCTATTCTCCTTACACTGGATAAGCACATTTGAAACAGTTTACAATGGAGTAAGTATTACGAAGAGCTGCATGTTATTGAAGCAATTAATTCAAGCATGGTCAATAAGTTAAATGTTTTGTAGAATTACAGATTTGGAGAAATTTAATTAGTTGAAGGAGAACACTGTGTCCAGCCCAGTTGAAATCAAAAGACTATTTAGACCAAATCCAAATAACAGCCTGGTCCATTTTGGGAAGCTCAGGCACGTCGTGTGTTCATCCAGTCCCCTTTCAAACTGTCCTCCACCAGCCTCTCACAAGACACAAGTTCACAAGAAACTAGGAGCAGGAGGAGGCCATCTGGTCCTTTAAGAATGCCCAGCCATTCAATATGATGCTGGCTGATCTGCCTAGGCGTCTTCTCTTCTTCATGGACCTCAATTCCCTGATCTTCCAAAAAATGATCTACCGCCCCTTGAAATACCTCCAGTGAGCTCGGCTCTCTGACCCTTTGTGGCAGACAGTTCCAGAGATCGCCATGCTGTGCACCTCAGTTTTGAATAACTATGTCCTCTCGTTCACAACTGGGCAAGTCATGAACATGGAAACAATTTAACATCTACTTAAGATCACTACCCCCCATTCTTCTAAACTGCAAAGAAGACAGGTCCAACACTTTACCTCATTCATGACAAGATGGCCCTCTAATCTCAGGACTGAGTTGGACTGCTTCCAATGCTAGTATATCCTTTCTTAACTTAGGGAGCCAAAAGTGTGCCCTTTCTAATTTTGCTTGTGTTCATCCAGCTTCAGCCTCTCATAACTTTGATGCATCTTGGACTGTACTCGCTGGAGTACAGAAGGATGAGAGGGGACCTCGTAGCGACATTTAAAATGTTGACAGGTAAGGATAGAGTAGATGTGGCTAGGCTGTTTCCCTTGGTGGGCGTGTCCAGGACCAGAGGGCACAATCTTAGAATTAGAGGGTACAGTTTCAAGACAGAGATGAGGAGAAGTTTCTTTACCCAGAGGGTGGTGAAATTGTGGAACTCCTTGCCACGCACAGCAGTGGAGGCCAGATCAGTGGGGGTATTCAAGGAGGAGATAGACAGATATCTAAATAGTCAGGGTATCAAGGGATATGGGGATAAGGCTGGCAAATGGGATTAGAATAGTTTTTTCTTCTCTCTCTCTTTTTCCCACCCCATTTCTTTTTCCCTTTTCCTTGGAGCAGACTCGATGGGCCGAATGGCCTGCTTCTGCTCCCTTATCTTGTGATCTTGTGATCTTGTTGTCTCCTTTGCCCTAAAGAAAACACCCCAATCCCAGTCAGTCTCTCCTCATAATTGTAATTTTCCAAATATCCCCATAAACCGCTTGTGCACCCTGTCTTGGTGCCTTCACATCCTTAAAAGCCTTGAATCCAACAGGACAGGATTTTAGGAGTGAGGTTCAACCAGCACATGTTACCATATCGCATGTTTAACATAAGCAACAGAGAAAAATGTCCTATTCCAGGAATCTACACAAATGCCTTAAGCCTTGGGATGCTACCTCCCAGCAAACAGACTTGCAAAGCTGGCAAAACTTACCAAAATGTTTGGCAGCAACATTCTCACACTGGTGACGCTGGTCTTCCAAGAACTCCAAGTCCAGCATTAAGTCATCTTCATCCAAGTCACACGATCCCAGTTTATTTAAGACATCCTGAATCCAAGGAAGGAAGGGGGAAAATACATCTGTTAAAATATAATTTGGCAAAAAATGTATTTATTGGCAACAAGGAGTGAACATAACCAACGGCCTCCCATGTAGATGCTATAGCCAAGAAAGTGCACCAGCGCCTCTATTTCCTCAGGAGGCTAAAGAAATTTGGCATGTCTCCGTTGACTTTCAATTTTTATAGATGAACCGCAAAAAAGCATCCTATCTGGATGCATCACGGCTTAGTATGGCAACTGTTCAGCCCGAGACCGCAAGAAAATGCAGAGGGATGTGATCACAGCTCAGCACATCACGGAAACCAGCCTCCCCTCCATGGACTCTGTCTACACTTCTCGCTGCCTTGGTAAAGCAGCTAACATATTCAAAGACCCACTCACCCTGGACATTCTCTCTTCTCCCCCCTCCCATTGGGCAGAAGATACAAAAGCCTGAAAGCATGTCCCATCAGGCCAAAGGACAGCTCTTATAAGACTATTGAACGGAGCCCGAGTACAGTAAGTGGACTCTTGACCTCACAGACTACCTCATTATGTTCCTTGCACCCTATTGTCTGTCTGTACTGCACTTTCTCTGTAATTATAACACTTTATTCTGCATTCTGGTATCGCTCTTCTCTTGTACTACCTTGATGTACTGATGTGATGAAGTGATCTGTATGGATAGAATGCAAGACAAGTTTTTCACTGTACCTCAGTACCTGTTACAATGATCGGGGGAATGTTGCCTGAAGTTGTTGGCCTGAACCCACATAAGAACATTGACGGTCAAATAAAAGAACGATTTGCACATAAAAAGTTCCTTTCAGGTCCCTTTCCAGCTCCTTACAGTCAACAAAGTTCTTCTGAAGCTTAATCGCTGTTTAGTTCTGGTTCTGAAGCAGGAAATATGATAGGCAATTTCAAAACAGCAAGATCCTAAAAAAACCACTGTGTTAATTAGACAATGGACAGCCTTCTTGTGATGATGGTTGAGGGATAAGTATTGGTCAGCATACTGGGGAAAGCTCCCTCGCACTTCTTCAGAGTAGTGCCATGTGATCTTATACATCTACCTGCAAAATCTGGCTGGACCTTGATTTAATATCTAAAAGGAGGCATCGTCAACACTGCAGCACTCCTCTAGGATGGTATGGTAACATTGTTTTAGATTTTCCTGTCCAGATCCCTTGGAGTGGGGCTTGAACCAGACAATATTAGCCACAAGGCCTCGGCTGCCCCCAGTGTATGATGGAAATTAATCCACCTGCCACTGAAAATTTAGAAATTCCTGACCCCACATTTTATAAAATAAGGTCTAGTTCCTTCAGGCTTTGAAAATTATTGGAGATTTGAATGAAAATGAAACATCTTCATTTTATCTTATCTTATAACTTCTGTTTAACTTTAGAATTTGTCTCATCTCCCTCTCTCCTCATTACCCTAGCTAGCAATCTGTTCCACATGTCCACCACTCTCCTGTACCCCCCTCCCTTTCTCTCTGTTTCTTCATCCCATCTTTTTTTCCTTCATTTCATTTCACTCTCTGCTGTGCACAAGGTGAATACTCTGGCATGCTCTGCAGCATCTCCTCCACAGACCTGGATCTCATTATAGTGGCAAATTTACAAAAGCACTTCCCATTATTAGTGTGGACATGGAAATATTTTACTGAAAGAGTTGAGTGTAGAAGTGTGGTGATATATTTTATGAAACAATAGATGTAAAACAAAAAATATTGCATTGAAATTGTACTCATGAAGTGGCAAAACACTGGTAGAGTTAATGAGTCAGATTCCCTCTCTGTTCTGCACTGCTCTGATCGACCTTAGCCTCTATATCCATCTTATATCCTCCCAACCAACCCGTGGGCTTCCCCCCACACCTCCAACTACAGCACCTTCAACAGTGGGAGGTCTCAGTTTGTATTACAAGTGAGAATGCACTAACATACCCTCTGACCATCCGAGGTTAAGTGTGGGTTTGAAAATCAAGGCATCCAACTCACGATCTACTGGGCAACAGTAATCTCTGCCCTCCTATTTGCACCAGTGACATTGATTACTTCAGCAAGTATCTCATAACACTGGAGATCCATGAAATCCTCCAAATCCACTGGCTTGTCCCAAGCCCACATTCCTGGCTTGAACAAAGCTCTGCTGGTTTCCCTTGGTGGGCCACGTCACAGGTGTGAGAAATCTGTTTGTACGAGAACTGGACAGTCTAGTCTGCCACTCTTGGTTTTCTTTTCCTTTTTTATAGTAGTCAGACTATACAGCATTACACAGATTTATACGACTGTACACAGTCTATATGACCATACACAGACCATAGGGACATTACTATGGCACATTACACAGACCCTACGACATTACACAGATTGTACATTACAGAGACAGTACGACAGTACAGAAACCATATGACAGTATAAAGACAATATGACAGTCCACAGACTGTATGTTACACAGATCATATGACAGTACAAAGACTGTACAACATTACACAGATTATACAACAATATACATACTGTTCGACAGTCCACAGACTATATGTTACAAAGATCATACGGCAGTACACAGACTGTACAACATTACACAGACCATACGACATTACCCAAATCGTATGACATTGCACAGACCATACGACAGTGCACAGACCATACGACAGTACGCAGACCGTACGACATTGCACACACCACACGACAGTACACAGACTGTACGACAGTACGCAGACCGTACTTCAGTACGCAGACTGCACAACAGTTCACAGACCATACCACAGTACGCAGACCGTACTACAGTACGCAGACTGCACAACAGTTCACAGACCGCACAACAGTTCACAGACCATACGACAGTACACAGACTATATGACAGTACACAGGCTGTATGACAGTACATCGACTATATTGCCTCCATGGAACCTGGCTGTCAAGCAGACATTCTACTCCAAGCTCTGTCAAAGCTCTGGACAGGGGGAATGATTCAAGGATGTTCTCAAAGCCTTCTTTAAAGAAATGTAATGTCCCCACTGTAGGAATTTGTGATCCTGGCTACTGAGGCAGAGAACCTCAGTGCTGGGAGCACATGGAAGCCCAGTGATAATGGTGGAAGGAGTGCATCAACTCCCATCCTACCCATCCCCCCTGCAGTCACACACCTCCCACCTCACCTGCGGCTGAGTCTACAGATCCCAGATGAGTCTCATCACTGAAAGTTGCCTCACAGGTGGATAGGGTAGTTAAGAAAGCTTATGGGATGTTGGTTTTTATAAGTCATGGGATCAAGTTTAAGAGCCGCGAGGTAATGATGCAGCTCTCCAAAGCTCTGGTTAGACCACACTTAGAGTACCATGTCCAGTTCTGATCGCCTCATTATAGGAAGGATGTGGAAGCATTGGAAAGGATGCAGAGGTGATTTACCAGGGTACTGCCTGGATTGGAGAGTATGCATTATGAGGAGACACTAAGGGAGCTAGGGCTTTACTCATTGGAGAGGAGGAGGATGAGAGGAGACTTGCTAGAGGTATATAAAATATTAAGAGGAATAGATAGAGTAGACAGCCAGTGTCTCTTTCCCAGGGCACCAATGCTCAATACAAGAGAGCATGGCTTTAAAGTAATGGGTGGGAAGTTCAAGGGAGATATCAGAGGAAGGTTTTTCACCCAGAGAGTGGTTGGTGCATGGAATGCACTGCCTGGGGTAGTGGTGGAGGCAGATACGTTGGTCAAGTTCAAGAGATTGTTAGATAAGCATATGGAGGAATTTAAAATAGGGGGATATGTGGGAGAAAGGGGTTAGATGGACAGGTGTGGTTTGAAGGTCGGCACAACATGGTGGGCCAAAGGGCCTGTATTGTGCTGTATTTTTCTATGGTTCTATGGTGACCCCAGAAATCCACACAACTAGAGTGGGAGCAAGTGGGGTATAGATCGGGTGAATGCACACAGTCATTTTCCCAGGGAGAGGGAACCAAAAATGAGAGGGCATAAGTTTGTGAGAGGGAAAGATTGAATAGGGACCTGAGAGGCAACTTCTTCATGCAGAGGGTAGTGAGGATATGGAACAAGCTGTCTGAGGAAGTAGTTGAGGCAGGTACAATAACAACATTTGGATAAGTATATCCACAGGGAAGGTTCAGAGGGATACAGGTTGAATGTGTGCAAATGGGGCTAGCTTAGGTGGGCATCTTGGTCGGCATGGATGAGTTGGGCTGAAGGGCCTGTTTCCATCCTGTATTACTCTAAGTCATCCTTGATTCCCAAGGGACTGCCTAAGAAGGCAGCGGCACATGGCTAGGACTAGTAAATATAACAGGAGCAAACTTCTGGATGGGAAGAAATATATCTAGGGGTTAAAAACTGGACTCATGTCACCTCCTCAAGCTTCGGAGAAAAGAAATGAGCAAAGTTCTAATTGGTTTCTCAGTTCACCTTCAATATAAAACTTCACATCATCTCTGTGTGTAATGGAAACATCTCTGGACCATCATGATTATCTCTTCCTGACAGGACTGGAAATCAGATTATGCAGGGGGAAACTTTCAACCAAGTTTAAATGGAATAAAAATAAAGTTAAAAAAAATTAACAGGCAGGGCATTTTTCAAGGAACGCTCCATGAATTCCTTTCTGTACAATTAACCCCGCAAGCTGTGTTATAAAATATGCATTTTCATATAACTGAAGGAAATTTCCTAATATGTCTTGCCACTGCAGCTTAAGGCTAAAATAAAACCTTGTTACATTAGCTTATGAATCTATCTTTCTAACACAATTACTGTAGAGTATGAGAATTTTAAATTACCTCTGCATCAGCGGAGTATGCGATGTAGTATTTCAATTATATGACAATGAAGGTACAATACCCCATTTACATTTAATTAATTTTTGCTCCTTTAAAATGTAATTGCTTACAGCCAACAGAACATAAAACTAAACGTGCTTTTTCCCTTATCCACACCCAGCATTCTTGCGAAAAAATGCATTATTTAATACCCTGCATTCCCAAATCACTCTCTGCAAAGGTTCAAGGGTACTTTGAGAAAAGTGCAAAGTCTATTCAACCTGCCTGAAGGATGTTCAAATTGAAATGTACTTGTCTAAATTAGTTCTCCAACCTGTTACAGTGCGCAGATCTCCAATATACTGATGATAGCAAATACCTGCTGATAATGGAGCCAAATTTGATGCTAGTGTTTATACCGTTTAGTTCTGATATTTCATCTCAGAGCTGATAATTTTAGGTAAATACTATATTATTTAACAAGTGAATTCACGCCTGCAAAAGCACTGTAAATCTGACTTGGGGGACAAATAGCAAGCATGAAGGTGCTTCACACAAAGCTCGATCTCGCCATCTAGTGACCAAACATAGTTGTAACTGCAGAGGACATTTGGAAAAACCTTTCACCATGGGGAGCCAGAGGTACTTCACAACTGAGCAAAGCAAAGGTGGTCCCATATACAAGCGGATTCCTCTGTACATGTACAAATGCAGTTGGGACATCGTGTTACAGCTGTGCAAGGTGTTGGTGAGACCGTACTTGAAGTGTTGTGTGCAGTTTTTGTTGCAGAGCTACAGGGAGGATGTCATTAAGTTGGAAAGGGTGCAGAGGAGACTCACAACGATGTTGCTGGGACTGGAGGGCTTGAGAGCCTGGATAGGCTGTGGGTCTTTTCTCTGGACCGTGGGACGCTAAGGGATGACCTTTTGGAGGTGTATAAAATCATGAGGGGCGCAGATAAAATGAATGGTCACAGCCTTTTTCCCAAGGTGGGGGAGTCTATAACGAGAGGGCATAGATTTAAGCTGAGGGAAAAGATTTAAAGGGGACCTGAGGGACAAGTTTTTCACACAAGAGGGTGGTGGGCACAGTATATTGAACAAGCTGCCAGAGGAAGTGGTAGAGGCAGGTACAATTACAGTGTTTAAGAGACATTTGGACAGGTACAAAGATAGGAAAAGTTTAGAGGGATATGGGCCAAATGCAGGCAAATGGGACTAGCTCAGGTAAGCACCTCAGTCAGCATGGGCGAGTTGGGCTGAAGGGCCTGTTTCCGAGCTGTATGACCCGACAAGTGCAGAGAAAACAGAGAGTGGATGTTAAATGGGTCTTTTTCTGGTTGACAAGATGTTGCAAGTGGTTTGCACGGGGATCAGTCATGGGGCCTCAACATTTTACTATTTATATAAATGACCTTGAACTAAGGCATCGAAGGCTGATGGCACAAAGAGAGATCGGAAGGTAATGTGAATAGGAGACAGGAGATTTCAAAGTGATATAGATGGACAAATGAAGCACAATGTGGGAAACTGTGAAATTGTCCATTTTGGCATGTGGAGATGTAAGGAGAGATTAATGAGAATCCATCCTGAGTACAGAGAAGCCCTGCATAACTTACTCCTTTCGAAAGACCAGTCCATTCTGCTTTTGCCCAAATGTTTAATGATGAACCAAAGCACATTTTCAGATTTGCAACTGCAACAAATATTTACATTCTGAACAAAACTGATCCTTAAATTACATGTGAAATAAAGATAACAGCATGCACAAAATATTAAACATGATTAAAATCCTGCATGATGATTAGGCACCGAAAAGAAGTAATGAGCTACTTCTTCACAGGTGGCAGCATCAGTGGGAGAATCTCAACTGATCGCTGAACAGTGCATTCTCCAGAGGAGATGCAGAATGGGGGTAGTTGAAAAAAGAGGCAGACTCATGTTGAAATGATTGGCAAAACTATTTCCTAAATATTTCCATACAGCAACATCTAGTGCTTACACAGCAGTCTTAAAAGAGCAAAACGTCCCAATGTGCTTCAAGGGAGCCATGTCTCAGAGTGTGTCACGTAGAGTTTGATGAGGAGGTGAAGACTGAGAGATATTGGCCCAACTTTTCTTTTCAATCTCATCATATTCGGGAGGAGCCCTGGGACTTTCAGAAGGTATCCTGGTTACTTTTCAAAAAAAGGCCCACTGCCAGCTCCTCTCTGCTCAGTCAAGAACAGCTGCCAAAGGAAATGGTGGAGGCAAGTACAATAGTATCACTTAAGAAACATTTGGATAGGTACATACATGGAGGGGTGGGGCTTGGAGGGATATGGGACAAATGCAGGACATTGGGACTAGCTAGGTGGGCACAGTGGTCAGCATCAACTCGTTGGGCAAAGGGCCTGTGTCCCCTGCTGGATTGCTCTATGACATTATGACTCTAAAGCAGTTTTTGTGAGCTGCATATAATAGAATGTGTACTAGGACACCAACGAGCTCAGACTGGGGGCTTAGATACCAGGCTGCATACAATAGAGGCCTGTGACTAGTGGTGTGCCTCAGGAATCTGTGCTGGGGCCATTGTTGTTTGTTGTCTATATCAATGATCTGGATGATAATGTGGTAAATTGGATCAGCAAGGTTGCTGATGATACTAAGGTTGGAGGTGTAGTGGACAGTGAGGAAGGCTTTCAAAGCTTGCAGAGGGATCTGAACCAACTGGAAGAATGGGCCAGAAAATGGCAGATGGAATTTAATGCAGACAAGTCTGAGGTGTTGCATTTTGGAAGGACAAATCAAGGTAGGACATACACAGTAAATGGTAGGGCACTGAGGAGTGCGGAGGAACAAAGGGATCTGGGAGTTCAGATACATAATTCCATGAAAGTGGCGTCACAGGTAGACAGGGTTGTAAAGAAGGCTTTTGGCATGCTGGCATTCATAAATCAAAGTACTGAGTATAGGAGTTGGGATGTTATGGTGAGGTTGTATAAGACATTGATGAGGCCAAATTTGGAGTATTGTGCGCAGTTCTGCTCACCTAACTATAGGAAGGATATTTGTAAGATTGAAAGAGTGCAGAGGAGATTTACTAGAATGTTGCCGGGTCTTCAGGAGTTGAGTTACAGGGAAAGATTGAACAGGTTAGGACTTTATTCCTTGGAGCACAGAAGAATGAAGGGAGATTTGACAGAGGTTTACAAAATTATGAGGGGTATAGACAAAGTTAATGCAAGTAGGCTCTTTCCACCTAGATTAGGAGAGATAAGTACGAGAGGACATGGCTTTAGGGTGAAAGGGGAAAGATTTAGGGGGAACTTCTTCACTCAAAGAGTGGTGGGAGTATGGAACGGGTTGCCATCTGATGTAGTAAATGCAGGCTCACTCTTGAGTTTTAAGAATAAATTGGATAGGTACATGGACGGGAGAGGTCTGGAGGGTTATGGACTGGGTGCAAGTAAATGGGACTAGCCGAATAACGTTTCGGCACAGACTAGAAGGGCCGACTGGCATGTTTTTCTGTGCTGTAGTGTTCTATGGTTCCAGAATGTGTGCACAGGAACCGGAAGAGCAACAAAGGGACAATGCATCCCTCTGCACACCACAAACAAGCTATTGATGTGGATAAGACTATTGAGTCAATGCAGTGCCTTATGACAACTGATGATGAAGTCAACATATATTGGCGGTAACTGAAGCAACAAGTAGCCACCTTACATGGGAAGAGGTATGTCTATAAAGGTGCTGTCGGACCTTTCTCAAGAGGAATGGGAAGCAACACCAGTGGAGGATTTGGTCATAGATGAGTCATAGAGGTGGGCTAAGTGCTAACAAAAAGTATAACACCTGCCGTTCCACCCTCATCAAGGCAGAAGGAAGAATTAGACTCATCCCCTCAATCCGACATCGGATGACTCGTCAGTAGTTCTGAGGTTCAATCAACTTATTAGGTTTTTGCTGTGAAATTGAAAAATAAATCAATAAAGGGCAGTATTGAATGAGAAGATTAACTGCTCCAATTGCTGCAACGAAAGGGTGATTGTGGGATACCCAGCAAAAATCTGACCCAGGGGCAACCAATGTCTTCGTTAGAGTGATGAGTTATGAAGGACTAAGAAGGAAGAGAGACGAGTGATTTAGAGAGGGATTTCCTGCTGGTCCAGGGAGCTGAAGGCATTGGATGGAAGGTATTGAAATCAGGTATTGAGGCACAATGTTGTTACCTTTGCCACACTCAGAGGCAAGAGACTTCATTGGGTAGAGACTGACAGCCAACAACCCCACTTTCAATAATGCACACATTAACGTTGCAAGGGGAAGACAGCATGGTCCATTCAACTTGTACCCGTGAAAGAAAATTCTGTTCTCCTACTTACCATCAGCATTACTTTTTAATCCAAAGTTCTCACATGAAAGGACATTCATGACCTTAAAGATCATTCGCCAGAATGGGAATTATCAAAATGCTGTAGCTGAGTGGTTAATTGGTCTTTGGCAGTCATTTCTTTGTTGAGCTAACGGATATTTTTTAGAATCACTTCAACTACCAGATTTGGCCATCAACTCCGATTAGAATAATTACTGTTTTCACAACTGCTGAACCATAGGCTTCTGAACCCGTTGATCCATTTACACGTAGTTCCTCTGGTCTAAATCTCTGTTTATGGGAAATAATGAATAGAGAATAGGAGCAAGTCATCAACCAGCCATAAACACTTGCTTCTACTCGATCGTAACTGAAGCTCTTCCATTGAATGCCCAGAAAGCAGCTCAGCTTGTACATACAGAACAAAAAGAACCCCATCCCCAAGTCTGCCAACACTGCAGCTGCCCTCCAACATAGTCAACAATCAGAAAGACCTCCTGAAAACTACCACACATGTAACCAAGCAATGAGCAGAGGATTGAAGTCTGATGGTCTCCAATTGCTCTGGCACCTGGAATGAGAAATCATGAACAAATGAAGGCCAATTTATAAAGCCCAATCCTGCACACAAAGTGCTTCGTATCTACACTACCTCTTCATACCTTGGGTTAGAGGACACCAATATTTCTCGTTCACTGCCCCTGAAGGAAATCTGAAATCAAATACCATTGCTTAAATATCTCAGGCCTGCTACTGTAAAGATACCAAACCAGCTCCAAAGCCTAATTGACCCTGAATTTGAGAGTTTTCCACCACTAATTCTGAGGGATAAGAAGATTTTATGTTTATTCAAGGGGTGTGGGCTTTGCAGTCAGAGCCAGCATTTAATTGTCCATCTCTTGTTGCCCTTGAGAAGGTGCTGGTGAACTTCATTCTTGATTCGCTGCAGGTCTTGAGGTGTGGGTATACCCACAACGCCGTTAGAGAGAGAGTTCTAGGATTTTGACCCAGCGACGGTGAAGGAACGGTAATATATTACCAAGTCAGGGCGGTGTGTGGCTTGGAGGGCAACTTCCAGGTGGTGGTGTTCTCCATGCTTTTGCTGCCCTTGTCCTTCTAGCAGGTAGAGGTCATGGGTTTTATATAAACTATAACTTCATTCAAGTTTTGAATCTATGGCAGGGATGACAAAAATTAACCAATAAAATGGGGGTTTAATAGCATTCTAATTCATTTGATTGATGATATTTACAAAATTAAACAAAAGCTGGCAGCTATTTTTGTTTTGTTATTTGAATTGGAATTGCTTTATTATTGTCATGTATCGAGACAGTGAAAAGTTTTTTGTTTGTATGCATCCATATGTAAGTGCATCAGGGTAGTAAAAAAGAAAAAACAGAATGCAAAATATAGGGCTGCAGTTACAGAGAAAGTACAGTGCAGGAAGACAAATAAAGTGCAAGGGCCACGACGAGGTAGATTGGGAGATCAAGAGTTCATCTTTTGGTATAAGAGTTCGATAACAGTGGGATAGGAGCTGTCCTTGAGCCTGGTGGCACATGCTCTCAAGATTTTGTATCTTCTGCCGAACAGGAGGGGGAGAAGAGAGAATGACCGGGGTGGGTGGTGTCCTTGATTATATTGGCTGCTTTCCTGAGATAGCAGGAGGCGTAGACAGAGTCCATGGAGGGGAGGTTAGGTTTGTGTGATGGACTGAGCAAGGCTTTCTTTCTAAAAATTAAATACTTCATTCATTTTCCAAGACTTAATAATCAGGAAGAAATGTGTCTTTGGTCCTAGCTTCGAATGAAGTCAATGGTGGTGAGTAGCCAAAAAGAACATAAGAAAATATGAGCAGGAATAGGCCACTCAGCCCCTCAATCCTGTCCCACCATTCAGTCTAATCATGGCTCATCTGCCCAAGGCTTCATCTCATCTGCTCCAATTCCTCTTCACTCTCAATTCCCCAGTCTTTCAAAAAACGTATCTACTTCCTCTTTAAATAATCCCAGTGATCCAGCCTCCACAACTCTATGGAGGAGAGAATTTCTGAGATGCACCACCCTCTGTGAAAAGTAGTTCCTAAATGCCCAGATCAAAGTCAAGGTTAAAACCTGCCAGTGATTTGTGGCTTGCATCGCATTATCACTTTGCTACCTCACCGGCCTCTTTGCAGTGTGTGGCTATGCTAAGAGGGTTTGGAGAAGGATGCAAGGGCCCTTGTCTCAGTTCATCCCCAGCAGTGGCATTATCAAAGGAGCTACGGGCCGTTCCTGGGGCACACACCGAAACAAGACATCAAGTGCTGCTGGAAGGTCATCAACTCGGTGAAAGACACCCTCTGATCTGCCTGAAACTTGTTGGTCTTCCAGCACTGCGAGATGTCCGTAGGGGAATGCTGCTGACTGGCACATTCCAGGCTGCAGGAGTACGTGCTGAGGGATGCACTGAAGCTCAGTGCAGCCGATGCAAAGGCTCTGTGGGGAAGGACCACAGTATCGGCTCCTTCCACTACTGCACATGGAGGGGCTGAGTTGGATGGGGAAGCCCCTTGAACAAGGAAAGGGTGCATCACCCCAGGGGGGGCCACATGAGTGGCAATAGTGCTATGGTTTTTAAAAAATAAGTTAACACTACCGAATGTAATGACCATGAATGTAAAAGTTTTATACTGTTTCTTCTTTGGTACATATGTTTTATTATGAATAAAGTTTATTTCTGAAATAAATAAATATTTGTGGGATCTTGCTGTGGGCAAATTATTGGCGCGCTTCCTACACTATAATTGTAACTGAAATTCGAGAAAGACTTCAAGGCTGTGAACTGCTTCAGGACATCCAAGCCTGTGCAATTTGTCACAAAGACTTCATAATAGCACAAATAAACGCAGATACTTCCAGCACAATTTGTTTATGCAGGAAATAAACCAAGGGAAGAATGCAAAATGGAATGTGAGAGACTGAATCAATGGAGCTGGCTCAGTATAAATCAGCCTTCAGAAATATCCACCATTTCTAACTTCAGGGACAATGAACAATGGAGTCAAATTTTTGATATTCTGTTAGTGATAATAACATACACTTCTGTGACCTTCTTTCCCACCCTCACAGGAAGACCACACATTAAGGAGTGATGGGCACCTCAGTGAGGATATATTACTTTTGTCTGACAAATGTCAATGCCCTGCAAAAAGTTATACAACAGCCTCATGATGTCTTAATAATGGTGACAGTCTGTCCATCATTGTTGCCAATGACAGACCATGATTTATCTTCATAATCCAGCATGTGCATTCTAAATTGCCTTAAGAATGACTTTTGCAAAAAATCTTTCACCGCACACAGAACAAAGGCTGTCAGACCAATCTCACAAATGATTTTCCCATGCCGTTCCATTTGGGGCCCAGTTTGCTGGGCTGAATATGTCTTGCTTCAGACAAGGTGAATCACTTACACTGTTTCCTGTTACAAGATTCATGCCTCCCATGTGTCAGCTACAATGTCAAGGTTTATTCAGGTCTTAAATCTTGAGGCTGTCCCTAAATCCTTTGAATTGACCATCAAGAGAGTGTTCAGCTTACTGCAGTAAATCTTCTCAGTACTTTCCAGCATTAGTCATTCAGACAGTGATCTCCACTGTCACTGTCACCACACCAGCAATATTGTATCTGGAATCATGGCGCATCCTTAACATAGAACATGAATCAGTACAGCACAGGAACAGGCCCTTTGTCCCATGATGTCTGTGCCAAGCATGATGCCAAATTAAACTAATCCCTTTTGTCTGCACTTGGTCTATATCCCTCCACTTCCTGCATATTCATGTGCCTTTCTAAAAGCATCTTGGACACCACTATTGTATCTGCTTCCATTACCAGTTCTGGCACCGCATTCCAGGGACCTACCATTCTCTGTGTAAAAAAACATACCCCACACACATCCTCTTTAAACATTCCCCCTCTGAACTTAAAGCTATGCCCTCTAGTATTTGACATTTCTACTCTTGGGGAAAAAAGGTATCTACCCTTTCTATGCCTCTCATAATTTTATAAACCTATCAGGTCTTCCCTCAGCCTCCGACACTCCAGAGAAAACAATCCAAGTTTGTCCCACCTCTGCTTGTAGATAATACCCTTTAATCCAGGCAGCATCCTAGTAAAGTCAGGGCACTGAGTATAGAAGTTGGGATGCTATAATGCAGTTGCTTAAGACATTGTTGAGGCCGCACTTGGAGTAGGTGTGTTCAGTTTTGGTCACCTTGCCATTAAGCTGGAAAGAGTGCAGGGGAGATTGATGAGGATGTTGTCAGGACTCAAGGGACTGAGTTATGGAGAGAGGTTGAGCAGGCTGGGACAATTCATTGGAATGTAGGAGAAGGAGCGGCGATGTTATAGAGGTGTATAAAATCATGAGGGGAATAGACAGTCTTTTTCCCAGTGTTGAGGAATCAAGAACTAGAGGGCATAGATTTAGAGTGAGAGGGAAGAGATTGAAATAGGAACCTGAGGGGCAACCTTTTCACCCAGAGGATGGTCCGTACATTGAACGAGCTGCCAAAGGAAGTGGTTGAGGCAGGTACACCAGCAACCTTTTAAAGACACACAATCAAGTACATGGATAGAAAAGGTTTAGAGGGATATGGCCAAATGTGGGGAAATGAGACCAGCTTAGATGGGAATCTTGGTCAGCATGGACAGTTGGGCCTGTTTCCATGCTGTATGACTCTATAACTCTAATCCACTACTGACTAAGAAGAAACAAATAAGCAAAATATTGTACCATGCCATACTCTCCACACAGAGAGGTGGCAAGACGTAATAAGTATACTTAGTCTTCATCGATGTGTCAAGAATCCCAGTGACTGGAAACTTTAATAGACTAGGGACCATTATCTCTAAATCTTGTCAATACTCCCAGACTTCCTGACTGAAATAGACTGAAACGAATTTTGAGAATTTCTACTTTTTCAAGACTCCTCACTTGAACATCACAGAAATGATGTTACCTCAATCACAAATCCCACGCAGGTTCAAATTTTAGGAATGTCTCCTTTTTGTGAGGAGATGTGTTTACTTTTGCATCAATTCACTAACGCTTTGGTATTAAAAGCAAAAAAATAAACTGCTGCAAGAACTCAGCGGGTTGAGCAGCATCTGTGGAGGCGAAGGGATGGTCTACGTTTCAGGTCGAGACCCTGCATTAGGACAGTTCGTTCTCACCAATACTTTTATATTATAACTAGTTTTCAGAACATGTCTGATGGAAGTCTTTATGTGAAAAGCACTGCAGAATAGAATGGCCACAACTTGTACTCATCAGACCAATCGAATCCCCTCTGCACTGATTTGCATTTGCTCGAAGTCCAACATATCTGAGACAAATTTACTAAAGAAGAGCCTGTGCTTTTCAAGTCCGGGAGGATGCATAATTACTCATTTGGCTATACATCAGGAGAATCACACACTCTTAAGTCATCCACAACAAGAGGGCTTGTGAATACAGGGGGAAAAAAGCAGAGATTATTGTCTGTATTTCAATGAGAGATGATTGAATGCATGAGCTGTGAATAAATAATCAGGAAGAAAGGTGCTTTGTTGGAAAGGTTTTGTGCCTTTTCACATTCTCTTTGCAGTAAAAGGGCTTTTCTCAGAAACTGTCTAGTTTTAGGCATGTGTGTGAGACCTGACTGAGCCAGACTTAAAGGAGACCTGTCCGACCAGATCTGAGCTTGCGGATAGAGTGATTGGAACCACTTACACTGGTTGGCTGTGAGGGAGATTTATAGAGAATCAACAGTGAGTGATTACTGTGCTACACATGCAATGCAAATAATTTACCGGGAGCATTACAAGAATCTAGATCAATGGGAATAAAAGCATTAGAGTAGGGATAAATAACTCACCTAATTTTCATTAATACTGTGTCATTCGTGAGTACCTGATATGGAATATTCAGGGCTGAGATTGATTATCACATCTAAAAAATTCAGCGCAGAAATTCGACCTCTATGTGGTTAAATGTGCTAGCATCATGTTTGTACTTTGAAAGCAATTGAACTGGATTTTATAAACAAAGTTCAAAATGCATACATTACCAGAGCATCCATTTAGCACATGGAATGGAGCATGAATTTCAAGTTCAGCATCAAAGCTCCATTAGTACTGCATTAGAAGAATCAATTCAGATTTTGTCTGTCAATATTTTAATAAATTCCACTGCTAAGAAATTTATTCCCCATCAGCAGTGCATTACGCTTCACTTCCAAAATTCTTTCCACAATACACGATGCATTTACTGTGAATGACTAGGGGATAAATTTTGATGCAAAGATATTTAATTCCTAAGAATTGGGAGCAGGTGTAGGCCACCTGGCACTTTGAGCCGAGTTCATTTTGGAAAATTGTACTTAATATAATTTTTCAAGAAACAGTAGCCTAGAAGTTGTGCTGGGAAAGGCATTCTTAACCAATGTGACACAGTGAGCCAATGCATATTTTGTACACAAGTTCCACTGTCCAAATTCTCCAAGATGCAGGGTTCAGGCATCAGGTGCAAAGGAATAGGTCTTGCATACATTGTGTACACAAAGGCCTTTCCTTTAGTAGGTCCTGGCTCCCAGCAGAGAGAACCATGGCGTGGGGAAGGATCATTCATTCAGTCAGGAGCGACTGGAATCTCAAGAGTTGGTTTGGGGCACTGGGGGACATGAGAAGGGTGAGACAGACCTGCTGGGAGAGGTAAGCACATAACATAACAAGCAACTACACATAAGTATTTGCAAGCATGGGACTTCACAACTTTGGACCTGGTGAGGCAGGTCTCCTTTAAGACACGTTGAAGCAGGCTTTGCAAAGCAGGTTTTCTAATAGCATGAGTGGAGCCTCCGTAAACAGGGGCATCATTCGCACAGAGAACCCTAAGGCAACATGGATCATGAAAAGCTTAGTGAGCATGCAATATTCCACTATGCAATAGAACTTGTGGGCTAATGTACTTGGATTCAGGATTATAGGGAAATACCTTGGAAGAGAATGAGTTCAAGCTTCTGTATTTTTCTGTAAAGTTATTCAGTCAGAGTATTTATTGTCCATCCCTAATTCCCTCCAAATTTAGTTAACTACGTCAGTGGGTCTGTATCACATGCAGGCCAGACAGGGTTGATACCCATCCCTGAAGATAATTAGTGAACCAGATGGGTTGTTAAATCAATTCTGCAGCTTCATGATCACCATTACTGAGACAAGCTATTTTTTTTTAAATTCCCAGATTTATTTAATTGCATGAATGTAAATTCCCCAGCTGTCATGGTGAGATTTGAACCTGTGTCTCCAGATCAATGGTCTAGAACTCTGATTGCTAGTCCAGTAATTAATCACAATGCTATCATGTCTTTCGTTCTGTGTACAAGTATTTGAATATTAACTTAATATTCACTCCTTGCACAATAAAAAAATGTGTGCCTTTATTAACAATGCCCAAGACAAATAAATCTACGACTACTTCACTTTGATTGAGCATACCGGCTTGGTATAGCAACTGCTCGGCCCAGGACCGCAAGAAACTACAGAAAGTTGTGGACACAGCCCAGCACATCATGGAAACCAGCCTCCCCTCCATGGACTCTTGCTGCCTTGGAGAAGCAGCCAGCATAATCAAAGGCCCCACCCACCCGGGTCATTCTCTATTCTCCCCTCTCCCATCAGGCAGAAGATACAGGAGCCTGAGGGCACATACCACCAGGCTCAAGGACAGCTTCTGTCCCATGCTGATAAGACTACTAAATGGTTCCCTTATACGATGAGATGGACTCTTGACCTCACAATCTACCTTGTTTGACCTTGCACATTATTGTCTACCTGCACCGCACTTTCCCTGTAGCTGTGACACTTTACTCTGTATTCTGTTATTGTTTTTACCCTGTACTACCTCAATGCACTGTGTAATGAATTGATCTGTACGAAAGGTATGCAAGACCAGTTTTTCACTGCACCTCGGTACAAGTGACAACAATAGACCAATACCAAAACCAAACCTTCACACCTATCCATTGCTCTTAACATTTGACATGAGTTCTGAATCACTCTGGTTTATTTTCTAACCACATTAGCACTTACCATCCATTTATCTAGTTAGTCATTCTCTCTACTCCCCTCTCCCATCAGGCAAAAGCCTGAAAGCAAGAACCACCAGACTCAAGGACAGCTTCTATCCCACTGTTATCAGACTCTTGAACAGACCTCTCATATGCTAAAAGATGAACTCTTGATCTCCCAATCTACCTCATCATGGTCACTTGCACTTTATTTGTCTACCTGCACTGCTCTTTCTCTGTAACTGCAACACCTTATTCTGCATTCTGTTTTCTTTTTACAACCTCGATGAACTTATGTACGGCACGATCTGTCTGGATGGCACACAAAACAAAACTTTTCACTGTATCTCAGTACACAGTACTATGGGCAGGGACAGTAGTGTAGCGGTTAGCGTAACGCCATTACAGCGCCAGTGACCCGGGTTCAATTCCGGCCACTGTCTGTAAGGAGTGTGTACGTTCTCCCTGTAACTGCGTGGGTTTCCTCTGGGTGCTCCGGTTTCCTCCCACATTCCAAAGACGTTCGGGTTAGGAAGTTGTGGGCATGCTATGTTGGCGCCGGAAGCATAGTGACACTTGTGAGCTGCCCCCAGAACACTGCGCAAAAAATGTACTTCACTGTGTGTTTCGATGTACATGTGACTAATAAACATATCTTATCTATCTTATCTTACATGTGACAATAATAAACCAGTAACAATATTTCTCATGCCACATTCTAGGAACACAATGGCCTCATGAGACTGATGCCTTTTGAACCCTTGTTTGTTTTATTGTCCAGAACACACAAGCAAATGGAGGACTTTATTACAGAAAATGCAACAATTCCTCTTGTGTAATACATTTAGTGTAGCAAAATAGCCCCGAAGTGTTTCAGAGGAGTGGTATCCAACAATATTTGACAACTGGCTACATAAGCTTGGACAGAATCTTGGCCAACATGGTAGGTTTTAAGGAGTGTGTTAAATGAAGAGGGCTAAAGAGGTGCAAGGATGGGGAGGGAATTAGCAGCCTAGGTTATCGGCAGTTGAAGTCACAGCTATCAGTGTTGGAGCAATGGAATTTGGGTTAAGTGGCAGGGCAGAGGCTTCAAACAATTGCAGGCTGGAGGAGATTACAGGGATTTGGAGGGGATTTTAAAAGAAACATGTGACTCCTAAAAAGAAAATATTACAGATACTGGGATTATGGTGAAAGGTTAATTGGGCACACTGTAAATTGTCCCAAATGTGTACGTGAGTGTAGTTGTGGTGATAGAATCTGGGAATGTTGACGGAGATGTGGGGAGAGACGGAGATGTAGGGTTAGCTTAAATGAGGGCTTGATGGTTGGCATGGACCCAGTGGGCCAGAGGGCCTGTTTCCATGCTGCCTGACTCTTTGACTCTATCAACTCTCCACAGATGCTGACACAAGACACCACAGACGCTGGAAATCTGGAGCTGCATGCAAAACGCTGGAGGAACTCAGCAGGTCAGGCAGCACCTATGGAGGGAAATGGACAGTCCATGCTTTGGGTTGAGACCCTTCATTTGGATTGTCCCAGTCCAGATGAAGGGTCTCAACCTGAAACATCGGCTGTCCATTTCTCTCCATAGATGCTGCCTGAACCACTATTTCTTTGTTTCATAACAGAATCTTGTAAGTGAGGATTAGGAGCAAATGTAAGTGAGTGACAATAGGGCTGATAGATGAAAAATAAGATTTAAGCAAAATGCTCCCCAATCTATGCAATTTCAATATGTGTTTTTTTCTCTTTAATTGTCTTGAGCTCAAATGAAGCAATAAGTCATAATGGACCAGTAAATGTGAATTGCCAATGATCTATGGGAGGTCTACTTATGCCGTTGATGTACCTGCGAGTGACATTTGTCCTTCCAGTGCCTTTATATTCAGCAGTGAGTAGACTAAATCAGAGGCCCACTGTGAGAAGACAGCTACACATTTGATGGTAGGGCAGCTGTGATCTCCAGATTACACAGGATAACATCAATAGGGAAGTAGGCCTTCATCAATATAAATATGTACACAAGAAAAAACAATTTGCTTCTGGTCAGAAGTAAATTAGTCAGGCAATATATTACATTAGCACATCATTAATATTATCCTTACTTCAGATTAATGTTTTTCACAAAGTGCTTATTTGATTAATAAGCAAGGTTCTTTGCTTTAGGCAACATTGCTTTGCTGTTGGTGTTGCATTTGTTCAAACCAATCATTCTTATGAACAGCCTGACAAGGAACAAAGCAACCACACTAAGGTAAGAGCTGCAAAATGCTAGTGCTGAACCCCATTCCCAATCCAATATCCTGAAACCCCAGAGTGTCCCTCAGATCTGCAAGCAGGCTCTTTAAGCTGTTCTCACAAAGGTTACAGAAGACACTAAGGTACAGAACATAGTTCTGTGGAGTACCTCAAGGATGTTCCAAAGTATTTTACAGCTAATTAAGAATTTCTGAAAGGTAGTTGCTATTGTGGTATTAGATATGCAGCATCCAAGAAGGCGACATCTATCATCAAAGATCCCCACCATCCGGGCCATGCCATCTTGTCGCAGAGGTACAGAAGCCTGAAATCCCACACCACCAGCTTCAAGAACAGCTACTTCCCTTGAACCAAGCGGCAAAACCCTCATCACTACAGTTTAGCAACACGATGACCAATTTGACCAATGAAAAACACGATGATGCTGGAGGAACTCAGCAGGTCAGGCAGCATCCGTGGAGAAAAGCAGATGGTCAACATTTCAGGTCAGGACCCTGCTTCAGAACTGAAGATGGGAAAAGGGGAAGCCCAATATATAAGAGGGAAAAACAGAGCAGTGATAGGTGGACAAAAGAGAGGAGGTGGGGTGGGCACAAGGTAACCAATTTAACCACTTTGCACTAAAATAGACTTTTTTTGTTCTAATTGTGTTTTCTTGTAAAAATTGTGCATAATTTATGTTCAATTTATGTTTTTTCTATGAATGCTGCTTGTATGATGCGATGCACCTTGGATGCTGCTGCAGGTAAGTTCTTCATTGCACCTGTACATACATGTACTCGTGCATATGACAATAAACTCAACTTTGACTTTGACAATATCTTCACAGCAAACTCTGGCATACACCAATATGATAACTCCCACGATAGTTTTTTTTGATGAAGCTAGTTGAGCAATAAGAATTGCTCTGGACAAAGGAAGAACATCGAATAATATTGCAGGGTCTGTTATATTTAACTGAGGCATTCAAAAGATGACACCTTCAGTAATGTTGCATTCCCTCTGTGTTGCAATGGAAAAGTAAACCCCCTCCCCCCACCATGCTTCTTTTCTTCTTCCCTTTCCTGGCCTTTTTTCCCTCTCTCTTCTTACCTTTTGCCCATCCCCTGGTGGATCTACTCTCCCCTCCTCCCCCGCACCTGCCTATCACTATCTCTTACCTGCATCAACCTATCACCACCCTGTGCCCACCCCACCTCCCCTCTTTTGTCCAGTTATCACTGCTCTGCTTTTCCCTCCTATATATTGGGTTTCCCCTTTTCCTATCTTCAGTCCTGAAGAAGGGTCCTGACCCAAAACGTTGACGACCTGCTTTTCTCCACAGATGCTGCCTGGCCTGCTGAGTTCCTCCAGCATCATCATGTTTTTCATCTAGATTCCAGTATCTGCAGTCCTTTGCTGCTCTAGTTTATGCATGTGCAGTCAAGCACAAATTACTGCTGAAACACTGTTGACAGCTATTGGAAGACTACTGTGATCCTTCATAAAGTTCAGAATGCATCAAAACAGTCATTCTGTTTTAGTCATAGAGTCATACAGCACAGAAGCAGGCCCTTCAGCCCAATTCCATGCTGTTCAAGGTGCCTTTGTGAGCAGGTCCCATTAGCATGCATTTGGCCCCTATCCCTCTCAAGAAACCTTTCCTATCCACAAACCTGTCCAAATGTCTTTTAACTGTTGTAATTGTACCTGTCCCTACCACTTCCTCTGGCAGCTCATTTCAAATGCCAACCACCCTCTGTGAGAAAAACCTGCCCCTCAGGTCCCCTTTAAATCTTGATGCAGGGTCTCAATCTGAAACATCGACAATTCATTTCACCCCACAGATGCTGCCATTATCAGCACCATTCTCTGCAAGATTGCATTGCTTATTAAGTGGACATTGTGTTTCATTTAAGATTCAAGAAAATACAATTTGATAGTCATTGTAACTAAGCACAAGCCAAATAATGTAACCAAGGGTATGGTGCCACCTTCTGATACAGATGCAATGTCAATAGATTAACACCCATAATTGAGCAGAAAATGTAATTACCTAATCTCAGGATGGTAATCATTTAATGACTCCATCAATAACAATCCTATGCAATATGCAAATTTTAAACATTAGCCTGAAAAGTGCAAATATTTTCTGCATCTTAACCTCAGTCAGCTGATCTCCATGATCACAATTGAAATGGATGACTATAAATATTTCTGTGAGCCACATGGCCATTGATTGGCATCTTCAGACCCTGAGATTAATCAAGTTTGCCTGCAATCCTCGTTGAAGATCAGGATACCCTAACTCTTCCTTCCCATGAAAGCTATCAGTTTTGATTTGGCTGTAGAAAGAGAAACAAAGGACTACAGATGCTGTAGATTGGCTGCAGATTGTAGGGAGTCCAGGCAGTATCAAACGGCACAATCAGATGAGCAGAACTCCCTTTCATCAGTGAACACATCCTGGTAACTAACTGAGAAAGGATTGGCACTCTGCAGTACAGAGATGCAGACACAGTCAAAACTTCCTTATTTATGGCCATTCAGTCCGTCTAGCTGCAAGAATCCAGGAACAGAATGCCACAGTCTCTCAGAGTGGTTACGTCAAATTCCCGATACACAAACTTTATCCAACCACTCGTGCATTCAGGACACAGAGCGTTATTGATAAGCTATCCCCGCAGATTTATTGATGTCCTTATTAGAGGTGTATTCTGTGTAAGTACATGGTTCTGCTAATTCCGGACAAAAATCCTTTTTGTTACCAGGATACCAGTAATAAAGCCACAGCACTGAAGCCAATCTGACCCCAGCAGTAGTCTTCTTATTGATCACAATAGAATCAAGCAATGTTCTTGGCTAAGGCCTTTTCTCCAGCTAACACTTAACTATTAATCAAATTGCAACTTCATTAAATCTATTGGATTCTGTTGTATTTGTTTGCAGTGTCACCTTTATATGTGTACACCATTAACACTTCTTCTTGGAATTGCTCACTAAGCAGCCAGAATTTCATTCCCAATTGGTGCCATGTTGTAGCTACAGCACAGTATGCAGGAGGTGCTGCTGGTGTCTCACAGCTCCAGGGAGCCGGGTTTGATCCTGACCTCTGGTGTTGTTTGTGTGGAGTTTGCATATTCTCCCTGTGACTATGTGGTGCTCCAATACTCTCCCATCTGCTGGCCGGTAGGTTAATTGGCCACTGTAAATTACTGCTAGCGTGGGTGGGCAGTAGGAGAATTGGGAACGAAATGGTGGGCATGTGAGAGAGTGTAGAAATAAGTGGAGGAATGGGATTGATGTGATTGCCCTGAGAGCTGACATAAACTCAATGGGCTGAATGGTCTCCTATTTCACAAGGAAATATGTGAAAGATGAAATATATGAGTACAGCCTCTTACATTGTTGCATTGCAACTTCAGGAAGTTCTACAGAAAACATACTCTGCAATCTCTTGCCCCATTCAGTGCACTCTTTTTCCCACAAGGTAACAACCTTAACAGAATTGACCCACTGACTGTGACAGAGTTAGGAGCTTTTTCGTCTCAATTGCACCTGGAGATTTGAGCAAAATGCCCAAACTTCTCAGCCTTTTTTACAAGAAGTCTTCAAAACTTTAATTTCTTTTTAAAAAAAAAGCTTGTGTCTGTATTGTTAACCATGAAATGACTGGCTATTGTGAAAATCCATGTGGCTCATTAATGTCCTTCACGGAAGGAAATCTAACATCCTAACTCAGTCAAGACTATACAGTATGTGACTCCAGACCCACCAATGTAGTTCTGATAGAGCCCTGATGCAGGGTTTTGACCCAAAACGTCAACAATTCCTTTCCTCCCACAGACGCTGCTCGACCTGCTGAGTTCCTCCAGCAGATTGTTTGTTGCTCCAGGTTCCAGAATCTGCAGTCTCTTGTGTTTGCACCAATGTGGCTGACTTTTACCTGCCTCATCAGTTCAGTCAGGGTCAAGTAATAACTCTTGATACTGCCAGAAGAGTCAACATCCCATGAAAAGATGAAGCAAGGGCTTCAGTTATACTCATTCAAGTTATGAAAGAGCTCTTCCCTGCTTTTAAAAAAACAAGTCCTCAGGTTTTTTCTGCTGCCAGATTATCAGCCTATTTTCCTGGATTCTAAGTTGTCTGAATGCCACAAAGCTAATGTTTAACATTAGTCTTGATCCATCACAACAGGTTCAAGGTCCGCTCTGAAACCTGAGCACAGGATCTAGCCTGACTGTCCAGTGCAGTATTGAGAGGGTTCTGCATGTTGGAAATACTGCCTTTCAGATAAAGTACTAAATCGAGATTCCTTCCGTTCTTGGAGATGGAATCTTTAAGAACCCAGAGGGGAACTGAAGAGGAGCAAGAAGTTATCCCTGGTTTTTGATACATTTCCCCCGTTCAATATTACCAAAACAAATTATTTGGACATTATCACATTGCAATCTATGACAGTGGGAGAAGAGGGCATAGGTTTAAGGTGAGAGGGGAAAGATTTGAAAGGCACCTGAGGGGCAACTTCTTCACGCAGAGGGTGGTGCATATGTGGAATGAGCTGCCAGAGGAAGTGTTTGCGGCTGATACGATAACAACATTTAAAGGACATTTGGATAAGTATATAGATAGGAAAGGTTTAGAGCGATATCGGCCAAACTCAGGCAAATGGGACTAGTTCAAGAAGGCACCTTGGTCGACACGGACGAGTTGGGCTGAAGGGCCTGTTTCCATGCTGTATGACTCAACGAACAGAAGTGGTTTGGGTTACCCCTGATCACCATTAAACTACACATAGTCATCTGTTTAAAGTGTCCCTCAAAAGAGGGCTGATTTAAATTCACATGCCCCTGTTCTGGGGGAGTTGCTGTATAAAAATTGGGTGCAATATTTCCTATATCATGCATTTCTGAAATACATCATAGGCCTTAAAGAATTTGGGAGCATCCTGAAAGTGACATGAAAGGAAGCAAATAAATGCAAGTCCTTCTTTTATTTAAAACTATAGGCTCCTGCTGTTGTGTCAGCGATAAAGGTGAAACAGTAACACACTAAGTCTGAAAGCACAATCCAGATCATACACTACTATCAAAGTTACTCTTGGAGAATCAGACGAATGCTCTCTCAGTGTGTTGAAGAAGAAAATGCAATGTGAAAGCATATTTAATGGACGATAATGAAAGCAATCTAGATTGCATGAATGATTTGGTTTCTGGTACTGAACATCTGCTTATTATTTGAACTTATGTCAAAAGCAATGATCTTCAAAAAAATGATGCTGATATTGAATGTCGTTATTCCTTCGCGTAATAATTCAGTAAAGTGATTTTAAATGTTTCTTCTGCATCATTTAATCTAATTTATGAAAGATAAATTTATCATCAATCTACACTAGAATGTGTTATTTTCCCTGAATTAAGTAGGGCATACTGTGTATTGGGTTACCGATATAAACAAGTAAACAGGCTTTATTGATTTGAGTACTCCTCTCAGAAATAAAAGCACTGTAATTTAATACATTCTTCAGTTACATTTACACGTGCCTTCACTGGAATAGCTAAGAAAGTGGCCAGGCAGTCAATTTAAATGGCATGGCTTAAATAGTTCACACTTCAAATGCTGGCCCAGATTCTGTTGGGCCCTGATGGCAGTTCTATTGAGGAACTGCTGGCATATTTCATCACAAGTCATAGAATCATAATACAGTATGGAAATAGGCCCTTCGGCCCAACTCGTCCATGCTGACCAAGGTGCCCATCTAAGTTCGTCCCATTTGTCCGCATTTGGCCCATGTGCCTCTAAACCCTTCCTATCCGTGTACTCACACTCAATGATTCAGAAGCAGCTTCTTCCCTTCCGCCATCAGATTTCTGAACGGTGTATGAACCCATGGACACTACCTTGTTATTCCTTGCCTTTTGTACTATTTATTTTTGTAATTTATAGTAATTTGATGTCTTTGCACTGTACTGCTGCCACAAAACAACAAATTTCACGTCATCTACATCAGTGATAATAAATCTGATTCTGATACTTATCCATATGTCTTTTAAGTGCTGTTATTGTAACTACTTCAACTACGTTCTCTGGCAGCTCTGTCTATATTCACACCACCCTCTATGTGAAAAAGTTGCCCCTCAGGTCCTTTTTACTTCTTTCCCCTCTCACGTTAAACCTATGCCCTCTAGTTTTTGGTTCCCTTTCAATTGGAAAAAGACTGTGTGCGTTCACCCCATCTATGCCCCTCATGATTTTATATACCTCTATAAGGTCACCCCTCAGTCTCCTACATTCCAAGGAATAAATTCCTCACCTGCCCAACCTCCCCCTCTAACTCAGGCCCTTGAGTTCGGGCGGCATTCTCGTTAATCTTCTTTGCACTCTTTCCAGTTTAATGACGTCTCTCCTCTAACAGGTTGACCAAAACTGTGCACAATAATCCAGGTGCGGCCTCACCAATGTGCCGTCAGGTTTCAGGACTTCTGTGTAAAGGTGAAAGTCCCAAACTTACTGACTGAGCCTCAGTGGCCAGTCCCCAACTACGTGAAATCGGCAACTGAGCACAGAGTCCAGCAGCGGGGAAAACACTTGCTGAGATTCTACAGCAATTATGGTGTGATCGAATCTCAGATCCTTCCCCAGGTTATTCCCAGCTCAGCATCTGCAATTCTATTCACCTGGATTGAAATTTTACAGCTGTAAGGAAGAAAGGCAAGTGTAATATGGAGACACAAGAGATTCTGCAGATGCTGGAATCTGGAGCAACACACACAACGGGTCAGGCAGCATCTATGGAGGGAAATAAACAGTGGACGTTTCGGGTTGAGACCCTTGATCAGGACTGGAAAGGAAGAGGGCAGGAGCCAGAAGAAGAAGGTCAGAGGAAGAGGAAAAGCACAGGCTGGCAGGTGACAGGGGAGTCCAGGTGAGAGGGGGAACATAGGTCGGTGGGGGAGGGAGGGATGAAAGGGAATGATGTGAGAAACTGAGAGGTGATACGTGGAAGAGGCAAAGAGCTGAAGGAGAAGTCTGGTAGGAGTAGACCATGGAATAAAGGGTGCGGAATAGGAGGGGGGTAGTGGGCAGGTCCTGAGGGCGGGCAAAGGGAAGGAGAGGGGGTGAGGGGGCCACAGGAATGAGGGAAAACAAAAAGGGGTAAGGGGTTACCAGAAACTAGAGAAATCGATGTTGATGCCGTCAGGTTGGAGACCACCAAGGTGGAATATTAGGTGTTGCTTCTCCAACCTGCATCTGGCCTCAATGTGGCAGTACAGCAGGCCACTAAGTTGTTGCTACATTATTTATTTTAACATTATTTAAATGTTTTGTGCATTTTAGTCATTTTTTTATTCTTAATAACTTATAACTATTCTAATTGTTTGTTTTGTTTTATCGGAAAATGAAAATCCTTAAGATGTTTGACAGATGATAAAGCGGCAACAGGGCTATGCCATCTGTCAAAAGGTTCTTAAGGGGTTCGTGAGTGGGGCTTGTTCTGGCTCAAACATAATGCTTGATTACATTTATTGGGGCTATTCTGCCATGCAGGGCTTCACACTTCACTTCCAGGACTGTTTCAGACAGCAACGTTGGCTTTCTGGATCCAGAGAAGGTGGTTTGAGGGAAAGGGAAATGAGGGCTCCACTTAGGAAAATTTAGGTTATGGCAAATGTATGCAAGTCCATGGGAATGTGCAAGAGATAAAGAAAGAGAGAGAGGGAAAGAGTGTGTCAGCGTGCTAAAGCAAAAGAAGTCACATGTATTTTAATTACAATGGGGACTTGTTACTGCCAAGAAGGAAGCACTTCTGCACTTCTCACCAATCCTTGCTGATAGTTAGTGCAAGTCACACGCAGAGAAAATCTGCCTGAATATTCACTGCTCTAACCAAAGGATCTCCTGAAAAACAAGAATTAATTGGTCCCCTACAGCCATGCAGCAAATATCATTTTTAATCCAACTATTTTCCCTATAGTGAGATAAATCACACCACGAGTTGACCAGCAGTCGATTGTTTGATGTAAGACATTGGTTCTTGCAGTGACTGGAGTGTGTAATATTCAGCAACCTCTTTCATTGTTTGAATACTGTCTGGTACATAATGTCTATTATTAATATTGTGGATCATTATCTCACAAACTATACTCTGAAATAGCTCCATAATGAATCAAATGCAGTGACAAGACCAAATTTATATTCCTCAATGGGAATTACTTCAGCCATAGTTCAGGTACAGAGACAGTAAACACATTGGTTTCAAAGGCAGGAGCGATACAATCTTCCACAAGACTCTGCTTTGCAATGACAGCAACCCAAGAACAAAAATAGTAAGTTAATGTTCCAACCAGTTGTAAGAGACTGATGAAATTCCTGTTCAGAGACAGTAACAAGTGGGGGAAACTATCTTTTTTTCCTGATAGAAAGGGAGTTAGGAAATGCAAGGCAAGCAATAAGATTGTGCCTACTTAAGCTCAGACTTCCTTTTCTTCCACAAGAACATAAGAAATAGGAGCAGGAGGAGGCCATCTGGCCCGTCGAGCCTGCTCCGCCATTCAATAAGATCATGGCTGATCTGGCCGTGGACTCAGATCCACCCACTTGCCTTTACCCATAACCCTTAATTCCCCAACTAGGCAAAAATCTATCCAACTGTGTCTTAAGTATATTGAATGAGGTAGCCTCCACTGCTTCCCTGGGCAGAGAATTCCACAAATTCACTACTCTCTGGGAAAAGTAGTTTCTCCTCATCTTCATCCTGAATGCAGAACAACTCCAACTCCACGCATCCTTTATCTTATGGATAAGTCTTTTAAGTGGCACCTTATCGAATGTCTTCTGGAAATCCAAGTATCCAACATCCAGCTGTTCCCCTCTATCCACTGAGCTCATTATATCCTCTTTTACTCCAGTAAGTTTGTCAAACAGGACCTGCCCTTCCTGAATCCATGCTGCGTCTGCCTGATGGAACCACTTCTATCCAGATGTCTTGCTAGTTCTTCCTTAATGATAGCTTTCCCATTTTCCCAACTGCAGACAAGCAAACTGGCCTATAGTTACATGTCTTTTGCCTGCATCCTTTTTTAAACAATGATGTGACATTCGCCGCCTTCCAATCAGCAGGGACCTGCATCCAGAGAATTTTGGTAAATTATCACAAATACCTCTACTATAACTTCGGCCATTTCTTTCAGTACCCTGGGATGCATCCCATCGGGACTAGGGGACTTTGTCTACCTTTAGACCCAATATTTTGCTCATCACGACCTCTTTAGTGACAGTGATTGTATCAAGGTCCTCACCCCTCACAAGGCATCCATAATATCTGTCTTTGTCACGTTGGACGTGTCCTCCACCATGAAGACCAACACAAAATAGTCGTTCAAGGCCTCAGCCATTTCCACGTTACCCAATATTAATTCCCCCTTCTCATCTTCCAAGGGACCTATGTTCACTTCAGCCACTCTTTTGCGTTTTATATAATTATAAAAACTTTTACTGTTTGTTTTTATATTTTGTGCTTGTGTACTTTCGTAATCTATCTTCCCTTTCCTTATTGCTTGCTTAGTGGTTCTTTGTTGCTTTTTGAAGTTTTCCCAATCTTCCAGCTTCCCACTACTTCTGGCAACTTTGTATCCATGAGCTTTTAGCTTGATGCCTTCTTTTATTTCCTTAGTTATCCAAGGCCGGCTCTCCCCACCCTTACTGTCCTTGCTTTTAACGAATATACTTTTGTTGAGCACCGTGAAAAATCTCTTTGAATTTCTCCACTGTTCCTCAACTGTCACACCATATAGCCTGTGTTTCCAGTCTACACAAGCCAACTCCTCCCTCATCCTGTTGTTGTCTCCCTTGTTTAAGCATAATACACTTGTTTTAGATCAAATTATTTCACCCTCCATTTGTTCTCAATCAGGCAAGGTGCAGTTAGCTGCACTCTCACTTCAGAGTCAGAAGCCTCATAAGAGTCAAACAGCACAGAAACAGGCCCTTCAGTCCAAGATGTCTGTCTAAGCTAGTCCCATTTGCCCACAGTTGGCCCATATCCCTCTGAACCTTTCTTATCCATGTACTTGTCCAAATGTCTTAAACGTTGTTCATGCATCTGCCTCAACCACTTCCTCTGGTCAGCTCACTCCAAATCTGACCATAAAATGTTTAAGCTGATATTCCAATATAGAATGAGCAGAGGGCCACACTTTCAGAAGTATCCTCCTTTGTATGAAACATTAAATTAGGACCCATTCTGCTTTCTCTGACAGTTCCCATGCCATCATTTCAAAGTACAGCAGGGAAATTATGCTCAGTATAGTGGTCTACCCAGAAACTGACCCAGGTTTAATAGCACAACCTGCCACAAAAGAATCGTGGGCTCTGCAAATGATACAAAACCAGTTTATCACTCCACTATCATGCAGCTGACTGCAGGAACTTGCTAGGCACAAATTGGTTGCCCCATTTCCACCATCATAGCAGTCACTACACTTCAAAAATATTCTTTGGCTGGAAAATGTTTTGGAATGTCTTGAGATTATGAAGCTGCCTACATGAATTTCTTGCTCTTCTGAAAACTATGGCAACAATTAATTTTCTAGACAAGCGCTTGAATCACCAAAGCACAGAAGGCTACGCACTTTGTGCTGGTAAATAGGATTAGTCTATGTGGCTTTTCAATGATTGGCATGGACAAGGTGTGTTGACTACATGAGTCTATTTCTCTATGTTTCTATCTCTGCAGAGGTTTAGATCCACAGGAGTCAGCTTCTAGGCAATATTTCATCCAGTGTGTTGACTGACTGCAGGAAAGCACAGTATCACACAGATGTCTGATGTTAACCTTGCCTGGTGTCTACTTTGTAGTAAGGTCACCGGTAGAACTAAGGATCCTGGCTGATTTGTTTCCTCCTCATTATGGTGAGACAATAATTGGGAATTGGTTTATTATTGTCACATGAACTGACATACAGTGAAAAGCTTTTGTTTGCGTGCCACCCAGACAGATCATTCCCCACATAAGTACATCAAGGTAGCAAAAAGGAAAACAATAACAGAATGCAGAATATAGTGTTAAAGTGCAGTGCAGGTGGACAAATAAGGTGTCAGGACCATGATGAGGTAGATTGAGAGATCAAGGATTCATCCCTATCATAAAGAGGTCTGTTGTACTTTGGTAGAATAATGGGTATGTTATTGGACTCGTAAACCAGAGGCTGAACTAATAATCTGGACATGAGTTCAAATCCCACAATGACAACTGTGAAATTTAAATTCAGTTAATATTGTACAACTTAATAATAAAGCAACTTAGTCATTGGTAGGAAAATGGTTGTAAAACTAAGAAAATTGTAAAAAAGAACATCAAGTTCATTAATATGGTTCAGTGAAGGTTATCTGCCATCCTTACCCTATCTGACTATATGTGACTCCAGATCCACTACAACCAGTCGACTTTTCAATGCCTGCTGCAATGGCTAAACTAGCCATTCAGTTAGCTCAGCATGGCTGAACTGCAGCAGTTCAAGAAAGTGAATCACCACCCCGACCATCTCAAGGAGAATCAGGCACGGGCAAGAAATGCTGGCTTTGTTAACCATGCCCAGGTCCCCCCAACAAATGAATATCAAAATACGTAAATGGACCATACTTCCAGATGTCCCAACTAACGATCTGGTGAAAAGTTGGAATCTCACCAAGGCCGCTAGGGACTTTAGATTCAAGAAATTACAATATCTGGACTGCATTGCAATAACAAATCTACAATCATAAAACTCCAGTCGGTTCACTGATGTCTGTCAGGAAATTAAATCTTTACCTGGTTTGGTCCTTATGTGACCCCAGATCCTGTAGCCAAATCTAGAGAATGAGTAGCTAACTGTAGGTGCATTGTGTGGTTGTACGGTAGAGATAGACCATGGCCTACATGCCCACAAATTGACCAAAACCATAACGTTGCCGTAAGAGAACAAAGAAGTCTGTAAATGTACAAGCCATGAGAGATAGAGGTGAGTATGTGCGGAGTTTAACAACATCTTTTCATCATGAACCCCTGTGTTTTTTGACTATCTTCAATTCTCTAATATTCACAATACAGTAATAAATAGAGTTCTAAATGTCTGGGTTCTCAACCCAATGCCTTTGGAAATTCCATTAGAAGAGCACTTCAGTTATCCAAAGAGCTGCTGTAATAGAAACCCTGCTGTGCCGAAGGACCATTCTGTTTACAAATAACATTTCATGTTAATGTGTGGTTAGCTTGTTTCAACAAAGGAACATAGCTATTGGGAAAGCTTGAAGTTTGTAAATCCTCACCAGAAATATAACCTTGTTAAAAATATGTGATTCCATAGAAACTTACTTACCACTTGAAACCTCACTGTAAATGTAACCCTGTTGAAATATTGAAATCGTGTTTGACCATGTAGATTGTAATTCAAAATTGTGGCTTTGTAAAATATTGAAACGTTATCAAAGAGCTGACACAGAAACCAGATGGGAGTGGGGGAAAGAGATGAAATTTGTTTGCTCGGGCTAGGGGAGGAGGGGGAGTGCGGTTTGCAAGACATAATGTTAAATCAAAGGAGAAGCAGGTGCTATGAAGATAAGAGAGACTATAGTTGCTGGAGTATGGAACAAAATCAGAATGCTGGAAGAACTCAGTAAGTCAAGCACAATCTATGGAGACAAAAGATGCAAGAAATCTGGAACAAAAAAAAGAATGCTGGAAGAACTCAGCAGGTCAAGCAGCATCTGTGGAGATAAAAGGTGAAAGTCAATGTTTCGGGTTGATACCCTGCATCAGGACAAAGAGGGAAGAGGAAAGATTGCCAGTATATTGCAGTATATAGCAGGGTAGTATAGAGGGTGGTGGGTGACAGGTAGAACTGGATGTGGAGGGGATGATGGGCAGATGAAACCAGCTGGGAAGGAGAGGAATGGGAGAGGTGAACTAAGATTAAGATATCGAAACACACAGAGAAATGCATCTCTTGCATAGAGTGTTCTGGGGGCAGCCCGCAAGTGTCGCCACGCTTCTGGCACCAACATAGCATGCCCACAACTTCCTAACCCGTGCGTCTTTGGAATGTGGGAGGAAACCGGAGCACCCGGAGGAAACCCACACAGACACACAAGGAGAACATACAAACTCCTTAGAGACAGCAGCTGGAATTGAACCCGGGTCGCTGGCGCTGTAATAGTGTTACGCTAACCGTTACACTACTATGCCATGGACAGATGAGTGTTTGTAGGAGGAGAACATTAGCTATGGGGGTGACCTGAAACTGGAAAACACAATGTTCATGCCACTGAGTAGTAAGCTGCCCAAGTGGAAGACGAGATGTTGTTCTTCCAATCTGTGTTTCGCCTTCCATGGCAATGAGAAGGCTGAGGACAGAAAGGACAGTATGGGAGTGGGAAGGAGACTTAAAATGACATGCATCTGGAAGCAGCTGCTAATGGCTACCAGGAACTTATTTTTGAAGTAAGACCTTGCAGTTGGAGGGGAACTGCAGACAGGAAAGGGTGAGCTGGACAATCACCAGAAATTGTACTTCATCAGACCATCAGCAGTTCGATCCTCTGAGGTGATTGACTGTAGGTCAGACTCAGCTTGTCTGGCCTATATGTGACTTCAGACACACTTCAACCAGTTGAATCTTAAATGCCCGCTTAAGTGGCTAAACTTGTCATTGAGTTACCTCAGCAAGTTTGGACTACAGCAGTTCAAGAAAGTGAACCACCACCCTCACCATCTCAAGGAGGATCAGGCCCAGGCAATAAATGCTGGCCTTGCTAACGATGCCCAGATCACCCACAAAATATGCATAAAAATAAAAGGAGAAAAAAGAAAAAGTGTTGCTTTTGCTTCACATCCAGCCAGTTCCATCATGGGCACAATCCTCCCCACCATCGAGGACATCTTCAAGACGCAGTGCCTCAAGAAGGCGGCAAGAAAACGGTCCATTCCTAAGGACCCTCACCATCCGGGACATGCCCTCTCGATCCTACCATTGGGGAGGAGGGACAGGAAACTGAAAACCCACACTCAATGATTTAAGAACAGCTTCTACCCCTCCACCATCAGATTTCTGAACGGTCCGTGAACCCATGAACACTACTTCGTTATTCCTTTTTTTTTGCACTATTTATTTATTTTGTAATTTACAGTAGTTTTTGCATCTTTGCACTGTACTGCTGCCGCAAAACAACAAATTTCATGACATACAAGTCAGTGATAATAAACCTGATTCTGATCATGGTTCCTGTAATCTCTTCACCTCAAGTAAAGGTACTTCATGACAGAATAAGGAATTCCAGTCTCGTCATTTATTAGCACCTTCGCCATGGTTTTTGTACAGCCAGCATTGGTTTGATGACCAACCCATAGTTAACATAGGTTGGCAGACACCAGTCCCACAAATCATCAGCGATACGGTTGACTCTTAAATACCCCCTTGCATGACAGAGCAAACTATTAGTTGAGGGTTATTAAGGGAAAAGCAAAAATGCTTCCCTTTTCTAGTGAGGATCATATCTGGTGAACAAATATTACAAAACCACACCAGGAACACTGCTCAGCTGTACTCAGCACTCTTTGCAGATACCCTTTACCTGAGCAAACTCCTCAGCAGCTTCTTGGCAAGTAGGATCCTAAAACCTTTCAAAGTACATGATAAAATGGACTCTTGATCTCACAATCTACCTCGGTATGACCTTGCACCTTATTGTCTACCTGCACTACACTTTCTCTGTAGCTGTTGCACATTATTCTGCATTCTGTTATCGTTTTACCTTGTTCTACCCCAATGCACTGTGTAATGAATTGATCTGTATGAACGGTATGCAAGACAAGCCTCTCATTGTACCTCAGTATATGTGACAATAATAAACTAATTATAATACCAATACCAAGCAAAAAGGTGTCTAAGAAAGGAATAGGTCCCCTCAAGGACGAGAGGGGTGATCTATGCTTGGAGCCAGATGATGTGAGTGAGATCCTGAATGAATATTTCTCATATATATTCATCAGGGAAAAGGACGTGGAGGCTGGAAAGTTAAAGAAGGGGTACACTGATATTCTGGAATGCATCTCCATCAGGAATGAGAAAGTGCTGGAAATAGTTGAGCATATTAGTGTGGATAAATCCCCTGGGATTAACTGGATCTATCACAGGATGTGAATGGGAGCAAGGGAGGAGATTGCGAGGGCAAAAAGATTGATTTTTGCATCTTTATTAGCCATGTGCAAGGTACCAGAAGATTGGAGGACAGCTAATGTGGTCCTCTTGTTCAAAAAGCCTAGAGATTACAAGCCAGTGAGCCTCACATCAATGGTAAGGGAATTGTCGGAGAAGAGTCTAAGGAACAGGATTTATGTTTATTTAGAAAGGCAGGAAATGATATGGAGGAATCAACATGGTTTTGTGCAGGGGAAACCATATCTTACAAATTTACTGAGTTTGTTTTTGAGCAGGTGACAAGGAAAATTAATAATGGCTGAGTGGTAAACATGGTTTACATGGATGTTAGTAAGGCTTTTGACAAGGTCCTGCACTGTACGCTGGCCCAGATGGTTAAGCACAAGTGATCCAAGGCGTGTTGGCAAACTTGATCCAACACTGGCTGATATTGGCAAAAGGAGGCAAGGGGTAGTGATGGAAGGGTGTTTTTTTGGCTGGAAGTCTGTAACAAGTGGCATAAAACAGGGATCAGTGCTGGGACCTTTGTTGTTTGCAATATATATCGATGATTTGGATGAGAATGTAGTTGGTATGATAGTAAGTTTGTAGATGACAAGTAAATTGGTACAGTTATTGATGGTGAAGAAAGTTGTCAAAAAATACAGTGGGATACAGATCAGCTGGGAAGTTGGGTGGAGCGGTGGCAGATGGAAATTTAATCCAGACAGATGTGAGGTAATGCACTTTGGGAAGTCAACTTCTGGTAGGACATGTCATGAAAATAGCAAGGACCTTAGGAGCGTTAATGTAGAGAGGGACTTTGTGGTGCGAGTCCATAGCTGCTGGAAAGTGACAACATGTAGATAGGGCAGTGAAGGCGGCATTTGTTTTGCTTGCCTTTATAAGCCGAGCATTAAGTATAAGAGTTGGGACGTCATGTTGCAGTTGTATAAAACATCGGTTTGATTGCACTTTAAGTACTGTGTGCAGTTCTGGTCACCACACGACAGGAAGGATGTGGTGGCAATACAAAGAGTTCAGAAAACATTCAGCAGGATGTTCCCTGGAATGGAGGGCTGTAGTTACAAGGAGAGATTGGACAGGCGGGGTTTATTCTCACTGAAACAAGAGGCTGAGGGGTGACGTTATAGGGGTTTATAAAATTATGAGGGGTATAGATAGGATGGATGGAGTCTTTTTCCCAGAGCAGCGAAGTCCAGAACTAAAGGGCACAGGTTTAAGGTGAGAGGGGTGAAATTTAAAGGAGATCTGAGGGGTAAGTTTTTCACACAGAGGGTGGTGAATATCTGGTACAAGCTGCCAGAGGAGGTGATGGAGGCAGATGCAATACAACACTTCAAAGGTGTTTGGACAGGTACTTAGGACAGGCGTCGAGGGATACCAGCCTAATTCGGGCAAATGGATTAGTGGAGATAGGTATCACAGGCAGTATGGACAAGGTGGGCTGAAAGAGCCCACTTCTGTGCTGTATGTTATCACAGATGACTTCAGTGGCATGCAGAGGGGCCCCGAATGTAGTGTAATGACCTCAGGTGCTTTAAACATATCTAAATTGGACAAAACTTGATACCTGAACCAAGGAGATGGAGGACTGTTAACAAATGACTCAGACCAAGTCATCAGTTTAAGAATGGCTGAAAAGGAGGCTGAGAGGTTATTTAAGGAAATTCCAGACCTCGGAATTGAAATAGTACAAGGTACAGACACTAATAATACATCAAAGGAAGAAATATTTTCCTTTTCAAATTTTTATCCAAGTGCTTGTTGAATTTACTGATGATTCGAATTCCAGCACCTTTGCAGACAACATACTTCAGCTCAAGATCATTAACATTTCAAGAGGTGTCCCTGGAAAATTACCCCCGTCATTACCACTGAATGTGCTCTGCAGTCGCAACTCGGTCTTCTGCACGGTCCCCACAATTCCTTCAATGGAATGAATTTCAGAGTCAGAGTAGAATGTGGTGCCACTTCTATAATAGTGCATTTAGCACTGGCTTTCATTTGGATAAATATCACTTACTATTTGCATCCATACTATTTGCATCCTCAACCTCTCCCTGTGGTAGCGAGTTCCACACTCTGTGTAAAGAACTTTCTTCTGAATTCCCTATTTGATTGTTTTGATGATGATTTTACATCAATGGCCTTTAGTTATGCCTGTCTCTCTGCATTCACTCCAATGAACTTCTGGCCAATGTTTTCTTGCAAGCTTCAGGAACAGGCTTTACCCTATGATTCCTGCCTGGACTAAGAGGACAACTGTCCTGGAAAATAGGATTCCTTCAAAAGCAAGAGTCACTGGGAATCAGACACACAGTAACACTCGACTAAATGCAGTCCAGCCATACAATAATGGTCAAACATAAAACCAAGGTCTTGTGAATGCAGCCCAGAACACACATCAGTCTCCATTGAGGGGTCATCAGTGGGCAGGGTGAGCAGCTTCAAGTTCCTGGGCATCAACATCTCAAAAGATCTATCTTGGCCCCAACATAGTGATGCAATCACAAAGAAAGCACGCCAGCAGCTCTGCTTCATTAGGAGTTTGAGGAGATTTTGTATGTCACCAAAGACTCTTTCTACAAATTCTGCAAATTTCTACAGATGTACGGTGGAGAGCATTCTGACTGGTTGCATCACCAGCTGGTATGGAGGCTCCAATGCACAGGATCGAAAGAGGCTACAGAGGGTTATAGGCAGAACATTTTAGGAACAGCTTCTTCCCCTCCACCATCAGATTTCTGAACAGTCCATGAACCCATGAACACTACCTCATTATTCCTCTTTTGCACTATTTATTTTTGTAACTTACAGTAATCTTTATGTCTTGCGCTGTACTGCTGCTGCAAAACAACAAATTTCACGACATATGTCAGTGATAATAAACCTGATTCTGATTTTCTCTGTAACTGTAACACTATATTCTACATTCTGTTTTCCTTTTCACTACCTCGATGCACTTACGTATAGCATGATCTGCCTGGATAGCACGCAAACAAAAGCTTTTCACGTGTGACGATAATAAACCAATACCAATACCACCTGTTGCTGCCTTTTGTTCTCTCCATAGATTTTGGCTGGTGGGGTTTTACTGAAAGTATGTGCAGACTGACACACAGTAATGGAGGTGAGAGAAGGCAGGAGGAAGTTTGGCAGAGGGGGAGGAGACTCTATCGCATGGAGCCATGCTTCAGTGAAGCCCAGGTTGAGAATGCAATTCACAGCAAGCAGGAACTTAAACACAAAAGAGGAAAGGAACAAATTCAGTCTTATCTGTGGACACAAAGCCTGGCTGGCGGGAGCAAGAATTCCAGCTGGAAACATAACTTAAGGAGCACAAATTGGAACAACCTCTTTGTCACTTTTCCAGTTCGTCTCATTTTAATTGAGCCAGTCGCAGCGGTTTGTGACTGAGGTGTTCAGGCTGCAATTAGCAGTAGGTATCCTCTGACCCACTCCTGTGTATCCATGTGAAAAAATACACAGCTTCTCTCAAACAGATTAAACTATTGGAGGGAAGAGAGGAAGTTCACCAACAGGTACCATTAATTGGATTAATTACTTTTTTTAATAATATTTCACGACACTAAATAAATAAATAGAAAATGCCAGAAACATTCAGCAGGTTCAGCCTGACCTGTTATTTATTTCCAGCATCTTCATTTTTTTTATTTTTAAAAAATAAATCTTCCCTTCAAAGAATCATAAAACTCTTTTGGCACAAAAGGAAGCCACTTGGTCCATTGAGTTTATGTTGGCTTCTGTCCAACCCACTGCCCTGTAAATTATTCTTCATCGAGCCCATCCAATTCCCCTTTAAAGCCCCCAATTTATTCAACTTCCACCACCCACACAGGGAGTGAATTCCAGACCTCCATTAGAAAGTTTTCTGCGCATCTTCTTTGTAACCTTTGCCCAAAATTTTAAACACGTGCACAGTAATTGAACCGTCCACCAATGGAAACAGATTCCTTCTATTTACCCAGCTGAACCAGTCCTTTAATTTTACACTATACAAAAACATATATACATACATATGTATGGTTGTGTCTGAATCAAACATACATGCTTATGGATATACACATGCATGTAAATATGTGTTATATGAATATATATGTAAGCCTTAGATGAGATGTACATATACATATATGAAACAGATATGAATTTGTATGACATGGATACCTATTTATGGAATTGTAATGGATATGTGATACGAACTTACCACAGAAAGGGGCCATTTGACCCATCGTGACGGCATTGGTTCTTTGATGTGCCAATCCAATTTGTCCCAATGGTCATAAAATGCATCCTTCCCAAGTACTGTCCCAATGCAGGACTTCAACCTGAAACACCAACAATTCCTTCCCTCCCACAGATGCTGCTCGACCCACTGAGTTCCTCCAGCAGATTGAGTTTGTTGCTCCAGATTCCAGCATCTGCAGTCTCTTGTTTCTCTCTTTCCAAGCATCTATCCAATTCTCTTTTTAAGATTTCTACTGAATCACGTCCCATCAGAAAATTCCACTTCCCACCATAACTAGACAATCTTTCGCCAGTGATCTGCATTCTCAGGTTACAAGGTCTCCCACCAGTGAAAGTGGTTCCTCCAGCCTTCCTTTACTTATTTGAGCAATTCTATACTTTAATTTATTCTGTTGTTGGAGGGAATGTTAATGCTTCCAAGTAACGGACTGAGTTGCTCTGCCATGAGATTCCGGCTCCTGCTCCACACTTTGCAGGGGAGCATTCACTCCCACTGAGCTGAATAAAGATTAAAACCTTCAAAAAGAACCAAAATCCTTCCAAACAAATCAATACCCAAACCAGGACAAATTAACTCTCTGTGAAAAGCAAGAAAAAGGAAATCCATTTCACAGCTTTTATCGGTAACTCAACTAATCCAAGTTTCTGGGAGGATATTCCCTTCCTGGGTTACCCAAAGAGGATAACTTCAGTGTAAAGGGTCACCCATTCAAGGGGAGAAAGTTGATCTGTCTAAGGGTCAAGAATTTTTTGGAATGCTTTACCCAAAGAGCACAGGAGGTGCAGTCACCAGGGAGACAGATTTTTGGACTAGTGGGGAGTCAAAGGTTATAGAGTTACAGAGTCCATGTTACAGACATGGCCCACCATGTCCCTGCCAACCTTTGTGTACGTCTACACAAATCGCATTTTCCCACATTCCTTCTCTGTCTCGCCTATTTCAGTGTCTGTCTAAATGCCTCTAAATGCATCTTAAGACTCCACCGCAGTTCTAGATGTCAACAACTCTGTGTCAAAAAAACTTAACCCTCAGATCCCCTTTAAAACTCCTTCCTCCCACCTTAAAACCTATGCCCTCTTGTTTTTGATATCTTACCATGGGGAAAACAAGATGCTGACTACCTACCTTATCTTTGCCTCTCATAATCTTACCGATGCGGAACTGGTAGGAGAGTTGAACCGAGGCCAAGGTCACGTCAGCCATTATGATACTGAGTGGCAGAGCAGGTTTGAGGGGCCTTAAGGCCTTCTCATGCTCTTATGATGTTCCTACGTTATGTTTTAATGGAAGTTGTTATTGTACTTTGGCAGTGGTTCCCTTATCAACCAATACAAAAAACATTCAAAGGAGAAAAAGAGAGTCCAGAAACTGATATTTTTCAGTCATGGCAGCTGATTTTAAATGTTCTCTAGGCTCATATAAAAAATAATTTTATAATAGTGCTCAAAGATTGCTTAGTTCCACAGTGGGAATACTTCTTTCAACTAATGTCTCATAGACCTCCAGTGCAGGAGGGAGTCACACAAAGACACGATTAATATTGTATTAATTACCTGCATAATGATATAACACAGTATAATCCTTTTATACTGTGAATTAAAACCTCCCATCTGCTCAGTATTGTGAGTGACATTTATAATCACGTGCTAAAATGCCAATGGAAAATATTTTTAAAAAATCCTACTCCCACAGGTGCAAGAATGATGCAATAATACAAACTCATTCATTAGTCAAAGCCCTCCATTTACTATTACAATGCTATAAACAGAACATGGCAGAATTAAGGTCTAGCCAGAATAGAAACCTCTGGCTAGAACCAACCATATAATTTATGAGCTTCAAGCTAACTACCTCTTCCTTGCAAACCATCCATGATGTGCATTCATTGAATGCTACAGTTGTACCCATTTATTTCCAACTTAATTAGCACAGCCATTTGTAAAATCTTACATCCCCCTTCCTGATATTTCCAATTGTGGAGAGTTTATTCTGTTGCAATTTCATTTCACGTGTCTCCTGCTGTGCATACGTGGAGCTTCGATCAGCCTCTTCTTTGAGCCATAAAGTGTTTATCCAATCTAATCGGACTAATGGTCAATGTGCCTAAGACTCAGCCTGACCTAAATCCTGCCCATGGGTTACTGCTGTGCAAAATTCAGGCAAATAAAGGTTGCTTTGCATTCAATTTTGAAGCTTCCTAATTGATGGGAATTCCTATTTTATCCCAGTTTCTGAGTGTTGTTGGTCGTATGATAGAGCGAGTTCCTACTACCTCAGAATCTCCCAAAGGACACCAAGTCAGTGACAAAATGTTTAGCTTGGAAGCACACCAGCCAATTTCTACAAACACCAAATCAGAGACATGACTAGTTAGGGATAAATAAATAGTTCATTAAGTTTGAGCTTAAGAGAGACAAATAATAGAACATGGAACAATACAACACAGGAACAGGCCCTCCAACCCACAATGTTGTGATAATGTCACATAATCCCTTCTGCCTGCACGTGGTCCATATCCCTCCATTCTCTGCATATTCATGTGCCTATCTAAGAGCCTCTTAAATGCCTCTATTGTATCTGCCTCCACCATCACTCCTGGCAGCGCATTCCAGGCACCCACCTCTCTGTATAAAGAAAACATGTCCTGCACATCTCCTTTGAACTTTCCCCCTCTCACCTTAAAGGTATGGCCTCTCGCATTAGACATTTCTACCCTGGGAAAAAGATACTGGCTCTCTACTCTATATGTCTCTCATCTTTTTAAAAACTTCTATCAGGTCTCCCCTCAGGCTCTGCCACTCCAGAGTAAACAACGTGAGTTTGTCCAACCTCTCCTTATAGCACATGCCCTATAATCCAGGCAGCATCCTGGTAAACCTCTTCTGCACCCTCTCAAAAGCCTCCACATCCTTCCTATAATGGGGTGAACCAAATTGATTGCAATACCCCAGATGCTGTCTAACCAGATGAAGCGACAACATTACTTCATGACTCTTGAACTCAGTGCCTCAACTAATAAAGGCAAGCATGTTATACTAGGGTGGTAAAACGCTATCAACTTGTGCAGCCACTTTCAGGGAGTTATGGACCTGGACCCCAAGATCCCTGAATATTCTGATCTTTTAGTAATAGTGACATGCGAACTCACGTGTCCATTCAGAATAGCCCTCAGATTAGTACTGTGTTCACGGGGCAACACTGTGACAAAGCAGCACTCCCTCAGTAGCACAGGGATCTGCCCAGATTATGCAGTGGGGATTTCATCAATAGCTAGCTGGTATAGAAACTTTATAAAATTCTGGTTAGGCAGCATCTAGAGTATTGCATGCAATTGTGGTCGCCTCATTGTAGGAAGGATGTGGAGGCTTTGGAGAAGGTGCAGAAGAGGCTTACCAGGATGCTGCCTGGATTAGAGAGTGTGTGCTATAAGGAGAGGTTGGACAAAGTTGGGTTGTTTTCTCTGGAGTGGCAGAAGCTGAGGGGAGACCTGATAGAGGTTTATAAGATTATGAGAGACATAGATAGACAGTCAGAATCTTGATCCCAGGGTCAAAATGTCCAACACTGGAGGCCATGCATTTAAGGTGAGAGGGGGTAAATTCAAAGGAGATGTGCAGGGCAAGTTTGTTTACACAGAGAGTGGTGGGTGCTTGGAATGCGCTGCCAGAGATTGTGGGGGAGGCAGATACAATAGAGGTGTTTAGAAGGCTCTCAGATAGGTGCATGAATGTGCAGAGAATGGAGAGATATGGACATTGTGTCAGCAGAAGGGATTAGTTTAGTTGGGTGTTTAATGAGTTTGGCTCAGACATCATGGGCCAAAAGGCCTGTTCCTGCGCTGTATTGTTCTGTGAGACAAAAAAGCAACCATTAAAGAGCAGGAGTAGTGTTTACCTTGGGGCAGACCGGACACCACACTTTGGGATCTTTTATGGCAGCCTGAGAGCATATTCACAGCCCCAGCAAACCAGGTTCAATCCTGACCTCGGATGCTGTCTGTGGGGAGTTTGCATGTTCTCCCTGTGACCGCATGGGTTTCCTCCAGTTTCCTCCCACAGCCCAAAGATGTGCAGTTTGGTAGTTTAATTGGCCACTGCACATCACCTTTAGAACAGGTAGGTGGTAGAAGATTCAGCAGGGAGTTGATGGGAATGTGGAAAGAATAGGTAACAGGGAAAATTACTGGGGGATTGGGATTGATCTGTGAGCTAGCAGAAACTTGATGGTACGAATGGCCTACTTCTTTGTTATAAGGAAACACCAAAATAAATGGAGAATTAAGGTTCAACTGGATTAGATTACCTGGAGGCCAGACCATGTAAACACAGCAGGTTCTGCCCCTGCAGGGTAAAATAAGATATCTTTATTAGTCACATGTACATCGAAACACACAGTGTTTTGCGTGGAGTGTTCTGGGGGCAGCCTGCAAGTGTTGCCATGCTTCTGGCTCCAACATAGCATGCCCACAGCTTCCTAACCCGTACGTCTTTGGAATGTGGGAGGAAACCGGAGCACCTGGAGGAAACCCACGCAGACACAGGGAGAACGAACAAACTCCTTACAGACAGTGGCCAGAATTCTGGAATTGACCCCGGGTCGCTGGCGCTGTAATAGTATTACGCTAACCACTACACTACCGTGCCTGCCCTTACTGTATTACTGAAGTCAGGTTTTCAGTGGGACAGTTTAAATACTACTTATTCTCGATACCCTGTTATTTTATTCTGGCTTTGTTCAATTTTTTGAAAAACAACCAATCATAGTTCTTAAACTGCAACTGCAGGGACTGATAATCTCTGGGTTATTTGTCCAGGATCACCCATCCAGTAAGAGACACAGTGCCTGCTTTGTGAAGGCAGTGCGGTCCAACTTAGTGTGAGCAGCTTGACAGGAGATGAATTTTAAGATTTCAAATGCAATTAAAATGTGAAAAAAATCAGCGGGGTATGGGATACCAGTCATATCCTTGAGTAATTTGCAACAAAGTCTTGGTGGGGCTGTCTGCTGGGCAACATAGTAGGTAGACAAGGGGTTCAGGAAAATTACACAACACTTGTCCGAGGAGGTTTTGAAGAAATCCAATTAGATCAACTCATGTCGGCTTCATACTACAACCTGCCTTCATCAGAATCCTGATCATTCAGTTCAGGTAGCGAGAGAGAGAAAGAGAGAGAGAGAGAGAGAGAGAGAGAGAGAGAGCGAGAGAGCGAGAGAGACAGAGAGAGACAGAGATAGAGAAAGGGAGATAGACAGATAGAGACAGAGATACAGAGAGAGAGAGAGAGAAACAGACAGAAAGAGATAGAGACAGAGAGAGGGAGACAGACAGAGAGAGAGAAAGAGAGAGACAAAGACAGAGACACTCACACAAATAGACACACACACACACTCACAAACATACACAAACCAGACATAGGCACATGTAACATATATGCACAAACGCACAAGCATAGATATGGAAACATACACACAAACACATACACAACACAAGAGCATGCAAAATCCTCATATGCACACAGACACATGCACACACATTCTTATTCGCAAACATATGCACACACAAACACACAGGACACACACATACAAACTCTCACATACAAACACATGCACACAGAAACATGAGCACACACCCTTATTCACACACACACAAACAGGGTCAGAGATTGCTACACAGTACAAGTTGCACACGGCTTTCCTCCTCTGATTCATGAGTTGATGCTGAATGCCTTCCCCTCCTCACCACCAGACATGCTGAGCCAAGCTAACGTTTCGAATTTAACACGCCCTTGTCCACAGTGGGTCTGGTTTTGAAGACAGGCGGAAGAGACAAGGCATTTATTTGATCCCTCAAGCTCCAGCACAACAACAGGAATTTTGCTCTTTTCAATAGGCCCGTGACTACTGCGTTAAATGGTGAATGCGCCTTAGCCTCCGTGTGATGGGGAACATCGCAGGTGAACGGATGATGCCAGTCAACATGTTCCCTGCCCAGGGACCTCAGAAAACAGTGCTGTGCTAAACGTCCTTTGTAAAAAAAACATCCTTTTCTTGAAAGAGTTGGTGTCAAATAGCCATACAGCTGGGTAGTAAGGATGAGCTGCCCTCTATAAATATTTAACAGCGCACTGATTATACTGCAGAACCAGTGATATATTTTGCAGCTTAAGCCAAACAAACAGATGACAAATTTGACAAGACATTTTACACTGGAGTGAAGGCTTTTACATGAACAGTAATTAGGCATTAACATTCAGTGAGATATTTATCCTGATTCCAACTTCTGGATGAACAGATAAGTGAGACTCTGTTGCAATCATGTGATTAGCACACTGCAGAGACCTCACAGTGATGTGACAGGTCCCTGAACCACCAAACTTCTGCCCAGATGCAGAAATCTCGTTGCCAGGTGTCCCATACTGCAGAGAGAGTGACCGTGAGGGTCACTCCCCGGTGCGGCAGTACGCTCACCTTGATCCCACCCACATGGCAGAGTAACCTGGAAGCACCAGATGTGGACCCCACCCAGGGTTCTTCCCACCGAGCCCAACAGCAAAGCATATCAACCCTGCTGTGTGAGGTTGCCACTATCCAGGTGACAGAACAATAACCCTGAAGAAGGGTACTGGCCCAAAACGTTGACCGCCTGCTTTTTTCCACAGATGCTGCCTGGCCTGCTGAGTTCCTCCAGCATCATCATGTTTTCCATCTAGATTCCAGTTTCTCCAGAACAATAATCAATCTGGGAGCAACTCAGAAAGAGCTCACAGAGGTGTTTCAGCTGTGCAGGTGCCAGGAATGGGAAGAGCTTCAAACAATCTGCTGGAGGAACTTAGGGAATTCCCCCCACAGATGCTGCTTGATACACTGAGTTTCCTTCCCACACCCCACAGATGCTGATCGACCTGCTGAGTTCCTCCAGCAGATTGTGTGTTGCTCCAGATTCCAGCATCTGCAGTCTCCTGTGTCTCCAATTAGAAAAGCTTGCCTAACTGACCATTAGGAATCACCTATTCCGTAATGGAGGATCCATTCGCTTTTCAATGGCTGCAGAGAGCCACAGAGTCATACAGCATGGAAACAGACCCTTCAGCCCAACTGGTCCATGCCGACCAAGATTCCCAGCTAGTCCCATTTGCCCACGTTTGGCCCATATCCCTCTGAACCTTTCCTTCCCACGTACCTGTCCAAGTACCTTTCATGTCGTTGCTGTACCTGCCTCAACCTCCTCTGGTAGCTCACTCCATATACTGGGTGAAAAAGTTGCCTCCCAGGTTCCTATTAAATCTCTCCCTTCTCACCTTAAACCTATGCCTTCTTGTTCTTGATTCCCCAGCCCTGGGAAAAAGATTGCACATATCGATCCTATCTATGCCCCTCATGATTTTATGCACAAGACGTATTAAATGGCCAATGGAAGAAGACCAGGGCAAAGCAGCTAAGAGCAGGTCATGTGATCTCCAGGACCACTGTCCCATCATTGGAGGTTAATAATACAGCAGAGATTATGGGAAATTTTTCCAAAATGAGTAGCTCTATGACAAGGTACCTTCTCATGCATGACAAAAATACAGAGCTATGTTTTCCCAAGAAGATAGAACATAGAATATAAAATAGTAGAGCACAGGAACAGGCCCTTCGGCCCACAATGTCTATGCCAACCATAATGCCACATTAAACTATCTGCTTGATCCATTCCCTGTCTGTTCATCTGTCTGTCTAGATGTCTTTTCAATTCCATTATCGCAATGCAATATGAAATGCAATCTCCTTAAAACATTCAAAAATTCTTACAGGACTTGTCATGATAGAGCAACACACAAAGTGCATGAGGAACTCAGGGGGTCAGGCAGCATCTAAGGAGGGAAATGAACAGTTGACGTCTTGGGTCGAGACTCTTCATCAGGACTGGAAAGAAAGAGGGGAGACGGCCAGTATAAAAAGGCAAGGGGGAAGGATGGAGCAAGAGCTGGCAGGTGATAGGTGGATCAGGTGAGAAGGGGCATGATAGGCAGGTGAGGGGGGGGGAGAGTGGGAATGATGTCAGAAACTGGGAGGTGATAGGTGGAAGTAACAAAAGGCTGACGAAGATGGAATCTGATAGGGGAGGACAGTGGACCATGGAATAAAGGTAGGGAGGTGGGAAGGGGAACCAATGGGAGGATTGTGTGGGTGATGGGTGGATGGAGAAGTGGGGGAGGCGAAAGAGGGTGATGGGAGCCAGTGGGATCTGGAAGTAAAAAAAGAGGGGAAAGGAACAGAGGGGAGTTGGAGACATCAACGTCCATGCTGTCAGGTTGGAGACTCCCAAGGCAGAATATGAGGTGTTATTCCTCTAATCTGCGTCTAGCCTCCACTAGGCAGTGGAGGAGACTGTGGACAGCCATGTCGGTGTGGGAATGGGAAGTGGAATTAAAATGGCTGGCCACCGGGAGATCCCGGCTGGTACGGCAGACAGAGCGAAGGTGGTCGACGGAGGTCCCCGACGGTGACGGTGGGGGACCTCGACAGTGGTCCCCCAATCTGTGTCCGGTCTCACCGGGAGCACCGGATGCCATAAATGACACCGGTAGATTCACAGGTGAAGCCCTGCCTCACCTGGAAGGACTGTTCAGGGCCCTGGATGGTGGTGAGGGAGGAGATGTAGGGGCAGGTGTAACATTTAGCTCGGATGCAGGGATAAGCACCTGGAGGGGGATCAGTGGGGAGGGACGAGCGGAAAAGGGAGTCGAGCAGAGATTTCCAGCATCTGCAGTCTCCATTGTCAGGATAGATGAGGTGTGAAACTAAGGTGTGTGGAACCAACGGCAACAATCTCAGGACTGAGGTGAGAAGAAAATTCTTCATCCAAAAGACAGTGAATATTGGAATTCTCTCTGCATAAGGGTGGCGAGGGCTCAGTCAACACAGCAATCGATAGGTTATTGGATTTTAAAAGAATCAAGGGGCTTGAGGTCAGTGTAGAAACTGGTGCTGAGGTAAAGATCAGCCATGATCTTAGAGAATAAAATAGGCTAAAGGTAGGAAGGATTAAACGGATATTCACGGAGAACAATTGAGCGATCCAGTACCAGAGGGCATGTATTTAAGGTGAGAGAGGGTAGGTTCAGAGGAGACGTGAGGGGTAAGTTTTTTACTGAGAGAGTGGTGGATGCCGGGAATGCGTTGCCTGATGGGGTGGTGGAGGCACATTCATTGGGGGCTTTTAAGAGGGGCTTGGATGGGCACATGAATAAGAGGAAAATAAAGGGATATGGGCATTCTGTAGGTAGGAGGGATTAGCTATGTTGGCACAACATTGTATGCCGAAGGGGCTGTTCTGTGCTGGACTGTTGTATGTTCTAACAATATAGAAATAGTTGTACCCAATGTTCGATTACCCTGCTCAAAGATATCTAGTTCCATTTAATTATTTTGGTCCATATCCACTACTGTTCTAACAATGTCCAAGCATCTATTAAGTATTCGGTCAAACTACTGACTTTTTGTGTCATTCTTTTGTTTTGCCGTGAACTTCAGGAGTTGAGACACCAAATGGAAGGACTCCGCTGGGCAGTGACACCAGCCCAAACCTAACCGGCCTGTGCTGACCCTATCACAGTTTGGGTGGTTGCTTAACTTGCAACGAAATGACGAACATGACAGCAATGTCCTCCCCTGTACAGTTGGTCAGGACCTACAAACAGCCAGAATTTCCAACAACCGCAATGGGTTCACCCACGTCTCCTTCAAACTGTGCTGATCAAGAAGCCTTTTTCATTTCCTCTGTCATGGGACCTGGTCACTTCCCACCTTAGTATCCCATTGGTGGAAGAGAGCCAGAAGAAATATTGGTTGGGACACTGGAGCATCTGCCTCACAGCTCCAATGATCCAGGTTCAATCCTGACCTGCAGTGCACGTTACCTCTGTGACTGCGCAGGTTTCTGTCGGGTGCTTAGGTTTCCTCCCACATCCTGAAGGCAGAGGGTTGGGAGGCTAACTGGCTGCTGTAAATTGTCCTCAGTGTGTAGGCAAGTGGTAGAATTTGGGGGAGAGTTGATGGGAATGTGGGGAAGAATAAAATGGGTCAGAGTTGGACTCGTGCTTGATGGTCAGCACAGACTCAGTGGGCCGAAGGGCCTGTTTCCATGTTGTATCTTTCTCTTACTCTAAAAAGAGAAGCAAAACCTCGTCCAGCTATTTGGAATATAATTTGCAACTTCCTAACTGATTTGATTCAATTTAACCCTTTGGTACCCATGTGTCCATTCTATCAAGAGTGGATGAGGGTAGGGAGCTCTTATTTTATCAGATGTGCATCTTATGCCACTTCACCATCATCCATGGTCTTTGCCTGACACCTTGTGGCCAACAGAAGTACAGCAAGAGAATTTTGAGTTCAATGCTGAGAAACACTTCACACTGCTGCTGATTCTGGACCATCACAAATTAAACAAAATAAAACCAATCAGTGCTTGTTTAGCCACTTCATACAAATGGAATGCAGTGTCCCTTTTGAAAAGTAATCATCCTTTGCTGACTGAATGAAAGAAATCCTTCCCAATGTGCTCTGAAGCCAATTAAGTACTTAAACACGGTAATCAATTTGGGCACAGCAAGATCTCACAAACACCAAAGTGATATTGACCAAATAATCTGTGTTAATCTTGTTGGATGTTGGCTACACTTTAACGACAACACTGGGGAGACCATTCCTCTTTTTATTGAATTAGTGCCATGAGATTTTTCCTGTGCTCTCCGGTGCCTCATGATTTTATGCACAAGACGTATTAAATGGCCAATGGAAGGAGACCAGGGCAAGGCATCTAAGAGCAGGTTATGTGATCTCCAGGACCACTCTCCCGTCATTGGAGGTTAATAATACAGCAGAGATTATGGGAAAACGTCACATCATCCGAAAGACGGCACATCTAACAGTGCAGCAATCCCTCTTGGCGAGCACACCACCAAGGGACTGAAAGAGTTCTGCACTGCCAAAGGCGTCATCTTCTATACGAGCCATCAACCAAGGTTCTGTCCATCTTTTCACACAGTTACCAAAAGATTCTACAGGACTATATTGAAGGGGGAGACATTGGTGAGGAGGGATGTCGTGGGTTTGTTCTGAAGTAATAAAGGTCTTTGGGATGTTGTGAGTTCATGAAAGATGTTGTGTCATGGAAACAAAGATCTTTACCTAACAAAGCATTTAGTATGTTCAAAAGTGTGAACAGTTCAGTAAAGATCCAAGGTTAATCATTGGTCAGACATGGACCTGACATGTGACAAATTTTCCAAGTTTTTTTGGCATTTTCTGTGTCCGTAATTTGAATATTATCTTGGTGCCACAGATGACAATTCTGGGACACCATTGGCTGTGAGGATTCTTCAGGATGTCCCAAAGTATTGACAGCTGCTACCTCAGTTCCTTTCTCAAAAAATGGCAAAAAAAACTGCCAGTTTTGGCCTTTCACCCATGACGTGTGCCAGAAGCTGAACGCATGTAGCTAGTCAGCAAGGATGTGACTGAGCTTGGCCGTGATGCTTCTGTGATCGACCAGCCTGGGCAGATGTGTGGGTGATTCCTGCACTGAGAGATGAGGGAGTTACTCCCCTCTTTGTTTCTCACCTCAGTAAGGAAGTAAACAAGGGGACAACAGGGAACGAGGAGCACAGGTTTCAGCACAGGGCTGGCAGATCCATCCACAGATGATTACATCGGGACAAAGGGATAAAATGAGACGCTGATTGGGTGAAGTGAAGAGGCTTTGAAGGAGATTATCCCACTGTTATCAGATTCTCATATGCTAAAAGATGAACTCTTGATCTCCCAATCTACCTCGTTGTGGCCCTTGCACTTTACTTGTCTGCCTGCACTGCACTTTCTCTGTAATTGTAACACTATATTCTGCATTCTGTTTTCTTTTTACTACCTCAATGAACTTATGCATGGAATGATCTATCTGGATGGCAGGCAAAACGAAGGTTTCCACTGTGTCCTGGTATATGTGTCAGTAATAAACCAATTACCGATTTCCTCAGCAAGGGAGTAAATAAGGGGACGAAAGAGAGGTGGGTCAAAAACCACAGATGCCCCCACAGAGATGATGACATAAGAGGGGAAGGAATAAAATGTTACGCTGATTGGGTGAAGTGAAGAGGCTATGAAGGAGATTCGTGTGGTGCAGAAACACCAACCCAGAATAGTGGTTAAATTGGCTGTCCCTGGGTGTAAATTTGACCTAATGTTACGTAAGTTAGCTGCACCTTATCCAGTGTGAGCTGGGTAGATCTCCCCAGAGGCAAGCATTTAGGGAGTCACTCAGTTTTAGGCAAGTGTGACAAAAGGTCATGATAGAAATGTTTAGGTTACCAATGCAGAAAGACAGCATTGTACAAGAGAAATGATAGGAGGGTTTTTAAAGGAAGCCTGCTTATTGGAATAGCTGCTGGGTATGGGGTAATTGTCTGTAGGGAACCTTTGTGTTCATCCATTACCTTTCTCCAGAGATTGCATTTCGAGGACAGTTTTGTCTGCTCACTGTAGGACAAAGGAAAAGCCAGCCTGCTCCACAACAGTGATCTAAATTTCAAAGGGCTTGTTGTGTTATGAATATTTACAATGTTTAAGATGTTGTTATTGTTTCCTGAAAACGGTAAGGCGCATTTAATACGAAAGAATGATTAACCAGATGTTCCACGTCACAGCTCTGAATGTTTAACATGCCCATTGTCCCAACGTTCTGTTGACATTTACAAAACTCAATGAGACATTGCCACCTAAAATTAACATAACCACTCAACAAAGTGAACTGCTGAAGTGAGAACAGAAAGGAGGAACATGTCTCATTGTACATCGAGCTTCAAACAAAATGCTAGAGCAACTCAGCGGGTCAGGCAGCGTTCGTGGAGGGAAATGGACAGTTGATATTTCAGGTCGAAACCCTGAGAGTCTCAATCCAGATGAAAGGTCTCGATCTGAAACGTTGACTGTCCATTTCCCTCCACAGATGCTGCCTGACCTGCTGAGTTCCACCAGCATTTTGTTTGTTGCTCCAGAATCCAGCGTCTGCAATCTGTGTCTCCTCCGTGTATCAAGCTTGCTCCACTTGAAAGCGAGTTACCCTCAATTCATCCAACTCTCCATCTCATCTACTTTTCCAAAAATGTCAGCAGTGACTTGGGTCTACTCCAGACACTCGAGTACAGAAGTCGAAGGGAGTACTCCAATGTGGCATTGAGGGAGCACAGCACTATTAGGGTGGGAGCAGTAGTGTGGGAGTGCTGCACTGTTGGTGGCAGGGAAGGGAGGGCTGTGACAGAACTGCACTGTGGGAGGGGCAGTACTGGGGGTGTGGCACTTTGGGAGGGGCAGTACGGGGGGGGTGTGACACTGTGGGAGGGGCAGTACCTGGGGGTGTGGCACTGTGGGAGGGGCAGTACTGGGGGAGTGTGGCACTGTGGGAGGGGCAGTATTGGGGGGGTGGTACAGCAGGGGGAGGCAGCATAGAGGGAGAGCTGCCCTACAGAGATTGCTGCAACATTGAAGAGGAGGTATTAGGGGATTCACAAGAGTCAGTACTAAGTGGTGTAGTGTGGAGGGGAACAGTATTGAGGGAGTGCTGCACTATCAGAGGATGCAATACTAAGTGAGCACTACACCATTGGAAGGGCAGTATTGGGGGAGCGCAGCACTGTTGGAGAGGTAGTACTGAGAGAGTGCTGCATTGTCAGAGGGTTAGTACTGAAGAAGTACTGCATATTCTGAAAGGGCTGAATAGAGCGGACATGGAGAGGATGTCTCCATCAGTAGGAGAGTCCAGGATTCGAGGGCACAGCCTCAGAATAAAGGGACGTCCCTTTAAAACTGAGATGGGGAGGAATTTCTTCAGCCAGGGGGCAGTGAATCTGTGGAATTCGTTGCCACAGAGGACTGTGGAGGCCAAGACACTGGGTGTATTTGAATCAGAGATTGATAGGTTCTTGAATGGCAAGGGGGTGAAGGCTCATGGGGAGAAGGCAAGAGAATGAGATTGAAAAAGAATCAGCAGTTTCGATGGGCTGAATGGCCTAATTCTGCTCCTGTATCTTCTGGTCTAATGCAACGCTGGTCTTGTGTTCCACAGTACAAGACTAGTTTCCACCTTACACTGTCTACTCGGACAAGGCTTTTGAACAAACCGCAACGTTTCTGTACACCCACCATGCTATTCATCTTGGAGGACGAGGAACCAGCTCTCTGCTTCTTCAGGCTGGGCAAGTCCTCTGGCCGGCCGTCTCTGACACTGTGGTTTCTCCGGCTTCCCGACGTTCCCTCCGAGGATGACCTCAGGCGCCTCTCCACCCACTTCTCCTCGTGCCGGGGGCTGAAGTTCCTGTTCATTGTCACTGCAACATAAAATGACACAGAAGGGCAGTGGCCTTAATGTACAGTGTGACAAGGTGTGACGGGCTCCAAGAGTGCGGAACGCCACAGACTGTGAGCTGAAGGAAGTTTGACAACCCTTTCCCAAATGAGCCAGCAATCAAAGTTAATATAAAGTCCTAGAGCAATTCAGCACAGCTACAGGCCCTTTGGCCCAACGAGTCCATGCCGACCACAGTGCCCATCTAGCTAGTCCCAATTTCATGCGTTTGGCCCATATCCCTCTAAGCCCCACCCATCCATGTACCTATGCAAGTGTTTCTTAAATGATACAGTTATACCTGCCTCAACCACTTTCTCTGGCAGATCGTTTCATATACTCACCACCCTCTGTGTGAAAAAGTTGCCCCTCAGATCCCTTTTAAATCTTTCCCCTCTCACCCTAAATCTATGTCCCCTAGTTTTGGACTCCCCTACCCTGGGAAAAAGACTGTTACCCTCCACCGGCTGTTACCATTATCACGGTACCGTTACCGTTACTGTTACCGTTAGGCACAGTAGTGTAGCGGTTAGCATAACACTTTACAGCACCAGCGACCCAGGTTCAATTCCGGCCGCTGTCTGTAAGGAGTTTGTACGTTCTCCCCGTGTCCATGTGGGTTTTCTCCGGGTGCTCTGGTTTCCTCCCACATTCCAAAGACGTACAAGTTAGGAAGTTGCTGGCATGCTATGTTGGCGCTGCAAGCACGGCGACACTTGCGGGCTGCCCCCAGAACACTCTACGCAAAAAGATGCATTTCACTGTGTGTTTCAATAGTTTAAAACATTTCTATAAGATCGCCCCTTATTCTCCTATGTTTCAAGGAATAAAGACCTAGCCTGGCCAACCCCTCCCTATAACTCAGGCTCTCTGGTCCTGGCAACATCCTCGTAAATCTTTTCTGCATTCGTTCCCAGTTTAACCACATCTTTCCTATAACAGGGTGACCAAAACTGTACATAGTACTCCAAGTGCGGCCTCACTGACAACTTATACAACTGTAACATAATGTCTAAACTCCTATACTCAATGCCCTGACTGATGAAGGCCAGCATGTTAAATGCCTTTTTCACCACCCTGTCTACCCATGACACTCCTTTCAGCAAACTCTGCACTTGGACTCCTCGGTCCCTCTGTTCCATTACACTCCTTAGTGCCCTACCATTCATAGTCTAAGTCCTACACTGGTTTGACTTTTCAAAATGCATCACCTCACACTTATCTGTATTGAAATCCATTTGCCACTCCTAGGCCCACTTCTCTAACTGATCAAGATCCCCCTGTGATCTGCAATAACCTTCTTCACTACCAACAACACCTCCTAATTTCATCTCATCCACAAACTCGCTGATCAAGCCTTGTGCATTCGCATCCAAATCACTTGTATAAATAACAAGGGTCCCAACACTGACCCCTGAGGCACACCACTAGTCACCGGCCTCTATTCCAAGAAACAACCTTCAACCACTAGCCTCTGCTTTCTACCTCCAAGCCTTTGAATCCACCAAACTAACTCTTTCTCTCGATTCCACGGGCCTATACTTTCAGACCAGCCTACCATGTTGGACCTTGTCAAGGGCCTTGCTAAAGTCCAAATAGACAACATCCACTGCCCTACCCACATCTACCTTTTTGGTTACCTCTTCAAAAAACTCTAAAAGGTTCGTCAAGCATGACTTTCCACACACAAAGCCACGCTGACTCTTCCAAATCAGACTCTGTCTATCCAAATGCTGGTCGATCGTGTCCCTCAGAATTCCCTCCAGTAACTGAAGTCTCTCCAGTGGGAAGTCCCTGGGTTATGACAGGGTTCTATTCCTGAGAACCCTTCATAATCCAAGCTGTTTGTAAGTTGGAAATGAACAGAAACAACTGTGAAGAGAGAGCGAGCAGGCACAGAAACAATGGCCGCCAGCCAGCCTCATTGATTCGGTGAGTGAGGGAGGGAGTCTGCTGAGGGCTCCCAGCTCTGCTTGGTGCCAGTCAGCCCCTGACTGTTGCGTTTCAGGGGAGAGAGAAGACATACAGAAATGCCTCATTCCCACCCAGCAGAAGCTGCCTACAGCCCTGCAGCAGCCGGCAAAACCATCCCGCCGGTCTCCCAAACACTTGTTCATGCGTACGGGCTGTCCGTCAGTCGGTCATTTGTGACCTGGGGAGGACCTGTAATCTATTTAATCCTGTCACAAACATTCCAGTCTCCAACCTTCTATTAAGGCAGGGATTAACAAGATATCAAAAAACAGTTAAACCCCCCCCCCCTTCCTTTTTAATGCAGGAGCTGAAAGAATTGCCCTTTAAGGCACATTTTGTGCAATAGTTTGCGCTGTGGTTTGTTGGTTATGTCAGTGAATGGATTGGTAATTGGTTTATTGTTGGCACATGTCCCGACGTAAAGTGAAAAACTTTGTTTGCATGCCGTCCATCACTTCATCACCTCAGTACGTCGAGGTAGTACAAGGGAAAAGCAAGAACAGAATGCAGAATATAGTGTTACAGTTACAGAGAAAGCGCAGTCCAGACAGACAATAAGGTGCAAGGCCATGACAAGGTAGATTGTGAGGTCAAGAGTCCATTTTATCATACATGAGGTTCATTCAACAGTTTTATAACAGCCGAATGGAAGCTCTCCTTGAGCCTGATGCTTTCAGACTTTTGTATCTTCTGCCCGATGCAAGAGGGGAGAAGAGAGAATATCTGGGGTAGGTGGGGTCTTTGATTATGCTGGCTGCTTTGCCAAGGTATCAAGATGGTTAACACTTCCAGTTTCTGACATAACCAGCCAGTTATTTCATTATTTACAGGCCCCTCCCTTTCTAAGCAGTTAGGTCCAAGAGGAAAAGGATGTTTAATCCCCAAGCCCCACCTTCTTCCTGAAAGGTTTCCCTGGAGTTTGGCACTCACTGACTCAAATGGCTTCAGGGATTTCAGTGTAAAGTTGGACTGGCGAAGTTGGAGTTATTCTCCATGGAGTAAAGAAAGCTGAGAGGAGACTTGGTGGAGGTGGGCAAGGTCCTAATGGGCTTCGAAAAGATAAACTGTTCTCATGGTAGGTGGTTCAAGGACTAGGAAGAGAAATTTAAAGCTTGGGGCAAAAGTGTGAAGTGAGGGAAAATTATTTTTTCCCACTTAGAGATCAGTTATGACATGGAAGTCACTGCTATAAAGGCTATAGAAACAAAATTAATCAAGGATTTCAAAAGGATGTTGGATAGACACTTGAGAATAATATACAGGCAATGGGGAAAGATCAGGCAATGGCACTGATTGGCATGCTCTTTGAAGATCCACTAGAGAGATAGGGGACCTAAACAAATGTGCTGTAAGAATCTAATCACTGTGGCCTTTTGCAAGCTGCAATTAGTGCAGCAGAGGACAAACTTGAGCTGGTCTTAAAAATCCAAAAAAAACTGCAGGAAATCTGAAATTAAAACAGAAACTGCTGGAAACACTCAGCAGGTCAGGCAGCATCAGTGAAAAGAGAAACAGAGGTAACATCTCAGGTCAAAGACCTTCTATCAGAACTGGCAAAGAGAGATATAAAAGGTAGTTTTAAATTGCCAAGAAGTTGGCAGGAAGCATCAAAAGGACAAGGAAAGAGAGAGAAGCTAAGTGAAAAACGAACTGCTGGGGGAACTCAGCAGGTCGAGCAGCATCTGTGGAGGCAAAGGGACAGTTGACATCTTGGGTCGACACCCTGCTTCAGGATTGAATATAGAGGGGAGATGAGATTGGTATTGGTATTGGTATTGGTTTATTGTTGTCACTTGTACTGAGGTACAGTGAAAAACTTGTCTTGCATACTGATCGTACAGGTCAATTCATTACACAGTGCAGTTACATGGGGTTAGTACAGATTGCATTGGTGTCATACAGGTAAAAACAAAACAGTACAGAGTAAAGTGTCACAGCTACAGAGAAAGTGCAGTGCAATAAGGTGCAAGGTCACAACAAGGTAGATCGTGAGGTCATAGTCCATCTCATTGTATAAGGGAACTGTTCAATAATCTTATCACAGTGGGGAAGAAGCTGTCCTTAAGTCTGGTGGTACATGCCCTCAGAAACCGAATTTCTTTAGCCTCCTGAGGACATAGAGGCGCTGGTGAGCTTTCTTGGCTGTGGCATCTACCTGATTTGACCAGGACAGGCTGTTGGTGATGTTCACTCCCAGGAACTTGAAGCTCTCAACCTTCTCGACCTCAGCACCGTTGATGTAGACAGGTGCATGTACACCACCCCCTTTCCTGAAGTCAATGAGCTTGGTCAACGACCTTGATAGCCAGTACGGAGAGGTGAGAAGGAGGGCTGAGACAGAGGCTGGAAGGCGATAGGTGGAACCAGGTGAGACAGGGGGTGATGGGCAAATGGAGTCAGGTGGAAGGGAGGGGGAAGGTGATAGGTGGAACCACATAAGGGAGGGTTGACGGGCAGGTGGAACCAGATAGGGGAAGGGATAAGAAGTGTAAGGGAGAAGAAACCCAGGTAGATTCTGTAGGTGTGTAGGTGATGGGAAGTTGAAACTAGATGGGGGAGGGTGATGAATCTGGGTAATGGGGTGAGGGGGAATGGGGGAAATAGAAAAGATGGACCAAGGGAGAGAGAACTTAGATGGACCTGCAGGAGTGGGAAAGGAACACAGAGAGTGTGGAGACACAAGAGATTCTGCAGATGCTGGAATCTGCAGCAACACACACAAAGTGCTGGAGGAACTCAACAGGTCAGGCAGCATCTATGGAGGGAAATAAACAGTCGACGTTTCAGGTTGAGACCCTTCATCAGGACTGGAAAGGAAGAGGGCAGAAGACAGAATAAGAAGGTGGGGGGAGGAAGGGGTGAGCCCAGGCTGGCAGGTGATTGGTGAGTCCAGGTGAGAGGGGGGAAGGTAGGTGGGCGCGGGAGGGGGGAGATGTAAGAAGCTGTGAGGTGATAAGTAGAGGAGGCAAAGGGCTGAAGAAAGAATCTGGTAGGAGAGGACAGTAGACCGTGGAATAAAAGGAAGGAGGTGGAGAATGAATGGGCAGGTCATGAGGGCAGGGGATGGGAAAGAGAAGGGATGAGAGGGCCACAGGAATGAGGGAAAACAAAGAGAAGGGAAAAAGGGGAGCGGGAGGGGGGATTTTAATGAACAGTATTTTAGGGTTCCCCTTGTCTTACCTGACATTGGAAAATTCGACAATCACACCATTGGCTACCCAAGTGGAAAATGATGTGTTGTTCTTCTAAGAGTTTAAGTGTATGTACGTACAGTATGTTGAGTGGGAACAACTGAAGTGAGAACTGTGATGGAGAGAGATCAGGTCCAACGGATGAAAGAAGGCAGTTAGAGGGTGATTATACTTCTGTGTCTGTGTTGCGAATAGCAGGGCCATGGGACGTGCTCGGCAGATCAGACAGTATGAATAGAGAGAGAAAAACTGAACCAATATCACAGACTTTTACAGCAGAAACAGGCAGCTCTGATGCAGGCAAAGACATGAAATTAACTAAATAAAAATTTATTTAAAAAAAAACTGCAGATGCTGGAAATCTGACTGTTGGTGCTGCTGTGCATTGAAGGTACAATGACAGTAACAACCTGGAATTTTCAGCAGCTGGAGGTAGCTCTTCACTGAAATCTTGCTGGACTGGATCTTCAGTCAAGCTAGAAGTTCCAGTATGGAAGATGGGAGCTCTGCCCTGCTGCCCAGCAGAAAAGGCACCAGTCCTCGAGTGGCTTGAGCTGGTAAGGTTCTGAGTGCCACTCCCATACACATCAGTGCTGCGCTAAAATATTATCACCAATTTACAAAGTGCAAGAAGCCAGCCAGACCTTCCAAGTTAGCATGATCTTCCACTTGCAGCCAAAATTTCCAAGCGGCGTTCGAACAACAGCCATGAATTAGTCTCCAGTCTTTTATGGGGCCTTTCATCATAACCATCAACAACCATCCACAACCATCAGGTTCTTGAAGCAACCTGCACAACCTTAACCCTATCTCAGCAACAGAACACTATGGACCACTTCTTGCACTACCATGGACTTGTCTTTGATTGTGTGCTTTTTTGCATGAATGTCTTATTTTGCACAGTCATTTTTCTCTTCACAGTCAAAGTCAAATTTATTGTCACGTGCACAAGTATATGTATGCACAGGTACAATGAAAAACTTACTTGCAGCAGCATCACAGGCACAGAGCATCAGAAGATAAGCAGCATTCACAAGAAAAACATACATTAAACACAATTTTTACAAGAAAGAACACAATTAAAACAAAAAAAAAGTCCATTTCGGTGTCAAGTGATCAAAGTGGTCATTGTGTTGCTAAACTGTAGTGATCAGGATTGTGCCGGTTGTTTCAAAAATCAAGTCATTGAAGGAAAGTAGCTGTTCTTGAACCTGGTGGTGTGGGACTTCAGGTTTCTGTACCTCCTGCCTGATGGTAGCTGCGAAAAGATGGCATGGCCTGGATGGTGGGGATCTTTGATGATGGACATTGCCTTCTTGAGGCAGCACCTCCTATAGGTACTTCTGATAGTGGGGAGGGACATGTCTTTGAATGTATTGGGCTGACTCCACTACGCTCTGCAGCTTCTTATGTTCCTGCACATGGGAATTGCCGTACCAGACCATGATGCAACCAGTCAGGATACTTTCAACATCTGTAGAAGTTTGTTTGATTGTTTGTGACATGTCGAACCTCTTTAACCTTCTGTGAAAGAAAAGACACTGGTGCGCCTTCCGTGTGATTGCATCTGTGTACCGGGCCCAGGACAGGTCATTTGATATAGTAACGCCCAGGAATTTAAAGCTGCTGACCCTCTCTACTGCGATCTCCCAATATAGACTGGCACATATTCGCTCTCCTTCGCCTTCCTAAAGTCAACAATCAGCTCTTTAGTTTTACTGACGTTGAGCGAAAGTTTGTTGTTGCAGCACCACTCAACCAGGTGTCCTATCTCGCTCCTGTATGCTGACTCATCGCCACCTGTGATTTGTCCAACGACAGTAGTGTCGTCGGCAAATTTGTATATGGCATTGGAGCTGTGCTTAGCCACACAGTCATGTGTGTTTAGAGAGTAGAACAGGGGGATAAGCATGCAGCCTTGAGGTGTACCTGTTGATTGTCAGCAAGGAGGAGATGTTGTTACCAATCCTCACTGATTAAGGTCTTGTATACACTGTCTTATATAATTTATGTATAATTTATATTTTGTGTGTTGTCTGAACCTATGTGCCTGTGATGCCGCTGCAAGCAAGTTTTTCATTGTACCTGTACCTCACCGTACTTGTGCACATGACAATAAACTCAACTTGAACTTGACTCGAACTTGATAAAGAACACACAAAATGGAACCAGGAACACACCATATGGCTCCTTGAGCCGGCTCTAACATTTCATAAAATCACAAGTGATCCAATTTTTGCCATATCCCTATATCCCTTGAGTTCATGAGTTCTCACAAACCTATCATTCTCAGCTTTGAATTTGCTCAGTGACCCTTCGCCCACAGTGCTAAGGGCAAGCAATTTCTCCTCATCTCAGTCCTGAATGATCAAGACTTTATGCCATCGTCTTGAATTCTTCAGCCACCTCAACCTCTACCCTGTCAAGCCCTCTCTGATTCTTGTGTGTCTCAATGGGATTCACCCCTCATTCTTCTCAATTCCTGTGAGTATTGTCCTCAGTCTTCACTCCATGCACGCCTTTGCTCACATCCGTACAGGCATTCGAACCCAGAGGAGCTCTTAACCCCAACGCCCCCATCCTCCAACTCACAGAGTCATAGCACAGCACAGAAACTGGCCCTTCAGCCCATTACCTCAATGCTGACCTTTCTGACTACCTATACTCATCCCACTTGCCCCCATTTGGACCATATCCTTCTATACCTTGCCTATTTAAGTGTCTGTCAAAATGCTCTTGAACATAATGATTATATCTGATTTTACCACCTCCTCTGGCTTTCTCATATCAACCACCTCCCTGTGTAGAAAACTTACCCCAGGTTCTCGTTTCAAGTTCCACCCAGCCCTTTACCTCTAATTGAAGTTCCATTTCAGAATCAGAATCAGGTTTATTGTCACTGCCATATGTCGTGAAATTTGTTGTTAGGCAGTTGGATTGGTCTCAGGAGAACAATTTTTTATAAAAATTATCATTCATTTCAGTGACACGGGCTTTGCCGACATGACAGCATTTATTGCCCATCCCCAATTGCACTTCCAAAAGTGGCAACGAGCCACCTTCTCGAACTGTTGCAATCTTTTTGGTGAGGGTGCTCAGGCTGTTGGGGAGGGAGTTCCAGGATTTCTTCAGCAAAGATGAACAAAAGTCATAATAATGTGCGATTTGGAAGAGACCTGCAAGTGACGGTGTGCCCATGTGCCTGCTCTCTTGTCCTTCTTGGTGTGAGCAGTTTGGTCCCATTAATACACATAGTAGATGAAGGGTATCATCCTGCCAATTTCCTAGAATGTTAATAATAATCAACGGTAGTTTTCAGCCAGTGTTGATTGTACTATGGTAGAGTGCTGGTTCCCGCTCTTCAAGAGAACACTGAGTACCACAGTGACTCGGGAACAGTAGATTAGTCTTTCTCTTTTGATTGATTTAGTTGCTTTGTGATTGATTTCAGTGGAAAGCTATCCCAAGCTGCAGAAAATTCCAGGATGTTGTCACGTGCCCTTCATAAGGTGGTGATGAGCCACCTTCTTGAACTGTTGCAATCTTTCTGTTGCAATGATGTCACGTCCCACCACTGACAGCATCTACAGGAGGCACTGCATCAAGAAGGTGGCACCTATCATCAAGGATCCCCACTATCCGGGTCATGCCCTCTTCTCGCCGCTACCGTCAGGCAGGAGGTACAGAAGCCTTAAGTCCCACACCACCAGGTTCAGGAACAGCTACTTTCCTGCAACCATTAAGTCCTTGAAACTACCTGCACAAACCGAACCCTACCTCAGCAACAAGACAACAGGGACCACCTCTTGCACTACCATGGACTTGTCTTCACTGTGTCTTTGTGTTTGTTTTGCACTAAGGTCCTGTGTTTGCACACTTTTTTTTCCACTGTATGATATAATTTTATGTATAATTTATATTCTGTGTGTTGTCTGTACCTACGTGCCTGTGATGCTGCTGCAAGCAAGTTTTTCATTGTACCTGTACCTCACCATACTTGTGCACATGACAATAAACTCGACTTGACTATAAATCCTCAAAGGGTGTACATTCCACAGTGAGGAATTAATGCCAAGGTTTATCATCTACATGTTGTATAGAATGTAAGTTGTTTCAGAAATAACCAAAGTTTTGACAGAAACCATTCCAGAAAATGGTCCAGGACAGAAGGAATCTATTCAGCCCATCATATGCCAGCTCTTCTGAAGAGTGGTTGTACACCCACAATTCTAGTGACTGAGCCAAAGGTTGCAAGGAAATTGACCAAGTATCCCTAACGCAGCTGAACAAGCAGAATTTAAATCAATGTCATGGAGAGGGCAATGTGCCTTGTGTGTATGAAACAGTTAGATTCACTTTATTCAGGCCTGAAGCATCTAATTAATGCTTTGATCTCATTAACTTCAATGGAAGCAGTGTGCTCAAGTTTATTCCTGTTCTGTACAAGTGATCCAGGACCAATTTCTACTTGATGCTTTATCTGCAAGTTTAATTAGCAAAGGACAAGAATTAAAGGTGATTGGCAAAAGAATCAGAGGCAATATGAGGTGAAAGTTTTTTTTTGACACAATGAGGTGCTAAGATTTGGAACACACTGGTGGTGAACACAGACCCAACATTATCGTTCATATGGAGGGAAGGGGGGGATGGATAAATGATTGAAAAAGAAGAAAAGATACAGAAACAAGAGACTGCAGCTGCTGGAATCTGGAGCAAAACTCAACAGGTCAGGCAGCACCTATAGAGGAAATGGACAGTCAATGTTTCAGGTCAAGACCCTTCATCTGGACTGAAAGAGTAGAGGAGAGGGAGCCAATATAAAGAGGTGAGGGGAAAGGCATGAGGCCAGAGCTGGCAAGCAATAGGTGGATCCACGTGAGGAGGGGAGATAGATGGAGTCAGGTGCAGGAGGGAAGGGTGGAAATAGCCACAGAGGCTGTGAGGTGAGGGGTGGAGGGCTGCAGATGATGGAATCTGATAGAAGAGGAAGACGGAGCATGGAATCAAATAAGGGAGGCAGGGTGTGCAGTTGGGAACAGTAGGGGGAGGAGATCCAATGGGAGGGGTGTGTGGGTGATGGGCAGATGGCATAGGTAAGAGGGGGGGAAAGAAACTGGGTGATGGGGGCTGGGTGAGGGGGGTGCGTCGGGTGTGTGGAGGAGACCTGGGTAGATCAGGAGGGAGAAAAGTGACAGAGGGGGAGCAAGCGACCTGAAAGTGGAGAATTCTTTCTTTTCTTTTTCAATCTTTTTATTACTTTTCAAATTAATACAGATTAATATATCAATGTTTATATATGTAATACAAAGAGATCAGGAGAACATTGACATGGATAATCATAAAGAACAATATAAAAAAAACTGTAGATCCAACGATCTGTTAGTGAATGAATATAATATCAAAGAAAAAGATAATAAAATATAAAAGAAAGAAAAAAAATCCCCAAAACAATAAGAAAAATTATAAACAATATATCAAACCAAACTAAGTGAAAGAAAAAAAAATTTTCAAAAAAAAAACAGAAAAAAAACTGGACTAAAATTTCTCAGTAGAAACAGAGCAATATTATGTCGTCAACTCCATTCCTCTAAATTGAAAGGTTATTATAAGCGGATCTATATCATGTGAAAACATTGAATAAATGGACTTCAAACTTTCTCAAATTTAAGCGAAGGATCAACAGTACCACTCCTAATTTTTTCCAAATTTAAACATGATACAGTTTGAGAGAACCATTGAAAAGTAGTAGGGGGTATTGGATCCTTCCATTTAAGCAAAATGGATCATTTGGCCATTAATGTAACAAAGGCAATCCTACAGTTAGCGGAGGCAGATAGATGGCCAGATTCTATCCTTGGTAAACCAAAAATTGCAGTGATAGGATGAGGTTATAAATCAATCTTCAATACATTTGAAATAATGTTAAAAATATCTTTCCAATATTTTTCCAAAAGAGGACAGGACCTGGAGAATTCATAATGTATGGCATGATCTGTCTGGATGCATGCAAACAAAGCTTTTCACTATATCTCGGTACATGTGACAACAATAAACCAATACCAATGAACACACCATCACTGCACAGAGACAATAAACCAAAATGAAGACACAAGAGACTGCAGATGCTGGAGTCTAGAGGAACAAACAATCTGCTGGAGGAACCCAACGGGTCAAGTAGCATCTGTGGGAGGAAAGGAATTCTTGGTGTTTTGGGTTGAAACCCTGCATCAGGACTGAGATAAAGAGGACCGGGGGAGTGGTGTGATGGGTGCACCAATCACCACTGGCCCCTGTCTCACCACTCCCCCTCTCCTCGTTATATTGCCCATCTCTTCTCTCCACTCTCAGTCCTGATGCAGGGTTTCGACCCAAAACGTTGACAATTCCTTTTCCCCCCACAGATGCTGATCGACCCGCTTAGTTCCTCCAGTAGATTGTTTGTTACACCAAATGAATCCTGGCATTTAAATTAGGTAGAGTGGAATTTATAATATGACAGAAAAATATCTTTTATATTTTCCATCCTGATATCTAACATTGTGCCTTCCATTTTTTTCCGGCCTTTCTTTTGTATATCCAGCAACAGCAGAATAATTTCGGTTCATGCCTCAAGCATAATCTCAGTTGAGAGCTCAGTGCAGTGCAGAGGGAGTGCAGCATTGCCAAAGATGCCCTCTCTCAGATGAGACATTAAGCAGAGCCCATGTTTGCCCTATCAAGTGGTATTAAAAGATTAAATGGATCTATTCAAAAAGGGAGTGTTCTATTGTGTTTTCCACTTCTCAAGGATAAAACTGATCGTGGTTGCAGTGTTTTCTTTCAATGTCCCTGGCACAAACCAGAAAGCAAATCAAGGGCTTGTTTAGTGCAGCTCATTGTAATGTGACTTGTAATTTTGATATTCCTCCATTACTGTCAGTTCAATAAACCTGCATCCAATATTTCAAAGCTGCAAAAATTATACATCACAGGTAAGAGCTGAAAAAGGAAGAATATAAAGTGACAAGAAAGGAAAGTGCCTGCTGTAGTTCAAATGGCACAGTTGTACAGTTAATCGTATTTACGAGTGGTCTGGTGATAGAGGCACAGATCGGGAGATCTAAAATGGATTTTGCATTAAGCTAAAAAGATATTGATGATGTCAGCAGCATTGACAGATGAACAAAAGGTTTAAGTTTTGAAATTCTAACCTCATTCTCTTGCCAATCCAAACCCCAACTCGGAGGAGAATAATTTCCTCTCTAATGAATGGACTGAGGCTGCTTATCTCCCACAGCAGAAATGATTCCTACCAAATTTCAAATCTCAGTTAAGAAACTCGTTCCTGTAAATGATTAGCTGCTGTAATCAGAAAATTACTCCACAAGATTCACACAGCACATCTCACTATCTCTCTCTCTCACTCTGCCCCTCATGTGACAGAAATTCCACTTAACCATTTAAGTGCAATATTCCTCCACTTATCCTGCAGACACAATGGGGAGCAACAGACATGAGAGAGAGCAGGGGACTGCATGCTTGCTTACTTACTGTTATAACAGGAGGGGTGGGGTGTAAGAAGAGACCCAATAGCTTTTGAAAATCAAAGATCCTTTGCTGCACTGAATTAATTAAAACTTAGATAATTTAAATGACATCTCATTCTGTTAGTACATGAACAGTGAGTCAACCTTGTCTCAATTTATAGACCTGATAGAGATTTCTAAAATTATGAGAGGCATAGATAGGGTAGACAGTCAGAATCTTTTTCCCAGGGTAGAAACGTCAAATACCAGAGGATATGCATTTAAGGTGAGAGGGGAGAAGTTTAAAGGAGATGTGCAGGGCAAGTTTTTTTTTTACACAGAGTGGTAGGTGTTTGGAACGGGCTGCCAGGGGCAGTGGTGAAAGCAGATACAACAGTGTCATTTAAGAGGCTGTTAAATAGATATACGAATATGCAGGGAATGGAGGGATATGGTTGATACACAGGAAGAGGACATTTAGTATAAATTGGCATCAAGATCGGCACAACATCATGGGCCGAATGGCCTGTCCTGTGCTGTACTGTTCTAAGTCCATAACTCTATGTTCAACTCTTTCTGTGATAGCCTCTCCCCACTGTCATCTATTCTATTAACAATAGCCTTCTCTACTTTCTCTCTCAATAATTTCCCCTCTCTCTCTCAAATAACGTCCCTATCTCCCAGGATCGAGGATGATTTTTTTTCCATTTCAGGGTTAGGAGTTCTGAGTTGACTGATGAGGCCAATGTAGGCCCCACAGATTTTGACGCAGATGGCTCAGGAGATGATAAGCAGGGTAGGGGGTCGGGTAGCTTGTGAGGTGGTGTAGTATATCCACTGTTTACACTGAGCTTCTGTGTGCCCCCAGTGCATGGACTCGAGTTTCTCCACTTTGAGTGGTCACGGGCCAGGGATTCACTTTGAAGGGGGGATTTTGTAACCATCTTTGAAACTTTCCTTCAACCCACCTGGTAATGGCTTGCCATGGCAAAACTCACATCTGTTTCAGGAGTCTGACACCAGGTATGCAAATGACATGGCCCACCCCCTGTAGCTGACTGAGTATAACCAGAGCCCCAGTGCTGGGGATATTCGTCTTGGAGAGAAAGTTGACATTAGCTTGTTGACACATCCTGCCAGTGTATTTGGAGGATATTGCACAGACAGCATTGGTAGCATCCTTCCAGTGCATTGAGGTGCCTGCTTAGGTAACCACTGCTGCCCAGTAGACCTTGAGTTTTGAGGTCTTGATCTTAAAATAATCTTTACTTAAAGGTGTGCTGGTGCATTGAAGGTGATGGTGAACTTCATCATCATCGACTGCCTGTGCTGAGACGTGGTTCATGTGACATGGGAAGAGTCTCATCGAGAGCCTTTATTGTTGGAAGATAGCTTTTTACAGCAGGCCTTGTGTCGGCTGTGCAAGACAAAGGCGTTGTGGTGAAGGACTCTACTCCAAGGTCCTGCTATCACTAGACAGTAAGGGGCTAGGTCTTCTCAACCATCAAGGTGAGTATTGTGCAAAGAGGCCACATGAGTGGCAATGGTGTATTGTACACAGACTTAGTGGTTGATGTTGCTCCCTGCACCTCTCTTGGAGTTGTTGCATGGTGAAGATCAGGTCCACTCTGCCTCGAAATGGACAAATCCACATTAAGAATTAATGGAGCAACTCTTCAGCCAGTGGGAGGACACAGTTGAGAAGGACCCTGCTGATGACTGTGGCAGAGAGGAAGCTCCCTCTGTAATTACCACAGTTGGATTTGTGTCCTTCCTGAAGATGATCACGTTCATCCCAGATATGGATAAAGAAGTTCTCCGTGGATTGTCACCTTGTCATGGTGGAGAAGCTTGTGTGGTCCTGAGATCCCGAGAGTGATGCTGTCTGGAGGTATTCCCCCGGTAGGGTCACCCATGGTGGTAAGGTCGATGCTGAGGTCCCTGACAAAGAACAATCTAACCAAGACCTCAACGGTGGAACAGGCGGACGAAGTTACTTCAAACTCAACGGCTGCAAAGGCGGATGAAGGCTGCAACAAATCCATCAGCTCCAGTCATCATGGTTTCCATGCCATTGGAATCAATTGGTTGATTTGTGAAGTATCGTGTGCTTTTTGTAGTGCAACATCAAGTACACGTTAAGCAAATACACGCACAGGCATCTCCACTGTGGGCAATCTGGAACTACCTGTCCTGAATGCGGAAGAACTTTCAGAGCCAAGATTGGACTCATAAGCTACTTGAGAGCCCGTAAATAAATCAACGGAACAAAGACCATCATCCTCGACCTTGAGGGCTAGCCATGACGACGAAAGAAGTTGTGTTCTCTTTTTATAGAGCTCCAAATTAGGAGCATCAAAGTATTTTTTTTATTGATTTCTTTAATCTTATCAGCCAATATACGTAAATCATTATTAGTTCAATGTTTCAGTCCAGCAGAGTATGAAATAATTTGACCGCGGATATAAGCTTTAAAGGTATCCCATAATATCCCACTGGAAAATTCTTCAGCAAAATTAGTTGAGAAGAAAAAGGAAATCTGTTCTTTAATAAAATGGACAAAATCTAAGTCTTGCAATAAGGATTGAGTCGCCATTGTCTAGCACCAGAGGGTACGTCCACTAATTTAATTGATAGTTTCAATGGCACATGATCAGAAATGGCAATTGCATCATACTTACAGTCAATAACAAGTGGAACTAATTGTGCGTCAGTAAAAAAGTAATCAATCCTAGAGTAATTGTGATAGACATGAGAAAAGAATGAAAACTCTATCATATAGGTGTAAAAATCTCCAAACTCTAAAATTCTGGAATCAACTAAAAAGGAGTTAATAAAAACATCAGATTTGTTAGGAAATGCAAGATTCGACACAATTACAACACAGTTTATTATTAACATCTCCAATTGAACATCAATTACTCAAAACCAGAAGTCAGTTTTATATACATGGTGATAAATCTGGTAAATTGTTGGCCAACTAATTGAAGGCTGTTTCAACTAAACGTCAGATTATTAAAGTTCGTAAACGAGATGGTAATTACACAGTAGACCATGATCAAATTAACAAATCTTTTCAAGAAGTTGTGGATATGACTGAAGTTCCTCACTGCCAAGTTTTAGAACTTCAGCTGGGAAACCATATGCTCCCAAGGCCTTGAGGCTATTTAGTTGAGATATGGCTTACCATCTCAACAGCCTGTCTATGTTTTCTGTCTCTCAACAATGTCCCATCAATAGTTACTCTCAAATTTACCCCCTCTACTTCCAATATTCCCTGTCATGGAGCTATGTCAACAATATTCCCTGCTGCTCTCTCGTCAATAGCTCCTTTTACTCTCTGTCCTTAATTCTACATCTATTGTACCTGCAAAATTTAATCCACTAAAATTATTAAAAGAGAATTCAGAATTAATATTTTTCTTCTAAAAGCTCTCAGATTTTTTTTCCTTCTCTACCACTCACTTTAGACTTGTTATTAGCCACGAGCCATTCTAAATACAATTGCTTCTTGTAATCATTCTCACAGAAGTGTGGGTAAATGTGAACGATTTGTACTTTTTTTCTCAGCCCTTCCTTATAAAGTCAGGCAAAATCAAAAAGGCTTCAGGAAGTGTGACGTCAATGATAAAAATCTAACAAATAACTGTCGGTCCATCAAGGTGTGAGATTTTTCATTTTAATCTCATATTGTCTTCAGTGGGACTTTTCAACTGCTGCCAAGTTCTATAACCAGAGAATGATGCAAGAAAAGGAGATGGCTTTGGCTACTCAATATTCTTTCAAAAGAGCTCTCTCCAATTAGACCTACTCCTCACTTACTCCCCCTTATGATCAGTAAGTACTTTCACCATTATTTCAGACAATGGCTTCTAAATCCAAACAACTCACCATTTCAAACAATGTCATCTCATCCAGAGCCTAAAACCTAAGGGTAGGAGTAGACAATTCAGACCCCCAAGTTTGCTCCTTCATTCCAAAAGATCATAGCTGATCTTCCACCTCAAAACCATCTTTGTGTGGTGTCTTCATATCCATTCGTTCTCCGTATATCCGGAAATCCGTCCATCTCACTTTTGAATACAATGACTGAGCTTCCACAGCCTCCAGGGAGAAAATTCCAAAGATTCACCATCCAATTTATTTTGCCAATTACCCTTCTAACACTTGCACCAGTTTCAACCTATCTCCCCACCATTGAGGACATTTTCAAGAGGCGGTGCCTCAAGAAGGCAGCATCCATCACTAAGGACCCTCACCATCCAGGACGTGCCCTCTTCTCATTACTACCATCGGGGAGGAGGTACAGGAGCCTGAAGACCCACATTCAATGATTCAGGAACAGCTTGTTCCCCTCCGCCATCAGATATCTGAATGGTCCATGAGCACTATTTGTTTATTCTATAATTTATAGTAATTTGATTTCCGTGCATTGTACAGCTGCTGCAAAACAACAAATTTCACATCATCTAAGTCAGTGATAATAAATCTGATTGTGATTCTGATCTCAAGGTTCTTTATTATTTTAAACTCTCAAATTTCCACCTTTTCGAAAAGCAACCCAAACTTCATCTCTCCTCGTAACACACACAAAATGCTAGAGGAACTCAGCAGGTCAGGCAGCATCAATGGACGGAAATAAACATGTTTACCTATGTTTATATATGTTCATTTCCCTCTGTAGATGCTGCCTGACCTGCTGAGTTCCTCCAGCATTTTGTGTGTGTTGCTCCAGATTCAAGCATCTGCAGAAACCTCTTGTGCCTCATCTCTCCCAGGGCTAGGCCATGCCACCTGGTGCCATTTGAGTAAACCAGTTCTGCTCCCTCCCTGTATTCTTCCTAAAGTGTGGTCCTCAGAACTGAACTTAGTTCCTGAATAACTTTATTGTTGGATTGAAGTAGCTGTTGCTTTAAATCCAGTCACTGATGCAGGTATATTTTGACATATTTCATGGCAGCATTAAATGTTCAGCAGTTTCAACTAATCGCTCTCCAAAAATACAGTGAAGAGATCAAGGTTAACAAAAAATGCATTTATCATTTCCCCTTTACAAATGGCACTGAACTTGATTGTAAAAGTGACTATACTTCAAAATTACTTCATGAGCTGAAAAGTGCTTTTGGAAGTCCTGAAAAAACACATGAAAGATATTTATCTTTCTTTGTAGATTATTTATTGAGAGTTGTTGGCTGTTTTTTTCTTGATTCTAGATTATTTAACTAAATTTAAATTCTACAACTGTCAAGATAGGATTTTCTTTCCTTGTACATTATTTATCAAGCGTTGTCAGCTGTGGTCTCAGCATTTTGTCAGCCAGAACTGGATAGATGGTTATGTGATAGAACCATGCAACCTGCTGAACAAGTACAGTACAAGTTCAAAGACATTCTCACCTGTATCATTGATCTCAAAGCCTAGAGGGATCAGTTTAGGAGATTCACAGTGACCTCCCTGACCTCCAATATCTGCAAAGATATTATCACCCCTGATGCTTGTGTGTTCCGAGCTGTGCTTTACTTGGGTACAGAAGTTCCAGCCAGAAAATACGAAATAAAAAGTTGTTTCTGCAGTCCAACCACATACCAAAAAAAGGGTGGGCTTAAGACGTTAAACAGAGGAAAATGTGACCGAGTTTTTAAGCACTGATATTATGCAGACTTACCATTGTAATGCACAGGCATCAATCTATCAAGAATACAGTGTTGGTGCAGTGATTGAGTTGTTGACCTAGTAACCTAGATTAACAATCCGAGAGACACAAGTTCAAATCCCACTTCAGCAGTTGTGGAATTTAAAATGAGTTAAAAGACTTGGATTCCAACAAAACTGGTCGTAGTAATGGTGATTATTGAAACCACACGATTGTCATAAAACCCATCTGGTTCACTGACATCCTTCAGGGAAAGTAAATCTGTCCTTATCCAGTCTGGTCCATTGGAATTCAGACCCACCACTGGTCATGACAATTGACTGCATCCTCCATCAAGGCCAAATAAGGAAGGATAATAAATGCCAGCATCGCTGGCAAGCTTCACACCCTAGGTACAGATAAAATGAAAGTCTACACCAAGGGTGAGCTGATCTTTGGTATTCCAGCTATGGCTCAATGAGTTTTGTCCAGTCAGGAGATGATGGGTTCAAGTCGCATTCCATAAACATGAGCAAAAACCCTCGAGGCCCCAGAGGTACTGAGGGAATGCTGCACTGTCAGAGGTGCTATCATCTTGAATAAGATTATAAACCGATACCTATTCTACTATCTCACAAGCACATGAAAGACATCAAAGCACTTTTCAACAAACTCCAAGAGAGTTTTCTCTCATATTTTGTTCTGACATCGAAGAAGGCTATTCAGCCCACTGAATCTGTACCAGTTCTCAAAGCAATCCAACCAGTCCCATCCCCCCATTTATTTCCCTGTAACCTATTCTTACACACATGCTCATTACCTTCCCTCTCATTTCCCTATCACCCGCCTTACAATTTACAGTGGCCAATTAAAACTTGTCAACCAATGCTGCTTTAGGACATGGGAGAAAACCAGAGCACCTGAAGGAAACCCACAGGGTGACAGGGAGAAGGTGGATGCTGCTCACAGACAGCACCGGAGGTCAGGATCGAAAGCGAGTCTGTGTATCTGTGAGACAGCAGCACTACCTGCTGAACCACTGTGCCTCTGGTTATTTTTGGTCAATATTTATTTCTCAGACAATACCATTGAAACATTATCATGCTAGCATTACACTGCATTTGTGGGAGCTTTCTGTGCACAAATTAGTCCCAATCTTTCCATATTACAGCAGTAACTATATTTCAAAGGTGTTTCATTGGCTGCAAAGCACATTGAACATCCTGGGGTTGTGAACAGTTATATGCAAATGCAACCTTTTTCTTTCTCAAAGATTATAGAGCCATAGAGCCGTACAGCACGGAAAGAGGCCCTTCGGCCCAACGCATCCACGCCAACCAAGTTGCCTAGCTGAGCGAGTCCCATTTGCCCGTGTTTGACCCATATACATCTTATCTTTTCCTATCCGTGTATCTGTCCAAATGTCTTTCAGATCTTGTCATTGTACCCACCTCTACCACTTCCTCTGGCAGCTCATTCCACACACCCTCCGCACCCTGTGTGAAAAACCTGCCTCTCAGGTTCTTTTTAAATCTTTCTCCTTTCACCTTAAACCTACTGTATGACCTCTAGTTTTAGACTTCTTTACCCTGGGAAAAAGACTGCAGCCATTCACCTTATTTCTGCCTCTCACGATTTTATAAACCTCCATCAGGTCATCCCTCAGCCTCCTACGCTCCAGGGAAAAAAGTCCCATCCTGTCTATTCTCTCCTTATAACTAAGGAATTTGGCATGTCCCCTTCGACCCTCACCAATTTTTATTGATGCACCAAAGAAAGCATCCTATCCCAATGCATCATGGCTTGGTATGGCAACTGCTCTGCCCGTGACCACAAGAAACTACAGAGGGTTGTGGACACAGCTCAGCACATCACGAAAACCAGCCTCCCCTCCACAGACTTTGTCTACACTTCTCGCTGCCTCAGTAAAACAACCAACATAATCAAAGACCCCACCCACCCCGGATATTCTCTCTTCTCCCCTCTCCCATCAGCACCTACCACCAGGCTCAAGTACAACTTCTACCCCATTGTTATAAGACTATTGAACGATCTCCTAGTACGATAAGATGGACTCTTAACCTTACAATCTACCCCGTCATGGCCTTGCACGTTATTGTCTGCCTGCACTGCACTTTCTTTGTAAATGTAAACTTTATTCTGCATTCTGCTACTGTTTTCCCTTGTACTACCTCAATGCACTGTTGTAATGAAATCATCTGTATGGATGGCATGCAAAACAAGTTTCTCACTGTACCTCGGTATATGTGACAATAATAAACAAATTTACCAATTTTAAAAAAATTCCATGGGAATATTTTCCCTGCAAACTTTACTCAGTGTGTAAGTGTTACTCAGTGTGTCCTTCACCAAATGCAAGTAGGAGAGAAAAACTCCTGCTTTCTGACAGAAGCCATTTCCGAACGTACAAAGCAACCTTGAGAAACCAACTAGGCACAGTGCAATTTTCTGTGGTCAGAAGTGAGGCAAGCCCTTCCTGAAGATCCATACGGATCTGCCAACAAATACTCCCACAACCGGACAAGCCCAGAGTGGAAGCTGCCGCTCAGCTTTGAACATTTTTGAAAGATCGAGGAAATGACAGCAATGGGGAACTCACACAGAAGACGAGATGAATCCTGGCACGGAAGATAGATTCAAGTCTCATTTCATAAACACGAGTACAAAGAACTCGAGCCTTGAGGCTCCAGTGCAGTACTGAGGGAGTGCTACACTATCAGAGCCACTATTTTGAATAAGATAGTAAACCAATTCCAGTTCTGCTCCCTCACAGGGCGATGATCATATTAAATGGTGGGACAGGCTTGAGGGCTCAAGTGGCCTATTCCTGCACCTGTCCTTTTATATTACGCTCTGCCACAGATCACCAGTGCTGAGCTGTTGGAGCAGATACAAGTGCAGCAGCCAATTAAAATGAATGGAAGAAATTCAGAAAGATAATCAGAACATTTTATTTGATAGAGTTGTTAGCTGCATGGTAGTGTAGTGGTTAGCGTAACGCTATTACAGCACCAGCGACCTGTGTTCAATTCCAGCCGCCGTCTGTTAGGAGCTTGTACGTTCTCCCCGTGACTGCATGGGTTTCCTCTGGGTGCTCCAGTTTCCTCCCACATTCCAAAGACGTATGTGAAGTTGGAAGTTGTGGGAATGCTATGTTGGCGCCGGAAGCATGGCAACACTTGCGGGCTGCCCGCAGAATACCCTACGCAAAAGATGTATGTCACTGTGTGTTTCAATGTACATGTGACTAATAAAGAAATCTTATCTTATCTAATATTAATTGCTTGTTGATTTTTTAAATGGTAGGGCCCTGGAGAGTGTTAGAGAACAGAGAGACCTAGGGGTACAAGTACATTATTCTCTGAAAGTGACACACAGTGGACAGGGTGGTGTAGAAGGTATTTGGCTTGCTTTCCTTTGTTGGTCACAGCATTCAGTACAAGTGTTCGAATATCATGTTACAAGCTGTACAAGACGTTGGTGAGACCACATTTGGAGTTTTGTGTGCAGTTCTGGTCGCCCAGCTACAGAAAGTATGTGATGAAGCTGGAAAGGATGCGGAAAAGATTCACAAGGATGTTACCGGGACTGGATGGCTTGTGGTATTAGGAGAGGCTCGATTGGCTGGGACTTTTCCTCTGGACCATAGGAGGCTGAAGGGCGATCTTATAAAATCATGAGGGGAGTAGATAAGGTGGATAGTTAGTCTTTTCCTAGGGTAGGGGAGTCTAAAACTAGAGGGCAAAGATAGAATGTGAGAGGGGAAAAAGTTAAAAGGCACCTGAGGGACAACTTGTTCACACAGAAGCGGGTAGGAATAGAGTCATAGAGTCATACAGCATGGAATCAGGCCTTTCGGCCCAACTCGTCCATGCTGTGTCGCCCAGTGAGCTAGTCCCATCTGCCTGTGTTTCGGCCCTCTAAACCTCTCCCATCCATTTACTTATCTAGATGGCTTTTAAATGTTACTAATTTGTCCTCCTCAACCACTACTTCTGGCAGCTCATTCCAAATACACACCACCCTTTGCATTAAGAAGCTGCCCCTGATGTCCCTTTTAAATCTCTTGCCTCTGATCTTAGACCCATGCCCTCTTGTTTTTAGCACCCCCTCCCTGGGAAAAAGACTATGTGCTTTGACCCTGTCTATGCCCCTCATGATCTTAGATACTCTTACCAGGTCACCTCTCAATCTCTGATGTTCCAGGGAGTGAAGCCCTAGTCCACACAACCTCTCCTTGTAACTCAGGCACCCAAATCCAGGCAACATCCTGGTAAATCTTTTCTGCACACTTTCTAGTTTAATAGCATCTTTCTTATAACAGGGTGACCAAAACGGTACACAATACTCCAAGTGCAGCCTCACCAATGTCTTATATAACTGCCATTATGTGGAACAAGATGCCAGAGGAAGCTGTAGAAGCGGAGACAATTAAAAATGTTTAAAAGACACTTGGACAGGTATACGGATTGAAAGGGCCTAAAGGGATACAGGCCAAAACCAGACGTACAGGACTAGCTCAGACAGACATCTTGGTTGGCATGGATGAGTTGGGCCAAAGGGCCTGTTTCCATGCTGTATAACCCTCTGACTCTAGCTTGGGACTTCTGTGGTGTTGGATTGACAAACCTTTCAGACAATTGGGATGTTGCTTCTGTTAATACCTCAGGACTTTATTAATTCACCATTTTTTGATTTTGCACAGTACGATAATAAATTTTCCAGTGAACAGGTGAAGTTTAAAGGGAGTGCGGGAACTACGACGGGGTGAGCGGAAAGGGAGCGTGGTAACTGGGACCCTGTGCGTGGGAAGGGAGCACAGCAAATGTTACCTGGTGAGCCAGATGCTGAACCACTGGGATTTCCAAATGGCCGGATAGCAGATTATCAGAGTTTATGTATGTTTTTAATGCTTTTTTTTACACAAGCTCTAAGTGACTTTAAACCTTCGTGAGTGAAGAAGGCATTTGGCATACTGGCCTTCATAAATCAGGCCACTGAGTACCAGAGTTAAGAAGTTATGTTGTATTTGTACAAGACATTGGTGAGGCCACACTTGAGTATTGTGTACAGCTCTGGTCACCCTGTTAGAGGAAAGATGTCATTAAGTTGGAAAGAGTGCAAAGAAGATCTACAAGAATGTTGCCAGGACTCAAGGGCCTGAGCTATAGGGAGAGATTGGGCAGGCTACGTCTTTTTTCCTTGGAATGTAGGAGACTGAAGGATGACCTCATGGAGGTATATAAAATCATGAAGGGGGAATAGATAGGAAAAAGACTACGTGCTTTCACCCTTGGGAAAGGGAATCAAAAACTAGAGACATGGGTTTAAGGTGGGGGGGGGGGGAAGGTGTAAAAGGGACGTGAGAGGCAACGTCTTCATGCAGAGGGTGGTGCGTATATGGAACGATTTGCCAAAGGAAGTGGTTGAAGCAAGTACAATAAGAACATCTAAAAGATATTTAGATAAGTACATCGATAGGAAGGGTTTCGAAGGATACAGACCAATTGTGGGCAAACGGGACCAGCTTGGTGGACACCTTGGTCGGCATGGACGAGTTGGGCTGAAGGGCCTGTTCCTGTGCTGTATTACTTTCTGAATGTCACAAACATTCAGTTTAAATGGAAGCTTTGGGGTAACAGGTGAGAGGTGGAGCATCACCAGCTGTCAAAACCATCCTAGCAGCGCAACCAGCCTCCCTCAGGGAGGGGCCCCACAATGCCCCGGGCCTCACTAATGAGTTGGGAGCCAAGTCTAAAAGTCTTAAAGTCGAGTTTAATGTCACATGCACTAGTACATGTGTGCACAGGTGCAATGAAAAGCTTACTTGCAGCAGCATCACAGGAACATAGCATAATATATGCAGCATTCACAAGAAGAACAAATTAAACATAAAATATGTGGAGAGCTGTGCCCAGAAGCACACTGGAAGAAAGAGAGTGGGTGACTGGTAATCAGGATTTCCAGCACTTTTATTTCAAATCACCATAATTTATCATGATTTTCCATGGAGATTTCAGATAATTATTTTGCTTCCATCCTGACGCCAACTCCATACTGAATTCTGGTTCCCTTCGTTGTTTCATTGTCACCTTGTCATCCTTTCTCTCTCTTACGTTTTCCACCCTATTGAACCTCTTCTGTTCTGTTCCACCCCCTCCCCAACCTCCCCTCCATTTAAGATTTCTTTATTAGTCACATGTACATCGAAACACACAGTGAAATGTATCTTTCGCGTAGAGTGTTCTGGGGGCAGCCTACAAGTGTCTCCATGCTTCCGGCACCCACCCTTCCTAACCCAAATGCCTTTGGAATGTGGGAGGAAACCAGAGCACCCAGAGGAAACCCACGCAGTCAAGGGAAGAACGTACAAACTCCTTACAGACAGCGTCTGGAATTGAACCCAGGTTGCTGGCGCTGTTTTAGCGTTATGCTAACCACTGCACTTTTCTCGACTTCATCAACCTGAAACATTAACTCTATTTGGCTCTGCACAGTTGCTGCCTGACCTGCTGAGTATCCCAAGCATTTCCTGTTTTTATGTTGGATTTCCAGCTTCTAGAAGATTTTTCTTCAGTGCAACAGATGTACAATAGGCAAATGTAACTCCTTCATTGAAAATCATTGCTGGGAGGAAAATCTCATTCCAACAGTCCACAATTATCTTTAGCCAAAAGCAATATCTTCCGTGAGGTTAATAAAGAACAAAATCCCATTCATTAAAAGTTCGGAGGTTAGAAAAATGAGAGGAGAACTTATTGAAACTGAAGGGGTTTAACAACGTGGATGCTGAGAGAATATTCCTCTTGTGGGGGAATCCAAAACTAGCAACACAGTTTCAGAATAAAAGGTCACCCATTTTCTGCAGAGTTGAAGAGGAATTACTCTTCTCAGTGGATGTAGAAGCTTCGTATTTCTCTACCACAGACAACTGTGGAATCTGAATCACTATGTTCAAGTAAATTGGTTTATTATCGTCACATGTACCGTGGTACAGTGAAATACATGCCATCCATACAGATCATTTCATCACATTAGTGCATTGAGGTGGTACAAGGTAAAACAATAACAGAATACAGAATAAAGCAGAACAGTTACAGAGAAAGTGCAGTGCAGGCAGACAATAAGGTGCAAGGCCACAACGAGGTAGATTGTGAGATCAAGAATCCATCTTATCATACGAGGGGGTTGTTTGATAGAGCAAGATGGTGCTGGAGTGTAGCAACTCGTTGCAAGCTGCTCTCTGCAGATCTACTCATTATTCAAGTCCAAGAGAGACACATTTTTAAATTACGAGGGAGTCAAGGGTTTTGGAAAGAAGGCAGGAAAGTGGAGCTGAGGTAGAGATTAGAACAACCATTCTAATTGAATGGTGAAACAGGGCTTTGAAATTTCTTAAATTCTTACCCTTGTATTGTCATGGTGAATGGAAATACTTCCTCAGTAATGCAACATAAAAAGTTAATAACAGACCGGGGAGATTTCAAGCTTACAATCTAATCTGGAGCTTCAAATGATAGATAGTTGAACATTTACTTTTAATGACACAGAGGAGGCCCTTTAACTCATTGGCTCCCACTAGGGCAATCCCATCAGACCCATTTCCCCTCTAATTTCCCAGTGGACCTGAGACTTATTCTCTCTTGCACTAGACCCATAAACTCCTCTTTGATTCTTTTGCCACTTACCCCCACTAAGGGGTACTTCATAGTAGTCAATTAACTTACCAAAGTGTCTTTGGTATTTGAGAGATGACTGTAATACATGGTTGAAAGCCACAGGGAGCACAAGCAAGCTCCATACAGACAGCACCATAGGTCAGGACTGAATCTGGATCCCTGGAGCCATGAGGCAGTAGCACCAACCGCTACACCATTGTGTCACCGCCTCTACGTCTCATTGAGTCATACAGTCGTACAGCACAGGAAAAGGCCCTTTGGCCCGTACTTGTCCATGTTGACCAAAATGTATATTCAAGTTAAACCCATTTCCCAGCACTTGGCCCATATCCCTCCAAACTCCTGTCATCGATGAGATGGACTATGACCTCACGATCTACCTTGTTGTGACCTTGCACCTTATTGCACCGCACTTTCTCTGTCGCTGTGACACTTTACTCTGTACTGTTATTGTTTTTACCCGTACTACATCAATGCACTCTGTACTAACCCCATGTAATTGCACTGTGTAAAGAATTGACCTGTATGATCAGTATGCAAGACAAGTTTTTCACTGTACCTTGGTACAAGTGACAATAATGAACCAATACCAATACCAATCCATATATCTGTCTCCATACTTCTTAAATGTATCTAATGTACCTGCCTCAACCACTTCCTCTGGCAGCTGGTTCCATATATCTACCACCTGCTTTGTAAAAAAAAGTTGCCCCTTGGGTTCTTATTAAATCTTTCACCTCTAACCTTAAAACTATGTCATCTCATTTTCAATTCCCCAACCCTGGAAAAAGGACTCCTCACCGTAACTATGCTCCTCATGAATTTATGTGCCTTTGTGAAATCACCCCTCAGTCTCCTGCACTCCAAGGAGTGAAGTCCCAGTCTGTCCAACCTCTCCCTATAACTCAGTCCCTCAAATTCTGCAACATCCTTGTAAATCTTCTTTTCTTACTCAGTGTCTTTGCTCACAGCCTCCATTATTCCCAGAAAAATGTTAGCGTAACAAAACTAAAAATAAATTATTGCATCATACTATTATAGTTAGCTCTGACTATATTCAACTAAAGGGTGGTGCTGATTTCATTTACCAGCTGGTAATAAACATTTAATAATTTTGAAGTGGACTGATTTTAATGCAATTCTAGTTTAACAAAAGAAGAACACACCCTGAACACTTGATAACAATTCTTGCATTTAAATAGTTCCTTCAATGTTATAGAACGTACCAAGAAGCTTCGTGAGAACATCAGCAAGCAAAGCTGAACATTAGCCTGAGTTATAAGGAGAGCTTGAATAGGCCAGGATTGTCTTCCCTTTTCCCAAGGTCAGGAAGTCTAAACCTAGAGGCCATGGGTTTAAGGTGAGAGGGGAAAGACTCCAAGTGGACCTGGGGGACAGGTTTTTCCACACAGAGGGTGGTGGGTATTTGGAACGAACTGCCAGAGGAAGTGGTAGAGGCGGGTACAATTACAACAGTTAAAAGGCATTGGGCAGATACATGGATAGCAAACGTTTAGAATGGTATGGGCCAAATGAAGGCAAATAGGACTAGCTCAGAAAGACATCCTGGGTCGGCATGGATGAGGTTGGCCAAAGAGCCTGTTTCTGAATGACTCTGACTCAAAATTTGGGATCAAACCACAAAAGAATGTATTAGCACAGGTGATCACAAGCTTGGTCAAAGTAATATGGTTTTAAGGAGCTTCATGAAGGAAGAGAGAAGTGCAGAGAGACCAAAAGATTTTGAGATAAATCTGCCTATGGTTGTGGAGTGCATTTGTCACTGATGGAGCAATAAAAGTTAAGGACGTCAAAGGCTCAAGATGAAGGCGGCCAAAGATTTTGGGCGATGGTAGGGCTGGAAGAGAGAGAAAGGTGGAAGGTATAGGGTGGTGAATCGGAAGCATATAACAGAGTAGAAATGGCTGAATGTTTCAAACTGATAATATCGTTGGAGTAAAGTTTGGTCATACCTGTTGAATGAGATGTTCCATGGCATTGCTCTTGGTGTTTCATCATAGGGACAGAGTTAGTGCTTATATAAGTCTTCCCGGTGGACGGGTTCATCAGCTCTAATCCATTTTGGGTTGATGACAGATCATGTGCAACAGAAGCAACCTCCTCGGCGATGGGGTTGTCTACTTGCTCACCTTCACACATCTCCTTTGACTCCAAGCAGTCAACCATCCGCGGACTTCCTTCAGTTTCAGGCATCGCCTGCGAATGGCGAGACTGGATTTCAAGGATCTCCATGCTCGAAAGTAGTGCTGTCTCTTTCTGAAAGCTGCACTCTGCATAGGTGAAGATTTGAGCGGCCGGGCTGGGAGAGTTCACGGAGGTAGCGGCAGCAGCAGCGTCAATCACGGAGCTGCTGTGATCAGGGTGAGCAGACACCAGCATTTCCTTATCAGCCTCAGAGACCGAGTCGGCGGACATTGGCACAAATTCCGATGGGGTTAGTATGGTGGTATTGTCGCTCGAAAGCAAAGGCGAATGCAACGAGCCTTCTGTGTTCTCAACCTGCAGATACTTTGACGACTCTTCGATGACAGGCCGCCTTAACGTGTCCAAGCTGGCTTCTGGGGACACCTTGGGCTGGTCTGCTGTTGTTATGGACTGACTCCGTGCAACATGCTTCGAGAGCTTGTAGTGTGTGGAAAAGGATTTGGGTAGCAGTTTTCTGCTGGAGTGCTTGACGGAACGCTTGCTGTGGTCATCTGGGAAACCAGAGTCATCCCCCTCGTCAATGCTGGACCTCCCAGAGCTAATGCAATTCATGAAGACATTTTTGTTGTGAGACAGGTCCTTCCCCTTGTCGAAGTCTTCGGTCACCGACCGGGTGATCCTTTTGCCCCGAGTGACACTCAACCCAAACGAATGCCGGGCCTTGGTTTTGGAGCTGTCGTCGGTGTTCTCCTTTCGACCCGAACCATCCAGAGGTTGGACTCCGTTGGGGAGATTCAGGCTGGAATTGTGGGCCTCCAGCCGATGCTCTTGGGCCTTCTTGGAGTGGAAGCCGATGGACGGGGTGCGGAAGATGCTCCTCCGCTTTCCCACGCTACTGGAGCTGGAGTTGGTGCTGGACGGGGAGGAGGTGTGGACTCCATTGGCAACAGACGACGGTGAAGATGGAAGGGAGTCGCGCCTTTTCGACGTGCTCCGTCTGAAGATGGGTAGCCTGGAGACCAGGGTGGAGCGCCGAGCTCCCGCGTCCCCCATCAGCACCGTCTCACCGACCACCAGACTCTGTCAAACTGCAGCACTTGTCAACCTGGGTCAAGGGAAAGAAATAACGGTAAGAACACGAAGATTTTTTTTGTTTGGGAAACAGAATTTTTCTTAGTAAATTAGTAAGTTAGTGTTCTGAGAGATATCCGATCCTGGATTAATTATTTTAATTAACGTTGACAAAGGCAACATTTAATGTCCATTCATTATTGAGCTTGAACTGTGTTATACAGCACGGAAACAGGCTCTTCGGCCCAACTCCTCCATGCTGACCAAGTTGCCTACCTGAGCTCGTCCTATTGGCCCATATCACTCTCGACCTTTCCTATCCATGTACCTATTCAAATGCCTTTTAAATGTCGTAATTGTACCCACCTCTACCACTTCCTCTGGCAGCTCCTTCCAAATACCCACGGCCCTCCATATGAAAAAGTTGCCCCTCAGATCTCTTTTAAACCTTTCCCCTCAAAATCTATGCCCTCTTGTTTTGGACTCCCCTGCCCGAGGGAAAAGTCTGTGGCTATTCACCTTATCGATGCCCGTCATGATTTATAAACCTCTACAAGGTCACCCCTCAGCCTCCCGTGCTCCAGGGAAGAAAAGTCCGAACCTATCCAGCCTCCTCTTATAACCCAAGCCCTCCAGTACTAGTAGCATCCTTGTGAATCTTTTTTGCGTCGTCTCCAGTTTAATGACATCCTTCCAATAGCAGGGCGACCAGAACTGCACACAGTACACCAGATATGGCCTTACCAGCATCTTGCACAGCTGTAACATAACATCCCAACTCCTGTACTCGATATTCTGGCCAACGAAGACAAGCATGCCAAAAGCCTTCTTCACCACTGTCTACCTGAGTCACCATTTTCAAGGAACAATGTACCTACATTCCTAGGTCTCTCTGTTCTACAACAATCATCAGGGCCCGACAATTTACTGTGCAAGTTTTCCCTGGTACCAAAATGCAACACCTCATATGTGTCTGAATTAAACTGAGTGATGTTCCAGGCTGTGGTTGAGGACAGTACCACCAGGCTCAAGGACAGCTTTTATTATTTTAGTTACACAGGCAAGTACCTACACCAGCGATGTGAACTGCAAATGTTCCACTATGTTTAAGGACTTCTTTAAGTGTTTACTCATTTAAAAAGCTGCATTAAAAGTCAGTAAAAGTCTTCAGTATTCAGACTTTGATATTTATAAGGCGTAAAACAGACTGATAAGCTAGAACATGTCAATGTTAAGAAGGAGGAGGTGCTGGAACTTTTGAGAAACATCAGGATAGATAAGTCCCCGGGGCCTGACGGAATATATCCCAGGATACTGCGGGAAGCAAGGGAACAGATTTCTGAGCCCTTGGCAATGATCTTGGAATCCTCACTGGCCACAGAAGTAGTACCAGATGATTGGAGGGTGGCAAATGTTATTCCTTTGTTTAAGAAAGGGAGTAGGGATAACCCTGGGAATTACAGACCAGCGAGTCTTACTTCAGTGGTGGGAAAATTATTGGAAGAGTTTCTTCGGGACAGAATTTAAGAGCATTTGGAGAAGCACAGTCTGATTAGGGATTGTCAGCATGGCTTTGTGAGGGGCAGGTCATGCCTCCCGAGCCTGATTGAATTCTTTGATGATGTGGCAAAACACATTGATGAGGGTAGAGCAGTGGATGTGGTGTATATGGACTTTAGTGAGGCGTTTGATAAGGTTGCCTGTGAATAGGCTCATTCAGAAGGTTGGGAGGCATGGGATCCAGGGAAACCTGGCTGTGTGGATCCAGAATTGGCTTGCCCACAGAAGGCAGAGGGTGGTTGTAGATAGAGCACATCTTGCCTTAAGGTCGGTGACTAGTAGTGTTCCACAGGGATCTGTTCTGGGACCATTGTTCTTTGTGATTTTATAAATGACTTGGATGAGGACATGGAGGGGTGGGTTAGTAAGTTTACAGATGACACAAAAGTTGGTGGTGTTGTGGACAGTGCAGAAGGTTGCCAAGGGTTACAATGGGACATTGATAGGATGCAAAGCTGGGCTGAGAAGTTCAACCCGGCAAAGTGTGAAGAAGCTCATTTTCCGTCTTGGAACCTTGCAGCCTAACGGCATGAGCATTGAATTCTCCCACTTTAAGTAATCCCCACCCCCCTCCCCCACAACCCCCTCCCCCACCACCATGCTTCTTCTCTTTCCTAGCTTCCTTTTTTGCTTCCCTTTCTCTCCTTACCGTTTACCCATACCCTGGTGGATCTGCTCTCCTCCCTCACACCTGCCTAATACTATCCCTTACCTGCATCTACCTATCAGCATCTCATGCCCACCCCGCCTCCCCTCTTTCATCCACCTATCTGCTTTTCCCTCCTATATATTGGGCTTTCCCTTTTCCTATCTTCAGTCCTGAAGAAGGGTCCTGACCCGAAACTTTGACCGCCTGCTTTTCTCCACGGATGCTGCCTGGCCTTATTGGCAGGATTCTCGGTGGTGTGGAAGGACAGAGGGATCCCTCAAAGTTGCCGTGCAAGTTGATAGCATTGTTAAGAAGGCATATGGCGTGTTGGCCTTCATTAGTCAGGGAATTGAGTTCAAGAGCAGTGAGGTAATGTTGCAGCTCTATAAAACTCTGGTGAGACCACACTCAGAATATTGCGTTCAGTTCTGGTCACCTCACTACAGGAAGGATGTGGAAGCTTTAGAAAGGGTGCAGAGGAGATTTACCAGGATGCTACCTGGATTGGAGAGCATGTCTTATGAGGATAGGTTGAGTGAGCTAGGTCTTTTCTCTTTGGAGAGAAGGAGGATGACAGGTGACTTGATAGAGGTGTACAAGATGATAAGAGGCATAGATCGAGTGGACAGTCAGAGACTTTTTCCCAGGACGGAAATGGCTAACACAAGGGGACATAATTTTAAGATGATTGGAGGAAAGGACGGGGGGATATCAGAGGTAAGTTTTTATTTACACAGAGAGTGATGGGTGCGTGGAACATATTGTCAGGGGCGCTGGTAGAGGCAGATACACTGGGAACATTTAAAAGACTCTTAGATGGGCACATGGATGATAGAAAAATGGAGGGTTATGTGGGAGGGAAGGGTTAGATTGATCTTAGAGTAGGCTAAAGGGTCAGCACAACATTGTGGGATGAAGGGCCTTTACTGTGCTGTAATGTTCTGTGTGTCAGTTATTGGGCAGTTTCAACTGTATGCTCACACCTTCAGAAAGTGTGATTATTTTATGGGTGATGAATCTGCCAACAGAAGAAATCGTGCTAAGTGAGATTTCCTTTTCAACAAAAATTAGTTGGTTATTTCCCTCTCTGCTTTTACCAACATCTGCATTCAGAGGGCGCACTGAGTAAACATCAACACACCTGTTATATGTAGTGGGAGTTGATTTCCACCCAAATGCATATTGTGTAAAAAGGGATAACACTCAAAGTACAACCTCAAACACAGTTGCAATACATTAACTAAGTATTATTATTAACTAACTTGTCTGGCCTGAATGGTAATATTTGGACATGCACTACTATTCAATGACATTTATATTGTCAGTATTGTCCTGCTCCCCAGCTGCACTCTGATGGGAAATGATTTTGCCCCATAGATAATGAGCATTTTTGAGGTGGAACAATTAATTGGATTGCTAAAGCTCCACAACAGCTTTTTCAAGATATTCCAAAGTGGTTACAGCTAGCAAAGTGTAGTCACTGTTGTAATAAAGGAACAACAGCAGCCAATTGGTACAGAGCAAGCTCCCACAAATGGCAATTTGATGATGGCCAGAAAATCTCATTAATATTAATACAGCTAAAGTGTTAGTCAGGACACCATGGATAAGAAGCATACTTTTCCTATTAGCAGGTCACAGTACAATATATCACCAGAACTCCCCTCTGTTCCCACCAACAAAGGCAAAAGAACCCCCCCCCCCCACCATGTCATCATGACCCACGAGTCACAAACCTCATCGTCTCAAACATATTCTGCCATTTCTTAACTCAGAGCATTCACAGAGCATTACAGTCCTGCCGCTCTTAGTGACTGGGCAGAGCAGGCTTGAGGGGCCAGCTAGCCTACCCCTGTTCATGTCCTTCAACAACTTGTATTATTCCTTCCAGTCAAAGTCAGAAGAGTTAAAACTTTATCTTTGGAGCAAGCCTTTGGAACAGTGGCAGAAGATGAAGGGTTTGAACCCTGCTCCTCAGAGTTCTGCCTCTGAACTCCAGTGCAGCATCCAATGGAGACCTTCTTGTCCAGTGGGTCACCCCCATGGAACCCACCCGACTATTCCAACACACCCGTCCATCCTCCTTTCTTCTACCGCCTGTTGTTCATTCCTGAATTAACATTCCTGCTGCCAAGGTCCCAAATTCTAATCTTAGCACCTTAAATTCCTCCACTTTACTTTTCAAGACAATCCTGAAACTCCCCATTTGATCTCGCTTTTAGTCATCGGCCCAGATACCTCTTTATTCCCCCTTAGTCATGACACGTGAACAAAGCAGGGATTTATTCTCCATTCCTAATTGCCCTGAATGGAAGAGGTAGTTGAGGGTCAGAAAAAACCTGGTGTTTCTGGAGTTATTGGCCATAGATTTTTTTTCCTGAGGGAGATTAGTAAACTGAGTGGGTTATTTGTTACTGTTACTGGGATTAGCTTTTGTGAAAATTCCAGATTTAAGTGTTTAAATTTAACACACACAGCCTCCCTCCCAACTCCTCCCTAAGATGTCCTGGGAGGCTTCACCCATCATCTCTGAATGGATGATGCTGAACTCTGGCTGCAAGTCCAGTAACTCAACCATGTTTGTGGCTGACTGTCAATGTTTCTTTGTTGTAACTCCTCGGAAGCACCTTAAGATATTTTAAAATATTGGAATATGGAACAGTCCAGCACAGGAAAAGGCCTTTTGGCCCACAATATTGTGCCGAACTAATTAAATTAGTAATTAAATGCTTAACTAAACTAATCCCCTCTCCTGACAAAATGTCCAGATCCTTCCATTCCCTGCACATTCATGTGCCTAAGAGCTTTAAACACCGCTATTGTATTTGCCTCCACTATGAACCCAACCAGCCCATTCCAAGCACCCATCATTCTGTGTAAGAAAAGTTGCCCCACACATCACCTATGAACTTATCCACTGTCACCTTAAATGCATACCCTCTAGTATTAGACATGTTGACCCTGGGAAAAAGATATGGGCTATCTACTCATCTATGCCTCTTATAATCTTTTAAACTTCTATCAGGTTTGCCCCCAGTCTCCACCACACCACAGAAAACAACCCAAGTTTGTCCAACCTCTCCTTCTCGCATATGCCCTCTAATCCAAGCAACATTGAAATTGTGGGTGATGATCCAAAAAGTCTCACTTGGGGGAATATCTGTTGATGCATCAGAATTTTTTGTATTTCAATAAGTTTGGGATACGTCCTTCAAGAGTAGAAAGTAAAAGGCCGCAGGACATAATTAGGCCAGGAGAGGGCATCAAACCATATCTTATTCAACTGGTTTACAATGTGGGAGTCGCATCGCATTGATAAGCCCAACGTTGTGTAAGATGTACTTGCTCTCACGGAGACAATATAGTGTATTCCAGCACCATTTCATGGCTATTCAGAGACATTATGGTCACCTGATATTTCAAGGGACACTGTTGCAAATTTGAACGATTTTATGAATGAAGCTTTTTGATTTGACTCAGAGCTGTGAACAGCAATTTATAAACTCTGAGCCTTTATTTATAACTCTGCCAGGTCAAGTGAACAGACATGCAAAAATAATGATCCTAACCAGAGAACTGCTGAGGGAGTGCTGCACTGCCAAAGGTGTTCCCTTCCAGATGAGACTGGAATCCAAGACCCTCTCCTATCAGTTGGATGTAATATTGGAAGAGGAACAGGAGTTTGATCTAATCATTATCCTCACCCACATTTGAGCCTCAGTCAACTTGACTCAGATCACCTAGTCATTATCACAGTAGCTCCTGTGGGACCTTAAAGTATACATAATTGACAGCTATATTTCCAATAATATACATGAAAGTACCCTGTTTTTATTTATGCAAATAAGTCAATATCAACATGACTACCGAGAGCATTATGGGTGTACTTTTTTATTCACTCTCAGGTTCTGGATGTTGCTGGCAAGACCAGCATTTACTGTCCATCTTTAATTGCTCTTGAGTCAGTGATGGTGAGCCACCTTTTTGAACCACTGAAGTCCTTCTGGTGAAGATGCTCCCACAGGACTATTGGGTAGGGAGTTCCAGGGTTTGGACCCAATGATAATGAAGTACCGGAAAACTGTATCTGCTGTCTGATTTTTCAGAAATCCTGATGTTTCCCTTTAAACCTACCAGGGCCCCATTTCCCAAGCTCCCTTCAAAATCACTGGGGCTCCATGCAAAACACTTCCTTTAAAATCATTGGAGTCTTATTCCACATTCCCCTTAAACTCACCTGTTTCACTAAAAGAAAGTGAATTAAAAGTGCGTTGGTTTATTATTAGCAGCAATATCCAATAGTCTGGAAAATCCGCCAGTCTAATACTACCAAAGTCCCGAGGGTGACAGACTATACAAATTTCACTGTATATTGTAATATTAATATCCCTGATAAAGGCATGGATGTCACTGGTAGGATTAGCAATCACAGTCTGTCCCTAACTATCCTGAATTAAGGACTGACTTAAGCATAAACCGCATTAGTGGAGTCCCACAGAGGCCACTACAGGTCAGAACAGTAAATTTATTCCTCATAAGGACATTAGTGAACCAAATTCATAGTAATCACGATTAACATTAGCTTTTAACTTAAGATTTATAAACTCCACAGGTTCTGTGTTGAGATTTGAACTCGTGCCTCCAGTTCAACAGCCCAGATATCCAGAAGAAAGTCCATTAACTTATCCACCGACCTACTGTCCCCCAATTTTCTTCCATGTTATGAATTCAGTTTAGGGTGAAAAAGAAAGAGAAAAAAAAGTCTGATTAGCTCAATTTCAAAAGTTAAACTTGCAATGTAATAGGCAGGATAGTGCCCACAACCTTTGCACTGAATGCTAGTAATGCATTGTATTGAGAAATTAATCTAACAACACTCGAGAAGTTCAATTCAACCAGAACAAAAGGACCCTGCTTGATTGGCACCCCATCACCCGTGAGATTTGAACTCAAATTCCTGGATCTTTGGATCATTCAGAGTACCTGATTCAAACTGAGTGGCCACATTCTTCAGTAAATGGTTTGCTTTTAACCATTTGATGGAATAAAAGATTCATTTCATACTAAAACTTAAAAAAAACTGGTTAATTTTGTAAAGTTATGATGTGACAAAATGAACCATACTCATGTAAAAGTTATCCAGTTAATATAAGGATACCAGACATTAATTCTCAGCAATATATTATCCATTAACAACTGCATCTGAAATTTAAAGGTTCCTTTCACCCTTCATGCCTGTGGCAGCTCTTATACAGAGCTGTCAGATTAATCCCACTCCTGATACCCTTCCTCACAATAACCCTGCAATTTTTCCCCCCTTCAACCCAATTCCCTTTGAGAGTTGTTACTGAATCTCCCAACGGTGCATTTTCTGGTGGCCTATTCCAGATCACAGGAACTTGCTATTTAATGTGAATGCTTGTCTGTGGTTCTGCTGCCAATTGCTTTGCATCTGTCTTATAGGGCTTTTGATTTTTCTACAATGGAAACTGCTTCTCCTGACTTAAGCCATGAAATCTCATCAGCTGGAATATCCTGACTAAACCTCCTAACCTCGTCTGCTCTGGGGTAAAGCACGAGCTTTAACCACAGGCCCTCCCTGGTTCTAAGTTTAACTTCCAGACAAACTCATTGATACATGTGCAACAAACAAGACACCGGAGCAGCTTAGTGGACCAGACAGCATCTGTGGAAGGAATTGGACAGTCAACATTACAGGTCAAGATCTTTCATCTGGACACTTAAATGTCTACTGTCTATTTCTCTCCACAGATGCTGCCTGATCCACTGAGTTCCTCTAGCATCTTGTTTGTTGCTATAGATTCCAGCATCTGCAGTCTCTTGTGTCTCTTCATTGATACATGTGTATGGAATCACTTAACATCCAAATATTGATACTTCATGTCCATGGTACCACCCTGGCACACTGCCCTCCCCAATCGAGGACAAGAGGCGGTGCCTCAAGAAGGCGGCATCTTTCAGTAAGGACCCTCGCCATCCAGGACATGCCCTCTTCTTGTTACTGCCATCGGGGAGGAGGTACAGGAGCCTGAAGAGCCACACTCAATGATTCAGGAACAGCTTCTTCCCCTCTGACATCAGATTTCTAAACAGTTCCTCAACCCACGAACACTACCTCGTTATTCCTTTTTGCACAATTTATTTATTTTTGTAATTTATAGTAAATTTATGTCTTTACACTGTACTGCTGCCACAAAGCAACAAGTTTCACATCATTTAAGTCAGTGATAATAAATCCGATTCTGGTCCTGCGCACACTTCGGCTTAACCAGTAGGTATGACATCAAGATTTTCCATATTTCCTTACAACATTTGGTCCATCAAATCTCTTCCAGCTCACAGATCACTTCTATTCCCACCGACTGTCCCTCTGATCTATCCTCCTCACATTCACACCAATTATCCCACCCACTTACGCACTTAGCAACTTACATTGGCTGATAAATCTACCTGCATGTCTTTGGGATGTGGGAGGAAAAAGGACCACGCGGAGGAAACCTATGGGGTCATAGAGAGAACATGCAAACTCCACACAGACAGCACCAGAGGTCATGATTGAACGCAAGTCGCAGGAGCTGTGAGGCAGCAGCTCTCTGAGCTGTGCCACTGTGTCATTCATTATTTTCTCTTAGCAACAGCTAGAAGCTCTCCCACCTCTGAGTCAAAAGCTAGTGCGCTCAAGCCTCAATCCAGAGACCTCAGCATTAGAATGTAGGCTTCACTTCAATTTAGGACTGAGGGATTTGCAGTGTCCACAGTGCCATCTTTTGGATGAGATATTTAGCCTCCCTGCCTCAATTTGACATAAAAGGTGCACGGCATTTACGTATGCTCCCAAGGAGCAAGGTGTTTCCTTCAGTGGCCTGGCCAATATTGATTGTCAAGTGCAATTGCTGAAATAGAGGCCATCTAGTCATTATCACATTGCTTTCTGTGGCAGCTTACTGTGCCCAAAGTGGTCTGTCACATTTCCAATATAATAACAGCAATTAATCATGAAAAGTACATCCCTGGCTGTAAAGCACTTTGGGTTTTCCCCAAATCATGAAAGGCAGAGCAGAAATGCACTTTTTTTTTCTTTTCTTTACTGATTGAAGATGTCCATCATCCTTTGTACTTTGCTAACTTCGGTTCATAATGATTGATGACCATCAGATGGCCTCATCAGGGGCCTTCGTGCTTCAGAGAAACACACTTGACGCAAAAAAAACCTTCCCTTTATAAGAATTCCTGTGGCTGAATTCAATAAAAAAACCAATTGAATGGTGGAATATCAGCTTCCTGCAAGGCGTCTCCTCAAAACCCAAATCCCACACTATGAAGTTGGCAGGACTCATGCAGTGCCGTGCGTTCAACAGCGGAGACAAGCTGATAATCCATTTCAGAGCAGAATCCTAATTTTAGAACACTGATAGACCTGAGACTCCTTTGTGTATACAGCCGGAGGTTCCAATTTTCCTATAAATATTAATCCTTGCCACCGAGACACTTTTCTCATTAGGCAAAGTCTGCAGCGTTATTTCAGGTGACATCAAGACTAACAATTCCTTTGCAGCTGCCTCCAATATCATTCTGGCTATTTTTATATCTGAAAGGTGGGATATTTTGAAGTAGTGTACCTTTGTAAAGCAAGAGTACAAAAAGACACAGAAATGTTCAAACAAAACTCTGCTTCAATCAAATCGTTGTTGCTTGTGACTTGTATTTGAATAAATTTAAACTTGTCAGGATCAAACCAAGCGTCAATTCAGCCTTTTCCAAAGCCAGGGATCCTAATGCACAAAGAATTTCTAATTTGTTAATATACATAAGAATAAGACAGATTTAAAGCTGGATATAACTGGATTGGTTGATTTCCTACATGCCGTGTTTCGGGAGCATGCACTGGGTTAGCTGTCAGACTTCAGAGGAAGACTTTGCTTTAAAGTGGTTCTGAAGGCTTTAAAAGTGCAGCGGTAAGCAGTAAAAGCCATTAGTTTAGTGAATGAGGGATTCAGACAGGTAGTCTGCACACAATGTCAAGGAATAGTAATGCTTCTAGTGATTCCATTGTTGAAATCTGTCAGCCCAACAGTTCACAGGCACGAGCTCCCACCTCTGATCATCAGGTCACCAGGTGCAGCTGGCAGAACAGCTGCTTCACAGTTCCAATGATCTGGGTTCGATACTGACCTTCGGCCCTGTGTGGAGTTTGGATGTTGTCCTCGTGACTGCGAGGGTTTCCTCCTGCATCCCAAACAGAGGCAGGTTGGTGGGTTAATTGGCTGCTGTAAATTGCCCCTAGTATGTCAGTGAGTGCAGTTATAGTAGTAGGATTTGGGGGGGAGGGGGGCGGGGATAGTTCTTGGGAATGTAAGAAGAATAAAATGGGATTAGTATAAATGGTCGGTGCATTTAGTGGGGTGAAGAGCCAGTTTCCGTGCTGTACAAGTATAGAAGGTTACTAATGATTCAAAACATATCTTGCATTTAAGGTGAGAGGGGGTAGGTTCAGAACAGACGTGAAGGGTACGTTTTTTACTCAGAGAGTGGTGGATGTCTGGAATGTGTTGCCTGATAGGGTGGTGGAGGCATATTCATTGGGGGCTTTTAAGAGGGGGCTTGGATGGGCACATGAATAAGAGGAAAATAGAGGGATATGGGCATTCTGTAGGTAGGAGGGAATAGCTATGTTGGCACAACATTGTGGGCCAAAGGGCCTGTTCTGTGCTGGACTGTTCTATGTTCTGTCAATTCTTCCACTTGATCCCTCAAGTGTATTAGTTAGAGTTGCCTTTGTCCCTTTTAACACCACAGTTGTTGGAACTTGACAGGGCATCTCCCACTGTATTTCTGGGAATGGGGCAATCAACCATGCAGTTACCCAGCCAGTCGGGCTGAAGGACTGTCAAAGGATCAGTTCGTGATCTGACTAAGGAAGTACCATTCAGAATGGCTGAATTCAGCTGCTGAAAGAGAAATGACCAGAGTGATAGGAAGGCTGAATGATGAGAAAGAAAGAAAGTAGCAAAAATAAAAAAAAATAAAAATCATTTTTATTTTAAATTCTGCAAAAAGTCTCCAACAACAATTAAAATCTAAAGGGTTGAGGCAATAGTTACACCAGAAAAGTTGAGGAGCAGTTATTAATAAATATTGCATTGTTGAAGACAAAACAGGATTTCAGATAACTAGATTCTACTTTCTGTGACAAGGTTACATGATGCTTCGTTGATTTTGAAAGAGGATCCAGCTTATGTTTTTGCAACAGCTTCTCAATGTCCATATTTACTATCAGCCTTGCCTGAAGTTGCAGTACCACTCACACATTATTAACAGTGACTTCCAGCTACACAACATAATTAAATAAACAAAATATACCTCAGCACTCCCTAAAAACCGAAGCCACGCCCCACAAGGAAATATTATCTCAGATGACCAGAAGCCTGATCACTAATAGTGGAATAATTAAATCAAAAGATGAGCAGAAGGTCAGGATTAAAGGAGGGGCATAAATATCTTGGGATATTATGGGACTGGAAGTGATTCCAGGGATAGGAAGGCACAAGGACACAAAGGGACTTAAAAAACAAGGATGAAAGTTTAAAGACTGTTGCAAAGCTCAACCGGAAATCCATGCAAACCCCAGTGTGATGGGTGATTGGAAGCACAACAGGAATCGTGAAGTTGCCAAAAAGAGCAATGAAATCTAATCAAATTTTACTGGTGACAGAAGCTCGAAACAGGAGAGCCTCTCATCTCCACAGTCCTAGAGGGACAATAGGAAATGTCTCCTGCATGAGTGTGATGGGTGATCAATTTGGTAAATGTTGGTGCACAACCAAAGTTTTGGGTGACCTCAAACCAATGTTATTGGACATCTACAATGTTAACTGAAAATACTGGTAATTAGAAACAGAGGAACAGTCTGTCTACACTTCTCACTACCTCAAGAAAGCAGCCAACATAATCAAGGACCCCGCCCACTCCTGTCATTCTCTCTTCTACCCCCTTCCATTGGGCAGAAGATACAAAAAGCTTGAGAACACATACCATCAGGCTTAAGGACAGCTTCTATCCCACTGTTATAAGACTCCTGAATGGACCTCTTTGACACTAAAGATGAACTCCTGACCTCTCAATCTACCTCATCATGGCCCTTGCACCTTATTTGCCTATCTGCACAGCATTTTCTCTGTAACTGTAACACTATAATTCTGCAATCTGTTATTGTTTTCCTTTTGTACTATCTCAATTTGCTTCTGAATGAAATGATCTGTCTGGATGGCATGCAAAACAAAGCTTTTCGCTGTATCTCGGTACATGTGACAATAATAAACCAATTACTCAGCCCACTTGATCCATGTTTCCTCTTTCTACTGGACCTCATCTCACCCATTCAATGTATCCTTCCATCTTTTTATCTCCCCATACACTTACAAGTCTTGCATTAAAAGCATCCATGCTATTCTCCTCAACTTCATTACATAGCCTTTAGTTACATTTTGTGATGGCAATTTCCTTTGAATTCTATGACGGATTTACCTACAACCACTTATGTTGCAGGTTTTGTCTCCCGCACTATCCATGTTGACCCTATCAACTTCCGTCATAATTATAAAGGTCTCTTTTGGGTTGGTCCCCAGCCCATTCCTAAAGACTGTCAGCCTGCCAGCTCTAACCTCTGTTGAGTATAATTCTTGAAAATCTTTTTACAAGCTTCCCCATTCCCTCTTTATCACACGGAAACCAGATGCATGTCAAGTAATCCAAATGCAGTCTAAGCTTGTGCACAAAATTAACAATCCCTCTTTGATTTTCTGTTCTATTTTTAAGACGTGAACCATAGTGTTTGTCTGGCAAATTTTTTTCACACCATATTAAAATGCGGGAACTGTGCCTCAATTGAGGAAATGCACAGGCACCCACTCTGCCTCGTTTAAATTTGTATCAGATGTGCAGTTAAGCTCTGACAACTGCATCACTTGGAAGCACAACAGGAATCGTGAAGTTGCCAAAAGGAGCAATGAAATCTAATCAAATTTTACTGGTGACAGGAGCTCGAAACAGGAGAGCCTCTCATCTCCACAGTCCTAGAGGGACAATAGGAAATGTCTCCTGCATGAGTGAAATCATACCTGGAACTCATCAATGTTGAGATGCTCCACTTATTCTACATGCCTAGCTCCTGGTCTTACCATCAGCACCTCTTTAAATTAGTTGTGGAACAGTGCCCGCTGCAAGTGCCTGGTTAAGTCTCATTTCATGTTTTTGCACAGAAGCCAAGCAAGAAATACTTCCTCGTTTGTTGCCAGTAATGAGGTAGATCCTGAAATGTTGACAGATCCTTGGTCTCAAAATGTTTTTGTTACAGAGTTTATTCAATGTAAGGTGAAATGTTGTACGGAAACTCCCTATTGTCTGAAAGAACAGCAGAAAGAGGATAAAATGTATAAGGCTTTGGCAATATATCCTTATGACACAGAAGGAGGGCATTTCAGCTGACTCATAAAAGCAAGCACATTCCCCACGAAATTACCATGTGGTTAGTAAGTTTGCAGATTATACTAAAATAAGTAGCATCGTAGACCGTGAAGAAAGTTATCAAAAATTACAGGGGTATCTTGATCAGCTCGGCAAGTGGGCCGAGAATTGGCGTTTAGTTCAAATAAGTGCGAGGTATTGCATTTTTTGAAGTCCAAATCAGGGTAGGACTTGTATAGTGAATGGTATGGCCCAGAGGAGTGTAGTGAAACAGAAGGGACCTTGGAGTATAGGTGCACAGTTCGCTGAAAGTGGCGTCACAGGTAGAAAGGGTGGTGAAGAAGGCCTTTGGCATGCAGGCCTTCATCAGTCAGGGCATTGAGTATGAGAGTTGGGATGTTATATTGCAGTTGTACTTGACGTTGGTGAGGCCACATGAAGTATTTTGTACAGTCTTGGTTGTCATTAAGCTGGAAAGAGTGCAAAGAAGATTTACAAGAATGTTGCCAGGACTCGAGGGCCTGAGTAATAGGGAGAGGTTGGGCAGGATAGGACTTTATTCCTTGGAATGTAGGAGATTGAGGTGTATAAAATCATGAGGGGCATAGATAGGGTGAACACACATAGTCTTAAAAATTAGAGGGCAAAGGTGTAAGTTGAGAGGGGAAAGATTTAAAAGGGACCTGAGGGGCAACTTCTTCACGCAGAGGGTGCCGTGTACATGGAACAAGCTGCTAGAGAAAGCAGTTGAGGCAGGTACAATAACGACATTTAAAAGGCATTTGGACAAGTACATAGATAGGAAAGGCTTAGAGGGATACGAGCCAAATGTGGAAAAATGGGACTAGCTTAGGTGGGCACCTTGATCAGCATGGACGAGTTGGGCTGAAGGGCCTGCTTCTGTGTTGTATCACTCTGCGACTCTAATCCATAAATTCGCATCAATACCCCTCAGATTCCACTACCGAGTAAACAGGAGGACAACTTTGGGCTGTGGGAGAAAACTGGAGCATTGGGAGGAAACCCACATGGGTCACAGGGAGAAGGTATAAACTCCACACCCAGACAGCGCCGGAGGTTAGGATTGAACCCAGGTTGCTGGAGCTGTGAGGCAGCAGCTCTACCTTTGCGCGAATGTTGTGAAAGTGCTCTCAGTTGAGATGATTCAACAGAGATTTAACTGAGGGGGGGGTCAAATCCATGAAGGGATTTGATTGGACTAAATGAATAAAAACCACTTCCACTGATGGTGGGGTAGAAATGAGAAGACAAAGATTTATGGTAATTTTCAAAGGAACTGGAGAAGAGAGGACATAAATTTCTTATATCCAGGAACATGTTCTGCTCCAAAACAACCTGTCTGGTGGAAGGAGTAATTATAGAATATGGAACAGTACAGCACAGGAACAGGCCCTTCAGTCCACGATGATGTGCTGAACTAATTAAACTACTAATTAAATACCTAACTAAGCGAATCCCCTCTACCTGCACAATGTCCATATCCTTCCATTCTCTTCACATTCATGTGCCTACCTAAGAACCTCTTAAATGCTTCTTTTGTATTTGCTTCCAATAACACCCCTGACAGCGCATTCCAGGCACCCATCACTGTATCTGTGAAAAACTTGGCCCACACATCTCCTTTGAATTTCCCCCCTCTCGTAACAGTACAGGACAGGAACAGACCCTTCGGCCCACGATGTTGTGCGGAACTAATTAAGCTAATGGCACCTAATTACACTAATCCCTTCTACCTGCGCATGGTCCATATCCCTCCATTTTCTGCATATTCACATGCCTTTCTAAAAGCCTCTTAAATGCCTCTATCATATCTGCCTCCACCACCACCACCCCTGGCAGTGTATTCCAGGCACCCACCATTCTCTCCATGAAGGAAACTTGCCCTGCATATTTCTTTTGAACTTTCCCCCGCACCTTAAATGCATGTTCAAAATGATGTTTCAAGTGGCTACTGGGAATGTACTGAAGCAGGAAACCTTAGTAAGAAAAACAAGTGAGTGATTGCATAATTCATACTTGAAGAGCTATCAGGCCAGTGATGGGCCAAATACTTTACTGTGCTGTGCTGTTCTCACATTTGAAGGAAATTGAGTAACACTTGTAGAAAAGCCAAACAGTTTGATGATGCAGCTTCCTCATGCTCACATAAATCCGGTGGTGATCAGTGTGCACAGGAAATAAATGATCTCAGAATAGATTAATGACAATGAAATACCATTAAAGCAAGGAAGTTCTTAGAGGCTATTTATCAGGATGGATGCTCAGTGTTAGAATTTATAATGGTGGCTATTAAGTGTCACTTGAACTCCTCACATGTTAATGAACAGATAACAAGTCATATTAATGAACATACTTTGTACAGAATTTTCATCCAGGATTCTTTAAGCACTGTTTAAAACTTGGTGAGGTGCCTACTTACTCGAAGCCCACGTTGTAAATCACTCACTAGAACAATGAACTGACAAAAGGGTAAAAAGAAGTAATATCTGAATATGTGAAGTTTTCTTATCCAAAAATTGATTGGAACATCCAGCTGAACTGTGGCACCTTTGCCCCTGAGTCAGTTGAAGTTGGGTTCAGAGCATCAAGCACAAAAATCAAATATAGAACATAGAACAATTACAGCACAATTCAGGCCCTTTGGCCCACAAAGTTGTGCCGAACATGTCCCTACCCTAGAAATTACTAGGCTTACCCATAGCCCTCTGTTTTACTCAGCTCCATATACCGATCTAACAGTCTCTTGAAAGACCCTATCATATCAGCCTCCACCACCATTTCCGGCAGCCCATTCCACACACTGACTGCTCTCTGAGGAAAAAACTTACCCCTGACATCTCCTCTATATCTACTCCCCAGCACCTTAAGCCTATGTCCTCTTGTGGCCACCATTTCAGCCATGGGGAAAAGCCTCTGACTATCTACCCTATCAATACCTCTCATCATCTTATATACCTCTATCAGGTCCCCCCTCATCCTCCGTCTCTCCAAGGAGAAAAGGCCAAGTTCCCTCAGCCTGCTTTCATAAGGCATGCTCCACATCCCAGGCAGCATCCTTGTAAATCTCCTCTGCACCCTCTCTATGTCTTCCACATCTTTCCTGTAGTGAGGCGACCAAAACTGAGCACAATACTCCAAGTGGGGTCTGACCAGGGACCTATACAGCTGCAACAATACCTCACGGCTCCTAAATTCAATTCCCCGATTGATGAAGGACAATACACCATATGCCTTCTTAACCACAGAGTCAACCTGCGCCACCACTTTGAGCGTCCTATGGACTCGGACCCCAAGATCCCTCTGATCCTCCACACTGCCAAGAGTCCTACCATTAAGACTATATTCCGCCAACATATTTGACCTATCAAAATGAACCACTTCACACTTATCTGGGTTGAGTGTTGAAGGAGTGCTGCATTGTTGGAGGTGTTGTCTTTCCAAGGAAATGGTAAACCAAGCCCTCCTCTGCTCTGCCAAATGAATATAAAGCCACAGCACAACATTTAGGAACAGGGGAATTTTCCCTGGTGTTCTGGCCAATACTTATCCCTTTTTCACTATAATAAACACATTCTCTAAGATTATTATACTGCGTTTTGCGGGAGCTTAATGTGCACAATTGTTTGACTTGTTTCCAATATTACACCAATAATTACAATATTTCATTTCGGAAGTCCTGGATTCAAATGGCTATTATATAAAGGAAATATCTTTTTGAACACTGTATGCATATTATATTAATCATTTTGGGAGAGGAATTTCTCTGTAAATATTAATCCATAAAACACATCACAACTGTACCCACATCTCTACTTCATTCTTGGAGCACAAGATGATCCCAAGTCCAAACAAGGTTGTCAACCAACTCCATTCTCCACATGTCCCAGAAGCACAAAATCCTTCTCTTTGAAATAAGAGAAAAGCAAAATGATGCAATCTGCATGCTCACAAAACTAAATTAACTGACCATCTGTTGGCCTCAATAAGGATAGTTGGATTGCTTGTCAACTCTTTCCTCATTTATTCACCTCTCTCCCACCTTTGGTGCTCTACTGATTCCTTTGTAATTTAAGGATTGCTGGCACATGCTCCTTTAATTTACTCTGGCACCTGTTTTCATTCACTCAGATTGCCTCTGGACTTTCGACACTCCCTCATTGACACATGGCTAGTTCTTTATGTCTGCCAAGGTAGTTCTAAGCCAGACTGATCTGTGTCTCTCCTTCCACCATCCTCGGCTAGAGGTATACAGAACACACACACCAGAACTGTAGTATTCTCCACATTGCTCTCCACAATGGGAATTAAAACCATGATTTTTACTGTTGCAATCTTGCAACTTTAGGGCATTGATCGGGAGAAGCAAATGTTCTAATTGTTTCAATCTCCTTCTGCCTCGTATCAACAGCATTGAAATCTGACTCTGACAGGGATTTATTGCCGATCTATAAGAAAGTTATTGGAATTGGATTATTATTGTCACATGTACCGAGGTACAGTGAAAAACTTGTCTTGCATACCGATCGTACAGACCAATTCATTACACAGTGCACTGAGGTAGTACAGGGGAAAACTCTAAATAACAGAATGCAGAATAAAATGTAACAGCTCCAGAGAAAGTGCAGTGCAGGTAGACAATAAGGTGCAAGTCATAATGAGGTAGATTGTGAGGCCAAGAGTCCATCTTATCGTATAAGGGAACTGTTCAATCATCTTATAACAGCAGGATATAAGCTGTCCTTGAGCCTGGTGGTACATGTGACTCGATTTTGGACTAGTATTGTCTTGGCATCTCTGATAGCTTTACGGAGGTTGTACCTTGATCTCTTGTATAGGTCAGGGTCACCTGATTTGAATGCTGCAGTCCTAGACTTCAGTAGGGATTGGATCTCCCAGTTTATCTATGGTTTCCAGTTCGGGAACATCCGAATTGGGAAGCCAAGTTAGTCAAGCTTTTGTTAAACTTGTTATAAATAAATAACTGAACACAAAATCCAAGCAGGTGATGGAGTCAGATACTCTCACAATATAGAGCACTTAAATTGCCAAGGCAGAGAACATTGCAGACCAAGTGCTGATAAATGGGATTGGTAAAGATGGATAGTCAATGGACATGATAGGTCAAAGGGCCTGTTTTTGTGCTCCAGTGCTCTGTGACTGCAGAAGTATGAAAACTAGTGTCTTCTGAAGTGAAACTATTGTGGCAAGAGTGTACATAGGATTTTCTCTGTCTGAAATACATAGACACACAAACACCCACACAGAAAGCAACCAAGTCAACAATCTGCACCGATATGGAGTTTGCCAATAATGTATCTGAAGATTTGTATTTTTACGTTTGATAGAAACATCATTTGAGTCAACTCCCAAGCAAACACAAAGCAGAAGAAAGTGGGCTCAGGTGCCCAAGTAAGAGCCCAAGGTGTTGGCACAGAGAAATAAGGTGAAGAAATTGACTGGTTTAGATAAGGTAGACAAAGAAAAATTTTTTCCAGTTGCTGACAGTACTAGTATGAGGACACACAGATTTAAGGTTCTGGGGAACAGACACAGTGAAAATAAGGGGAAGGTTTGGGCAGCAAGTGGTGATAGCTTGGAATTCACTGCCTATGAAGGTGGTGGGAGTGGAGACAATCTATGATTTAAAAATGAAGTTGGATGGGCACAAGGGAAATAAACTTGCAGGGCTGAGGATGGAGTCAGGGAATGGGAATGGCTGGATTGCTCTGCAGGTACAACACGGATATACAGTGGGATGAATAGCCATTCCTCTCCACCTTAATTGATTCTATAAATGTTATTAGATTCGTCGCCCCAGGGTATCATTAAGTGCAATCCTGAACATGTTGAGTTGCTGAAGAAATGGGCCACGTTGTTGAGATTTTCTTTTTCATTCATTGATTAAATGTGGGAGTGACCAGCAAGGTTGGCATTTATTGCCATCCCCAACTGCCCCAGAGAAAGTGGTGGTGAGGAACCCACTTGAACTACTGCAGTCCTTGTGCTGACATCACTCTCAATGCGGATGGGTAGAGAGCTACAGAATTTTACTCGGTAACAGAGAAGGAACAGCGATGTATTTCCAAGTCAGGGTGATCTGTGACTTGGATGAAAGATACTGTTGAACTTTTGCATTTGCTGCCCTTATCTCTCCAGGTGATAACATAGCTGGTTGGATGGGCATTGTTGAGGACGACTTGGCATGTTAGTGCAGTGTATCTTACAGATGGTACATTCTGCACTCACTCATCAGGGATATAAAAGACCAAATACTATTTCAATAAGTGCTTAGGGATACCTGGAGAAGCAACATACAATTAAAGGAAGTCCAATATATGTTCAAATCGTGAACCATCTATGCAATCCACGAAATGTAATGCCATTGGAACATCCTCCTGTTCATGGAATTGGTTGATTCAACTCACACAATGTGCCACTAACTTAGCCAAACTCTGAGAAGCTTCTGGACTCATATTGAAGGGTAGGCGATGATTGAGTGCTTTGAGTCAAAGGGAATATTCCTGTTCAGGTGGAGTGATCAGCGATTGCCATCTCTGGGATCTGATCATACCAAAGCAAACTAGTACCCAACAGATATTCTACGTTCTGTCATTAAAGCAAACATTCAATACTTTACAGCCACCATCCAAAGCATGAACCAGATTAAATATCAGAACAGGACATAATTTAAAATAAGATCCTTATTGAGATAAAAAAAACAGTAATATGCAGAAGAATGCAGTGAAGTCATTAATTAGTTCGAAGTATAACCACTTACAATGAATGTTAAACAGATTTGACATTTGGAAATATAAAATAACTCATGTGACATAATCTCACAGTCAGGGCACAGTGTAATGTTTGCTCTGCTTTGACCCTTTGATCTCACTATTGCTTACCCCAACATGAAGAGTAAACTTACAAGACTTTTGCTGAATCCAGTAAAGTTTTTTAGCAAAAATGGGATAGCATCAAACCTGTCTACCTCTTCCACATACCTAAGTACAAGACAAGGTCATGTCTTGACCTAATGAACCACAGGCAGCACCTAGTTGAACTAATTTTACCAGATCACCACAAAGTCAAATTTTACTTCCAAAATTTCCCACCAACATTCTGCTAACCTACAAAGAATTCAAAATGTCATGTGGGTGAAACCAAACCTCTGTCAGCCCTGACAAGAAGACGAAAAAGATTCCGTAGGCTATTTAAACAGCAGGGGATTTTCTTGAAGAGAAATCAGCTGTCATCTCATTCTGCATCCACAGTTATTGTTATGATCAATTAGGAAAATTAATGCATTTGATTTGTGGACTTTGAAAAGAAGTTGTCTAAAAAGCCACAATACAGGCATTTTAGTAAAATGAACAAATATATTGTGATCGACATATCAAAGCCAGCAGAATTAAAATGCCAGTGGCAAAATTGATGAAACATTTAGAAAATGATTGCAAAGTGCAGTGAACAGTTGGTTTCCCGAACTAGAGCGAGGTACACATCGAGAATCTATAGGGGTTAATGTTAGGATCATTCCCATTTTTTGTACGTATTAATGGCCTGCAGTACGGTATATATAACAGAGCATAATCTGAAAGTTTAGAAGTGGAATAAATGTAACAGCCCCATTAGTGGTTTGGAGACAGTAATTAAGGAGAAGCTATTTTCAATGGCAGAAGGGTTGGTAACCAGAAGACACAGATTTAATGTAATTGGCAAGGTGAGGGGAAATTTCATGTGCAGCAACTTGCCAGTAACAAAATATATTACTGAAGGAGTGGTGAAAGCATAGTCAACAGTAACCTTCAAAACCGAGTTAGACAAATATCTACAGAAGCAATGGAGTATAAACAGGGAAGTGAGACCAAGTCAATAGATCTACCATGGAGCAGAGATAGATCTTGTGGGCTGACTGCATCCTTCTCCATATTTGTGACTTTGAACTGAATTTTGAACAGGCAGTCTTGCATACGGGAGTTTTAAAGTCTGATAAGGCAATTTGATAATGTTCACTGTAAAACGTACAAGGATACTGTGGATTTCAACCACACATATCTGAGGACTTTTGCACAGCAAGGATGCACAAATAGTAAACTTCTGGGGCTTTTATTTTGACCAGCAGATGTCTACAGTCCTGCAATCCTGTAATGGGATTAATTTCACACTTCCCATTTACTTCTGCATCCTATTAGCTTATTGTGACCCCAAGCTTTGGAAAAGACCATGAACGATTCTTAAATATTTTAATTACAAGAGTAAAAATTACATTCCAGGCGTGGACAGCATTGTTGTAATGCTAAATACTTGTGGACCTCTCTTACCCATATCATCCTGCCTTTCACCCACTGCAATACTGTGCGGATCTGTTGATAATCAGACGATGCATAACCAGGAGGCATTTTTCCCTTCAAATATTCATTAATAAAAATCAGTGGTTTGTTACTAGTCATTTTGCTTTAAGAAAGAACAACTACACTTGCACTTACGGGGAACCATAAGACATAGCAGCAGAATTAGGCCATTTGGCCCTTCAAGTCTGCTCTGCCATTCAATCATAGCTGATTTATTTTTCCCTCTCAACCCCATTCTCCTGCCTTCTCCCTGTAACCTTTGATGCCCTTACTAATCAAGAACCTATCAACCTCTGCTTTAAATATACCCAATGACTTGGCCTCCACAGCTGTCTGTGGCAATGAATTCCACAGATTCACCACCCTCTGCCTAAAGAAATTCATCCTCATCTCTGTTCTAAAGGGACATCCTATTCTGAGGCTGTGCCCTCTGGTCCTTGACTCTCCCACTACCAGAAACATCCTCTCCACATACACTCTATCCAGGCCTTTCAATATTCGGTAGGTTTCAATGAGATCCCCTCATCCTTCTAAACTCCAGTGAGTACAGGCCCAGAACCATCAAACACTCCTCATACATTAACCCTTTCATTCCTGGAATCATTCTTGTAAACCTCATCTAGACCCTCTCCAATGCAAACACATCCTTCCTTCAATATGGGGCCCAAAACTGTTCACAATGTGGTCTGACCAACGCCTTATGAAGACTCAGCGTTACATCTTTGCTTTTATATTCCAGTTCTCTTGAAATTAATGCTAACATTGCATTTGCCTTCCTTACTACTGACTCAACCTGCAAGTTAACTTTTAGGGAATCCTGCACCAGGACTCCCAAGTCCCTTTGCAGCCCTGATTTCCAAATTCATTCCCCATTTAGAAAATAATCTACGCCTTTATTCCTTCCACCAAAGTGCATGGCCGTACACTTCCCTACGCTGTATTCCATCTGCCACTTCTTTGCCCATTCTCCCAACCTGTCCAAGTCCTTCTGCAGACTCCCTGCTTCCTCAACACTACCTGTCCCTCCACCTATCTTTGTATCATCTGCAAATTCGGCCACAAAGACATCAATTCCATCGTCCAGATCATTAAAACATAACGTGAAAAGTAGCAGACCCAACACCAACTCCTGCGGAACACCACAAGTCACCGGCAGCCAACCAGAAAAGGCCCCCTATTCCCACTCTTTGCCTTCTGCCAGTCAGCAAATCTTCTATCCATGCTAGTACCTTTCCTGTAATACCGTGGGCTCCTATCTTGTTTAGCAGCCTCATGTGTGGCACCTTGTCAAAGGCCTTCTGAAAATCCAAGTAAACAATATCCACTAACAATCCCTTGTCCATCCTGCCTGTTACTTCCTTCCTTACGACTTTGCAAAGCCAGTGAAGTGCTTTTAAAGGGTAGCCTTAATTGCAATATAGAAAAATGGCAGGTAGTTTGTGCATAGCAAGGTCCCAAAAAAGCCATTTTATAATGACCAAATAAATCCCTGAAATTCATTCTCAGTTGGTAATGGCAACAGACTGAACTGTGGACGTAGATATTAATGTGGTGATACCACTATATAGAATGCTTAGGGCTACTGACCTTTGTTTAATTGATGATCCCAAACCATTACTGTAACAGAAGTGGTTTATGTACCAATGGGTGTGTGCCCCTTTAAGAATTGTGGATGAGAACAACTGTTCTCTTACACTGATGCAAATGTTTCAATGTAGAACTGGTCTGCCTGTCTGGAAGTAAGCCACCACAAGGATGTGCTCCATTACTGCAAGATTTGCTTCTGCAAGAAAAAGTATCTTTGGTGGGCTGATGGGCCTGTTGCTATGACGTAGGACTCTGTGAAACCATGACCTAACTTGAATCACCATCAGATTTCTGTGGTTTTTACTAATTCTATTATTTATCACCTTCAGTACACTGCACTATATAAATGCAATTCTGCTTCTTTTCCTTTGATTGGGCTAGGAATGGTCATGAAAACTCCAATGAAGCCCTTGGATTTACTAATGGTAATGGATTTCCTGCAGAGAATGATGAATAAATAGCATGTATTTATTTAAAATAGGATTTTGGGGTCGATGTCCATAGTTCACTGAAAGTGGCTATGAATGTGGATAAGATGGCAAAGAAGGCATATGGCATGCTTGCCTTCAATGGTAGGGGTGTTGAGTATTAGACTAAGGAAGTCATGCTGCAGCTGTATAAAACTTTAGTCAGACCACACTTGGAGTATTGTGTGCAGTTCTGGTCACCCATTATAGGAAGGATGTGAAGACTGTGGAAAGGGTGCAGAAGCGGTTCACCAGGATGCTGCCTGGATTTGAGGGTATGAGCTACAAGGAAAGATTGGACCAACTTGGGTTGTTCTCCCCAGAGCGTGAGAGGCTGAGAGGAGACCTGATAGAGGTTTATAAAATTACAAGAGCCAAAGATAGGGTAGACAGAATCTTTTCCCCAGGGTAGAAATGTCAAACACCAGAGGACATGCTTTTAAGGTTAGAGGGGGGAAGTCTAAAGGAGACGTGAGGGGCATTTTTTTTTACACAGAGAGTGGGAGGTGCCTGGAATAGGTTACTGGGGTAGTAGCGGAAACAGGCAGTTTGGAGGAGTTTTAGATGGACGCATGAACAGGAATGGAATGGAGGGATATGGATGATATACAGGTGGAGAACATTTTATTTAAATTGGCATCAAGATCGGCACAACATCATGGGCCAAATGGCCTGTCCTGTCCAATGTCCCAGCATCATAGAAGTACTTCACATGAAGTGAAAGTGTGGCGACTGTAGGTTCTTCCTGCAGCTCCTCAAATTTACTGAGTGTTCCATTTCTAACACGAAAATTGGTACAAAGGCAGATGCACAAAATGACTAAAGATCCCACATCAGTACCGATCTGACTAACCAATGGGAACCATCAATAACAGCCTAACAACCAAACATGAGAGTGTACAGCCATTAGTAGAGATCGTCCCTTTAATTGTTGTAAGAGCTTCACTCATATTATTTTTCTAATATTTTGTTACTATGCAAAAGGAGGCCATTCAGCGCATGTGACATCTCTCAGAGCAATCCTACCAGTCCCATGTAACCTCTTCTCTCTCATATCTCCATCAGCTCCAACCTGACTCTCCTACCACCCACCTACACTAAGGGATAATTCAGAGTCACCAATTTATCTACCATTATGTCTTTGGGACTTGGAGTACCCAGGGGAAATCTGCAGAGTCACAGGGCAACAACACACGAACTTCAAACAGACAGCGTCTGAGGTCAGAATCGAACCTGTGGGTGAGTCACAGCAGCGGAAACTGTCGCACCACAGAGCTGCCCATTGATGTTCAACCCATATATTTAAATAAGAAAAAGATTTATTTACAAGAACAACTGGATCACAGGTCGTCCACAGAGCATTTCCATACATTTGAAGATACGCTTCAATGTTTTGCTCTCTAAAAAATAATCACAAATGAATCACCAAGACATCAGTCTCAACACAATTTTGCAAATTCTGATGGATTTTGTTTTAAATAGGTCTAATCCCTTCTCCTCTTTCAAGAAAAGCCATCTCACTTCCAAACAAGTCTGAACAATAATGGTCTGCAGATTCATCCTCAGTGTTTTACCATTGGAATGGGTGCTGCTGCAAGCGTTATCCTCTGCTGACTCGTTGATGAACACTGGGTATCATGGAGATATTGAGGATGTAAGTGCAGGTAGTGGAAAATCTAAAAACATCTAGTGGAACCCATAATCTAAATATGACTGTATATCCATCATGTAGAACCCTAATGGAACCAAGTGTTCTACATGCACACACCTGATTTTGGACAAGGAGACCTTCACTACCTAGTTGTGACCAACATGTTTTATAGGTGTCGTATTGTTCTATGTCCCACATCCACCGTAGTTCCTTTTCCAAAAATAATGAGGCAATGAGATTGCTCTATCCAACTTTGGCAGAAAACATGCATTATATTGCTCCTTTCCCATCAATTACTTAGATTGGATATAGATTTTATAATGGCTTGTACTTTTATTTTTTCTTTATTTAAGTTACTCTGTGACTACACACTAAGACGCAGATAAAACACCCCCTTGTTGTTTTAAACACTTGTTTCTCTTTAGTTTCAAATTGAGCCTGTGTAAGCTTTTATCGTTGCCAGAATTCAAAGTTTCTACTCTTTAGTATGCTTGGTTATTCAAATGTTATCCTGATTAACAAACAGTGGTCAGTTCCTCGTAAAGTTTTAACTTAATGCAGGGTTTCGACCCAAAATGTCGACAATTCCTTTCCTCCCACAGATGCTGCTCGACCCGCTGAGTTCCTCCAGCAGATTGTTGCTCCAGATTCCAGCATCTGCAGTCTCTTGTGTCAACTTTTAACCACAGTTGCTTGGAAGATTTTAGGAGTCATCTTAATCCCATAAAGGGCTCTGGTGTAAGAACAGAGCTCCTTATGCATTTTGACTGTTAAGTCTTGTCAGCCAATCTGCTCAATGCTGAGTTATGCACAGCATGGAGCAGATCCAATTTTCTGTGCACCTTTGCTCCAGCCAGCTCTGTATCCAATGCTGGTGGTGAATATTGCTTGTGTCCACAACTTTTAATTGCCGCAGAGCATCACTTGTTTCATCTGACTCTGGTACCACCGCAGTCACTTTAATTGGTCCCACCACTCTTTTTCAACTTATTCTATCCCTGTTCATCTTGGCCTTTCAGTACAGAAGGATCTAGGCTTAAGTTTCCATAAGATTCAAACCTGGTTTAATACTAATGTGTGCCGAGTGCCATTAATGCTATCATATGAATCTTTGAACATGTAGACAGGGTTGTAAAGAAGGCTTTTGGCATCCTGGCATTTATAAATCAAATTATTGAGTACAGGAGTTGGGATGTTATGGTGAGGTTGTATAAGACATTGGTGAGGCCAAATTTGGAGTATTGTGTGCAGTTCTGGTCACTTAACTGTAGGAAGGATATCAGTAAGATTGAAAGGGTGCAGAGGAGATTTACTAGAACGTTGCCAGGTCTTCAGGAGTTGAGTTACAGGGAAAGATTGAACAGGTTAGGACTTTATTCCTTGGAGCATAGAAGAATGAGGGGAGATTTGATAGAGGTTTACAAAATTATGAGGGGTATAGACAGAGTAAATGCAAGTAGGCTCTTTCCACTTAGATTAGGAGAGATAAGTACAAGAGGACATGGCTTTAGGGTGAAAGGGGAAAGGTTTAGGGGAACATTAGGGGGAACTTCTTCACTCAGAGAGTGGTGGGAGTGTGGAATGAGCTGCCATCTGACGTGGTAAATGCGGGTTCACTCTTAAGTTTTAAGAATAAATTGGACAGATACATGGATGGGAGAGGTCTGAAGGGTTATTGACAGTGCAGGTCAATGGGACTAGCAGAATAATGTTTCGGCACAGACTAAACAGGCCGAATGGCCTGTTTTCTGTGCTGTAGTGTTCTATGGTTCTATGTATTCACTGGAGTATCTCAATGTGACTTTGCCATATCTGAAATGAACACATTTCCCCAATTCACTGTCTGCTGAAATATCTGATCCATATCTATCAAGATTATTCTGTTATCATGCTTTGGATAGGGTCAAATATAAGCCATTATATTTCATTTCATTTGATCCAATGTTTGGAGAATTTCTTCCAAAGACATCTGCAATTGGACAATGCCCATCCAAAGAGTCATCCTGCTGAAACTCTTGTCAGTTGGTGACTTGGCTTTTAACTGAGCACATCACAGCTGTGTCAATGTTAATTTAACGTTCTTGTTTTGGATTTGGACCTTGGTCCTGAAATCTTGATTCACTGGGTTTTTGTTGTGCCTAGTTGCAGTATGTGCATGATAAAACCAGCTTCTTCATTGTTGTCAACCTCCACAGAATGAAGTTTTATGTATCCATCCCACTGTGTCTTCAGTTTGATCTTTGATATGCAAACTGCTGCAATATGACTCATTTGTTGGAATTGAAAGCACTTGGCTGTTTTGAATATACATTGTTGTTCTTTGTGATTTCCATTTCACTTTCTACTCTGGCTTTATTTCACACTTCTCAATGCAATAGCTCTATGACAGTGTCAAGTACTGATCATCTGGGGTGGTCAAAGCTCTTTGGCCTTCAATGCTGCCATCTGCATGGAAGTTGGTATCAGACTGTCTTTCTCACAAGTAGGTTCAGGCATATTCATTTTTTTCACCAATCAATAAACCAGGTTTTTTCTTCAAGCTTTGTTTAAAAAAAACTTACCAAAACTACCATTACATAATCACGAATAACTTTCCATGCTTTTGATTTTCTGCAGCTCTATGTTATTTTTTAAAGTTGCTGGATTAAAGTGCTCCTTTGATTTCTTTATATTCTCCACAAAGGATACACAGATTGTTTTGTGAATATCAGTAAGCTAGTCAGAATGAAAAACACGATGATGCTGGAGGAAGTCAGCAGGCCAGGCAGCATCCGTGGAGAAAAGCAGGCAGTCAACATTTCAGGTCAGGAGCCTTCCTCAGGATAGAATGTTGTACGTCTCTCGTTCCATTCCAATTAATAAGCCACTGGCACTTGCCCCTACCATGTAGGCGAGTGGTGGAACTGAGAGGGAAGGGGGTAGGAGTTGATGGGAATGTGAAGAGAATAAAATGGGATCAGTGTAGGATGAGTGTAAATGGTTGCCACAAACTCCGTGGGCCAAAGGGCCTGCTTCTCTGCTCACAGCAATTCGAATGCACAGGAATGTAAGAAGCTGCAGAGAGTAGTGGACTCAGCCCAATACATCACGGGCACATCCCTCCACACCATCGGTAGTATCTATGTGAGGTGCTGCCTCAGGAAGGCAACATCTATCATCAAAGATCCCCACCGCCCGGGCCATGCCATCTTCTTTCTGCTACCATTGGGCAGGAGGTACAGAAGCCTGAAGTCCTACAACGCCAGATTCAAGAACAGCTAATTCCCTTCAACCATTCTGTTCTTGAACCAACCTGCACAACCCTAATCACTACCTCAGTAGAGCATCACTATGACCACTTTGACCACTCTTGCACCACAATGTTCTCTGTTTTATTTGTTCTAACTGTGCCCTTCCTTGTATAATTTATGTTTAATTTATGTTTTTCCTGTGAATGTTGTCTCTGATGCCATGTGCCTGTGATGCTGCTGCAATTAAGTTTTTCATTGCACCTGTGCAGACATGTACTTATGCAAATGACAATAAACTCAATTTTGACTTTAATGACTCGATGACTAAATAAGTATGAGAAAGAGACTTGAAAGACGTGTAAATTCAAGTTTTTTTCTTTTTGTCTTTTACTTCATAAACACATTGGAAGTTCACATGCCTCTCAGTTATACAGGCCCCTGGAATCAATTTACAATACTTATTTCAGCATCATAAGCTTTGAAGGCTTCTGGTAAGTTTTAACAGTTGAGAACAATAAACAAAGAACACAGCATCCTGGGACCACTATTAACTTAACATCAAGAAAAGGTCCTTCACACTGTTATCAATTTTGACCTGGAATCCTACTGTGGATGTAAGGAAACAGCACATTCACATATATCAAAGAGTAATGTGAGAGACTCAAACAAACTCATTTGGACCACTATAATAACTATGAACTAGTGGTGGGGAGAATCAAAGCTGCCCTTCTCTGACAGTTTTATCAATGACCTTTAGGACTTGCAATCCATCTTGCTTTCATGATTAAGGGAAGGGAAGTACTGATGAAAATCAAAAAAATCGTGCATGTGTCAGAAATCTGAAATAAAAGCAGAACATGCTGGAAACACGCAGTAGGTCAGGCAGCATCATCAGAGTCAATGTTTCAAAGTCAAAGACTCTTTGTCAGAAGTGGGGGCGGGGGGGGTGAATTTAAAAAAAAATGTGTGAAGTAGCAGAGAAAGTGGCGAGAGCAATACATAGGATAAAGGGGAATATCTGTGGTAAGGTGAGACCAGGGTTGCTGTGGGGAGGAACTGTCGGGGTCATTGGTCAAATGGGTTAATGGGGGGGGGTCAATCAGAGAGTGGTAACAGATAAAGCAACATCAGAGTGTTAGTGGAATGGAGAATTAAAGAGGCAGGGGTGAACCTCAAGCTTGCACTGGGCCTTGTTGTAATAGTGCAGGAAGAATAACACCACTTGGGTATACTGCAGCCTTCTGTGCAAGGATTTCCTTTCCTACTTAGACCTCACACAGGCCTCTATATTCCTCTCGCAGATCTGCACTTTCCACTTTATTGCTGGAGGTTTCATCACATGAAGACCCAACACCTTCAACACAGCCCCACATTCCTGCCAATACACTGCTATATCATCCATCCTTGTGGCACAGAGGTGTCTACAGAAATTAAACGACAAGTACACTCCATTCATGACTCCTGATGGACAACAGCCTTTCAATCACCTGACTATATTTTAACAAACAAACGATTATTTCCAGAGAATATAATAGCAAATGACACATGCTGGGAAGTCTATCATGGAGTTTTTTTAGTATCACATTTTTTTTAGTATCACACAATTTACATTTGACTTTACCTGGAATAAAATGTGTCAATGACCATTTCTGGGTAATTTTGCTTCACTCCAGAAATTTGAACGTGCACTTTCTGGTTCCTTTTTGTGCTCCTGATGCAAGTTCCATGTTGGTCACAGACAGAATTAAGTCACTTCCTGTACAATTTTTCTCTTGGATAATTGAAGGGGAAGTTAGTTGATGTTGTCCCGAGACTGACATCATAGTCCCTGGGACAACTAGGCTGTCACCTGGCAGCATTGGACTGGAGCTCCTTCAAGGTAAGTCCATCAATTAACTTTGATCTTTGCTGCCCCTCCAAATGGCAAACACCCACTGTCCTTCTTTTCACCCTAATACACTGAGACCCAGCCCCTGACTGTTCCTCAACCCTCTGATAGTCTGAGACCAGGACACCTCAGATCCTCATTTCCCCCTTCTCCCTCAAGGTTCCACCCTTGGCATCAATACTTGCCACAAACCCTTCCGTTACTCTTGGGCATTTACCAACCCCTACCAGCCCCCACCCTAACCCCCAGTCTTATCCTCCTCAGTGCCTCTGTTAACTCCTCCCAAACTTCTAATACCTGGTCTATGCCCCCATGAAGCTCTCTCTAACCCCCAGTTATTTACTGACTCTTTGCCCCCATTAACCCCTCCCTGCCTCTGTCATTTAAAAATCCCATCCCCACTAATCCCTCCCTAACCTCCAGTCATTTGCTTGATCCCAATCCCTACAAACCCTCCCTATTGCCCAGTTATCTATCCACTCCCTGCCCCAGCATCGTCTCCCTAACCTCTGATTATTTACCTGATCTCTACCTCTCCAAACCCTTCCCGAACGCTCAGTCATTCACCCAATCTCCACCCCAAATCCTCAGCATCCCCAAACTCATCTCCCCTTCCTCTCCTCCAACCCATTCCCAATTCCCTATCAAACCCCACCCGCTAAGACCCCTTCTCCAGGAAAGGATTTATTTCCACCAAGAAATAGTTAGTCTTTTTTCTGTTGTACCATAAATAGTTTAGTGTAGTTATGGAGACCTTGAATGTACATCAATCGGATGAAACCTGCCAACGATTTCTGAAGCCATCATGTGCACTGGCAGAAAGCATCACCAATTACAACAGTACAGTCTGCTTTTGAATGGAGATCATTAATTACATTCACTCAACCTTCCTCCTCAGATCCTCGACAGCTGCTGGAGAGACTGTTGCACGCTCAGTCAGAATGCAGCTACCCTTAAAATTGTTTGGTCACATTCAGCTGTATATCATTAACTGCTTTTCTTTAGAATAACTTGGAATATATTGGGAACACTGAAGCTTCTAAAAGGGGATTGGAGAGCCATGCAAGCACTTCCTGTTTAATTCACAATTTATTAATTTATTTGTTCATGAGAAATGGAATGTTGACACTTATTGCCCCTGAGTGGAGGTAATTAAAAGTCAACCACATGAATGGGCTTGGAGTCACATATAGCTCAGAAGGAGGAGTGATAGGTTTTAAAGAGGCTGTTAGATAGACGCATGAATATGCAGGGTATGGAGGGATATGCATCATGTACAGGCAAAAGAGATTTAATTTAATTCGGCATCATATTCAGCACAGACATTGTGGGTTGAAGGGTCTGTTCCTGTGTTCTATGTTCTAACCACCAAGTCCTTACCAACCCAGTAACCACCTACTGACACTAATTGCTCTTTACTTTCCCCGTATTCCCATCAACTACAACAACGTTTAATAGACATTTGTGCAGGTATATGGATAGGAAACGGTTAGAGGGATATGGAACAAATGTGGGCAACTGGGACTAGTTTAGCTGGGCATCTCAGTGGGCATGGATGTTGGGCCAAAGGGCCTGTTTCTGTTCTGTATGACCCTATAATTTCCTTCCCTGGTGGACAGTAATGAGCCAGAAGGGCTTTTACAACAATCCAGTAATTTCATAGCTACCTTTGCTGGCACTAGCTTTTTTAGTTCCAGACTTATTCAATGACTTGAATTTAAATTCCTCAGATATCATGGTGGGTTCCAAACTCTTGTCTCCTGATCAATGGTGCAAAACTCTGGCTGCTCATCCAGTAACGTAACTACTGGGCTACAATAACCAAAGGAAAGTCAAGGATGTGCTCAAAGCCTCCGAGAAAAATTGCAATATTCCCACTCACCCTTGGGAATCTTTGGCCCATGACCTCTCAAAGTGGGGTTTGGGAGGGCACTGAGAATCTCACATCCATGGGTTGGGAGCACATAGAAGCCCAATGTAAACAGTGGAAAGAGTGCACCACCTCACTATCTCCCAGAGCTGAGGCAGGAGGGGTCTAACAGGACAGAAGGGTAGATAGAATGTGTGGGTCCCACAATGGCCTCATCACTCAGCTCAGAGCCCACAGAATTTGAATGGCAATGTTACTCTTGACCACCAGGGGCACGCTAAAGCCAGTATATATAAAATACTGATTACGTATGGAAAAAAGTATTGAAAACAATATGCTTCATAAACTCCAGACATTGAGCTTTGATATATAAGCTTCCTACACTGGTGGTCCTAAGCACAAGACTGAAACTGACCAGGTAATTCCAATCAACAAATTTCAGAAGAACTCAAAGTCCTTTTGCAAATGGATCGTTGACTTCCTGACCAACAGACTGCAATCTCTAAGGATCGGCAGCAACACCTCTGCCACGGTCATAACACCACTGCCACACAAGGCTGCGTCCTCAGCCCCATAGTTTACTCCCGATACACTTACGGCTCTGTGGCCAGATTCTGCTCTAATTCCATATACAAGCTTGCAGATGACCCCATCGTAGTGGGCTGGATCGCAAATAACGACGAGACGGAGTACAGGAAGGAGATAGCGAGCCTAGTGGCATGGTGTCAGGACAACAACATTTTCCACAATGTCAACAAAACAAAAGAGCTAGTCATTGACTTCAGGAAGCAGGACAGAACACTTACGTATCAATGGTGCTGAGGTGGAGATGGATAAGAGCTTCAAGTTCCTCGGTGTAAACATCACCAATAGCCTGTCCTGCTCCAACTATGTAGGCACCACAGATTAGAAAGTTCACAAGCGCTTCTACTTCCTCAGAAGGCTAAGGAAATACGGCACATCCCCCTTGACCCTCACCGATTTTTATATATGCACCACAGAAAGCATCCTATCTGAATGCATCACGGCTTGGTGTGGCAACTGCTCTGCCCAAGACCACAAGAAACTGCAGAGAGTTGTGAACACAGCTCAGCACATCACGAGAACCAGCCTCCCCTCCATGGACTCTGTCTATACTTCTCGCTGCCTCGCAAAAGCAGCTAACATAATCAAAGACCCCACCCACCCCAGTCATTCTCTCTTCTCCCCTCTCCCATTGGGCAAAAGATACAAAAGCTTGAAAACACACACCACCAGGCTTCTATTCTGCTGTAATAAGACACCAAAGATGAAATCTTGACCTCACAACCTACTCCATCATAGCCCTTGCTCCTTATTGTCTACCTGTACTGCACTTTCTCTGTAACTGTAACACAATATTCTGCATTCTGTTATTGCTTTTCCCTTGTGCTACCTCAATGTACTTATGTTTTGAAATGATCTGTGTGAATGGCTTGCAAAACTAAGATTTTCACTGTATCTTGGTACATATGACAATAATAAACGAATTCTAAGTAACACTGCAGTCAGTACACCTGCATTCAGTGTGGGTGTCAGGTTGGCGATATCATATTTATTTAAATTTTCAATTAAATTTATTTATTGTTTCAAATCATAATGGCCAGCATTCAATGCTCAAATGCTCAATAGCAGTTCTATCCCCAAGTTCCCATGATGAACATCCTGTGGACATCATCAACCAGAAGCCTAGACTAGCCACGTAAAACTGTCACTGCAACAGCAGGTATCCCAAGGCAACTGACTCATATCCTTTTCCCCGGCTGTAAGGCAGAAGTTAAGAGAATGATGGAAGACTCCACTTGCCTGGGTGAGTACAGCTATCAATAACAGTCCAGAAGTTGGACCTGATACAGGACAACAATCAATCTGCTGGAGGAACTCAGCGGGTCAAGCAGCATCTGTGGGAGGCAGCTTCCATCATCTGCAGTCTCTTGTGTCTCCATAATACAGGACAAAAGTTCTCACTTGATTAGCACCACAGCCAGGACCCTAAACCTTCACATCCTCTCTCACTGGAACACGGCACTGAAAAACTTATGCTTTCTACAAAATGTACCCCATCATCTCACCTGGACTACTCTGATATTTGCCTCCAAGAAGTACAAAAGTCAGCTGGCAGTTGAAGTACCACTTCATGCAGGGCCCCTGCAGGTCACACACCATATCCTGACTTGGAAATACGCTGGTGCTCCTTCAGCGCTGCTAGTCTGTCCTGAACTCCCTCCCCGACAGCACGGTGCTGCAGTCCTTCACCAGAAGGTCTGCAGCCATTCCAGAGGGCAGATCACCACCACCTTCTCAAAGGAACATAGAACACTGAACAGTACAACACAAGTACAGGCTCTATGGCCCACCATGCCTATGCCAAGCATGATGCCAATCCAAATAATCCCATCTGCCTGCACATGGTCCATATCCCTCCATACCCTGCCTGTTCCTGTGTCTGTTTCAATGTCTCAAACATTGTTATTGTATCTGCTTCTGCCACTTCCCCTGGCAGTGCGTTCCAGGCACCTACCACTCTCTGTGCAAAAAAACCTCTCTCAGAAATCTCCTTTAAACTTTCTCCCTCTCACATTAAACCCACACCCTCTAGTATTTGACATTACCATCCTGGCAAAAAGACTATGCCTCTCATTATTTTACTTACTTCTGTCAAGTTTCCCCTCAGCCTCCAATGCTTAGGGAATTAGGGATCAGCAATAAATACCAGTCTTGTTAGCGATGCCCAAATCTTATGGAGAAATAAGAAGTAAAATTACATACCTCAATTGTTACTTTACATTGGTTGGAACTGGTTGGGGCTGTGTGTAGGGGAAAACTAGAAAGAACCTCTTGGGATGGACCAGGGTGTGGATCAGAGGAAATCCTCATGAGGGATACATGTACAAGCATACAAATGGGGTCCATAACTTCTGAAAAACTAATCAAGCTAAGTTTAACTTCTCTTGGAATGTGGAAATGGAGGAGGAACTGAACAGAGGTCTTTACATTTTTGAGGTGTTTTGAACGGGTGAACTTAGGCAAAATGTTTCTCCGCATCCGAAGTGTCTAAAATCAGGGAATATAAATAAATCCTGTGGGGAATTCATGTGATATATCTTTACACAGGCAGGATTCCATGAACAATGGTTGGACATAAGAAGACTTCCCAGGACTATCGATCATCTGAAGCACTTTGTGAACTCCCTGCTGACCCAAAAGCGAAGGATTCTCTGTGACAGACAAATCATTAATTCGACTTCACTCTCCACAGACACCACCTGACCTGCTGCGTGCTTCCAGAACATCCGGCATTTATTGGTGGGTACAATTACAGCATTTAAAAGACAATTGGACAGGTACATGGAAAGATTTAGAGGGATATGGGCCAAATGCGGGCAAATGGGACTAGCTCAGTTAGGCAGCTTGGTCAGTATGGATGGGTTGGGCCTAAGGGCCTGTTTCCATTCTGTAGAGCTCCATAAGTGCCATTAACTAGGAGATCCCACACAACAGCAGAAGGCCAGCAAGTTTAAGATTTTCTTTGCCAACAATTTCCCAAATGTGCTCTGACATTGTATTCTTCACGCTGTTCCCCTGTGGTTATATCTGCACTGTGTAATGAATTGATCTGTACGAAGGGTATGCAAGACCTCAGTACAAGTGACAATAATAAACCCATACCAATATTATGGAATCTTAATCCACACTCACAGTATTTAGCTTTTGAAATAAAACCCCAGGATAATTTGGGCTAAAGAAAAAAGATTCTGAGTAGTTCCCTTCAGACAATAGCAACAAATTCAGTCTTGCAGTTTAGCCTTGATTTATGCCACATTCTCTCTTCCTGTTGTGCAAGGAGGTCTCTGCTATTAATGGTTCCTGCCCTCACCTTACAGAAACCCAACCAGTAACCAGGAATAAATAATGGCATTCTGCATTCAGTCAGCTGAGTGGGTCTCTTCTAAAGGAAATGAGTTCACATCGCGATAAGACAAGGATACACTTTTTTCACTGTGCATCACAGTCTATTAATGGTTTGTATGTAATATGGTAACTGGTAATTGGTTTATTATTGTCACATGTACTGAGGTACAGTGAAAAACTTTGTTTTGCATGCGATCCATACAGATCATATCAAAACATAAGTATATCGAGATAGTACAAGAGAAAAACAATAACTGAATGCAGAATATAGTGTTCCAGTTATAGTTACAGAGAAAGTGCAGTGCAGGTAGACTGTAAGGTGCAAGGGCCGTGACGAGGTAGATTGTGAAGTGCATCAAGGCAGTATGTATAATTGTTCTGACTGATTGTGCAGTGGATAATGCAACAGACACACTGATCATTTTATATATATAACAAAAATCGTGTTGAAAAATGCAGCTTCTAAGTATGCCAAGAACACCAATGTTGGTTGGAATACATGTTGTCAAACATGCACTGTGCCAAGTAGCCCTTGTAGCTTGCAAAATAATGGGTGGAACTCCCAGGACACATGGCTGTTGTAAATTTAGTTTCTTTACCACATTCATGCAGGCTGCCAGTGCCAGATAAGGATGATGGATTGATATTGCTGTATTTATTTGCCAGGTAAAGAGAACTAACTAACATAGTCTGAACAAGCGGGATTCTGAAAGCAAACTTAAGGTGGAGAGGCGGTCAAATGTAGAATTATCTTTAGGGTAACAATTGAAAACCACTCCATGGTGACCAGAACAGAAAGATCAAGTGCGCAGAATGCATCACATCATAAAAGAAATGCCAGGTTCAGACTTACAATGAGAAATAAAATGGATTATCCACTGATGAAGGGAAATAAAGGTTAGGGAGCCCCAGGGAATTTATGTTAAAATCAAAATATATAATGTGAGACCTGAAGTCAAGATAGACTGCAAATTGATTTTATTGCCAGAAGGAGATTCTGATTTCACACGAACGAATGTGAAAATGAATGGGAATAGTTAACAGTGCGGGCAAAAGGAGTTTCTTAGAGGGAGAATAGTAAATTAGAAATGGGTCAGTGTTGGCAATGCTTTTCTAATATTGGCTCGAACCACTCAGTGAAGGGTTGTTACACTTCTTGGAGTGCTCGAATTGATCCTCAGCTCTGCTGTGGTCAAACCTGAAGAAAAAAATTATTTGGAGATCTAAAAGAAGACCCGTTGAAAATTTTTCTTGAACATTTTAAAAATCAGTTACATGAAGCTGCAGGGCCAGAACATGCTGGGAAATACAGCAGTTCTGTGCCAAACTGACAGCATTTATTGGCACAGGTGCCACTAACTCGGGACCCCTGCAAGAAAGCCGGAGTTTCATATCTGTTGGCCTTTCCTTGTCAGACTGTAGTCTGATGTTAGACTCCTCATGGTGTCTGGTGGTGGAAAGTTACCTGCTATAGTTCTACATTGTGTCTACATTGTGGAACTTTAACCCACATCAGCTCTGTGCAGGAAGACAGTGTCCATTCACTTCATTGAATGGATGTGATCAGCAAGGATTAATTTACAATGTTTTCAATTAACTGAATTTAGTTACATATTGAACAGTTATGCTTTTAATTGCAAAATGTTTAATAATTGCTCTATGTATTGAGTACTTACTTCTGCCAAATACTGAAAGGGCTGAATAGAGTGGAGGTGGAGGGGATGTTTCCATTAGTAGGGGTCCAGGATCTGAGGGCACAGCCTCAGAATAAAGGGAAGTCCCTTTACAACTGATATGAGGAGGAATTTTTTCAGCCAGAGGGCGGTGAATCTGTGGAATGTGTTGCCACAGAGGGCTGTGGAGGCCAAGTCACTGGTGGTACTTAAGGCAGAGATTGAAAGGTTCTTGATTAGTAAGAAGGTTAAGGGTTACGGGGAGAATGGGGTTGAAAGAAAATCAGCCATGATTGAAGGGCGGAGGAGACCCGATGGGCTGAATGGCCTAATTCTGCTCCTGCATCTTATGGTCTTAATTATTGTATTGAATTTTAAAGTTTGTGAATGTTTGTGAATGTCAGCTGGGTAAGCTGAGAGGGTGCCAAGGTACGTGACTGGTGGACAGGGCTTTTTGTGCAACCAACCATGTGTCCCCATTACATTGCACCGGACCCTGCTTGCCATTTAGGTTTCAGGTGGCATTTACGATCAAGTCAATACCAGTGGATCCGCACAAAGCAAGTACATTGTAGTTGTACTTACAGCTACAGCAAAGGTCAGCACTAGCACTGAAATCTCACCCCTGACACACTGTTCTGGACCTCCCATGAATAAACTTGAGTCATCAAATCATTTGTTCTTTCTGTTCAACATTTAAGCAAAAATATAAAGTATTCAGCTTCCATTCAAATGAAAATACAAGACTTACTGATCTCAAGCTACTATACCATGACATGTAATGTTGGTTGTATTTGTACCAACCCCAGGTCGACAGCAATGTTATCTCCACACTTTGGAGGAAGAACCTGAATCCTATTGGCCAATATTTGCACTGTTGTCTTGAAGCAAATGGCAGTCAAGGAGATTGCAATATGACCTACCACCCATTGCTCCGTGACAGTAGTGGCAAATTTGACCATCTATTGGCATTACTTACAGTGGAAAAAGGGTGCTCTACTCCCCTCTCTTGAGCACTGCCTTGGGCCAACAATGGACCAGTCTGAAAAAGGGGAAAAGACATATAAAGTGCAAACCACTCTGTTGTTCTTGTTAAGCCTACAGAAGATCAGTGAGCTTTCAATTGAAGACTGCCGTCGCCACTTAACGCAGTCGTAGTCTTGTTGGCATCCTGCCATGTCATTGTTGAGTGTTCTCCAGGCTGCTAATAGGCAGATAAATCTTCAAGGGGCTGCATGGTGCTACACTTGTGATAAAATTAGATCGAGTTCAGGCTCGGTGCCCCAACCGCATCGCCCAGGATTGATGGAATAATGAAGTTGGCTGACGGAGCAACGTGAGGGATTTGACTGTCTGTACCTTGAAATGAACAGCAGCTTGAGCATCTGGCATGCATTCCGCATCAGAGTCTAAATGGGGCTTCTACACTCACATAGTTTTAAGGAATGACGATCTGAAGTTTAAATACAGTTCCAAGGAGGAGAAAAGATGTCATTCAGACCAGAGTGGCAGCAGTAATTAACATCCAGCTGCGTCTCATCTAGAAGGACTACTGCACAGACTCCACCCTCCAACAGCAGATGGGCTGCAAAAGAGCAAGCTTGTGATTTGCAGCATTGCCTGTACATATTAAAGGATGGAGTCAGGACCCAGGGAAACCAGGCTATTGAGAAATATCACCTCACATTTCAGTATCAACCCAGCCAGCGGGCAAGGTGATCAAACGTTTAAGATATTCGTGTGAGTATTGTTATGGGCTTTACGGGCAAGGCAGTGTCATCTCGATTCTAATTGAATAGCCTTGTCAGACAGAAAGCCTGTCCAGATAACATCGCTGCAATTAATGAAGAAAGAGAGAGAAATACCAACAGAACCCTGTTAAATAAAGAGCAAAAGGAAGGGATCAATTTTCATACTTGCTCCCTTTGTTTGAATACAAAGCTAAAAGTAACAGGAGGAATTTCACTCATTTGTTGTTTATGCTGGGATAAAGTCTCTGGTGTAACGGGATTGTTTTAGAGTCTAACTTGTTCCAAGCATGGCCTAATCCCATGCTACCAACAGAACTGCATTAGGCATGTGTTAGCTTCAGATAGAAAGGCCACTGTATCAATCCCTGTATCCTCTTCACTGCTGATATCACCAGTGTTGAGGTGATGATCATTAATCAACAGCTCCGCTGGTCAGGGACAATGAGAGGATGGCTGTAACTTGTCCCCCAGTATAAGCCCTTTTCAGTCAACCTAAGAGTAAGGAAGCAGGCACAGTAGTGTAGTGGTTAGCATAACACTATTACAGTGCGAGCGACCCGGGTTCAATTTTGGCTGCTGTCGGTAAGGAGTTTGTACGTTCTCCCCATGTCTGCATAGGTTTCCTCCGGGTGCTCCGGGTCCAAAGACGTACGGGTTAGGAAGTTGTGGGCATGCTATGTTGGCGCCAGAAGCGTGGCAACACTTGCAAGAACACTCCACGCAAAAGATGCATTTCACTGTGTACATGTGACTAATAAAGATATCTTAACTTATCATGTTGCAGCTGTATTAAACTTAGGTAGGCTGCACTTGGAGTATTGTGTGCAGCTCTGGTCACTCCATTATAGGGAGCATGTGGAGGCTTTAGAAAGGGTGCAGAAGATGTTTACCAGGATGCTGCCTGGATTAGAGGGTTTTGGAATTGGAATTAGTTTATTATTGTCGCATGTACCGAGGTATCATGAAAAACTTGTCTTGCATACCATTCATACAGATCAATTCATTACACAGTGCATCAAGGTAGTACAAGGTAAAAGAATAACAGAAAGCAGAATAAAGTGTTACAGTTACAGAGAAAGTGCAGTGCAGGCAGACAATAAGGTGTAAGGGCCATGACGAGGTAGATTGTGAGGTCAAGAGTCCATCTTATTGTACTAGGAAACTGTTCAATAGTCTTATAAGAGCAGGATTGAGCTGTCCTTGAGCCTGGTCATACGTGCTTTCAGGCTTTCGTATGGGAGAGGGGAGAAGAGAGAATGTTTGGGGTGGCTGGGGTTTTGGATTATGCTGGTTGCTTTACCAGGGCAACAAGTTGTATAGAGTCCATGGAGGGGAGGCTGGTTTCCATGATGTGCTGAGCTGTGTCCACAACTCTCTGCAGATTCATGCGGCCATATCAAGCCGTAATACCTCCAGGTAGGATGCTTTCTGTGGTGCAACAATAAAAATTGGTAAGGGTTAACTGGGAAATGCCAAATTTCTTGAGCTTCCTGAGGAAGTAGAGGCACTGGTGAGCATTCTTGGCCGTGAGCAAGAAGGGTATGAGCTTTTAGGAGAGGTTGGACAAACTTGGGTTGTTTTCTCTGGAACATCAGAGGCTGGGGGGAGACCTGATAGAAGTTTAGTAAATTATAGAGTTATAGAGCTATACAGCACAGATACAGGCCCTTCGGCCCAACCAATCCATGCTGAACACGGTGCCCACCCAGCTAGTCCCAATTTCCTGCTTTTGGCCCATAACTGTCCAAGCCCAACCCCGCCATGTACCTATCTAAGTACTTCTTAAACGATACAATTGTACCCGCTTCAACCACTTCCTCTGGCAGCTCGTTCCATATACTCATCACCCTCTGCATGAAAAAATTGCCCTTCAGGTCCCTTTTAAACCTCTCCCATCACCCTAAATCTATGCCCCCTAGTTTTGGGCTCCCCTACCCTGGGGAAAAGACTGTTACCGTCCACCTTATCTATGCCTCTCATAATTTTAAACACTCCTATAAGGTCGCCCCTCATTCTCCTACGTTCCAAGGAATAAAGACCTAGCCTGGCCAACCTCTCCCTATAACTCAGGCCCTCTAGTCCTGGCAATGTCTTTGTATATCCTTTCTGCACTCTTTCCAGTTTAACCATGTCTTTCCTACAAACAGGGTGACCAAAACTGTATGCGTCCGCCAAGTGCAGTGTAACAGTTAGCGTAACGCTATTACAGCACCAGCAACCCAGGTTCAATTCCAGCCACTGTCTGTAAGGAGTTTGTCCGTTCTTCCCGTGACTGCATGGGTTTCCTCCGGGTGCTCGGGTTTCCTCCCACATTCCAAAGACGTGCGGGTTAGAAAATTATGGGCATGCTATGTTGGCACCGGTGACACTTGCGGGCTGCCCCCAGAACACTCTACACATAAAATGCATTTCACTGTGTGTTTCGATGTACATGTGACTAATAAAGATATCTTATCACCAATGTCTTATACAACTGCAACACCATGTCCCAACCCCCACATCCAGCGCCCTGACCGATGAAGGCCAGCATGCCAAGTGCCCCCTTTACCACCCTGTCTATCTGGGAGAAGATAGCAATGAAATGTTTCAGTTGCAGAGAAATGGGAGAGGACAGAAAGATCAAAAATGGGAACGCCTTTGATTGGGTGCAGACCACGAGAGATTTAATGACCCACGTGAAGGTCTGACAGAGAATGAGAGGTGCAAATAGTGTAGACTGTCAGAATCTTTTCTCCCCAGGGTTGAAATGTCAAATACTAGAGGACTTGCATTTAAGGTGAGGGGGGAAAGTTTAAAGGAGATGTGCAGGGCAAGTTTTTTTTTACACGGAGTGGTTGAGGGCTACCACGGATAGTGGAAGCAGATACAATAGTGGCATTTAAGATGCTGTAAGACACATGAATATGCAGGGAAGAAGCTGCAGAGAGTAGCGGACTCATCCCAATACATCACGGGCAAATCCCTCCCCACCATCGGTAGTATCTACAGGAGGCGCTGCCTCAAGAAGGCAACATCCACCATCAAAGATCCCCGTCATCCAGGCTATGCCATCTTCTCACACCTCCCATCGGGCAGGAGGTACAGAAGCCTGAAGTCCCACACCACCAGGTTCAAGAACAGCTACTTCCCTTCAACCATTCAGTTCTTGAACCAAGCAGCACAGCCCGAATCACTACAGTCTAGCAACACTATGACCACTTTGATCACTTGACACTAAAATGGACTTTTTTTTTGTTTTAGTTGTGTTCTTTCTTGTAAAAATTGTGTATAATTCCTTTCTAATTTATGTTTTTCTTGTGAATGCTGCTTATCTGATGCTATGTGCCTGTGATGTTGCTACAAGTAAGTTTTTCATTGTACCTGTGCATACATGTCCTTGGCATATAACCATATACTTGAGTTTGACTTTGGAGGGATGTGGATATGCACAGACAAAAGGGATTTAGTTTAATTCGGCATCATGTTCGGCACAGACATTGTGGGCCAAAAGGCTTGTTTCTGTGCTGTACTGTTCTATGTTCTAACTTTTCTAACCTATATCCAAGAACTTTATTCTATCTAACTTGGCCAGGAAGAATGCCTCAAAAGTGGGAAATCAAAAATGTGGGCAACCAACCCCATGACACAGGAAGAGCTGGTGGGCAACAGACCACAGTGGAATCACATCAAACATCAGGCCACAACGCCCCCCCCAACCCCACCGCCCCCGTGAAGAGAAATGTCCTGCTTTGGTAGCTGAGCTATGACAAAGGAGGAAGGAGGAGGGATAGTGGACATTGTTCTGCTCATTGGTTGTACCCTCCTCAAGGAATCGACAATCAGTTGCATATCACAGATTAGCTCCACAAGCAACCTCCCTGTCCCACCAGGGAAGGGCAGTCAGTGATCACTGCACTCCTGTGCTGCATTGCTTCATAATCTTGGACAGCACCTAAAATATAAAGCTTTCCCAACTGCACTTCACATGCCCAGCAGGAACAGAATGCCATAGAACCATAGAACAATATAGCACAATACAGGCCTTTCGGCCCACCATGTTGTGCTGACCTTTAAACCATGCCTAAGACTATCTAACCCCTTCCTCCCACATATCCCCCTATTTTAAATTCCTCCATATGCTTATCTAACAATCTCTTGAACTCGACCAACGTACCTACCTCCACCACTACCCCAGGCAGCGCATTCCATGCATCAACTACTCTCTGAGTGAAAAACCTCCCTCTGATATCTCCCTTGAACTTCCCACCCATTACTTTAAAGCCATGCCCTCTTGTATTGAGCATTGGTGCCCTGGGAAAGAGGTGCTGGCTGTCTATTCCTCTTAATATTTTGTACACCTCTATCATGTCTCCCCTCATCCTCCTTCTCTCCAAAGAGTAAAGCCCTAGCTCCCTTAGTCTCTCCTCATAATGCATACTCTCCAAACCAGGCAGCATCCAGGTAAATCTCCTCTGCACCCTTTCCAACGCTTCCACATCCTTCCTATAATGAGGCGATCAGAATTGGACACAGTCCTCCAAGTGTAGCCTATCCAGAGTTTTGTAGAGCTGCATCATTACCTCGCGGCTCTTAAACTCAATCCGACGACTTATGAAAGCTAACATCCCATAAGCTTTAACTACCCTATCCACCTGTGAGGCAACTTTCAATGATATGTGGATATGAACCCCCAGATCCCTCTGCTCCTCTACATTGCCCAGAATCCTGCCATTAACCTTGTACTCCGCCTTGGAGTTTGTCCTTCCAAAATGCTGACAGATCAAAATCCTGGAGTTCATGACCTGACACAGTTGTGGGGGCACCTCCTCAACATGGTTCAAGTACAAGGCCCAACAGTAATGTAATGTTGGGAATATCAGTACGACAATTAAGTTAGTGAAGTAGTCATTGAGACTTGAACTCTATGGTTCTATGGTTCTAACCTAGTGGACTGGGAAACTGATAGTGTGATGCTGTTTTCTTCACTGTTCCAACTATTTCTGGAGGGGATCATGACTGCAACGCTTTCCAGGTTGAACTGCATTGCCTGGAAACTCGGCCGCAGAATTCATCTCAGGGAATCTGATCACATTGTTCTGAGGTGCACATTGTTGTTGGGCACTCTGAACGACTGCGTTAACAGCACTGCTCCAAGGGTGTGTGGCAGGTGGGACACAGGCTGGTTTTCTTACTCTCTTCCTCAGCCCCTCATACTCCCATGAAGTTCACACTCCCAACCGCCACTTTCATCCCTCTATTACCTGATTCCCCCTGACTCTCCCCCCACCCGACTCATCAATCTGACCCATGACCTCCAATCAAGACTATGAAGGAAGTATGGAAGAGCCATTTAGTCATGCCTGATGCCTTTAGCCAACCTCACTAGATGCTGATCTGGTGACATGAGTTCAAATACCACCACCACCACAGCTAGGAAATGTTAATTCCCAATAACATGCCAGCCTCAATCAGTAATAATGCACAGGAAACTACCAGATTGCTGTAAAAATAACCCATCTGATTTACTAATGTAAACCATTAAAGTAAGAAAACCTTTCCCTCAATGTCAGCAAAACAAAAGAGCTGGTCATTGAATTCAGCGAGAGGGGTGGTGCACACTCCTGTTTACATCAATGGTGCTGAGGTTGAAAGGGTTAAGAGCTTCAAGTTCCTCAGAGTGAACATCGCCAATAGCCTGTCCTGGTCCAACCATGCAGATGCTTTGGCCAAGAAAGCTCACCAGCTCCTCCACTTCCTCAGGAAGCATGTCCCTGTTGATCCTCACCAATTTCTACTGAAGCACCATAGAAAGCATCCTATCCAGATACATCACAGCTTGGTACGTCAACTGCTCTGCCCGTAACCAGAAGAATCTGCAGAGTCGTGGACGCAGCTCGGCACATCGCAGAAACCAGCCTCCCCTCCATGGACTCTGTCTACATTTCTCACTGCCTCGGTAAAGCAGCCAACATAATCAAAGACCCCACCCACCCTGGACATCCTCTCTTCTTCCCCCCCTCATCAGGCAGAAGATACAAAAGCACGTACCACCAGGCTCAAGGACAGCTTCTATCCTGCTGGTATAAGACTATTAAACGGTCCCCTAGTATAATAAGATGGACTCTTGACTTCGCAATCTACCTCATTATGGCCTTGCACCTTATTGTCTACCTGCACTGCACTTTCTCAGTAACTGTAACACTTTATTCTGCATTCTGTTATAGTTTTTACCTTGTACTACCTCGATGCACTGTTATAATGCATTGGTCTGTATGGATGGTATGCAAGACAAGTTATTCACTATACCTCAATACATGTGACAATAATAAACCAATTTACCAATTGACCAATTAATTTAATGACCCACAGTGAAGGATATCTTACCTAATTTGTCCTACATATGACTTCAAATCATTAACTGCTGTCTGAAAGAGCAAACTACTTAAGGATGGGCGGCAAGTTTGGGTCTTGCTACTTGCTCCAACATCTCAAAAATGAATAGGAAAATCAAATCCAGGGAATTTAGGGATAAGCAATTAATTGTCAGGCTCACTAATTTAGCCTCCTTCCTGGAATTGATAAAAGTAACACTTGTGGGAAAAATAATGAAGTTGCTAGCTCATAAACCTAATACACCGTTAAAAATAATGAGCTGTTCTCATTATTCAGGCTACCTTGTGCATCTCGTTGAATTTGTCTTCCAAAACAAGACATCAATTTTAGCTTCTTAGCACACAGACTAAGCTTGAAGCCAAAACTATGCAAATGAATTGCAAGAATAAGGCCACAGGATGCACACAACAGATTCTAAATGCCTCATTTGTCCACTGGCGTATCATAATTTGCAAAAGAAGTGAGCATTAACAATCAGCTTTACGTAGCACATCAAACTAATACCAATCAGTCAAGGCAGGCATCTAGAGAGAGTAAATAACTGAAAGCCATATCTCAAGCTTAGCCGAACAATAGGATTAGAAACAGGGAGCTATCCTTCATACACTATATGTACTGATTCTAAAAATGGCAGGGTAATTGACTTGCAATTATTTCTTATTGCACATAATACAGTCTCATAGCTGCTGATCTTAACAGCAAATAAGAAGCACACATCAACAATATGAAATGCTTTTAATAACTGCACCTCTGTTTCCTATGTTTATCACAACCTAATTTTGTCACCATCTAGGCCATGCCATCTTCTCGCAGCTCGCAGCAGGAGGTACAGAAGCCTGAAGTCCCACACCAGCAGGTTCAAGAACAGCTACAACCATTCAGCTCTTGAACCAAGCTGCACAACCTCAGTATAGCAACACTGTTTTGCACTTTACTCCTGCAATGGAATGGTCTGGCTGGGTGGCATGCAAGCAAAGTCTTTTCACTCTATCTTGGTACATGTGACAATAATAAACCAATTACCACTTTGCACTACAATAAACTCTGTTTATTTTTGGTTCAAATTGTGCTCCGTCTTATACAATTCTTGTGTAATTTATGTTTATGTCTTTCTTCTTAATGTTGTGCTCCTCATGCTATGTGCCTGTGATGATGCTGCAAATAACCTATTCATTGCACCTGTGCATACACGTACTAGTAGATGTGACAATAAACTTGACTTGATGAACCTGACTTCACTCCACCGAAGAACTATAAGGTAAGCTAATGTTCATACTCCTGGAACCTTACATTCCCCTCACGATAAGAACATGCACCTGACTTTTGGTTGGCTGTTCATTGACCCAAAATGTTGGCTGTTTCTTTCTCCATAGATACTGCCTGACCCGAGCATTTTCAGTAACTTTTGTTTCTCCCGCAGAAGTGTTTCATTGGCTATAATATTTTGGAATAACATGAAGTGATAAAACATGCAATATAAATAGGTCTCTCTCTTTTTTTGCAGATGCAAATTATCTCATTGTTGACTGCTGATTTTAGCTTCCCATAGAGGTAGCACCAGGTCCAAGAACAGCTACTTCCCTTCACCCTTTCAGTTCTTGAAGCAACTGGCACAACGCGAATCACTACCTCGGTATAACAACACTGTGACTACTTTGATCACATGGCACTAAAATTGACTTTTTTTTGTTCTGATTGTGTTCTTTCATGTAAAAATTGTGTGCAATTTATGTTTAATTTATGTTTTTGTTGTCAATGCTGCTTGTATGATTCTGCATGCCTGTGAAGCTGCTGCAAATAAGTTTTTCATTGCACGGTGCATACACGTGCTTGTGCATATGACAATAAATTTGACTTTGAATTTGAGCTGTTGGCAGTAGCAGAGAGCAAAATAGACCTTCATGGTCTCAAGTTGGTCAATAGCTGGATGCAGTACAAGTCTCCTGATGAAGGGTTTCAGCCCGAAATATTGACCGTCCATTTCCCTCCATAGATGCTGCCTGACCATCTGAGTTCCTCCAGCTTTTTGTTTGTTGCTCCAAAAAGTGCCTCTTTTCTTTTCTTGAGGAATTCATCTTCCAAGACAAACATGGGGGCTTTGTGCTCCCAGTGCTGTGATCCAACATAATTCAGAGGGAGTGCAAGTGTTGTTAATTTATGATCGATTATGAGATACTCATGGAAAGTGGGGAAGAATAAAGATTAAATGCAGTTTAATTATGCACTGGATGGTGAGAGCAGTCATCCATCATCCTATCCTGGTCAAAAAAACAACAAAAGAAAACATGTCAGCTCTGTTCAATCATTAAAGGAGTTTGCTGTTCATTGATGGGAAGATCCTCCTTTCAGTTCAGTTTCAGAAGGCTCACTCACATCAAACCGCACGATTAGATTCACTTGCAGCCACTTCCTGATCATTAAATTGTATTTCTCCAGGACCTGCACATTATTTCAGCACAGATAGAGCCCTCACTCGTTTATCAGGCAGGCACAGCCCTTTGAGGATTGCTTCCATATTCTTGCAGGTTGCCACAGGGTAAACTTTTCCCTGCAGATCCATGCATATGCGAGATTTTCAAATTCCAGAAAAAGGCTGATAAAAATGATAGATTTTGGCACCACCCCGGGTATTTTTCCTTTTGTCCATCCGGAATTAATCATTAATTGCCTTGGTTTGACACGCTGAATTCCCTTTATCAGAGGATTACATGTCCCTATGATTATGCAGCATGAATAATCACAGAAAATCACACAACACTTTTTGATTTATTACTTCAAACACTGATTTCCTCTCCACTGCAAGTACATCACAACCTACCAAACCCAAGCTGTACAATATGCTGTGATCAACCACGGCAACTTTTATTTACATCTCCAAGCAATTTTACTGTCATTTTGTTTCAAAGCATTTTGTATTTGATATGATAAAGTGTAATGATGGTAAGTATTCCATTTAGAACTCCTGACTAAGAGGAACTAGAATCTGTTCCTTTGTTGTTTGTTTCGATACTGGATAGATATTACAGACAGAAAGAAGGGCATCTAAAATCTACTTTATTGAGTTTCTTATGGACAAATTAAGCCTTTTTCAAGGAGATTCAGTCTCTAAAACTGAGTCATGTCATTCCATTGATTTGCAGAAGCAATGAATATTCATTTTGATCATATTGCTTTCATAGAACATAGAAAAAACTACAGCACAATTCAGGCCCTTCGGCCCACAAAGTTGTGCCGAACATGTCCCTACCCTAGAAATTACTATGCTTACCCATAGCCCTCTATGTTACTCAGCTCCATGTACCTATCTAACAGTCTCTTGAAAGACCCTATCGTATCCGCCTCCACCACCATTTCCGGCAGCCCATTCCATGCACTCACCACTCTCTGAGTAAAAAACTTACCCCGACATCTCCTCTATATCTACTCCCCAGCACCTTAAACCTATGTCCTCTTGTGGCCACCAATTCAGCCCTGGGGAAAAGCCTCTGACCATCTACCCTATCAATACCTCTCATCATCTTATATACCTCTGTCAGGTCCCCCCTCATCCTCCGTCTCTCCAAGGCCAAGTTCCTTCAGCCTGCTTTCATAAGGCATGCTCCGCATCCCAGGCAGCATCCTTGTAAATCTCCTCTGCACCCTCTCTATGGCTTCCACATCTTTCCTGTAGTGAAGCGACCAGAACTGAGCACAGTACTCCAAGTGGGGTCTGATCAGGGACCTATATAGCTGCAACAATACCTCTCGGCTCGTAAATTCAATTCCCCGATTGATGAAGGACAATACACCATATGCCTTCTTAACCACAGAGTCAACCTGCGCAGCCGCTTTGAGCATCCTATGGACTCGGACCCCAAGATCCCTCTGATCCTCCACACTGCCAAGAGTCTTACCATTAAGACTATATTCTGCCAACATACTTGACCTACCAAAATGAACCACTTCACACTTATCTGGGTTGAACTGCATCTGCCACTTCTCAGCCCAACTCTTCATCCTACCTATGTCCCTCTGTAACGCCTGACAGCCCTCCAAACTATCCACAACACCCCCAACCTTCGTGTCATCCGCAAACTTACTAACCCACCCCTCCACTTCCTCGTCCAGGTCGTTTATAAAAATCACAAAGAGCAAGGGTCCCTGTACAGATCCCTGAGGTACACCACTGGTCACCGACCTCCACTCAGAATACGACCCTTCAACAACCACTCTTTGCCTTCTGTGGGCCAGCCAGTTCTGGATCCACACTGCAATGTCCCCTTGGATCCCATGTCTCCTCACCTTCTCCATAAGCCTCGTGTGGGGTACCTTATCATACGCCTTGCTGAAATCCATATACACTACATCTACTGCTCTCCCTTCATCAATGTGCTTAGTCACATCCTCAAAAAATTCAATCAGGCTCGTAAGACAGGACCTGCCCTTGACAAAGCCATGCTGACTATTCCTAATCATATTATACCTCTCCAAATGTTCATAAATCCTGCCTCTCAGGATCTTCTCCATCAGCTTACCAACCACTGAGGTAAGACTCACCAGTCTATAATTCCCTGGTTTATCCCTACTCCCTTTCTTGAATAAGGGAACAACATCCGCAACCCTCCAATCTTCCGGAACCTCTCCAGTCTCCATTGACGATGCAAAGATCATCGTCAGAGGCTCCGCAATCTCCTCCCTCACCTCCCACAGCAACCTGGGGTACATCTCATCCGGTCCCGGTGACTTATCTAACTTGATGCTTTCCAAAAGTTTCAGCACCACCTCTTTTCTAATATCTACATGCTCAAGCTTTTCAGGCCGCTGCAAGTACCCACTACAATCCCCCAGATCTTCTTCCGTGATCAAAATAGAGAGAGTGTGCAGGGAAGGGTGAGGGAGTGGGAGCAGCAATGAACGTGGCAACTTGAAAAGTGCATTCAAACATTGTAGTCGCCATTTCACTGCATGCTAGCAGTCAACGTAATCCTTCTCACTTGGCATCTCTGCCCCACTTTGGCTGCTTTAATGTCAATCTGCCACAAATTCTCCTCTTGCAATCTGGCCAAGTAGCTTCAGGTAAGATGTAAAAATACCCCTGAAAGTTGGTAATCAGTGAATGATGTTGGTCCCCAGCTCACTGGCTTTTAAAACAGGAAGCTTTACCAGCCTAAAAAATGACTTACATAACAAACTTTAGAAGAAGCACCGTCTTGGAAATGATTTTCAAGGTCAGACTGCAAGACTTCGGGGGAAGGCAGGAAATGAGAATGAAAGTGTAAATTATAACCTAACATTTTCTGAAAATTCTTCAGTGCACTATCATATTTGTAGCCTTCATAATCATGGTTGACTTTTGTCCGACTGACATCAATCATGCATCATCCTCCAACTGCCGATACTGCACATAGTAGGGGTGTCTAAAGTTTGAGGTCATAGGCTTAAGGTGGGGGGGGGTTCAAAGGGGATTTGAGGGGTAAATATTTCACACTAAAAGTATCTGGAATGAGCTGCCAGAGGATGCACTGGAGGCAGGGATATCAACAACATTTAAGAAGCCTCTTGACAGATTCTTGAATGAGCAAAGCATGGGGGGATGTGGAATTACTGCAGGCAAGTGGGATTTGTATGATGGTCAGCATAGATGTTGTGGGCCCAAGGGCCTGTTTCTATGCTGTTCATCTCTATTACCCTATGGCCAATGCCCTCTCTGTGTAGGTACAATATACAGATGAGGTACATTATCTAATTTCAGGAGATATGCCATGCATGCAGTTGTGTTTTGGATAAAATTTAATGAACTGCCACATGAAAACTTTGAGCTCAGTGATCGAATTTCTAGTGCGCAAGATTTCAAATATATCTTCACCCAAGATTTGCCACACAATATCTGCTCATTTCACTGGTAAACTATGATGTTGATGGTAGTTGACAGAATGATAGTCTTGTGTGAAAACTATCCCAATCCACATAGATCTTAAAATCAAAACCATGAAGATATGGAATCAATGTGCCAACACTCTGCGCCAACTTGCGAGACATATCTGTCGGGTCTAAAATTCTGCAACGTTCAATTTCAATTTAAACTTCCAGCTATTCACTGAACTTCTAAATTAGGCAAGTCTCTAAATAGCATTACACTCAAGCAAAAGGAACCCAGCTAACTGAAATGAAATTATATTCAGCATTTCAACATATTATGTGAAATATGCACGCTGAACTTGTTAATAAATGAGTATTCATTGACGTACAATAATAAAACATTGTTTAACAAGAAAAGATTTTCAGCTATAAAAATAGTTTTCACATCCCCTTCAGACTGTCCATTAATACCCAAGACAAACAATACAGTTCAACTTTAGTTCTGGGCAAACTTTCAAGCAAGGAGGTTATATGCAGTGGAATTGTTGTTCGACCCAAGTACTGAAGGAGAAGGTATTCTTTCTGAATTTGTATTTTTTAAGGGGTTAATGAAGTTTAATTTTATGTGGTTTATTATTGTGCAGGAAAATCATTAATATAAACTCTGAGAGTATTAGGTGATGAACCCTCCCACAGGCTCTGCCCCAGATACCCCCAACACCTTTGCTCCCTCTGCATACTATCCAGCAATGCCAGTGTTAGGTGTAGACAAAACCCAATGGCTTCATGTTTTGAGGTCAGAAAAGTTGGAACATAGAACAATACAGCACAGGAACAGGCCCTTCAGCCCAAGATATTGGTGCTGCCCATGATGCCAAAATAATGCCTGCACATGATCCATATCCCTCCAAACTCGACTTGTTCATGTGCCTGTCTAAATGCCTCTTAAATGCCACTATTGTTTCTGCTGCCAACTCCATCCTTATCAGTGTGTTACAGACACCTACCACTCTCTGTGTAAAAAACATCCCACGCATCTCCTGTAAACTTTCCCCCTCTCCCCTTAAAGCTATGCCCTCTAGTATTTGACATTCCCACCCTGGGAAAAAGAGGAGATGTGTATCTGCATCTGCCATCTACGCCTCTCATAATTTTATAAACCTCTGTCAGGTCTCCCCTCAGCCTCTGATACCAGGGAGAACAATCCAAGTTATTGATGATGCAACAAACGTTGAATGTTAATTGTGTGCACAGTAGGAAATGAGGATGCAGAGTGCTGTAGAGTATGTGGGCAATGAACACAGCTTGAGTGTTGGCCCTTCAGCTGGCATGATTTCAGAGAAAATAACATGACTAAAAACTGTTGTTACATAAATAATCTGTCCCGTTTCAGACTGATGAGGCTGAAAGTCAAATTGGGTGTTGCTCTATTGATGACATTGTCGAAAGGAATCCTGTTCTTGGGAATCCTGTTTTGAGTTTTAGATTTTTTTAAAAATTTTATTTACAGCATGGTAACAGGCCCTTCCGGCCCAACAAGTCCGCGCCGCCCATTTTAAACCCAAATTAACATACCCGTACGTCTTTGGAATGTGGGAGGAAACCGGAGCACCCGGAGGAAACCCACGCAGACATGGGGAGAACGTACAAACTCCTTACACACAGCGACAGGAATTGAACCCCGATTGCTGGCGCTGTAATAGCATCGCGCAAAAAAAAGAGTTCCAACCAAAAATCTTGCCAATACATCAGGGAATGATTATGTCAGGAGCTGCATTCTGGAAATGAATGCAATTTTGCTCTTCTCCAGGTAAACTTAACTTTGACCCACAACACCATTTATTGTTAAGGTTGTGAGAATGATTTCGAGGCCTGAGAGCTCAGAATCGTACTGGGGCAGAAAAATACATTGTCCAGCAACGAAAAGCTTTGGGTCACATTCATGAACCGAATGCAGATGCAACTATTTCTTCCACATTCATCGTTGTAATCACAGAATACGGTTTGAGTGTTGCCAAGTCAAGTTATTGTCACATGCGCAGGGTACAGGAAATGAAAAATTTACCTGCAGCAGCTTCACAGGCACGTAAATTCAAACAACGCACAGAACATAAATTATACAAGACAGTGTAAATAAATGTGTAAAACAAGACATTAATGCAAAAAAAATGCAATACGAACAAGTCCAAGTGTCTGTAATGGAGACAAATTTGTAAATGGTACTGGAGTTATGTTTAGCCACAGAGACATGGGTGTAAGGAGAGTAGAGCGGTATTGGTCCTTTAAACAGAGTAGTTTGGGGGAAAACAACTTTGGTTAAAGATGGCTGTTTTGTGAATAAATAACAACTGCCATTCCTCAAACCAGTCAGCTCAAAAAAAAAGTGAAAATTGGGTATTGCACTATCGTTGACATCAACAGGAGTTTTATGCTGGAACTATTTTTCTTGTGCTTGTGAAAATCTTGCCAGAATGGCAGGGATTGAACTCTGTGCAACGGGAACATTATCCTTTTCTACTTTCTCTGAGATTTTGACACCCTTGACCAGATACATTTTACCTGCTATCATTCACCTGATCCCATCTTCGCCACTCTCATTTTCCCCAGGAATGAACTCATTTACACATTCAATTTAATTGAGAATTGTGCAGCAATCAGCTTGAGAAGACAGCGCAGCTCTGGTTTCCATTGCCTGACCTATCTAATTCAAAGCTGTCAAAAGCAAATCTTTCCGTCACACGTATGCTGCGTCCTGACTGCAATTTACCACAGGTCAGGCCGTCATCTGCTCAACTAATTTCTACTCATTTACAACCTGTCATCATCTTCGAACTATGTTCGCACAAGATATCTCAATTCTTTCCCTGAGCGGGCACACAACGATGATGTTGCCTGCTGGACCTGAAACAACAGCAATAATCATGCCATCTGGCAGTTCACTGGGACTAGACGGTGCAGAGGTGGTGGGGGGGAAGGGGGAGTGGTGGTATTATTGAAACTGATGCCTTCTATAGACAATGCAAACAGCTATTTGTTAACTAAGTCTGTAAAGGGACAACACACACAAAGTGCTGGAGGAACTCAGCAGGTCAGGCAGCATCTATGGAGGGAAATGGACAGTCGACGTTTCAGGTCGAGACCCTTCATCAGGATTGGAAAGGAAGAGGGCAGAAGCCAGAATAAGAAGGTTGGGGGAGGGGGAGGAGCACATGCAGGCAGGTGATAGGTGAGTTCAGGTGATAGGCGAGTCCTGTAAAGGAATGTTTCTTCGACTTTGAATTGCATTTGTATATATTCAAATTAGATCAAAGAATAAACTCTTGTAAAACAGAAGAAACATTTCAGATAGTTAATCTCTTATTGCAATTTATTTCACTTCCAATACTTGCAATTGCATTTGCATTGTAGTTGGCAATTTAAATCATACATTCTGCTGTGCATGTTACTATTAGTCACTTCAGTAGTGATTTACTTTTCTGCTGTTTTTCACTTCCTGTAGCTTTGTCATGGTAGATGAGCTACTCTCCTGTGCTCTGCACTGCTTCATACCTTCTTATTTGCCTGTTCCTGAAGCATGTACAAAAACAGCCAGGGTGAAGTTAGTGCTCTGTGCAGTACTTGGGATCCAGCAATTGCATGAAAACTTGGAATAGATACTTTGTTCTTTCTATTCTAAAAAAGCTAAGACAAAAGCAAGACAGAGTTCTACCATCTACCCTTGATGGAGAATTGGCTGTGTGGATCCAGAACTGGCTTGCCCATAGAAGACAGAGGGTGGTGGTTGAAGGGACTTATTCGGGCTGGAGGCCTGTGAGTAGTGGTGTTCCACAGGGATCTGTACTGGGACCTCTGCTGTTTGTGATGTACATTAATGACCTGGATGAGCATGTTGATGGGTGGGTTAGCAGGTTTGCAGACGATACCAAGATTGGTGGAGTTGTGAATAGTGTAGAAGACTGGCAATGGATACAGCGTGATATAGATCAGCTGCAGATGTGGGCAGAGAAATGGCAGATGGAGTTTAACCTGGATAAATGTGAGGTGTTGCACCCTGGTAGGACTAATGTCAAGACGCAGTACACTCTTAAGGCCAAGACCCTTAACAGTGTTGAAGAGCAGAGAGACCTTGGGGTGTAAGTCCATGGCTCATTGAAAGCAGCTACACAGGTAGATAGGGTGCTTAAGAAGGCTTATGAAATGCTTCCATTTATTAATCTGGGTATTGAGTATAGGAGTCAAGAAGTTATGATGCATCTCTATAGAACTCTGGTTAGGCCACATTTAGAGTATTGTGTACGCCTCACTATAGGAAGGATGTTGAGGCTTTATAGAGGATGCAGAGGAGGTTTACCAAGATGCCACCTGGATTAGAGGGCATGTGCTATCAGGAGAGGCTGGACAAGCTTGGGCTCTTTTCTCTGGAATGGCGAAGGCTGAGGGGTGATCCGTTGGAAGTGTATAAATTATGAGGGGCACCGATAGGGTGGACAAGCAATATCTTTTTCCCATTACTGAGTGATCGAATGCCAGAGGGCATGCATTTAAATTGAGAGGGGGTAGGTTCAGAACAGACGTGAGGGGTAAGTTTTTTACTCAGAGAATGGTGGATGCCTGGAAAGTGTTGCCTGATAGAGTGGTGGAGGCAAATTCACTGGAGGCTTTTAAGAGGGGCTCAGATGGACACATGAATGAGAGGAAAATGGAGGGATATGGGCATTCTGTAGGTAGGAGGGATTAGCTACGTTGGCACAACATTGTGGGCCGAAGGGCCTGTTCTGTGCTGTACTGTTCTATGTTCTATGATATTCAATAGTATTACCACCACCCATCATCGTTATGGATTCCCGCAACATCAACATGATACGGGCAGCACAGTGGTACAGCAAGTAGAGCCGCTGCCTCACAGCGCCAGAGGCCCAGGTTCAATCCTGACCTTGGGTAATGTCTTTGTGAAGTTTGCATGTTCTCCCTGTGACCAACCACATGGATTTTCCTCAGGTGCTCCAGAATCCTCTTGCATTCCAAAAATATGGGGAATGGTAGTTTCATTGCCCACTATAAACTGCCCCTAATGTGTAGGTGAGTGGTAGAATCAGGGGGAATTGAGAGAATAAAAAAGTGTGATTGTTGTAGGATGAGTGTTAATGGCTGGTTGATGGTTAGTGTGGAATCAGTGAGCAGAAGGGCCTGTTTCTGTGCTGTATTACTCTACAACTCTGTGACTAATATCCTGGGGTCACCATTGATCAGAGACTCAACTGGACCATCCACATAAATACCAGGGCTACAAACGCAGGTCAGAGGCTGGGTATCCTGTGAAGAGTGATTCACCTCAAGAACACCCTAAGGCCTTTCTGCTCCCTATAATGCTCAAGGCAGGGGTGTAATGGACTACTCTCCCTCTGCCTGGATTAGAGTGGCTCCAAGAACACTCATGAAGTTCGACACCATCCAGAAGAAAACAGCATGCTTTACTGGCACCCCATTCACCATCCTCAATATTCACCCCCCTTTTTCACCAATGCAACATGGCTACATTATGTCCCGCCCATAAAATACATTGCAGTTACTTGCCTTGGCTACTCCAACAGCATCTAGCAGCAGCAAACTCAGAGGAACATCACATCCTGCAGGTTCCCCTGTCAGGTAACACAACATCATGACTTGCAAATTATTGTCGGCCTTTCATCGCTGCTGGTTCTAAATCATGCAACTCTTTACCCAACGGGGCACCTTCATGATGGTTCCAGCAGTTCATGAGGAGAAATTTCTTTAGCCAGAGGGTGGTGAATTTGTGGAACTCCTTGCCACATACAGCAGTGGAGGCCAGATCAGTGGGGGCGTTCAAGGAAGAGATAGATAGATATCTAAATAGTCAGGGTATCAAGGGATATGGGGATAAGGCCGGAAATTGGGATTAGAATAGGTTTTTTTTCCTCCCCATTCCCCATTTCTTTTTCCCTTTTCCTTGGAGCAGACTTGATGGGCCGAATGGCCTGCTTCTGCTCCCTTGTGATCTTGTGACCACCTTCCAAAGGGCAATTAGGGATGGTCAATAAATGCTGGCCTTATTCCAATAAATAGATAGACAGATAGATAAATGTTTAGATAGATGGACAGACAGCCGGACAGAGGGACAGACAGGTGGACAGAGGGACAGACAGGTGGGCAGACAGGTGGACAGACACATAATCACATGGATTTTGCTTCAAGACAGCAGCACTCACAGCCAACCAATAAAGATTGCACACCGATATCCAAAAGTCCCCTCGGTTGAGCTAAGACAAAACCCCAGGCGGTCTCTCCATTGTGCTGCTTTCTTTGAAAAAGTCTTTGCTGACTAATAAAAGCCATCATAAGTTTATGAAGCTTAAGACACTCTTGGCTGCATCCTCTGGAGCCGTTCTCTCCCCTTAAAATCAACGTGTGCCTCCAGAGATCTGCTGCACTATCCATGGCCAGATTCCATAAGTAGCAGACCTTTTGTTCTGTTCCCACCCCCTCATTATGATCGATGATGAGTTCAAGGTCCAAGCACAGCCTTCTGTCCCACACCCAATCATTGGCTGCAAAGTCCAGATTTCCACGTTCAAAGGCACTTGTGGGGAAATCCCGAAGGTGCTGACAATCTTGCAGAGTGGTGACAGCTTTGGATCAACCTCAGGATGTAAGGGACACCATTTAAATCCAAACCTTCCACTTTTTTGGGAAAAGAGCAGCAATTGCACAGGAAAGAAAATACCACAGATGCTGGAAATCTGAAGTTCAAAAAAAAACCAGAAAGCTGGAGATACTCAGCAGGGCAGACAAAACCTGTGGAGAGCAATACAGAGTTAATGTTTCAGTTCTGATGAAAAGCTATAGACATGAAATGTTAACCGCTTCTCTCTCCACAGATGCTGCCTGACCTGCTGAGTGTCATAGTCGAGTCATACAGCACAGAAACAGGCCCTTCGGCCCAACTCGTCCATGCCGTCTGTGTTGCCCAGCGAACTGGTCCCATCCTCCTGCGTTTCGCCCATAGCCCTCTAAACCTCTCCTATCCATGTACCTATCTAGGTGGCATTGGTATTGGTTTATTATTGTCACTTGTACCGAGGTACAGTGAAAAATCTGTCTTGCGTACCATTCACAGTGCATTGAGATAGTACAGGGTAAAAATAATAACAGAATACAGAGTAAAGCGTCACAGTTACAGGGAGGTGTATTGCAGGTAGACAATAAGGTGCAAGGTCATAACAAGGTAGATTGTGAGGTCAAGAGTCCATCTCATCATATAAGGGAACCGTTCAATAGTTTTATCACTGTGGGATAGAAGCTGTCCTTGAGCATGGTGGTGTGTGCCCTCAGGCTCCTGTATTTTCTGCCTGATGGAAGAGGAGAGAAGAGAGAATGACCCAGATGGGTGGGGTCTTTGATTATGCTGGCTGCTTCACCAAGGCAGTGAGAGGTATAGACAGAGTCCACGGAGGGGAGGCTAGTTTCCGTGACATGCTGGGCTATGTCCACAACTCTCTGCAGTTTCTTGCGGACCCAGGCAGAGCAGTTGCCGTACCAAGCCGTGATGCATCCAGATATGATGCTTTCTATGGTGCATTGATAAAAGTTGGTGAATGTCAAAGGGGACATGCCGAATTTCTTTAGCCTCCTGAGATGGCTTTTAAGTGTTGCTGTGTTTCCAGTGTTTTCTCTGTTTAATATAGCAAATGCACTGAAGTCTATTACTAAGGATGGTGTAAGTTTTCAAAGTGCATCTACGCAGATTGGTTAAAGGAGTGAAAGTCCTAACATTAGAGACAGAAATGTAAGATAATCCTAGTGCGAAAACTTTTACTATCCTTCTCTCGTCTCAGTCAGGCCATCAGGGGGAGGATGACTTGCTTCCACTCCAGGTCTGTAGGTTCTGGGGTGCCTGATGAGGTCAATGTGGGTTCTGCAGGAGGTGAGAGATGGGTGGGCAGTTGGGTAGCATGGGAGATGATGCACTTCCTCTGCTGTTTAAGCGGGACTTCTACATGCTCCTGATGGACAGACCAGAATGCCAAGCCAAATGCTCCTTTTCCATTTTAGACGGTCATGTGCTGAGAGTTCCCAGGAACCCGTGGCTTTGTTACACATTCTCAAGTAGGCTTTAAGAACATTCTTCAATTGTTTCCTCTGTCCACCTGGTGTCATGACGGAGATTAGAATAGGGTATCTACTTCACGAGGGTCAGGCAGATGTGGCCTGCCCATCAGAGCCAATAAGCTTATTTGGATGTACGTGTCCAAGACATGGTTAGTAAGTTTGTGGATCATACTAAAATAGGTGGTGTCATAGACAGTGAAGAAGGTTATCAGAAATTACAGGGGTATCTTGATCAGCTGGATAAATGGGCTGAGGAATGGTAAATAGCTTTCAATTCGGATATGCAAAGCATTATATTTTGAGGAGTCAAACTAGGGTGGGACAGGAGATTGAGAGGTGACTTTATAGAGGTGTATAAAATCATGAGGGGCACAGATAGGGTGAACATATATTGTCTTTTTCCAAGGGAAGGGGAAGGGGCATAGGTTTAAGTTGAGAGGTGAAATATTGAAAAGGGACCCGAGGGGCAACTTCTTCATGCAAAGGGTGGTGAGTATATGGAATGAGCTGCCAGGAAAAGTGGTTGACACAGGTACAATAACAACATTCAAAAGACATTTGGATAAGTAAAGGATAGGAGGGATTTAGAGGAATATGGGCCAAATGCGGGCAAATGGGACTAGCTTGGTGCGCGCCATGGTCAGTATGGATGAGTTGGACCGAAGGGCCTGTTTCCGTGCTGTGTTACTCCATGACTGTAATAAGGACCTCAGTATTGAGCATGTTATTTCACTTGTGCTGCCAGTGGATATGGAGCACATTGCAGAGAAAGCATGGTGGTACCTTTCCAGTGCTTTGAAGGAGGCAAGAGTCTTCCACCCACTGCCATCCCAATGAGCAGTGAATATATCTTTAGCTTTAGAACCTGGGAGCAGAGCCAATACACCATCCCTTCCAATCACCACAATCCACCCTTAGTACAGTGTAAAGCTCTGACTGAATTTAATTGGATGGGCACAATGGAGCAAATGGCTTCCTTCTGTGCCATATATCTCTGTGATTGACTCAAGTCGCGAAGCCAAGATAAACACTGTTGTGCTGTTGCTACAGTTTGAAACTAGTCTGTGCTGTCACTATGATCTGCATTGTTTTCCTTTGCTCAAAAATAATATTTACACATTGCATTCATTTGGACTCTCAGGCATCTAGTTTGCAGGAGTATCGCTAACGACACAGCTAATTTTGATCTACTGGGACTTCTTTTATGCTTCTGCAGTCTGTACAACAAAAGAAGAATGCCAAGCCTTAAAAGTGAATATTTCTACATTTGATCATTTTTTAAAGATTGACAGGCCAATACAAAGCGCAGGCAAGCTGTAGTTAGCTGCTGTTGGATTTGACTGTTTTAAGTAGTTTTTAAACATGCATAGTGTTTAATACACCTCAAGTGGCTGCACAAGGAATGGCCGCTGTTAACTTATTGGTTCATCCATCAGGTGAATATGTGTTTCCTCACTGGTTGGTTTGGCCACAGGTATCTAATAGGTTTCCTGATTGGACTATTGTTAGCTAAGGATGCCTCTTATCTCAGGTATAAAAGGTGTCTTTTTTTTTGTTAATCACTCTCTTGCTTATCTCTCTCTCTTGCTTATCTCTTTTCTCTTGCTCTCTTCCCACCACCCCACCACCCCCCAACCCCCACCCCCCCCCCCCCCCCCCCCCCCAAGCCCGAGCTCATCTTTAGTTCCTTTTGTCTTGGCTCATCTCCTAGTAGTAAAGCTCTGTGACTGTTTCTTTGTTTTAAACTTTTCCAATAAAACTTTGTGAAGCACCAAGCTGTTTTCAACTCATTCCTGGACTCCTGAAAGAACCCGTGGATTCAAAAATAACTGGATCCGACACTGTGTTCTTCACTGAATTCCTTTGTTTTTGAGGGAAGGTCCATACACAATTCTGGAGAAAGCCATTCCTCTCAGAACCTGACAAGACAATCATTGCTCATCCAGCTGCTGCAATTAGAATTAGAATCAGAATCAGCTCAGTTCTGGCCAGTATCTGATGCTTTTGGGTAAGTCAAGAACTTGAAGGTTCTGATTAAACATTCCCAGCATTTTTGAATCAAGAGTCCAAACACTTCAACAGACAGCCAAGCAGCAGCCGCCACAAATTGGAGGAATGATTATTGTTCCATTTATCTAACCACCAAGAAAGAACTCCTTTGATCATCAGAAGCAATCTGCTTCCTTAGGTGCGTAAAAGAAATGTATATAAAGAAATTGCTGTTTCTTTTATATCTTCATTTCCTTGTTTCACATTGCTGGTTTCCAATAGATACACTGTGGATGTTTGCCAATAACTTTGCAGAGACTTACTTAAAAGGCTGTGGAAAGAAGCCTTAAGGTTTCGGAGTCGTATAAATATTTGGACAACAGGTCTGCAAATAATAAATTCTTTCTCTGTGTTCAGTCAGCTCCAGCTATGGAATAAAACTCTTTCCGTTCCAACCATCAAGCCTCAACATCAACATAAAAATAGCACTCACTACCTCAGCAATGTGATCTCTTTCCAGTATTCACAAAGTGAGCAAGATGGTTGCAGGAATGGTTGTATGTTGTTCATGTTTTCGCAATCAACTTGGAGCACTTTTATGCAAGCTTCTGTACAACTAATGATAAATAAGTGTATTATATAACTATAATAAATAAATAAATATTAGCTTTAGCCTGAATGATCTAACTGTTTGGGTCTTCCTTCTTCAGGGAGAAAAAAAATGACCAATAATTCATAGGGTAAAATACTGCAGTAAAAAGAGGTAATTGTTTGATGCAATTTTCCATTCAAATTGCCTGAAAGGTTGCAAATTTCTATTGTTAAAGAATGACAACTGCTTTATTGCTTTGAAACTCAAGTATATATATTGGAAGAAAGCACAACTCGGAACACATTTGTTCTGTTAATTCAAAATGAATCAGGCTTTATGAAAAGCTACACCAATCAATAACTTCAAGTTTGCAAGAGCAGTTTTCACTTTTCTTTCACACGGAAGTCTTTCACCAATAACTGTTCCTGAATAGATTATTCTCAAGTGCGTCTCTTCTTGCTGTTTCCTGCACATTTTCTTCAGCAAGGCATGTAGTTATCAAACCTCTTCCCCAAATCGCCAACTGCAAACTCACTCACTCCTCTATCATTATCTCCCACCTTTTGAGATCTTTTCAAAGCATATCCTTAACAAAGATCTTGATCAGCTCTGCTTATTTACAATTGTAATGTCCCAGTTGTAAAGTCCCTCTACAGCAAAAGCATGGCATAAATGCAGGTTGTTGATAATGAAATAATTTTCCATTCAATTACGTAAAAGTAACAGCAAGCTCAGAATGATCTAAGTAAACCCATATCTGCATAGCCTCTTTAATGCAGTCAAAGATCTCTAAGTGCTTTGAGAGAGTTTCATCAGTAAAACAAAAATCATACCAAGTTTGGTAGTTATCAGGAAGGGTGACCTAAACATTAGTCAGGGAGATAGATTTTAAAAGCAACTTCAAGGAGGAAGGAGTTTAGGGAGGAAATACTGGTGTACAAGGCTCAGTCAGCTGAAGCCCTATCCACCAATGGTGTCATGAAGAAAATTAGTGATGAAAGGAAAGGCCTGAAATGGGGAGTGCAGTGTGATCTCAGATTGTTCGAGGTCTGGAGAAGGTGATATGCGTATGGAGAGGTTTGAAAACAACCTTGCAAATGTTTAAAATTTTAGCAATTTGACAAACTTAATTTCCCCTGAAAAATCAGCTTTTATTTTGCCAAGGTTATTCTCAACATTTTTCACAACATAGGAAGCATTGCATGAACAATATTTTACTCTCTGTACAGCTAGTCGAGTGCAATTATTCTTAACTCAGCATCAATCCAGCAGAAAAGGTCTTCTAACTTGAATCTTGTTTATGTAAATATTGTGGGCCACATGCTGTTAATTACACTAAAAAATTCCCTTAATGGAACACTGAACATTTGCCAACTTTTTCAGATTAATCGCCTGCACTGTACAGGCACCTAATCTACAGGAAACATACCCAAGGGGAAAACCTTTATCCAATCTCTGCGGAGAATATCGAACAGTCTTTAAGTGAGCATGCATATGTTTAATTACTGGAACGCCTGCTACTCAAGAGGAACAGCATATGGACTTTGCCCAATAATCTTAGAATTAAACACACAGCAGTACATGCCAGGATCCATCTTTATAAGTTAGTTTGATGTGGGGTCTTGCAAAAAAAAAGCATAAACCATGCTATAAATAAAACACACTATAAATCCAATCACGAAGCTGGAGAGGGTTGTAGACTCAGCCAGCTCCATCACGGGTACAACCCTCCCCACCATCAAGGACATCTTCAAGAGGCAGTGCCTCAAGAAGGCAGCATCCATCACGAAGAACTCTCACCATCTGGGACATGCCCTCTTCTCTTTACTACCATCAGGGAGGAGGTACAGGAACCTGAAGACCCACACTCAATGACTTCGGAACAGCTTCTTCCCCTCCACCATCAGATTTCTGAATGGTCCATGAACCCATGAACACTACCTTGTTATTCCTTTTTTTTGCACTATGTTTTTGTAAATGTCTTTGCACTGTACTGCTGCCACAAAACAACAAATTTCATGTCATCTAAGTTAGTGAAACTACATCTGATTCTGAAACTTGGCAATGTTTATCCCCAGAGGTGACAGTCAATTTTATTCTGAACAAATTTATTTTCAACTTCGATGGAAGAAAAGCTTCCATTTATACAGTGTTTTCCAAATCCATTTCCCAGTTTCCCAGCTCCATTATTGAAGATCAGTCACTGTTATAACATGGCAGTGATTTATGTGCAGCAAGGTCCCAAAATAATGATCAAATAACCTGTGAGAATCAGGCATCAAGCTTCTTTTGTCTCCTTCCCACTTCTGAGGAAGTGTCTCCAACTTGAAATGTTAGGTCTTTCTATTCCCTGGATGTGACCTGACCTGCTGAGTATTTCCAGCATTTTCTGGTTTTATTTTCAATCAAATAATCTGTTTTGATCAAAGAATAAATATTGACCAAGGGAATGGGGATACTTTCCTTTCCCTTTGTAACATTTACTCAGGATCATTTACATCACCACCAGATGGACCACAGCTTGAGCACAGTGCACTGTTCTGGTCACCCATTACAAGAAAGGTGTGGTTACAAATGGAGAGGTTATGGAGGAAGTTTATGGGAATATTGGAGCAACAGACAATCTGCTGGAGGAACTCAGCGGGTCGAACAGCATCTATGGAGGGAAGGGAATTGCTGACATTTCGAGTCAAAATTCTGCCTCGAATCTAGATTACATCCTCAAATCTCTGGAATAGGTCTCAAATATACCTGTTCTTACCTTAGATACCACCACTGACCCAAGATAAACAAGAGAAGAAATACAACTTGGACTTTCAAAGGTTAGTATTAATGATAGCCAGCAAGTAACATCCACAAAATGGAAAAGTTGAAACTGGAGGTTTATGATGTGTCTCCTTTATGGGGACGTTGCCAGGATTAGAAAATTGTAGCTATAAAGGTATGATTGGACAGACTCGGATCTTCTCCCTTGGAACCAAGGACAAACTGAGGGCATGCTCCACAGTGTTGTGTAGCACTACACAGCTGCTAAATGGGATATTCTCATAACAGCTCTGGCAGTTCAAAACTGGGCATCCATGAGGTACTGTGCACCACCAGCAGCAGCAGAAATGTACACCACCACAATCTGTAACTTTAGGATATCAGTCTACTGTTATTGTCAGGAAATTAACCTTGGTGCAGTACCAGGTACACCTGTAAACAGTGAGGTGCCAGCCGAGTGAACTACTTGTATGCTAAAGAGCAAATGCATCATGCAATAGACAGAGAAAAACGATCTGATACCAGAGGGCATGCATTTAAGGTGAGGGGGGTAAGTTCAAAGGAGATTTGCGGGGCAAGTTTTTATTTTGCACAGAGCATGGTGGGTGCCTGGAATGTGCTGCCAGGGGTGGTGATGGAGGCAAATACAATAGAAATGTTTAAGAGGCTCTTAGATAGGCACATGAATGTGCAGAGAATGGAGGGATATGGACATCGTATAGGCAGAAGAGATTGGTTTAGTTGGGCTTTTAATTACTTGTTTAATTCATTTGGCATGGGTTGAAGGGCCTGTTCCGGTGGTGTACTGTCCTATGTTCTATCTTGTTACCAACAGATCAGATTGAACCTCTGCAGTTCTACCCTGGTCATGAATGGTGGTGGGACAATTAAACAGCTGATTAAACAGGACGTTCCAACAACATCCTCATCCTCAATTTCTCCACCCTACTTCCCTTCACCTTTTTATACTGGCAATCTCCCCTCTATCTTTCAGTCCACATGAAGGGTCTTAAACCCAAAACGTCGACTGTCCATTTCCCTCCACAGATGCTGCCTGGCCCACTGAGTTCCTCCAGCATCTCGTTCTTTGATCCTTATCCTCAATGATGGTGAGGCCCAGCAGGTGAATGCAAAGGCTGAAACTTTCACAACCACCTTCAGCCAGAAATACCAAGTAGATGATCCATCTTGGTTGCCTCCTGAGATCCCCACCATCAGAAGAGCCAGTCTTCAGCCAATTCAATTCACTCCAAATGATATCAAAGAAAAGATGAGAGCAGTGGATACAGCAAAGGCTACAGGACCAGACAACATCCCAGCTGTACTACTGAGAGTCTATGCCCCAGAATTAATTGTACCTCTAGTCAAGCTGTTCCGGTATAATTGCCCCATTGACATCTACCTGACAATGTGGAAAATTGCCCAGATATTTCCAGCTCACAAAATGCAGACACAGTAGTGTAGCGGGAAGCATAACGCTATTACAGTGCTCGTGACCCGGGTTCAATTCCAGCCACTGTCTGTAAGGAGTTTGTATGTTCTCACTGTGTCCACGTGGGTTTCCTCCGGGTGCTCCGGTTTCCTCCCACATTCCAAAGACGTATGGGTTAGGAAGTTGTGGGCATGCTATGTTGGCACCGGAAGCGTGACGACACTTGCGGGCTGCCCCCAGAACACTCTGCGCAAAAGATGCATTTCGCTATGTGTTTCGATGTACATGTTACTGATAAAGAAATCTTATGTAGGACAAATCCAGTCCAGCTATTTACCACCCAGTCAGTCTACTCCCAATCATCAACAACAGTGGCTAACATGGCACTGAAGGTGGCCACACAGGTAGACAGGTTGGAGAAGAAGGCATTTGGCATGCTTTCCAGGGCAGAGTTCGAGAGTTGGGATGTCACATTGCAACTGCACAAGCCGTTGGTGAAACAACACTTGGAGTATTGCACGCAGTTCTAGTCGCACAGCTACAGGAAGGATGTCATTAAGCTGGACAGGGTGCAGAAAAGATTCACAAGGATGTTACTAGGACTGGAGGTCTTGAATTATAATGGGAGACTGGATAGGGTGGCACATTTTCCTCCGGAGCTTTGGAGGCTGAGAGGTAACCTTATAAAGGTACATAAAATCATGAGGGGCATGGATCACAGTCTTTATCCCAGGGTCAGGGAGTCTAAAACTAGAGAGCACAGATTTTAGGTGAGAGGGGAAAGATTTAAAGAGGACCTGAGGGGCAACTTCTTCCACACAGAGGGTGGTGGGTATTTGGAACGAGCTGCCAGTGGTAGAGGCAGGTACAACTGCAATGTTTAAAAGACATTTGAACAGGTACATGAATAAAAAAAGGTTGAGAGGGATATGGGCCAAACACAGGCACATGGGATTAGCTTCAGTCGGCAACATGCTCGGCATGGACGAGTTGGGCCAAAGGGCCAGCTTCCATCCTGTCTAATAAGTTACTCACTAATAAGCTACTGACCAATGTGCAGAACCACTCAGCTCCCAATTGGACCAAGAGCTGACTTCCAGTGGGAGGTTTTGATAATAGTAATGCCAATTGTAAAGACCAAGTGTGGCATCAAGGTACACTGGTAAAACTGAATTCAATTGGCATGAAGGGGGAAAATGCCAATGAGAAGAGTCATTTCCTGTACAAAAGAAGGTGCAATGTGGTTGTCAGCGTTCTATCAGCACAGCCCCAGGATATCACTGCAGGAGTTCCCCAGGGCAGTGTCCTCGGTCAACCACCTTCGACTGTTCCATCGATGAGATCAAAGGTGGGGATGTTTGCTGATGATTACACAATGTACAATTCCATTCACAACTCCTCAGCCTATGCTTTTGTCCAGCAAGATCTAATCAGCATTGAAAAATGGTCCAATAACTGGCAACTTCCATTTGAGCCACTGGAGTGCCAGGCAATGAACACCTTCAACAAGTTAGAATCTAACTACCTATCCTTGGCATTCAATGGCATTACTACCATCAAAACCTCCTCACCCACCACCATCAATATCCTGGGGATTCCCCATTGAATGAAACCCACTTGGATCAGCCACATTGTAGCCACCATGGCTACAAGAGGAAGTCAGAAATGGATATTCTCTGGTAGGTGGCTCACATCCTGACACCGTAACGCCTTTCTACCATCTACAAGGCACAGAAATGAAGACTGCAATGGAATAATTTCCACTTGCCTGGGTGAGTGTAGCACTTGGCAACTTTCATGAAGTTTGACATGTCCAGGACAAAGCAACCTATTTAATTGGCTCCCCACCAATCAGCAGAAACATCCATTCCTTCCACCATCGGCGCACAGTGTGCATCAAGCCACAGAATGCACTGCAGATATTCACCTAGGCTACCCTGACAGCATTTCCCGAATCTGCAACCTCTAACACCAGGAAGACCAAAGGGCAGCAAGTGCCTGGGAACACCATCACATGCAGGTTCCCTCCAAGTTGCACACCACCCTGAGTTGGACACATATCATTTCTTCATCATCACTGCTTCTAAATCCTGGAACTCCTTACCCTCGAGTTCTATGGGAGTACCTTCACCAGAAGGACGGCACTGGTTCATGGAGGTGGCTCACCACCATCTTCTCAAGGACAATTGGGGATGGGTGATAAATGCTGGCCTTGCCAGCAATACCCAGATCCCCAAACATGAATTTAAGAAAGGGGAGGAATTCTATTGCTGCTTAGCCGGTCTGGCCTATGTGTGACTGACAACCACAGCAATGTGGATGGTCCTATATACGGCTCAGCAAACTAGTTATCTTAAGGGTAAAAAAATGCTGTCACTGGCTCAAAAGGTGCACCGTGGAATGAATGAAAATAAGCTCAGGGAGCAGGCACTGGAATTATTAACACAGTGATTAGATCACAGATGCACTGCTGAAAGTTGAGAGTATCCTGACTGCTTGCATCACGGCCTGGGATGGCAATTCTAATGCACAGGAACGCAAGAGGCTGCAGAGAGTTGTAGACACAGCCTGGTCCATCACTGGTACAGCCCTCCCCATTGTTGATAGCATCTACAGGAGGCACTGCCTCAAGAAGGTGGCATCTGTCATCGAGGATCCCCACCATTCGGGTCATGCCCTCTTCTCACTGCTACCATCAGGCAGGAGGTACAAAAGCCTGAAGTCCCACACCACCAGGTTCAGGAACAGCTACTTTCCTACAACCATCAGGTTCTTGAACCGACCTGCACAACCCTAACTCTAACCCGACCTACACTACACTACAGAACACTACAGACCACCTCTTGCACTACCATTGACTTGTCTCTAATTGTGCTTTTTTTTGCATGAATGTCTTGTTTTGCACAGTCTTTTTCTTCACTGTCTTGCATAGATTATGTATAATTTATGTTCTGTGTGTTGTCTGAATCTACATGCCTGTGATGCCCTTGCAAGCAAGGTTTTCATTGTACCTGTACCTCACCATACTGTGCACATGACAATCAACTCGACTTGACTTGAGAATGTCTCATTAATACTAATGCCATTTACAATTCTCTTTCACCTTGGCAAGGAAGTTATGATAACGATAGGAACTTTACCCCACTGGTGCACATATCTTCAGTTAACTAGGTTTATACTTTGGTGTTGAATTCACCTCCCTCTTTAGGTCTCTCCCTGAAGCATGGCTCTTTGATCACATTTTGGACACAGCCCTAAATATCTTTGAGTTGGGTTGGCAGTTGATTTTTTCTGACAACCCAAGCATGAATTATTTGAGGATATTCTTCGATATTAATGGCATTGAATAAATGAAAAGTGTTGTTAATTGCAACCACACCCTCAATAAACCTTGTACAATAGTCCCTGTTGCAGACATATCATTTCTCATGTCCTGTTAACAACCAAATAATTGGCAAAATATGCAGAATGAGAAAGCTTCAGTGTGCTTCAAATGTTCCATCGAACTGCCAGTCATCAGAACCCCCACCTCCCCACCACTCCGCTGCCTGCTTACAAACTATTAACTTGTTTGAAATCACCAATAGTCCGTCCTGGTCCAACCACAAAGACACCATGGCCAAGAAAGCTCACCAGTCCCTCTACTTCCTCAGGAGGCTAAAATTTGGCATGTCCCCTTTGACACTCACCAACTTTTATCGATGCACCATAGAAAGCATCCTATCTAGATGCATCACAGCTTGGTATGGCAACTGCTCTGCCCAGGACTGTAAGAAACTGCAGAGAGTTGTGGACACAGCCCAGCGCATCATAGACACCAGCCTCCCCTCCATGGACTCTGACTTTACCTCTCGCTGCCTTGGTGAAGCAGCCAGCATAATCAAAGACCCCACCCACCCAGGTCATTCTTTCTTCTCTCCTCTCCCATCAGGGAGAAGATACAGGAGCCTGAAGGCACGTACCACCAGACTCAAGGACAGCTTCTATCCCACTGTGATAAGACTATTGAATGGTTCGCTTATACGATGAGATGGACTCTTGACCTCACAATCTACCTTGTCATGACCTTGCACCTTATTGTCTACCTGCGATGCATTTCTTGTAGCTGTGACACTTTACTCTGTATTCTGTTATTGTTTTTACCTGTACTACCTCAATGGACTCTGTACAAACTCAATGCATCTGTACTGTGTAATGAATTGATCTGTACAATCGGTATGCAAGACAAGTTTTTCACTGTACCTCGGTACAAGTGACAATAATAAACCAATACCAATACCAAAAATAACACACTGGTCTAAAATAAGAAGAGACACAACTTTCAGATAAACCTGTTGAACTACTGGCTCCTGAGGTAACTTTAAGAACAGAAAGACCTGGACTTGCTTACATATAAGTAAGTAGAAACTCAATAATCACATTTTAGAATTGCAACACACTTGCTTCTTCTAAACCCATTGCACTCTTAAATTGTGCAAATGCATGTTTCAAAAGCAGTATTACATGGGGAGTGATGTCAATTAATGTGTATTTACAACCAAAATTGTATCAGATGCGCAAGGTAACTTGCCACTGGAAACACCAGTTGACTTTCTAGCAGAACTTGCTACAATCAAGCTCTACTCCAGAAAACAAAAGAATCAATCTTCAGTTTGATGGCATAATACATCTGAAATTCTAGGCTGCGTTCTTGGGAAAGAAAGATTATGCGATCAAGAACTGAAATTTGAAAGAAATATTTAAAATGCTGTCAGGACACTGTGGTTTTGTTTGGGTGCGTTTTCTTAGTCAGAGTTGAAGAAATGTTACACACCCAAATTGCACTTTTTTTTCTATTTGCAGATGTTGATTAATCTTCTGTGCATTGTGTGCATTTTATGTGTTACTTGCATTAGTCATGAGCAGGTTAGGTAACACTTCACTGCAAAAACTGCTAAAGGTAGAGAACAAAGCATACTTCTCCAATGAATAGCAGAGTTTGCTCCCATAAGACTTGCTAAATGTGCAGCAAAGCAATTGGCTACTCTTGACTTAATCTTCAGCAATTACTCAGGCAGAAAAGCACCCATGATTCAGTGATCATATCACTGGAACTGAACTACTCATTAAATGGCTCACAATCATGGTTGTGAGATCACTTTGGAAAATGGAGAGCATTTAGAAAATTACTTAGTGAGCCTGCTAATCAAAATTGAGTTTGGTCTAAATGAAAAAAAATCATAGGCATTGTGGTTACTGGAGGATAGAACGAGTAACGTCTGGGCCAGGCTGCAGTTCGTACAGTTGGATAGTGGTTAAGTTGCTGAGCTAATATCTGTGTTGCTAATCTGGAGACATGTTCAAATCTTAATTGGAAAACTGAAGTAAATAAGTTGAAGGAAGCAAATGGTTACATGAAGAACATTACAAGCAACGTTTGGGTGAGGTTAAAGTTGATACAGTAGGACAGTAGTTAAATTTCTGAACTATTAACAGCAACTCAAGAACAAATAAACACAAGCCAGTTTTACAAAAACATCTATAAAGTCATAGGGCCACAGGGAAACAGGCCCTTCAAACCACCAACTCTACACCGATCATTAACCACTTACATTAATCTTATACAGATCCCATTTTATTCTCTCCGCATACCCATCACCTCCCTTAGATTCTACCACTCACCTAAAACTTGGGGCATTTTACAGTGGACAATTAACCTCCTATGCCGCCTGTCTTTGGGATGGGGGAGGAAACTGCAACATCTGGAAGAAACCCACAAGGTCATCAGGACAATGTGCACACTCTACACAGAAAGCAGTACAAGTGTTTAATGTGAACGTACAGCATTCTTGTGTTACATTTTTCTTGCATGGTTTTTAACCTGCTATCACCACTGTGTTTGGGGCAATTTATTGCATGTTCGCACAGCTGTTGGGTGAGCATGCTGTTGTCTTGTGCTGCACCTTGAACAAATGCAGCTGCCTGCAAGATGACCAAATCTATAAAAAATGGGCAGGATTTCACCCAGGACCTCCAATGTTAAGGAAAGGAGAGCAAAATATCCTGAAGGAACAGTCCATATATATTCACTTAGTGTATCTCCTTGAAACCTCTATGAATCATTTCTGCAGCTGACCACACCACCCATTTTGATAGCATCAGCAAATGTGGATATATTACATTTGGTCTCCGCATCCAAATCATTGATGCAGATTTCAAAGAACTGTAGCCTAGCACTGATCCCTAAAACTCCCCACTGGTCTCAGCCTCCCATCCAATTCGTACTCTCTGCTTTCCTCAATCCAAGTTTGTTTATTAACTCGAACATTGGCTAATAACATCTTGCACTGGCATCTTATCCAAGGCCTTCAGTGAGTCTGCCAAATTAAATGGGTTACCCTTCTATATTCTGAAGTTACAACCTCAGATTTGTCAAATATGATTGTCCTGTCATAAATCCATGTTGACTCTGCTCAATCTTATTTTATTATTTTCCAGATGCCCTGGTTACCACTTCCCTCACAATATATTCTTGCATTTCATTGCACTGATATCAGATAATTGATCCACAGACCCTTGCTTTCTCTCCTTCCTTAAATAGTGGTGTCACATTTCCTAACTTTCAATATATGGAAACCATTCTAAGGCCTATGGAATTTTTGAAGCTCACAACCCTTCATCCATTATTTCCATGCCCACTTCCTTCACAATCATCAGATGTTTATCATCAAGCTCCAAGGATTTACAGGCTTTCTGGCCTGTTAATTTTTCTTATTTTTTGTTACCAATGGTAATTATTTTAACTTCTCCTTCATTCTAAACCTGTAGTTTCTCACAGCTACAATAGGGCAGGAGGTACAGAAGCCTGAAGTCCCACACCACCAGGTTCAAGAACAGCAACTTCCCTTCAACCATTCAGTTCCTAAACCAACCTGCACAACCCTCATCACTACCTCAGTATAGTAATACTTTGACCATTTTGCACTTCAATTGTTCTAATTGTGTTCTTTCTTGTAAAAATTGTGTACAATGTGTTTAAGATGTTTTTCTTGTGAATGCTGCTTGTCTATGTTATGTGCCTGTGATGCTGCTGCCAGCAAATTTTTCACTGCACCTGTGTATACATGTACTTGTGATATGACAATAAACTCGACTTTGACTTTATTTCCATTACTTCCGGGAGATCGTCTGTGTATTCTTCCATGAAATATTTGCTTAATTTTTCTGCCAACCTTAGCATGATTATTCCAGCCTCATCCTGAAAGGGACCCACATTATCTTTGACTAATCTTTTCAGGTTTGCAAATCTATGGAAGGTTTTACATTCTGCTTTTATGTTTCTGGGGAGACTACACTCATATTCTAGAATGAGGAAGACTTTTCAATGCAGTAGAATTGTCAAATGCAACCTAAGCAGAAATTCTAACCCCTTACAGATAATTTTAAAGCTGTTTTTCAAAGGTTATTGCCAATTATATTTGGAAGGACAGAATTGCTTTGTACCTTCTTGTTTGTAGGAACAGAAACCCACTCAACATCTTGGAGTTGACATTCCCTGAGGTTGAATGAAACCACCCCCAAGAGACCCATTTCCCTCTTAGGTTTCCATGCTTGGTGATATTCAGTTTCATGACAAAGGAGAAGACCGTAAAACAAATACTAAGCAGCTTGTCAACACTTCCTTTGTTCTGCCTACCAGACATTTTACACCATTGCAGGATCCAATACTAAAACTGTGAAATGTTTACAGCTATAAAGAAATAAAAGCAAGACAATCTTCTTCTTTCAAATAAGAATATTGCACTGCCATTTGATTAACGATTGAGCATATCTGCACATAATCACTCACACCTGTAGTACTCTGATTAAATGTAATTAAATAGGACCCAGGGGTAAAAAGTGACATAAGGTGAAAATGCAATTGCTCAGCCCGATTATTGAAAGCTTTGATATTTCCACATAAACAGTACAGAAGCTTTGAGCAAGGCAGGCAGCGTCGATAGGACGGCCGAGGTGCGTAGAAATTTCTTCTCTCAGAGGGAAGAGAATCTCTGGAGTTCTCCATTGGTGGAGGCCAGATCATTAAATATATTTAAGATGGAGAGATACATAAACACTTGAAAGATTGAAGAATTCAGGGTTATGGGAACAGGCACAGAAGAGGAGTTGGGGCCAGCATAGATCAGCCATGATCATTGAATGGTAAGGCAGGCTTAAGGGGTGAGCGACCTACTATTTTGCTCCTATTTTACTTTAAAACTTTAATTATACAGCACAGTAACAGGCCCTTCCTCCCCAACGAGCCCGCGCCGCCCTATTACACCCATGTTAACCTACTAACCCGTCCGCCTTTGGAATGAAAGGGGAAACCGGAGCACAGAGAGGAAACCCACATAGTCCCGGGGAGAACGTACAAACTCCTTACAGACAGCGGCCAGAATTGAATCCCGATCGCTGGCGCTGTAATAGCATCACGCCAACCGTTCTAGTGTAATGTTGCCGGTTGACGAGTCAGAATTTTCGATTTTTATTTCAGATATTCAGCATCTGCAGTTTCTTGGTTTTCAAAATGGACTTTTTTTTTGTAGAGTGACATAATCTGACCCCAATTTTCAGGTGAGACAATATTATAAGTCCTGAATAGGTGCAAAAAATTTGATGACGCTATTTTGAAGATGGGTTTACCCCAGCAGATACCAACATGATTCATCTTCCAACGCTGTCATATTGTCTATTGACTTGGGTCGTTGCCCTGTTCTAAGTATGTTAATCCTCAACCCACCTCCAATAGCAACACTCTCTTGTCATGGATTAGCTGATTATTATCACTATTGTTTACAGGAGACCGCTGGACACAAATTGGCTGCCATATTTCCTACATTACAACAGAGACTACTCTTCCATGGTACTTCATTTGTTGTAAAGTGTTGGGATGTCCTAAAAGTAATCTGGAAGGAGAAGTTTAAACGCAAGACTTTTTTTTTCATAATATGAAACCTTTAGCATTTAAGTTATAATATCCAATTTACTCAAATTGGATTCACAATCAATTGAATAAACGCTCGTGTCCCATGGATCAAAGAAAGCTAAACTTTCTGGCTTGAGTGATTACCATGCAGAATAAGATTCAATTTCACATGGTGGTAAAAGGAAATGGCTCAGCCAGACAAACAAACACTGCCAACAGAGTCACACTTCAGGCTAGTGGAGACACAAGAGACTGCAGATGCTGGAATCTGGAGCAACAAACAATCTGCTGGAGGAGCTCAGTGGGTTGAGCAGCATCTATGGAGAAAGAATTATCAACGTTTTGGGTTGAAACCCTGCATCAGGGTTTCGACACGAAACATCAGCAATTCTTTTCACCCCATAGATGCTGCTTGACGTACTGAGTTCCACCAGCAGATTGTTTGACACTTCAGGTCAAGGCTTTTTTTCCTCTTTGTGAGTTCTTGCTTAAAATATATTGTTGAGCTAATGGAGACCCAAGAGATAGTAGATGCTGGAATCTGGAGCAAAAAAACAAACTGCTGGAGGAACTCTGTGGGTCAGAACATGTGGACTATACTTTTGCCTCCACAGCTGCTGCTTGACCTGCTGAGTTCCTCCAGCAGTTTGTTTTCTGTTGAGCTAATGGCCTTAGAACATGACCTGACTCTATCACAGAACGAACAGCAATGACAGTGTCAATTGTGAAGGATTTACACATTCAGAACAGGGCAACAACCCCATGTTGACAGCCAATATGACTGGGCTGGCAGATAAGTCATGATGGTATCTGTAGGCACCTGTCACCAGAGGGTCAATTAAGCTGATGTTTGTGCTTTCAAACACTGGGTATTTGTGCTGTTGATCTATTCTTTGCTATCGGAAAAAAATCCTGAAAGCCAGCTGTAGTTCAATTATGAACAATGATAAAAATTCCATGCATGTGGAGGTTAGTTATATCACACGTGGTCTGTTTCACTCACCTAAGAAAGGGTTAATCACACATTTGTTTAAAAACTGTGAATCTTTCCCAGATCAGTGAAGGCTTATCAGTCTGAAATGTCTTTCTGCCTTGGCTGATGTTGTCTGGCCTACTGAGTGTTTACACCACTTCGATTGAAAACTGTTGATTATCTCTGGGAATTCCATTCTTGACTGAATTAACAAAACCAAGGACTCCCCTGAAACTCAGGGTCAAGGTACCCGCTTGTGGTGCTCTGTGCTTCCTGTATTCTGTGCACCTTCAGCATGACGATAAAATGTGCGGACTGTTTAGAACTTTCAGTTGACTCTTGTTATCCTTGGCCACAAGACACTGGAAATTCTGGCCAACCCAAGCCCAACAGAACTTGAGTAAAGGTGCTGGTCTGGGTCAGATGTACATTCTGGGTTTGAGTTGATGTACATGCACGAACGTATGCATCTGCCTGGCTCTGTCCTTTATCCGGATCAGTATGACTTGCTTGGCATTTCCACATCTTAATAGCAACAGAGGAGCAGGGAATGAGGTTGAAGAGATTCTACTGAAAACCAGCACAGGCTCAATGGGCAGAGTGGCCCCTTTCTACTGGCTGTTCCCAGGTAATGAACAGGTTGCTTTTTTTACAAACGTCCATAAGTCGATTTTGTCCATAAGTTGGAAAATACACAAAAATCACTCAATGTGGTAACCATACCTCCAAGGTATCATAATAAATGGGACATAAGACTGATAAGAAGGAACAATTACTAAAAGTGGAGGGGGGTGGAAACTAGTTCCGCCTTTGTGGTATGTACGTAGGACTTAAACTTAATATTATGGAAACTCATTCAGGTGTTCTTAACCCAGGGATGGCCTGTACTTTGTAAGGTAATGAGCAGGTGTAGCACAGCACTATTTTTTGCAAACACCCCTGGATCAGATTGGGTGGAGTATGGGAAATAATGCTAAGTCTCTAGGTTACGATTAACTGTGATTAGATCAGATTCAGACTGGTTTTTAACTTTATACCTAAACAGACCTTTAAATTACTGCGTCAGTTGTACACTGTAGTCTGCACTTCACCTGGAAAACAATCTGTGTTTATTCTATTTGACTACACAGGCATCAATTAATACTCCTCTTATACTCTGCTATTAAACATCCCATATCCAAAGTGTATTAGCAGATGAAGTTTGCTGCAATGTATCAAATGATGAACTTACTGATGGATAAAATGGAAGATTTTTATGAAGCCTCAAAACAGAACTTGCCTCAGAGACTTGTGAGTTTGAAAAGTTACAAGTGTAATCCTGTCCATCGTAAACAATGAATGAATGGTCTCTGTTTGTCATGGTTAAAGTAACATGACTAACTGATTGCAATGGAATCTGACCTTGAGTCAAATGACTGCCACAAAGTAAACACTCATGAATCCCAAACATCAGCCTCTCAAGGAAAGATTGTGGTCAGACAGTGTAGCACTCAGAGTGCTGGAAGAGACAAGCTGAACAACAGCAACGGTTTTCTTCTCGGTTTTCCGAATGATACCTGCCCCTCAACTGAGATCATCAAAGCAGAGTTTTGGCAGTGCCAAGAGGAGATGCCTCAGTCAGTTGCAGCAGAGGGCGTCAACAAGTGCTTTGTTCATCAGCCTCCCCCAAAGAAGTTCAACTGGGCGGCACGATGGCATAGCTGCTGCCTCACAGCTCCAGTGACTCAGGTTTAATCCTGACCTCCGGTGCTACTTTTGTGCAGTCTGTACGTTCTCCCTGTGACTGCGTGGGTTTTCCCCGGTGCTCTGGTTTCCTCCCACATCCCAAAAATGTGCGCCTTGATGACCTGCCTATCTCCTCTTCTCCCCTCCCCCATCCTTTATTCCATGGTCCACTGCCCTCTCCTACTGGATTCCTTCTTCTTCAGCCCTTTGCCTCTTCTACCTATCACCTCTCAGTTTATCACATCTCTCCCCCCCCCACCCACCCACCTACCTTCCCCCTCTCACCTGGACTCGCCTATCCCCTGCCTGTGTGTGCTCCTCCTCCTCCCCCCACCTTCCTATTCCGGCTTCTGCCCTCTTCCTTTCCAGTCCTGATGAAGGATCTCGGCCCGAAACGTCAACTGTTTATTTCCCTCCATGGATGCTGCCTGACCTGCTGAGTTCCTCCAATGCTTTTTGTGCTCCAGATTCCAGCATCTGCAGAACTTTTTGTGTCTCCAAAAACATGCGAGCTAGAACATAGAACACTACAGCACAGTACAGGCCCTTTGGCCCACAATGTTGTGCAGACATTTTATCCTGCTCTAAGGTCTATCTAACCCTTCCCTCCCACATAACCCCCTATTTTCCTATCACTCATGTGCCTATCTAAGAGTCTTTTAAATGTCCCTAATGTATCTGTCCCCACAACCTCTGCTGGCAGTGTGTTCCACGCACCCACCACTCTCTATGTAAAAAGCTTACCCCTGACATCCCCCTGGGTAGGTTAATTGGCCGCTGTAAATTGCCCTTGGTGTATGTGGGTGGTAGATTTGATGGGAATGTGGGGAGAATCAATTACAGGGAAAATGAGTGGGAAATGGGGTTGCTCTGTGAGCTGTCTTGGGCTGGATGGCCGCCTTCTGTGTTGTAAGGAAATATGGAGATATGGATGTGTGGGCCTCAAGGCAATAATGTCAACACGATGACCATTTGCACTAAAATGGACTTCGTGTTTTTTTGTTCTAATTGTGTTCTTTTTTGTAAAAATTGTGTATAATTTATGTTTCTCTGATGCTGCTGCTACAAGTAAGCTTTTCATTGCATCTGTACATATATATGACAATAAACTCGACTTTGACCATTCTCCACTAGGGTGATGCCTCTGCTTCTCCATCACTGCGCAGAGTGCGAGGAAATCAGGTTAAGTCCGGGGTCAGGGCAGGGTCAGCAAGCTGCTGGGGAGAAAGGCCTGGAGCTGGGAAGGTCGTGGGCGAGGTCAGCTTGGGGGGATTGGAGGGGGTATAGGCACGTGAGTGGGGGTGAGGGGATGACTGAGATCCCCAGCTGAGGGTGCTCACTGTTGATCAAGGGCGGGGCCGTCAGGTGCCACATGGGTGTGGGATTCAGGTCAGGAGACCAGTGGTGGACTTTGGGAGATCAGTGGTTGGGAGGGACATTGGGCAAGAATTTGGGGACGTGAAGCAAATCGTGGGGCTGAGTGCTGTTATTAGATTAGTAACTTACAAAGTCATAAAGTACAGAAATGAAGACCTGGCTGCTCACTCAGTCCCCTCCAAATATCAAGAAACTATTTACACCCATTCCATTTTCTCTCCATATTCCTCTCAACCCAACCACTCCCCCTCAGATTCTACAGCTCACTGGAGACAATTTACAGCGGCCAATTAACCTACAAACCCACACGTCTTTAGGATGTAGGAGGAAACTAGAGTACCCGGAGGAAACCCACAAGGTAACAGAGAGAATGTGGAAACACCACACAAGATAGCACTGAAGGTCTGGATTGAACCCAAGTCACTGGAACTGTGAGGCAGCAGCTCTCCTGGCTACTGTACTGGGCCACCAGCGGGGGCTTAAAGGGGACTTACCCAAGTCAAGTTCCCAATGATGGTCTGGGAGCTTCCTTGGGACTTCTCCCTTCTGTTACACAGAACAGATATCACGGGTGCATTGGAGGACTCCTCAGCAGGATTGGCTTGTGGACTCTCAGGACCTTGCATTCATTCCAGAAGATGCTGCCCAGTTATGTACTGTACACCATTGCCATCCCTGTACATTGCTGGGATCCTCTCTACATCAACGCGTCAAGATGGACATATGAACCTAGACAAAATCAGAAAACTTTGCCCAAGTCCATTCATGCAGTACTTTTCCCACAGAAAACTTGGGATCCTGCTCTGTACTAATTGACTGCCACATTTCCAACAACAATGACAAGACTTCATTGGCTGTAAAGTGCTTCGGTATGTCCTGAGGCGTTATAAGGGCTGCATGAATGCAAGTCTTTCTTCATGTTTTAATGAGCTTGCATGAATTCTCCATGCAAGCAGGGAGAATCTGTCATTGAGCCAAGTATCGAACACCCTGCTGTGTGAGACAGCCTCGTGTAAACCCCACCCCCCCACCCTCTTCACCTGCACGATTTCGATTAACCTCCACCCACTACCGGCACTTGAACTGAAAAATTCAAATGGGTTGACTGTCTGAAGCACCATGGGGGATCGACTAATTGGATTCGATCACTCCTTTCTCAGCTGATTTTTCCTCACTTCTTAACATTGTCTTTCCAACCACCCCCTCAACGAAGCCTGACAAATACCTGCTTTGTTTCCGCCAGTCTAAGTACTGAAACATAAAGTTTCAACTGACACAATTTAATGTAAGGAATGAAAGGATTTGTATTTAGAACATTGAACAGTACAGCACAGGGACAGGCCCTTCGGCCCACGATGTTGCACCGAACTAATCAAATGCCAAGCTAAACTAATCCCTTCTGCCTGCAGTGTTCATATCCCTCCGTTCTCTGCACATCCATGTGCCTATCTAAGAGCCTCTCAAATGCCTCTGTGTATCTGCCTCCACCACCACCCCTGGCAGCGCATTCCACGCACCCACCATTCTCTGTGTAAAAAAAATCTGCCCCACACATCTCCTTCGATCCCCTCTCACCTTAAATGCATGCCCTCTAGTATTAGACATTTCGACCCTGGGAAAAAGATACCGGCTGTTTGCTCAATGCTTGCCTCTCATAATCTCATAACCCTCTATCACATCTCCCCTAGTGCCATTTCAATGAGGTAACTTAATTTAACTAGTGCCATTCACATCCTCTGGACGTGAGTCACAGGATAGGAATTGCATTTTGCAGACAAATGTGGCAGACAGTTTATGCCTAGCAAGCACCAAATTAGATCACTGAATAATCTACTTTAGTGTTACTTCTGGAGGAACAAATGTTGCCCGAGACATTGGGAATGGTCTCTGCAGAAGCAAAATCCTGCACAGATAATACTCAGTAGGTCAGGCAGCAACAGGAAGAGAGGGGCTGCAAGTTAATGGTTATTCATTTTAAATAATCCTCAGTCACATGCATTTAATAGGCTTTAGGCAATTTTTCAATTTGGTTCTATTGAAACCGCCAGACCTCAATTCTGAAAATGGACTAAAACCTTTCTGCAGTATCTGACCAAAGGTGAACTATACTTCTATTTTATGGGCACGGATCTCTTTAAATATTGTCAAAGAACCTCTCACATTACTGACAAACACATCCAAAAAGCAGAAGGAAATATGCACAGACAATATGCGATTTTACTCTGCCAATCCCTGTCCAGGTGGATTAACATTACAGGAACGGTCTATTCTATTATTTTTAAACTATTTGCTCATGCATGATGTAATAAACAATTATTTCCAAATGTCTCTACAGGGTGGAATGTCTGTCAATTGCCGACTGCCAAGTGACTCTGCGAGTGAATTTAAAATGGGCCGACACAAATGTATTCCACTGCAAATTGAAGGGGAACTAATTGACAAAGATACGTCGATGGAGTTATGTAGATGTGCATGCTGATTAGGACTCTGCTACCTTAGGCACATTACAGAGGCAGGATGAGACCTTCCACCTCTGAAGGAGGAATAAATCAGTTGGCAGGCGTTGGAGGGGGGTTGTTGGTGTTGAAGATTGCGCGGAAGTGTGGCTGCTGCTTGCTGTGCACTCTGTGCTATGCTATGCAGGGATGCTGGGGGTAGGTTGGCACCTGGGGCAAGGAGGTACAGCAGGATGGAAGGATGCACAGTGATCAATGGAATGCAAACCTCCCACCTGCTCCCAGTGTTCAAATCCCAATCAATGACGGGTTTTTTTTCTGCATTGTGTATAATGAGATCGGTCTGGCATTGCACATCTCCACTGTGTTAGATTTTAGAACAGCGATTTATTCATTTTGTGTCTTTCTTCTGCAATCGATAACTCAAAGAATGAAATGAGAAACACCATACTATTGCACTGCAGGCTGACTGGTTGCATCACGGCCTGGTATAGGAACCCCAAGGCACAGGAATGCAAGAGGTGACAGAGAGTAGTGGGACTCAGCCATTTCCATCACGGGTACAGCTCTCCGCACCAGCAAGGACATCTACAAGAGGTCTTGCCTCAGGAAGGCGACTTCCATCATCAGGGGCCCCCATCATCCGGGTCATGCCTTTTTCTCATTGCTGCCATCAGGCAGGAGGTACAGGAGCCTGAAGACCCACACCTCAAGGTTCAACAACAGCTTCTTCCCCACTGCCATCAGGTTCTTGAACTAACCTGAAAAACCCTAATTCTACGTCGGACAATATTTCCCTCAACTTGTACTGATATGCTTATTTTGTGTCAAGCAAGTTATGTATAATTTGATGTTATTTTATGTAATTTATGTTTGTAATGTACTGTGCTGCTGTGCAAAAAGCTGATTTTATACCCTGGGTTTGTACACCTATGACAATAAACTTGAACAATCTATACCACGCAATGGATCACACGGTGGTGTCACTGGTAGAGCTACTGCCTCAAAACTCCAATAGTCCTGACCTCTGGTGCTGTCCTTGTGGACTTTGCATGTTCTCCCTGTGACCATGGGGGTTTCCTCTTGATGCTCTGGTTTCTTCCCACGTAAGTACACGGGAGGGGTTCAGAGGGACATGGGCCAAACGCGGGCAAGTGGGACTAGCTTGGTGGGCACCATGGTTAGCATGGACGAGTTGGGCCGAAGGACCAGTTTCCCTGCTATGTTACTCAATGACTCCATCTCAAAGACGCGTGGGTTGGTAGGTTAATTGGCCACTGTATGTTACCACTGGTGCGGACGTGAATGGTAGAATCGGTGGGGGAGGGGAGCTGCTAAGAATATGGAGAGAATAAAACAAGATTGGTGTAGGATTAACGTAAATGTGCACTTGGTTGGCGCAGAGTCAGAGTGCCAAAGGGCCCATTTCTGTGTTGTATGTCTTTCTATTAGACATCAATATCTCTCATTGCTGTCCAGTGCCACTCAGACTGGATTCAAGCTCTGCTCTCTTGGGCAAGAGTCCAATATTTTGCATTATTCATTGCAGTGGGACAGATATTCCTCGACACCACTTGCCCCCTTCACCACATTACCCCTTTCAGCGAGCATCTGGGTACAGTCACCCATCGGTAGACCGCCCCTCCAGTTTGGAGATATGGCCCAGGGCAGCACCCAGAGCAAGTAGCCAGCTGCACTGACAGAATGGCTTTGACAGCTCATGCGGCCTAACCTTCAGGCTCAGCAGCTGTCAAGGCTCTCATTGTCATAGACATGAGAGCTCACAAGCATTCAAGATCACTTGTAACCTGTTTAACAAAAGGCTAAAAAAAATTATTTTAAAAATAAGTTGAAAATCTGATATTTACACATGAAATGGAAAGCTCCACTTGTCCTTGTCCTGCAGTCAAGTTCTTCAATCTGTTTAATGCTTACATCAAGTTTTACTGGGTGCAGCATGAGTTTTCAGTCTCAGAGTTGGGAAACAAGCAAAAGCCGGCTCTCTGCTGGTGAACTCAGTGAGAACCCCCTGAAGCAGGTGAACCAGGGTACGGCTGAGTGAATGGCTGTACTAAAGCCTCAGCTTAGAAACAGCCCACTTGCTGCCTGATGTTCAGGCAAATCCATGTGGATCTTGGTGGAAGATTGCCTCCATCACTTCTCAGTTCTAATAATGAAGTGAGAAAGCACTCTTCAAGTGTATGATTTACAAGAATCTCACACCTTAGGAATGTTGTTATCTGAACCAAAGTTCTTCAACACTAAAGAATCAAATTGGACTTTTGCCCTCTTAGTTGGAGATACAACCCTGAATAAAACTATCAAAGTGTTGAAGCATGCTATTGCACCAGTGTTTTGTGTCACGTCAGAAGAATCCAAAGCCAGAGTTCTGTGCCCATCAGTTGTGTAGTGTCATTGATCAGAACAAAGATAACGCAAGGACTTGGGCCAGTTCTTGCCTATGCCTCATGGACAACACCAAACATTAATGGGTGGGCTTGTAGCAAACTCTCAATCAACTCATTTTGATCAGAGCTGTGTGATTTATTGAACAGACTGGCACCTAAATTCCAATGGTCGCTTCTTACTGCCTCAGAAAAGCAGCAAGCATAATCCAAGACCCTACCCACCCCAGACATTCTATCTTCTCCCCCCTCCCATCGGGCAGGAGATACAAAAGCCTGAAAGCATGGACCATCAGGCTCAAGGACAGCTTCTATCCCGCTGTTATAAGACTATTGAAAGGTTCCCCAGGACTCTTGACCTCATAATCTACCTCGTTATGGCCTTTTATTTTATTGCCTGCCTGTACTGCACATTCTCAATAACTGTAACACTTTATTCTGCATTCTGTTATTGTTTTCCCTTGCACTAACTCAATGCACTGATGTGATCAAATGATCTGTATGGATGGCTTGCAAAACATGTACCTCAGTACATGTGACAATAATAAACAAATTTACTAAAGGTTATGTTATGAGGAGCAATTATTCAAAATAGGATTGAATTCACTGGGATTCAGAAGATTAAAGGGGATTTGATTGATGCTTTCAAGATTTTAAGGTAATTGGAATTGGTTTATTATTGGAGGCCAAGTCATTGGGTATATTTAAAGTATTATTTAATAATTTCAAGTGATTAGCCATATTAATTCTTGTTATATATTATTTGAAGCATTTTCTGAAAATCAAGAACACAAGTCAAGTAAAAACAAAACTTTGGGATATGATAATCATTTTATTTGCAGGGAATCCACAGGTGAAGAAATGTTAACATTTGACCCAGAGTAAGAAGTGCTTTTTTGGTGCAGAGTGCAACTTTTTATTACATATTACCTTCAGTCTGAGATCAGCACTTTAAAACAGAACACTCACCCAAATCCAATACAAATCAGACCAGCAACACCGAAGCCAAAAAGGTCGCAATTCTTTTGTTAATTGTTAATTCTTTTGTCTTGTCCAAGTAATGTAGCAGCTTCCTTTACTTAGGGTGATTTCTCTCTTTGTCTCGTTACTTTGTGTATTTACCCAAATCTCCCGCGATTTATTCCATGATCAATTCACTGTTTGAAGTGTTTAACATTCACGACTTCTTGATCTCTTGCCAATGGTCTCCTCTGCCCTGAACAAGTTGGATCTGTGCTGAGATATAGGCACCGGGGGCATGATATCTTTACCTCTCCAAAGACTGGCATTCTGTAGTTCATTCTAGACCCTACTGGATCCTCTTCAGCTTCCATATGCATCCACATGCCAAACATTACTCCCGAAAGTTTAATGCAATTCAAACACAAGGGAAATCTCATGAGGATAAGTTGAGTGAGTTGGGGCTTTTCTCTTTGGAGAGGAGGAGGATGAGAGGTGACTTGATAGAGGTATACAAGATGATAAGAGGCATAGATTGAGTGGACAGTCAGAGACTTTTTCCCAGGGCGAAAATGGTTAACACGAGGGGACATAATTTTAAGGTGATTGAAGGAAGGTGTAAGGGGGATGTCAGGGGTAAGCTTTTTTTTTTACACAGAGAGTGGTGGGTGCATGGAACGCACTGCTGGCAGAGGTTGTGGGGACAGATGCATTAGGGACATTTAAGAGACACTTAGTCAGTCACATGAATGATAGAGAAATGGGGGGCTATGTGGGAGGGAAGGGTTAGATGGAGCAGGATAAAATGTCGGCACAACATCATGGGCCAAAGGGCCTGTACTGTGCTGTAATGTTCTATGTTCTCAATACACCCTGCCCTCCTCAACACACACCCACACACACTTCTTAGGCAGTACCTTGGAATCAAAGAAGACTTGTTACCACATGTATGAATTCTTTTAACATGGGGTGGTTGTGGTACACTTGCTCCCATACAGTCTACTCAGCGAGGCCTTGGTCCAGTGGCATGAGGACCATGACGGTGGGAATTAGACAGTGCTGTACAAACTTAGAGCACGCACATACATGGATACACATACACATTCTAAACACACAGAAGCAAACTCTGTCCACACTCATGGGACATACGTGATTTTGGCCACATCCTTTTCCTCAGCTACCCTCCCTTCTATTCTCAAACCCAAATCGCACTCCTTCCTTCGTCAGTCTTCCTAACTCTATCCCCTTTCCTCTACCACATCCCTCCCATCTCAGGATCCACTCACCACTCTCTCTCTGGATTCCTCTGCTCTCTCCAATGTGACACTACCCAATGAGTTCCATGGCTCATTGGAAGAGGATCAGCAATCGGCAAGTGGCTCTGAGTCCAGAGCCACTTGCCGATTGCTGATGCTCTTCCCCCCCCCCCCCCATCTCAACAGCCACCCCGTTAAAGCCTGCAGCTGACCCCAAACTTCATGGAAGTTTCCCTGAAAAACTCAGGAGAATCTGCCTGCCCAATGCAGCCTTATGCACTGTGTACAAGTTTGTGGGTCCTGGCATTAGCGTCCTAGCCAGCAAAGGCAGTCTCATCCCACAGGGTGGGAATGGGAATCGCTCACTTGGCCACCATCAACACTCAGTGTGTACAAGGACCCCAAACACCATCTCCCCCATTTCTCTTCAACTCAGGACATACTGTATCTCCCACTTCAAACCAGTAGGCCTTTGACCACCCTCTACTTAAACTCAAGGCTGCTATTCAAACATTTTTTTTACACCCTGGGCATTGCTGTCCTACACTCTACTTAAACCCAGGGCACCTCTGTCTCCTGCTCCTCATGGTGAGGGCAGAGGCCTCATCAGTGACTGGGGAGAGACAATCCAGTGACAAAATATAGAACTTCTATGACTGGTGTGTGCTTTGAGAATGCAACCACTCGCTCAGACTTTAAAGAATGTCAGTAAACCACTGTGCTTTCCTCTAGAAGTAATAGGAATCACTACTTTGCAGTTTTGGAATTGCCCAAGACTAAAGTGTTGAAGACACAAGAGACTGCAGCTGCTGGAATCTGGAGAAGCAAGCAATCTGCTGGAGAAACTCAGCAGGTCGAGCAGCATCTGTGGGGGGGAAAGGAATTGTCGACGTCTCGGGTCGAAACCCTGCATCAGGACTGAGAGTGGAGAGGGGAGATGGTTGATAGTCAGTATAGAGGAGAAACTTCTCCTCTTGCTTTTCCTCTTTGTACTGGCTATCTCGCCTCTTCACTTTCAGTCCTGATGCAGGGTTTCGACCCGATACATCGACAATTCCTTCCCCCACCTCACCTCCCCCCCCCCACAGATGCAGCTCGACCCTCTGAATTCTTCCCGCAGATTGTCTGTGCACTAAAGTGTTTAAGCTTTCATTTAAGTTCCAATCTTTTGGCAGACAAACAGGCTTCCAATACTCCAGCCAAGAAAAACACAATATGTTTTATTTTTATCCTCCAGAGAAACTAGCTTGCTTTCATATCAAGCTTTACACAGCTCATCTTTTTGAACATCCCAAACATCTTTGCAACCAAGATATACTTTGGTAATTTAGTCATCCTTGAAATGAAGGAAATGTAACTACTAACTTATGCACAGCGATAACCAGATAATTGACATTGGTAATGCTCACTGACGGGCAAATAATTGCAATTGAAAATGGCTTAATATTTGTCACATGTACCAAGATACAATGAGAAACTTAGTTTTGCGAGCCATCCAAACAGATCACTTCAAAACATATGTACATTGGCGTAGTACAAGGAAAAACAATAACAGAATGCAGAATATGGTGCTACAGTTACAGAGAAAGTGCAGTGCAGGCAGACATTAAGGTGCAAGGGTATGACAAGGTAGATTGTGAGGTCAAGAATCCATCTTTAACTTATAAGAGGTCTGTTAAGAGTCTTAAAACAGTGGGATAGAAGCTGTCCTTGAGCCTGGTGGTGTGTATCTTCAAGCTTTTGTATCTATTGCCCATGATACAGGAGATCCCTCTGCCTGAAAACGTCCTATACAGCTATAGGAGATGTTAAACCAAGTTCCAGTTCACTTTCAACAGCAGTGGGATAGAAGCTGTCCTTGAGCCTGGTGGTGTGTGTTTTCAAGCTTTTATATCTATTGTCCACGATACAGGAGATAACTCCTGCTCTTCTTCAAAGTAATGCCACAGAGTTATTTACCTCTACCTGAGAAGGTGGACTGGACCTTGGTTAAACACTGTATCGGACATTGGTGAGACCATACATGGAATATCGTGGACAGCTCTGATCGCCATACTATATGAAGGATGTGATTAAGCTAGGGAGGGTGCAGGAAAGATTCGCAAAGATGTTGCTGGGGCAGACGGGCTTGAGTTACAAAGGGAGACTGGGACTGCTTTCCCTGGAACAAAGGAGGCTGAGTGGTGACGTTACAAAGGTTTATAAAATCAGGAGGAGCGTTGACAAGGTGAATGGTCACATCCGTTTTCCCCAGGGTAGGGGTGTCTAAAACTTAAAGGGCATAGGTTTAAGGTGACACGGGGCACAGTAGTGTAGCAGTTAGCGTAACGCCATTACAGTGCCAGCGACCTGGGTTCAGTTCCAGCCGCTGTCTGTAAGGAGTTTGTACCTTCTCCCTGTGTCCGTGTGGGTTTCCTCCGGGTGCTCCGGTTTCCTCCCACCTTCCAAAAGACGTATGGGTTAGGAAGTTGTGAGCATGCTATGTTGGTGCCACAAGTGTGGCTGCCCCCAGAACACTCTACGCAAAGATGCATTTCACTGTGTGTTTTGATGTATATGTGACTAATAAAGATATCTTCTCTTATTTAAATAAGCCAGCTTTTCCCACACAAGAGGGAATATGGAACAGGCTGCCTGAGGAAGTTATTGAGCTGGAAAGCGTGCAGAAACGATTCACAAGGATGTTACCAGGACTTGAGTTCTAAGGAGAGAGTGGATAGGGTGGAGCTTTTTTTTCCCCTTGGAGCAAAGGAAGTTGAGGGGTGACCTCAGAGAGGTTTATAAAATCATGAGGGGTACAGACAAGGTGGATGGTCACAGTCTGTGTCCCAGAGAAGGGGTGTCTGAAACTTCGAGGGCATAGGTTTAAGGTGAGAGTGAAAAGATTTAAAGGGGACCTGAGAGGTAAATTTTTTGCACACAGAGGGTATATGGAACGAGCTGCCAGAGGAAGTGGTAGAGGCAGGTACAATTACAACATTTAAAAGACATTTGGACAGGTTCATGGATAGAAAGGTTCAGAGAGATATGGGCCAAATGCAGGCACATGGGCCGAGCTCAGGAAGGCACCTTGGTCAATACGGTCAGGTTATGCTGAAGGGTCTGTCTTTGTGGTATTTTAACTCAATCTCAACTAAACAGCCGCATTTCCAGTCATGCAGACCTAGAGTTCTGGCTTTTGAACTCTCAACCTCCTGACTCAGAGACAGAATGCCACCCACTGAGCCACAGTCACACTGAACCACATCCTGCTCCTGAAACTTTGTGACACTAAAACGTTGCACCACCCAATTCAGTGAAACTGAGCAACGATGGAGACAAATGAAATTTGAGCATGTATCAGCATTAGATACACAGCCAAAATGTATAGCTTTGGCCTTGCTGGTACCAAGCTAGGGTATATTCTTGTTCATCAGGTTGATATAAAAGGTTTATTATTGTCACATGCACTGAGATACTGCAAATAACTCTGTTTTGCATGCCATCCAGACAGATCATTTCAAAACATGAGTACATCGAGGTCGTATAAGGGAGAATCAATAACAGAATGCAGAAAATGGTGTTCCAGGGAAAGTGCAGTGCAGGTAGACAATAGGTACAAGGGTCATGACACTAACCTGTCATGACACACACCTAGGAATGCTCAGGGATTCAACAGTGCCGACAAAGGAGGATTGGATTTATACCTCTGGTCAATGATCGGAATGAAGGAAGGTGTACGAGTTTGTTAGCTATAAAAATTCACGTCCAATACTTGTGCTTTATTGAACAATCATTGGACCTTTCACCCCTCTGATTCACCCTTGCACAACATGGCCATTGCCCTGTTTATAAAATTGTTCTATGACTAATTGGATAACTTTGAAAGATTTCGCACAATTCTCTCTCCCTTTTTCTCCCAATAACTCTGCATTCACTTATTCTGTATTTTTATTTATATTTTTCTCCTTCATCCAATTCTCTTTCAAAAATCACTACTATGTCTGCATCCACTGCCCCTTCAGCTGGTCTTTCCAGATTAGAACTCAGTGTGAATAACATTTGCCCTTCTCTCTTTGATTCCTTCAACAATTGTTTTAACTCTATGTCATCTGTCAACTGGAAACAGTTTCTCCTTATTTATTCCATCAAAAGTCTTCACAATTTGCAACAGAAAGCATCCCTGTGTCTCTATAATACTGGAAAATGGTCAGTAATTCAAATTAACAACAAGGGAATTTTATCAAATAAGACAAAAACAGTGTCGAGACAGCAGTCTTACTGGGGCTTTCTCCACAGACAGAGAGACCGACAGACATTGGAATTTTCCACACACTTAGCAAGGTCACAGAGGAGGTTATCACTTTGCTCCTTAAGACAATGTTATCGACAACCAGTATTCAAAAAAAGTTGCAGATGATAGAAATTTAAAACAAAACCTAAAACACTTAGCAGGTCAGACAGCAGCAGTGCAAAAAGAAACAGTTAAAATTTCACGTCAGAGATCCCTCGTCAGAACTTCCAAATGATACACATTATACACACTCTAAATAACTGCTTCTGTTCCCAGGAGAACTATCAGAACTTCTCTCCATATAAGCAAATCCTTAAATCCCTGGTATCTTTCCAGTCGATCTTCTCTGTGTTCTCTCCAAGGCCTTGATACACTTCCTAAAGTGTGGTGCATAGAACTGGATACAACAGTGCAGCTAATCATCCATTTATGAAAGTTTGGAAGAATATCCTTGCTTTTGTACCCTTTTCAATTATAAATCCGAGACTTTAGTCCGATGGCTGGCTATCCTTCTTCATTTAAAATTACGTGACATAGTAAAGCACTGATAATCTGGCATCCTTGGGACTTTAGTAGTGCCAAACTTGCAGATTTTCCGGACTATAGTAATACCACTACAAACTTCCATTTCACTTTTTTTAAACATGTTACATGTTGGTATAATAAATGATCCAGTGGACCCAGTGAGCTTAAAGAGTGGGAAATTAACAAACACTCCAGAACCTGGCTATGGCTGCAAACTATCCCAGATGGGATTGATTTGCATTGGCATCACTTTCGGCATAGGGGCCGAAGGGCCTGTTCCTGTGCTGTACTGTCCCATGTCCCTGACCACACTCCAAGACCACCAGCTCTGGCTGCACAGCCCAGTCGCACTATGGATCTGTGGCTCAATTCCCAGCCAGACACTGAACCTCCAGGATTTCCAAACAATTGGACACCAGATAATTGGAGTTCTTGAGTTCTAGTCTGGTAACCAAATAACAGAGAAACTATATTGTCTGACTACCTGTCAATAATTGATGGGGAAGTCCCGATCTACAAAGATCCCATTCTGGTTCCAAGCTGGAATAGCCCAGGACAGCTTTGCTCTGGAGATCCTTTGGACCCAGAATTTCTCATACACAATCTGTCTACATTCACCTTTGATCAAGTACGCACCTACCTCTCGGGGTGCCCCACATCAAACCTGCAATCCAGAGGCAGTAGCAGGGCTCTGTTCATTAACAGAGCTTTTGTGCTTGAAGACAGGCATGTGTGCGGGGGAGCTGATGTGCAGGTGAGAGAGACAGGTTACAGGAAATAGTGGGAAAATGGGACTGGTGGGAATGCTCTGGTTCAATGTGCTGGTAATTGGTTCATTATTGTCACATGTATTGAGATACAGTGAAAAGCTTTTCTTTTGCATGCCGTCCATACATCAGTACATTGAGGTAATACAAAGGGAAAAACAATCACAGAATGTGGAATATAGTGTTACAGTTACAGAGAAAGTGCAGGGGCCATTTAGAGATATCTTTATTTGTCACGTGCATCGAAACACACAGTGAAATGCATTTTTTTTGCGTAGTGTTCTGGGGGCAGCCCGCAAGTGTTGCCACGCTTCCCGCACTGACATAGCATGCCCACAGCTTCCTAACCCATACGCCTTTGGGAATGTGGGAGGAAACCGGAGCACCCAGAGGAAACCCACGCAGACATGGGGACAACGTACAACCTCCTTACAGACAGCAGCCAGAATTGAACCCGGGTCGCTGGCGCTGTAAAGCGTTATGCTAACCGCTACACTACCGTGCCTGCCCTTTCAAGGTAGACTGAGAGATCAAGACTTCATCTTTATCATACAAGAGGTCCATTCAAGAGTCTTATAACAGTGGGACAGGAGCTGTTCTTGAGCCTGGTGGTGCATGTTTTCAAATTTTGTATCTTCTGCTCGACAGGAGGGAGGAGAGGAGAGAATGACTGGGGTGGGAGGGGGTCTTTTATTATATTGGCTGCCATCCCAAGGCAGCTGGAAGCGTAGACGCAGTCAATGGAGGGGAGGCTGGTGTGCGTGATGGACTGGGCTGCGTTCACAACCCTCTGCAATTTCTTGCAGTCTTGGGCAGAACTATGGCCCAACCACAGTTGTGATGCATCTGGATAGAATGCACTCTATGGTGCATCTACAAAAATTGGTGAGTGTCATCGGGGAATGGCCTCCTTCCATATCAAGAGGAACATGAGATGAGATACCAGATGGTCCACCCACAAAACGTTAATTAGGCCCCATCCTTTTGATTTAAAAGGTAATTATCTGCCTTACAACTTTGCAAAGGCCAACTGTTCAGAGATGAAAAGGTAGATTCAAAACCAAACCAGGCCTAAACCAACAAGCATCAAAAGCAGCACATATTAGGCCAGATGACCTAAAGTTTGGTTATTCATGCAGGTTTTAAAGTCCTTGGAGAGAAATTGAGTAGATCTTCAGTTTTCTTCCTGAACCCAAGTCTAACCGACACTTAATAACGAGGTGAAATGAGACCCAGTGCTTACTGGGGACCACAAACTGTTTGCCAATGTCATGGACAATATGTAAAACAAAGTGTGGAGTCAAAAACTTGTATCATTTTAATACATATTTTATTAAATATATTATGAAGATGAACGTATTTAAGTGAACCTAGTGCATTCCAAGAAGAGATATCTCTTGGTGTAGAAGGCATGCTGTTTGACTGAACAAGCAGGCTGATAGTGTGGGAAACCATATTTCAAAAGGTTTAAAAATAACCACCCATTAGAATTGCTGGAAGCGATAAAAAAAAGTTTCGGTAAACAAATCATTCACAAGCTAATGATTAAGTGGAAGCAGCAGTTTTAAACTAAACCCAGCAGAGGTGTTTCTGCTCACCGCCAGCACTGGTGTCAGAATCAGAATCAGGTTTATTATCACTGACATATGTGGTGAAATTTGTTGTTTTGCGGCAGCAGTACAGTGCAAGACATAAAGACATAAAATTACTATAAGTTACAAAAATAAATAAATAGTGCAAAAGAGGAATAACGAGGTAGTGTTCATGGGTTCATGGACCGTTCAGAAATCTGATGGCGGAGGGGAAGAAGCTGTTCCTGAAACGTTGAGTGTGGGTCTTCAGGCTCCTGTACCTCCTCCCTGATGGTTGTCGGTCATTCGAGAGTGAGTATTATTACCAGGGAGAATTAAGAGTCACGGTAAATACAACATTGCTTTGAAGTTGTTTTCAAACTAAATGCAATTCCAGTCAGCTCAGTCCACATACACTCAGCTCCCAGCTGAAGGTTAACCAGGAAGATGACACAAGGCTGATGGTAAATGAATAATATCACTTACATAATACATTTTGGCTACAAAATAGTCCTGAGGCAGTCTGATTGATTGAGAGTTAAGAGCACAGCAAATACTAAGGCATTTTGGCAGGTGACGAAGAAGTTGTAAGGTGGATATTATAAGGAAGGACAAGGGAAATTTAGCAAGAAGTTCTAGTACATGGGACGTGGGCAGCTGAAGGCATAGCTGCCAGTGCTGGGTGAATGTGTGAAGGCTGATGCTTGCCAATGTCTCATATAATACAAACACAGCCAACCAGATTGATACCAAAACTGATTACGCAGCTTCAAACAGCATTTTCTCTCTGCTTTGGAGGCAGAGATTGATTGACCAAGAACATCCAAACTCAGGTGATACGGATCACATCCGTGGGTGAACTTCTTATCAATGATCTGCAGCGATTGCCTGAACAAGCTTAATCTTGCAGATAGATAGGTGATGGTTCCATTGGAACTGCTGGCTAGCTGCAGCGCACGTGTCCATGTATTCCACACTTGCATACTACATCATGGGCACACAGAGGTCAGATGTGGGTGCAGTAGCGGTTCCATAAGCTGAGCTGAGGAACCAGATGCATTTCCCATCTGCAGAAGCCATCCCATACAGGATGGCTGCTGCATCCAGTATGGCCCCATTCATTCAAGTGGGGTCACTGACCTTCTGTTAAAAAAAGATAATTGAAAGGAACTTGTGTGTTTTTTTAAAGTTTATTTTAATGAATATTAAATGTTTTTAATTAATTGGCACAAATGTAATGTGGCTTGAAATGACATTTAAAACATATTTTTTAAATTACTTATAACTCTTTCAATTGTTTCTGATCATGAGGTGTATGAGTCAGCAGAGGAGACCACTGACAGCACAAGCTGTCAGAAGGCCAGCAGGGAGGTCTGTGGGCAGGGCTGACATCTCCATCACCGAGGACAAGTCACCGCTCAGGACTTGTGCCCCTCACAGATCGGAGGCAGCATCACCACAAAAGATATGTGTAACCATGGGTCTCCCCAAGAAGCAAGGCAGTCAATGAACCAGGTCCAGCAAGATCCAACTCATGACCAGGTGTAGATATGTACCCTTAGTCACTCAGAATCAAACAGAGAAAATACCAATGGGTACGTTATGTGCTGTAACCACCTTCCAAAACTTGGCTCAAGTGAGGACAATTTTGAGTGTCAAAGTACAATCCATAAGCATTACTGCATACTGTGGTGCAACGAAGGATGAATGTTTTCAGCACTCCTGTTGTAATCCAGCTTACTGGTTACCAATATTTCAACAGATTTCTTGTCCCTGCTTAACACAATAACATGCATGCAATAGGTATTCAAATCCAAATGTCTATTAGAGTCATAGAGTCATACAGCACAGAAACAGGCCCGACGAAAAACACGATGATGCTGGAGGAACTCAGCAGGCCAGGCAGCATCCGTGGAGAAATCAGGTGGTCAACGTTTCAGGTCAGGACCCTTCCTCAGGACTGAAGATAGGAAAAAGGGAAGCCCAATATATAGGAGGGAAAAGCAGAGCAGTGAAAGGTGGACAAAAGAGGGGAGGTGGGGTGGACACAGGGTGGTGATAGGTAGATGCAGGTAAGAGACAGTGATAGGCAGGTGGGGGGGGGAAGAGGGGAGAGCAGATCCATGGGTCAAAGGAGAGAGAGTAAGAAAAACAAAAAGCTAGGAAAGGGAAGAAAAGAAAAAGCATGGTGAGGGGGATGTGGGGAAGCGGGGGACGGGAGATGGAGAGGATTACCTAAAGTGGGAGAATTTAATGTTCATGCCGTTGAGTTGCAAGGTTCCAAGACGGAAAATGAGGTGCTGCTCCTCCAGTTTGCGCTTGGAAATTCTGGCAGTGGAGGAGGCCGAGGACTGACATATCTGTGATAGTGTCGGGAGGGGGGAGTTGAAGTGACTGGCAATGGGGAGATGCAGATCACGGTTACGGACAGAGCGCAGGTGTTCTGCAAAACGGTCACCGAGTCTGCATTTGGTCTCACCAATGTAGAGGAGGCCACAATTGGCCTGCTGAGTTCCTCCAGCATCATTGTGTTTTTCATCTAGATTCCAACATCTGCAGTCCTTTATTTCTCTTGTTTCTATAGAAACAGGCCCTTCTGCCCAACTTTCAACCACCCATATACACTGATTCTATTTTATTCTGCTCACATTTGCATCAACTCCCCTCAGATTCTATCACACACCTACAAATTATGGGCAATTTATGGTGGCCAATTAATCTACCAATTTGCAATGTGGGAGGAAACCAGAACACCCTGAGGAAACCCATCCCATCACAGAGAGAACATGCAAATTCCACACAGATAGCACCGGAAGTCAGGATCAGACAGCACTGGAGATCAGGATCTTTAGTTGCTTGATTAATATTTTATGGTTGCTTTGCTCAGAGATTTTGTCAAAACTGTAAACTCTCCCTTCCATCGCTGAGCAAAGATTTCCCCAACGCAACTCAAAACACAGCAGAGAAGCTTTTCCAGTCACCTCCACCATCATCTGCACAGATTAACCAGAAATTTCACTCACTCAAGTTCTTAGGAAGTTGGGTCACGTTTACTGACAAAAACAGTGGTAAAGCTTCAAGAGCGTTTCATTGGCTGGGAAGCACTTCGTGGCATCCTGAAGTCAATAAAAAGGTGCAATGATCATGCTTATCCTACTTTTCCCAACTTCACACGGTACAACAATGCAACCAGTCCAGTTAAGTTGTGCGGGATCAATTATCACCAAGATCACTAAAAGCACAAAATCAGAGGACAAGTTCTGCACACGTTAATTTGGCCTCTGTTCAGAATGTCCTATCCCCTCTCCAATTAATACCCGTAAGGCAAATATTTAGATTTAATTGATGTACTCTTACATCATCTTTAGTAATCACTGCATCTTGCAGAGAAAAGGAGGGAATGGAGGTTTACACCAGCTGGGAATATTCAACATCCTCAATTATTGTGGATTTTTTTTTGCAGCAAGTAAAGGAAGTGTTCCCCGGATAAATGCAATTGCTTGCTAAATGAGACAGTCAGACAGAATCAGACTCTGGGCAATTTACAGTGGCCAATTAACCTACAACCTGCAAGTCTTTGGGATATGGGAGGAAACCGGAGTACTCGGAGGAAGCCCATAACATCACAGGGAGAACATGCAAATTCTACACAGAGAGCACCGGAAGTCAGCATCAGACAGCACTGGAGATCAGGATCTGTAATTACTTGATTAATATTTTATGGTTGCTTTGCTTAGAGTTTTTGTCAAAATTCTAAACTCTCCTTTCCATAGCTGGGCAAAGATTCCCCCAGTGTAACACAGCAGAGAAACTTTTCCAGTCATCTCCACCATCACCTGCACAGATTAACAAGAAATTTCACTCGCTGCAATTCATAGGAATTTGCACAGGAAGTTGGGTCACGTTTTGTAACAAAAACAGTGGTAAAGCTTTAAGAGCGTTTCATTGGCTGGGAAGCATTTTGTGGCATCCTGAAGTCAATAAAAAGGTGCAATGTCAATGCCTATTCTACTTTTCCCAAATTCACACTGTACAACAATGCAACCAGCCCAGTTAAGCTGTGCGGGAGCAACTGTCACCAAGATAGCTAAAGTTACAAAATCAGAGGACAAGTTCAGTACACTTGTTAATTTGGTCTTTGTTCAGAATGTCCCATCCCCTCCACAATCAGTACCCAGGGGGCAAATATTTAGATTTAGATGATGTACTCTTGCATTACCTTTAGCAATCACTGCATCTTGCAGAGAAAGGGAGGGAATGGAGGTTTACACCAGCTGGGAATATTCAACATCTTCAATTACTGTGTATTTTTTTGCAGCAAGTAAAAGAAGTATTCCCCAGATAGATACAATTGCTTGCTGAATAAGACATCAAAACTCGAATCTGGTAACAGAAGGAAAGACTTGTGCTTCAGTTGCAGCTTCCATGACATCACTAAGTGATTCAAAGCTTACTTTTCAACTCACTGCTGCAATGTAGGAAAAACAGCAGTCAATTTGCACACAGCAAGCTCCCATATAGGGACATATGAAAATATGACTAGACTATTCAGGTCCTCAAGCTTGCCCTGCTGTTCAGTATAAATATGGCTGATCTGCTCCATCACAACCCCTCTGCTGTGCTAGTTCCCCACATTCCTCAATTCGATGATCTTTCAAAACTTTTAACTATTTTTTAAATACTCCTAATGAACCAAACCTCCACAACCTTACAGCAAGAGAATTCCAGAGATTCAACACCCTCTGCACCTCAGTTTTAAATGACCACCATCTAATTTTGTAACATTGTCTCCTCAATTAACATTCCATACCAACCCCGTTTCATCCCCAAAAGACCTTATAATCTTCAGTAAAATCACCCCTCATTCTTTTAAATTCCAAAGACTATGGATCTAATTTCTTCAGCAGCCTTTGATGGGACAACTGCTCATCCTTGAAATTAATCTCGTCAACCTCTTTTGGACTTCCTCCAATGCCAGTATATTCTTTATTAAATAGGGCACCAAAGCTCTGCGGAGTATGACAGATGTGACCTCAGCAATACCAGGTACAAATGTAATAACACTTCACAATTTCTGAACTTCAACCCTCTTGAGATAAAGACCAACGTGCCACTTGCGACACCTGCGGTTAACCTTTTTTGTGAATCCAGCACAAGAACTTCACTTACTTATAATCTTTCTCCATTTAGATAATAGTCTCCCTTTAGGTTCCCCTTACTGAAGTGTGTAATCTCACACTTACCCACGTGTAGTATGAAAAGCCAGGGGTCAGATGACAGTGACAACACTACTGACCCCCATGGTCGGATGATAGCATTGCCTATCGGGTTGGAAGCTACACCACTGTCAATCAAGGGTCCGGCTCCACCCCACCCATTAAAGAGCACACCTGAGGATTGGCTCGTAACCCACCTTTGTTCTTGACCCTGAATCATTGGTTTGTTTCACCTGAGCGGCTCCACCCCGCTACAGCCCTATAAAAGATGGTACACGTGGACTCTCTTTCTCTTTTTCCGATTGCTGCTGGGGTCGAGACCACAGGTGAGAGGGTGCACTTCCACAGGGGTCTAGGAGTGTCCTGAGTAGATTGCCAGTAGCATAGAGCAGTTGTTTGTCCCGATTCAGGGGGTCCAGACAACGCATTTGTTCATTCCCTGATCGTTTGTACTAGTTCATTGTGTGTGTGTGTGTGTGTGTGTGTGTGTGTGTGTGTGTGTGTGTGTGTGTGTGTGTGTGTGTGTGAGAGAGAGAGAGCGAGCGCATGTGCACTTCACCCCTGTTGCGAATCCCCCCGCTTTTCGCGATCGCCCTAGTGCAAGTGTGCGAGTATGCGTTTGTTCCTTCACGTTCTGTTCCCGCGTCTGTCTTTGCCAATAAAATCCTCCTTTTAAAGTACAAAGACTGTGTGTCCAGATACCTTTATTTTTAAGATACCAAAAGAACCTTTCTCATAACACCACGTTAAGATACATTTGCTAAGTTTTGGCCCACTCACTCAACCTAGGGCAATGTGATGATAATTAGATAATCTACTTTTTCCAAAAAATAATGTTGATCGGGAGGGCGTCAACATTGACCAGGGCCAATCCTACTACTAAATCTTGTTCTGCGATTTTCTTTTTTATGAGAACCCAGTTCAATATCTCACGGCAATAGGACAGAACATCGCTCCTCCAGTACCACCCTGGAGCACGTCGAATTCACCTCGCTCTATTTACACCTCCTTCAGACAGTTCAGCTGTGACCAATCAGCCTTTAGCCTCGCACCCCCCCACCCTCAGCCAGCACCACCATCACTTGTGTCAGTCCCTCTGGACCCCCACCATCCCAAATCATTCCCTTTGGTTTTCTCCACTCACTTTTCCAAGGTCTGATGAAAGATGAGGTCTGCTTCTCTTTCCACAGAAGCTGCCTGACCTGCTGAATATTGCCAGAATTTTATATTTTTAAGTTCAGGTTTCTACCTTCAGCATTTTTTTTCCGTGGTGTTGATTACTGATGTGTGCAGATCAAGCAGGCATTCAAAGGTTTAAGGCCTGACTTCCGAGCAAACGCACAAGGGGAATGGCCTCACTTTTTCTGTCATTCTCAAACTACTGTATACTCTTTCTACCCCCACCCCAGCTCCCATCACCCTGTTTTTATCCCTCCTCCACCCACTCCATCAGCCCAACACCCACATACTCCTCCCACTGGTTGCCCTCCCCACCTCCTTCCATTTATCCCATGCTCCACCTTCTACCAGATTCCATCATCCTCAACCCTTCCACCCATCTCCTCCCAGCTTCTGGCATTATTTCTCCTCTCCTCTCCTCCATCTGCCTAATCACCATCCCCCCACCTGGATCCACCCATCAAGATAAGATATCCTTATTAGTCACATTTACATCAAAACACACAGCGAAATGCATCTTTTTGCGTAGAGTGTTCTGGGGGAAGCCCGCAAGTGTCGCCACGCTTACGGCGCTGACATAGCACGCCCACAACTTCCTAACCCGTACGTCTTTGGAATGTGGGAGGAAACCGGAGCACCCGGAGGAAACCCACGCAGACACGGGGAGAACGTACAGACTCCTTACAGACGGTGGCCGGAACTGAACCCGGGTCGCTGGCATTGTGATAAGCTTTACGCATCACCTGCCAGCTCTTGCTCCACCTCTTCCCCCCACCTCTTTATACTGGCCATCTCCCCTCTATCTTTCAGTCCAAATGAAGTGTCTCAACCCGAAACATCGACTGTCCATTTCACTCCACAGTTACTGCCCGACCTGCAGAGTTCCTCCTGCTTTTTGTATGTTGCTGTAGTACACTCTCAGCCATCCAACATCCATGGTGAATGGGGAGTTCTAGCTGACTGAGAATTACTATACATCACACACATATATTCCATACATAAACGTTTAAATAAATCGCCAAACTATATGTCATCTCCTTACCCTTTTCAATAACAGAGTTTTTACACTGCAATTCTATATTTTAAGGCTCAAGAGTATTAATGTAAAATAAAGCAAAAATAAATTGAATAAATTACTGTATTTACCATCATATGAAATGCCAAATCTTCAGAGGTTGTTGCTGCCACTTAGTCTACAACTGCACTGCCCTTATGTAGTAACGTAGATCAACTAAAAGTGTCTTTTAGCATTTGTTTTACATAACATTTGAAATAAAATTCATTGTTTGAACATTTTATGAAATTGCTTAACATTAGCATTAACATCAGAACTCCAGATGCATAAATACCAGATAAACGAGAGTTTACTGTAGACCACTACTTTTGGGCACTCGATACGACTGGGGAGTTTGATCGGTCGGTTAAAAAGCAAGACTTTTCTTTCCCCTATGGGACAATTTCTGGCAACAGTTACACACAATCTCGATCTGTGTGGCAGGCAAATCATAATGATAATCCAACACTTCTATATTTGGGCTAATACATATTGCCTGGATTAATAATCTGGAGATGTGAATTCAAATCTCACCACAGCAGATGGGGTATTTCATTTAGTTAATCAAAACCATCTAAAAAGCTAGCATGAGTAATTGTGACCCTACATATACTAAGTTGTACTGAAGTATCCACCTGGTTCATTCTCTCCTGACCAAGTCTGGTCTATACTTGATTCCACAATCAGTGTGGATGACTCTTACCTGCACTCTGAAATGGATATACAAATCCTTCAAATCAAAAATAATGTACACTGAATGCTGGTCTTGCCATTCCCATTGACCTCTTCTGAACAAATAAATTAATAGTCACATAGAGCACCAAAATCACCTCAACATAGAAGGCTACGGGCCAAGTGCTGGAAGATAGGATTAATAAGGATGGGTGCCTACTGATTAGTGTGGACATGGGTGGGCCAAATGGCCTGTTCCATGTTATATGACTGTGTGACAGAGAAAGATCAGTGGCACAACCAGTAGAGATGCAGAGTTCCAGCAACCCAAGCTCAGTCCTGGCCTCCGGTGCAGTGTGGAGTTTTCACATTCTCCGTGACCATGTGGGTTTCCCCTGGGTGCTCCAGTTTTCTCCCGCATCCCAAAGACTTTCGGATTGGTAGGTTATTTGGCCACTGTAAATTGCCCCCAGTGTGTAGGTGAATGGTGGAATCTGGAGGAAGTTGACGTGAATGCGGGAAGAATAAAGTGAGTTTTGTGCAAGATTATGTAAATAGGCCCTTGATTATCAACACAAACATGATCGGCTGAATGGCCTTTTTCCACACTGTGACTTCATGACATGCCAGTTGTGCACAGGTTTCCCTTGCACAAATGTGCTAACCTTATTGCACATTAAGCTCCATCTGCTGTTTTCAAAGCTCATCCAATTAACTTCCCCAAATTGTTCAGAAACTCTACTTCCCGACACACAACTGGCCTGACCATTTAACTCAAGGTTACACAGAAATCCTGCTCATATGAGGTCTAACTCTTTTTTATTGTGCAATGTATTAGCCTAATGATTAACGCATTCATATTAAGTAAGTGCACAGTTTTAAACACACATTTTAGGAACCCATTTACTTTAAACAGATTAACAATAGTATTAAAATCATGGAGACAGGAAGCTAGCACAAATGCCTTAAGTAGTGCATTAAAATAACTCATGATTGTAATTATATTGGCTGAAGTTTAAAGGTAGCACAGATCCCTGCTTTATTCAGGGGCAGGAAGTCATTAACTTAATAAAAGCACATAAAGGCACACAGTAGCTCTCCAGGGATGAGCATGTGATTCTCACTGAAACTGAACAATTCCTGATGGTGCAATGGTGCAGGCATCCTGCGCCAGGGGCACAGATAGGAATTCAGCTCGTCTGTGCCTCTTTGTCTGCAGATTGTCAAGTAGCATTCATTTGGTAAACTATTGCACTCTCTCCTTGCAAGCTGCTTACATTTGGAGCAGCATGCATTAAATGTAATAAACAGCACAGCATGTATTTTCTACTAAATTAAGTATAACACTCTGCATCTTATAATAAAGCTCTGCAGGACATGCATTGAATAAAATATAGAAATCTGAACTATATATATGTTGCACAGTATGTATACAACTCTGGGTCTAAAATATATTAACAAAATATTAAAAATAAAACCACAAGCATTTGCTATAACATGTACTGATGACAAATTTAAACCACAATATGTACATCAAATGAGTTTTGAATTGTATGGTTTTATAATTAAAAATGGTTTTGGTGGTTTTGCACGATTGAAACAAATTACTAATTTCAATTGCTAAATTGTGTCCATTCTGTCCTGAAGCAATCATAATATATTTGCTTAATGTTTAAAAGTACATAATAAAAATATAATCAGTGCCAAAGCAGGTACAAACATTCCCTAATTTACAAAAACGGTGTATTCCTGGAAAAAGTCTCATTAAGCAGAATTTCACAAATGAATGACCCCGAGTAAGATACATTTTGTGTATTTTGGTACAGGGTATTCCTACGTGGAGAATATTACGTGTATTTTGGTACAGGGTATTCCTACGTGGAGAATATTACGTGTATTTTGGTACAGGGTATTCCTACGTGGAGAATATTATGTGTATTTTGGTACAGGGTATTCCTATGTGGAGAGTATTATGGATATTTTGGTACAGGGTATTCCTACATGGAGAATATTAGGGGTACTTTGGTACAGGGTATTCCTGTGTGGAGAATATTAGGGGTATTTTAGTACAGGGTATTCCTACATGGAGAGTAGCACTTCTTTTTACCGCAGGAAAATGTATCAAAATCACCTATCCCAATGAATTCTACAGCACTGTAATAAGAATTCATAAATTAATGCAATTCAACCTACCTCGTCGTTGCCTGTGCACTTTGTCTGCCTGCACTGCACTTTCTCTGTAACTGCAACACTATATTCTGCATTCTTTTTACTACCTCAATGTACTAATGATCTGTCTGGATGGCATGCAAGCAAAAGCTTTTCATTGTAACTCGGTACACGTGACAATAATAAACCAATACCAACACCTCAAGGAATACCTGTACAATCTATAAGATGCACAGAAGCAGTGAAACTAATGTTAATTGGACAGATGAAATATCCTTATTTGACCTGTACGAGCAAGGAGACCACAGCAATGGTGGTCTGGGAACACTACCCCCAGCTGGTCAGAGCCTAAACTATTATGGACATGCATCATCACGTTGCTTCATTGCCATGGGCTCAATATCTGTGCAACTGTACCATCGCACATCCACAGTCATGAATCACTGACAAGGACCTTTGGCAAGTTCTCATTGCCACTTAGAAGGGACATTAGATGTAGTCTTGCCAGCATATTACAATAAGTACTCCCCTCAAATGTTATCAAGCATAGAAAATTGAACTGGCCAGTGCTGGAGTATCACAGACATGACAGAAGGACCAGACATCCTTCAGAAGGGCTTTAAAAGATGATAGAGATATAGAGGTTAAGAATAGCTGACAACACTATTTTTCACTATTAGACAGTGTCCCACTCTCCGTCCATTGGAATACACGACAGTGCAGCTACAGGCAAGTGTTGGTTTTGACTGTTTTAAGTCGTTTTTTTTTAACGTGTATAGTGTTTAATACACCTCAAGTGGCTGCATAAGGAATGGCCGCTTCCTAGCTTATTGGTTCGTCCATCAGGTGAACATGTGTTTTTCCATTGGTTGGTTTTGCCACCGGTATTTATAGTTTCTTTTGTCTTAGCTCATCTCCCAGTAGTAAAGCTAGTGCCATGTGCTCTATGACTGCTTCTTTGTTTTAAACTTTTCCAATAAAACTTTGTGAAGCACCAAGTTGTTTACAACTCATTCTTGGACTCCTGAAAGAACCTGCGGATTCGAAAATAACTAGATCCGGCATATGACTGCCCATGATGGAGAAATGGGAATGGATAACAAATGAGAGGTCAGAATTGGAGGAGCACAGAACTGGAATTACTAAAAAAAAAGGAGCGGCGAGACTGGACTCTTAGTGATCAATTTGCCAAAAATATTTGAGTGCTTTGGATGCAATAAAATAGCATTTTAAGCAATGTGACTTGTTGGGACTGGAAAACACTCATTTGAAAAATAAAGACAATTTTACAATGGAGTCTTGTTATGGTCTTTTCACCATGTACTACCTTCCTTTCTGTAATCTTGCCACACCACACACCTTCCCAGACAAAAGCTGCAAGCCTAATTTTCAGGTCAGCTAATGCTGCTCTATAGCACAGGACTTAACAGCTGAACAATCAGCCTGTAACATTGGAATGAAGGTCGAGAGGTAGACTGCAATGAAGAGCAGCAGAATGCACATTTAAGGCCAGGAGCAGGTCACTGAGGGAAGGTGGGAGGTGCTCACAGAGGGATTTGAAACAAGGGATAAATTTGTCGAAAACTATGTTCATGCACTGGTGTCGTACAGCTCTTGTCCATCACAAACTAGTGCAGCAGCCTGAAGGGCAGCCAAAAGGTGTCTGGCTGAAAGAGGCTGACAGCTGAAAAACAGCTTCTAGACTGGGTCTATCACACAGAACAATAAGGAGTTCGATGCAGGAGTGCTACAAGATACGGGTTATCCTAATCATGGCATTTCAGACAAATGAGTTAAAGTAGTAATGGGTTATCATGATGTAACCTGCAAATACACTCAACATTTTCTTGATGGGCATTACGTTAAATTCCTTTCCATTGCCAAAATAAAAACACAAAGGCTCAGAGCTGGACCTCGGGAAAAAAATGATCGGGCAGACCAGCTGCATAAAAGGAAAAGGTTGTTTGAGATGAGACATCCACAGAACATTATGTTTGACTATTTGACATCAGTCTATCATCCCATCGTTCAGGAACCCATGAACATTTCCGCCCAGAAGCGTTGTGTAATTGGAAATATTTGCACAGACTATTTGGCAAAAGTCGCCCTGGACAATGTCAATCATCAGTCAACATTACTGAAAAAAATCTGGTCCATATCAGATAACGAGGATCTTAATCTGCACAGATTGCCAGGCTCATTTGTTTTTGATTATTCGTCAATGAATATGAATGTTTTTGCCCATTTACCCTCAGAACTGAAAGACTCACTTGGGCCATTTCAGAGGTCAGTTAAGAATCAACCTGTTGGTGGGTTTGAATTCACACACTGACCAAACAGGGCAAGGATGGCATATTTCCATGCCTGAAGCACATATATATATGTACCACATGATAGCTTTTTCCAACAAGTCAGGACTTTTAAGGTCACCATTACCAACATCAGCTTTGCAATTCCAGATTTAATTAGCTAACTGAACATAAATTCCCTCACTGCCACTTTGGATTTTGACCTGATCACTGGATCAATAGTCTGGCTACTTGTCCAGTAACTGAATCATAATACTGCTGTAAACTCTGTGTTTCCTGCATTACAACAGTGACTACACTTCAGAAGTACTTGACTAGTTGCAAATTGCTTTGGGGCATCCACAGTTATGAAGAGTGCTGGATAAATATTAGTCCAACTGTCATTGGGAATCTAACCACTGAAGGTATGTTCATTTGTGAAAAGGACACAGTAGGGTAACTCTAGATAAAGAGACACCAGTCGAGTCTTAAATTAAATAAACTAATCATCACCTTATCCTGCTTACAAGCTTGAATTTTGAAAACTGGGAATCTCAGAAATGGAGTGTCAGAAAGACTGAAGTAAAACTTGTTAATTCTTTTACACCCAGGAATATTATTGCTTAGTTCAAGAATGAGGCATCAATGGGTCTCTGGAAGGTGTGCTGGTGGGACACTGGGTGAAGGAGTATTCATGGCAAATTAGATGCAACCTCCATCAATAAAAGCATTGGGTACAACTTCTTTAACAATCTCAGAATGTCACCAAGTTAATAAAGCCCTCAATAGCAAAACACAATTCAAACTACAAAATAAATACAACACATCTATCACTCAAACCATCAGCACATTTTAAAATTCCCGTTACAAGCTTGTGAACACTCAATAGGAAATAAATAAAAATAAAACAAGACTGCAGATGCTGGAAATCTAAAATAAAAACAGGAAGTACTGGAAACAATCAGCGGATCAGAATGCATCGACAGAAAAAGCAGAGTTAACGTTTTAGGTCAAAAAGCCTTTGTCAGTTCTGATGAAGGCTCTTCGCTCTGAAACATTAAACATTTCTCTTTCCATAAACACTGCCTAACACGTGGAGTGTTTCTAGTAGGAAATAAAGTCTAATTGGTTTCAGAATCTTCTCATGATAATTTCCAGCTAATCAAAATGATTGTTAATAACAAGTGCTACTTCTCCTGCAAATGCTTGCAGGCTGGTACATGGTTTGAAACAATCACTAGCTTTAAAATACTGATGTTCAACATCTGTGCATATATATGCATAGTTATGAACATCTGTATAGTTGAGATGCCAGAAAAATTAACTTCAATCCTGACAGAATAACTAGAAACATAATGAGTGGAGGAGAGATGTTAAAGTTTCTAACAATGCATTCACACAGTGCATTGACTATAGCAAATCCTCCAAGATACTTCATAGGAGTGTTATCAATCAATATTTGACTCTAAGCATTGCAGATATGAGGAGGTAATTTTTTTTAAGGCAGAGAGAGACCGGAGGATCTAGAGAAAGATTTTCAGTGCTCAGGACTGAGGCAGCTTAAAGTACAGTCCGCAGTGGTCCAGTGATGAAAGTCAATGATGTGCAAGAGGGGAAAATTATTGGCCATAGATTATCATGAACAGTTGTAGAGCTGGAGGAGATCAAGGAAATACGGAGGGACCCAGAAACAAGATGAGAATTATAACACTGTTTACCCATAACATCACACTACAAAATCAAACTATTTTGATAATAAGCTATTGTCCACTGCCTCCATCTAAAATGAAAAAAAGATCAGAGCCTAAAGCTGCGCAATGGACTATCAAAGCTACAATTTCTGCAGAACGTGCAGGAAATATCTGCAGTAAAAACTGGATCCTGAGTCTAAAAAGCTCCAGTGCGCTGAACTATTGTAGAAATGTCACCTGTGGCTTACCAAAGTATGTTGGGCTCAACCAAGTCTAATTACTGCGCAAATTATCATAATAGTTCCATTATTTACATATATTTACTAATGCAGTTGTTATTCCTGAAGGAAGTACAGGATATGATAAAAGAGTAAATGAGAAAGATAACGAAACAACTTGCAAATCGAGTGTTGTGCATGACTGCAGGAGGTCCCTAAGTGCTTTCCAACCAATGATATAGTTCATTGTGCAGTCAATGCAATGACACATGACATGTGGCAGTTAGTTTACATACATCGACTCCTCACACTTTGTACTATGATAATGGCAAGATCATCCGTTTTATTGATGTTGGTCAAGGATGGGCAGATGGAGTCTTAGTTAATGCTTCACCGTATAATGGCGCCAAAAAGAGGATCGGGAAAATTACAGATTTCAGCAAAATTGGACCAAGAAGTTGACAAGAAAGAGAAAGTAGAATACGAGAGTAATTCAGTGAGAAACACAAAATCAAACTGCTAAAGGTTCTATTGATCTGGCAAAACAAAAGGATTCGCAAAAGTTAATGAGGTCCAGATCGAGGGAAGAGAAATCACATTGGGAAATATGCAAATGGCAGAGAAATTACACCAGATATTTCACGTACCACCAGGCTCAAGGACAGCTTCTATCGGTAAACGGGATCCCACCATCAGTCACATCTTCCCCTCCCCGCTTTCTGCAGGGATTGTTCTGTCCGCGACTCCCTTCTCCACTCATCCCTCCCCTCCGATCCCCCTCCAGGCACTTATCCCTGCAACCGCACTATGTGTTACACCTGCCCCTACACCTCCTCCCTCACCACTATTCAGGGCCCTAAACAGTCCTTCCAGGTGAGGCAGTGCTTCACCTGTGAATCTATTGGTGTCATTTATTGCACCCAGTATGGCCTCCTGTACATCAGTGAGACCCAACGCATATTGCGGGACTGCCTCGTTGAGCACCTTCGTTCCTTCTGCTGGAACAGCCAGGATCCCGCAGTGGCCGGCCATTTTAATCCCACTTCCCATTCCAACATGGACATGTCTGTCTGTCCATGGCCTCCTCTACTGTCAAGTTGAGGCTAGATGCAGACTACAGGAACAACAGCTCATATTCCGTCTTGGTAGCCCCCAAGCTGATGGCATCAACATCAATTTCTCTAACTTCTGATAACCACTCTCGCTGTTTCCCACCTCCCCCCCCCCCCAACCCCCTTTGGTTTTCCCTCATCCCTCCAGCCCCTTCACCATCCTCTCCCTCACCATCATGACCTGCCCATCACCCACACCTTCCTCCCTCTGGTTCCCCACCTTCTTCCCTTTATTCCATGGTCTTCTGTCCTCTCCTATCTGATTCCATCTTCTTCAGCCCTTTGCCTCTTCCACCCATCACCCCCCAGCTTCTCACATCATTCCCACTTCCCCCTCCCCGACCTACCTACCTTCCCCCTCTCACCTGCCAGCTCGTACTCCTCCCCCTCCCCCCACCTTTTTATTCTGGCCTCTGCCCTCTTCCTTTCCAGTCCTGATAAAGGGTCTCGGCCCGAAATGTCAACTGTTCATTTCCTTCCATAGATGCTGCCTGACCTGCTGAGTTCCTCCAGCATTTTGTGTGTGTTGCTCCAGCTTCTATCCTGCTGTTGAATGGTTCCCCAGTACAATAAGATGGATTCTTGACCTCACAATCTACCTCGTTATGACCTTGCACCTTATTGTCTACCTGCGCTTCACTTTCTCCGCAACTGTAACACTATATTCTGCATTCTGTTGTTGTTTTACCTTGTACGACCTCAATGCATTATGTATTGAATTGATCAGTATGAACGGTACACAAGACACATTCCTCCACTGTACCTCAGCACATACGACAATAATAAACCAATTTACCAATCGTCTTCACAAAATTAGACACAGAAGACCTCTCGGAAATAAGATCGGAGAAATTAATGGAGTGAAATCTGGTTGGGTAATCAGCTGATATAAATTGCCTCTGGTGTGGGTGAGTGGCAGGAGAATTGAAGGGAGTTGATTGGCATGTGAGAGAATAGGTTACAGGGAAATACGAGGGGAATAGAATTGATGGAGACACAGGAGACTGAAGATGCTGGAATCTGGAGCAACAAACTACCTGCTGGAGGAACTCAGTGGGTTGAGCAGCATCAGTGCAGGGAAAGGAATTGTTGACATTTTGGATTGAAACCCTGCCTCCGGTCAAGATTACATCCTCAGTCTCTGGAATCTACCTGTTCCTAACTTGGATACCAGCACTGACCCAAGATAAACAAAAGGAAGTACAACTTGGGCTTGCAAAGGTTAATATTGATAATAGCCAGCAAGTAATATCCACAGTATAGAAAAGTTGAAAATAAGGTTTGTGATACAACATGAGGAATACACAAAATATTTTAATTCCAGGAAGGCAGGCATTAAGGAGATGGAGAAAAGAGAGTTTCCTGGGGTACGTTCAGGGAAAGAATGGATATACTCAGTGATAAGTTCAGAGGCAGTGGCCTCAAATCACAGTGAATATCTAGAAAACTGCTAAAAAGAAAATTGTCCAGTAAAAATATTGAAGTAAAATGATAAAAAGTCAAGGTTAGATAGCTAAACTGCATCATAACGATTCACTCATTAACAAATATTTAAACATTTTGGAGACGGTATATTTTCCATCAAGTATTTGGAGAAAGTGGACCCTTGAAGAACCTCCCGGGATTGGGGTAAAACAACAGATTATTCAAGGATGACAGATGTGCCCAATAACTGATTTTTGCGTCAGTTAATCTGCAGACTAATGACAGAGCTATTGACAGGTGGAATTATACCTGTTACAAGCACAGAGGCAGCCCACAAAGAATAAAACAGTCCTAACTGTGTCAGACAACCTTATTCCCAATGAATATCAGAAGAGGTTTTGAAGGAAATGGCAGCAGCTCACATTCTGAGTATTATGATGTAGGGACTATATCAAGGGACCAGACAGAGGTAAACATAGTGTTGATTTAGAAAGAAGGAATGCAAAGATGTGAATTAACTATTGACCTGTGGAGCTTGACATCAGTGGTGGGTAAAGACACAGTAAGCATCACCAGAGAATAGTGCAACATCAGGAGAAAATATAGTATGATAATAATGTGGATACAAGGATTTATAAGTGATACAGGTTCCTCTATTAATCTGCAGAAGTTCTTTAAGGGTCAAATGTTAGTTTACATGAATGACTCAACAGATGCAATATTTATAACACTTTGGTTTGAACAAGGTCTCTAACACAGTACCATGTAAGAAATTGTAGTTCTGTATGTCAAGTCACAGAACAGTTAAGGGTTCTACAGTGAATAATTTTCTGTGTGAGAGGATAAGTTGAGCTTGGCTACTGACCCGAGCACAGTGGGGCTCCATTATACATGCTGGGTTTGGGTCTGCTCAGGACTAGAGTATATTCTGATAATACATTCGGATTCAGGTTAGGTCAGACCATGTCGTGTTAGTCCAGCTCGGGATGATGTGCTTCGTATTCCCCCATGTGTCCACCGTTTTTGGTCAACATGTGCAGCAGAACAAGTCTCTTTCCTGCTTTTCCCCAACTGCAGCCGACACCAAAATTGTAATGGACAGTAAAGAGGGTTATCCAAATTTACAAGGGGATCTAGACCAACTTGGGAAGTGGGCCAGAGAATGACAAATGGACTTTAATTCAGACAAGCGCCAAGTGATGCATATTCGTAAGTTAAACCAGAGTAGGACTTACACAGTAGAGAGTAGGGCCCTGGAAGATGTTGTAGAACAGAGGGACTTGGGGGTACAGGTAAATAGTTCCCTGAAAGTGGAGGCACGGGTATACAGGGTGATGAAGGCATGCTTACAGCATTGCGTACAGGAATTGGAACATCATGTGCGTGACGTTGGTGAGACTGCACTTGGAATACAGTGTGCAGTTCTGATTACCTGGGTATAAGGAGGATGCCATTAAGCTGGAAATGGTGCAGAAATGATTCATGAAGATGTTAGTGGGACTGGAGGGCTTGAGCTATTAGGAGAGACTGGAGATGCTAGGACCTTTTTCTCCCCTGGAGTGCAGGAGGCCAAGGAGTAACTTTATAGAGGTTCATAAGGTCATGAGGGGCATAGATAAGGTGGACGGTCACAGTCTTTTCCCAGGGTAGGGAAGTCTGAAACTAGAGGGCACAGAGTTAAGATGAGAGGAAAGAAATTTAAAAGTAACCTGAGGGGCAACTTTTTCCACACAGAGGCTGGTGAGTATGTGGAATGAGGAGGTGGTTGAGATGGGTACAATTACAATATTTAAAAGACATTTGGACAGGTACATGGATAAAAAAGGTTTAGAGGGCGATGGGCAAACGCGGGGAAATGGGACCAGCTCATGTAGATAATTTGGTTGGCATGGACGTGTTGGGCCGAATGGCCTGTTTCTGTGCTATACAACTGTAAATGACATTGGGTCAGGTCAGGTATGGAAAATATAACAACAAGTCCAAAGTGCCCGAGGTCATTGTTGCTCATGACCAGGGATTTAATGTAAATGTCAGGTTCACAGTGACCAAGGTGGGATTTGAATTTCAATTTTTAGACTGTTCATTGAAAATATGGGGGGGTGGCACAGTCATGCAGCAGTCAGTGCTGCTACTTCAGAGCTGCAGTGACCTCGGTTTGAGCCTGATCTCTGGTGAGGTCTGTGTGGAGTTTGCATATTCTCCCTGTGACTGCTTGGATTTCCTCCGGGCGCTCCATTTTCCTCCAACATCCCAAATACACGTTGCATGGTAGATTGAATCAAAAGGCTGCAGATGTTGAAAATCTGACAACACTCAAAAGGTCAGGCAGCATCTGTGGAACGAGAAGCGGAGTTAATGTTTCAGGTTGAAGACGAAACTTTAACCTGAATTCTAATGCCGTTTCTCTTTCCGTAGATTCTGCTTGACTAGATTGGTAGGTCAATTGGTTGGTGGGTCAATTGGTTGGTGGGTCATAGAAGAATTAAACTGGAGGAGGGATTAAAGGGGATGCAAGAAGAAAAATTGTATTAGTGTAGATGGGTCTGCATGGATTTAGAGGGATGAAGGTCCTGTTTCCTTGGTGTTTGACTATTGCAATCTCTGGATTACTAGTCTGGTAATTTATCTGCAGTACCACCACTGTACCGTTGGAGAGGGTTCAGAACCGTGCTGACGTTGGAGAGGGTTCAGAACCGTGCTGACGTTGGAGAGGGCTCAGAAAGATTCACTAGAATGATTCCAGGAATGAGAGGGTTAACATATGAGGAACGTTTGACGGCTCTTGGGCTGTATTCCTTGGAGTTCAAAAGAATGAGGGAGGACCTCATAGAAACATTTTGAATGTTAAAAGGCCTGGACAGAGTAGATGTGGCAAAGTTGTTTCCCATGGTAGGGGAACGTAGTCCAAGAGGGAACGACTTCAGGATTGAAGGGCGCTCATTCAGAATAGAGATGCGGAGAAATTTCTTTCGCCAGAGAGTGGTGAAGCTGTGGAATTTGTTGCCACGGGTGGCTGTGGAGGCAAAGTCATTGGGTGTATTTAAGGCAGAGATTCATAGGTATCTGAGTAGCCAGGGCATCAAAGGTTATGGTGAGAAGGCAGGGGATGGGGCTAAATGGGAGAATGGATCAGCTCATGATAGGGCAGCGGAGCAGACTCAATGGGCCGAATGGCCGACCTGCTCCTTTGCCTTACAGTCTTATGTACCCCATCAGGAAGAAGGGGTTCATCATTGACGTTTGTTCATGTTATCAAATTGAAATGCTACAATAACATTAAAATAGGTTTTGAGATTCAATTAAAACTGCAAAGACAAATATTGGAGAAAGTACCGGGGGAGCAAAAATGTCTAATAAAAAAAGATGACTTTTTATGTCTCAGATGAGGCACAACACAAGGCTACAAGTGGAGATTAAACCTGGGACCTTTTGGTGTTTAACGCTGTTGTCTTTATCTACTTAAGCATGGGGGATGTTTCACGCCCACCCCCATCCTATCCCCGTCCAAAGTTTCAGGCAATCTGTGACCCAGGGGGCTGTTTGGGCACCTCCCCTGTCAGCTACCCACATACACGCAAACAAAGGAGATGCAGAGCTCTTGAATAGAAGGTCTCTGAGCACATTGTCAAAGCTGGAGAGCACCCAGAAGATTAATCTGTGCGATGTTAAAAATCTATTCATCTTTCACCACAGCACTCGATCAATATGAAGCAAACAGCTGTCCCAGCCAGTTAACATCAGCACTAACAATTGCTTCAGTATTGACTTGGCTAAAATCAACAAGAAGTCTTTAAATTTGCTGGTATTTTAAAGCACGTTTTATTTATGAGGTTATCAGAACAATTTGTTAGGCATGTACTGAAGACTTCATATTTGATCTGTGCTGGAGTTTGTTTTTTCTCCTTAACTGCACACAATTGATCAAACTTAGTGTTAACAAAATCTTCTTTCACTTAACACCCCATTGAAGACAATTGCTCTAAATGGATCTCACCAAATTAGTGTTTTCTTCATTTTGGAATGGGAGTATGTGTCAGCGATGTAGAGTTTAATCCTGTGTCATATTTATTGTATGATGAATTTCCACCAGATTTCTGTCTAAGCATAATTCATAGAATTAAGATATTCTTTGCAATGATACAATCCAATACTCCTCACTGTGTGCTGAGAACTTTATTAAAATAAATCTGGCAGTGTACATTACATGAGCTATTTGATTTGAAAAAGCAATACACTTGAAACTAAATTTGACCTTTCATTTCTTTTTAATATAAATTAATTAGCAAGTCACATTCTACACACACAAGTCAGAAACCAGACGTAAAAACATACTGATAAAGCTGTCTTCACTCTCATATCTTGGCACTGAGTCACAATCTGCACATTGACAGCCTTTCTCACCACACAATGGAAGAATAGTACAGCACAGAAAGAAAGCCATTCAGCCCATCAAGACAGTGCTACCACTTGCAAAGAGTAACTTAGTTCCATTGCTTTACGCAGCTACAATTCTTTTCTCCAGCAAATATTTAACCAATTCTCTTTCAATAGTTATAATTGAACCCGTATCAACCCTTCAGGTGGTACGTTCCAAATCCTCACCCCTCTATGGGAATAAATTTTAAAAAACAGTTAATGTTGCCCTAGGTCATTGGCCAATCACCACAAACTTCCAAACCTTCAGCCAGTTCTGGGAACTACTTACAAATGAAGTGGTTTTAAACATCTCTTCAAATCTCCTTTATCACATACCTTCCCTCTCATTCTGCAAGAGTAGAATACCTCAATGCTGGAAACTTGAACTGACAGAAAATGTTGGAAATACCTGCTGACTACTTCAAGCACATTCTGACTTCATTTGTTTGTCTTTCTTCATGCCCCACCTTCCTCTGTATTTTAAAAATCCACTTATCCCCAACTATTCTCAGTTCTGAAGAGAGATCATCTACCTGCAACCTGTTTCTCTTCACAGATGCTGCCTGACCTGCTGAGTATTTCTGGCATTTTCTGTATTCTTATTGATTCTCTCAAACTTCTGTTTCAAGGAGAGAAATCTGTTTTTTTTCCCCAGTTCATCTGCAATCCATCATTCCTGGAATCATTCCAATTAATCTCTTCTGAATCATCTCCAAAACCCACGTCTGCCCTAATTGGGCAAAACACACCATCTGGGACTGAACAAGTTTTATTGCCAAGAATAGGATTGTCACTTCATCAGTCTTACAATAAAAATTCAGAAAAAATGTTCAGATTGATCACCACTTTGCGGGGGTGGGGAGAGAGAGCGAGAGATAGTTTAGTTATAACTACAAAAGTAGAAAAGTGCGAATGCCAATATTACACAGTGGTTGAGACAAGGACCATATTATCTGGCTACGTAATATCAGATGGTGGATGAATGTTGGTCACTACTCCCCTAAACTTCTTTGTGTACTATGAAGTAAACTTATTTCCATCTGATATGGCATTCAACATTTCTTTTTAATGCCACATCTAAAAAGTTGCATTCTGACTCTGCCACATTCCCTCAGCACTGAAACAATTAGTCAAGTCTTGATAACATAGGTTCATCCTGAAGCAGGACTCGAGTCTATAATCTCCTGATAGAGGCAAGAGTGATCCATTGCTTACATTAATGTTCAAGGAGCTTTGCATTCATTGTAACAAGTCTGAATTGTGAACCCATTACAGTTCCCTGACAGACTTGAATTAAAAATTGTGTTTCATTATGAAGTCAAGACCAGATGCTACTCCATAAGCAAAGTTGTATTCAAATACTATTTTGAGATTCACAATTTATTCATCTTTAGTGATTAAACTGTATATCTGAGGTAAAAATTAACATATCTCAACTGGTTAAAGAAGGCAAGTTGCACTGTGGTGACATAGACAAGAAGATACATGAAGGGAACGAAACAGACAGTCAGACACAGAGACAGACCAAGAGACACAGAGAAAGAAAGGCCAGCAGACTGAAATAGACAAACAGAAAAATTGTAAGAAAAAAGATAGAGACAGATAAATGGAAGGATAGACAAATGGATCAAAAAGGACAGAGACAGACAAAAACCAGAAAGCATTTCCAACTTAGAGGAAAAAACATTTATGTTTGAGTCATGGTGTATCCATCTTCTGCTGTGACATCGCATTTCAATCTAGTCTCAGATATGTGGCTTGTTGCTGGTGGAGATATATAGAGCTCCACGAGGCTGTAATCCAATAAACACTTGCTTTTTATTAGGGCTAATGTCCTTTAAAATGCCCACTTCAGGAAATCAGTGGACGAGGCAGGCTGCTGCAACATTACACAATGAATGCTTGTCGCATCATTGAGCCCCAAACTCCAATTCCTATTTTTAACAGCTTGAGTGAACATAAACATTGGAAACACTGAAAGCAATTAATAGATATGTGATGATAACATTTCACTGAAATCAAACAAACGTCTTTTATATAATGCAAACTGACCTTCATTTTTAACAAAAGAAATGCCTACCTAAAACATTCACAAGGTTCATTAAGTACATGACTGTTTTTAAAAACAGGTTTATAGTATAATGTCCTATTTTGGAAAGTCTGATGCTATTTAAGTATTCATAATATACCATCACTGACACATACAGAAAGAAAGGAAGACCAAGTTGCATTTACATCTCGTCTTTCATGATCCAACACCTGAAGATACTTTACAATCGAACTATTTTTGTTGTGAAGTCACAGCTGTAATGTTGGGAAAATGACAGCAAATTTCTGCACAGGAAGCTCCCATAATGAGCAATGTGATAAGGATCACCATGTTCAAGAGGCATCTACACAGACACTTGAATCAGCAAAACATAAAGGACCCAGTGTGGGTGAATGGGATTGGTGTTGATGGGCAAAAAGACGAAAAGATACAGGAGCAGGATTAGGCCATTCGGCCCATTAGGTCTGCTCCACCATTCAATCAGGGCTGATTTTTTTTCAACCATATTCTCCTGCCTTCTCTCCCTAACCCTTAAACCCCTTACAATCAAGAACCTATCAATCTCTGCCTTAAATATACCCAATGACTTGGCCTCCACAGCCCTTCGTGACAATGTATTCCACAGATTCACCACCCTCTGGCTGAAGAAATTCCTCCTCATTCCAGTTTTAAAGGGACATTCCACTACTCTGAGGCTGTGCCCTCAGACCCTGGACTTTCCTACCAATGGAAACATCCTCTCCACATCCACTCTATCCAGGCCTTTCAGTATCCAGTAGGTTTCAATGAGATCCCCCCTTTATCACCATGGATGTGGTGGATCAAAGGTCCTATTTTTCTGCTGTAAGACTCTATAATAAGATTTTCTTTGGTGATATCCTTTTAAGGATAAATATTCCCCAGAACACAGTGGAGAAATTCCTTAAATCTAGTATTTATGGGATCCTTTATGTCAATTAAAGAGTGCAATCAGGACCTAGGTTTAGCCTCTCAGCTGAAAGTCAGCACCTCTGATGAGTGCTGCACTGGGACTGTTAGCCTCGATTTATACACGCCTGGAGAGGGGGGTCAACTCCAGAACCTGCCAACCCAAGTCCACAGTTCTTTCACCTGTTGGTGGTCCCGCCCTTTTCTCTATGTCAGATTGTAGATCAGAGGAACAACACCTCATATTCCATCTTGGTAGTCTCTAACCTGAGAGCAAGAACATTGAATTCTCTAAATACCAGTAACCACTCCCCCCCCACTTCTATTTTCCCTTATCCCTCTGGTCCCTTCACCCCATCTCTTTCCCATCCCCCGAACTGCCCCTCACCCACAACTTCCTCCCTCTGGTTCCCCGTCTCTTTCCCCTCATTCCATGGTCCACTGCCCTCTCCCATCAGATTCCATCTTGTTCAACCCTTTACCTCCTCCACCTCCCAGCTTCTCACATCATTCCCACTCCCCCCCCTCCCCCACCAAAAGCTGGATTCACCTACCACCTCCCAGCTCATGCTCCTCCCCCTCACCCCTTTTATTCTGGCTTCTGCCCTCTTTCCCTGTCCTGATGTAGGGTCTTAGCCCAAAACATCAACTGTTTACCTCCCTCCAATAGATGCTGCCTGACCTGCTGAGTGCCTCCAGCATTTTGTGTGCATTGCTCCTGTATTTTTTCCCCATTCTATTTTTACAAGATCTAAAACAATCCTTATTTTTACCCACTGGATTAATTGTCCTGGTAGGACAGCTACTACTTCTCTATCCTGCTGGATCAGGGAGAGTGGACTAGGTACTACTGTGCCATCATTTTAAATATGCAGGAGACCATGTGTCAATTGGAGAGACTTCACGAGGAAATCCCTGAAGAATACTCAAGATACGATGGTGGTTAAGCTTCTGGTCTTGCTATCCCTGATCCTAGACTTATAGTTGAAGAACACGTTCAACAAAATGAAATAAGAAGGTAGATGAATGTGATCACATAACAAGAGCAATGTATTTCAAAAATAAATACAATTGATCTCAAGGGAAGAAAATTCTTACTTGGATAAGATATCTTTATTGGTCACATGTATATCAAAACGCACAGTGAAATGCATCCTTTGTGCAGAGTGTTCTGGGAGCAGCCCACAAGTGTCGCCGCACTTCCAGCACCAACATAGCATGCCCACAACTTCCTAACCCATATGTCTTTGGAACATGGAGGGAAACCGGAGCACCCGGAGCAAACCCATGCAGTCACGGGAAGAAAGTACAAACTCCTTATAGACAGCAGCCGGAATTGAACCCGGGTCGCTGGCACTGTAATAGCGTTATGCTAACCGCTACACTACCGTGCCTGCACAGTCCTTTTAGTGATTACTGTTAATAGCCTTCCGAAATAACTTAACAAGCCAAACAGTTCACGGCACTTATAGATTGACACTAATTGCTAACCTTGCCAGCAACACTCTGTGGAAAGATGTGTAGTAAGTCCTATCACAAATTTAATATCCTCCGAACACACAAAAGCAAAGAATCAGATTTTTTAAAAAAATAAGCAAACTCAGCAGCCAATTCACAAACCAACTGGATAAATATCGCCATTGAGGTGGTGTTGCTTGAGAGAAAAATACTGGCCCAGAATGGGAAAGGCTTCATCACAGCTCCATGATTCACAGTTTGGGCTCTTTCCCGCCACCTGGGAGAGGAGATGGTGCCTTGGGTTTAAGACCTCATCCAGAACCAACACCTGCAAACAAGGCAGCTTCCCCAAAAGTGCTCCAAAATATCAGCATGTGGGACGTGTCTGTGGCTCGAGGCTGACTGTTTATTTCCATTCCATTGTATTTCAGCTTCACTGTTGAAATTACAAAATGTGGAAGGAGCATCCGATAGCCCAGCACAGGATATCTAACCTATAATAGTTTCAAAACCGATCAGGCCATTGAATTAATTTGCAAACTGCATACACTGCAAATTAAATGATAGAAAGAAGATGCCTTCAAATAGTAGATGATTAAAGCAGGGGTGTGTGGTAGCTCTCGTGTGGTGCACTGGAAGGGTACAGGTCTGGTGGGATAACCACAGCTTTATCCCATCGGAATGGAGGTTGTGACTGAGATCTGACAGGTTGCACATCTATGGATTTGGAAAAGTGCAGTGTGGCACACCCTTCCCAAACAAAAACAGAAAATGTTGGAAACACTCAGCAGGTCAGGCAGCGTCTGCAGAAGGAAAAACTGTTTATATTTCAGATCTGGGATCCCTCAGCAGAACTTTTCCAGGTTTTGGCAAAAAGAGTCCCAGACCTGAAACCTTAACTGTATCTCTTTTCACAGATGCTGTCTGACCTGCTGAGTGTCCCTTGCATTTTCTGTCTTTGTCTCAGAATTTCAGCATCTGCAGTTTTTTTGGTTTTCACTGATTTTCCAAAGGCTGGGTCCAGGACACCAGCAGGGCCTGGGGATGGGACTGTATCACAGCCAAGGCACGGTAGTGTAGCGGTTAGCGTAAAGCTTTACAGCGCCAGTGGCCTGGGTTCAATTCCCGCCACTGTCTGTAAGGAGTTTGTACATTCTCCCCGTGTCTGCGTGGGTTTCCTCCGGGTGCTCCGGTTTCCTCCCACATTCCAAAGACGTACGGGTTAGGAAGTTGTGGGCATGCTATATTGGCACCGGAAGCGTGGCGACACTTGCGGGCCACCCCCAGAACACTCTACACAAAAAGATGAATTTCACTGTGTGTTTCGATGTACATGTGACTAAGAAAGATATCTTACACTCAAATGTTTGGGTTCAGATCAGGGAAATTGTTTCAGAGAGGTGAACATACTGTTTTAGGTGGACTTGGGGGTTGATGACGGCATAATGTTGTGAAGCAGGGTAGTGGGGGGAGTGAAGCACAGGGACAAAAACCAACACAAGAGGAGCAATGGTACCAACTGGAGACACCAGAGACGGCAGATGCTGGAATCCGGAGCAACACACAATCTGCTGGAGGAACTCAGCAGGTTGAACAGCATCTGTGGAGGGCCGGGGGTGGGGGGGAACAGGGGGAGGAATTATCAGCATTTTGGGACAAAATCCTACAGTACTTGATGTTGGGTTTTGACCTGAAACGTTGACCGTTCCTTTCCTCCCATGGATTCTGTTCAAGCTGGTGAGTTCCTCCAGATTGTTTGTTGATGACAACAAATGGGATAGGGCTGGAAAGTTGGTGGGAGGGGGATAGGATGGGAATATGGATCACTAACCCACAGACCTCCCAAATCCTGCACTGCATTAAGACACTGTTGCCCTGGGAATGTCCACAGACACATGCCTCAGAACAACATACCCCTTCGTACAAGTTATAAATCACCACATTGGCACATCCTCACACCTCAATTTTTATTCACAGTTTGGGATTCACTCGAAATGTAGTTAATGTTTTGTATTAGGAACTTTCCTCTCACGAAGACAAGGCTGATGCCAGGGTTCAGATGTACCAAGGGGTGAAGACTTACTTTGAAGACACCACCATGAACGTCACAGGGGCAACAAAAAAAAATTGTTTAGAAAGAAACATTTCCTTGATTATTTGTGCTTACAAGTTATTAATTATGAACATGGAGAAAAAGGGTTTGACTGACAGTGCAGAATTATCTCATTGGTGGTTCAGTTTGTGGTTGGCATGGATAAGGTGATGTGGGCATGTTGGCAAACCAATGGTAAAGACGGTAGGGGCAGTGGGTTTGGAAGCAGGTCACGTGATGACATCAGCAGGAATGGTGTTTGACACAGCCAGTCTAATTAAGCTGCCCGAGAAAGGAAAACTTCATCAAAACGTAGCCAATCTCAAATGATAACTCTGTTCCTCTCTGCACAGATGCTGCTTGACCTGTTGAGCACTTCAGGGATTTACTTTCATTCCAGTTTTTATCCTTGGTTTATAAATGACGACGTTACAAACCAAGAATTACACCTAAAGTCAAACACACACACGCAAAATGTCTGCACACGTAATGATGTTAGATCTCCTCACTGGGTATGGGACTGGTGGTTCTGAAAATGGCCACCAGGTTAGTGGTTTGATCGAATCCAAGATTAACAGCTGACCCAAACCCAACGCAGCCCAATCCAAACACGACCTGAGCACAAGAGTCGATAATTCTTTGATACCAACTCCACATGACAACACATATAATCAGGTCCTGTGGCTCAGGTTGAATCTACCCCTGACCCCCGAGGTCTGAAGGAGAGCATCTGTGCAATTTCTTTCCCCTGAAGTGCAGTGATCCTTGACAAAAAGACTAAAGAATTTGACATTATTTAAAGTCTTTGTGCAACAAAGAATTATTTGTAGGAAGAGGGCCAGGGGTCGAGGGTGAGGGAGAATGAGGTAATTTGCACCTGGCCAGAATTCTCAATGTGCAATCAACACCTTCAGAAGGTAAAGTACATGGTGGGGTGTTAAAAGTTTAATTATTGTCAGAGACAATCGACAAGGAAAAAGCAAACTTTCCCCTCTGCTCTTTATAAAAACACTGAACCATGGGAATATCAGAGAGATTACAGGGCAACATCTTCATACATCTTCATGCAATATCATAAATCACAAGATTAAAGCTCATGAACTATGATTCCTCAAGTGAATGAAGGTTTCAAATCAGAATGATGCTTTGTCTGTTTTTAATATAAATTTCTATGATATATAAAAGGCCTCTGCACTTCAATCAAAATGATTGAAGGAGTGTGTCACCCCAAGTATATCACAGCAAAACGTGACAAAGCCTGATCTGAAGTGATCAACAGCAAGGGTGTACTCAAACATTAACCTACTTCACTGTGGTCATCTTTTTTGTTGTTGTTAAATTAACTCTGACTCTTTCACCACAGTTTGTTGATTGGCATTTAGAGGTTACAGGGAACCTTTGCTGTTGGAAACTACAGTCATAATCTTCAGAAAATGGGAGAGCAGGGTCCAAAAGAAATGTGGTGTCCACCCACACCAGCCCAGACACGCGCATTTCTCACACTCCCCACACGCAGACACCGGCCCAGACACGCGCATTTCTCACACTCTCCACACACACCAGCCCAGACACGCACACTTCTCACACTCTCTTCACACACACCGGCCCAGACATGCGCACTCTCCCCACACACACCAGCCCAGACACGTGCATTTCTCACACTCTCCACACACACAGGCCCAAACACAAACAAGTTCTCACACTCTCCACACATACAAACACACAAAGTATTTAAAGACCGAACATGGAAGTCAAAGGTTACCCTGAACTCTGATGCTGTCTGTGTGGAGTTTGTACATTCTCCCTGTGCTCCTGTGGGTTTCCACTGGATGCTCCGGTTTCCTCCCACATCCCAAAGATGTGTGAGATGGTAGTTTAATTGGCCACTGTAAATTGCTCCTTGTGTGTAAGACTGTGGTAGAATCTGTTGGTAGTTAATGGAAATGCTGGGAAAATGAAATGGTACTGGTGTGGGATTAGTGCAAATGGGTACTTGATGGTTGGTATGGAATCAGTGGGCTGAAGGGCCTGTTTCTGTGCTGTACAACTCTAGACAGCTTCACAACCTCATTCAAAGTAAACATAAACGTACAAATTTTCAGAGGAAATTGAAATGCAGCAAGTTGCCCACAGTTTCCATTTGAAGAAGTGAAATTATGGAACTGTTACTTCTCACTCTGATTCAGGAAGCGATATTTAAGCACAGAGCTGCCCACGATCTTAAGTTAAAATTTCATTTTCTGAATGATAAGCATGAAGCTATATTCATCTCCTGACCTCTGATCTGCCTCCACTCAAGGTCACTAATTCTGACTGGATGTCGCTGGAGTTAATCACCATCTAATGACTTCCAGCTCCACACCACTTTGTTTGGCCCATAACCATTCACCAGGTGCATCATTATTCCACATTAATTAAAAAGTAAACAAACTCTTCATTAACCTATTACATGATTTCTGACTCCTACACTATAGGAAGTATAGTGGTTAGCGTAACGCTTTATAGCGCCAGTGACCCGGGTTCAAATATGGCCACTGTTGCAAGGAGTTTGTACGTTCTCCCCATGTCTGCGTCGGTTTCCTCCAGGTGCTCTGGTTTCCTCCCACATTCCAAAGATGTACAGGTTAGCAAGTTGTGGGCATGCTATGTTGGCGCCGGAAGCGTGGCGACACTTGCAGGCTGCCCCCAGAACACAATGCAAAAGATGTATTTCACTGTGTGTTTCGATGTACATGTGACTAATAAAGATATCTAAAAAAAATCTTAGCCCCAACAATTAACTTTCCCAATTGGCAATAAGTAAAAATGAAAGTTACGGAGAGTAACAAGGGCCCACCGACCCTTGCCAACCACTGAACACCCATTAATACTCGTCCCATTTTATTCTCTCCACATTCCCGACAACTCTTCCCATTTCAACCACTCATCTACACACTAGGGGCAATTCACAGCAATTAATTAACTTCCCAACCTGCTCGTCTTTGGGCCATGGGAGAAAACTGGAGCATCTGGGAAAAATCCACATCGTCTCAAGGAGAACATGGAAACTCTACATAGGCACTAGAAGTCAGGATTGAACCCAGGACTCTGAGCAACCCTACTAGCGATTATGCTGGTAGTATTCAAAGATACTCTTGGCTCGCTGGCCTTTATCAGTCAGGGCATTGAGTACAGAAGCTGGGACGTTATGTTGCAGTTATACAAGATGTTGGTGAGGCTGCATTTGGAATATTGTGTCCAGTTTTAGTCACTACAACAGGAAAGGTGCCATTAAGCTGGAAAGAGTGCAGAAAACATTTATGAGGATATTGCCAGGACTCAAGGCACTGAGTTACAGAGTGAGGTTCAGCAGGCTAGGACTTTATTCATTGGAACATAGGAGAATGAAGGGTGATCTTATAGAGGTGTGTAAAATCATGAGAGGCATAGATTGGGTGAATACATACAGTCTTTTCCTCAGGGTTAGGGAATCAAGAACTAGAGGGCACAGGTTTAAGGTGAGAGGGGAGAGACCCGAGGGGCAACTTCTTCATGCAGAAGGTGGTGCATATATGGAATGAGCTGCCAGAAGAAGTGGTTGAGACCAGTACATTAACAATGTTTAAAAGACATTTGGATGTACATGGATAGGAAAGGTTTAGAAGGATATGGGCCAAACGCAGGCAAATGGGACCAGCTTAGATGGGAATCTTGGTCAGCATGGACCAGTTGGGCTGAAGGGCCTGTTTTGATAGTTGCCCAAGAGCTGAATCAAAGTGATTTGATTTAGAGAGCATCTTTAGCAGAGCAAGGTGCAAGGAAATTGGAGAGTGAATACTGGAGTTTAGGGCCTTGACAGCTAAAGGCATGGCCACTAATGAAAATTGGGAATGCACAAGCTACTAAATCTGGCAAAGCACAGAGAAGATCTCAGTGCTGGCAATGGTGCAAGAGATTGGGAACTGTAGGTGCAGATTGAGCTGGAAACACAGAAGAAAATTTGAAGCTAGGCTCTGCCCGAAAGGGAGTCAGTGTAATCCGGAGGGTACAAAGCGACATTGGGTGAAGACAGTTAGTTGAGAATTTATCGGGTTTTGAATGAGCTCAAAAATTTAAGACGATAAAGTTGAAGGCAAAATGTGAAGAGCACAGCTGAGCATGAAGAATTGCCAACATCTAGCCACAATATGCTAAGTTTTAAATTGTGACATAATTTGTTTCTAGTGTCAGAAACAGTGACCAGCAAATTAATTCCAAGACTCTGGAGCAACCGTGATAAGTTGGTAAACCCACACCATCAGGACAGAATCCAGAGTAAACTACAAAGGATAGGTACTATTCAACACTGATAGCAGCACCCTCTATCTGGGTATTTTTTTTTGATGATTACTGGTGCAGCTGCCCGAGAAATTGAAAGGACCATTCCTTGTAGTTTACTTTAACCGGGAAGTAAACATTTTAACTGAAGGTTGCTACGTTCCAGCAAGCTCCTTATCATTTGTGATTTGAAGGCACAACATTTAAGGTACTGAATGCAATAAAGAAATCTGCTCACTATTAGAAACTAACCCACACAGCTGATGCCATCCTTTCACCCTGTCAATCACAGCTGGGCTAATTTTATTACTCTAATCCAGTTGTAGATCTTAATGCTTTCTCTATGTACATGTCTGGGATAATCTTATCAATGGTGCATAAAACAAAACAAATGCCAGCAATGAGGTTTTGGCTTTGAAAGTCTGCACATTTGGTTTGGTGCCTGTGTATTTAAATATAATTTGATACTTTGTTGTGTGCCTGCAAAATTAGCCTATATTAACTTGCCTAATTTTCTTCAACAAGCGAATTCATTAATGAGATTAAACTTTAGTGCTTTTAAATAATCTGATCACTTGCAGGTTATCCACAGGACCATGGGGACAGGTTCCTCTGTATCAAGTTGTTTAGACACACAGAACCAGTCTGTATCCTCCAAACAAGCACCTCATTCTTTGTTGCATTGACCCATCCTGTTTCTCGATCTCTTTATCTTCCCTTTCTATCAACTACCTATTCATTCTAATGTGGTTCCAGTGTGTGCAAGTTATTGCAAAGCTATCATTGAATTCCTTTTTGTACACAAGCAATTTTTTAAAATAAGCAGAAGACTACTGGCAGAAAATCCTTCTGCTTGCTAGATGTATATTCTTATTTAATCACAGGATGTGGATATTTCCGGTAAGGCTGTCATTTATTCTCCATCCCTAATTGCTGTGTACTGAGGATGCAGTTAAAAGTCAACTGCATTGGTTGGAGTCATACAGAGGGTAGACCGGGCAACGATGGCAGATTACCTTCCTGAAAGACATTCAGGAATAAATCTGCCAGTTTCATGGATACAATTAATGATGCTAGCTCTCTCACTCCAAAGCTATTTAATTACTCAGATTTAACTTCCCCGACTGCCATGGTGGCATTTTCACTCATGTCCCTGGATTAATGGTTCAGGCCCTAGGATGCTTTTCTCACAATGCAACAACCATGCGACACACACAAAATGATGGAGGAACAGCGTGTCAGGCAGCATCTATGGAGGGAAAGAAACAGTCAATGTTTCATGCCGAGACCCTTCATCAGGGCTTCCAGCAGCTGCAGAATCTCTCGTGTAACAACCATACAACCAGTCATAGAGTCAAGAGTATAGAAATAGGCCCTTCAGCCCAACTGGTCCATGCTGACCAAGAAATCCATCTAACCTACTCCCAAATGCGGCCTCACCAATGTCATGTACAACTGCAACATAACATCCCAACTTCTGTACTCAATGCCCTGACTGATGCATGATGTTGGGGACCCTTCTAATCTGATCAGATGTGGGTCCAAAAGTCAAAACAGAAAATGTTGGAAACACTCAGGTCAGGCAGCGTCTATGGAGAGAGAAACAGAGTTAACAGAGTCAAGATGATAAAAGTTTCATTGGAATCGATGTTGATGAAAAGGTCATGATCTGAAATGCTGCCTTTTCTCTCCATTGATGTGCCTGACCTGCTGAGTATTTCCAGCACTTTCTGCTTTTATTTCAATTTTACCATCTGTAGAATTTTACTTTTGAAATATTTGTCCAACGCCAGAGAATTCATCAGGCAATGGGACAGGTCTTACCTGTCCGCTGGAGCAGCAAAATCCTGCAGATACTTGGAGTTACCATATTTTTGATAAAATATGATACATTTAAGTACAAGCACTAAGATCACTGTTTAATTAACCTCTTCTCCCTCTTTCACATGCAGTATCTTGGGGTCGAGGATGACTTGCTTCCAATCCAGTTCTGCAGGTTTCTGAGGTGATTGAAGGGTTCCCATTCACAAACCCTGCTGCAGGTGGAGCAGAAGGTGTTTGATGGGACGAGTGGGTGATGAGCTTCTTCCCTTGTTTACACATGGCTTCTGCATTCTCCCAAGGAGGCACGCTGGCTTTCAGTCAGGGCATTGAGTATGGAAGTTGAGATGTTATGTTGCAGTTGGTGAGGCCGCACTTGGAACATTGTGTTCAGTTTTGGTCACCCTGCTTCAGGAAGAATGCCATTAAGCTGGAGGAGATTTACGAGGATGTTGCTGCACCTTGAGGGACTGAGTGATGGAGAGGTTGAGCAGGTTGGGACTTTATCCATTGGAGTGTGGGAGAATGAGGGGTGATCTTATGGAGATGCTTAAAATTATGAGGGGCATAGATAGGCTGAATGTACACAGTCTTTTCTCCCCCAGGGTTGGAGAATCAAGAACTAGAGGGCAGAGGTTTTCAGTGTAAGGGAAGAGATTTAGTAGGAACCCAAGGGGCAACATTTTCACTCAGAAAATGGTCCGTATATGGAACGAGCTGCCAGAGGAAGTGGTTGAGGCAGGTACATTAACAACATTTAAAAAGGTACTTGGACAGGTACATGCATAGGAAAGGGTTAGAGGTATATGGGCCAAATGCGAGCAAATAGATCTAGCTTAGACAAGAATCTTGGTCCACATGGATCAGTTGGGCCACAGGGCACGTTTCTGTGCTATATGATGCTCTGATTAAGTGTTCACTGACCTCAAATGCTCTCTCTCAATTTTGGGCACTCACAGGCCAGAGATACACTTGAATCAGTGGGGATGTCAATTTTTCAAGACGATCTTGAGGACATCTTCAAAGACCTTTCTCTATCCTCCTGGAAACCTCTTCCAGTGATGGAGCTCAGAGCAGAGTGCTCAGTTTGGGAGTATGTGCAAATGGATGATGTGACCCAACAACAGAAGTTGGTTGAGCATGAACAGAGTCTTGATATTGGGGATGTTGGCCGTGGAGAGAACACGGATATTAGTTTGCCCTTGCTACCAATGGCATTGGTTTATTATTGGCACATGTTCTGAGATATAGTGGAAAGCTTTTGTCCTGTGTGCCACCCAGACAGATCATGCCATACACAAGTGCATCGAGGTAGTACAAAGAAAACAGAAAGCAGAATATAGTGTTGCAGTTACAGAGAAAGTGCAGTTTAGGTAGACAAATAAAGTGCAAGGGCTATGAGGGGTAGATTGGGAGATCAAAAGTTCATTTTTTTTAGTGAATGAGAGGTCCATTCAAGAGACTGATAACAGCAAGATAGAAACTGTCCTTGAGTCTGGCGTAGGGGCTCTCAAACCTTTGTATCTCTGCCCGACAGGAGAGAAGACAAGGGAGAATGATCAGGGTGGGAGAGTCCTTGATTATGTTGGCTGCTTTCCTGAGGTAGCAGGAAGTGTAGAAGGAGCCAATGGAGTGGAGGCTGGTTTGCGTGATGGACTGGGCTGTGTTCACGATTTTGGACAGAGCAGTTGCCGAACCAAGCTGTGGTGCATCCGAATGGGATGCTTTCCATGGAGTATCTATAATATTCAGTAAGAGTCAAGAGTCATTGGGGACATGCCAAATTTCCTTAGCCTTCTGAGGAAGTAGAAGTGTTGGTGTTTTTTTTATTGGCCATAGCAACCATATGGCTGGACCAGGACAGGTTGTCGGTGATAATTAGACTGAGGAACTTGAAGCTCCACTTGGATATAAGTAGACCACCCACTACATTTCCAATTCGTAATCTCTCTATTGTTGCTTTGTCAAATCTTCCCTCCCCTTCACCCATTCAGTGGCTCACAAGCTGACCAGGTTGACTTCACTTTGAGGTTACACTGAAACAGCAACAAACTTTAATCTACTATAAAAGACACTGCTGAGAAATCACTCACTCCATTTTACAGCAATAAGCAAAAATTCTGTTCTCAAGACAAATTGTTTTCCTGCTCTGTTCAATTTTCCAACTTCCCTGAAGGGCTTTGCTTCATGCTGCTCCAATAAAGAAGTTACACAATAAGTCTTCTCATGAAAAAAGTGCTTTGGTATCAGTGTTAGGGAAAACATTAAATTATTTGCAGAGTGTTGCATCCAATATCAAATGAATGGGAAATTTAACATTATTTTGTAATTAAATGTAGGCTTTGTAGTTTATCTGCAAAACATTTCCAGCATTTATTTGTGCTCTTTCTATACCAGTTTACTGTCCTTTTTGATTCGGCCATTGGAGCACGTGTAACAGGTCTTCACAGGAACATAAATAGGAGCAGGAGTGGGCCACCTGGCCCATCGAGCCTGCTCTGCCATTTGAGATCATCGCTGGTCTTCTACCACTGCCATTTTCCTGCATTATGGCTTGATTCATGCTCTGAATTGCATGAGCCTGAGGGCACGTACCACCAGACCTAAGGACAGCTTCTACCCCACCGTGATAAGACTATTGAACGGTTCCCTTAGACAATGAGATGGACTATGACCTCACGACCTACCTTGTTGTGACCCCACACCTTATTGCACTGCACTTTCTCTGTAGCTGTGACACTTTGTACTGTTATTGTTTTTACCTGTACTACCTCAATGCACTACTAACCCAATGTAACTGCACTGTGTAATGAATTGACCTGTACAAACGGTATGCAAGACAAGTTTTTCACTGTACCTCGGTACAAATGACAATAATAAGTCAATACCAATAAATTTTTTTTATCTCTACATTTTAGTCTCTACTTTGACTTGATGGGCCGAATGGCCTGATTCTGCTTCTTTCTCTTATGGTCTTGTGAACTGGTGGACCAGCCTTACACAGTATTCAAATTGCCTATGATGCAAGACTAAGAGACTTTGCGGTGATCTGACCCCAAGACTTCTTAAAGCCTCGGGCTTCAGTTTGTACACATAGCCCCAGTATTGTGCGAACAAGTGTCTCAGGGCACTGCCCTCTTGGCTTCCTGCGTTTGTTGAAGCTGTGGTAATTTGCTAATGTTATTGTGGACTCCAAGCCAAATCCCCAGCATTCCCAGTGTACATAAAGTTACTGATTAAATTTGGAAAGGAAGAAGTTTTCTTCTACTTGGATCTGTTCCATATACCTCCCCCCACCCTGCCCCATGCCAACCCACCCCACCAAAAGCCGGTTCAGAAATAAAACTGCATTCAAACCCATCCTTGTAGCAGAAGACAAAATAAACACTGCTTAATTAAAGAGGACCAAAATCACTTCAGCTCACCTTTCATATCCCTTGTTGCTGCACAATACAATAACAATGAAGCTATTGACTAACTACGGCAATCAATCTCCATTAATCAGTTGACAGCAATCCCAGACAACTTGCGGGGGTAGGAAACAGCTCTTGGAACCATTAGGCCCAAGTCATCTGTTCCCCTGAGTAAGCTGTAGAAAAGATTTGTTTCCTTGAAACAAAAGATTGCATTTCTCTGGAAGCACTTACACAAACAGCCCTCAGCTTCACAAGAAGGCAACCACATGAGGAGATGTGTTATGAGATTGGAGGCAATACCATAGGAAGGATGTGATTAAGCTTGAGAGAATGCAGAAAGGATTCACCAGGATGCTGCTGGGAGGGCTCAGGTTAAGAGGATAGGCTGGGACTGCTTTTCCTGGAGCAAAGGAGGCTGAAGGATGACCTTATTGAGGTATATAATATCATGAGGGGCATAGATAAGGTGGATAATCAGTGCCTTTGTAAGGGAGAGGGCATTGGTTTAAGGTGAGAGGGGAAAGATTAGAAGGGGATTCGAGGGACAAGTTTATCCCACACGGAAGGTGATAAGTATATAGAACAAGCTGCCAAATTAAGTAGTAGAGGCGGGTACAATTACAATGTTTAAAAGACATTTGGACAGGTACATGGATAGGAAAGGTTGGGAGGAATATGGGCCAAATGCAGGCAAATGGAATTACAGGTCCCCCTCAGCCTACAAACATCTGACTTATGTGCAGCCCATTCACATGAACAAGCGTTTGGGGGACCAGTTGTATAGATTTGCAGGCTGCTGTGGGGCTTCAAGCACCTTCCGTCGCCTGGGAACTTGATCCGCAGCTACATTTCTGACTTGCGAGATGTTCAGGTTACAAACTGTTCAGAGGAACGGAACCCTGCCGTAACCTGGGGAAGACCCCTGGCCCCAGAAGGCATGGACGAGTTGGCCCAGAGGACCTGTTCTGCACTGCATAACTGTGAGAAACAGACATGCTCAGAAGACCAGAATGGGAGGAGAGGCAGCAGATGTTGTAGCACCAGAGAAGATTGTCAAGATTCAGGAGGTTAAGGTCGTACATGGATTTGAAAACTAGAACAAGAATTCTGAAATACGTTGCTTCACCAAGAGCCCAAGCATCCCCGTGAGCAAACTTGGGGAGGGCAGGAACGGATGTCAGCAGCAGAGTTTTGGGCAAAGCAGCCTGGAGATCAGAGGAACAGTCGAAGCACAAACAATGGACGAGCTGAAGCAGGGGTGGAGTTGAGCAGTGTTGCAGAGATAGTTCCCGTCACGGCATGAGCTTATCTCAATGCCGAACACAAAAATAAGGATGCAAAGAGCCTGAATCAGCTTCTGACTGTTGCTAGGGAGAGGAATGGAACTGGTTGCTAGGGAACAGAGTTTGTGACAGTGACCAAAGACAATGGGATGTAATTAAGAAATAGGATACAGCCAAGAATAGATAGAGATTACAGTTTCTATGTTTTTTCAATTAAATGTATACATTCCTGATGCAAATTCGTCGTTAAAGCCAGAAAGAGCTTTGGTTTTTGGGCTGGTTGAGAAATTGATTGGAGATGAATACAAGCATCCTTTAAATGGAAACAATTAATTGACACAAACCTGCATTGCTGGGTTTCTTTCCTAACATAGCAAATTAGAACTTATTAACTATCCTTTTCACCAATTGAATAATAATCAAATCCTCAAAAGGACATTTTTTTTGTTGGACAAAGGTCACAATTTGAGGCAATTCTGTCCCTATCAACTGTTCCATCCTGTAACTTGGAGAAAACAGCAGCTCCTGACAACAACAACAACGTCAGCACATCTCTCTGTCCTCCACATTAAATGGAGAATCCAGCTTCTGTTCTGAAAGTTTAAATCACCATTTACAACGTGGGACGACCCATCTATCAAGATGTATTTAGAAGAGAGCAGATTAAAAAAAAAATCATTGTTCAAAGCAATCGCTAAACATGAGCAACAATCTCCTTGGTTCACATATCAAGTTACTAAATTGGTCAAATATCAGTGGTTTGCAATTAAGAGCACAAGTCAAGTGAAGCCACTGTGGGTGACTGACTGAATATATAGAACAGTACAGCACAGGAACAGGCCCTTCAGCCCACAACTTCTGTGCTGAATACGATGCCAAATTAAACTAAATCTCTTCCAGCTGCACGTGATCCCTATCCCTTCATATTCATGTGTCTATCTGAAGCCCCCTTGAACACCACTATCATATCTGCTTCCACCATTACCTCTGGCAGCCCACTCCAGGCACCTATCACTCTCTTGGTAAAAACAAAACTTGCCTAACACATCTCCTTCAAAATTGCCCCCTCTCATCTTAAATATACGTCCTCTAGTATTGACATTTCTCCCCTGGGAAGAAGATTCTGACTAGCTACCCTCTCTATGCCTCTCATAATCTTACACACTTCTATCAGGTCTCCCCTCAGCCTCTGACGCTCCAGAGAAAACGACCGAAGTTTGTCTAACCTCTCCTCATAGCTCATACCCTCCAATCCGGGCAGCGTCCTGGTAAACCTCATCTTCACCCTTTACAAATCCTCCACGTCGACGATGCTCTGACGGGGAATTCAGGATAAGCAGCATAACCTTGGGTATTTCAGGAGAGACCTTCCACAGTGAGGATCACAGAAAGTTCTATTCTCCAAAAGACTGTGGGTGCTACAGATCCATTAGAATTACCCTGATTAAATGGCAAGACATTTTTTTTACCTTTACAATGAGCAGAAAGGGATTGAAGGTGGGTGCATGGTACTGAAGTGTAGATCAGCAGTGATCCAACTGAAGAGCAGTGTACAGTCACAGGGAATTAATGCAATTTTCTTGCTGCTCTGTCGCAGGTTTTGAGAGATTTATGTTTGACGAAGGTCTACACTACCCACATGACGGGGATGATGTCGTTAGCCTTCATTTTGTTTTCTCTGTACTACCTCAATGTAGTTATGTGTGAAGTGATCTGTCGTGATGACACACAAAACAAAAGCTTTTCATTGCATCTCGGTACGTGACAATAATAAACCAATACCATTGCCAAGTCCCTCACTGGCACCAAGACTAAAGGAGCAACTGCAGTACAAAAAGGCCATTCGGGACAGTGAGTTCCTTCTATCCCGGTACGATTTACAGTCTGCTTCAGCCTGTATACCTCAGCTAAAGCCCTCTGACGGAGATGAATACACTTCCAAAATAATAAGCTGTGAACAATTTCAAAATCCCCAAAGGTAATTGAGTGATTCACCAATTTAATGCCAGAGCCCAAATTATTTAATTGGTGCTGACTGTGTTTCACAGAGACTATTCCCACCATCTCCACAGCAGAGCAAATGTTATGTTGATTTGCTACTTGATCACCCACTAGCAGCTGTTCCTCATATCTTTATTACTTTCAAACCTATTATTATCAGATTTTCATCTGGCTTGATTGATCCAGCTTGCTTACTTTTGCTCAGTTAATACATACACAACTCCCCAGGGAAAATGTTCTTGTCACTGGTCTTGTCGACAGCTTGTTCACTGCATTCACTATTTCTTTAACTCTGGACTCACCACCAACCAGTATGCCGTGATCACTTGTTATTTTCGCGTCTTACAGCACGGAAACAGGCCCTTTGGCCTAACTCGTCCACACCGACTGTGTTGCCCAGCAAGCTAGTCCCATCTGCCCATGCTTGGCCCATAGCCCTCTAAACTCCGCCTATATATGTACTTATCTAGATGGCTTTTAAATGTTGCTTTTATGCCCGGCTCAAGCACTGTTTCTGGCCGCTCATTCCAAATATCCACCAGCCTTTGCATGAAGCTGCCGCCCCTGATGTCCCTTTTAAACCTCTCGCCTCTGATCTTAAACTTATGCCCTCTTTTTTTTCCCCAGTCTTTTTCCCCCAGGGAGGAGGTGCTATGTGCTTTCACCCTGTCTATGCCCCTCATGATCTTATACCTCTCTGTCGGGTCACCCCTCAATCTCCTAAATTTATTGTTTCTCTATGACCCCTTCCCTTTTACATCTCTCCCCCAACTTGGTGATTTGATGGTGTAACTTCCACCAGATTACTCTGTTTACACGTCTGTGATCTATTGTCTAATACAGATCATAGTGACCAGCACAGTGGTGCTTCACAGGTCCGGCAACCCGAGTTCAATTCTGACCTCTGACCTTGCATGTTCTCCCTCCGACTGCGTGGGATTTTACAGATTCTCCGGTTTCCACCCACATCCCAAACACGTGCAGGATGGTAAGTTAGAAACATAAGTGACTATGGATGTTGGAATCTGGAGCAACAAAGTGCTGGAGGAACTCAGGTCAGGCAGCATCTCAGACGAGCCCAGATGGAGGGTCTCGACCTGAAACGTCGACCGTCCAGTTCCCTCCACAGACGCTGCCTGAGCCACTGAGTTCCTCCAGGATGGTGGATTAATTGACTACCATAAGTTGCCCCCAAGTGCATAGGTGAGTGGCAGAATCTGTCAAGAGTTGATGAGAATGTGGGAAGAATAAGAAGAAGTGGGATAGGATGGGTATAAATGGGTGGTTGATGGTCAGCATGGACTTGGTGGGCTGAAGGGCCTGTTTCTGTGTTGTATCTCTCTATGACATTACCCATTTGCTCAGCCATGTTAAACTTTTGATTAAAATGTCAAGTTAGCATTCAAGGTACCTTTTAGTCACATGTACATCAAAACACACCGTGAAATGCATCTTTTGCATAGAGTGTTCTGGGGCAGCCCGCAAGTGTCACCACGCTTCCGGCACCAACATAGCACGCCCACAACTTCCTAACCTGTACGTCTTTGGAATGTGGGAGGAAACCGGAGCACCCGGAGGAAACCCACGCAGACACGGGGAGAACGTACAAACTCCTTACAGACAGTGGTGGGAATTGAACCTGGGTCGCTGGCGCTATAATAGCGTTACACTAACCGCTACACTACCATGCCTGCCCTACACTACCGTGCCTGTCTGTAGAACTTCAAAGTGGCCTTTTTAGGATCTGCGCTCCATTTACTCCAGCCACGGAAGTCTCTGCGAAGTTCAGATCTATCTGAAAGCTTGGGGCAGCTTATTCTAAGATTTCTATGACAAACCATCGGGGCAGCCACGTCAGCAGAGAAAAAAGTGGGAACCACCGAAGTGTAAGAGCAAAGGGAGCAGATCAACACAGGGCAGTCAATCCAAAAATCACACAGCCTGTTCACTGGCACAGTAATATACAGACTATTCTGCTGGCATCTGAAACCGAATTGGAAAAATGTAATGAGTTCATGAATTATAAACAGAGAATGCTGGAAAAACTGAAGGCAGGTCAGGCAGCATCTGTGGAAACAAAGAGTTAACTTTTTGGGTCTGGGACCCTTCGTCAGAACTGGAGAGTTTGAAAATACTGCTGATTCACAGTGGGTCCAAATTGTGAAGGGTGGTATTTGAACTGAAATCCATGTGGGATGAGTTGGAACCAGCGACGTTTGCTGAGGGAAGGGACGTAGCTGTGGGAGCAAGATTTGGTCAACTCCTTAGAGAAGGAAGAAGAGACAGCACTGAGCATGAACAAGGCAAAAGGGAAAGACAGAAGTCTTGTCAGAGAGCAGAGTAGAATCTCGTCAAGGTTGGCATTCCCGGGAGAGAAGTGAAAGTGAATTCAAGAGTGAATGAAAATTAAAAAAACCTGCAGATGCTGTAAATCTGAAATAAAAACAGAAAATGCTAGAAACGCTCAGCAGGTCAGGCATCATCTGTGGACAGAGAAACAGTTAACATTTCAGGGATCAGTGATCCTTCATCAGAACCTTGGATACATACAAGATATCTTTATTAGTCACAGGTACATCGAAACACATAGTGAAATACATCTTTTGCGTAGAATGTTCTGGGGCAGCCTTCAAGTGTCCCTACTGTGTTTCACTTCATGAGTTCATGAATACGACACAGTATGTGTGTATATCCAAAGAGATCATTTTTATTTACAAGACAACATGTTTAAACTACTTGTGCTGAAACATTAAACTCCTGCTTCAGACAAATGCTTGCTTATGGGCCTCCGACAGGGTTACATTGTTGAGAAGCAGACACATGATAGAAATCTAATCAAATCTATTAGGTAAGATCTTATTGAACTATCTTTCACTCACAGCAATTTGTTGCACTTAAGAGACTGTTGCAATTTTGGCCACAGGTTGAGAGACTCGTTTTGCTCTAGTTCATGCATTTGATGTGGTGAATTTGTTGATTTGACTGTATTCAAACCTACCAGTCCTATCCAACTTCCATTTTCATGGCCAATTCATCAGTCTCTCTGTGTAACCTGGCTTATAAATGTCATCTCTACGTACCGTGAAACACCAGTAATAATGCTCAGAAACACTTCTGACTGAGTATCCAGGAGCCAGAAAAACAAATGAGATTTTGTCAGTAGGAATTTGTAAGATGCAGAGGAAAGTTCTTCCATCTAAGGGGGAAACAAGAGAGCTCAATAATGCAAAGGATGAAATATGGCAGTAACACAACATTGAAATGATCGTAACCTCTCCGTCACTTTATCTAGCTAAATAATAACCTTATCTCAAATTCAAATTAAATAAACCTTCCATTATGTCGATTAATTGAAATTCCTGGCAATTCAAGGCTGTAAACAGAAAATAAAAAGTCTTTGAGTTACCAGGTGTAGAACCTGACTGTGAGAATAGGCCTTACAGATTTTTATGTTCTTTTCCCAAAATAAGCATTGCCCATTTCTACCCAGTGTCTAAGGTCTGCCTTGTGTTTGATTAAATGCGGCAACCCTAATTATCATAAGTTAAATATCTGGTTTACATTTATATTATACATGCAGGCCAGTGTTCTGAAAAATGAAGATCACATCCCCTCCCAAATGAAAATCAAATTCTTTATGTTCTAATTCCCAGAATTCTTGTACGAAAACTCTGATAATCCAGCACCCTCAGAACCTTACTGGTGCCAGATTTTCTAGACTATTGGATGTTACTCCTACTAATACCAAACATATTTTCATTCTATTTACATGTTACACAATAATACAGTATACTCTCAGACATCCAGCATCCACGGGGAATGGGAGGTGATAGTTTGCACGAGAATTGCTCAGAAAAAGATTACCATACATTACACACAGACTATTCTGTGCAGAAACCTCTAAATAAATTGCCAAACTATATGTCATTGCCTTATCCTTTTAAACAACAATATTTTACACTGCAATTCTATATTTTAAAGTTAAATGGTATTAATATAAAATACAGCAAAAATAAATTAGTGTCTCTACTCATCACCAGACGAAATGCCAACATTTCAAATAGGATGTTGCCGCTAATTAGTCTACAACTGCACTGCCCTGATGTATAAAATGTAAATAAACTAACAATGTCTTTCACACTTATTTTATGTAAGACTTGAAATAAAATTCACTGAGCATTTTATGAAATTGTTTACTATTCTTATAAATTTTTGCCAGTTGCATGAGAATTTCAGATGCATGGAGACCGGATAAATGAGGGTTTGCAGTGTTACGTAATTTCCAGTGAACCCAATGGGTTGAAAGGGAGTGGGCAATGTACAAGCATTCCAGTCCCTGACACCAGCCACAAACCTAGCCACGTTCCTGACCCTGACTCCAACCAACACATCCAGCTCACAGACCAGACCTCAGCCGCGGACCCTCAGCTGACACTGTGAACAAACGGTGAGCCAGACAGTGAACCGTCAAAATTTCCAAACAATCAGTTGTTGGGTTATTGGAGTTTTACTGCACGTGGCTTTATTAAGCAATCATTCATACTTTGCATTTGGTTTGAATTCAACAGCAAATACTGAAACATTTCAAAAAATAAAACAATGATATTAATACTGTGCAGAAGATCCCAGTGCAGATCTCAAAAGCGCTTCATTTTTTTTTCCTATTCATAAATCAAACCATTTTCAGAAAATTCAGTTGCTCACTCAAGATGGATAGGTGGGCTATTAATTTCCTGTGACTTAATCTTGCTCAAAAGTTTTCACATGGGAAACCTTAAATCCAAGGGAATTAAGTTATTCAGATGGCTCTTCTTCACTAATTTACTTACTGTTTCAAAGTTCCAATCAATGTTGTGTACAGATATAAACTATGTCTACTTCTCACTTTTGTTCATACGATGACCAATAGAATTTGTCACTTGAATGAAAACAGGGTCCTATGCAGTATGATTGGAGGGTTCTGCTTATGCAAGCCCAAACCTAAATCTGTCTCGGTGATAAATGAAACTTCACTAATCAAAGATGAATTGGTTTCTCAAAAGGCTTATGTACAGTTGAGGCATCACTGCAGAGAGAAAAAAAAACAGACAAAAAGGAATGATCTCCAAAATGTAGTAAGCTGATGGAGAGGTTACCAATGCATCAGAAACCATAACAGCATTTTATCTCATTCTCTGAATTAGATTGCTGCCTTGGATTCATTCCGTAGGATCACCTGCTAGTGAAAACATTCATTTATTTTAAGCGGACATTTTATTCAGTTTATCTCTGTTGCCATGGCAGCCACATCAAGAGGGTTAGAAAACTGTCAATAATCTCCTTGTTGCTGAGACACGATGACATTTGTACTGCCGGGTTAATGAAAATGGCATTATTAATACAAATTTAGTGAGATGCAAGATCAACTGCAAGCAGGTTCGACGGGGGTGGGATGGGTAGAACAATGGCTGGAGTGCTCTCAAGGAGTCAGAGGATCAAGCACTTAAGAATGAAATTTTACACAGAGGGATGATGTGGAAATGTGTACCCTTCAAATCTCTCAGATGTCTCTCTCTCCTTCTGGCTCACTTCAGAGGGTTATCTCCCAGAGTAAGCAGGAATTCCACATTACACTCAGTTTACTATGGAATCAAAACAGGCAGAAAGGGAAGACATTTAAAGATGAAGGGGAGTGATTAATTTCTAAGGTAAAATGATAAGACCCATGATGGACCAGGACAGGACAAGTGGTTGACAGACACCAGCATCAAAAGATACATGGAATGCTGAACAGAGGAGATTGGAGGCCAATAATTCTATAAAGGCCTTCAGATGACTCAGCAGTAGTGCATGCAACCACGTATCAAAGATTTCCCCAAAACCATGGGAGAGAGGTCCACTGACTGTGGAACTTCAGGAGGCCAGGGAGAAGAAACAATCAAGAAAAATTGATGGGGGATGACATTTCCTTTAGATTATAATTGACCAAGTATTTAACTATAGTCCATATAATCAATGCTTGCATTGTTTAGATATTCCCCTCGACCTTCTCACTAAATCAGAAGGGGAGCGTGGAAGAACCTGACAATTACAGACCTGTGATCCTAACATCAGTGGCAGGGAAGTTATTGAAAAAAAAATTTTAAGGGACAGGATTGATGATTACTTGGAAAGGCACGAACTAAAATCAGAGAAAGCCAGTGTGACTTTGTCAAGGATAGATTGTGACAGACCAATCTGATAGAATTTTTTGAGGAGGCAACAAAGTGTATTGACGAGGGCAGTGCAACAGATATGGTTTACATGGACTTCACCAAGGCCTTCCACAAGGTCCCACTTGGGACATTGGTTCAAGTTAACCAACTGGATCCAAGATTGACTTGGAGGGTGATGATAGAGGGTTGTTTTTGTGATTGGTTGCCTATGACTAGTGGTGTTCCACAAGGATCTGTGCTGGGAAGCATGCTGATCGTAAAATACGCAAATGATTTAGATGTGATAATTTACCAAAATTCTCTGGACTCTGGGCAGGTCCCGGCAGATTGGAAGACAACGTACGTCATGCCACAGTTTAAAAAAGGATGCAGGCAAAAGGCAGGTAACTATTGGCCAGTTAGCTTAACGTCTGTAGTCGGGAAAATGCTTGAAGCTATCATTAAGGAAGAAATAGCGAGACATCTGGATAGAAGTGGTTCCATCAGGCAGACACAGCATGGATTCAGGAAGGGCAGGTCCTGTTTGACAAACATACTGGAGTTCTTTGAGGATTGCAATGAGCACAGTGGAGAGAAGGGAACAGGTGGATGTTGTATACTTGGACTTCCAGAAGGCATTCAATAAGGTGCTGCATAAAAGACTCATCCATAAGATAAGGATGCATGGAGTTGAGGGTGAGGTAGTACTGTGGATAGAGGATTGGTAAACAAATAGAAGGCAGAGAGTTGAGATAAATGGGTGTTTCTCTGGCTGGCAATCAGTGGTGAGCGGAGTGCTGCAGGGGTTGGTGCTGGGCCTGCAACTGTTCACAATATACATTAACGATTTGGAAGAAGGGACTGAGTGTAGCGTATCTAAGTTTGATGACACTAAATTGAATGGAAAAGCAAATTGTGCAGAGGATGCAGAGAGTCTGAAGAGAGATATAGACAGGTTAAGTGAGTGGGCAAGGGTCTGGCAGATGGAGTACAATGTTAGTAAATGTAAGGTCATCCACTTTGGAAGGAAAAATAGAAGATCAGGTTATTATTTAAATGGTGAAAGATTACAGCGTGCTGTTGTGCAGAGGGACTTGGGAGCACTTGTGCATGAATCACAAAAGCTTGGTTTGCAGGTGCAACAGGTTATTAAGAAGGCAAATGGAATGTTGGGCTTCATTGCAGAGGGATTGAATTTAAGAGCAGGGAGGTTATGCTACAAGCGTACAGGGAACTGCTGAGGCCACACCTGGAGTACTGCGTGCAGTTCTGGTCTCCTTACTTGAGGAAGGATATACTGGTTTTGGAGGCGGTGCAGAGGAGGTTCACCAGGTTGATTCTGGAGATGAGGGGCTAGCCTATGAGGCGAGATTGAGTTGCCTGGGACGATACTCGCTGGAATTCAGAAGAATGAGAGGGGAATCTTATAGAAACATATAAAATTATGAAAGGGATAGAAAAGATAGAGGCAGGAAGGTTGTTTCCACTGGCAGGTGAGACTACAACTAGGGGACATAGCCTCAGGATTTGGGGGAGTAGATTTAGGACAGAGATGAGGAGAAACTGTTTTTCCCCCAGAGAGTAGTGAATCTATGGAATTCTCTGCCCAGTCACAGTCAGAAAGATTTTTACATAGTAGGAGAATTAAGGGTTATGGGGAAAAGGCAGGTAGTTGGAGCTGAGTCCACGGCCAGATCAGACATCTTATTGAATGGCAGAGCAGGCTCAATGGGCCAGATGGCCTACACCTGTTCCTATTTATGTTCTTATGTGGATGTTGGTGGCATGATCAGCAACTAAGCAGAGGGGACGAAGATTGGTGGAATTGCATCAAATAATGGATGTGCATATGTGGGAGTGCAGGTAGAAAATGTCACTAAAAATATAAAGATGGTTAACATTGCCTCTGTGGGACTTTCACTTGCAAGTGAGGAAGTCTTAGCAGCATAACCAGGGCTGTCACTTCAAAGCAATGCTATGCTGCTAGAAATAGTATATTTTGGATGAGATGTTGAGCAGAAGTCTGTTTGTCCAGAACAAACAGGCAGCTGAAAGTCCGATCAAATGACCAGACAACCCAAATGTAGGCAATGCCATCTTCCCACAGCTACCATCAGGCAGGGGGTACAGAAGCCTGCAGTCCCACACCACCAGGTTCAGAAACAGCTACTTCCCTTCAACTATTCGGTTGTTGAACCGACCAGGACAACCCTAATCACTACAATATAGCAACTCTATGAACACTTTGATCACTTTGCATTCAAATGGACTTTTTGTTCAAATTGTGTTCTTCCTTGTAGAAATTGTGTCAAATTTATGTTTAAGTTATGTTTTTCTTGTGAATGCTGCTTATCTGATGCTCTGTGCCTGTGATGCTGCTGCAAGTAAGTTTTTCATTGCACCTGTGCACGTATGGACTTGTGCATATGACAATAAACTCAACTTTCACTATACCGGACAGGAAATAACCACACATTTATGAACGAACGTTCCTGGTTCTACCATATTCTTTCAATGGCTCCACCTCATCTTGCAATGGCAACAGAAAACTACAAGAAGCATTGAGTGACTGATTAAATAATACGTTTATAACAGTGACTCAGCTTTGCTCACTCTTTTGCAACTATTGATGTTTCTGTCTGGTTAATATTCAGAGGTTTTAGGTGGATTAATTTCAAGGATTACAGAAAGCTTCTTGCATCTTTGAAAGTCTGAGATGGATTGGCTGAACAAAAATCCCTTTCAGAGAATAGTAACAAGAGTCAAGCAGGATTCAGAAAAAGTCTGATAACTCCTGAAAAGCTGTCAATCAAACAAATCAGACTAGGTTAAGTCACACAGCATGCTTACATCTGAAATAAAGACAGAAAATGCTGGAAACACTCAACAGGCCAGACAGCAACGATGCAAAGAGAGACTCAGTTGACGTTACAGGTCAATCATTAATGGAAAGGAAGAAAACAAAGTTGGCTTTAAGTTGCGGAGATTTGAGAAGGATTCCTACTGGAGATATTTTCTTTGCGTTGTTCATCTTTCCCCCATCCTCTCTGCAATTTAAAACTAAGGGACATTTAAGGGACTCTTAGATAGACACATGAATGATAGAAAAATAGGGGGCTATGTGGAAGGGAATGGTTAGATAGATCTTGGAGCAGGATAAAATGTCGGCACAACATTGTGGGCCGAAGGGCCTGTACTGTGCTGCAGTGTTCTATGTTCTAACCAGTTTTCTCAGTTTTTTCTGTGCTGATGGACCTTCATCCTTAAATGTGAACAGAGAACAGTACAGCACAGGTAGAGGCCCTTTGGCCCACGATGTACCAAACCAGTCACATTAGTAATCAAATGCCCAACTAAACAAATCCCTTCTGCCTACTCAATGTCCATATCCCTCCATTTCCTGCACATTCATGTGCCTAAGAGCCTCTTGAACACCTCTATCATATCTGCCTCCACCACCACCCCTGGCAGTACATTCCAGGTACCCACCATTCTATGTAAAGAAACCTGCCCCGCACATCTCCTTTGAACTTACCCACTCTCACCTTAAATGCATGCCCTCTGACATTAGACAGTTCAATCCTGGGAAAAAGATACCAGCTGTCTACTCTATCTATGCCTCTCATAATCTTCTCTACGTCTAGCAGTCTCCACCACGCCAGAGAAAACAACCCAAGCTTGTCCAACCTCTCCTTATAGCATGTGCCCTCTAATTCCGGTAACATTCTGGTGAACCTCTTCTGCGCCCTCTCCAAAGCCTCCACATCCTTCTTGTAATGGGGTGCCCAGAATTGAATGCAATTAACTCGGTTTCTCTTGCCACAGATTTTGCCTGACCTGCTGAGTGTTTCCAACATTTTCTGTTTTTATTTCAGAATTATTTCAGATTTCCATCCTCTGCAGTACTTTGTTTGTATCACAGTTGGCTCATTGAGCAATGATCAAAAGACAACAAACTAATCGTAACAACATTGAGAGTTGATATGGAACATGATTGCCCAGATATTCATCCTTGGTCATGAGAACTAATGCTACACTGCAACATCAATATGTTACACTCGCCTTAAAAATTCACTCCATTGGCTTCAACAGAATGTACTTCAGAGTCAGAGCACAAAGCACTATAGCTACTGTAATCATATTTAGCATCAATGTTGATGCCACTTACATTCCAAGACAGAATTGAAATTTTAAGTTAAATCTTTGACAAAACACAATATTTTAACTCAGAGAGTGGTGAGTGCCTGGAATGCACTGCCAGAATGTGGAAGCAGAGTCAATGAAAGCACTGAAGAAGTGTCCAGATGAGCATTTGATTCACCAAGGCAGAGTGGGCTACAGGCCAAGTGCTGTAAAGTGGGATTAATATGATGGGTGCCCACTGGTCAGCATGGATGTGGTGGGCCAAATGGCCTGGTTTTCCTGCACCACGGGGACAGGCTCGATGGCAATGAGCTGCCAGTGGAAGTGACAGATGCGGGTTCATTTGTAACATTTAAGAGAAGTTTGGACAGATACATGGATGGAAGGGGTTTGGAGGGACATGGTCTGGGTGCAGGTAGATGGGACTCAGCAGAAGATCAGGTCAGCATGGACTAGATGGGCTGAAGGGCCTGTTTCTGTGCTGTCGTCCTCTATGACTCTTTCACATGGGTTTAACTCGTGACAAATCATCTGCATTGTGCCAAATTATTTTGTTTTTTTTTGCAGACTGTAATTGGATTACAAATCAGTTAACATTAGTGCAAGTTACAAAAATACATTTTTGATACAGTGACATCTAAAAGCACACGGTAGAAAGTCAACTCCTTTAAGCATTAAAGTGTGAGCTGTGGCTTAGTCTGTAGCACCCTCACTACGGAATTAGAACACCACATTTTCCAACAAAAACAGAAAATGCTGGAAGCACTCGGCAAGTCAGGCAGCACCCGTGGAAAGAGAAACACAGTTAATATTTTAGGCTGAAGACTCTTCAGTTGCAGAGAGGAGGTGAATTGGGAATATCTTCAACCAGAAACTTTAACTCTGGTTCTTTTTCCACAGATGCTGCCCGAACTGCTGAGTGTTTCCTGCATTCTTTGCATTTTACCTGCAGTATTTTTGACTGTTTTGTTTCCCAAGCCTCCCTCTTGAGCATCGTACACAAAATTACCGTGGGTAGGCACAGTAGTGTAGCGGTTAGCGCGATGCTATTACAGCACCAACAAACCAGGTTCAATTCCAGCCGCTGTCTGTAAGGAGTTTGTATGTTCTCCCTGTGACTGCGTGTGTTTCCTCCAGGTGCTCCGGTTTCCTCCCAAATTCCAAAGATGTAAGGGTTAGGAAGTTGTGGGCCTGCTATGTTGGCGCCACTTGCGGGCTGCCCCCAGAACAGTCTATGCAAAAGATACGTTTCACTGTGTGTTTCGATGTACATGTGACTGATAAAGATATCTTATGAATTCTAGGCTGACATCCCCGTGCAGTTCAGAGAGAATGTTGGATGATTGGGGGTAGGGTCTGTTCAAATGAAATGTCAGACAGGGGCTTAGTCTGACCTTGCTGGCAGAAGGAAAAGTTCCCATGGTACAAGTGTGAGAAAGAGCAGTGAAGTTATCCCGAATGAGAGCATCCCAACCAATGTTCAGCCATCCAGTGCACAATGTACCTGGTCACTGCTGTTCGTGGGAGCTTGTGTGCACAAGTTATCCTCCTCTTTCCTGCTACAATGACCAAATTCCAAAAACTTTGTTGACTGTAATGAACTTTGGGATAACCAGCCTGCAAAATTGCAGGCCCAGTTTAGTCACTCAATAAAATAATCATTAAAAAAAAGCTCAGTGTATTAAATAATCTCTATACAGCGACAGCAATTTATTGGCCATAGCACCATCTGTGACGTCCTGAAAAGCATGTGAAAGCTTGTCTCCCCCTTTTTTGTTCTTTAAGTCCCCTTAAACACAAATTAGTCAACAATATCAACATCCACTGAACTTCCACACAACATCCTGCAGGAACTGAAGGGGGTCAGGAAGCATCTACGGAGGGAAATGGACAGTTGATGTTTCAGATTGAGACCCTTCAGTTGGACTGAAGGACAAGAGGGGAGATAGCCAGTATAGAGAGGTGGAGCAAGAGCTGGCAAGCGGGAGATGGATCCAGGTGAGGAGGGATGATAGCCAGATTGTGGGGTGGGGGCAAAAATGAGAACAAAGATAAAAGGAACTGAGCCAGTGAATCCTGAAAATATTGATAGATGTTGAGATGACCAAGCTGGATGCTATTTCCCTTTCTTGCCTTCAGTGAATTGGTATTTTGCAGAGGACAAATGGAAGATGAAGGAACACTGTGCAGGATTACAAGGGAGGACCCATTTGTTGCTTAAACTCCAAGCATAAAAAAGCCTTCAAACAACTGAAGGGTAAGTTTTATTTAACTTTGGCTCTCTTTAGAAATAGTTGTGTAGATGGAGATGTAGAGGTTTGAGAGCAATTTCTCTTCTAATTTTGCTAGAAATTTGTTGAGACACCACAAGCAGTAAACATACAGGGAGTTTACTTTTACACAAGCGACACATTTTATGAAATGTGCGAAGGTTTATACTGAATGTTTCTCCTTGTGCCTTGGCCGTTATTTCTCTCTCAAGCAATATCACTAAAACCAATGATCTGATCAATATTTCCACTTTTTCTGGGACCTTGCTGCGAGCAAATTGATTTCCACTTTTCTCTACTTGACAACAACAGTCACAATTTCACAGTAGTTCACTGGTTAAGGGTTTTGCAGCATCCTAAGGTTATAAAATGTGCTATAAATGTCCAAGTCTTTCTCTTTTATGTGAGCCTGTAATTACTTCCATCTCTCTTGAGCAGAGCTAATCAGCTGGTGGATAACAAAATGGAAATGCCCAATCAATATTGGCAGGCAATACTACGAACTACTGGACTTGATCGATGAATTGAAAAATACAGTACAAGATCACTTCATTGTGTTCTTTAACATGACAGTTAGCAATAAACACAAGTGCACAGAATTAACTTGATGCAGAAGTGAAATCCATTCCCATCTGTTGGAGGAAGTACATTCATTCCCCTTCTGGCCAGACTCTTCTGTGCTAATTCAATGTTGGCTGTTCATGGCAGGCTCTGCCAGAGACACTTTTGTACTGGGGATGTTTAAAAAAGGCAAAATTTAAATGTTATATAACTTTAGTATGAAACCGAGCAATCCTTCAGTTGTGTATGAGTATCCATTGTCAAGTCTGTCCAAGGTAAGCCTCAATTGACAGAGCAAACTACAATTGCAGCAACGGAATGCTTTGCTTCAGTTTGATACTCCAGTCATCTTGTGAACACAGAAGTCAGTCAAGCAAAGTGTAGTGAAACTTGCTTTGTTTCAAACCTCGTTCAAGCTACACCACCAATTTGCTTCACAATTTAACATCAGTGCAAAACCAATTAATGGTAACACTAAACTTTTAATATAATCCCAATTTATTGAACATTTAAATGCATTTTGTTCACATTGAACATGGGAGGCACTGAAATAGCCAACCCTAATTATTCAGGAACTGTGCTCTTGAATGAGTAAAAGGTACTCGTACAGTGTTGTTCAGTGAGGAGCTCCAAGATTTAGGGCACCAATGGCACAGCTGGGAGAGCAGTTGCCTCCAGCGTCAGAGACCCAGGTTCAGTCCTGACCTCGGGTGCTGTTTGTGTGGAGTTTGCACGTTCTCCCCGTGACCGCGTGGGCTTCCTTTGGGCGCTCCGGTTTCCTCCCACATCCCAAAGACGTGTGGGTCGGTATGTTAATTGGCCACTGTAAATTACCCCTTCTGTGTAGGCAAGAGGTTAAATCTGGGGGGACGGCGAGCAAATTAAGGCAGTCAATGTGCTCCGCATCAAGTGGGCTGAATCTTCCCAGATGTTGCTGGGGATCCCGAGAGGTGGTGGGGCTGAATGTGTGGCTGGACGAGGATATTCCATCACACCAGATTTGTGGATGGTTGAAAGGCTTTAGAAAGTTGGGAGTTGAGTCACTAGTTAAAGGAGGCCCGAATCCTGATGCAGGGTTTCGACCCAAAACGGCGACAATTCCTTTTCACCCACAGATGCTGCTCGACCTGTTGAGTTCCTCCAGCAGATTGTTTGTTGCTACCCAATTCCTAACCCTGTTCTTATGTGAGTGCTCTAGTTCTGTCTGCAGTAAATGGTGACCACGTGGTATATGATTTGACAATGGAGATGCCATTGGAGAAAGTCACAGGAAGGTGGTTACACTGCGTTTTGTCAGAGATGGCTCTTGCCTGGCATTCTGCAGTATACACATTGCTTGCTATTTTTCAACTCTTGCAGTAACATTCGATTTGTTGCATATTGCAGCACCAGGGATACGACACTAAATTGCTAGTGAATATTGAGGGCCAAAAATTTCTGCTTGGACTCTAAATCGAAGAAATATATTAAATTGATACAGCAATTTAACATTAATAGTTTTCACACGTTCTGATTACTTCATTACACAGAGTCAATGATGGAACACTCCACGTCTCTCAGGGGTTACTATTGCCACTGCATGTATCAGAAAAACAAACGTATGTCCTCAGGATGAATCTGAAAATAACAGTTTGTTTATTTTAGGAATTTGGAGACCCATTTGCAACTCAAGTGAGAAGATGACAACTCAAGGTTTTGAAATAAACCCTGCCCAAAGTCTATTGTACATTGGGATAAGACTACAAAGTAAGATAATTTAAATAATAGTCCTAGATTGGTCACATATAAAAATGTTCATGATTCATGGACAGTATGTAAAAAAAACAAATCTGAAAATAATACTGGTGAAATAGCACCAATGATTCTTATATTCAATGCATTTAATATAAATTTATAACACAAAGTCATTCTGTCCAACAGAACAAGTTCAATATTTCTGCTCCACACAATTCTTCTTCTATCTAACTCCTTCTCATACCCTTCTATTCCTTTCTTCCTCCAGCATCCAGTTAAATCATTCAAGGCAACAAATTCCAAATTCCAACACATTGTACAATGTAAAATATTACCGGACTAAATCTGTGAAAAGCAAACAACCTCCTGCATCAAGAAAGGCGAAACGTTGCCTCCATTACCTCTTGATTCTTCAAAATTCATTGGAGATCCTTCAAGATTCCTCGAATTTTGGCCTTTTGCACACTTTATTCACAATCTTGAACAATAAATTCAGGTTTTACGGTCTGGAATTCCTCCCTATATCTCTCCCCCATGAGGGAAGTTGGAATTAATATATATAGGTACACTGGTTGGCCGGGACGCGATGGGCTGAAGGGCCCATCTCAGTGGTGTACAACTCCATGACACCCATTTTGAAGCTCCCCAAAGCTGCACAAACCAAGCTTTAGGTCAGTTGTCTCAACATCTCACACGTCCCCGAGCCAAATTTTGTCTGCTAATGTTTATATGCAGCAGTAGTCTTAAGTTAAAGATGCCACATGAATGTAATTTGCTGTTTGTTCTACAGCATGTCAATGTACATTTGCACAGGTGAAATCGAGCAGAAAAGAGGACACTGAGTCCCTCACATCTTATCAGCCATTTAGTAAGAACATGGCTGATCTGATCAGCAGGTAAATTTGCACCATATTTAGTGTTGGGAAGAATTGTAGTTTCACTGATAATAAGTTGCACCCAGTATATTTGCTGCTAGGTTCTTAAAATATTCTGACACTGGAATTAAATTACAATACTCGTGGAAATTTTTGATCCTGGAATAGACCTCAACGTGCTTGATTATCAAATCTAGTGACTCTGCACTGTTTGCAGACCACTCCCAGGGCTTGCAACCTGTCCAGCAGCCCTCGGACACCACGCCCCCACCTAGGTTATTGTGCAGTGGACCCTGCAGAGCTAGCCCAGGATAGTGCTGTGATGAACTGCAGCCCAGCAAGGGATGCAACGAGAAACAAGTGCAAGTTGTCAATTGTTAAAACCCAAAGTGATTGCAGAGTTCAAACTGTTTCTTTGCCAAGAAACGAATATGATCGTTTTTTGCAAATTACTGCAAATCAGTCCGTCAAAATATTTTTTGTTCAATTTTTGCAGAATACTAGTATTTGGGAATCAGCAAACCCCACCAGGTGAAAAGTGCTTTGAAAGAAATGCCTTTGTAGATTAAGCAGTTTTCCCTCCAGAAGGTAATACTACTTTGGCAATTTCACCCATCTCGTCGGCAAATCAGCAGCAACGTTTTGAAGTTTGTCTGCAATTTTTGTAGTGCCTTCTTTCTCCAATGATGCAGCTCCCTCCCTGCACTTGCCTGGATGAGGGCAGCTCCAACAACACTGAAGAAGCGCGACACCATACAGGACGTAACAGCCCACTTGATAAGCACCCCATCCACAACCCTTTACTCACTCCACCACCAATGGACAGTAGCCACAATTTGTACCATTGACACTGCAGCAACTCACCAAGATTCCTTAGACAGCACCTTCCAAACACACGACAGCTACCCGTGAGAAGGACAAGGGCAACAAAAGCATGAGGAACTACCACCAGCTAGAAGTTGCCCTCCAAGCCACACACCATCCTGACTTGGAAATATATCGCTGTTCCTTCACCGTCACTGGGTCAAAGTCCTAGAACTTCCTCCCTAATGGCAACAAATGGTGGCTCAGTCTGTGAAACCCACATCCTTTGATTGAACATATATAGTCCACAAGCAGCAATGTTCTGAGACCTCGCCAATAGATGACACTGAATGATGTCAAACTGTGGTACTCACATATTACACGCAGGAAGGGGGTGGGGAATCAGCCAGCAACAAACAATCTGCTGGAGGAACTCACCAGGTTGAGCAAAATGTGTGGGAAGAAAGGAACCATCGACGTTTCAAGCGGAAACCCTGCATCAGGACCGAGAGTGGAGAGGGGAGATGGCCGGTAGGAGGAGGAGAAGGTGAGCGGTTGGGACGGGTGATTGGTAGACTGAGGAAGGGTGAAAGATGGGCAGGTTGTGCCAGACAGGGAGGGGAGGGGTTTGAGTTGGGAGACAGTGGCAGGTGAATGATAGGTGGAGGCAGACAGAGGAAAAAACCTCCTCTTGCTCCATCTGCCTCAATATTTTTTCTTCTCTCTTTGACTGCCTCCATCTCTCATTCACCTGCCACTGTCTCTCAACTCCACCCCCACCTGGCACAACCTGCCTGTCACCTTACACCCCTCCTCAGTCCACCAATCACCTCGGGACTCCATTCTCACCGCTCCCCCTTCCCCTCTTCATACTGGCCATTTCACCTCTCCACTCTCAGTCCTGATGCAGGGTTTTGACAATTCCTTTCCTCCCACAGATGCTGTTCAGCCCGCTGAGTTCCTCCAGCAGATTGTTTGTTGCTCCAGATTCTGTAGTCTCTTGCCTCTCCCTCTGGAAGATCAATGATATTCTTATAGTTGTCTGAGATTCACCACAAGGGTCCATTATTTCTTTGACAAAACCACTAGGAAACACAGCATCAGTTTCCACATGGACACTGAAGACTCCCAACCCTCGAGCTCAGCACCACCACTCCCTTGTCGCCTCCCAAGCTCGTCAGACTGGTGCACGGATATCAAGTGCTGCAGAAGCAGAAATGTCTTCCAACTAAATACTGGAAAGATTCCCATTTCCTTCTTGAATAGGAGATCACTTGGCCCATTGAGCCTATGCTTTGTGAGCTGGCATCCCATTCCCCCACTTCATTGCAAATTGACAGTTTGAAAAGTTCTCTTAAAATGTGTTGAAGCATTTAATGTTTTTTTCCCCACCCATGTTCAATAACTATTGAACACAACCCAAAATTATTGTCACTGGCTTTTTCTACTCATGACAGTTAGGCACCACAGTCATGCTGGGGTTCTTAAGAGTAAGAGTCATATCGCACAGAAATTGGACAACCAAATCTGTGCTCACCACCTAACACCCAGTTGCACCAATCCCGCACAAATTCTATTTTTTTTCTTGCCACTTTCCCCATCAACTCTCCCCAGATTTTACCCCTCACCTACACACAGTTCAGCACATCACGGAAACCAGCCTCCTCCCCATGGACTCCATCTACACTTCACTACCTCAGGAAAGCAGCCAGCATAATCAAAGACCCCTCCCCTTCCGGGCATTCTCTCTTCCCTCCCCCTCCCACAGGCAGAAGATACAAAAGCCTGAAAGCTCGTGCCACCAGGCTCAAGGACAGCTTCTTAGACTGCTGTTAGAAGACTATTTAACGGTTCCCTAGAACATAAAGATGGACTCCTGGCCTCATAATCCACCTCATTATGACCTTGCACCTTATTGTTTACCTGCACCACACTTTGTCTAACTGTAAACACTTTGTTCTGCACTCTTGTTTTACCTTGTACTACCTCAATGGACTATTGTAATGAATTGATCTGTGTGCAAGACATTTTTCCACTGTACCTTGGTACATGTGACAATAATAAACCAATTTGCACACCAGGGGCAATTAATCTACCAACCAGCTTGCCTTTGGGATGTGGGAGGAAAATGGAGCACCCAGAGGAAACCCACACAGTCACAGAGAAAATGTGCAAACTCCACATGGACAGCAGCAGAGGCCAGAATTGAAACCGGGTCACTGGAGCTGTGAGGCAGCAGCTTGACAAGCGACACCACCGTGCTAATGCTTTTATCTCACAAAAGTAGAAACATACAATTATATGTTAATGAAGGTTAATGTAACCGTTGAAGTATTCAATCTCATGTGGGGATTTAAAGATTGGAGGAGAAGTGGCTAATTTGATTGTCATTGACCTGTAACTGAACTCATGAGGATCGACTAAAAGAGTGGAGATTAGATTTTTCTAAATCTACTGTAATGACCTTGAAGATTATAACCTAAAATCTTAAACGCATACTTCCCACCCCTGAACCCTTAAAGCTCTCGTCATTTAAAATGAAAATCATGTACACTATGACTCAAAGTAACACCACCAAGAGTTAAAGTGAATAACACTGAAATTTTTAACCCTGTATTAAGGGAGATCTAACCCTTAACTTCCACTGATAATGTGGTGAGGTGGTCTCTCAGTCCATTGTCTGTGCTGTCTGCTGTCACATAATCAACAGAAGGACAGAGTGAGGGGATTATTTTGACTTCCAAAAGAAAATGAGACAGGAATTGGAGCGTTGAGGATTTATTATGATTTTTGCTTTGACTGATGTGGGATATTAACACAGGAAGGAAGAATCTGAAAAGGCATTATAGTGCCTCTGCTTTTCATCTCAAAGCACAACGTTAATTAATGGATGTCACAAAAATCTAAAATACCCCCAGGAATCCATCTGGTGAACCTCTGTTGTACTCCCTCTGTCCCTCATATACTCTCCCTTGGGGAAACCAGGCTTGTAGGATGGGTAATGAATTGGTAAATTGGTTTATTATTGTCACTTTGTTTTGCATGCCATCCATAAAGATCATTTCATCACATCAGTACATTGAGGTAGTACCAGGGAAAACAATAACAGAATGCAGAATGAAGTGTTACAGTTACAGAGAAAGTGCAGTGCAGGCAGACAATAAGGTGCAAGGCCATAACAAGATAAATAAGATAGATAAGATATCTTTATTAGTCACATGTACATTGAAACACACAGTGAAATGCATCTTTGTGCAGTGTTCTGGGGGCAGCCCGCAAGTGTCGCCATGCTTCCGGCACCAACAAGCATACCCACAACTTCCTAACCTGTACGTCTTTTGGAATGTGGGAGGAAACCGGAGCACCCGGAGGAAACCCACGCAGACACGGGGAGAACGTACAAACTCCTTACAGACAGTGGCCGGAATTGAACCCGGGTCACTGGCGCTGTAATAGCATTATGCTAACTGCTACACTGCCGTGCCTACCCGTAACAGGGTAGATTGTGAGGTCAAGGGTCCACCTTATCGTACTAGAGGACTGTTCAGTAGTCTTATAACAGTGGGATAGAAACTGTCCTTAAGCCCGGTGGTACATGCTTTCAGACTTTTGTATCTTCTGCCTGATGGGAGGGGGAGAAGAGAGAATGGTACTCAGCCACATTCTGTAAACAAATAAACAAATATGGGTAGAAGATTAAAGGAAACTAGTAGGCATCTGTGACAAATGACAAGTTGTGAGAGAGAGAATTACATTTAGAAAAGTAGTCTGAAGATTCTTTCCCTCAATAATATAAAACTTGTTGTTAATACCAATATCCCCTTGTTCACTTCACAGCTTCAAGCATCTTTCAATTACACAAGTCTGTAATACAAAGGACTTTCAATTGAACTCTCCTGGGGAAAAGAAATCCGAGGCAAAAACACAACTTTTGATGTCAAGTGACTTTTTGCCTCAAAACAAATATAAAAGGTCCTGGTTAATAGCAATATTCATCAGAGAAACTTTTAAAGCAAACACAGTTTTATTATATCTATCCCCAAATTGACCATTTCCCCTGAACTGAATTACAAGTGATTATTGTTTAATTAGTGGAAAAAACATGCCATTTTTCATCTATCCCTTGAGTGCTCATGGGAGCTTGTTAACTCTTAGTTAAGCACGAGGTTGAAGTCTGTGCAGAATTAATCTACTTCTGCTTCAGTTACATTTTGACATTGACTATTGACCTGTAATGCAGTCATGATTGCAGGTAAATGCAGTTATGGGGAATAAGCAGGGAAGTGGAGGTCAAGATTGGATTAATTGAATGGTGATGATCTAATTGAATGGCAGAGAAGTCTAAAGGGGGTACATGGCCTATTCCTGTTCATATGTGCTTAATTCAGGGAAACATTCCTACATGGTTCAGATGCAAAGGAAAGCAACCCATCCTTAACTAGCAGGTGCATCTCACACACCAAGCAAGACCAAGCTTTCCAATGCACTTTGTATTCTGACAGCTGGCAAGAACACAAATAGTTTGAAGTATTCTTTATCACTTTTCTGGGAATTTGCAGCTTTGCACAGTTCCCAGAGGGCTCTGTACCAAAAACATGCCATGATTGTGTGTGAATATCATTGATAAAGCAGCAATATCTTTCCTTGAACAAACTGATACCCTCCTCTTAATGATCAAGATGGAGAATTGTCAAGCTGCCGAATAAATATTCAAACTTTTTACAAGAATGGCATTGCACCTTGCAATAACTCGCTCAATGATTTTGAATGAAGTGCTATACTTTATGGAATACTACCTTGCATCCCTCAGAATCTTCAGAAAGGTAATGACTGCTGACAAGAGTTACTACAGGCTAGACTTGTTCCCACTGGACAAGGGGAATTTATTGAATGCTTAAGATCCTGGGTTTGGGCCGGAGGTATGGTCTTGACAAGGTAGATGTGAACAGGACGCTTCCTCTCATTGGGAGAGCTGAGAACTACAGGTCACTGTTTTAAAATAAGTAGTTGTCCATTTAAGACAGAGAAGGTTAATTTTTTTTTCCTCTGTGGATTTGAATTCTCTTCCTCAAATGGCAATGGAAGCAGAGACTTAGATACAAAAGCTTGAAAACATGTACCATCAGGCTCAAGGACAGCTTCTACCCCACTGTAACAAGATTCCTGAAAGGACCTCTTGTATGATAAAGATGAACTCTTGATCTTTCAATCTACCTCATCATGGCACTTGCACCTGATTTGTTGACCTGCTCTACACCTTCTCTGTAATATTCTGCATTCTGTTATTACTTTTTCTTTTGTACTACCTCAGTGTACTTATGCTTGAAATGATCTGTCTGGATGGCATTCAAAAACAAAGCCTTTCAATACATCTTGGTATGTGACAATAATAAACCAATTTTAAAGGCAGACGTAGATAGAAACTTAAAGAGTCATTGAATCATACAGCATGGAAACAGGCCCTTCAGCCCAACTAGTCTGTGCTGATCAAGGTTCCCATCTGAGCTAGTCCCATTTGCTCACATTTGGCCCATATCCCTCTAAACATCTCCTATCCATGTACCTGTCTGAGTGCCTTTTAAATGTTGTTAATGTACCTGCCTCAATCACTTCCCCTGGCAGCTTGTTCAGAGACAGAACTAGTCCCCTTCCACTAACACTCTCCTCCGCCTGGCTGAACTTGCCTTCACCCTATACAACTTCATTTTCAATTCCTCTCACTTTCTACAGACCAAGAGCATAGCTAAGGGCACTCGCATAGGCCCCAGCTGTGCCTGCCTCTTTGTTGGCTACATTGAAAGTCTCTGTTCCAAGCCTACTCTGGCCCCATTCCTCAACTCTTTCTCCGCCATATCGACAACTGTATGGGTGCTACCTCTTGCATCCCTACGGAACTCGACAGTTTCAAAAGTTTCACCACAAATTTTCACCCTGCTCTCCAACTCACTTGGACTATCTCCAACACCTCTCTCTCCTTTCTCGATCTTTCCATCTCCATCTCAGGAGATTCCTTATCCAACATCTTCTACAAACCCACTAATGCCCACAGCTACCTTGATTACAGCTCTACCCACCCTGTCTCTTGCAAGGACGTGATCCCTTTTTCTCAATTTCTCCACCTCTGCTCCCATGATGAGTCTTTCCACTCCAGGACATCCGAGATGTCCAACTTCTTTTCTAACCTCTGCCGTTTCCTGCACCTCTGATCTTACCTCCACCCTCCCAGACCCAACAGGGATAGGGTCCCCATTGTCCTCACATTTCATCCTACCAGCCTACATATCCAACGCATCATTCTCCGCCACTTCTAATGGGACCCCACCATGTTTCCCCTCCCCACCCCTTTCTGCCTTTTGAAGGGACCATTCCCTCTGTGACTCTAGTTCAGTCTTCCTTCCAGCATTCCACCACCACCCCCCCCCCCCCCCCCCCCCGCCGCCCACACCCATCCCACTTCAGCCCTGGGAACTTTTCACTGCCTCCGCTATAGGTGCAACACCAGCCACTACACCACCTCCATCCAGGGACTCAAACAGGTGAGACAGAGGTTCACCTGCACCTCCCTTAATATCATCTACTGCATTCGGTGCTCCAAGTGTGGCCTTCTCTACATTGGTGAGACCAAACACAGACTAGGTGACCATTTCACAGAATACCTGCACGGTCCGTAACCGCGATCTGCATCTCCCCATTGTCTGTCACTTCAACTCCCCCTCCCACGCCATCACTGATATGTCAGTCCTCAGCCTCCTCCGCTGCCAGAATTCCAAGCACAAACTGGAGGAACAGCACCTCATTTTGCATCTTTGCAGCCTAATGGCATGAACATTGAATTCTCCCGCTTTAGGTAATCCCCACCCCTCTTCCCCCGCCACACTCACCACCACCCCCCCCCCCCATCATGCCTCTTCTTTTTTCCCCCCTTTCCTAGCCTCTTTTTTTCTACCCAGCTTTTTGTTTGCTCCTTACCTTTCACCCACCCCTTGGTGGATCTGCTCTCCCCTCCTGCCCCGCACCTGCCTATCACTATCTCTTACCTGCATCTACCTATTACCACCCTTGTGCCAACCCCGCCTCCCCTGTTTTGTTCACCTATCACTGCTCTGATTTTCCCTCCTATACATTGGGCTTCCCTTTTCCTATCTTCAGTCCTGAGGAGGGGTCCTGACCCAAAACGTTGACCGCCTACTTTTCTCCATGGATGCTGCCTGGCCTGCTGAGTTCCTCCAGCATAATAGTGCTTTTTGTCCAGATTCCAGCATCTGCAGTCCTTTATTTCTCTAACTCATTCCATATACTGACCACTCTCTGGGTGAAAAAGTTGCCCCTCAGATTCCTATTAAATCTCTCATCTCTCACCTTAAACCTACTCTCTCTACTTGGTTCCCCAATCCTGGGAAAAAGACTGTGAGTGCATTGACCCCGTCAACTCCCCTCATGATTTTACACACTTGATAAGCAAGGTGGTAAAAAGGTTCCCAGGATTATACAGGAATGGAGCGTTGAGGTTACAGTCAAATCAACCATGACCTTATTTAATGGAGCAACAAATGACCTTCCGGAGGAACTCTAGCAGATTACGTTGTTGTTCAGATTCCAGAATCTGCAGTCGCTTGCATCTCCATGACCTTATTGAACGATGGGGCAGACTCAAAAGGGCCAAGTCGCCCACTCCTGCTCCCAATTCAAATGTTCATCGAAAGAATGGCAAATTGAATGACTGGACTTTTCCCTGCTCTTCTTCCAACTGCACCAGCCAACTGAAACATAAGCTCAGATGGGATGAGGATTCTCTAGCTTTGTGGATCTGCCTAAGCAGTGTACCTCTTCCTCATACGTGGACAAAGCTTGACACATGGATTTAAAAAGCACGCTCATCCGGCACACAGTAAAATATCCCAAAATGTTGGATGAGCACTTAAAATAAGCTGACACTAAAATGCATAAGCAAGTACAAGGATAGTTGCCCAAGGGCTTAATCAAAAAGATGGGATTTAAGGTGCATCTTAAATGGAGTTAGGTGTAAGAGAATTGGAGAGTGAATACTAGAGCTTTGGGACTTGACAGATATAGGCATGACCATAAACCCTGGAAACCAGCCTCCCCTCCATGGACTCTGTCTACACTTCTTGCTGCCTCGGTAAAGCAGTCAGCATAATCAAAGATCCCACCCACCCTGGACATATTCTCTTTCCCCCCCCCCCCCCCCTCCCATCAGGCAGAAGATACAAAAGCCTGAAAGCTTGTACCACCAGGCTCAAGGACAGCTCCAATCCCACTGTTCTAAGACTACTGAACAGTCCCCTAGTCCTATAAGATGAACCCTTAACCTCACAGTCAACTGTGGAATGGCCTTGCACCTTATTGTCTTCCTGCACTGCGCTCTCTCTGTAACCTCACACTGTTGCAATGAAATGATCTATATGGATGGCAAAGTTTTTCACTGCACCTCGGTACATGTGACAATAATAAACCAATTTATCAATGAAAATTGGGAAATCACAAGATGCAAAATCTGGCAGAGCACAGAAAAGTTGAAAGATTTCAGTGCTGGCAGTGGTGCAAGATATTGGAAATTGTAGATGCTGTGTGATCTGGAAACGTGGAAGAAATTTTGAAGCAAGGCTCTGCCTAAAAGGGAGCTGGTGTAATCAGGGGGGTACAAAGTGACATTGGGTGTAGAGAGTTGATAGTTTGTTGGGTTTTGAATGAGCTCAAAAGTTAAAGACAATAAAGTTGAAGGCATAATGTGAAGAGCATGGTTGAGAAAAAAAGAATTGCCAACGGGTAGCCTAGGTATAAAGGAAGCAAACATTAAATTCAATAAAGTTTCACAAAGCTACACCTAAGCTTCAAGGATTTTGTCTTTCAATATTAACATTTTAATAAGGAATCTAATATGAAGCAAAGCTGATAAATTCAGTCAGTGACTGAGGTTGGGTATTTACTTTCACATTGACATTCTCATTTCTAATTTACTGCTTCAGACAGAGAGCCCTTCAAAATATAAAGGTTGCGTAACACATGGAAAATTTTCTAGGTCTGTAAATTTAGAATTTCACTGCAAATAGCAATTTCTATTCTCTACCTCCCTCCCCTTTAAACAATGTATACCAAAACAGCTCTGATCTTAGTCACTGAATACATCTTTCATGTTTGCAACAAAGATATTCTATCCCGCTCCATCCTTCTCAACCTGTCCGCAACCCTTGACAAAATCAAACTTCTCCAGCTGGTAGGATGGTACATCAGGCGCTACCTCAACGAGGCAACATCAAAAGATCCCCAGCATCGGGGCCACGCCATCTTCTCGCAGCTACCATCAGACAGGAAGGACAGAAGCCTGAAGTCTCACATCACCAGGTTCAAGACCAGCTACTTCCCTTCAACCTTTCTTGAACTAACTGGCACCACCCCAATCACTACCTCGATATAGCCACACTATGACCACTTTCCACCACTACAATGGACTTTGATTTTTGTTCCAATTGTGTTCTTTCTTGTAAAAATAGTTATAATTTATGTTTAATCTCGGTTTTTCTTGTGAATGCTACTTATATGATGCTATGTGCCTGTGATGCTGCTGCAAGTTCTTCATTGCACCTGTGCATATGGCAATAAACTCGTCTTTGACTTTGTTCAGCCTAATTGCGTTCTTAACCATTCAATCATTGCCAGAGAACCACTGGTTATCTCAACCCATGGCCATAACAATGAAGTTGCTAACCTGCACAGAAATTAGGCTTGGTTTCAAGTTACACTCATCCAATGTCAAATTCACTAAATTCAGCCTCGATCACATACTTTGTTTTGCTATATTGTAATGATGCAAAATGCACACTGTGGTCACCTTTTTGTTTTATTTAAAACCAGGCAAACCTATTGATAAAATATGCAAATAAAAACAGTATATTAACTTTACATTACAAAATAAATATTGTGGGACCAAAATGTCACTGATATCAATATTTAGACTGATACAGGATGAGCAGTAAGAGTTTTTAATTTTCACTATTTCACAATATGAAACTCTCCAGGGTTCAAAACCCAATTAGGTTTCTAATTATTCACTTTCAAACTGCACGGCAGAATATGGGACAGTTTTAATAAATAGCCAGCAAGATGTAGAATGGGTCACAATGCTGCTTCAAATCTAATTTCAAGGGATTTGTGAGGATCATTTTTTTCTGCAATATCAAAAATAATATCTTGGCTACATGTTTAAATCTCTGCAATACGAAGCCAGAAGCAATTATGGTCTCCAAGATGCTTGTCAGACTATACAAAACAGGCCTTTATGGAGTAATATGTTGATAGGGTCTCCATAAATCCAGGAGATGATTAAAAGCACCAACGAAGTCAATGCAACAAGATCGTGACTTTTTAAAACTATACACTTTTATTGCAGATCCAATAAAAAAAACACCATTCTCTTAACAAAGAGAAGAGCTTTGAGAGCAAGAAGCAGAAAAAGCCAAAAGATTAAATAGTTAGTGTAGAAAAATTATGATTTACTTTAATAGGTTGGTTGTTTAATCTGGTTTGGGAGTCACTGATGAGAGATTTATAAATTTAGACAGAGATGTAGAAGGATTTATTTAAGCAGAGACTTTAATGGAATGGCTTACACAGAAACTGGAGGCTTGCAGCCCATAGGAACGCAATGAAAAAAATGTGTAGCAGAGATCGCGAGGGGATGAGCACAGGGTCGTCAGATTTCCGTCGGACTGATCTGGCACTGGCACAGACACAATGGGCTGAATGGCCAAGCTCGACTGTAAACCTCCAATCATTGAAGCACTGGGAAGAAGGCGACAAAGTGAAAAAGGAGGTTTGTTTACAATTTTAAAACTTTATTGGGTTGGGAGAGAGAGAGTAATATGTTTTGTGTATATGAAATATGGTATGTCAGTGTTGAATAAAGCAACAGAGAAGTGAAACAGAATGTGCTGGAAAACATTCAGCAAATCAGGCAGTCTCTGGAGAGACAACGGGAGTTAATGTTTCAGGTCAACAATCCTTTTTAGGACTGGAAGGTGAGGAGTGTGCTTTGAGCTGAAGAGACAGGGTGGGGCAGAGACAAGGAAACGTCAGTGATACAGCGGAGACCAAGTTGTCCAGCTGATACAATGCTTCCAGTGCCTTCTTATTAACATATGAAGGAGGCTTGGAGAGCAAGGGGAGAGGAGGAAGACAAAGGAATATGGGAATTTAAAAAAACTGCAGATGCTGGAGATCTGAAGAAAACAACAGAAGACGCTGGAGCCACTCAACCCAAACCCGTGTGGAGTTTGCACGTTCTCCCTGTGACTGCGTGGGTTTCCTCCCACATCCCAAGATATGCGGGTTGGTAGGTTAATTGGTGACTGTAGACTGATCCTGGTGTGAAGGCGAGTGGCAGAATGTAGAGGGGTCAATGGGAACGCAGTGAGAATGAAATGGGATTAATGTTGGTTTAGTGAAAATAAGGTGCTTGGTGGGCTGTGGTCTTGTTGGGCTGAAGGTCATTTCGGTGCTGTATCACGGTGACCGACGCAGCAGACCAAGCAGTACCTGCACAAGGAGAAAAAGAGCTAACATTTCAAGTCCGAGAGTTCTGACGAAGGGTCTCAGACCTGAAACATTAACTCTTGTCTCTCTTTCTACAGATGCTGCCTGTCCTGCTGAGTGCTTAGCCCAAACGAACACGTTGGGATGATGAAATGCAGATGTTACGTCAGAACTGGTCCAGTTTTGACTCAAACAGGAGAGGCTGGTTACCCAAGGTTGTTGAATCAATATGGAATCCTGAGGGTTATTACATCCCCAGACTGAAGATGAGGTGCTGTTCCTTTAGCCTGCACTAAAATTCTTTGGAACTGTGTAGGGGACACAATGGGAGAGGTTTGTGGAATTACAGTGAAGAACCAAAGTTTAGGTAATAACTTGGTTTAGGTTGGTATTGGTATGTTATTGTCACTTGTACCGAGGTACAGTGAAAAACTTGTCTTGCATACCGATCGTACAGGTCAATTCATTACACAGTGCAGTCACATTGAGTTAGTACAGAGCGCATTGATGTAGTACAGGTAAAAACAATAACAGTAGAGTAAAGTGTCACAGCTGCAGAGAAAGTGCAGTGCAAGAACGTGCAAGGTCACAACAAGGTAGATCATGAGGTCAGAGTCCATCTCATCGTATAAGGAACTGTTCAATAGTCTTATCACGGTGGGATAGGCTTAACCTTAAAAAGTTTAGGTACTAACTCTCAAGAATGCTCAAGAACACTAAAATTCTAGGCATTGCAAAAATGTTAAAACTAATTTGTATTTCTGTTCCACAAATACCTTACAAAACTCCCGAGGGTAGCATGCTGCGGGTGAAATTAATCTTTCATCATTAACAGTCAACACGTGTGCAAAACTGCCAGTAGTCATATTCCCGTCCACACAGTGATTTTCTTTGGAGTGCGAGAGCGAGAAGTCAAACTTCCTGCACGTGTCTAGAGTTAGTTAGGACAGAATCCCCTGCTGGTTTTGCACAGTTTAACAAAATCCTGTTGGAGACATGATGTAGTTCCTGATACTGGAGAGATTCAGGAGGAACACAGGGGAAGAGAATTTATCTGCTTATTATGTCCAGCCAAATCTGGAGCGAGTGCTTAGACAAAGAATTTCATTTCAGCAATATAAAGAAATCATTGCATTTGATAGAAGCATTAAGCAACATCAGACAGCACACTGAACAGATTTTACCTTAATGAACTACATAGTTATCAAAGGATTTATGAATGTGTTCCATTTTGTTTATTTCCCACCCCCGAGAAGAAATAAGCCAATTTACTCCATTTTCCAAGAAATAAATAGCTTCACTTGAACTTAAAATACTTTTGTTGCAATAGAATGTGAAACCTGAAAGACCTTGACTCCACAATTCACGCCAATCTCTGTGCAAATAAACCACTACTGGTCTCGAACCAGTATTTAAGAAATTTTCACTGACGGTCGGATTGATGCCAAAACAAATCAATCTTAATCAGCAGAACCTGTCTGCACAAGTCAGGAGCTTTTACACATCCAGATGTACTGAAGGATTCTTTATATTAAAAGAAATCTAATTAAAAAGAATTTAATGAGAAAGGCTGAGAAATAACAACTGGAATTAAAAGGTGATGCATCATTACCTCACACTTGCCCAACTGGTGAAACAGGCCAAACTATATCAGTAACTGTCTGATCATACCGTCAACTGAAGACATTATAGACAGGCCCTCCAAATAAGTTGCACTTAATCCTCCAAAGGTTCACGATTTTCCTTTCAACCTCCCAATGCAAGCAGTGACCATAAGATATAGGAGAAGAATTAGGCCATTCAGCCCATCAAGTCTGCGCCACCAATCACGGCTGATTTTTTTTCTCAACCCCAGTCTCCCACCTTCTCCCCGTAACCCATTTGCCAATCAAGAGCCTATAAATTTCTGCCTTGAATACACCCAGTGACTTGGCCTCCACAGCCCTCTGTGGCAACAAATTCCATAGATTCACCATCCTCTGGCTGAAGAAATTCCCATCTCAGTTTTAAAGGGACGTCCCTTTATTCTGAGGCTGTGCCCTTGGATCCCAGACTCTCCTATTAATGAAAACATCCTCTCAACATCTATCCAGGCCTTTAAGTATCCAGTAGGATTCAATGAGATCTCCCCTCCTCCTTCTGAACTCCATCAAGTACAGGCCCAGAGACATCAAATACTCATTAGGTTAACACTTTAATTCCTAGGATCACTCGTGAACCTCCTCTGGACCATCTCCAGGGCCAGCACATCTTTCCTTAAATATGGGGCCCAAAATTGCTCACAATATTCCAAATGCAGTCTGACCAATGGCTGATAAAGCCTCAGCAATGCATTTTTGCTTTTATATTCTAGTCCTCTCGAAATGAATGCTAATATTACATTTACCTCCTTTACTACCACCTCAATCTGCAAGTTAACCTTGAATCAAATCAAGAAACAAAACATAACAAAACTCCACTTGCGATCTGGGAACACTAGGCCTACCCGAAGCACGAGGTTACAGAGTTTCCTTGTCTTACCATGCGAGATGTAGCAACATCAGGGTCCATTCATTAGCCTTGGGAAGCCAACCAGTGGAGCATTCTGTCTGACTGGTGATGAAGAAATGGTCTCAATTGCAAGGATCAGGCCTTGAGGCAGATATTGCCCAAGTCAACTTTCAATGTGTTACAAACGTCCCGAGATTTGCTTTCTGACATCCGCAGAGATCAGGTGGGGACGTAAAACAGAAGATCAGATGGGGGCTTAAGCAAACACTCAGTTATCTAAACTTAAAATTAGAAGCTTTATTTCTGCTGAAACAGTAGTGGAAATGGAGAATTCTGTTGAATTTTTTGTTAATTGGTACATTGAGGGATATTCAGAAAATGGGTTTGAGATACAGGTCAGCTGTGATCGAGGACTTGGGTTGTCGGGGTTGGAAGGGTTCATCAGGCTGGGTGCAGGGAGGATGTTCCCCCGGCTGGGGATGGGTGTGCGGGGGTGGAGGAGCAGGGGGCAGGGGTGTCAGAAGAGAACTTCGAACAGGTGTCTCAGTCTCAAGATATGAGACAAGACATTTTAGGACTGGGGCGAGGAGAAATGTCTTCATTCAGAAGGTGGTGAACCTGTGGAATTCCCTTTCACAGAACGCTGTGCAGGCCAAGACACTGAGGATATTTAAGAAGATGGACAGATGACAGATTTCTAGACACAGAAGGCGTCAAAAGGGTCTGGGGAGAAATATGGTATTGAGATAGAGGATCAGTCATGACTGTATTGAATGGCAGACTAAGCTCGAAGGACAAAATGACCCACTATTGGTATGTTGCTATGCTCCTATGACCTACTCCTGTTCCCAAGTTCCTCAGGCCCAAGGTTGTAACCTGCAATATTTCTGGTAATAAAACACACTTATATTACTTTTATATTTCCAGCTTCTGAAGTAGCAGGTATAAGCTTTACAAGATTTCCTAATCAGATATATCCATTAAAATTACAAACAGGATCCTAACCATGTTACTAAGACCAGTGATTTGAATGGAAAACAAGCTAATTCCATATTTCAGGCAGGAGACTTGCCTGAGGAAGTAGAGGTAGTCTTTGTGGAAAACTCCAGTGAGTGGAAGTGTTTCAATTGGAAGATCTGGTGCATCATAGTAGAAAATCAAACGAAAGCTAATCCAAAATGCCACTGATCTTTGGTGGACCACAAGAATATGATTAAGGTGGAGCGTGCAGAAAAGATCCACAAGGATGTTACCAGGACCGGAGGACATGAGTTATAAGGAGAGACTGGATCGGTTTGGACTGCTTTCCTTGGAGCCAAAGGGGCCTGAGGGAGGTTTATAAAATCATGAGGGGCATAGATAAGGTTGATGGTCACAGCCTTTTCCCAGGGCAGGGAAGTCTACAACATAATGGTACAGATTTAAGGTGAGAGGGGAAAGATTTAAAGGGGGCCTGAGAGGAAAGTTTCTCCCCCACACAGAGGGTGGTGGGGATATGGAACAAACTGCCAGAGCAAGTGATAGAGGCAGGTACAGTTACATTGAAAAGACATTTGGACAGGTTCATGGATATGAAAGGTTTAAGAGGGATATGGGCCAAATGCAGGCAAATGGGACTAGCTCAGGAAGATGCCTTGGTCGGCATGGATGAGTTGGGTCGAAGGGCCTGTTTCTGTTCTTTACAACTCCATGACTCTATGACACAGTCAATTGTAATTCTGAAGCTGATACGAAGCATCCATCACTACAACCATTCTGAAAGGAGCTTCAGACAAGGGATCATACGGTACAAGTAACATGTTAGAGGCACAGGAACACTGGGCATAGAGTTCACCTTGAAATCCAGCCAAGATATCTGCTGAGGTCCTTCCTCCATCCACCTGGACAAGTCTCAAGGGAAGGACTTTGTGTAATGTCATAGTGTAAAGCACAAAAATGGGCCCATCATGTCCATGGGAATCTTTTTGCCCATCCACACTAACCTCATTTGCATGCATCAGAATAGTCTGCCTTTAAAACTGTTAAAAGTTCCAAAAACTCTACCAGGTACGTTCAAGGCTTTGATACTTCATCCTCGATCACCAAGAGAAAGCTGTAATTGTTTTAGATTTGTTTTGAAGGAGACCTTAAAAAAAATCAGGTTGTCCAGAAGCTGGTGAACCGTCAAAATTCTCTACCCAAGTGAGCTGTAGAGGCTCAGTCATTGATATTGCCAAGACAGGCAGATCTTTTGATATTTATGGAGTCAAGAGAGATGGGATTTGGGCAGCAAAGTAGTATTGAGATAAAAGATTAGCCATCATTTATTGCATGGCAGAGCAAGTGCAAAGGGTTTAATGACATACTCCTGCTTCGATTTCTTATGTTCTTTTGATTTTGGACACCTTTCTCACTTCCTCTTTAATTGTCTCAGATCCAAGGAGTACAATCCAGGTTTTGTGGACACAACATGTCGTCTCACCACTGATATTGTTTTGACAAAATTTCCTCTCCAAGACCACATGGTGTCCAGAACTGGACTCAGTACTTCCCCAGGAGAAGTATTGACCCAAATAGGTTATCATAACTTATTTGCTGATACGTTATTAAAGTCAAGGTCTCGATAAAATTTAACAGCTTTTCATGTTAACCTGCCTTCCTTTGTTACTTTTCTAACTAAAGAGTGGTTTACAATACCCAATTAACCTAACAGCATGTCTTTGGAACACGAGAAGAAATCAGAGTACCTAGCAGAGACTCACACAGTTACGGGAGACCGTGCAAACTCCTCACAGGACAGCACCCGTGGGCAGGATTGGACCAGGGTCCCGGAGCCGAGAGGCATCCTGAAATCTTTGTAACTATGGACATTGTGGTGTTCCTGTTTCTGCCTCCTCTGCAAGTTGTACAAGCCTTGTATTCCCCTCATTTTGCTTCTCTCAGTATTCAACTCCTCTTGTTTAAGTTTTCCCTACTTCCTGGTGGGATGTGGTGGGTGCCTCTCGGAGAAGGACCCTGTGATTGCTGCATGGAATTATCAGTGTAGGAAATGCACCAACTGGCATCCTCTCCCTACCTCACTCCCATTGTCACTGACCACCTTGCCCCTTTTGTTTTCCTTGGACCTCTCCTCCCGAAGAATAATTAACACCTCCGCCAGTAATTAACTCACCTCTTCCGAATTTCCGCTCAATCTCATCACTCCCCTTCCGGCCACTCTGCTGTCACTCAACCTCATCCGAGTCCCAATCAACCCCAACTCCATCCCAGTGAAAGTCTAAAGAATCCCTCACTTCAAACTACCTTTCCGAACAGAGGTGTTGTTTCCCGAGATGGCTTGGTTTGCTTTCAAAATTAAACCAGAACTATTAACAGTAACCCTGATGTTTCCTCAATGGTCTTTGCAACGGAGCTGCAGTATCGCTGTGGTCTATATTAATGTGCATCCTTCTGGTTTGCTGTTCTGTGTTTTCATTATATTTCAAAAACACTTGCTTGGATTTAGAGCTTCACTGACACATTGAGTGATGGTCGGGGTCTGAGACGTGCAAGATTACCCTGACAAGATGGTCTCATTGAACAGCCACTTCCAGATCATTTAGCCAGATCAGCTGATCAGACGACTGTACCGTCAATCATAGCTTGGTGATGGGACACTTGAGGGAATTTCTCATCCTTGCTTCACACGATTACCATTCCTGCTCAGACGATTAAATTCCTTTGGTTGCCACCTACTCAGTTTATGCCACATTTGTTTAAAACAAATTACTCACAGATAAAGAATATTCTTGTGACTAGGATCAGGGATACTCCCGTCATTATTTTGTGGCTGAAGTCCATGTTTAGGTTAACCTACATTGGCTCCTCAGTGGCAGTGCCTCAGTTGTATATTCTTATCTTTGTTTCAAACGCCTCTCAGAGCACTTTGTATTGACGAAACAAAGTCCCTGAGGTCTTTAACCAGCTTCAATTCTGGCCTCTGAATTAGGGCTCACTTTACTCACATCCACTGTAGGCAGCTGTGTCTTCAACTGTCAGGACCCTAAGCTCTTGAATACCTTCCCTGAACCTCTCTACAGTTCTTTCCTCCTTTGACCAATCTCCTGAAAAGGCAGACCTTTGGCCAAGTATTCAGTCATCAGCCCCAACATCTCTTTGTGGCCCGGGTACCAAATTTCCTTGACAACTCTTTTGTAAGTTCCACAGGATGTTTTACTACTTTAAAAGGCACTCTTGCAACAGAGCTTGCGTTGATATCGGTTTCTGGGACTGCTGCCAATTCATAAATCTCTGACAGAACTTGATGCTGTTTCATGTTGTAATGCAACAAAGATGAACCAGGTTATGTCATGCCATCATTTATCCAATGTTCAAATCTGATGTAATAACATCTCCGAAGGGCAATTTTATCCGTGAAAAAATAGACCTTTGGGTTTTTGAGAGGAAGGTAAGGATTCAAAATCAGATACTAAATGACTCAAAAACTAAAAATTACAATAACTGAGATAGCAAAACTATCTAAATAATTAAGCTTGAGGTTCCTGTTAGGTTATTTTCAGGAGTGAAAGTAACCTGTATACATGTTACACGTCCTTATGACGCAGGAGGCCACTGGTCCATGCCTGCTCTCAGAGCACACCCACTGATCCCATTTCTCCACTCATCTCTCTGCACCCTCTTCTCTGTCCTATGTTCATCAGCTTCTTTCTCTCCAACCACCCCCCAATTTTCCTTGCCACCCACCTGCACCAAGGAGCAATATGCATGGGAGAAAACCAGAGTAAAAACCAGTGCCAAATCCAGCTCAGTACGTTCAAAACTGACCATCATTCCAGTCACTGGAGATTCCAAGTTAACAGACACATACACTACCCTGTACATGCAATGAAGTATCTGCCATTCTAGAATGATGTCCATGGTTTAAACAGTTCCTGGGATGCAGCTAACAACACCTAACTTCTGGGACTTTGTTTTTGCAAATTTGGCGACATTGACGGAATAACAAACCAAGCTCCATCTGCCCTCTCAGGTGAATGTTAAAGATTCTAAGGCAAAATTCAAAGAAAAACAGATGGTCTCCCACATATCCTGGCCAATATTTACCCCTCAACGGAATTCAAATAGTGTATTTATGTCACTGCTTTTGGACCTTGAGGTGCCTAATTTCCTGCAGTTTTATCTCACTTTCCTACGATTACTGTGGTACAAGACTACTCAAGTGGCTGTGAGAGGTGTGGCATATTCACCAGGACATAAATATTTGTTTCATTTTCATTGTAAAGATGCTCAATGCACATTATTCTCTGCAAATTACTTGTAAACCTCAAGCGACGGTAATATCAAATGAACATGTAGATGTCCTCAATGGAAAAAACACAAGGGCCAAGAGTTATCATGAAAATATGGTGATTATTCAATACAACCCAAATTGGTTGAACTGTGAAAGATTAAAAGGAATTTCAATGGAAATTGAGATTCCAGAAATTTCATGAGTTCTAAATGCATTGTTTTGGAAGTGGTCTCCTCACACAGTGCTGGATACACATCAAGCTGAAATAATTAATACTAGGTCATAATAATATATTGCCTACTTCCAATGCTGTTGTGTGGAGATTGCACGTTCTCCCTTGACAACATGGGTTTCCCCTGCGTACTCTGGTTTGCTCCCACAGTCCAAATGCGTACAGATCAATAGGCTAATTGGCCACTGAAAATTACCCCCCAAGTAGGTGAGGAGCAGAATCCAGAGGGTGTTCGTGGAATGTGGAGACAATAAGTGACAGGGCAAAGTAGTGGGAGAGTTAGCCGGCATGGATTAATGGGCCAAAAATGGCCTCCCTTGTACTTCATGAGTACAAAATGCCTATGTTTTTAAAGTATTTAAAATATTCAAAGAGGAACTGTCTGCCAAGTGTCTAGAACAAGAGTCCCTTCTAATTTTTTTTTTGAAGGGTTATTTAAAATCAGGTTATCTACAAGCAGAACACATTTTCACCTGTATAAAGAAAACTGCTGACACACAAGAGACTGCAGACGCTGGAGATCTGAAGCAACACACAAAGGCACTGGAGGAACTCAGAGGGTCAGGTAACATCTGAGGAGGGAAATGGACAGTCAACATTTCAGGTCAAGACCCTTCATCTGGGAGGAAGCCAGTATAAAACAGTGAAGAGGTGAAGCAAGAGCTGACAGGTTATAGGTGGATGTGGGTGAGGGGCAGTGATAGGGAGGTGGGGGAGGGACGAGAGTGGGAATGACATCAGAAACTGGGAGGTGACAGGATTGCAATTTTGCCCAAGTTTGATTTTACACTCAGTGTTACTCACCCACTTTCTCACACTAAAACCTCTTCAGGTGAAAGAAAACCATTTAAAAGGACGTGTCTGGAGGACAGTGGTGCCAACTATTATCATCTCCATGTGGAATCTGATGCACACACGATAGGAAGGACTTGCTTATTGCAACTCGATCGAAGAGATTTGGATATCAAGTCGAACTGGTCGAACAGACAACTTTCGAGCAAATGAACCAGTTTGAATGGATACCAGGAGTTGTACTTAAGAAGCAAGATATGGATGACAGAGGAGAAGAATATGCAGGTATATTTCTACGAGGAGGATATGGAGTAGAAACATTTGAAGGACAAGTTTAAGCAATATTTTGTTTTCTCTCAACGTATACTTCTTGCTTTAAATGAATAGTTTAGCATATTTGTAAACAAATACACATTTGTTTAGTTTTTAAATGATTTGGAATACCACATCATTTTTGTGAACTGGTTTCCATATTCTCTGATCATCAGAGATTTTGGGGAAACAATGAAAAGGTCTTTGGCAGAGGGCACATAGAACAGTACAGCACAGGAACAGGCCCTGTGGCCCACAATGTCTGCGCCGAGCACGATGCCAAATTAAATTAATTCTTTCTTCTGAATGTGATCCATATCCCTCCATATCCTGCTGTCTAAAAAGTCCCTTGAATGCCACTCTTGTATCTGCTTCCACCACCTCCCCGGCAGCATGTTCTAGGCACCCACCACTGTGTGAAAAGAAAACTTGCCCGCACATCCCCTTTAATCGTTCCCCCTTTCACCTTAGAACCATACCTTTTGGTATTTGAAATTTCTACCCTGGGTAAAAGATTATGGCCGTCTACCCTACCTATGCCTCTCATAATTTTATAAACTTCTATCAGGTCTTTCCTCAGCCTCCACCACCCCAGAGAAAAAACCCAGGTATGTCCAACCTCTCCTTATAGCACATCCTTGTATACTTGTTATGAACCATCTCAAAGCCTCCACATCCTTCCTGTAATGGGACAACCAGAACTGCATGCAATACTCCAAGAGCAGCCTTACCAAAGTTTTATCCAACTGCAACAGGACTTCCCGACTCTTATACTCTGTGCCCTGGTGATGAAGGCTCGAGAGTGGCACTGTGTGGTGCAGCTGGCAGATTACCCAGGTTCAGTCCTGACCTGGGGTGCTGTCTGTACAGAGTTTGCATATTCTTTTTTGCAACCACATGGATTTCCTCCACGTGCTGTGACCTTCTCCCACATCCCAAAGATGTGCCACCATGGTCGGTAGGTTAACTGGCCACCATAAATTGTCCCTTGTGTGCAGGTGAGTGGTAGAATCTGAGGGGAGTTGATGAGAATCCCTTACCATACTCCCTATACAATCATGACTTTGGTGCCCCATCCACAAGTTTGCAGATGATACCACCCTGGTGGGCTGTATCTCAAATAACGATGAGTCGGAGTACAGGAAGGAGATAGAGAGGCCTAGTGACATGGTGTCATGGACAAAAACCTTTCCCTCATTATCAACAAAACAAAAAAGCTGGTCATTGACTTCAGGACGGGGGGAGGGTTCAAGTTCCTAGGTTGAACCTGTCCTGGTCCAACCACGTAGACACCACAGCCAAGAAAGATCACCAGGGCCTGTACTTCCTCAGGAGGCTAAGGAAATTTGGCATTTTCCCTTTGATCCTTAATTTTTTTTAAAATCGATGCACCATATAAAGCATCCTACCTGGATGCACCACAGCTTGGTATGGCAACTGCTCTGTCTGTGACGGCAATAAACTGCAGAGTTGTGGACACAGCTCGGCACATCATGGAAACCAGCCTCCCCTCCATGGACTTGTCATTACTTCTCGCTGCCTCAGTAAAGCGGCCAGCACAATCAAAGACCCCTCCCAACCCCGGACATTCTCTCTTCACCTCTCTGCTATTGGGCAGAAGATAGGAAAGCCTGAAACCACGTGCCACCAGGCTCAAGGGCGGCTTCCATCCTGTTGTTATAAGACTATTGAACTATCCCCTGGTACGATAAGATGGACTCTTGACCCCACATCTGCCTCATTGTGACCTTTTACCTTCTTGTCTACTTGCACTGCACTTTCTCTGTAGCTGTGACACTTTATTCTCATTCTGTATTGTTTTACCTTGTACTACCTTAATGCACTGTGTAATGAATTGATCTGTACGAACTGTGTGCAAGACGAGTTTTTCATTGTCCTTCAGTACAAGTGACAATAATAAATTCCAATTTCAAGAATGCAGGGAGAAAAAAAATGAAGATTAATGTAGGATGACTGTAAATGGTCAGTCTGGACTCGATGGGCCAAAGAGTCTCTTTCAATGCTTTATCCCTAATACACCTCTCTGAACCTATGGGAAGGCCATTAGGACAATCCATGGACAGGGCTTTTGCTCCCTCCATCGACAGTCTGGTAGAAGCTGACGACATGCTGCCCTTGCAGAGGAGCTACACTGGTTACAACAGTAACGCACAGGGAACCCATGCAACCGTAGAAGTTCAGTGGAGCTACCAGGTCTGTGACCGAAAAGGGACAAACCAAGATTCGAGTGATTAGGCAAAGATGCGTGCACACTATGGCCCTGCTGACTGATTACTACTAATACCTTCTACAGCACCATGGGAGTCTCATGCGTGCATGTGGTTCTATCAGCCAATTTAGAATCAAATTAGAAAAAAATGCACATAGTGGCTTTGACAACATCTTATCAGTGGAAATTGCATTCCAATGTAAAAACGTTTTCACTTGCCACAAAGCAAATTCTAATAATTGGAATTACACACAATAAGCAAGTAACAGATCAAGGCAAGTATCCTATTATACATGTGGCAGTTTTATTCAGAAGGAAATTAGTCACTCAGTGAGTGGGCTGCACATTGCTTTGATGCAAACAAAGACAGAAGACTATTCTTTGTTCACTTGAATTGGTAGAATTTTGTTTCATTGGGATCAGCTTGATGACAATTCACATCAAAGCAAATGGTTACTGTCATTTTGCACATTGAAAACAAAATAATGAACAAGCTATCCCATTGGTTCAATGATAAATAATATGACACAGAAGTGGAGACTAAGGATTTCCACAGATGTCTGCTGAATGAAATGTCACCTAGAACACTTATGATTGGCCAGAGGAGTTTGGGGTTCTGAAAGGAAATGCTAGTCAGGGGTTCTGATTCCTATCACTTAATGGTTCTCATATAGCTATAAATCGAGGCTGGCACAGTGCTCTGGGAGTGTTGAACTGGTGCTGTTACTTTATGTCAGGTGAGATATTAATCCATGTCTGCCCTCAAAACTGCTGGTATCATGATCCGACAGAACTAGTTAAAAATAAGCAGAGATCACCTGCTGTCATGGCCAATTTTATCCCTCAACTAATATGGAAACTAGATGATCCTATCAGTTGCTCTAGTGTTGTTTTTGGGATCTAGCTGTGCCATTTCTCTGTAGCGCTTTTAATTTAGTTCTACACTTTTTCATTGGCCGGACAGCACTTGGTGTGCAGTTGTGAAAGATAGCATTTACTGACCTCCCTGTATTAACCAATAATGGATGTGGGGCAGTTCATGAGACCTGCAGAAAGCAAAAAAGTCTTCATAATCAGTCGAGAGAGTTTACCCAAGAGTAAACACACACTAGAATAACTTCTCCCAATAAAGCATGGATAATTTACCCAGAAAAATGAAATAAATGGAAAATAGTTATGAATAAATTACTGGCATTAAAATTACACAATTGTGGTCACCATGATTGACAGATTTGCCCAATTATCTCCACTCTGACTGTCAGCAGCATTGTTAGCCTTCCCAAAAGATTTGTACAGATTGAGGACATGATTGGGCCAAGCAGAGGTATCTTCTGCACTGAGATGGGGTTTGTTGAAGACTCCATCCACATTTGCCATACAAGGCATGTAATGAATGAAAATTACCATCTCTGTAACAAGCAGCATCATCAAAATCAATTCTTTCTGAAGAGCCGATGTAGTAAACCAAACGCAGAACAGTACAGCCAGGAACAGGCTCTTCAGCCCACAATGTCTGTGCTCACCATGATGCCAAATTAAACTAACCTGTTCAGCCTGTACATGATCCACATCCCTTCATCCCCTGCACAGGCATGTGCTTATCTAAAAGCTTCTTGAACGCGACTGTTGGATCCTGTTATTTTCGAATCTGCAGGTTCTTTCAGGAGTCCAAGAATGGGTGAAAACAACTTGGTGCTTCACAAAGTTTTATTGGAAAAATTTAAAACAAAGAAACAGTCACAGAGGACATGGCACTAGCTTTACTACTGGGAGATGAGCCGAGACAAAAGGAACTAAAAATGAGCTAGGACCGGGGTGCGGGAGGGGAGCACTGTAGAGAGCAAGAGAGAGTGATCAACAAAAATGACACATTTTATACCTGAGATAAGAGGTAGCTAACAATAGTCCAATCAGGAAACCTATTAGATATCTGTGACAAAACCAACCAATGAGAAAACACGTACTCACCTGATGGACGAACCAATAAGCTAGGAAGCAGCCAATCCTTGCACGGCCACTTGAGGTGTATTAAACACTATGTTAAAAAAAACAACTTAAAACAGTCGAATCCAACACCATTAATCAAATCTGCTTATACCACCACCTCTGGCAATGTGCTCCGAGCACCTACCACTGTGTAAACAAAAATTGCTCTGCACACCTCCTTTAAACTCGTCCCCCACCACCCCCCCAACCTTATGCCCTCTAGTATTTTACATTTCTACTGTGGAAAAAAGATTCTGACTGTCAACCCTATCCATGATAAAGTCCCACTACATGGAATTACAGATGTGGTTTAAACCCAAACATATCATTTTGCAGTCCAGTAACAATTGTAGAAATAAGGATGGGAAGAGTGTTTATGTTGGGATAGTGAACATTTCTTTCAAAGACAATTGATATTGCAGGAATAGTATTCAAACACCAGCTTCTTTGTTCACACAATCATTGCTCAGTTTGATCATGAAAGGACCTCTGTTCCTCCAGAACAGGAAGGAGATAAATTTGGACATCCCTCGAGGAATAAACCTGGTTTCTTTAACCCCTTCACATTTTATTATGTACTCCTCAATTTCAGGCACTGATTCCAATTATATCACCACGACAAAAACAACCCTGTATCACTTTATGGATTAACAATGGATAGTGAAGTAACCAGAAGCACAAGACAGCTATCTGGTCTGAATCAATACTGGAGATCTATAACACATTAAATCCTTAGGCGTTGCATAGAATAAGTAGTAGAGCAATCATTTCAAAAGAAAAAAAAAGGCTCTCTTTTAACTCAAAATAATTCCTTACGGGATCAAAACAATGACTTGTACTTTCAGAATTTCCAGTTTACAAGCAATTTACTCTTCTGTCAAAATACGATTTAACTTTAGGCTTGTGTCAAGAAATATCTTCCACCGAGCTAGTTATTTCTGCTGTGAACATATCTTGCAAAATATGTAGGTTAGAGTGTAGGGGTGGGGGTTGAAAGGTTTTCAGGTCAAGACAATATGTACATCCCTTCCTCTAATAAAACATAGTGAGTACAATACACACGTGTGTACACACACAGGCATATGTATCTCTTAAAAGCACGTAAAGCTATGCTATAGCATTAGCAGATGCCAACGACAACCGAATTATACAAATCATCAGATTTGAATTTTTAAAGATCTCTTCTGGTGCATTTTTAAACACTAACCAAGTGCAAATTGATGATTTGGAGGATGGAACAGAACTTTTCTTCTTTTTGCCATCATTTGAACAAGCCAAGCTTCACTGTGCATAAGTGGCAGCGAAATACCTCGGCCCCAAACTCACAATGGCAACACCTAATCTTCCAACATGACTTTTCTCCAGTTCTCCCATCTTTGGTTGGTCTGGTTCCCAATCATGCTGGGCAGGAGCCTCAGTCTCCTGTTAAAGGCATCTTTAAACAGTGGCCAATTGTATACTGATGGGGATAGCAATAAGTTTTATTTAAACAATCTTGACAGGGTAGATGTGGAGAAAATGTTTCCCCTTGTGAGAAGGAGGGATCCACCTATTTAAGGCAGGAACTGGGCAACTAATTTTCTCTCAGAGGGTTGCAAGTCTTTGGAACTCTTCCTCAAAGGATTATGGAAGCAGAAGATAGATTATTACATAAAGAGCATAATAAAGGAGCAGGAATAGGCCACTCAGCCCCTCAAACTTACCCCAACCATTCAATATGACATGGGTGATCTGCCCCAAACCTCATCTCCTACGTGCCAGTTTCCCATGGTCTTCAACTCCCTGATCTATCAAAAGGTTATTTACTTCCTCCTTAAATTCCCCCAGTGATCCAGAGATTCATCAACCTCTGTAAGAAGTTGTTCCTACACACCTCAGTCCTCTAATCTTAGAACTACCAGTGAAAATATCTCAACATCTACCCAGTCATGCCCCCTCAGGATCGTATGTGTTTCTGTAAGTTCACCCTTCATTCTTCTGAACTAGTTCTTGATTAGCAAAGGTTACTGGGGCCAGGCAGGAACACTGGTTTGAAGATACAGAGACATCAGCTACTGGGTTAATAAATGGGCCGACTGGCCTCATCCTGCTCCCAATTCATATTTTTGCATGTTTCTATGCAAAAATTTCTCATCACAATGCATCAAAGTGTTCTCAAACCAAAGTAGGTCTGCCGTTGAGCCACGTGAACAGGGATCAGAACATGAGGGAGACTTTTGATGAATGAAGGGTTCCTGACACAGTAGGTGGACAGGCCACTAGAGGAGAGGCCATTCTGGACCTGGTACGAGGCAATGTGCCTGATCAATTTTCAGATCTCTTGGTGGGAGAGCATTTTGGAGATAGTGACCACAACTCCTTGACCTTTACCATAGCCTTTGAGTGGGATAGGAGCAGACGATATGGGAAAGTATTTAACTGGGGGAGGGGGAATTATGATGCTATTAGGCAGGAACTTGGGAGTGTAAATTGGGAACAGATGTTCTTGGAGAAGTGCACAGCAGAAATGTGGAGGTTGTTTAAGGAATACGTGAATGGGGCTCTGGATAGGTTTGTCCCATTGAGACGGAGTAAGGGTGGTAGAGTGAAGGAACAGTAGTTGACATGGGACGTAGAATGTCTCGACAAGAGAAAGAAAGAAGCTTACCTGAGGTTTAGAAAGCATGGATCAGACAAGGCTCTGGAGAGTTACAAGGCAGCCAGGAGGGAGCTTAAGAATGGACTTAGACCTAGAAGGGGTTCTTTTTCTTTTAAATACACAGAGAGTGGTGGGTGCGTGGAACGCACTGCCGGCAGAGGTTGTGGGGGCAGATACATTAGGGACATTTAAGAGACTCTTAGATAGACATATGAATGATAGAGAAATGGGAAGCTATGTGGAGGGGGGGAAGGGAGGGTTAGATAGATCTTAGAGCAGGATAAAATGTCAGCACAACATTGTGGGCTGAAGGGCCTGTACTGTGCAGTAGTGTTCTATGTTCTACAAGTAGGAAAGAGTTGGTGAGGCAGAGAAAATTAGAGATGGAATTTTGTAATTTAAGATTAAGATAGTATAAGGCACAGCCACCAGAATTAAAGCAATTAAAATCAAGAATGCTCAGGTGTCCAGCATTAAGAGAGTGTAGATACATCTGAGTTATGGGGCTTGGGGAAGCTCATCCCATAAGAAAGATTCTTAAACTCTGCAGAGACAACTGTGTCTAATGAATGGTGAAGCTCATCCATATTGCCTGACAGTAAACCTAGATACGTGGATTGAATAGTAAAGTGTCCAGTGACCAGATCAACCATTCTTATTGAAAAGCAGAAAAAGCTTGAGGGGTCTTGGGCCCCACTTTTATCTTTCTTTCCAAGGCTCTTAAGCAATTGAAATAGGTTTACACCATCAGCTAAAGAATTTCCTGGTACAAATTAAGAAAAAAAATATAGAACTAATATCACAACTGAAAGGGAAAGAAAAACTGCAGATGCTGGAAATCTGAACTATAAAGAGAAAATGCTGGAGGTAACTCATCAGGGCAAGCAGCATCTGTGGAGAGAGAATAATAATGTTACAGATGGATGAACTTGCATTAGAACTGGCCGGGTTTGACAAATTGATCAGGTTGATGACCTGCCACCCGAACTGGAAAGCAAAGAAAACAGGTGTGTTTTAAGTTAGATAGAGGGGGAACTCAAGGAACAGCACCTCACCTTCGATCTGGGCACAATATGGAATTCATCAATTTCAGATAACCAGCCATTCCTGTTTGTGAGAGAAGCAGTCAGTTCAGATGCAAGGTCATCCACCTATGACATCCGATCGATTTTTCTCCCTCTGTAGGTGCCATGCTATCTGCTGGGAGTTTCCTGCATTCTTTTATTTTAGGTTTCCAGGAACTATAGTTCTACATCTGACACTTCCAGCATAGTTTCTTCTTTCGTGATTACTGCCCTAATTCTGCCCGCTGTTTACATTCCTGCTGACAGATCAGTTACAACTGGCAAGCATCCATCACCTTCTCCTGAACAGCATCAGCAGAATGTTTTACCTGGACAAATTTGGTCTCCACCCAGCCACAGACATTTCTCTCATTCTCTCTACTCATTCCGCAAGACAAAAACACTTTTCTCACTCTTCCAGTTCATCGACCTAAAACGTCAACTCTGTTCCTCCCTCTACGGATGCTGCTTGACCTACAGCTCCAGCATTTGCTGTTTTTGCCTCTGAAGAGTATGGTGGTTGGTACGAAATAATGAAGTGATCAAACAAAACAAAACGTAGATTGAACAGCTTTATGGTTAAAACCCACTCATTCTTCTTCACCCCGAAGTTTAAGTCTCTGCTCAGACAGCAAGCCAAAACACATGCTGATTTGTACTGTTGGAAGGGGTGTAAGGCATAATTACTGTGGTTAAATCAGATACGAGAACATAAACCTCATCTGCACAAGTGGATGGAACTCTCCTTATTCCATCTCAGGTTTGGCTTTCCTAGATGTGTTGCATTGCAAATTTTGCCTTGTGATTTTTTTTTACATCACGTTAAAAACAACAGGGAATGAAAAATGTCAGCTTCAAAGCATTTGGTAAGTGGTTCAGACTTAGATCGATCAAATGCTACTTATTATTTCCAATCACTTACAGTCCAACTTTAAAGTTCCCAAGGAGGTCCCCAATTTTTGAATAGAATGGTCACAAGATCTTAATCCCACCCAAACAGGTTGGAAGTTCAAATCCCACCCCAGAGACTTGAATATAAAATTTCGGCTGATGCTCCAAAGAGACCGAGATGTGGTCGTCCTTCAGACGAGACTTTAAACCGAGGGTCTTTGTGCCATCTCATCCGCGAAAGATCTTGCGATATTGTTTCGAAGAGCAGATGGATTCTTTCTGGTGTTCTGGCCAAGAACATTAGACAGATTATGTGCCCGTTATCTCATGGTTTTCTGTGGGATCTACTGTGCACAACTTGGTTGCCATTTATCCACAGGAATGAGAATGAGGGACTCACTACCATCAGGTGTTGCTGAGGCAGATAGTAGAAATGAACTTCAGATGCATTTAGACTGAAAAGGGAATGCAGAAAGGAAAGTTACACTTATGATTTAAACTTGAAAAGCAGAGAGCAGTCTCAAGTATGGCTTGGTATAGCAACTGCTCTGCCTGAGAGCACAAGAAACTGCAGAGGTTTGTGGTCACAGCTCAGCACATCACTGAAACCAGCCTCCCCTCCATGGACTCTGTCTACACTTCTCGTTACCTCGGTAAAGCAGCCAGCATAATCAAAGACCCCACCCACCCCAGACATTCTCTCTTCTCCCCTCTCCCATCTGGCAGAAGATACAAAAGCCTGAAAGTACACACGATCAGGCTGAAGGATAGCTTCTATCCCACTATTATAAGACAATTGAACAGTCCCCTATATGACAAGATGGACTCTTGCCCTCACAATCTACCTCATTATGGCCTTGCACCTTATTGTCTGACTGCATTCTCTCTCTGTAACTGTAACAGATTATTCTGCATTCTGTTACTGTTTTCCCTTGTACCACCTCAATGCACTGATGTAATGAAATGATCTGTGTGGATGGTATGCAAAACAAAGTTTTTCCACTGTACCTCAGTACATGCAACGACAAAGTGCAGCATTGTGCTAGGAAAATTAGTTGGGCTGAATGGCCTGTTTTTGCACCATGTATCCTGTTGTAAACCTATCTAGGATCAAAAAGTACAGCTGTAACATGTTTTGGAATATCGCAATGTTGTGAAAGGCACTTCAGAGTGCAACTTCCTTTTACCTTATCTGGATTGTAAAGAACAAGAACGTACAGTATTACCCAGTCCTGCTTCTAGCTTTCCGAAACTTATTTCCCCGGCCTATCACAGCCGCCAACTTTGGACATTTAATCCAACTATTCCCCAACTGTAAACATCAGTATGCTAAAACCAAAACAAGAAATCATCAACCTGAAATATTAACTCTGTTTCTCTCCCCAGGAATAACCTGCTGAGTAAAGTCAGAGTAATACAACACAGAAACAGGCCCTTTGGCCCTACTTGTCCATGCCAACCAAGATGCCCATCTGGTAGTCCCATTTGGCAAACTTTTTATATCCCTCCAAACCTTTCCTATCCATGCACCCATCCAAGTGTCTCTTAAGTGTTGTTATTGTACCTCCTCAACCAATGTCTGGCAGCTCATTCCATATACGCACCACCCTCTGTGTGAAGAAGTTGTCCCTCAGGTCCCTTTTAAATCTTTCCCCTCTCATCTTAAACCTGTGCCCTCTGATTTTTGATTCCCTTTGTCCCAAGGAAAGGCTGTCTGCATTCATCCTATCTATATCCCTCATGATTTTATACACTGCTATAAGGTCTCCTGCACTCCAAGGATCAAAGTCCTAGCCTGCCAACCTCTCCCTACACCTTGAATCCTGACAACATTCACACAAATCTTCTTTGGAGCTTAATGGTGTTTCTTATAGCAGGGTAACAAAAGCTGTATACAATACTCCAGGTGTGGCCTTACCAACATCTTATACAACTGCAACGTGCACTTCTGACATTTTCTGTTTTTATATCAAACTCTGATACACTTCTTCACAGGCACCTTTTGCACAGGCCTTCAATTCAGATTTCAATTGTTCAGGGTTTCTCCCATTCAGATTACACTCATTTCTCATCCACTTCCAAGCTCTTTTTGCCTTTTCTCCGTGTCTCATTTTATTGGCTGTTCTTTGATTTTGATGCCTGGTCACAACATCCAATAATAAGACTTCTGTCAGAAAAGGCACATTTTATTCACCAAGGGCAGATGGAAAGTAGGGACAGAAAGGCAAATTAGACCCTTGAATGCACACCACTAGGAGACAAACCCTCCAATTTAAAATCCATTGACTTTTTAAATTTATATTACTTCCAATGGAAGAATTCTTTTCTTCACCACACAGGCAGTACTTAGACTCTGTAAATAAAGAGGGTATTCTGCTCCCGTAGTTTCTAAGCTATGAGCAAAGCTTCCTCCAACGTTTAGGGCCTTCGTATTTCATCAATACTGTTCAGTGCCTTTCAACAATGTTTACAATCAGTTCACGGGCTCTTATGCACACTTGCTACCTTTCTACAATGGTGGTTGGCTCATGTACATTTTGCCTTTATCCACTTAACACTTGGTTGTCGTAAGTTTGGAGAAGATTTCCTTCAGTTTATAATTTATAGCTGTAACTGCAAGCTCTTTTTCACGTTCCTTCCAAAATTGTGCCAGACCTGCCCTTAGTTCCAGCAGATTCAGTTCCAACCACACATATTTTAGCTGGATGCTTTAATCTTAATCTGCTGTCTTTTAAAATGACAATTGGACTGCTATTAACCTTTTATAAGTTAGTTGAAAGTTTATGATGGCTTTAACACTATAGGAGTCTGTTTTCCTGACCAGAGAACACGAATTAATGCAATAAATGAACATTGATGCTTGGAGTGTTGCAGGCTCTTACTGCGTAATGAGCAACTAACAAAGGTGGAGATACCTAAAAAACATCCTTTATTGACGGCATTCAACTCTCAACCAACAGAAGTGGCAGGTACAATTATCAATAGGCTTACCACATAATGCACTATATTCATAAAGGCACACTCACTCTTAGACACACGACAATGCTCAAGGTCACATTAGCAGAGAGAACCACAGCCTCCTTGGCAGGGACCACCCCTCCACACCAACTAATCCAACCCATTGTCTGAACTGATACAATACAATCAGCTTTTGTCTTGAACCACCCTGATGTTCAAAAAGTATGATAACAATGAAATTATGCTTTAATTACAACTATAAATCTTCAATTAGTCTGGAACAGACCCAGATAAAAAGGGACAAGGCACACTGTTTTGAAGTGCTTTGGAAACCACAAGTCCAAGGGTCATATTTTCCTCTGAGCATGCTGCACTCGTTGTCCATCACACATTATAAAGGGAACTGCTGTCCAGGGACTGCAGTGACAACGAGAACAGGCCAACAGTTCATTTTTAACCAGACAAGGGTGAAGGGAATCTTGCCCTCTCTGTTTCCAGGGCCAAGGGCAGATTCAGACTTGGCCAGTCAACTTGCTCATGTGATCTAATATGCTGACTGCAGTATCATCTAATTTATTTGGGGGTCTATGCCACTCAGTTGGTTTTTTTTTTGAACTCTTAATGAGCAAGTACAAAACAGAACATCCAGGGTAAGAGCAGGACAAGGCTCCCAGTCAAGCTGCTCCATGTGCTTCACGTGCACAGAATGCAACTGGAGTCAGTTTGTTATGCAAGAGCGGAGGCTGAACCCATGAACACCAAGATATAGATGTAATATCTTTATTAGTCACATGTACATCGAAACACACAGTGAAATGCATCTCTGCGTAGAATGTTCTGGGGGTAGCCTGCAAGTGTCGCCGTGCTTCCAGTGCCAACATAGCACGCCCACAACTTCCTAACCCGTACGTCTTTGGAATGTGGGAGGAAACCGGAGCACCCGGAGGAAACTGGAGCACCCGGAGGAAACCATTGCAGTCAAGGGGAGAACGTACAAACCCCTTACAGACAGTGGCTGGAATTGAACCCGGGTCACTGGCACTGTAATAGGGTTACGCTAACTGCTACACTACTGTGCCTGCCCCCTAATTCGTTAATTTTTTTTGCACTATTTTTGTAACTTATAGTAACTTTTGTGTCTTTATGTCTTGCACTATACCGCTGCCACAAAACAACAAATTTCACAATCAGGATCTTCGAGCATTAGGGACTAGACCGAACTCCAAACAGAAAGCAGCGAGCTTCTGAAGTTGGATGGCTACTAAGAACAGAATCATCGTTTTCCAGCCTAAACTATTTTCTAGCTACTTCCCTTCATCCACTTGGTTCTTGAACCAACCAGCACTTGAACCAACACGCACAACCCTAATCACTTAGAGTTCAGCAACACTATGACCACTTTACACTAAAGTGGACTTTATCTTTTTTTGCTCTAATTGTTTTTTCTTGTAAAAAAAATTGTGTTTATGTTTTTCCTTGTGAAATCTGCACACACGATGCTCTGTGCCTGTGATGCTGCTGCAAGTAAGTTTTGCATTGCACCTGTGCACACATGTACTTGTGCATCTGACAATAAACTCAACTTTGACTTTGAAACTTGCATCACGTCACAAGCATCAGTGGCAAGGTAACAAGACCTTGGGCAATATTGCTAACTTCCAATCCACTGAGGCACCTTCAAATGCAGAAGCGCTCCTTGTAATGAGGATGGAAATTTCTGTCGCTGGAAAGTAAGTTCAGTTGAAGATGTGAAGGCAAAACTCTCACAATGGCTGTGGGCTGTATTATTAATGGACAGTAAACTTCACTGAACAGACATTCCAATGAAAGGCAAAAAAAAAAATTCAAAGCCTATTGAGTGTAAGTTGTTTCAAAGAAAGGTTAATTCATTTGAAATTTGTGTTAAATAAACCAGCCATAATTTAATTTGAGTTTTCTAAAATGTAGATGAACATATTATTTATTGGCATCAGTCAGATGATTCCGATAATTCGCTGAGAAGCTTTTAGCAGCAGATAATGAATTTTGTACGGCAGAGCACTTGTTTGCATCCATTTATCAAAGGTTGAATATATGTTGACTGTTATTCATCTAGAAGAATTAACATGAATGCTTTAATCAACAGCAAATGAAATTTTCCCCAAGCAAAATAAGAGGCATTAGAGGCATGGCTGAGAATTATATCAAGCTCATCAATCTCCCATGATGTTGCTTGCAGGACAGTCATCAGAAGAGGAATCAGGAAGGGGATGTACATGCAATCGAGTATACAATTTAAACACACTTTGTATTACTGTCGTAAAATCCTTTGTCCACAGTTATAATAGAGAACAGTGCACCTACAAACCAGCCAGCGTAATCACAATGAAAGTGTTCCATAAAAGGCAGCCTTAAGTAATTTTCATTTTAAATATAGACACCAGAATGCTTAACTCTAAGTGCAAACAAGATTTTCAATGTGTCGGAAGTCAACATTACATAAGAGACTCTGGTTTCTTTCTTGATTTTTGCCTTCCTCTCTCGTGTTCAAATCCTTTCTTGGTGCTATCCCTCTCAACCTCTAACCTTTTCTTGCCCTTAAGGTCTCCAAAATCTGATTCTTCAATTTCTTTTACTCCACTACAGACAACCGTGCCTCAAGTGCGGGGACTGGTGACCCAACTCAACCCTGAGGAGACCTGGCTCTATATATTGGGTTTGGGCCAGGAGAGGGGTGTATATTCTGCTAAAACATTCTGGTTCAGGTCAGGTCAAGTCATGCCATCTCAGCCAAGCCTTGTACTGTGTTCAGGTCAAGAAGAGCTGCTTAATATTACGGCTTGTGAATAGCATTCTTGAGATTCATATACTGTGGCAATGGGGGTGTTTGATATGAAACAATAAATACATCCTCAGGCTCAGTTAGGATTGGGTTTGAACTTTATACTCAAGCTAATCTCTATTTCAGCTGTCTCTGACTATGGTCAATCCTTGAGCTTCTCAATGTCCTTGAACTCTTAAAACAAGTCTTTTGACCGAGCAAAATACAGCAGATGCTGGAAACCTGAAATAGAAAGAGAAAATCTGAATATACTCAGCAGCTCGGACAGCATGCGTGCTGAGAGAAAGGCTTTGTCAGTTCTGACAAAAGGCTTAACTCCATTTCTCTTCTCACAAATGTTACCCAACCTCCTGTGTACTTCCAGCATTTTCTATTCACTTCCTTTTACCAAGTTTGATCCTGTTATTCAGTCCCAAATTTTATATGACAGTGCTCCACTGAACTAGCTTGGGCAATTTTAATAACGTAGAAAGACACTGTATAAACAGAAGTAGTCATGGTTTTCTGTTCAGTGGGTGAAAAAACATTGCATTTGCACATCTGTGGAGAAAAGGGAGATCTCAGAACCTCTCCTCATCCACTACATACTCTCTCTTTTCATCTCAGTACCTGCTGATTACCCATTCACTATCCACTAACCTTATACTCCCATCAAGCTCTTTCCACCTCCCTTGTCACTGACACTCACACCTCTTTCTGCTCCAATCAGCTTTCCCTTCAAGGAGAGGCTAGAGGCTCTCTCAGCATCAGCCAATCTCCCTTCCACATTCCCACCTTTCCTCCCCATCATTTTCTTCCAATAATTCACTTCCAAATATTCAGCACATCAAACACTTATTGAGCAGCTTCCCTTCTCCCTCCCTCAATCCTTTACCCCAACTGCACGCTAATAGCATTGTCTTTATTTGGATCACAAATGCAAAAAAAGTCACATTGAAGAAAATTTGCAGAGGCTGCAGGTAGGAGTTGTGGATTCATACCAGTGCTGATTCTCATACTGACTCAACATTATATTAAAAGAAAAACAGCCCTAACAAAAATGTGGCCAGTGAGAAATTAATATATATTTGCAGGTAAAGATAAAGATGTAGAAATGGGCACAAGTGCCATAAAATAAGTCACTTGCCTACTTAACTCATTTTCTTTTGATTTAGCATAAAGATGATTTAGTTAAATAGCATTTGGCAACACATATTTTTGACTTAATTCATTTTAAGCAGCAAATGTATAATAAATGGCAACCTCCATTCACAGCCAGTGTGATAATGTTTTCAATTAGAGCGGGCGTGAAGAGTATTTTATTTCAAAATCATCAGTGCATGAGGGAGCTTTGCAACTGCAGTGATGAAATACACCAGAAAATAAGTGCTTTCTCTTCCTACAACAAACAGTGAATGTGTTTTGGAACACGAGCTATTCATCAATATTGTCGAGCTCATTGTTCATCCTTACGCAAGAGCTCAGACACTATGCATTCATGTCTTGTGGTACACAGACTCAACTCACTGCTCTAAAAGGCAAGCAATTTCTGCTGTAAGATGTAGGTCCTTACACCCAACCCCCCCAACACAAGCACAAGCCCATTTCGGAGAAGATACTCCAAGCACATTAGGCTTTCCTGGTCCATTGGCTTTGCAACAGTGTCCGAATTAAAGCATCCTTTCTCCAACTAAAGCATTCATTTCATTTAGGTGGTTGCTGTTATGCCTTGTGAAGTCAAGGAGCAATATTTACAAGAGGTTTCCAATGAGGAAAAAAAAATCAATGCTGTCAAGGATACGATGGTCCTTAAAGACTGGTCAAGATATTGCAGTCAATGGTGAAGTGATGGCATTCGTCACTGTCCTCAAAGAAAAGCAACCACAAAGACCTAGCAATCTTTGTGGAGTGAACTTCCCTTAATAGGAGCCGCTGTCAGGCATCTGTTCAAACAAGCTGATCAGCCAGGTCAGGAAGCAAAAAGAACAAATCAAATTAATACTTTTAAGTACTTAACGCAGCCTGAAATCAAAGGTTTGAATATGCATGTCTAAGCTACAAGATGAAATCCATTATTCTTCAATTACTTGAGAGAATGACAACCCACATAAGCGTAACGCTTTACAGCACCAGCGACCCGGTTTCAAATCCGGCCACCGTCTGTAAGGAGTTTGTACGTTTTCCCCATGTCTGCATGGGTTTCCTCCCACATTCCAAAGACGTACGGGTTAGGAAGTTGTGGGCATACTATGTTGGTGCCAGAAGAGTGGCAACACTTGTGGGCTGCAACATAGCATGCCCACAACTTCCTAACCCGTACGTCTTTGGAATGTGGGAGGAAACCGGAGCACCAGGAAGAAACCCACGCAGACATGGGGAGAACGTACAAACTCCTTACAGACAGCAGTTGGAATTGAACCCGGGTCACTGGCGCTGTAATAGCATTAGGCTAACCGCTACATGACTGTGCATGCAAAACAAAGATTTACATTCACATTTACCAGTTTGAATTGTTTAAAAACTCACTTGCACCTTATGCAGTAAAGGGCAACAATAATTCATGAATACTTTAAATTCTTGTGTAATTATAGATCACTGAAGAACATGCTAGTGAAAGTTGCAGATCAGCACTCCCTGTAGAGGTATAGGGAACCTTTGGAAGCAATTTCTGGATTTCTGCATTTTACTGCGTACGTGGTTGCTCAAGTAGTCCGCTGTCAGTTTTACACCTTAATGGTGGCAAAATGCCTTCCATTTTTCTATCATTATAACTGTGAAATCTGAGCAATAGTTTGCAGTAAAACAGTACCCAAGCATGTATCTCAGCCACCAATGGTTAAGAATCTAAAGCATAAAGTGTAGATTATTACTCATTATCCAGAACCCCTGACAATGGCTCGTAGGAAAGTAGAAAATTTCACATTGGCACAGTAGTACGTGCTAAGCTAAAGTTGTCACCACAGGATGAAATTTGCTTTGCTTTTAACATTAATTCAGGTGTCTCAGAGCAACATTGAATGGCTAAAAATGTCAATTTTTCCATTTCTTAGCAATAAAGTTCCTGCCATAATTAATGTTCAACAACCTCTGACCATAAAATTCTTATGGATTATTACGGCCTCATAATATTTCAAAAATAATAATGGATTTTAAAGTATTGATATTTCATCAGTTGGCTTAAACATGTACACACTAGACCACCTAGTGAACCCAATCCACAAACAAGAAGCACTGAATGCTGTTCATGGCTACTGGTCAAAAGCTTTCACAGGAATTAGGGACAGGATCGTGGTATTCAGAAGAGAGATCACTTCCCAATGCCTCAGAAAAGCAGCCAACGTAATCAAAGACTGCTCCTACCCCAGGGATTCTCTCTTCTCGCCCCCACCACCCCCAATCAGGCAGAAGGTACAAAGCTTGAAAACACGTACCACTGGGCTCAAGGACAGCTTCTATCCCACTGTTATAAGACTCTTGAATGGACCTCTTATACGACAAAAATGAACTCTTATCCTCACAATCTACCTCATCATGACCCTTGCAACTTTTCCTTTGTACTACCTCAGTGTACCCACATTTTGAAATGATTTGTATGGATGGCTTGCAAAACTAAGTTTTTCCATTGTATCTCAGTACATGTGACAACAATAAACCAATTTGATTCCAGAATGCAATGTAATAAAATTCAACCAACAATTTCAATCAGAAAATATAAACTCCAAAATGGTCAAGGCCTAGAAACCTATTAAACAAAAGTAATAGAGAGAAACACACAAAAAGCTGGAGGAACTCAGCTCAGGCAGCATCCATGGAAAGAAACGGACAGTTGACATTTCGGGTCAAGACCCTTCATCTGGACTGGAAAGGAAGAAGGGAGATAGCTAGTATAAAAAGGTGGGTTGGGGAAGGGGTAGAGCAAGAGCTGGTGGGTGTTTGGTGGATCCAGGTGAGGGTGACAGGCAGGTGAGGAAAGGGGGCCTACCAAAACGTTGACTGCTCATTTCCCTCCATAGATGCTGCCTGACCTGCTGGGTTCCTCCAACATTGTGTGCGTTGGACTAGATTTCCAACATCTACAGTCTCTTGTGTCTCCAAACAAAAGTAATACTTGGCTTACTGGAACAACTTAAATCAATAGCTCAGGTCAAGTTCAAAGACTTGCCGTTATTCTCTGGGCACTGACAGAAAACCTGTTGTGTGTGAACATTTATTAAACTCACGTAATTACCATCTAGAAGCAAAGTATCTGGGAAAAAAAAACCTGCTTTAAGTCTATATCCAGGGGAATGAATTTAATATTGTGAATAGACGTTGTCAGGAGTTGCTGTAATCTGTGCAAATTTAGGACAATTTTGAATGCTAGAATCTGTAAACAAGCAGTGTTACAAAGTAGATATATTTTGCTGAATTTGGATCCCATCTCCCAACTTCACAAGAGCTTGAGATTCTGGACTTCTTGATTTGGGTTGTTTTTAAACATGCTAGTCCTACTGTTTACATTACTTCCTATTAGGCGAAACTTAACAGCAAAAATTGCAGTGATGCTTCAATCCCTGATGAGCTCGATGCCTTTTATGCACGCTTCGAAAGGGAGAATAACACTACGCCTGTGCAAATCCCCAAAGCACCTGGTGACCCTGTGATCTCTGTCTCGGAGGCTGACGTCAGAACATCCTTCAAGAGGGTGAGCCCTCACAAGGCATCAGGTCCCGATGGAGTACCTGGCAGGGTACTGAAAATCTGTGCCAATTGGTTGGAGTGTTGAAGAACATCTACAACCTCTCACTGCTGCAGTTGGAGGTTCCCAACTGCTTCAAAAGGGATTCAATCATGCTGGTGCCCAAGAAGAGCAGGGTGAGCTGCCTCAATGACTATCATCGTCACCCGGTAGCACTCACATCTACTGTGATGAAGGGCATTGAAAGATCGGTCATGGTTATAATTAACCCCCACCTGAGCAAGAACCTGGACCCGCTGCAGTTTGCCAACTGCCACAACAGGTCTACAGCAAACGCAATCTCATTGGCTCTCCACTCGGCTTTGGATCATCCAGACAACAGCAAAACATACGTCAGGCCATTGTTGATCGATTACAGCTTGGCATTGAACACCATCATCCCTTCAGTACTTATCAACAAGCTTCAAAACCTGGGCCTCTGTACCTCCCTCTGCAACTGGATCCTCGACTTCCTTATCGGGAGACCACAGTCAGTGTGGATCAGTAGTAACATCTCCTCCTCGCTGACAATCAACACAGGTGCACCTCAAGGATGCGTGCTTAGCCCACTGCTCTACTCTCTCCACACTCATGACTGTGTGGCTAGGCACAGCTCAAATACCATCTATAAATTTGCCGATGACACCACTGTTGTTGGCAGAATCTCAGATGGCGATGAGGCGGCGTACAGGAGTGAGATAGATCGGCTGGTTGAGTGGTGTCGCAACAAAAAACTTCACTCAACTGAAGACCAAGGAATTGATTGTGGACTTCAGGAAGGGGAGGCCGGGAGAACACGCAACAGTCCTCGTTGAGAGGTCAGCAGTGGAAAGGGTGAGCAACTTCAAGTTTCTGGGCGCCAACATCTCAGAGGATCTATCCCGGGCCCAACACATTGATGCAATCACGGAGAAGGCATGCCAGCGGCTCTACTTCATTAGGAGTTTGAGGAGATCTGTTATGTCACCATAGACTCTTGCAAATTTCGACAGATGTGCCATGGAGAGCATTCTGACTGGTTGCATCACAGCCTGGTACGGAGGCTCCAATGCACAGGATCACAAGAGGCTGCAGAGGGTTGTGGACTCAGCCAGCTCCATCATGGGCACAACCCTCCCCACCATCGAGGACATCTTCAAGAGGCTGTGCCTCAAGAAGGCGGCATCCATCATTAAGGACCCTCACCACCCGGGACATGCCCTCTTCATGTTACTACCATTGGGGAGGAGGTACAGGAGACCGAAGACCCACACTCAGCAATTCATGAACAGTTTCTTCCCCTGCGCCATCAGATTTCTGAATGGTCCATGAACACTACCTCATTATTCCTCTTTTGCACTATTTATTTTTGTAACTTATAGTATTTTTTTTGTCTTGCACTGTACTGCTGCCACAAAACAAATTTCATGACATACGTCAGTGATAATAAACATGATTCAGATTCTGATCATGTTTAAGAGAATTCTTATCATAGAAAAATCAGTCTTAAGCAAACAAGACACTAAAGAGTACTGAAAACGAAACTCTGGGAGATTTTTTTTCAATTCAAGTAACAAACCATAAAACAGGTGCAAACTGCCCAAGGGAAAATCTATTCAAACTTGCATAACATTTCCTGTTTAAGTGAATGGAGTAGACTTCCACAGAAAACAAAGCAACAATGGAAAGAAATCTGATTAATTCTTTTACTTTTCAGCATGTTCTTAGGTCCTGTTTTGGGACAACAACCTCCATGAATTCTCTCCTAGTTTAGGCTAACATTAAGGAACTGATCACTACAGTGCAACTGGGCAATACAAGGGGACAACTTCACAAATACCAATTTCCTTACACACAGAGAGAACTTCTGTAGGCCAATCATATGGGGCTCTCATGCATTAATTGACACAAGGAGATAAAACTTGACAGCCCTTCCAAGCCTCCATTTAGCTGCATTGCAGAGTTCAACTCTGGACATGAACTGCAGGTCTCGTTGAGCTGCTCCCTCACAGCTCCATGTATTGGGTTCAACCCTGACTTCAGGTACTGTTTGTGTGAAGCTTCCACCTTACCTCTGTGACCGTGCGCTCCAGATTCCGCCCACATCCGGAAAACTCGTGGGTTAGTCGGTTAATTAGCCAATGTAAATTGCCCCTTGTGTGTGGGTGAGTTGTAGCAATTAGAAGTTGGGGGGGTTGGGGGGTGGAACATGTGGAAAAAAGATTACAGGGAAAATTACTGAGGAATTGGATTGCTCTATGAGCCAGCACAGGCTTGATGAAATAAATGGCTTCCTCCCACATTGAAAGGAAATATGGAAATACAGAACCATTCAACTGCACTTCTTTGAACTGCACCTGAAGACACGATTTGGTCAGGAGCCAAATATTCTTTTTCTTGTTAGATGAGAAACAATGAATGAAATGGCTTCCTCTTCCATGGTTACTTTATTTTCTTTACTTTGTGCCTGCATTGCAATTGGAGCAGAGTGCACTTCATTAAAACGTGCAGCCTTAGTGTCTATTTCTGTCTTGCTTGTACACTGAGCATGTTCCACTCTTGGGCATTATGCAAGTCAAGACCAAGGGAATTTTAGTGATATTTTTGTTATCACCAAAGCAAAATATTCTTCTTTATGATTTTTCGGAAAAGATCAAAATTGTTGCAGAGATCTTTTGTTTTCCTCATTTTTAGTTGGATGCAGTGTATAGAAAGGAAGAAAGGCTTCAAATTGGGACAACATTTTCTTTGGCTTGTCACTCATTTTCTGACACTCTCCGACAAAGATGTGCAAAAATCACCAGACAAGCCACTGGTAGATTTTCCTTTGCTGCAATTTTGATTTTCCAGAAATATTACTCCACTTTTCTTGAATTTTGCCCCCTTTTGCTACCCTCAAATCATGGCTCCCTTTTCAAATCCAGAGGCACCTCTGGTTGGAACGTCAAATACCCTTTCTCCCTGTTTGGTCATCAGATGTCACCTGTGAGCCCTTGTCTGCTGCCCATTGTGTGCTCAGTCTTACCTGACCAACCAGAACATTTAGGCAAAATTTTCCTTAAGAGACTGGCATAAAGGATCCAATAACGCTTGGTGTGTACAAGGTGATAGTTTCCTATACTGTTCTGATACCTGTCTGTTTTTCTTCTAAAAATCCTCCTGAGAAGCCTTCCTGCTCCGAGTCTCCAGAGGTAAATTTCCAGCATACCCTCCTAGTCCCATAACTACAGATGTAATTCTGCACCCACTCCTGTCTTTGAACCAGGACTCACTGTAGTTGCATTGACTTAACATGCTCTGCAGCAATTAATCATCCTAATCATCTGCTTCTAACTCTGTATTCACAGTGTTCTTGATAACTACACAGCATTAACTTCTTCAGCTCTTAGCTAATTCCAAATAATCAGTCCTCTGTGGAAACAGAGCGGGAGACTCTTATTAAATTGCTTCTTGCTTAAAGATTGGGATTTTATGCTCACATCTTCCATTATTGTATTTTGAGTCACAATTACTCCCAATACCTGCTCATGTGTGCTTTTCCAAGTCATCCAATCCTCTCGGTAGCTTGAAAGCCTCGTTCATTTACCTTCACATATATGGGCTCATAGTGAAAACACATTTGCATCTGGAAATATCTACTTACAACTGTGGTTCAGTCACCAGTACCCTCACTTTAGATTCAGAAGTTACAGGTCCCACTCCATAGACTTGAGCACACAAGTTAAATCTGACCCTTCAGGGCATAAATGAGAGATTACTGCGCTGTGATCACTTTACACTAAAATAGACTTTCTTTTTGTTGTAATTGTATTCTTTCTTGTAAAAGTAGTGTATATTTTTTGTTCAATTTGTGTTTTCTTGTGAATGCTGCTTAGCTGATGCTCTGTGCCTGTGATGCTGCTGCAAGTAAGTTTTTCATTGCACCTGTGTGTACATGTACTTGTGCATCTGACAATACACTTGACTTTGACAGTTTTACTTCTTGACTGAAAGACTTGTCTAAGGTTGTCTTTGCTCTCACATCTGAAGGGAGTACATTCTAATGACACAGTTTTGAAGAACAGTAGGGAAGTTAGCCCAGCGCTCAACAATATTTATTCTTTCATCAAAATCACCAAAGCAGATTATCCAATTATTAAAACCTTGTTGTTTCTGGGAGCTTACAGTGTAGAAATTGGCAGCCTCATTGCCAATATTACATCAGTGACTGCCCTTCAAAACCTCTACTGGTTTTAAAATTCATTACGCCTTCCTGAAGTGATGAAAGATGCTGTGCAAATGCACTGTTAGAAGACTAAGGGTGTGGTTTACAAGGGTCATTGTGGGGAAGGTGGGGTTAGTGGAGTGGTGTGAACCCAAGGGAGGGCAAAATGCAAAAGTGTCAGGGTATCAAAAGATATTGGTGGACAAGAAGCCAATGGCAGACAGAAAGACCTTCTAATATGGTGTCTTTCATGAATCCATGACCCCATAAATGTTTTGCAGTTTATGAAGTGCAGTCACCCTTGTGCTGCAGAGCAAAAAGAACCCCCAGAAAATGCTGAAGATGCTCATCTATGGAGAAAAATGCAGAGCCAATGTTCCAGATCAATTGCTTTGGTCAGAACTAAGGTTTTAACTGTTTCTCTCTCCACAGATGCTGCCTGACCTACTGAGCATTTCCAGGATTTTAGCTTCGATTTCTAAATTTCCAGCATCTGCAGTTCTTTTTTGCTTTCATATTACTCTTGTACTGCACAGGATGCAGTAGCCAACTCACACAAATGATCATGACCAGATACTCTGCACTTTGATGCTGCATTAAGGACCTACATTAGTTAGATCAATGACAACCACCCTGCTACAGGAAACTTAATATACACCCAAGTGAGAAGACATGTTCAAAGTTGCATTCAAAAGATAGTGCATTAGGGTGTCTGCCTGGATTTCACAACTCATTATAGGACAGCAAATAAGAGGATAATTAGGGCTTGGATGACTTCCTAGCTTCAGACATCAGGATGGGCCTGTGAATCAGACCACTGGGAGAAAAAGAGAGTTTGATAATAACTGGAGTTGTGGAATGTGCAGAGGCATTGAGGATGTGGAAGTTGGCGGACTTTGCTGATGCTTCCAATGAAGACAGCCCCAAATGTACTCACAGTCATATAGTGGTTAAGTTAGAAATCCAGCATCCAGAGGTACAGTGGAGAAACAAGAGACAGCAGATGCTGGAATCTGAAGCCACACACAAGAAGCTTGAGGAACTCAGCTGGTCAGGCAGCATCCGGAGGGAAATGGATAGTTAACGCTTTGGGTCAAGACCCTTCATCAGGACTGGACCCTTCCTTCTTCCAGTCCAGATGAAGGGTCTTGACCAGAAAAATCAACTGTCCATTTCCCTCCATAGATCCAGCGATACAAGTTTGAAACCCACCATGGCAACTGGGGAATTTAAGTTCATGCAATTAAATAAATCTGAAATTAAAGAGCTGGTACCATTATACTCATACTGAAACTACTGAACTATGGTGAAAAAAATCTGGTTCACAAACATTTTTCAGGGAAGTCAGTCTGATATATATGACTTCAAACCAACTAATGTAGCTGATTCATTTTTGCCTTTGTTCAGAGGCAATTAGTAATGAACAATAAATGGTAACCTTCCTAGTTACATCCGTCATGCATGAACAGCTAAGTATCTATCGTATTGGTTTATTATTGTCACTTGTACTGAGGTACAGTGAAAAACTTGTCTTACATACTGATCTTACAGGTCAATTCATTACACAGTGCAGTTACATTAAGTTAGTACAGAGTGCATTGATGTAGTACAGGTAAAAAAAACAATAACAGTACAGAGTAAAGTGTCACAGCTACAGAGAAAGTGCAGTGCAATAAGGTGCAAGGTCACAACAAGGTAGATCGTCAGGTCATGAGGTCATAGGTCTTAGTCCATCTCATTGTATAAGGGAACTGTTCAATAGTCTTAGCACTGTGGGGTAGAAGCTGTCCTTAAGTCTGGTGGTACGTGCCCTCAGACTCCTGTATCTTCTACCCGATGGAAGAGTAGAGAAGAGAGAATGTCCCGGGTGGGTGGGGTCTTCGATTATGCTGGCTGCTACGTCTGCTTTTGTTAATAACCATTCTGCCAATCTTGCTGCAGTGACTTAGCTGGTACTTATGATAACTTCAGAAAATAATCATGTATTTTGCTTCCCAATACTTATGATTAACCTTAAATTCACCTTCAACTAATTCATAACTTTCATCTGCCAGACTTCATTGGCATCAATTGTTTTGGTTTTAATTATAATTGCAGTTTGTTGTTGATTCACTTGGGTTTCAATGTACATGTCAGGGACACAATATTGAGATTCAAACTAAGCCAACTGAAAGTGAAGTCAGAAAATAAAATCTTTGTAACAGCTTTCATTGAATTAACACCTGAACATCCTCGGACATCTCACGGGAGAGTTAGCAAACAGAATTTGATTGGAAACTACCTGATAGAGATAACCAAAAGTTTGGTCAGAATCAGGTTTGAAGCAGCATAAAGGGGGAGGAGAGAGGTATGGGGGGATGTGATGTCAAAGTTCAAGGCATTTAAAAGTGAAGCCATAGCTGTCAATAGAATAAATAAGTTAGAGGTCTCCATGCAAGGAGACCAGAACTGAAGAGAGCAGATATCTCGGGAGTAGGAAGAAAGCCATTGTAGGTGATGCTTCTGCTACAATTGAACAGATAAGGGAATAGGTGAGTGCTGTCACTTCTAAAAGGAAAAGCATGGAAAGGGTTTGGAGAATGGTGGTGTGTTTAACATTGTCAAAGGTTGCTTAAGAGTCAAATGACCAAATAAGGCTGTTCTGAGAGACAAGGTGATTCAAATGGATCATTAGCTTTTTTTAACCTAGCTAACAGCATACCAGCAGTTTACACATTTTAAAAATAAAATTAAATCAATAGAATAGAAATCTGTGCATGACAAACAATCAAAGCAGCCACATCAATACTTCAGTAGATTAAGATCAAGCACTTACTCCTAAAAATCCTGCAAAATAATTGTAAAAGATGAGTCAGTGAGTGATAGAATTTTGCAAATGCTGAAATCAGAGGAGGGGATTCTATAAAGCCAATCACAAACGAGTTCAACATTACTCCAATATTGGGATTAGCTGACAATCATTAGGGTGGAGTAATTGAAAAATTGGCATTGGCTGCATAACTCTATGGATCCACACACGTCCTCATGTTGACTGATTAATACTCATCCAGAACCAATTCTGACTCCCTTCCCTATTGGAAGCGAATATTGTGTCCATAAGACCAGAAGAAATAGGAAAAGTAGGCCATTTGACTTCTCAAATCTGCTTCACCTGGATTCAATTTTCCTTGTTCACTTTCCTTCCTTATCCCCGTAACCCTTGATTCCCTCACAGATAAATTCTATCCATCTTAGCTTTGCTTATGTTCAATGATTCAGCCTTCACAACTTTCCCAAAGACTTGCAACATTTTGCAAGAAGATATTTTTCTTCATCTCAGTCTTAAATGGGTGCCTCTACCTGAGACCATACTACTCAGCCTTAGACTCTCCCTACAACCCCATAACCCTCAATCTTTCAAATATTTATCTCTCTCCTCCTTCAATGTATCTAATGATCTGGCCTCACCACCCTTGGGGGCAGAGAATGCCAGAGATTCACTACCCTTGGACAGAAGGTATTGATTTATTATTGCCACTTGTACCGAGGTACATTGAAAAACTTGTCTTGCATACTGTTTGTACAGATCAATTCATTACACAGTGCATTGAGGTAGTGCAGGGCAAAAACAATAACAGAATATTAAGTGTCACAGCTACAGGGAAGTGCATTGCAGGTAGACAATAAGGTGCAAGGTCATAACAAGGTAGATTGTGAGGCCAAGAGTCCATCTCATTGTATAAGGGAACCATTCAATAGTCTTATCACAGTGGGACAGAAGCTGTCCTTGAGCCTGGTGGTGTGTGCCCTCAGGCTCCTTTATCTTCTACCTGATGGGAGAGGAGAGAAGAGAGAATGACCCAGGTGGGTGGGGTCTTTGATGATGCTGGCTGCTTCACCAAGGCAGCGAGGTGTAGACAGAGTCCATGGAGAGGAGGCTGGTTTCTGTGATGTGCTGGGCTGTGTCCACACATCTCTGCAGTTTCTTGTGGTCCCAGGCAGAGCAGTTGCCGTACCAAGCCACGATACATCCACACCTCCGTTTTAAATGACTGGCCCTTAATTTGTATCTATGTCCCCTTGTTCGAGACTCTCCCAATAGTGAGAGCATCTCATTATCTACCCTGTCCAGCCTCCTCAGAATCTTATGTGTTTCAATCCCATCATCTCTCATTCTTCTAAGTTCCATTGAATACAGACCCAACCTGGTCAGCTTTTTGCCCCATAAGACAATCCCTCCGTCCCCAGGATTGTCCTACTTGTGAAACTTCTCTGAACACTTGCAATGAAATAATATCTTTCATTGAATAAGGAGAACCAAAATTCTTCTCGGTACTCTCGATGTGGTTTCATTTGTTCCTTGTACACTTGCACAAGTACTTCCCTACTTTAATACTCCAACCCCCTTCAAGTAAAAGCCAACATTCCACTGGCCATCCCGATTACATGATGCACCTTTCCAAGTACCTGCTGACTCTCTGTGCGTCATGTATGAGGATTCCCAAATCACTTTGTGCAACTGTTCGCACAGTCTTTCACCATTCAAGTAGAGTCATACAGCACGGAAACAGGCCCTTCAGCCCAACTGGTCCATGTTGACCAAAATGCACCATCCAAGCTAGTCCTAATTGGCCCAGAACCTTCTAAACCATGTACCCGTCCAACTGTCCATTAAAAGTTGTTATTGTACCTGCATAATAATCTTATCCAACTGGGCTGCTTCCTTCAATAATGTTATTGTACCTGCAGAATAAAACAATAATGTTTTACACAAGAGATTCTGTAGATGCTGGAATCTGGAGCAACCCACACAAAATGCTGGAGGAACTCAGCTGGTCAGGCAGCATCTACGGAGGGAAATAAACAGTCGATGTTTCAGGTCGAGACCCTTCATCAGGACTGGTAAGGAAGAGGGCAGAAGCCAGAATATGAAGGTGGGGGGAGGGGGAGGAGCACAGGCTGGCAGGTGATAGGTGAGTTCAGGTGAGAGGGGGTAAACGTAGGTGAGTTGGGAAGGCAGGGGAGAAGCAAGAAGCTGTGAGGTGATAGGTGGAAGAGGCAAAGAGCTGAAGGAGGAGGAATCCGGTAGGAGGGGGCAGTGGACCCTGGAATAAAGGGAAGGAGGTGGGGAATAGATGGGCAGGTCATGAGGCTGGGGGAAGGGGAAAGAGAAGAGGGCCACAGGAATGAGGGAAGACAAGGGGGGCAAAAGGGGGTAGGAGAGAGGAGGGGGTACCAGAAATTAGAGAAATCCATGTGGAGGCCATCGGGTTGGAGACTACCAAGGCGGAATATGAGGTGTTGTTCCTCCAACCTACATCTGGCCTCTTACCTGTCCCCTCAACTCACCTATCACCTGCCTGCATGTGCTCCTCCCCCACCTTCTGATTCTGGCTTTCCAGTCCTGAAGGGTCTCGATCCAAAACCTCGACTGTTTATTTCCCTCCATAGATACTGCCTGACCTGCTGAGTTCCTCCAGCATTTTGTGTATAATAATGTTTTATTATCCTTCGGTTGATCCTGAACCTTTTTGTTCTGGTGAGATGAAAAAGAACTCCCCTCCCCCAAGTCTTGACCTGTTCAATTATCAGTCTTCGCTCACTCGTTCAGCTGTCTTTGGAGGTGTTCAACCAGTGTCAGCGACAAGCAAGAGGTCAAGAGAGCAAACTGACCAGTGTAACCTGAGCGTGCTTCGGCGTAAGCCCATTTAACAAAATGGTTTCAAGTGTGCACATCATTTCCATCAGAATATATGCAAAATTAAAATTATATCACGACCACCCCTGTGCAGAATACCACCCCCCCCCCCCCCCCACCCAGCCTCCGCTGAGAACTTGGTAGGGGCTGGGACCCCCGAGAGGCGCCAAGTAGAGGCTTCGAGTCCGGGTCCGCTCCAGTTCTCGGGACCCAGACATCACTAATCCTATGCGCTGGCCGGTATAGCAATCCAGGAAAACACGAGAGCTTAAATAACTGCAGTAGTAACCAACTCCACCGTCCCGTTCGCAGAAGAGACGCAATTTTCCCTCCCATCTCCCCGGCGACCCCTGACATCTCGTCTTGTTACTTGCCTCCGGCTCCTTGACACGTCCTTTCCCCGACTGCACCCTCCTGCTCTCGGACAACCCGGCCAGGCTTCAGCCGAATAAAGCAAGTGTTTGGAGCTCCTTGCGTTGGGTGGTGGCCAACAACGCCTGCCCGTGCAAGGTGAACGGGTGGGTTCACAAGCCGGGCAGACGTGTTCTCGCTGTCAAAGGACTGGTTCTCTTTAATAGTTCAACCTCGCCCTTCCTAAGAATTAGATGAACGTTCCTCCACCGGTCTTCACAAATCACTAATCACTTTAAAAGAAAAGTCATTTCAAACCTTAAAATACATTTCACAATGGGACAGACTGAACATTTTTAAAATGCAGATGCTGGAAATTTGAAATAAAAGCAAAAAAAAAGTTGGAACTATTCAGTGGGCAGTGTGAAAGGGGTCCCCACTCCTGTTTCTCTTTCCCTTGTGGAATGGTTTCTGAAACCCCCTCCCCTTAATATCAGAGCAACGTGAAAGGACTGGCAGATTACAGGGGGTCTGGGCCCACTGGAAGTTTGCAAAGCTCCACCCACTACTTCTACAGCAGTGCTTCACTGGAGGACGTGGCTTTAGGGTGAAAGGGGAAAGGTTTACGGGGAACATTAGGGGGAACTTCTTCACTCGGAGAGTGGTGGGAGTGTGGAATGAGCTGCCATCTGATGTGGTAAATGCGGGCTCACTCTTAAGTTTTAAGAATAAATTGGATAGATATGTGGATGGGAGAGGTCTGGAGGGTTATGGACTAGGTGCAGGTCAATGGAACTAGTGGAATAAAGTTTCAGCACAGACTAGAAGGGACGAATGGCCTGTTTTCTGTGCTGTAGTGTTCTACGGACGGGGACCACCTATGATTTGGGAATGTAACCACTTTTCAGGTGCGTAACCGTCTGCAAAACCCCTGATGGGTGACTGTGCTTCCCATGGACTGTTGGCTTCACACGCCCACTGACCGCAGTATTCCCCCCCCCCCCTTTTCTAAAATAGTCCTGTAAGTGAATCCAGGAAGTGCAGCACACCACCCACCCTGGACATTTTCCCCTCTCCCCCCTCCCACCAGAAGATACAAAAGCCTGAAAGCACCTACCACCAGGCTCAAGGACAGCTTCTATCCCACTGTTGTAAGACTATTGAACGGTCCCCTTGAACGATAAAATGAACTCTTGACCTCACAATCTACCTCATTATGGTCTTGCACCTTATTGTCTGTCTGCAATGCACTTTATCTGTAACACGTTATCCTACATTCTGTTATTGCTTTTCCCTTGTACTACCTCAGTGCAATTATGTGATGAAATGATCTGTATGGATGGTATGCAAAACAAAGCTTTTCTCTGCACCTTGGTATATGTGACAATAATAAACCAATTTACCAACACCAGCACTGCAACAGTCCAACACAAACACCCAAGGTAAGGTCCTGTGTTTCCCGGCCACAATGATCTTCGATACCAATGACACGCCACTCACAACTTTGCAGGTGGAAGAAGCGGAACTTTGCCGCTCTGTATGTTCTTTGCTCAAAGCACATTACCAGAACCCTCAGGAAATCCAGTCGTTCCAGACACCGACCTCAGCACCAACCAAACTACACGACGTTAGCTCAACACTACGCTTGCTCCTCGCCCAAAGTTAAAGCAGTCTTGGCTGCGAAGAATCATAATGTAGAGTTCTGACGATACCCAACACAACCCAGCAACAGCATCAGCCTAGTCGTGGAGTGGACCCAGGTATCTCTTCATAGTATCAGCAATGGTGACCTTGACTGTGTGACAATCCATCTGGTTCGGCAACAACTCAGGGAGGGAGATCTGCCTTGCTGACCCGGTCTGGCCCAGATGTGACCAAGATCGGAGCCACCTGGTTAACTCATTCGGGTGTGATCTCTCAAGCCTCTGGTTTGTACCAAAGCGCCCTGCACTGTGGATGTACCTTAACCACAAGGGATGGACCCAGACAAGACAACAGCTCCCCACTGCCCTCTCCCAGGAACGGGCAATAAATCCCTTGCGTGCCAGTGTCGCTGGAGAATGTTTCGCAAGTTAACACACACCAAGCTACCTCGAGGCCTCCAAAAACCCGAAGTCCCCAAGATCAGGTCTGACAGGTGACTGGAAGCTGCTCAACTGTACACTGTGTCTACTTTGATCGTTGTAACATCTTCCAAAAACACGTAACGTCCCCTGACCCCCCTCTCGGGACCGACCGTTACAGCTTGCAGAACGTCTCGCCACACAATGCAGAAGCTCCAATGTTTATGTGTTTGGTGTTAAAGTTTGTCCATTGAACTGAAGAGAATACCAGTCTATCTCTCAGTTACCCAGAAGTACCGGGACGGCTGGCTCTTAACTTTATGGAGTCCTCAACATGAGATTCTTCGCACGACTGGGAGCTGCAGCCCTACTGAGCATTAAATTGGAGGCTGCTGGACTGTAAACAGTCAACATTCCAGAAATCAATCAGACACATGTTGAGTTCAGGAAACTACATCCGACCAGATACTACGAGCAAATGTCTGGTGGGTTTAAACGCACTGTTGATTTCGTTGGCTGTAAAATTACATGTTGTGGGTGCTGAGTAAACGCAACGTATCCCATCCACTCGTGATAGAAGCCTCGCTGGGAGGAAGGAGGAAAAAACTGACTTCTCCGTTTAATAGAAGTGTCCAGACTTCAACTTTCAATAACATTTTTTTGAAAAGCCCTTAAATGTTTTCTCATCCAAATGTAACCCCACTGACATTCGGAGGTGCAAGGTTCATCAACAGCCTGAAATGGGACATTGCTGGAAAAGCGGTGCGTTTGTTATCCGGGCTCCCTGTGGTTACAGGGTTGGTAACAAAAGGGATATTAAACAATATTAAACCCGATATAACCATGCTACCGTTTCTGTCTGAATGTGCCTGCGTGTGCTATGGAGTCCCGCGCTTGCGCTCTGGTCCCAGACAGGACGCAATGGGAATTCATGGCTCCGGCTACAGAGTGTGTTGGAATATTATCCTGAACATTCAACGCGAACAGCCCGTGGCAGAGCCACGGCGAGAGGAGCTTGCACCTCCGCTGGCTCCTGCCTCCCCGTCTGGTTGGAAGGGGAAGGGAGGCGAGTCGGTTGTGGCAGCAACTGGGCCCTGTCAGTGTTTCAGATAAACACTCAGATACAGTGTGCCTCTGCGCCACCTGACACTTTCAGAGCAAACGCTCGCAGCAAGCAAAGGAGAGAGACAGAAACATGCTGTGAATTTCTCCTCTTACCTGGGGTGTCAGCTTAAGCCCGCTGGTCGTTGTCCGCCTCTGGACTCAGGTAGATGGGATCCATTGGAGCCGGCGCCGAGAGTGGGAAGTATTTTTTTTAAATGGACGGATTTAAAGGTGAATGCCCAGTTCTTTGTACCTCGCTGACTGGCTGCAGCCTCCGCCTCCTCCTCTTCCGTGTACATTCAGTCACTGACGTGCCCGGCGTAGCCCGAGTGCACAGCGCTCCTCCCGGGTCCTAGAGGAATCCAAGCAATTTGCACACCTATCTGAGATGTACTCCCACAGACAGTCGCAGTAATAAACACCGAGGCAGACAGGAACACACACACACACACACACGTACAACATACAAGATGTACACAAACAAAATACATATATACACATAAAAGCATAGACACACAAAATTGCTTACAAACATAGATGCACACATATACACGGATGCAAGTTCACGCAGACAGATATACACACACATAAACCCACATACACTATACGCATACACACAGTCTATACACACACTCTACACATACACTAAACATACATTCAACATATACGCACACACACATAAGATAAGATTTCTTTATTAGTCACATGTAGATCGAAAAACACAGTGAAATGCATCTGTCTATCTATCTACACACACACACACACACATACACACAAATACAAAGCAAACAGCTTCTTTACACCCCTAATATTCTTAAGAACTTGTCTTAAGAGCAGAGAATGACATAGCATTGTATCTGAGACTGAATGTAGGAAGGGGTGTGGGGTGAAGATGGGGGTCATGATAAACAGTGTCCCTGTCTGTCTTTGTTGGGTCTTCTCTTTCATATGTAATCATCCTTAAGATTACAAAGATTGTCACAACAAAACTGAAAGTGAAATCAAGGCAGAGTGAGAAACAAAGCAAGCAAGATTGGAAGAAAAAAAATCAGTTGTTTTGTTATTTTGATGATAGAGTTGCGATGAAGAACATAAAAGCGTAAGGAATAGGAGCAAGAGTAGGCCACCTGCCTCTTCCAGCCTGCCCTGCCATTCACGAAGATCATGGCTGATCTTTCACCTCAGCGCCACTTTCTTGCACTATCCTCACATCCATTGATTTCCCCTTGACATTCAGAAATCCATCAATCTCAGTCTGACTACAATCAGTGACTGGGTTTCCAAGGCCCCCAAGGATAGAGAATTCCAAAGATTCACCAGCCTCTAAGTGAAGACGTTTTTCCTCATCTCAGTCCTACCCCTTTTTCTGAGACTGGGACCCCTGGTTTCACCCAGGAGAAACATCCTGAAAATGAAAAATACTGCAGAAGCTGGAAATTCTGAAATAAAATCAGAAAATGGTGGAAACACTCAGTGGCTTAGGCAGCATTTGTGGAGAGAGAAACAGAGGTGATGTTTCAAGTTTGAGATGCTTCATCAGAACTGGAAAAGATAGATAAAAAAAGGTAATTTGAAGTTATAGAGAAGGTAGCAGGAGGGATGGAAAGGACAATGGGAGTGCCTGTGATAGGGTGAGACCAGGGTTGCCTCGGGGACAAGTTGTCTGGTCAAGTAGTTTAATGCGGTAGTTAGAGGCAGATAAGGCTTCTTTGTCTGTGTTATGTGATGTTAATAGCAGGGCTGTGGGACATGCCCAGCAGGTCAGGCTGCACCAGTGGAGAGAGAAAAACTGACCCAATATCTCAGATGGACGATCCAGAGCAGAGATGGCCAGTTGCGACAGAGACAGAGAAGGTGAGTCACCTACATCTGGGGAAAGATGCCAAGTCTTGAAGGCAGCAACACACCCATATAGAAGATGAGAGTCCATCCCACACATGCCTATGCTGGGCTTCATTGCAATAGTGTAGGAGGCCACAGAGAGACGGGTGAGAGTGAGAGGTGTATGGCAAACCAAAGTGGCAGGTAATGGGAAGGTCTACTGAGCTTCCTGGTCTGCACCACTCCAAACCTCCATCACATACCTCCCCACCATTCCTGCCCCCCCCCCATACTGCCACAACCCAAGCCCATGGAACAAAATCTTATGCTCCATCGGGGCATGCAACAGTCCCATGGACCCAACCCCAGGCAACCATCATCCCCTAACACCCACCAGAACTGGCCATCTTCTCCACAAGTCATCCATCTGTGATAAAAGCAGTAAATATTGGAAACATCAGCAGGTCCAACAAAGAAGCATAATCACCCTCTAACCCATTCGATGGACAACTTATCCCCATGGCAACCCTGTCCTCACCTATCATGGATATTACCTTTTTCCTATCCTTCACTATCTGACTTTCCCAGTTCTGATGAAGGGCCTTCAACCTGAGACATTCACGGATTTTCTTTCCACAGGTGCTGACTGACTTGTTGAGTGCTTCCAGCATTTTCTGTTTATATTATGGGAAACATTCTAGGCCTGTTAGAATATTGTGAGTCGGTAGAACTTCCTATTACCTGCCACTTTGGTTTTCCATACACCTCTCACTCTCACCCACCTCTGATCTCCTCTCATTCTTCGAAATTCCAGAGAACACAGGCCTTGTTGATTCAATTTCCCCTCATAAGGTACACCCTCTCTCCCTGGAATCAGCCAAGCAAATCTTTAATGTACTCCCTCAATGGCAAATAGGTTATTTTTCAGAGAAAGACACCCAAACTGTACACAATACTCCAGGTGCAATATAGGCCAGTATATTATGTGTCCTCCTAAATGGTTGAATACCTCACAAGATGCTGGAGGAACTGAATGGGTCAGGCAGCATCTATGGAGGGAAATGGACAGTCGATGTTTTGGGTCGAAACCCTTCATCTGGACTGGAAGATAGAGGGGGGATAGTCATTATAAAAAGGCGGGGCGACGGGGTGGAGAAAGAGCTGCAAGTGATAGGTGGATCCAGGTGAGGAGGGGTGATAGGCAGACGGAGGAGGGAAGTGTGGGACAGAGCTGGGAGGTGATAGGAGGAGCCGGCAAAGGGCTGCAGATGGTCGAATCTGATAGGAGAGGAAGGTGGAGCGTGGAATCAAGTGAAGGAGGTGGGGAGGGCAGATGGGAGCAGTGGAGGAGGGGAACCAGTGGGGAGAGTGTGTGGGATATGGGCAGATGGAGAGGGTGGAGGGGGGTGATGGGGGCTGGGGTGACAACTTGAACACCTGCATGTTAACTTTCAGTGATTGTGTACAAGGGCACACAGATCCCTTTGAACATCAACATTCCCCCATCTGTCACCATTTAAAAAATATTCTGCTTTTCAGTTTTGTGCACCAAAGTCACTAATACCACATTTTTCCACATTACATTCCATCTGCCATATTCTTGTCTTCTCACGTACCTTGTCTATATCTTCTGGAAGCCTCTCTTCATCTTCATCATACTCACAGCCATGCCTAGTTTTTTTTATTAATAATCCCCACCAAACTTGAAAATAGGACATTTGGTCTGTACAGCCAAATTGTTGGACTGTGGATAGCTGGGAGCCAAACACTGATCCCTGCAGCATCCCACTAATCATCGCCTGACAACCTGAGAAAGATCTTTCTATTCCCCCTCTTAGCTTTCTGCCTGTTAACCAATCCTCAGTCCACACCAGTAATTTTTACTGTTGCAAATAGAAACAAAAGTATTCCCTGTGTTCTATCCATCCTTCCCACCTTTTGAAAACGAACTTGCTTTTCTCCGTTTCCCATCTTGGAACAAGGTCCAAGACCCAGAAGGTTATTCGTCTCTCCAGCGTGTTCTATTTTTAGTGCAGAGTGGAGTGTTATTTTGACAGCAACAAACAAAATGCTGGGAGAACTTAACGGGTCAGGCAGCAGCTGTGGAGGGAAATGGACAGTCAATGTTTCAGGTCGAGACCCCTCATCCAGACCTGAAACGTCGACTGTCCATTTCCTTCCGCGGGTGCTGCCTGACCAGCTGAGTTCCTCCAGCATCTTGTTTGTTGCTCCATATTCCAGCCTCTGCATTCTCCTGTGTCTCCATTTTACTTTGATAATCTGTGTTTCAAAACGGTGTGTAAAATGTATGTTTAAGAGTCTCATACTGAGATCCAATGAAAGCTTCATGTAGAACTTAATGACTTGTGAGTGTGTACAATAGAAGCAGAAAGTGTTGATTTATTCTGATTCAAATCAAACTCTCTTTTGAAAATAATGTTGTGATTCAGTCACAAGTAATTTGAGTCTCAACATGTGATGAGTGTCGTACATTTAGGATGAAGAGGTGACTTTGGATGTATAATTTCCAAGGCATCATGTAAAGTCTGCTGAAGACTAACTGACAGAGAATGATTGCTGTGATTAATTAATATTATCACTACATCAAATTTGGAGCAGGACAGCAAAAGACAAATTATATGGAGCTTGCTTTTTACTTTACTGGCACTTCTATTGTTACCTAGCACTGGTGAGTTCCACAAGCTTGTCCATCCAGTGTTATTCTACCAAATGAGGCAATGGTGTCAAGTTTCTCTGAAGGCAAAGAGTGAAAAATCTGACTGTCCCAGGTTCCATGAGTGAGGTAGACTGACTCCTCAATACCCGACATAGTTCAGTCATCATAATCTTTGCCGGCAGACATATATCTTGGAATCACATCACCTGCATAAATGTTCCATTAAAGGTCAGACACTACAAATAGGCCAGAAAAAACATATTGCCTTCAGTGCCTTTGTTGGGATTCCAAATGATTGGGTACATGTTAAATTTGAAATACCATTGAGATGCCTAGTTATAGAGTCATAGAGCAGTACAGCATGGACACAGGCTCTTCGGCCCAACCAGCTCCTGCCGACCACAGGGTGCCCACCCATCTCGTCCCAATTTCCTGTATTCGGCCCATATCCCTATGAGCCCACCCCTCCATGTACCTATCCAAGTGCTTCTTCAATGATACTATTGTACCTGCCTCAACCACTTCCTCTGATAGCTCATTCCACATACTCACCACCCTATGCATGAAAAAGTTGCCCTCAAGTCCCTTTTAAATCTTTCCCCTCTCACCCTAAACCCATGCCCCGTAGATATGGACTCCCCTACCCTGGAAAAAAGACAGTTACCATCCACCTTATCTATGCCTCTCATAATCTTAAACACTTCTATAAGGTCGCCCCTCATTCTCCTACGTTCCAAGGAATAAAGACCTAGCCAGGGCAACCTCTCCCTATAACTCAAGCCCTCTAGTCCTGGCAACATCCTCGTAAATCTTTTCCGTAATCTTTCCAGTTTAACTACATCTTTCCTATGACAGGGTGACTAAAGCTGTACACGGTACTCCAAGTGCAGCCTCACCAATGACTTATACAACTGCAACATAATGTCTCAACTCCTATGCTCAGTATCCTGACTGATAAAGGCCAGCATGTTAAATGCCTTTTTCACCACCCTACCAACCTGTGACGCTGCTTCCAGTTACTTTCAGTTACTAATATTAATTAGACTAAATCTCAAGCTTATTCTTTAAATCATCAACCATGAGATTTTTGGATTGCAAAACTACAGTACTACATCCAAGGGACTTCCACCAGCATGTGTCATTGATTAACCATTTGTATGTGTCCACTTATTAGTTTACTTTCTGCCAACAGCAGCACCATCATTTGCAAAAAGGCAGTGAAATATCTTCAAAAATACTTTGCATTACTTTTAATTCAGGCCAGCAAATCACGATGAAGTCATTCAATAAGGGGTGACAGGGGTTCTGCTGGAGGAACTCAGCAGGTCGAGCAGCATCTGTGGGGGGAAAGGAATTGTCGACATTTCTGATCAAAACCCTGCATCGGGTGAGAGTGGAGAGGGGAGATATCCAGTGTTAAGAGGAGAAGGGACAAGGGCCAACCTTGTGTCACTCTTGTTTTGATAGAGGTAAGTTCAAAAAGTCTTCTGGTCACATTTACTTATGTAGATTTGAGAGCACAACCTAGGTTGGTATCAAAGATCTGGGCACACACATCTGCACACTGAAATTCCTTTGTAGAGGTCTATTCGGGACAATGTCCAAAACCAAATGAAAATGAATGAATACAATGTAAGTAGATTTCCCTTGATATATAATATCAAAGTAAAGTTACAACCACTATTGTACAAGACTTGTCTGTGACACTCCATAAAGATGTCCAGTCAACAATTCTATTATTATTCTATCATGTGAATACCAAATAATAAGTGAAAAAGATCAATATTCATAGAGGTCACAGAGTTATACAGCATGGAAACAGGCCCTTTGGCCCAATTGGTCCATGCTGACCAAGATGCCTCATCCAAGCCAGTCCCATTTACCAGTGTTTGGCCCATAACCTTCTAAACCCTTCCAATCCATGTACCTGTCCAACTGTCTTTTAAAAGTTGTTACTGGACCTGCCTCAACCACTGGCAGCTGATTCCACATACATACCACCCTCTGTGCAAAAAAATGTTGCCCCTCAAGTTCCTATTACATCTTTCCCCTCTCACCTTAAACCTATGCCCTCTAGTTCTTGATTCTCCAACCCTGGGAAAAAGACTGAGTGCATTCACCCTGTCTATGCCCCTCATGATTTTATACACTTCCACAAGATCACCTCTCAGTCTCCTATGCTCCCAAGGAATAAAGTCCTAGCCTGTCCAACCTCTCCCTATGAGTCCTTCAAGTCCTGGCAAAATATTGCCCATTATTCATTCAGTAATTCCAAATTTAGGTACTGGTGGTGACTCTTGAGCCTGCTCTCAAGCTATCCCAGTCAAATTGTGGTACTGCATCACGACGATCCACGTTGTAAGTTTTGATTAGTGATAAAGATGGTAAAGATGAAAAGTGAAAGTTAAAAGCTGCTGCTGACGGTCTGAAACTCTGTTTCTTTTCTCACAGATGCTGTCTGACCTGCTGAGTGTTTCCAGCATTTTTGTTATTTATATGAGGTACAGGTTTTTATAGCACCATTTTTAAAGTCTTGGTGAAATATCAATGGCATCACATTTGCTTCTGTGGATTGGCCTGTCCACCCACAATGAAACCTCACATCAGCAGAGAACATCCCCCACATGTTTTCATATCTGCTTAGGACGCAATCTGTACTTCACGTATCTAAGGAAAGATGTGCTGGTCCTGGAGACGGTCCAGAGGAGGTTCACAAGAATGATCCCAGGAATGAAAGGCTTAACACATGAGGAGCATTTGATGTCTCTGGGCCTGTACTCGATGCAGTTCAGAAGGAAAAGGGGGGAATCTGATTGAAACCTACCAGGTACTGAAAGGCCTGGATAGAATGGACACGGAGAAGATGTTCCCATTAGTAGGAGAGTCCAGGATCCGAGGGCACAGCCTCAGAATAAAGGGGCATCCCTTTAAAACTGAGATGAAGAGGAATTTCTTCAGCCAGAGGGTGGTGAATATGTGGAATTCGTTGCCACAGAGGACTGTGGGGCCAAGTCATTGAGTGTATTTAAGGCAGAGATTGATAGGTTCTTGATTGGTAAGGGGGTTAAGAGTTATGGGAGAATGGGGTTGAAATATCAGCCATGATTGAATGGCGGAGCAGACTCTGCTCCTAAATCTGCTTTTGAATGGCCTAATTCTGCTCCTATATCTATAAGATATTTATTTATTACTCACATGTACATCGAAACACACAATGAAATATGTCTTTTTGCATTGCTAAGGATGTGTCGAGGGCAGCCCGCAACTGTCGCCGCTCTTCCGGCGCCAACATAGCATGCCCACAGCTCCTAACCCGTACGTCTTTGGAATGTGGGAGGAAACCGGAGCACCCGGAGGAAACCCACGCAGACACAGACAGAACGTACAAACTCCTTACAGGCAGCAGTAGGAATTGAACCCAGGTCGCTGGCACTGTAATAACATTATGCTAACTGCTATGCTACCATGCTGCCCCCAGTATGGTTTTATGGATCTGTATGTCTTATGTTTTATTTGTTAATAGGTTTTAACCACTGTTCTCCTTCTGTCTTTGAATTGATTTATTTTGTGCTACACTATTGAACGATAAACTGATTAAAGTTCCTGGGGGTACTCATGGTGAACAATGTAACTGATTTTTATTTTGAACTTCAATGTGAAACTCCCTCTGAATCAGAGAAGTGGAATTTTCCTTACAATGGCATATATTACAATAATGCATATTTCAGTTTTGAAGAGGAGTTTCCACTTCGGGAAAATCAAAATATTTGATGCAAATTGTGCTGGAAATTGCACAGTTTAGGTTACAGTTCACAATTCTGCTAAAATGTATTTGCATAATCATGTATAGCTCCCATGAACCAATTAGGCAGTGCAACCAAACCCTTTTTTTCTCTTCTTTGCACTAAAAGTATTAAATTATGTACAAGTGATAACCTAATGTAGATCCCTCATTACAGCCAAAAATGGGTTTATTAGCAAAAATAGCATGTTGGAGTAAAGTCCATCACCTATAGGAACTTCATTTCAAATCACTGAAAATAACTAATTTAACCAATATTGTATCATTTAGTCATTTCATTGGTGGATGATGTATTTTTTGCTTCGAATGGGAGTCTGGTAGCTGTTCTGGTTCAACCACATAGACGCCACAGCCAAGAAAGCTCACCAGCGCCTCTACTTCCTCAGGAGGCTAAAGAAATTTAGCATATCCCCTTTGAAACTCACTAATTTTTATCAATGCACCATAGAAAGCATCCTGTCTGGATGCATCATGGCTTGGTAGGGCAACTGCTCTACCCGGGACAGCAAGACACTGCAGAGCGTTGTGGACATGGCCCAGCATATCACGGAAACCAGCCTCCCCTCCATGCTGTCTATACTTCTCGCTGCCTTGGTGAAGCAGCCAGCATAATCAAAGACCCCACCCCACCCCGTACATTCTCTCTTCTCCCCTCTCCCATCAGGCAGAAGATACAGGAGCCTAAGGGCACATACCACCAGGCTCAAGGACAGCTTCTAACCTGCTGTTATAAGACTATTGAGTGGTTATACGATGAGATGGACTCTTGACCTTGCACCTTATTGTCTATCTGCACTGCACTTCCTCTGTGGCTGTGACACTTAACTCTGTATTCTGTTATTGTTTTACCCTGTACTACCTCAATGCACGGTGTAATGAATTGATCTGTACGAATGGTATTCAAGACAAATTTTTCACTGTATCACGGTACAAGTGACAATAATAAACCAATACCAATACCAAATAACCTGCTATATGAAACCCTACAGGTGATTAATTCCATGATCAGCTGTTAATGAATGCAGGAATCAGTATTGGTACTGGCCCTTTTCGATATATACACAGCGACCACCTCCCCACGCCCAACAACATCACTGTTCTTTAAACATGCTCAGGATGTAGACCACAGGTTTAAAGTGACAGGGGAAAGACTTAAAAGGGACCTGAGGGGCAATTTCTCCACGCAGAGGGTGGTACTTATATGGAATGAGCTGCCAGAAGAAGTGGCTGAGGCAGGTACAATTACAATGTTTAAAAGACATATCGACAGGTACATGGATAAAAAAGGTTCAGAGGGATATGGGTCAAATGCAAGCAAATGGGACTAGCTCAGGTAGACATCTTGGTCAGCATGGATGAATTGGGCCAAAGGGTCTGTTTCTGTGTTGTGTGACTCGATGACTCTGAGGCCCATTCTCACATGTGCTTTAGTGAGCATGTCAATAATAACTTGAAGCTTAGCTTCCAACATAAGTGTCGTCTGCATACGATGACTGAGGATGAAGTGACTGTGATTCTTTTATAAGATGGACTCTTGAACCAACAATCTACCGCATCATGGCCTTGCACCTTATTGTCTGCCTGCACTGCACTTTCTCTGTAACAGTTTATTCTGCATTCTGTTATTGTTTTCGCTTATACTACCTCAATGTACTGATGTGATGAAATGGCTGGCATGCAGAACAAAGTTTTTCACTGCAGCTCAGTACATGTGACAATAATAAACCAATTTACCAATTCTGGAATGGAAGCAATATAGATTCGGCAATTTCCCGCTATTGTGTGGATTAGCCCGATTCCAGTGGGAAGCTTGTTGGAGGTGAGCTGCAGCATTGCAGCGAGAAAGATTGAGAAGGTTGCTGAGGCATTGACAAAGCCTGGATATGCCACTCTGCCCTGGGATTGACTCTGCAGTCAGCCTGTCGGCTAATATCACGGCTTGTGTGCCATCACGTTGCAGACGTTGAATGGAGCTATATTTCTAAGGGCAACCAAATTTGGGAGGTTTCTCTTTCATTGACAGTCATGGATTTTCATCAAGTCAAAGAAGACCACATGTGTGGGATGATGCTGTTCCATGCATTTTTATTTCAGGTACCCACCAAAGGGAAAATCATTCCAAGTGTTCTTCTCAACCATCTCCTCCGTGTGGCAGGAGTGCTGGTCTCCAAACCATATCGTGGATTCCTCCATCTCAAGAGACAATGAACACGATCTTAAAATTGAGCAGATGTACCTGTAGGCAAATATGTAAGTTAAATAGGTAGACTAGTTAAAATGCAATTTCTTTGGGAAGCTTTGTCAACAAATGAAACAAACTGCCTGGTGAGTATGAATTTGTTGCCAATAGTTACAAAGAAATAAAACATCTGAGACATGCCCTCTTCTCGTTACTTTCATCTGGGAGGAGGTGCAGGAGCTTGAAAACCCACAGTCAACATTTCAGGAACAGCTTCTTCCTCTCCGCCATCAGATTTCTGAATGGTCCATGAACACTACCTCTTTATTCCTTTTTTTTGCACTATGTCTTGCACTGTTACTGCTGCCACAAAACAACAAATTTCACATCATATAAGTCAGTGATAATAAATCTGATTCTGATTCTAAACCTTTCCCTAAGTGCGGCCAACATTACGATCTGCAGAAGAGAGAAAAGATATTGGGATTGGTTTCTTTGTGGACTTCTGGAAGTTGATTGATCGTCTTCCAGAGTTTTGTTTTATTCTTTCAGGGGACATAGGCATCACCAGCAAAGCTGGCATTTATAAGATATCTTTATCTTTTGCATAGAGTGTTCTGGGGGCATCCCGCAAGTGTCGCCACGCTTCCGGCACCAACATAGCACGCCCACAACTTCCTAACCCGTACGTCTTTGGAGTGTGGGAGGAAACCGGAGCACCCAAGGAAACCCATGCAGACACGGGGAGAACGTACAAAATCCTTATAGACAATGGCCGGAATTGAACTCGGGTTGCTGGTGCTGTAAAAGTGTTACGCTAACCGCTACACTACCGTGCCTGCCCTAGTTGCCCCTGAATTAGGAGACGGTTAAGTGCCAATAATATTGGTGGGTCTGGAGTCACATAGAGGTCAAACCATAAGGATGGGGGATTTCCTTCCTTGAAGGATATTAATGAACCAAATGGGTTTTTACAACAGACTGGCAGTTTCATGGTTACAGTTACTGAGATTAGTTACTTTTTCCATTCCAGATTTTGTTTAACTATTGCATTTAAATTCCACAGCTGTCAAAGTGGTCAATGAGGAACTCCCAGTTCTCTTCCCTCCCTATTTCTCCTCTCTTTCCTTTCTCTCCCAAATGTGGAGCCATGGGAAATGGGTGAGGTCTTAAGTGAATACTTCCCGTTTGTATTTACCATGGAGAAGCTCATGAGAATTCAAAGAGAACAGTGATGTGCTGAAACATCGATACTATAAAAGAGGTTGTGTTGGCAGTCTTGAGGCGCATCGAGGTGGATAAATCCCTGGGACCTGACTAAATGTACCCTAGAACATTGTGAGAAGCAAGGGAAGAAATTGCTGGGGCTCTGGCAGAGACTCTTGTGTCTTCCTTAGCCACGGGTGAGGTACCAGAAGTCTAGAAGGTGGCTATTGCTGTGCCTTTAAGAAGGACCGGAAGGACAAGCCAGGGAACTACAGGCTGGCGAGCCTAACTTCAGTGGTGGGTAAGTTACTGGAGGGGATTCTGAGAGACAAGATTTGGAAAGGCAAGGACTGATCAGGGATAGCGTGGTTTTGTGTGTCGGAAATTGTCTCTCACAAATTTAATTGAGTTTTATTTTGGAAGAGATAACCAGGAGGGTTGACAAGAGCAGGGGTGGGTACAATTGCATCGGTTAAAAGGCATTTGGACAGGGTCATGGATAGGAAAGGCTTGGAGGGACATGGGCCAAATGCAGGCAAATGAGACTCTCTCAAGAGGGCATCTTGGTCACCATGGACAAGTAGGGCTGAAGTCCTGTTTCCGTTCAGTGTAACTCTATGAATCTATAACTCTAAATTGTATGGTGGTGTATCACATGTTCATATGCATGACCATACATGTTGATCAATCTTTCAAAGAAATCTTTCATTGTGCTCAACAGAAGTATATTCCAGATAAAAGCAAGGGCAGTTACGGTGGGGAGAGCCAGCCTTGGATAACTGAGGAAATAAGAGAAGGCATCAAGCTGAAAGCTCATGCATACAAAGTTGCCAAGAGTCACGGGAAACTGGAAGATTGGGAAAACTTTAAAAAGCAACAATGAAACACTAAGCAAGCAATAATGAAAGGGAAGCTAGATTATGAAAGTAAACTAGCACAAAATATAAAAACAGATTGTAAAAGTTTCTATAATGATCTAAAGCGGAAAAGGGTGGCTAAAGTGAACATAGGTCCCTTGGAAGATGAGAAGGGGGAATCAATTTTGGGTAATGTGGAAATGGCTGAGGCCTTGAACGACTATTTTGTGTTGGTCTTCACGTTGGAGGACACATCTAACATGCCAAAGAGAGATGCTATGGATGCAATGGGAGGTGAGGACCTCTAAACAATCGCTGTCACTGAAGGGGTACTGATGAACAAACTAGTGGGCTTAAAGGTAGACAAAGTCCCCTGGTCCTGCTGGGATGCATCCCAGAGTATTGAAAGGAATGGCAGAAGTTATAGTAGAGGTGTTTGTGATAATTTACCAAAATTATCTGGACTCTGGGCAGGTCCCTGCGGATTGGAAGAAAGAGAATGTCACGCCACTGTTCAAAAAAGGATGTAGGCAAAAGGCAGATAACTATAGGCCAGTTAGCTTAATGTCTGCAGTTGGGAAAATGCTTGAAGCTATCATTAAGACATCTGGATAGAAGTGGTTCCATCAGGCAGACACAGCATGGATTCAGGAAGGGCAGGTCTTGTTTGACAAACTTACTGGAGTTCTTTGAGGATATAATGAGCGCAGTGGATAGAGGGGAACAGGTGGATGTTGTATACTTGGATTTCCAGAAGGCGTTCGATAAGGTGCTACATAAAAGACTTATCCATAAGATAAGGATGCATGGAGTTGGGGGGTAATGTATCAGCATGGATAGAGGATTGGTTAACCAATAGAAGGCAGAGATTTGGGATAAATTGGTGTTTGTCTGGCTGGCAATCAGTGGTGAGCGGGGTGCTGCAGGGGTCGGTGCTGGGCCCACAACTGTTCACGATATACATTAACGATTTGGAAGAGGGGACCGAGTGTAACGTATCTGAGTTTGCTGATGACACTAAATTGAGTGGAAAAGCAAATTGTGCAGAGGATGCGGAGAGTCTGCAGAGAGATATAGATAGGTTAAGTGAGTGGGCAAGGGTCTGGCAGATGGAGTACAACGTTGGTAAATGCAAGGTCATCCACTTTGGAAGGAAAACTAGATCAGATTATTACTTAAATGGTGAAAGATTGCAGCATGCTGTTGTGCAGAGGGACTTGGGAGTGCTTGTGCATGAATTGCAAACAGTTGGTTTTGCAGGTGCAACAGGTTATCAAGAAGGCAAATAGAATGTTGGCCTTCATTGCTAGAGGGATTGAATTTAAGAGCAGGGAGGTTATGCTGCAACTTTACAGGGTACTGGTGAGGCCGCACCTGGAGTACTGTGTGCAGTTCTGGTCTCCTTACTTGAGGAAAGATATACTGGCTTTGGAGGTGGTGCAGAGGGAGTTCACCAGGTTGATTCTGGATATGTGGGGTTTAGGAGAGATTGAGTCGCCTGGGACGATACTCGCTGGAATTCAGAAGAATGAGAGGGATTAACTTTTTTTTTGCTTCATGCATCTGAAAACATGTCTTCTTTAGAGAAGTTCTTGAGCAAATTGCCTTCACGACCACCAGTGCCACTAGGTCTTCAAACAGAATCTAAAATGAAGATGGGCCCTGGAAGAAAATGGGATTTTTCACCTGTGCCCTGGAACCAATATTTCGAAACCATGGACGATATTATAGTTACAAGAGGAACAAGTAACGATTCTTTTCGAATCTACAGAAGTGGATCTGATGGGCCTGTCCTCTTGTTATTACATTGTCATTCAGCTTTCTCTTGGGCAGTGTTTTCTTCCGTGATCATCAGTCGGGTTAAATGCAGGATTGTGGCAGTAGACCTGCGAGCCCATGGTGATACAAAAGTTGTAAACGGTGATGATTTTTTTGCAGAAACCATGTCCAGAGATGTTGGAGATATAATTGACAGACAATATGGTGCAGATGCTCCCCCAATTCTGTTGATTGGTCATAGTATGGGTGGAGCAATAGCAGTTCAATCTGCAGCAGCGAACCACGTGCCATCTCTTCTGGGTCTCTGCATGATTGATGTGGTAGAAGGCACAGCAATGGATGCATTAAACAGCATGCAAACGTGTTTACGGAGTTGACCTGAAGTATTCGGCTCTGTTGAAAAAGCCATCGATTGGAGGGACCACTGAACCAACTGCAGAAGAAAATGTGGGGTGGAACATGCGCAAATAGAAATCATTGATTATGAAGAAGAGCAAGGCCTACACATTCTGCCAGCTGTGTCAACTCTTCAACAATAAGTCATCTTCAACAGAGCAAAATTTGGCTAAATACAAAATTCCTGTGTCCAAAGTAATTCTGTATATCTTCCATTATTATGGTTGTATTAAATCTGAACAAAAGTGTATGAGTTCAGGCAAAACACAGTATGTGGTTATCAAGTAGTCATCATGCAGGCTGTACATAAGAACAACTTCAAAATAATTTTATCTGCATTGACTTTTACCCTGCCATTAATATCTGTTGCAGAGGCTACTACAATTTATGACCAGTGATAGTGAGCATTTGAATAGATCTGAGCTAACTGGACTTAAGATAAACTTGAAGTGTACATCACCCCTGTCTATTCCAGTTAAAATTTGGTGGGTTTACTAATAGTGGTTGGGGAGGACTCAATGAATGATACTTTTCTGGACTTCCAAAAGGAATTTGGTAAAATTATGCACTAGACCAAACACGGTTGTATAGCGATTAGCGTAGCCCTATTACAGTGCCAGTGATCCGGGTTCAATTCTGGCCACTGTGTGGAGTTTGTATGTTCTCCCCGTGTCTGTGTGGGTTTCCTCCTGGTGCTCAGGTTTCCTCCCACGTTCCAAAGACACATGGGTTAGGAAGTTGTGGGCCTGCTATGTTGGCAGCGGAAGCGTGGCGACAATTGTGGGCTGCCCCCAGAACAATACGCAAAAGATGCATTTCACTGTGTTTCGATGTACGTGTGACCAATAAAGATATCTGATCTTATCTTGGCTTTGGAGGTGGTGCAGAGAAGGTTCACCAGGTTGATTCCGGAGATGAGAGGGCTAGCCTTTGAGGAGAGATTGAATTGCCTGGGACTATACTCATTGGAATTCGGAAGAATGAAAGGGGATCTTATAGAAACATATAAAATTATGAAAGGGATAGTTACGATAGAGGCAGGAAGATTGTTTCCCCTGGTAGGTGAGACTAGATCTAGGGTATATAGCCTCAAGATTCGGGAGAATAGATTTCGGACAGAGATGAGGAGAAACTGCTTTTCCCAGAGAGCAGGGAATCTGTGGAATTCTTTGCCCAGGGAAGCAGTAGAGGCTACCTCATTAAATATATTTAAGACATGGTTAGATAGATGTTTGCATAGTGAAGTAATTAAGGGTTATGGGGAAAAGGCAGGTAGGTGGATCTGAGTCCACAGCCAGATCAGCCGTGATCTTACTGAATGGCAGAGCAGGCTCGATGGGCCAGATGGCCTCCTCCTGCTCCTATTTCTTATGTTTTTATGTTCACTGAAGCTACTTCCGGGCAGCTGCTTGGGAGTAAGCTTGCAATATTCATTGAAAAAAGTTATATTCTGGAATTGTATTTAGAATATCATATCTACAAGTGTTGTGGCAACCCTTGTCAGAATTATGAAAGGAAATTAAATCTCTCATACAGTGAGTAATGCTTCTCTCATTCCTTATAGAATTAAACTCAGTGATGCTTCTGCAAGTTTTCTATACATCTGTTGTAGCATTGACACTTCACATTGCTTTCATTGTTTCTTTTTCAAAGCTAACACTCATTTCTGTCAAGCTGGAAATAATGGAGAGGCAGTTTGAGAGTCACATGTCAAATTTACCATACAATAGAAATATTTGGAAAGAAAGACATGTTTATAATCATTTATGTCTTCATGACATCCCAAAATGTTTTACAACCATTGAAGTACTCCGTAGAACATTCACTGTTTCAGTGCAAGAAGCAAACATTTTATCTCAGACAGTGTATTTATTGCCAACGTTACATCAGGTAGCGATGTAGTAGGGTACATGACTCACAGCAAGCAATTTATTTTCAAGCAAATAAAGTCAATTTACTCTGGAAACAGCTATTTAAACAGTGGAAGAAGCGAAACTACAGCAACTTGTCCCAATGAAGCAAACAAGCAATGAGTGGAGGATAGTTGCATGTAAATTATGTGCATAAAATCGACATCAGATGAGTTGAAGCAAGTTTAAATTGTTATAGAGGTGGAAATAAGCTGTCTTAGTGATGGCACGGATATGAGGCACAACCTTAACTTAGCAGCCACAATGGTACCCAGAACTATCTGACCCGGATGTTAGTGATACCACTGAACCCACTTGACTCCTTTGCAAAGTAATTGCTTACATTGTTTCTGCAGGCATGCAGGCACGATAGTGTAGCGGTTAGCGTAACCCTATTACAGCGCCAGCGACTCCGGTTCAATTCCAGCCGCCGTCTGTAAGGAGTTTGTACGTTCTCCCCGTGACTGCGTGGATTTCCTCCGGGTGCTCCGGTTTCCTCCCACATTCCAAAGACGTACAGGTCAGGAAGTTGTGGGCATGCTCTGTTGGCGCCGGAAGCATGGCGACACTTGCGGGCTGCCCCCAGAACACTCTATGCAAAAAATGCATTTCACTGTGTGTTTCAATGTACATGTGACTAATAAAGAAAGAAATCTTAATGAGTGGTAGTCACTCATTTTGCTAAGGTGTGTGACTAAGGGCATGTAGCCATTAATAATCATTTAGCACATCAAGAGAAAACAGGACTAAGGATGTGTGTACAATGTGTATTTAAAGTCCACCCACCAAAAACAAGTGATCAAGTTTAAATTTCCAGACAGCCCCACTGTGTGTGACAGTTATCTGGTATGATCTAGTATCTGAATATTGTTCAGATCACTTGGCATATTGATACACCCATGGGCTATGAGTGAATATCAAGGGCTGGATTCACTATTAGAGATGCCATTCATTAAAATCCTGAATTGTAAATATCATCACAAACATCACCAAGCAGACACCAAATCCATTTCACGAGATGCAAGTTGCCTTTGATCACGCCTGAATAACTTCAGCTCTGTAGGTCGGGAACACCAGGTCAGAAGCTTAGAGAGAGATGATTTGACAAAACATTTGGGGCATTGGGTATATGAATTGGCAAGTCATGTTGCAGCTGTATAAAACTTTAGTTCGACCAAATCTGGAGTATTGTGAGCAGTTCTGGTCACCACATTACAGGAAGGGTGTGAAGGCTTTGACGAGGGTGCAGAAGATGTTCACCAGGATGTTGCCTGGATTAGAGAGTATTAGCTATAAGGAGAGGTTGGACAAATTTGGATTAATTTCACTGGAGCATTGAATGCTGAGCGGCGACCTGGTAGAATTATGTAAAATTATGAGTGGCAGAGATCGGGTAGATGGTCGAGGTCTTTTTCCCAGGGTGGAAATGTCAAATACTAGAGGACATGCATTTAAGGTGAGAGGGGAAAAGTTTAAGGGAGATGTGCGGGGCAAGTTTTTACAGAGAGTGGTAGGTGCCTGCAACACGCTGCCAGGGATAGTGGTGGAAGCAGATATGATAGTGGCATTTAAGAGACTTTTATATGAATATGCAGGGAATGGAGGGAAGTAGATCATGTGCAGCCAGATGGGATTAGTTTAATTTGACATCATGGTCGGCACAGACATTGTGGGCCAAAGGGCCTGTTCCTGTGCTGCACTGTTCTATGTTCTTTCAACAGTGGCCCAAAAATGAGATTTAAGAGTCTTTAACTCTTCATCCTATTCCTGCTCTGAGCTATATCAACAAGGCCAGATGAAAGCTCGAGGAAACCACCTCACTTTCCATCTGGGCACGTTGCAGCCTTTGGAACTCAATATTGAATTGAATAATTTCAGATGATTTGCCTCCTCTGTTTGTTTCAGACTGGTCAGTTCTGCTTTTCATCTGATATATTGTCTCAGTTTTTCTCTCTCCGTGGACACTGCCTAAGCAGTTGGGTATTTCCAACATTCTTCTTTTGACTTCAATTCTCCGCATGAGCTTTGACCTGCATCTTACAGCTTTAACAAGTCCCTTTGTTTACTTCTCTAACTTCAACCAGATGGCTTCATAAACTGCATATCGTTGCAGCAATCCTGGCCCCATCTCGTCAGAGATCTTCCCTTTATTTTATCCTTCCATCCCCCACTCTCTCTTAAAACTAACTTGTATTCTCACTTCCCCAATTCTGACAAAGTGTCTTCAACCTGTAACTTTAGCTCTGTTTGTCTTTCCACCGATGCTGCCTGACCTGTTGAGTGCTTCAAGCATTTTCTGTTTTTGTTTCAGATTTCCAGCATCTGTGGAATCAAATCTGTTTTTGATTTTCTAATAATTTTTAATTTAAAAAGTTAAAAAGGGGGTCTCGCACACAGATGCAATTGCAAGGAAGATGCACCAGCGTGTTTACTTTCTTAGAAGGTTGAGGAGGTTCGGATTGTTACCAAACACTCTACCAAACTTCTCCAGATGTACTGTTGAAAGTATCCTGACCGGTTGCATCATGGTCTGGTACAGAAACTTGAATGTGCAGGAACATATGAAGCTGCAGAGAGTAGTGGACTTAGATTAATACATCACAGACATATCCGTCCCCACCATTGGTAGTATCTACATGAGGTTCTGCCTCTAGAAGGCAACATCTATTGTCAAAGATCCCCACCATACGGGCCATGCCATCTTCTCACAGCTACCATCGGGCAGGAGGTACAGAAGCCTGCAGTCCCACACCATCAGGTTCAGGAACAGCTACTTCCCTTTAACCATTTGGTTCTTGAACCAACCGGCACAACCCTAATCACTACAGTTTAGCAACACTATGATCGTTTTGATCACCTTGCACTAAAATGGATTTTTTCTTTTTTCTAATTGTTCTTCCTTGTAAAAATTGTGTATGATTTATGTTTAATTATTTTTTTTTGTGAATGCTGCTTATCTGATGCTATGTGCCTGTGATGCTGCTGCAAGTAAGTTTTTCATTGCACCTGTGCACACATGTACTTGTACACGTGACAATAAACCCAACCTTGACTTTGATGTTTTGGCATGATGGGGAATGCCATTTACTGAAAGGTACAAACACAAGAGTTAAATCTGCATTGACTTGAAGTAAAAAATGCTCCAACTACATTCTCATACCCCTGAAAGGATCAGGAAATCTGTCACAGAGAAGTTATTGGCGTTCTTTCGTCACGACTTATCATTAATGGGGAGTACATTGTACTCTTCACATTCACTGGAGTGTGGCTTCGAGCTGTTATGTTAGGGAGTGTTGTACACTAAAGGTCTGGTCCCAGTTGCCTCTGTTCAGCAGGTTTGATGCATAATAAACAGCAACTAGCAGACACCAATAAGTGTAGTTCCCTTCCTTTATTGAATTTGAGATGATGTGACTGCTCAGGTTATATACAGTTCCCCGTTCATGTGAAATTAACCATCAATCACAAAAGCATATCCATTGGAGACGTGACTAAAAGCAAAACATGTTAATATACAAAATTGCAAACAATCTGATTTTCTATTTGTATCAAGTTTGAATTTTAAATTAAGAGCCTACTTGGTAACATTGCGCCCTTCTCTACTTAATGTAATGCAGTCACTTACATTTTACTGTGAAATTCAATTCATTCTTTGAATATTAAAATACTTAAATGTTACCATCTCTTTCATTTCTTTTCAGAGGCACTACTGGGAAATGGCATTGTTTCAAATACTATAAATGCAACATCAACAAAATGTGGGCAGTGAGGGGGTAATGAAAAGGGGCCAGAATGATGCAACATCTTGAATTTACACAGGATCTTTAATGTGAGAAGCACATGCCAAGTCTGTTCACAGAAGCACATAATTGAATTCATAATAATTTCTGGAATCAGAAAAGATCTGTCACAGAACGATCATTAGTCTTAGTGTCGGCAAAAGTGTGGCACTTCTATGTACTTTGTCTTTCTGCATACGAAATGAAGTTCCAAGCAGGATACCATTTGGTTTGTGATTTTAATTTAATTACATATTATTCAATCTCACTCTCACTCCCATGTCTTCACACACATACAGACATGTATATGTGTAATTCATAAACACGTGTGAATCTGTTATGCTGTACACTTCTATACATGTATACTTCAATAAGAAATGCATTGAAACTCCAGTAATCTGGCATCCTTGGGTCCTTGCTGGTGCCAGACTAGTAGATAGCTTGGATATTGATCCTTTAATACAATGCACTTTCATTTCAATGGGGACACAAGACACTGCAGATGCTGGAACCTGGAGCAAAAAGCAGGCTGCTGGAGGAACTCAGAGGATCAGGCAGCATCTGTGGAGGGAAATGGGCAGTCGATGCTTTGGGTCGGGACTATTTCCCTTCAAAACAGAAATATGTCCTCTGCTGCATGGTCCTTTACCATTAAGGCAAACCTCCCTCCACTTCCATTCCTTCCCTTCTTCCAAACCTTCAGGTCTTGAGTTTCCCTCCAGGTTGAATGGCGATATAACCATCTCACTCACCAAGCTTTTGCCATCCTGCCTAATATCCCCTTCTTTGACTTGGCTTTATGCTTCACTACATTATAGGTTAAAGTGTTGAACTGCTGTGCTGTTGCCTTGCAACTATTTTAGCCTTTTCTCAGCTTTTCCTTCTGCAGACATATCAATAACTTTAAGCAAAAACAACTTCCATTTAAATAGCACTAATAATATCGCAAAACCATCTAAGGTACTTCACAGGAAAAAAATGTGAATGCAGTTTGATGTACAGTTCGCACAGATTACTTGTCCCATTGAATATTTGAGAGAGTAACCAGATTGCACTCTTCAGTATTTCTCTACTAATGTGTAATGGGCTGACCAACTTCATGTTTGAGGTGTTGGCCATGGTCGTTGAGGCTTTTTTCACTGTCAGCTATTTGTGACCATCAATGCGAGTGAAGAATTCTCGAACATCAGAAGAAACGTCATTGGGAGTTACTGTAAATTACTTGAGGATCATGCTCAATAAAGATTGCTGATTGCATCCCTGGTTATACATCTGAAGGAACAGTGGCTTGAATTGATACTTTCTGATGTAGTAAACATGACTGATTTTTACTTTTGTTGTATGTTCAGTTAGCCCTACGATGGTCCAAGTCATTTTCAGTATCAGTCAATGTGTTGATTATCTCCTGCAACAATTCTTCATTAAATTCTAAAAGCAAAATCTAAATGATTAAATATTCAAAATTTGATTTCTCAAATAATTAATATTTTTGCACTAGATTTTGACATACAATGTGTGATTTATGTTCCATGATTCTAAATTATTAAATTAGCTGAACATACAAATGTTGTAGTTCGGACTAGGACAAGGCAACTCATCCGCTCAAGGCTGTTCCATCATTCAATCTGGTCGTCGAGGATCTGATTGTAACCTCATTACAGTTTATCTCCAATAACCTTTCTCCCACTTGCTTACCAAGAATATCTAGCTTAAAAATAATCAATGACTCATTTCCTCTTCCTTTCGAGGAAGAGAATTCCAAAGACTAATCAGCCTTTGAAAGAGAACAATTTCACCTCATCTCTGGCTTAAATGAACAATCGCTTATTTTTAAACAGTGACCCCCAGTTTTAGATCTTCTCTCCAGAGGACATATCCTTTCCATGTCTACCCTGTCAAGATCCCTCAGGATCTTAGTTCAAAGAAATATGTATAAAATCAAGTGTGTATAAATAGAACATATATAAAATCATGAGGGGCACAGATAGGGTGAATACACTCAGTCTTTTGCCTAGGGTTGGGGAATCAAGAACTAGACAGCAGAGTTTGAAAGTGAGATGGGAAAAATTTAATATGAATGAGACACAACTTTCTTTACACAAGGGTGATGTGCATTTGGATTGAGCTGCCAGAGGAAGTGGTTGAGGTAGGTACAATACAAATTTTAAAAGACAGTTGGACAGGTACATGGATGGAAAAGGTTTGGAAGGTTACGGGCCAAATGCTGGCAAATGGGATGAGCTTGGATGGGCATTTTGGTTGGCATGGACCAGTTGGGCCAAAGGGCCTGTTTCTGTGCTGTACAACTCTATCACTACAGAAATCAATTGATAGTTATGTTAATGATTAACTTTAAACTTCTGGGGCTATGCTGAAAACATCTATTGAAGGAAATGGCATCAGGTCTCTCTGTAGCTCAAGTGAGGCAAAAATGAACACACTTGCCAGAAGAACTGCCCTGCAGTATACAATACACTCCATCTGTTTGCTGTTTCATTCAAGGTTCAAAGCATGTGTGACCTGCTGGAGTTAGTCAGACAGAAGATACTAAAGCCTAAGAGCCCGAACCACCAGACTCAAGGACAGATTCTATCCTACTGTCATCACTCTTGAATGGACCTCTCACACTAAATGATGATCTCTTGATCTCCTGATCTTCCAATTTACCTCGTCGTGGACCATGCACTTCGTCTACCTGCACTGCACTCTCTCTGTAAGTGCAACACTATATTCTGCATTATTTACACTCTCAATGTAATTATGTCATAATCTGTCTGGATAGCATGCAAAACAAAAGTTTTTCACTCTTGTTACTGTGACAATAATACACCAATAACAAACTCTCATATTGTGTCTTTCTCATAAAATCACTTGTGGAAAGGCATACCCTTGATTGTTATTTTACAATCCAGTTTGGCTTTTGACCCAAAAGAAAACTCCTGACAAATCCACTGGTTGAAATTCATGCAAGGCCAGTGTAAATATTAGTGGGCATTGCAGGAAGGAATGGGTGAACTAACATGAATTGTTTGGGGTGAGACTCAGGACAGCCTGAGAAGGGTCTGGTGCAGGAGATAAAACCAGTGCCAGCAGTGGAGGAGGTGAAGGAGAAGTTACTGTGTGATACAAGGTTAAAATTGGATGGAAGGCAAATTTTAGGGGTGTAGGTGGAGAGGTCAAGAGCAGAAGTTTGACAGGAGAGGTGAAGTAAACAACCATGAAGATAATTGCAATGTTTCAAGGTTAAAAAAAAGCCCACTGGCCACTTAATATCTTTATTAGTCACATGTATTTCACTGTGTTTTGATGTGCATCTTTTTGCATAGTGTTCTGGGAGCAGCCTGCAAGTGTCACGCTTCTGGTGCCAACATAGCATGCCCACAACTTCCTAATGTGTACATCTTTGGAATGTGGGAGGATACCGGAGCACCCGGAGGAAACCCACGCAGACACGGGGAGAACGTACAAACTCCTTACAGACAGTGGCCGCATTTGAACCCAGGTCACTGGCACTGTAAAGCATTATGCTACACTACCATGAAATACTTGCACCTGTGATTGGAGAATAAAGGGTGGGGGACAGGTCACAGGAGACGCTTCATTATTGAAAGCATTGTTCTTAACAATGGTAGACTCAGTAGTACCCAGATGATGGTTGACAACCCAAAACATTGACTGTCCATTTCCCACCCACAGACACTAACCCACTGAGTTCCTTTAGGAGCTCATTTTTTGCTCCACATTCCAGCATCTGCATTCTTCTGCGCCTCCCTTTTACTACTGTATGACACAGTAGTGTATTTGGCTTCTTAGGTAGTCCCCTGGGGTTGAGGACTGCTTTCTTCCTCTCCTGCACTTTGACCTCACCCACCACTTCAGAATCTAATGTTGGACCTGCAGACCCCACCACAGATGGGGCAGGGGAATTCCTGACAGGGTGAGTGGTAGTAGTTTGACAGGCATTGTGCTGTTCCTACCATTTACACTGGACTTCCACATGTTCCCAACACATGGATTGGAGGTTATCAGTGCCATCCCAAATACTCCCTCTCCATTTTGAGTAGACATGGACTAGGGATTCCCAGGCGTCAGTTATTCCCCCCCCCCCCCCCCCAATGGAGGCTTTGAGAACATCCTTGAATTTACACCTTTGGACCTAAGTCAATCACATTTTTTCCCCAATCTTCCAGATAACTTCTCATGATGGAGCTTGGGATAGAGTGCCTGTTTCAGGAGTCTGGTATCAGGTCTGTAGATGACTGTCCTGTCCAGTGGTGGAGTGCAATTCGGGCTTCAGTGCTGTGGATGTTGGCCTGGGGAGAGGACATTCCCCAGGTTTGCTAGAGCTGTTGGGGAGGGTTTAAACTAGTCTGGCAGGGGGATAGGAACCAGAGTGATACGTCAGAGGTTGGTGCATTTCGTGTACAAGCAGATGCAGAGTGCAGAAAGACTGAGGAAGGATAGGCAGTTGAAAAGGCAAAATTGCAGTCAGTTGGATGGGCTGAAGTGTCTGCTTTAATGCAAGAAGTATCAGGAACAAGGGTGATGAGGTTAGAGCAATGAAGGGAACTATGACATTGTAGCCATTACAGAGAATTGGATGTCACAAGGGCAGGAATAACTGTTGAATATTCTGGGGGTTAGATGTTTCAAAAGGGATAGGGAGGGAGGTGAAAGGGGTAGGGGAGTGGCTTTGCTGATTAGGAACAGTATCACAGCTGTACAAAGGGAGGATGTCCTGGTGGGATCATCTACTGAGTCAGTTTGGGTGGAAATCAGAAACAGGAATGGAGTGATCACTCTATTGGGAGTATTCTACAGACACCACCACCCCCCCCAGATAGCAGCAGAGACACTAAGGAGCGGATCAGGAGGCAGATTTTAGAAAGGTGCAAAAATAACAGGATTGCTGTCATGGGTGATTTCAACTTCCAATATTGATTGGCATCTCCTTAGCATAAAGGGGACAGATGGGGCAGAGGATTCCTGACACAGCATGCGGACAGGCCAACTAGAGGAGAGGCTGTACTGGACCTGGTATGAGTCAATTAGCCTGATCAGGTTTCAGATCACTTGGTGGGAGAGCATTTTGGAGACAGTGACCATAACTCCTTGACCTTTATCATAGCCTTGAAGAGGGACAAAATCAGACAATATAGGAAGGTATTTAGTTGGGGGAGGGGGGGATTATGATGCAGGAATTTGGGAGTGTAAATTGGGAACAAGTGTCCCTGGGGAAGCGCACAGCAGAAATATGGAGGTTGTTTAAGGAGGACTTGCATTAGCTTCTGGATAGGTTTGTCCCATTGAGGTAGGGCAAGGATCGTAGAGTGGATGAACCGTGGTTGACAAGAGACATAGAATATCTAGTGAAGAGGAAGAAAGAAGCTTACCTAAGGTTTAGGTAGCAAGGATCAGACAGGGCTCTTGAGAGTTACACGGTAGCCCAGAGGGAGCTTAAGAATAGAATTAGGAGAGCTAGAAGGGAGCATGAGAAGTCCTTAGTGAGTAGGATCAAGGAAAACCCCAAGACATTCTATATGTATGTGAAGAATAGGAGGATGACAGTCTGAGGGTAGGACCAATCAAGGATAAAAGAAACATGTGCCTGGAGTCAGAAGAGGTAGGCCAGGCCCTGAAATAAATACTTTGCTTCAGTATTCACTAGTGAGAGGATGTTTGGGGATGGTGTACAACAGGCTGAATCTCTAGGGCATGTCAATGTCAGGAAAGATGATGTGCTGAACTTTGGAAAAACATTAGGATAGAGAAGTCACTGGAGCCAGCCAGGATATAAAGATTATTATGGAAAGGGAAGAGATTGCTGCACCTTTGGTGATGATCTTGCATCCTCACTGGCCACAGGAGTAGTGCCAGATGATTGGATGGTGGCAAATGTTGTTCCTCTGATAAAGAAAGGGAGTCGGGACAACCCTGGGAATTACAGGCCAGTGAGTCTTACTTCAGTGGTGGGCAAATTACTGGAGAAGATTCTTGGAGACAGGATTTATGGGCATTTGGAGAAGCATAGGCTGATTTGGGATAGTCAGCATGGCTTTGAGGGGCAGGTTATGCCTCACGAGCCTGATTGAAGTCTGAGGATGTGACAAAACACATTGAGGACAGAGCAGTGGATGTGGTGTACATGATTTTAGTAAGGTGTTTGATAAGGTTCCTCATGGAAGGCTCATTCAGAAAGTCAGGAGGCATGGGATCCAGGGAAACCTGGCTTTGTGGTTTCAAAATTGGCTTGCCCATAGAAGGCAGAGTATGGTTGTAGATGGAGTGTATTCTGCCTGGAGGTCAGTGACCAGTGGTGTTCTGCAGGGATCTGTTCTGGGACCCCTGCTCTGATGACTTGGATGAGGAAGTTGAAGGGTGGGTTACTAAGTCTGCAGATGACATGAAGGTTGGTGGTGTTGTGGATAGTATAGAAGGTTGCTGTAGGTTACACAGGACATTGATAGGATGCAGAGCTGGGCTGAGAAGTGGCAGATGGTGTTCAACATGGAAAAGTGTGAAGTGATACATGTTGGAAGATTGAATTTGAAGGCAGATTACAAGGTTAATGGCAGGACTCTTAGCAGTGGAGGAACAGAGAGATCTTTGGGTCCATGTCCATAGATCCTTCAAGGTTGCTGCAGAGGTTGATAGGATTGTTAAGGCGGCGCATGGTGTGTTGGCCTTTATTAGTTGGGGTATTGAGTTCAAGAACCACGAGATAATGTTGCAGCTCCACAAAACTCTGGTTAGATGCTGCCTGGATTGGAGATCATGTCTTGAGGATAGGTTAAGCAAGATGGGTTTTTCTCTTTGGAGAAAAGGAGGATGAGAGGTGACTTGATAGAGGAGTACAAGATGATAAGAGGCATAGATCAAGTGGCCAGCCAGAGACTTTCCCAGGGTGAAAATGGCTAACATGAGGGGGGCATAATTTTAAGGTGATTGGAGGAAGGTATAAGGGGCATGTCAGGGGTAAGTTTTTTTTTTAAAAAGTGGTGGGTGCGTGGAATGTACTGCCTGCAGAGGTTGTGGGGGCAGATACATTAGGGACATTTAAGACTCTTAGATAGGCACATGAATGATAGACAAATAGGGGGCTATGTGAGAGGGAAGGGTTAGATAGATCTTAGAGCAGGATAAAATATCAGCACAACATTGTGGGCTGAAGGGCCTGCACTGTGCTGTAATGTTCTATATTGGTTCACGTGGCCCTCCAGTGGATTTAGAAGATCTTTCAAGCCAGTGATGGTGATTGCTCTCTGGTGTTAGTTCACATCTCAGAGGCATAAAGGAAGACATGCCTCTTAAATTTGGCTACAGAAATTAAAGCAGCAGAGCTGAGGATGAAAAGCCATCCCTGGAAGTGAAAAAGCCATCATTGGTAATGTAAGACCAGACATCTAGAATGGTATTGGTTTATTATCAGCACAGGTACCGAGATACAATGAAAAGCATGTGTTGCATGCCATCCATACAGATCATGCCACGCACAAGTACATTGAGGTAGTAAAAACAATGGAATGCAGAATAGTGTTGTAGCTGCAAAGAACATGCACTGCAGGCAGACAAATTAAGTGCAAGGGCTATGACAAGGTAGATTGGGAGATCAAGAGTTTGTCTTTTAGTGTATGTGAGGTCTGTTAAGAGTCTGATAACAGCAGGATAGAAGCTGCCTGAGTCTACATGTTCTCAAGCTTTAGTATCTTCTGCCCAACAGGAGAGGGGAGGAGAGAGAATGACTGGGTGGGAGGGGTCCTTGATTATGTTGGCTGCTTTACCAAGGCAGTGGGAAGCATACAGTCAATGAAAGATGTTAGTTTCCATGGTGGACTGGGCTCCAGTGTCAGATTTGCCAATGTAGCTTTCTAATGGGATATAGCAGGAATAGGTGACTTAAGGGGGGGGGTTAGGGAGATAATCTCATACCTCCTTGGATCAAGGAAGAGTTATCCAGTAAGCAAATATGTCTTGACAAGTGAAAGGAACAGAAGTCATATCTAAAAGATCCCCAAGTCTCCACATGGACCCAACATTCTGGACATATGATGCTGGATCTTCTGTGATATAGGATGCATTGTTAGTGATGGAGATGACAGACAATGGACTGTTGGAGACTTTACATAGGAAGCAGGTCCAGGTGTCTTAAAAAAAAACCTTGCAGAGCAAGTTTAAGTTTATTATTATGAGCTATCTGCTCACAAGGAAAGTTGGCCATGAAGTGGTTTGTAATCTCAGGGACAACAGGAATTGGCAAAAGCTAAAGAGAATATTGATAAAATTTAGAGAGATGGCCAGTAAAAGGAAATAATCCACAGCATTTTCTATTAATCTGGTGTAAAATTTAGAAGCAGCATATGGAGTTTGTATGCCCTTTGTACATGAAAGGGGAGTACGAAACCATTGAGTGTGGATGTGGGGAATTTTTAAACTGGGATTAAATAAAGGCAAAGATGCAATTTAAGACAAGGCTTTTACAACAATGAAGTCAGTGTACAAGAGGCCAGCTGTGAGTGCAAGTTGGTCAATGCTGGCAATCAATATGTCTTCACTCATAAGTGCTGGCAATGAATGCAACCCAAGAATAACTGATTTGGAGATAAGGGATTGAATGCATTCAGACAAAAGACATCATCAGATGGGAAAATTGGTTGAGGAGACAGGTCTGATTATTGATCACATTCAAACTTACCTACAGACAAAGAAATTGATGTGACAAAACTTGGCAGATGTCAAATAATAACTGGGCAATTTCAAAATTCAACCTTCAGATTGAACTATTTTAAAACTGCACCTGGGGTTTGATATCTGAACTGACTAGATAGGAGATATTTTGTCATAGATTTGCCCTTTAATATATTGCAAACTAAAACAATTACACTAACTCCTTTATTCAGGTAGTTCAATTGTTCCTGAATCACAGTAACAAACTAATTTTTCCTGTTTATACCCAGTCCTGCAACTTCACATTTTGAGATAACTGGATAATTTCGGGGCATTTAACTAAACAGTCAAAGTTGAATTCATTGTCACATGCACAAGTACATGTATGCACAGGTGCAATGAAGAACTTACTTGCAGCAGCACAGGCATAGAGCATCATACAAGCAGCATTAACAAAACAAATTATATGCAATTTGTCTTCAAGAAAGAACACAATTAGAACAAAAAAGTCCACTTTAATGCAAAGTCATCAAGTAGTCAGTGTTGCTAAACTGTAGTGATTGTGCCAGTTGGTTCAAGAACCAAATGGTTGAAGGGAGGTAGTTGTTCCCTAAACAGGGATAGTTCTGACAAAACAAGCCTAACTCAGGCCAAATTGCCTTGAAGTTTACAAGTACAATTATATGTCTTCATCCTTGTATTAGAGGTTTTTAAAAAAAAAACGGCCTTGCTTCACTACAATTATGTGTGCCCAATGGGACCCTGATTTGTCTCCTTCAAATTTTGACCAAAGTCAATTACCTTTTTTTTTTTGCAATCTTCATTTTCCAACTCGGCCTTAAAGCTCATTGGCACCAGATTATCTGGCAAGCATTGATTTTAAATAATTTATTTTTGAAGCACCGAGAAAGGAGGTGGTTCTAATTAGCTCGAAGCAAAAGAACTTCAATTGCATTTTGGATTGAAAAGGAATTGCTCATTTATGCTCTATTAAAGAAATTATATCCAATTTGGCAGTACCTGAAAGTGGTATTTACAACTGCCAGAACATAAAAATCATCCTCACCTCCGTAACAATAATTGAAGTGTAGGTTATCATGACATTTATTCATGAATAGAGAGTAGTTGATTTTTAGAAAAAATGCTTGATTTTCAGTTAATTTATTTGGAAATATCATTGCATTAGATTCAATACAAAGATTACTTAATTATGCTCAGTTATCTTAAATCCAGGTCCAAATAGACCCCCAAAAGGGTCATCAGCCTAAGTGAGTTCCACTATCTGCATTTCCTGCAAATAAGTCAATATGCCTAATTCACCATGTTCGCCAGTAAATCTGCCCGGATTATTTTCAGGTCATTACTAGCTGTGAGATTGTACAATTTCACAGCTCAAAACCAATAGGAAAGTAGTTTATGGGGAGCTCTGCACATTGGCAGGATGTATAGCTCAGGAAACACCATTTAGCCTATTGGTTTTAAATTTCACATCACCCTGATTCTGTTTCATTGATCAATCCCAAGGTATTTAAGTATTTACATATGTTTCTGCTACATACTGTCTGATTCACAGAAATGTTGCTAGGACAAAGTCCTAACCTGCCTAACCTCTCCCTATAGCCTGCATTATAGGAAGAGGTTAGGCAGGCTAGGGCTTTATTCCTTGAAGAATAGGATACTGAGGGGTGACTTTATGGAGGTGCATAAAATTATGAGGTGCATTCACCCTATCTATGCCTGGACTTTTTCCCGCCAGGGAAAGATAATCAAAAACTAGAGGACATGGGTTTGAGGTGAGAGGGGAAAGAGTTAGAAGGAACCTGAGTGGCAACTTCTTCACAGAGGGTGGTGCATATGTGGAGCAAGCTGCCAAAGTGTTTGAGGCAGGTACAACAATATTTAAAAGACATTTGGACAGGTTCATGGATAGGGAAGGTTGAGAGGGATATGGGCCAAACACAGGCAAATGGGGCTAGCTTAAATGGGCATCTAGGTCAGCATGGATGAGCTGGGTTGAAGGGCCTCTGTGCTGTATGACTATGATATAATGTGGTCTCCTCTGGTAACAGTTTCTAGCCTACTGGAAGATTATACATTCATTCAGCCCCATACCACAAATAGCACATTTTCCCCCCCACAAAAGAGCTTCTTTGTTTTCAATCAGTCCGTAGACTGATTAAATTCACCCCTCAGCTGCCTTCACTCCAGGGAAAACAGCCTCAGTCAATCCACTCCTTTAACTCAAGCCCCCAGTGAGAGGACAAGCTGACCTGTTTCCGTGCCAGTTCTCTGGGTTCTGGGGCAATTGGAGAGGCTGGAACCTACCACAGGTGGGGAAGGAGCTCCTTGATGAGTTGGGTGTGTGGGTGATTTGGGACATGTTGTGCTCCTCCTGAGATTTTCACACCACCATATTTCTACATTTCCTTATGACATAGAAAAAGACCATTTCAGCCCATTGAACATGCTGGCTCAATTCCTTCCCGATTTTCCCCATAACCCATTCTCTTCAAACTCCTGCCAGATTCTACCTCTCACCTACGCACTTGGAGTAATTTACAGTCACCAATTAACCAACCAAGCTGCACATCTTGTGGGATGAAACCAGAGCACCAGGGAAAACCTGCAGATTCCTTGGGGAAAACAATTCAAACTCCATAGATAACAGATGTCAGGATTGAACCCAGCTGACTGGAGCAGTAAGGTGGCAGCTCTGCTACCAGCTCCTCTGCTGCCCATCTATGCTACTGTGCCATCCACTTGTGTGTTTGCAGCAAAGAGACTCAAGGTTTACCATGTCTTCCCAGATGCTCCTTCATTTAGAGGGGTTAAAGGTCAGAGACCCCCACAAGTCAGTAAGGATACCACATTATTCCCCCTCCCCCCAAGGAGGCTTTGTGCATATCCTTGAAGCAGTTCCACTGTCTTCCTGGTAATCTCTTACTGTGTTGGAGCTCAAAATAAGGCAAACCTTAACCACCTTGAACATCACTAGTATGTCAAAGTCAAATTTATTGTCAGATGCACAAGTACATGTATGCACAAGTGCAATGAAAAACTTACTTGCAGCAGCACAGGCACAGAGCATTATACACAACAACATACATTAAACATAAATTACACTCAATTTTCTTTTACAAGAAAAAACAACACAACTAGAACAAAAAAAGTCCGTTTTAGTGCAAAGTGATCAGAGTGCTCATCATGTTGCTAAACTGTAGTGGTTATTTTGGTTTTGCCAGTTGGATCAAGAACAGAATGGTTGTTGGGGCTGGAGGGCCTGAAGGAGAGACTAGACAGGTTGGACTGTTTTCCCTGGAGTGATGGAGGCTGAGGGGAGACCTAAAAGAGGTATAGGAAATCATGAGGGACATGGATACAGTGGATGGTCAGTCTTTTTACCAGGGTAGCAGAGTCCAAATCTAGAGGGCACAGGTTTAAGGTGAGGAGGGAAAGATTTAAAGGGGACCTGAGGGGCAACTTTTTCCCCCAGAGGGTGGTGGATATATGGAATGAGCTGCCAGAGGAGGTGGTAGAGGCAGGTACAAATAGTGTCTAAAAGAGATTTGGACAGGTACATGGATAGGACAGGTTCAGAAGGATATAGGCCAAATGCAGGCAAGTAGGACTAGCTTAGATGGATGTCTTGGTTGGCATGGACCAATTGGGCTGAAGGGCCTGTTTCCGTGCTGGATGACACTATGACCGTGGGTCTATGACTCTGTGACCACATAACCCAAACCTTCTTCCATTTCTAACCTTGATCAGCATGGATGAGTTGGGCTGAAGGGCCTGTTTTCATGCTGTATCGGTTTATGACTATCTGACTCAGAAGGACAAGCATGACACCCATATGGGAACACCGTGACCTGTGATACCTGTCCAGGGCACACATCCTGAATTAGAACAGAGCATAGATCATTACAGTACAGGAACAGGCCCTTCAACCCACAATGCCTGCACTGAACATGATGCCAAATTAAAGCTCTCCTGCCTGTACATGATCCATATCCTTCCATTCCCTGCATATTCATTTGTCTATCTAAAAGCTTCTCAAACACCACTATCCTATCTGCTTCCACCACAAACCCTGGCAGCCTGTTCCAGGCACCCAGAACTGTGTGTGTGTGTGTGTGTGTGTGTGTGTGTGTGTGTGTGTGGGGGGGGGGGGGGGGGGGGGGGGGAGGGGGGCAGGGGGACTTTCCCCCTCTCACCTTCAATTCATATTATCCAGTAATTGGTAGTTCTACCCTGGGAAAGAGATTCTAATTGCGTACCCTCTCTGTGCCTCTCAATCTTAAAGATCTAGAAGGTTTCCCCTCAGCCTTTGATGCTCCAGAGTAAACAAACCAAATTTGTCCAATGTCTCCTTACTGCCTTGGTAAAGCAGCCAACATAAATCAAAGACCCCACCCACCCCAGATATTCTCTCTTCTCCCCCATCCCACTGGGCAGAAGATACAAAAACCTAAAGCATGTATCACCAGGCTCAAGGACAGCTCCAATCCCATTGTTATAAGACTATTGAACAGTTCCCTACTATGATAACATGGAGTCTTGACATCACAATCTACCTCATTTATGGCCTTGCACTTTATCCTGCTTGCACTTTGGAATTGTAACACTATTCTGCATTCTATTATTGTTTTCCCTTGTCCTACCTCAATGCACTGATGTAATAAAATGATCTGTATGGAAGGCATGCAGAACAGATTTTTTCACTCTACCTCAGCACATGACAATAATAAACCAATTTGCCAATTTATAGCTCATACCCTCTGATCTAGGCAGGAACTGAATATATCTAGTTCATTCCTCACTGCTGGGTTTAGAGTGGAACTCCTTGCCCTACAACACTGTAGGAGTCCGTTCACCAGAAGGACTGCAGCAGTTTAAAAAGACTTCCTTAAGAGAATCAACAGTGGCAATAATGCAGGAATAAAAGTGATTTTCAAATACCAAGATCGCAAGCAATTTTCTTTGCAGTTCCTCAAACTACATATTCAATATCCATTTCATGAAGGAGACACTGGCAAGTGCTGCTCAATATTACCATTCATTTATCAATAGATTAAAATTATGTTCATCTTTTGAAGTTATGGCTCTCCAAAATGAAGTGTTTCAATGAAAATGCATTAATTTTATCTTATCTTTCACTATGTTAAAGAGGGCAGGAAAAAAATAATTGAAGTTTTCAGTTTCACCTCCCATTACAATGAGGTCATTGAAAGTAGATCTCAGTTAAAAATGTGATTGACAGTGAATCACCCCAGATATTTGAATGTCATATTTTCATGGACAGGGCTTCATGCTATTTCAATTCACAATGGATCCTGACTCCATCTCCCTCCCCCACACCTTCCACCTCTACATTGATTGATGTAGAAAGGCAACCCTCGTAATCAAGTAAAAATATGGCTGCAGTTATCTGAAATGGAAATCAAAAGACTTCCTTCCAATGAATAGAACTTTTAAATTGATGTCACACATCCATTTAAGTCGGTTGGAAGTTAAATTCTTTTAAGCTAATTGTTGATGTTAAATTTAAGAAATATAAAAACAAGTTTATGTGCTTACATGAATGGCATATCATAGGCATTAGTCACCTATGAAACAGTCAATGGATCACTTAAAACTGCATTACAGAATGTCAATGTTTCGGATATCAATATTAGTGTTTGTGACACTGTCAACTCTTTCCCAATGACATTAGAATCTTGTTTATTATCACTGACTTATATTGTGAAATTTGTTCTGCAGCAGTACAGTGCAAAGACAAAAATCACTATAAGTTACAAAATAAATAGTGCAAAACAAAAGGAATAATGAAGTAGTGTTCTTGGACCATTCAAATCTGATGGTGGAGGGGAAGAAACTGTTCCTAAATCATTGAGTGTGGGTCTTCAGGCTCCTGTACCTCCTCCCCAATGGTAGTAATGAGAAGAGGGCGTGTCCCAGATGGTGAAGGTCCTGAGTGACGGATGCCACCTTCTTGAGGCAGTCTCTTGAAGATGTCCTTGATTGTGGACATTAATCATTATTCAACATTAATCAATATTCTTGATGGAACTTTATAGCCAACATCCAAAATAATTACTGTCTTGTTCAGAAGGAGCACTTGTGGGTACACAAGAAGTACTGCCCTCCCTGTACTAATCTACTTACTACAAGACGGAAGGAGACCATTTGGCTCATCAGGTCCATGCTAGCTCTCAGCAGAGCAATCCCATTAGTCCCATCTCCCCCATCTTTACTTCCCTTTACCCTGTGACATATCCACTCACATGCCCATCAACTCCTGTTATACTTTTCCACTTACCTACATTGAGGATTTTACACCAATTAACTTGCCAGCCTATCTTTGGGATGTGGGAGGAAAAATGGAGCACCCAGTGAAATTCCATGTGGTCACTGGGAGAATGTGCAAATATTCAGCACCGGAGGTCAGGATCAAACCCACCTCACTGGAAATGAGAGGTAGCAGCACCATCTACTGCAATAGCATGCCACCCATCAGGTAACTAAACCCCAATAGTTCATGTCACTGTCAGGAACATTTGATTCGATGTCCTTCCTTTATAGTCTTGCCTTTAACTTGTACCAAGTCCCATCACTCTTTACTTGCTGACCACCTTGGCTCTCAGCTAATCAACAACTTAATTCTAAAGTTCTCCATGCCTATCTCTGTATAATCTCCTCACAACCATCAATCCTCTCGAAAGTTCATCCTCATTTCTGGACTCTTGATCCATTACCCAAGGAGAGCTGGTGGCAAGATAAACCCACTGTTGTCAGCACACATGGGGGGGGGGGGGGGGGGGGGGGGTGGGAGATGGGGGGAGGAAAAAAGAAAAAAAATCACGATGTTTCCAAGCGCTATATCTCAGTCAAGGAGAACATTGTAACCTAATGTCAATGCTTGACATTTCAGCTCTTTAGCTCAGGGGTAATGACTGGGTCAATTTTCATGGATAACAACTGTCCCAGTTGACAGCCAACATCACCATTTGGGGGAAAATAATACAATCTCCATGGTTCAAGCAGCTCAGTACCAGAGCAAGCTGTACATTTTCTCCCACTGTGGTTGTTATGGTTCACCAGCCTCTGATTTGGGAGTTTGTGGATTCAAGTCCTTTTCCAGAAAGTATAGCTGGTATGACACCATGCTGAATACTGAGGGAGTGCTGCACTGTTGTAAACATGTCTTCTGGGAGATCAATTATGTATGTGTGAATTATTTCAGAAGAATGCAGGAGATCCTACAGGTGTTAGTGTTTATCCTTCATATAGCATCCATAAAGCAGATTAACTGGTCACTGTCACATTGCCCTCTGCTTTGTGCAATTTGGCTGCTGCCTCTCAGCATTGCAACAGTAAGATGTCAAAAATCACTTCACAGCCAATGAAATATTTAAGAAAGGAATATTTGAGATCCTCAGGCCTCCTGCCTCAGATTTTTTGGCACATTGACCATATTGGTGTTGTTTCCTGGACTTGCACAGAAATTAAATTTCCATCACCTTTGCTGCCAGTTTCCACACTGTTCCACTTTCACAGTCCATCCCCAACTCTTTCTTTCCTTGATTTTTCTCTCAGGGGATGGGTTAGTGACCATTATAGACTGCCACAGCTATTTTGGATATAGCTCCTTCAACTCTGCTTCCTGTGAGGACTCCATTCCATTCTCCCAGTTCCTCCAGCCCCATCATAGCTATTCTGATGATGACACCTTCGACATCAGTGATTTCAACGTATCATTCTTTATCCTTAATCCTTAAAAGGACTCTTAACCACTTCCGTTCCATTTCCTGCCTTTTTACTCTCAGCCCTTCTCCTTCCACCCAGACCAAGGATTACACTCCCCTTATCCTCCTCCCCACCAGCTTCCACATTCAGTGGATCATCTGCCTGTAATTTCCACCAACAGGCATATCTTCCCTTCCCCTATTGGCATTGCAAGGGGACTAACCCCTCTGCAACTCCCCAGTCCACTCTTCCATCTCCACCAACACCCGTGCTCCCCTCTCGCAGAGCCCTCCCATGCAATCACACAAGAAATAGGAGCAGGAGGCAGCCATCTGGCCCATCGAGCCTGCTCTGCAATTCAATAAGATCATGGTTGATTTAGTTCTGGCCTCCGATCAACCTACCTGCCTTTCCCCCCCATAATTCCCTTACTATGCAAAAATCTATCTAACTGTGTCTTAAATCAAAGGACATACAACACTTGCCCTTATGCCTCTTCTCTTCCTATCATTCAGGGGCCCAAACACCCCCTTCTAGATGAAGCAGAGAAACATCTGAACATCTCTTGTTCTGACCTGTGTCTTTGGCCTTGTACTCTGTTCCAGCAAAGGCCAATATAATCTCAGGGAATAGCACCTCATCCTCTGATCCCAGACCCTCAAGACTCAATTTTACTCAACACATTCTGATAACTAGATCTTGGCAATCAGTAATTGGTTTATTATTGTGACATGCACTGAGATAGTTAAAAACTTGTTTTCATCCCAGACCATTTCACATACAAGTTCAAAGTATTACAAAAGGAAAAACAGAATTCAGAATAGTGTTAAAGTTGCAGAGAAAGTGCAGTGCAGGTAGACAAGTGCAAGGGTCACAAGGAGGTAGAATGATAGATCAAAAGTTCATCTTCATTGTACAAGAGGTTCATACAAGGGTCTTATAACTGTGGGATAGAAGCTGTCCTTGAGCCTGGCGGTACACGTCCTCAAGCTTTTGTACCTTCCACCCAATGGAAGGGGGAAGAAGAGAGAATAACGGGGTGGGAGGGGTCCTTGATTATGTTGGCTGCTTTCCCGAGGCAACAGGAAGTGTAGACAGAGTCAATGGAGGGGAGGCTGGTTTGTGTGATGGACTGGGCTATGTTCATAACTCTAATTCCTTGCAGTCCTTTCCCATTTGCACCACAGCTGGTCATTCATGGTGAAATATTATCAATCTGTGATGTTAACTCAGTTTTTCTTCACTCCACAGCTGCTGGGTATTTCCTGCTCTATTTCCAAATTCCAGAAACCGCAGTGTTTATCTCATAGCTCCTGCATTGTTGCTGTTATATGCTGGACTCTTCTACTCATCCCACAAACAGAAGCACACAACTTGGCCCAGAGTAAGTTCCCACAGCCACACCTTTGATATGGAGAAAGTGAGTGGAGCAGATAGGTAGCTTTTCAAGATGAGGAGAGGCTCAGCCAGACCAAGTGTGTGGTGATGGAGGTGGGACAGTTGGGTCTCCATTCGTTTGAAAACAGAGGGGACATCGGTCAATCCTGGTGTGGGACAGAGGGATTAATTTTCCAGAGTGAAAATGAGCCACTTGGCACTAGGAAATGGGAACCTGCCAAATTGGCAGAGGCCAGACACAGATGACATTGGGAAGAGACCAAAAGGGGAAGAAGAATAAGGTGGGAATTCTGAAGGACTAGAACAGGCTGAAACCATGGATTCAAGAGATGTGGGACATTATGCAGACCTTGCCAGTGGACCTTCAGGTTGCATCTCTATCACTATTAAACATAGAACCTAACAGGCCCTTCAGCCCATGTTATACTGACCTTTTAACCTACTCAAAGATCAATCTGACTATTCCCTCCCACATACCCCTCCAACTTTATTATCCATGTGCCTATCCAAGTGTCTCTTAAATGTCCCTGATGTATTTGCTTCTACCAGTACCCCAGCAGTGTTCAACATACCCACCACTGTGCAAAAAAAAATTACCTCTGACATCCCCCTTGTACTTTCCTCTAAACACCTTAAAATTATGCCCCCTCATGTTAGCCATTTCCACCCAGGGAAAATGTCTGACTGTCCACTCACTTATGCCTCTTATCATCTTGTACACCTCTATCAAGTCACCTCTCATCCTCCTCCCCAGAGAGAAAAGCCCGAGCTCACCCAGCTTATCCTCTACATGCTCTCTAATCCAGGCAGCATCCTGTAAATCTGCTCTGCTTCCACATCCTTCCTATAATGAGGCAATCAGAACTGAACACAATATTTAAGTGTGGTCTAACCAGGGGTTTACAGAGCTGCAACATTATTTGACTGCTCTTTAACTCAGTACCCCAACTAATGAAGGCAATGTGCCTTCTTAACAACCCTCTCAACTTGTGCAGCAGCTTTGAGGGATCCGTGGAATTGAACCCCAAGATCCCTCTGTTCCTCCACAATGCTAAGAATCCTGCCATTAACCCTGTATTCTGCCTTCAAATTTGACCCTCCAAAGTGAATCACTTCACACTTTTCTGGGTTGAATGCCATCTGCCACTTCTCAGCCAGCTTTGCATCCTATCAGGGTCCTGTTGTAACCCTCAACCAACCTACACTATCCACAACACCACCACCCTTTGTCATCTGTAAACTTACAAACCCACCCTCCCACATCCAAGTCATTTGTAAAAAGTCACAAAGAGCAAGTGTCCCAGAACAGATTCCCATGTACCACCACTTGTCACTGACCTCCAGGCAGAATACATTCCATCTACCCTCTGCTTTCTATGGGCAAGAAAATTCTGATTCCACACTGCCAAGTTTCCCTGGATCCCATGCTTCCCAACCTCCTAAATGAGCCCATCATGGGGAACCTTATCAGATGCCTTACTAAAGTCCTTATATACACCACATCTAATGTGTTTGTCACATCCTTCGAATTCAATCAGGCTTGTGAGACATGAACTGTCCCTCAGCCATCTGACCATCCCTAATCAGACTGCTTCTCCAAATGCTCAAAAATCCTGCCCCTAAGAATCTTTAGCAATAATTTGCCCACCACTGAAGAAAGACTTACTGGTTTATAATTCCCAGGGTTATCCCTACTCCCTTTCTTGAAAGGAGGAACAAGATTTGCCACCCTCCAATCATCTGGTACTACTCCTGTGACCAGTGAGGACAAAGATCACCAAGGGCTCAGAAATCTCTTCCCTTGCTTCCTGTAATAACCTTGGATATATCTGATCTGGCCCTGGTGACTTATCTATCCTAATGTTTAGGAAACGTTCCAGCACATCCTCTTTCCTCACATCGACATCTGGCTTTTCAGCCCATTTTAGTGTTCAAACATCAAGGTCTCTCACAGGTGAATACTGAAGCAGTATTTATCAAGGACCTACCCTACCTCCAGGCACATTTCCTCCTCTATCCCTAAATCGGTCCTACCTTCACTCTAGTCATCTTCCTGTTCTTCACTGAGTAGAAGAACTTGGGGTTTTCCTTAATCCTACTCACCAAGGCCTTATGCCCCCTTCTAGCTCTCCCAAGTCCATTCTGAAGCTTCCTCCTAACTATCTTGTAACTCTCCAGATCCCTGTCTGATCCTTGCTTTCTAAACCTCAGGCAAGGTTCTTTCTTCCTCTTCACTAGATATTCCACATCTAGTGTCAACCACTGTCCCTTCACCCTACTACCCTTTTCCTGCCTCAATGGCACAAACCTATCCAGAAGCTCATTGAGTGATCTCTAAACAACCTCCACATTTCCATTGTGTATTTTGAGTACATCTGCTCCAAATTTACACTCCCAAGTTCCTGCCTAATAGCATAATTCCCCCCTCCCCCAATTAATACTTTCCTATGCCATCTACTCCTATCCCTCTCCAAGGGAAGGTTAAAGGTCAGGGAGTTGTGGTCACTGTCTCCAAAATGCTCACCCACTGAGAGATCTGACACCTGACCAGGTTCATTGCCTAGTACCAGATCCAGAATGGCCTCTAGTTGGCCTGCCTACATATTGTGTCAGGAATCCTTCCTGACAAATTCTGCCCCATCCAAACCTTTTGCACCAAGGAGGTGCCAATCAATACTAGGAAGTTGAAATCACCCATGAAAACAACCCTGTTATTTTTGCACCTTTACAAAATCTGCCTTCCAATCTGCTTCTCAGTGTCTGTTGCTATTGGGGGTAGGGTCTGTACAATACTCCCAGTAGAGTGATCACTCCCTTCCTTTCTGATCTCCACCCACACTAACTCAATAGATGATCCCTCCAGGATGTCTTCCCTTTCTGCAGCTGAGATACTATCCCTGATTAACAAAGCCACTTCCCACTTCTTACCTCCCTGTCCCCTTTGAAACATCTAAACCCCAGAATATCCAGCAGCCATTCCTGCCCTTGTGACAGCCAAGTCTCTGTAATGGCTACAACATCATAGTTTCATGTATTGAAATATGCTCCAAGTTCATCCTCATTCCTGATGCTACTTGCATTAAAATAGACACTTCAACCCATCCAACTAACAACAGTTTTGCCTTATCACCTATCCTTCCTCAGTCTCTCTACATGCTGCACCAACTGCCCCATCCTCTGACCTATCATTCATGTTCCCATTCCCCCAAATGAGTTTAAACCCCCCCCCAACAGCTCTAGCAAACCTGCCCAAGGATATTGGTCTCCCTCCAGTTCAGGTGTAACCTGTCCCTTTTGTACAGGTCATACCTTCCCCAGAAGCGATCCCAATGATCCACAAATCTGAAACCCTGCCCCCTGCACCAATTTTTCAGCCATACATTCATCTGCCAAATCAACCTATTCTTACCTTCACCTCTTCTCACCAAAGCCTCTTGAGCCAACACCTCAACTCCCCACTCTTACTCTGGCCCACTGCAAGATGGATGTACCACTTGACCCTACCTTCTTTTTATTGGTTGTTGCCAATTGGCTAATTTCCCATTCAATTATCAGCTGACAATTCACAGCTGTGCCTCATATAGTGTCTGGAAATACCTGGAAAAGAACTAGGTCCCAACACTCACTTCTTTATTTGGCTCCCACTTCTTGCACTGAGAGTCCTACTTCCCACTCCAAGTCACGGCCCTCGCTACCTGGAAAAGAAGTGGGTCCCAAAACTCACCTCTTTATATGGCTCCCACTTCTCTAACCAAGAACCCCGCTTCTTACTCCCCCTCCTCTGTTCTTGTTCATAAGAACATAAGAAACAGGAGCAGGAAGAGGCCATCTGGCCTGTCAAGCCTGCTCCGCCATTCAATAAGATCATGGCTGATCTGGCCGTGGACTCAGCTCCAACTACCTGCCATTTCCCCATAACCCTTAATTCCCCTACTATGCAAAAATCTATCTAACTGTGTCTTAAATATATTTAATGAGGTAGCCGCTACTGCTTCCCTGGGCAGAGAATTCCACAGATTCACTACTTTCTGGGAAAAGCAGTTTCTCCTCATCTCCATCCTAAATCTACTTCCCCAAATCTTGTGGCTATGTCCCCTAGTTCTAGTCTCACCTAACGGTGGAAACAATCTTCCTGCCTCTACTTTTTCTATCCCTTTCATAATTTTATATGTTTCTATAAGATCCCCTCTCATTCTTCTGAATTCCAACGAGTATAGTCCCAGGCGACTCAATCTCTCCTCATAGGCTAACCCCTCATCTCCGGAGTCAACCTGGTGAACCTCCTCTGCACCGCCTCCAAAGCCAGTATATCTTTCCTCAAGTAAGGAGACCAGAACTGCACACAGTACTCCAGGTGCGGCCTCACCAGTACCTTGTACAGTTGCAGCATAACCTCCCTGTTCTTAAATTCAACCCCTCTAGCGATGAAGGCCAATATACCATTTGCCTTCTTGATAACCTGTTGTACCTGCAAACCAAGCTTTTGCAATTCATGCACAAGCACTCCCAAGTCCCTCTGCACAACAACATGCTGCAATCTTTCACCATTTAAATAATAATCTGATCTTCTATTTTCCCTTCCAAAGTGGATGACCTCACATTTACCAACAATGTACTCCATCTGGCAGATCCTTGCCCACTTACTTAACCTATCTATATCTCTCTGCAGACTCTCCGCATCCTCTGCACAATTTGCTTTTCCACTCAATTTAGTGTCATCACCAAATTTAGATAAGCTACATTCGGTCTTCCAAATTGTTAATGTATATCGTGAACAGTTGCAGGCCCAGCACCGACTTCTGTGACACAGCGCTCACAACTCATTGCCAGCCAGAGAAACACCTATTTATCTCAACTCTCCGTCTTCTGTAGGTTAACCAATCCTCTATCCATGCTAATAATACATTACCCCCAACCCCGTGAATCCTTATCTTATGGATATCTTTTTTGCAGCCCCTTATCGAATGCTTTCTGGAAATCCAAGTTTACAACATCCACCTGTTCCCCTCTATCCACTGAGCTCATTATATCCTCTTTAACTCCAGTAAGTTTGTCAAACAGGACCTGCCCTTCCTGAATCCATGCTGTGTCTGCCTGATGGAACCACTTCTATCTAGATGTCTCGCTATTTTTTCCTTAATGATAGCTTCAAGCACTTTCCCAACTGCAGACGTTAAGCTAACTGGCCTATACTTACCAACCTAGTCACATTCTTTTATTGAAAACTCTGTCAGAGAGTTCAGCTGTGATTAACAAGCCTTCATCACCCTTTCTCAGTCAGCACCACCACCTTTTGTGTCATACAGTTTCTTCTGGTCTCCACCATATCAGTGAAATTCCATTTGATTCTTACACCACTTCCCTTTTGTAAAATATCTTCAATTTCCAACATTTCTCAGTTCTGATGAAAAATCGTCAACCTAAAATATTAGCTCTGTGGCTCCACTTATGCTGCCTGACCTCAAGTATTTCCCACCATTTCCATCACAGGTACGGCTCACCCCACCATCGAGGACATTTACAAGAAGTGATATCTTAGGAAGGCAACATCCATCATCAGGGACCCCCACCATCTGGGCCATGCTCTCATCTCATTGCTGCCCTCAGGCAGGAGGTACAGGAGCCTGAAGACCCACACCTCAAGGTTCAACAACAGCTCCTTCCCTGCTACGATCAGGTTCTTGAGCCAACCTGAAAAACGCAACACTACCTTGGATTATATTTCTTATTCCTCTCTCAATCTTGCACTAGAGCTGTTATGTTTATCTTTTTTTTTGCACATGTGTAAGTTATGCATAATTTATGTTAATTTGAGTCTATGTTAACTTACGTTTGTTGTGTTTCTAATATACTGCGCTGCTGCTGCAAAAAGCTAATTTTCATGGTATTTATACCCTGTGTATGTATGTCAATGGTAACTATAAACTTGAACTTGAACATTGCTTCTTTTATTGCTTATATTTCTCTACCTCCTTTCAATCGTCATGATATCTGAAAGTGCTTTTCAGTCAATGAATATTAGTGTAATTATTCGTTTCCCATAGGACATGCACCAGCCAAGTTTTGCAAAACAAACTCCCGCAAATAGCAAGGAGATAATAAACAGAATATCATTTCCATCAGACTTGACAGAGAGATACGTGTTGGTGAGGACTTTGGGGAGAATACCTCTGGTCTTCTTTTCAAAATAATGCAGTTGGATCTTTAACATTCACCCGAGACAGCAGATGGAACCTCAGCTAAACATCTCATCCTAAAGAAAGTCCCTCTAACACAGCAACCTTCCTTCACACTGTGAGTGTCAAATGAGGATTTTGCACTCCAATTTCTGGAGTTCAACTTGAACCTGAAGATTTCAAGTTCAATTTCAAACTCAAGTTTATTGTCACCATAGGCACACATACACGGGGTATAAATGCCAGAAAATTAGCTTTTTGCAGTAGCAGCACAGTACATTACAAGGACAAACATAAGTTAACATAAACTTACATTAACATCTCTGACCTGGAGCTGACTGCTTGCAATTCTGTGAGATCTTGAGGTCTTATAAGATATATGAATATAGGTTTTGCTTTCTTAAACATGTTGGAAGATTTCAGGGCATGGTGGTGGTACCGACATTAAATTGCTGGTTTAGTCATCCAGGGGCATTGACTAACAACCAAGTGACCTGAACGCAACTCTGGAATTTGCATCAACAGTTAGTCTCAGCAATGATAGCCATAAAATCAACCAGATCAATGTAAAAAGCATATCTGGTTCACTAATGTCCTTCAGGAGATGAAATCTACTGTCCTTATCTAGTCTGGCTGACGTGTAACTGAAGGCCCCATGAAGCTGACTCTTTAAAATGGCCCAGCAAGCCATTCAGTTGTCACCAGCACCTTCTGAAGGGGCAGTTGGCAATGGACTATAAATGGCAGCCTTGTCAATGGTTGCCAGATCCTGAAAAGTGAATTTAAAATAATTGCTGACCAGATGATTTTTTTAATGGACTACAATTTGGCTTAGCAACTTCTGTGCTGGGTTTGTGCAACAGTGTGTTGTGACCCATCTACTCAGGTCTGACGGGGTCGCTTGTTAAAAAAAATGACGCAGCTATTAAATTCTCAGTAATAGGAGCCGTATTGAATATTCCCCTTCCCCCCAACCCCACCCTGACATGTAAAATGACCATCTAATGAACATCCCTTTCAAGAGAACAATTATGGAAAGCAGTCTCAAAGGGATCATTATAGATAGATTTCATCATCTGTGCACGGGCCATGCATTTGGCATGGTTACAGTAGTAATGAGTCTTGAGGGACCAGCCTGATACTCTAAGGGTCCAGAGATTTCGGATCATGCTGTTCCCGCACAGCCCTTTGTCTGACAGCCCGGTACTTGGGTAAGAGATTTTACAGCTCAGCTGGGCAATGCAGTCATCAAGATAATGGCCAATTTTGCACAGCCATTGATATCTCATCCTCAAACTACTTTCAACCCTTTCCTAAGGTAAATTATGAAATGCAAACATTTTCACTGCAAATGATCCAGCTTCGCTTCGATGAATGTTGCAGAAATGCAGCATAATGGGGCAAGGAGTGGGGCATTGTTAGCTGCATTTGAAGGTGACTTCAGGGATGCTGAGTAGGACTGTGGAAAGATACACGTTTCACTTTAAAATGCTGCAGTTAATGATCCTTCTGGGTTACAGATTTCTCAGTGGGCTTCCTCGATATAATTGTTTGTGAGATAATCCTGTTTGTAAACAGATGGACTTAATACTGGAAAATTGATGCTTCAAATTAATTTTCTCTCTAATTGCCTGTAACCTTCACCCTTCACCCTCTGCACAGGTGCATGCAGAGTATTTATTTTTAAACTGGCACTTTTCCTTTGTGAGCATGTGCCTTGAATGTTCTGCATCATAATTTTGTCTGCCTTTAGGCAATTCTCCATAGCTACCAGCAAATTAGGTGACTCCGGCATAACAATTAAGCCTCCAAGATTTTGGTAGCAGCAAGGCTCCTTGTGAAGACCATCTTGTGATAAAACCAGAACATGCCAGAGACACTTTACAGTTCTGGCCGGCAGAATCTGTGGAGGGAGAACCAGAATTAACCTGAAACTTTGACTCTCTTCCTCTGCACACATACTGTGTAATGCTGAGTATCTCCAGTATTTCTTGCTTTTATTTTCAGATTTCTGGCATGTGCAGTTTCTTGCTTTTTAATGACAATTTTGTGATTAGCTCTTCAACGCCAAAACTGCTTTGGTTCACATGGCTGGGCCCTGCTGGCTTTCTGGTACTTCTGTTGTGGTGCAATACTTACTGATTGGCTCATATTTGGAGTAATCCTAAAAACCAGCAGCTTCATTGCTGCTGACTCCAGCATTTCCTTAACAGTGAGCAATTCATAAGCAAATTTATTGTTCTACAGAGGGCTGTTGTGAGCACTAAACTCTAATGGCTCTTGCATCCTGAATGCCCAGCATGTTGAAGAAGGCAGGGATCTCCTATTGTTGGCTGGAGTCTAAAGCAGGTGTCAAACATTCCTGTGAAATTATGTCCCACCCCTGTGTCACTCAGACACAACTGCACTGAAGTGTCAATACATCTCGACACAAATGCAGGATGGACACCTTCAACTAGTACCTTGTAGACAGCTGCAAGGAGCTCAGAAAAGGTTTCATCATTCTTCACTCCTAGACTTACCATCCATTACTAGATTCAAGTGCCTCTTTATGAGATATGAAGATATAGAACTGTTTATTTGAAGACTGCATCCATTATATTACATCCTTCTGCAACAGCTTGGTTAGGCTTTGTTGAGGGCAACCTCCAGCCAAGAGACAAAGTTCCTTCTCTTTTTTTTCCTAAACTTTCAGTGGGAAATCCTCCAATCATCATATTTGGAAGAGGCTAAATCATTTCTACTCTCTACCAATGATGCTTGTACTGAACCCAAAACCAAGTTGTGATACTCTACAAGTAGTGTATGCAACAAAAATGTGTATCTTTAAGAACTGAGTCTACCATGTGGTGTGGCTTCTGATACATAGTGGTACCAGCCACTGTTAGTTGAAAAGTCACTGCCATCAACAAAGGATGTTTTGTTGGTCACTCTATCTCTGTTAATTTCCTTGGCAAGCAGCAACACCACTGACTCCACAGATGACACACTCCAATGGTGATTATTTTTTTCTGATTATTCAATCACAGCATATGGACATCACTTGAAAGGCCAACATTTATTATCCTTCTGAGACTGTGTCCTTGAACTGAATGGGTCATTTCAAAGAATTGGCCTGGAATTACATCAAATAAGGAAAGCAGATTTTCTTACCCAGCAGATGGGTTTTTACTGATATATACCATCTTTTAACTCCAGGCGTACTTAAATCTCCCAGTTGCTATGCTGAGCCTTGAACACATTTCTCTGGATCAGTAATCAAGTTCTGTTGGATATTAGTCGGGTAACTTAATCACTTGGAAATGGAATTGGTTTATTATTGTCACATGCACCAAGGTACAGTGGAAAACATAGTTTTGCAAGCCATTCATATAGATCATTTCAAACCATAAGTACATCGAGGTAGTACAATGGAAAAAGCAATAACAGAATGCATAACGTAGTGTTTCAGTTACAGAGAAAGTGCAGTGCAGGCAGGCAATAAGGTGCAAGGGCCATGATGAGGTAGATCGTGAGGTCAAGAGTTCATCTTTAACGTACAAGAAATCTATTGAAGAGTCTCATAACAGTGGGATAGAAGCTGTCCTTGAGCTTAGTGGTGCATGTTTTCAAGCTTTTGTACCTACTGCCCAGTAGGAGGGGGGAGAAGAGAGCATGTCCGGAGTGGGTGTGGTCTTTGATTATGCTGGCGGCTTTTCTGAGGCAGCGAGGAGTATAGACAGAGTCCATGGACGGGAGGCTAGTTTTGGTGATAGACCGGGCTGTGTCCACAACTCTCTGCAATCTCTTGCAGTCTTGGGCAGATCAGTTGCCATACCAACCTGTGATGCATCTGGATAGGATGCTTTCAATGGTGCATCTATAAATATTGGTGAGGGGCAACAGGGACATTACAAACTTTCTTGAATTCAATGCCATGAAATTTGGAGGCACAGTACAGTGAACGGATGCATATATACAGTATATAGCATATTTAGCACAACTGACCAGGGATGAACTTTTGAGGCATTTGCCTCTAGTTATACAAATCTTGGTAAAATTCTTTGCTAATGGATTGCCAAACTGCTTTGTTGTTGAAAGTGGCAAGATTGACAAAAATAATAACGGGTGTCTCAAAAATCTTGGCATGATACTCAACATGTTGTATACTATCAAAATTTCCCCAGTGTGATCAAATCAGGTGGAGGTTGTCTTGAGCGTGCCAGTAATCTTACTGACAATGCTTAATCAAACAAATACAAAATTTATCAAAATAATCCCATTATCATCATCATGTCATTGTCTTTACCCTTAGATCATCTGTCCCTGGTGCATAACACACCTTAGACTTGCTTCCTACAGACTCCAATTATTGGACTCAAACTCCGATGAACATACAGCTTTGATGTCACAACAGGATCCAATCACATCTGATAAATCACTTTTCAAATCTTTTTCATTTCTTTTAATTCTCAAATTTTCCAATACTTTGGCTCCTCTGTCTTTTGGCACTGGTCAAAGTTCCATTAATAATCTCTCTACCTTAGCTGCGGTTAAGCCACATTCAAAAGTAGAAGAACCAAATGAATGGTCCAACTCAGCTTCTTCCTGAGATCCCCATCAAAGAAGCTGTCTTCAGCTAGTTCAATCCACTCCATGTATTATCAAGAAGTGTCCGAGAGCACTGGATATGGAAGAGAGGGAAGGAGACAACGTTCAGATGCTGTACCAAGGACTTCCACGCCAGGTCCATATAATCCTCAAGTCTGAGTAAGGTTACAACAATCAGACATTCTCTCTTTTCTCCTCTTCCATCAGGTAGAAGATACAGGAGTCTGAGGGCACGTACCACCAGACTTAAGGACAGCTTCTACCCCACTGTGATAAGACTATTGAACGGTTCCATTACACAATGAGATGGACTATGACCTCACGATCTACCTTGTTGTGACCTTGCACCTTATTGCACTGCACTTTCTCTGTAGCTGTGAGACTTTACTCTGTACTGTTATTGTTTTTACCTGTACTACCTCAATGGACTCTGTACGAACTCAATGTAACTGCACTGTGTAATGAATTGACCTGTACGATCAGTATGCAAGACAAGTTTTTCACTGTACCTCGGTACAAGTGACAATAATAAACCAATACCAATACCCAACGATGTGGAAAGTTACCAAGGTGTGTCCTGTCCACTAAACACTGAACAGACCAAATGTGGCTAATCCTACCTTAATCCTATTTTTTTATTCTCTCTACATTTTCTCATCAACTGTCTCAAGGTTACAGATCCACAGTGCCTGCTCTCACTCCCGCCATCACCCTCTCATGTCTGGGTGTTTCATTTCCGTGAACAATGCCACAGAGTGCTCACCAAGCACCTAATTTGTATTGTTCCACATTCAATCTCAGAGACAATATCCTGTGTTGTAAAGGCACCATGGCTGACTGTGCAAAGTTGCTCATTTCAAACAAAGGAACATAAGAATTAAAAGCAGGAGTAGGCCACTCAGCCCCTCGAGCTTACTCTGTCATTTAAACAAGATCACAGTTGATCTGACTGTCATCTCTGCTCCATGTTCCCATCTACCTCAGACAACCTTTCACCTCCTTCCTTAGCATGTATCCATCTATTTCTTCTTTAAAAATATTCAAAGATGTTGCTTTCAGTGCCCCTTGAGGAGCAAAGTTCCAAAGATTCATGACCCTCCGAGAGAAAAAAATTCACCTCATCTTTGTCTTATTTTTAGCCCCTCGTTCTTGCCGAGAGATTTTTCTCTTTCATTCAGCTTTTCAAGCTTGTCCTTCCCATTCATTCGACAGCATTGTTCACGTTCACACACTGCCATGAAGAATGAAGGTTTTTGCCTTGCTGTGTGTAGAACCAGTAATAATTTCAGCTGGAAAAGATGTTACATTGATATGAAGCAAAGCAAAACCCAGAAACATCTCTGAGGATAGGTAGTGGTTGGAGGATCACCGGCAGCCTGTATTAATATTCTATTGAGAGCAGGGAATAAGCTTTCTCTGTCATTTGTGCTTCTTATTCACAAGGCTGAAGCCATCATAATGAGACTGTAATTAGTATCACTAGGATAAAGGCAATTCCATGATGTCTGCAATTGGCAGAGCAACCATTTCTAGTTAAGGAAACACAATATTAACGTTATTTCTATTGTGAGACAATTACTCAGTTTAACTAGTCACTAGAGGAAACTGCCACAAATGGATAATTGTGAATGTCCTGTGCTATTGCTAATAGTACATAAAGGCAACATTTTGTTTAATAACAGAAGGGAGTATTAGGTCATTTAAAGTGCAATGCGCTGTTCTACATCTTGGCTTGAGTTGTGTCTTTCAAGCCACAATGACTAACTGCTGTTAAGCAAGCATCGCACAAGTTCAGTCAGAGCTTATCCACCATCATGAAAGTCTTTGCAACTTTACATCTCCTGGTCAATGACTCGGTTTTATACTCCTTGTGAAGAAACATAATTATAAGTACAAAATAAAATGTGGCATTTGTTATCTGGCATCTGTACTGTGGCAAGAACAAACAATATGCCACAGTCTTATCTGCACATATTAGCAGACAGAGCAGATACATGAAGCACGGAAACAGGCCATTCAGCCTACCAAGTCCACGATCACTATTAAGCACCTATTTATACCAATCCTACACTAATCCCAGTTTTTTCTTCCCACATTCCCATCAGCTCCAGACCCTACACAATAGTGGATTGGTATTGGTATTGGTATTGGTTTATTATTGTCACTTGTACCGAGGTACAGTGAAAAACTTGTCTTGCATACTGTTCGTACAGGGTCAATTCATTACACAGTGCATTTAGGTAGTGCGGGGTAAAAACAACAACAGAATACGGAGTAAAGTGTCACAGCTACAGAGAAGGGCATTGCAGGTAGACAATAAGGTGCAAGGTCATAACAAGGTACATAGATTGTGAAGTCAAGAGTCCACCTCATCGTATAAGGGAACCATTCAATAGTCTTATCACAGTGGGTTAGAAGCTGTTTTTGAGCCTGGTGGTAGGTGCCCTCAGGCTCCTGTATCTTCTACCTGATGGGAGAGGAGAGAAGAGAGAATGTCCCGGGTGGATGGGGTCTTTGATTATGCTGGCTGCTTTGCCAAGGCAGCAAGAGGTAAAGACAGATTCCATGGAGGGGAGGCTGGTTTCTGTGATGCACTGGACTGTGTCCACAACCCTCTGCAGTTTCTTGCGATCCCAGGCAGAGCAGTTGCCATACCAAGCCGTGATGCATCCAGATAGGATGCTTTCTATGGTGCATCGACATATGAGGATATTTCCGATGACCATTTAAACTACTGACCTATATCTCCCATTGCCATTTCTTACAGTGAGACAGAAGTTCGAGTATTGCTAGATTAAAGAAATGGAGAGGATGTAGATTTTCACTGGGAGGATATCACATCAACATAAAGCAAAGCAATACCCAGAAACATCTCTGAGGGTAGGCAATGACTGGACGGTTTCAGGCAGTTTGAAAGCCTTTCACCCCCTTCAAAAACATGTATCCATCCATTTCTTCTTTAAAAATATTCAAAGACGCTGCTTTCACCAACAAAGTTCCAAAGACTCATGAACCTCCAAGTTTCAATCGTCCTTGTCTTATTTTTAACTTCCCATTCTTGTCAAAAGATTCTTCGCTTTCATTCAGCTTCTCAATCTTTTTATTATTTTAAATTATTATTCAAATTATTATTCAATCAAGAACATGGCAGAGGCTTTCTCTGCCATTTGATAAAACAATGACTGACACCTTATTGGTTATTGTGGTAAATAGAGTTAATACTTCAGGTTGAAGTCCTTCCAACAAAATAATGAAAACTTTTCCTTGTTCTAATGAAAGGTCATTGAATTTGTTTCTCACCACAGATGCTGCCCGACCTCCTGAGTACTTCCAACCTTTTCCATTTTTATTTTACCTCAGGAGGTATTGGGGCAAATCGTCAAAGTCATGGTTGAAGAAGTCTATTTCTTAAGGAGGGACTAAGAGAAGAAAAGCGGAGGTGGACAACTTTAGGGAGGGAATTCCAGAGTCTAGAGGTAGTTAGATGAAGAATGCCAGTGGTGTCCCAGGGCTGGAGATACCACACAGTTTGGGTGGAGCAGAAGCTGAGGGACCTGAAGCATGAGAAATTTAAGATCATGATATTGCTTAACTGAGAGCCAGAATAGGTCAATAAGCACAGGGGTGATGGGTGAATGGGATTTGGTGCAGATTAGTTAGAAGTGCAACAGAGTTTTCAATAGAGAGTACTGCTCTATCCAAGATCACAAGAAGTTGCAGAGAGTTGTGGACATAAGTCAGTCCATCATGAAAGCTGGCCTCCCCTCCATGGACTCTGTCTACACTTCCCACTGCCTCGGGAAGGTAACCAGCATAATCAAAGACCTCTCCCACCCTGGAAATTCTCTCTTCTTCTCCCTTCCATCGGGCAGAAGATACAAAAGCTTGAAAACCACCAGGCTCAAGGACAGCTTCTATCCCACTGTTATAGGTCTCTTGAACGGACCTCTTGTACGATAAATATGAACTCTATGTCTCTCAGTCTTCCTCGTCATGGCCCTTGCACCTTCATTGTCCACCCGCACTGCACTTTCTTTGTAACTGTAACAGTAACACCATATTCTTCATTTTGTTGTTCCATGGGCAAAGGCATCGGTTCCTGGTCCTTGCTGATTCCCCGAAGTTTGTCGAGTTAGATTCTTGATACTTTCATTCTGTGATGGTTTACTGGATAATTGCCCTATTCTCTGCTGATTCTGGTAGTTTATTGGGAACAGCAGCACTTCTTGGTCCGTACTAATTCCCGGGAATGTAGAACGTAGAATATAGAAAGGTACAGCTCAAGAACAGGCTCTTTGGCCCCCGATGTGTGTGTTAACCATGATGCCAATTTAAGCTAATCCCTGGTCTATATCCCTGCATTCCCTGCCTGTCGAAATGCCTCTTGAACATTGCAATCATTTCTGCTTCCACCGCATCCCCTGGCAGCAGTTCCAGGCACTGTCTGTGTAAAAAAACTTGCCTCACACATCACTTTCAAACTTACCCCCTCCCCCCTCACCTTAAATCTATGTCGTCTAGTATTTGACATTTCAAGCCTGTGAAAACGACTCTGACTATCTCCCCTATCAATGCCTCATGTATACTTCAATCAGGTCCCCCCCCCTCAGCCCCTGAGACTCCAGAGAAAACATTTCAAGTTCATTCAACCTCTCCTTATCACTAACAGTCTCTAATTCAGGCAACATCCTGATGAACCTCTTCTCCACCCTCTCCAAAGTCTCCACATACTTCCTGTAACGGGGCAACAAGACTTGCACACAGTGCTCCAAGTGCGGCCTCACCAAAGTTTTATACAGCTGCAACTTGAGTTCCTGACTTTTATATTCAATGGCCCCACTGATAAAGGCAAGAATGCCATACACCTTCTTTACCGCCCTATCTACTTGTGCTGCCACTTTCCGTGAGCTATGGGATTGCACCCCAAGATCTGTCTGTACATCAATGCTACTAAGGGTCCTGCAATTTACTGGATACTTTCCTCCTACATTTGACCTCACAAAGTGCAACACCTCACACTTGTCTGCACTAAACTCCATCTGCCACTTCCCCACCCATATTTCCAACTGGTCTTTCTCCTGCTTTATCCTTTGACAACTTTCTCACCATCCACGACTCTGCCAATTTTTGCATTATCTACAAACTTAGTCATCAACCCACCTACCTTCTCATCCGAGTTATTTCTCTATATCTCAAACAACAGAGGTCCCAGCGCTGATCCCTGTGGAACACCACTGGGCACAGGCCTCCAGTCGGAAAAACACCCCTCCACCACGACCCTCTGTCTTATACGGCCAAGCCAATTTTGAATTCAATCTACCAAGATTCGGTGGATCCTTTGCATCTTAATTTTCTGGATCAGCCTGTTATGAAGTATCTTGTTGAATGCTTTACTGAAGTCCACGTAGACAACATCCACTGCCCTACCCTCATCAACCATCTTCGTCACCTCCTCAAAAAACTCAGTCAAGTCTGTAAGACGTAACCTGATTTAACACAGGTTAAATCAGTGTTCAGATTTAACCTGAACACTGGTTGTAACCATTTTCTACATTGTGGCTTTGGAATTCAGATTACAGATTTCCCTGACCTCAGTGGCAAAAGAAAGATTTGTATTTGCAGAGCACCTTTCTTGACTCAAAACATATTAGGTAGATATAGATATAGATATTTATTTATTAGTCATGTGTACATCGAAATACACAGTGAAATGCGTCTTTTTGTGTTACTGAGAATGTGCTGGGGGCAGCCCGTAAGTGTCGCCACGCTTCCGGCACCAACATAGCACGCCCACAACTTCCTAACCTGTACGTCTTTGGAATGTGGGAGGAAACCGGAGCACCCGGAGGAAACCCACGCAGACACACGGGGAGAACGTACAAACTCCTTACAGACAGTGGCAGGAATTAACAGCAACGATTGTGAAACACCGGTAATTGGTAATTGGTTTATTGTTGTCACATGTACCAAGATACAGTGAAAACCTCTTGTCTGCTTGCCGTCCAGACAGATCATTCCATCTATAAGCACAACGAGGTAGTACAAGAGGAAAAGGAAACAGAATGTAGAATATAGTGTTACATTTACAGAAAAAGTGCAGTGCAGGTAGACAAGTGCAAGGGCCATGATGGAGTAAATTGAGAGGACAAGAGTTCATCATATAAGAGGTCAGTTCTAATTTGTGCTCAGCAAGCTCTCACACAAAGTCCTGGAACAACCCTCTGATTTGATGCTGCTGCCTCATCCCGTCATCTAACTGTGCCATTTGGCTCTTTCCTGAGCATTTCTCCCTTCTCCCTGTACTTCCACTATCTCCTTGGCACTCCACCAGTCTCCACTATGACCGTCCTCCTCAGTCTGTGTACGTCAAATAATAATCGCAGCCAACAATTTGAAGCCTTTGTCGGCATGGATAGGCTAAACAAAACGGCATCTAGGGACACAAATGCAGAACTCCTTCTGCCTCCGACTGTCCATTTCCTCACAATAAACTGTGTTCCTTATCTGTTGCCATAGGGTGGGAATAGATAACAGGCACCATCAAAAGTACATACTTGAAGGTGATTTGCAATGAGTGGCTTGTCTTATGTCTAAGTACCTTGGATTAGCTCTTGTGTTTCTAAAGTGTTCTTGGCACACACCACAATGCACACAGTCTGGACAGCTGGCTACTATGATTTGATACCACTTATGGTAATATAGGTAATGTCATGATAACTACTTAGGCATTAGTGTGTAATCCCAAACAATTTCACTGGATCTGTGCAAAATTGTCAAGGATTAGACAGTAATTCCTAAGCAGTCATTGTCGTTCCCATTTGACACCTAATTGGATATTGCTTCAAAGTATATTAAGGCTTTACCATCATGCAAACTCTTCTGGGACATCAAAAGATATTTAAGTGGTGGCCTGAGTTTAATTAGCTGGAATTCTGTGCAGGCAGATTTTGCTCACAGGATGTAAGCAATAGCCCAGGGTAAAGCAGAAGGCTATTAAACGGAAGGCTGTGCTCTGGGAATACGACTCTGTAAACTGCCACTCCATGTGTTACATGATGTGCAGGCCAAGGAAAGAATTGGCTGCAGACTGCCATAGGCTGTGAGCAGGTCTCTGACACGAGTGGGTTGTCCAGTGCGAGCAAAAGCTGTAATGAGCTTAGAGACTAAAATAAAGACAGTTTTACTGCAGGAATCAGTGAGACAAAGCTAATGCTGTTGCATTGAGAATTACACTCTGTCTCTAACACTTAAACCCAACTGGACTGTGCTTGTGTTTATGATCTATGGATCTTGCTTATGTTACAAATTCTCTTCCTTAAAGGCATTTAGAAATTCATAGAATTGGCTGTGCATTGCACACTGCCCATGAAATTTAGGTCAACTGAAGAACCCATAAAACCCAGCTCTGTAAGATAAGGTATCTTTATTAGACGCACGTACATCGAAATACACAGTGAAATGCATCTTTTTGCGTAGAGTGTTCTGGAGGTAGCCCGCAAGTGTCGCCACGCTTCTGGCGCCAACATAGCATGCCCACTATTTCCTAACCTGTACGTCTTTGGAATGTGGGAGGAAACCGGAACACCCGGAAGAAACCTACACAGTCATGGGGAGAACGTACAAACTCCTTACAGACAGTGGCTGGAATTGAACCCGGGCTGCTGGCGCTGTAACAGCGTGACACTGTGTGCTCATGATTGAGGACAAATGTCATTCCTTGCGAATTTGCTCAGCTACCCTAATTCTTCAATGGTTCCAAGATGACTGATCACGACCTGATTGTCCTGTTCAGAACTAAGCTGAGCTTCCATCCCTGTATCTTTTCCAGCGAGAAGACGTTGTCCATCGCCAGTTCAGACCAGTCTCTCACCTTAGTGCGGTTGATACTTGCCCGTCATCATTTGCGCAAATTCAGAATCAGAATCAGAATCATATTTATTATCACTGACTTATATGTTGCGAAATTTGTTGTGTTGCAGCAGCAGTACAGTGCAAGCTGTTCCTAAATCGTCGAGTGTGGATCTTCAGGCTCTTGTACCTCCTCTCTGATAGTAGTAACGAGAAGATGCTGCCTTCTTGAGGTACCACCTCTTGAAGATGTCCTCAATGGTGGCGAGGGTTGTGCCCGTGATGGAGCTGGCTGAGTCTACAACCTTCTGCAGCCTCTTGCAATTCTATGCATTGGAGCCTCCATATTAGGGTGTGATGCAACCAGTCAGAATGCTCTCCACCGTACATCTATAGAAATGCGCAAGAGTCTTTCGTGACATACCAAATCTGCTCAAGTTCCTATCGAAGAAGAGCAAACTAATGACACTGTAGGTTATTCACTGCATGGTTCCTCCACAGCTGGTATAAAATGGAGCTCTTGGTGCAACATGTAACCTTTGTCGATAACCCATAAAAAAACTAGGAATGAATTGCTCTGAGATTGGAAATGAGGTATCAACACTGTGACAATGGAATTGAAATTGGAATTGTGGGACTGCAATTAATTGGTTATTGGTTTATTACTGTTACATGTACCAAGATACAGTGAAAAGCTTTGCGTTGCATACCATTCATTCAGATCATTTCAAAAATCAGTGTATCGAGGTAGTACAACGGAAAAGCAATAACAGAATGCAGAATATAGTGTTACAGTTACAGAGGAAGTGCAGTGCAGGCAGACAATAAGGTGCAAGGGCCATGATGAGGTAGATTGTGAAGTCACGAGTTCATTTTTATTGCACAAGAGGTCATTCAATAGTCTTATAACAGCAGGATAGAAGCCGTCCTTGAGCTTGTTGGTACGTGTTCTCAAGGAGTCTGGCACACAGTGTCTGCCAACCTCAGTTTTCAATACTCAGGATAATAGAAACAGCATCAATACTTGTCCCTTCACTGTTTACATATCTCAGCAGCACACCATGGTTACTGGTCCCTCAGCACACAAGTCACAGTGGCATGGGACTCGATCAGTCTCGACCATCGCCTTGCTTCCATCTACCTGACCTTGCTCCCTAACCCCAGTACCCTTGCCTGACAAAAGGCTCTGAAGTGCCAGGTCCACAGGAGAGATCCCTGCCACCCAGCCCCCTTGTTATTCCTCACTTCTGTAGCAGCCTTTTGTGCAGCTGTTCTGTGGTCGAGAACTTCAAGGTCCAATTCTATAACCCAAGGAGCAACACAGCAACAATGCAGCAGCTGCAATCTCTGCATGCAGCTCCCGTGTACTGTTTTAGTGCATGATTCTGTGTGCAAACCACCATAGTGTTGTTGTTAATATATTGGTAGTGGTTTATTATTGTCACGTACCAAGGTACAGTGAAAAACTTGTCTTGCATACCATTCATACAGATCAATTCATTACACAGTGCATTGAGGTAGTACAGGGTAAAAACAATAACAGAATACAGAGTAAAGTGTCACAGCTACAGGGAAAGGGCAGTGCAGGTAGACAATAAGGTGCAAGGTCATAACAAGGGAAGTAGATTGTGAGGTCAAGAGTCCACCTCATCGTATAAGGGAACCATTCAATAGTCTTATCACAGTGGAATAGAAGCTGTCCTTGAGCCTGGTGGTACGTGCCCTCAGGCTCCTATATCTTCTACCTGATGGGAGAGGGGAGAAGAGAGAATGACCTGGGTGGGTGGGGTCTTTGATTATGCTGGCTGCTTCACCAAGGCAGTGAGGTATGGACAGAGTCCATGGAGGGGAGGCTGGTTTCCGTGATGTGCTGGGCTGTGTTCACAACTCTCTGCAGTTTCTAATGGTCCCGGGTAGAGCAGTTGCCATACCAAGCTGTGATGCATCCAGATAGGATGCTTTCTATGGTGCATCGATAAAAGTTGGTGAGTGGCAAAGGGGACATGCTGAATTTCTTTAGCCTCCTGAGGAAGTAGAGGCACTGGTGAGCTTTCTTGGCTGTGGCATCTACGTGGTTGGACCAGGACAGGCTATTGGTGATGTTCACCCTGAGGAACTCTCAACCCTCTTGACCTCAGCACCATTGATGTAGATGGGTGCATGTACACCGCCACCTTTCCTGAAGTCAATGACCAGCTCTTTTGTTTTGCTGACATTGAAGGAAATGTTGTTGTTATGACACCTTGCACAATTTCACAATTTTCTTGCAAGCGATCCAATTGGGTGTTAGCACCAAAGGCAGTGCATGTTCAGCTCACCAAGGAAGGGTGAAATCCAGTTCCTAGACAATATGGTTATAATCAGACACAATTACATTTCCAGATAAGTTAGGGAAAGTGGCCAAAGACTCAGGTAGAGAGGTAGGTTCTACAGGTCTTTTGGGTGAGATGAAAGGCTGAGCTGCCAACCATGATCCAATGAAAGCTGTGAACCTGACAAGAAGTGAGGGACACGGTGACCTTGGTGAGTTGTCAGGCTGGAAGTGGCTGCAGGGGAGGGGACAATATTACAGAGTCAGTGCCAGGCTTAAGGGAAAGGCACATGTCCTCAATTGAAGAAACCCTGGGTAAATGCAATTGATTTCAGTTTCCAGAACCCTCTCTATTGTATACTGTCAACCTGCTCTCCAGGGTAATTTTACTTTGGCACATGTGTGTGATAGATTGATAATTTTCATTGGTATGAAGAATTTCAGTGTTGCACACATACCCAGATGTAAATCAGAAAATATAATCAGGAAATATTTATAACCCTGTCTGAGGGATGTTCCATAATTCTGCTCGACCGCTAGAAATTGCAGAGAGTTGTGAACACAGTCCAGTCTTTCACGAAGACCAGGCTCCCCTTGATGGACTCTTGTCTACACTTCCCGCTGCCCTGGGAAAGCAGCCAACATAATCCAAGACCCCTCCCACCCTGGTCATTCTCTCTTCTCCCCCCTTCCATTGGGTAGAAGATACAAAAGCTTGAGAACACATAGCACCAGGTTCAAGGACGACTTCTATCCCACTGCTATATGACTCTTGAAAGGACCTCTTATACGATAAAGATGAACCATTGATCTCTCAATCTACCTTGTCATGGCCCTTGCACCTTAAATTGCCTATCTGTACTGTAATTTATTTACTGTAACACTATATTCTGTAATTTTCCCTTTTATACTGCCTCAATGTACTTATATTTGGAATGATCTGTCTGGCTGGCATGCAAACAAAGCTTTTCACTGTATCTCGGTATGTGTGACAATAGAAAACTAATTACCAATTATAAGTGCCTTTTATAACAAAAGGATATAGAAAAATTTGGACCTCTAACCTTTAAATTTGTGCTCAAGTTAAGTAAATGATGCACAGCAGCAAATGCAATCCTAGTTCTTTATTAATGTCTTTAAAGATGTCACTTAATGTAACTGTATTAAATTCGACATGGGTTTGCCTCTGCAGCCTGGTATATTTAGGCAGCGAAGCGGTGAGAAATGCAGGGTCAATTCGTCACTGTCACTGACCTCGTGGCCACTGTGTAGGGGGGAGGGGTAAGGTCAACTAAAGTCAGACAGCTCCGCATAATGCGAAGGAAGAGGGGATGTTGTTTGTTGGCTGCTCACATGTTCTTTATATCACAGCCAACCTTTCAGTGGAGTCCAGCCATAGTCCAGAAAGGAGAAGCAGGCTGGGTGTAAAACAAAACTGGACATTGTAAAATTTGTAAACATTATCGATAAATAAATCAACAAATTGCTCGGGGCTGTTATCATTGAGGCAAATGACTTGACCTTAACCCTCACAAAGCGCCATGTTGTGGAGCTATTATCCATTTGCAGTTCTGCATTAGATGATAGGGCATTGAGAATACATTCCCTCTGTCATTACAGATATCAGACCCCAAACTTAAAGAAACCTGGATGTGAACCCCCCCCCCCCCCCAAAAAAAATTGCTGATGCTGTGAGCTGAAATAAAAGCAGAAAATTCTGGAAACTCTCAGCAGGTCAGGCAGCATTTACAGAAAGTGGATGGAATTAATGCTTCAGATCAAAGACCTTCTGTCAAAACCTGAAACATTAACTCTGTTGAGTGTTTCCAGCATTTTCTGTTAGATTTCCACAGAAGAGGTTTACCAGGATACTGCCTGGATTGGAGGGTACGAGATATAAGGAAAGGTTGGACAAACTTGGGTTGTTCTCCCGAGAGCGTCAGAGGCTGAGGGGAGAACTGATTTTAAAATTATTGGAGGCATATATAGGGTCAACAGTCAGAATCTTTACGCCAGGGTAGAAATGTCAAATACTAGAGGATATGCTTTTCAGGTTAGAGGAGGAAAGTTTCAAGGCAATGTGAGGGGCAAGTTCTTTATGCAGAGAGTGGTCAGTGCCTGGAATAGGAAACCAGGGGTAGTAGTGGAAGCAGGCAGTTTGGTGAAATTTAAGAGGCTTTTAGATAGACACATGAATATGAAGGGAATGGAGGGATATGGATGATGCACAGGAAGAGGACACTCAGTATAAATTGGCACAACATTGTGGGCCGTCCAGTGCTGTACTGTTCTATGTTCTATGTTCTACTTCAGATTGATAGCATCTGTAGATTTTTGGAATTTTCACATGCATGTTTGAGTCTGATTTTTCTCATCACTGCAGCGAATCATCTCGGAATGGCAGATGGGGGCTGTTGAGGCATGGTTGTCACTTGATTAGACCCCGCAGACGGAGCTTGGACTATTGATCTGTGGCAGCTGTGGAAGTTAAATTCAAGTAATTAAATAAATCTGGGGGTTTTCTTTTGGAAACTGGTTCTCAGTAAGAATGAAACCATTGTGAACAATCCATCTGATTCAATAATGACCTTCAGAGGACAAGATCTACCAAGAGGTATAAAACATTATGAGGGTTATAGATAGGATAGATAGAGTCATGGACAGATAGTGTAGAGGCAGGCACGGTAATGTAGCGGTTAGCGTAATGCTATTACAGCGCCAGCGACCCGGGTTCAATTCCGACCGCTGTCTGTAAGGAGTTTGTACGTTCTCCCCGTGTCTGCGTGGGTTTCCTCCGGGGTGGTCCGGTTCCTCCCACATTCCAAAGATGTACGGGTTAGGAAGTTGTGGGCATGCTATGTTGGTGCCGGAAATGTGGCGATACTTGCGGGCTGCCTCCAGAACACTCTACGCAAAAAGATGCATTTCACTGTGTGTTTCGATGTACATGTGACTAATGAAGAAATCTTATCTTATACAGCAGGGAAACAAGCCCTTTGGCCCATCAAGCTCACACCGACCATCAAACACCCATGTGCAGCAATCCTGCATTAATCCCATTTTTTATTCTCTCCACATTCTCATCAGATTCTACCACTCACCTTCATACCAGGGGGGATTTACAGTAGCCAATTAACCTCCCAACCCGCACGTCTTTGAGATGTTGGGATGTTTGCACAAGGAGAATGTGCAAACTCCACACATTCAGTACCTGAGGTCAAGTTTGAACCCAGGTCTGTGAGGTTGTGAGGCGGTGGCTCCACTAGCATCATCTTTGGAGCTTAGAAGAATGAGAAGTATTCTCACTGAAGTAAATAAGAGTCTGTGGGAACTTCACAAGGTAACTTGTGTGGAGATATTTCTCCTCATGGGGAATTCCAGAACTTGATGGCATAGTTTCATGATAAGGGGTTGACAAATGAAAGATAAGAAGGAATTTCTTCTCTCAGAGGGCATAAACCTTTGGGATTCTATGCCACAAAACATCATGAATGCTGAGTTACTGAACATATTCAAGGTTGATAGTAGGAAACTTTCCCTCAAAGCAGAGGTACCTAAAACTAGAGGGCATAGGTTTAGGGTAAGGGAGTAAGAGGTTTAGAGGGGATCTGTAGAAGAACTTTCTCAGCCACAGAGTGGTTGGAATCTGGAACACACTGCCTGGGGGGTTGGAGACACAAGAGACTCCCGATGCTGGAATCTGGAGCAACAAGCAATCAGCTAGAAGAACTCAGCAGGTCGAGCAGCTTCTGTGGGATGAAAGGAATTGTCAACGTTTTGGGTCAAAACTCTGACCTGAAATGTCTGACTCCAGCAGATTGCTTGTTGCTGCCTGAGGGTTTGATGGGAGCAGAAACCCTCACAGCATTTAACTTGAGTCACCAAGGCATAGAAGCCTATGGACCAAGCACTGGGAGTAGTATAGATAGCTCCACGCCGTTTGGCACGGACAGGGCCTGTTTTTGTGCTGTCTGGCTCTGTGACTCTATAATTCCACAGCAGGCTTCCATGTGACCCCAAATCCACCAATACGGTTCACTTTTAACAACCTTCTGAGTTGTGGGCAGTCATGGTCTGTCAATACATGTTGGTGTTGCCCGTAATGTCAGCATCCTGTGAGCAAATATACAAAACTTCTGCAAAGTTTTATATTTAGTTTAACAAACAAGGAATTTTCCAGTTTATTTGTTTTTAAACTGGGCAAATGATTATTTGATATCAGATCGTCGCTAGCTTTCACAGAGCTGAAAAGTTCATCTGAGAACAGGGAGCAGTAAGTTCAAGGTGAAGTCCGCATTAATTATAGATTCTGTCACAGCTCCCTGCCACTCAGCAGCAATGTGCACAATCCAATCGCAAATCGCAAAGTTCCCCTGAGCCCGTGGGCAAACTGACGAGCGTCATGAAGGAGATGTGCGGGGCAAGTGTTTTACACAGAGAGTGGCAGGTGCCTGGAATGCGCTGCCAGGGATGGTGGTGGAAGCAGATACGACAGAGGAGTTTAAGAGGTTCTTAGATAGGCAGAGAATGGAGGAATATGGACATTGTGTCGGCAGAAGGGATTAGTTTAGTTAGGAGTTTAATTAGTTTGGCACAACATTGTGGGCCGAAGGGCCTGTTCCTGTGCTGTACTGTTCTATATTCTATGTTCTAAGTGTCAAACTAAAGGAAGCTAGAGACTGGACTGCCCTACATGGAAATAATGGACTGAATCGCACTGACCTGAGTACTCTCCTTGGGAAGTATTGGACTTCTGTTCATGCCTGATCTTCCTCAGGGTCAGATGTTGGTGAACCTGACCATCTGGTCCATCACTGGACTCAACATTGAACCCAGGAATGGAGCATCAGCATGCTGAAGAGGAAGTCCAAATGCATTGAGCTCTATACCAAGGAGGGCTGGCACCAAACCTCTGCTCTTATTCATTAAAATGGGGTCACTGACCCTGCGGAACAAGGAGAGAGCAGGACAGTACTTATGTTTTTAGTTATTTGGTGATATTTTAATATTTTTAATTTCTTTTTTTTACATGGTTCAGGTCAATTTGAATGATTTTTAGACGTTTCTGACAATTAAATGTTTAAACTGTTAAAACTCCCTTTACAGTCGGTGAGCTGTCAGATGTCCTCAGGAGGGGTCCTAGCAGCCAGACCATGTATTGCAATGCCTGAGGCTACTTTCCAGTTGGACCCTGGTTCTCCTCATAGTCCTGGTGGGTTCAGACAGTCTGTTTGCTTCATATTTCATTTCTCATATTTCCTTACGACTTACAATGGGGCCTATTGAGTCTATGCTGGCTCTCAAAGCAATTCCATCAATTGCTTTCCCCACATTTCCCTCTGGCCTAATCTCTCATGTCTATTAAGTCCCCTCTGATATTCCGACACCCGGCTACACGAGGGGCAATTCACAGTAGCCGATTTACCTCCCAACACATCTTTGGGACGTGGGAGGAAACAGGAGTACCCGGAGGAAACCCACACCATCACAGAGGAGATGTGCAAACTCCGCAAGCAGCACCGGAGGTCAGGATTGAACCCGCTTCACTGGAGCTGTGAGGTACTTGGAAAAACATGCCAAGAAGATGACAATACCCCTTAAAAGCTGCAATATTCCCTCACCATCAATCCACTTGTCAATTTCAGGTCAGTTTCATCAATTTGAAATGAATAAGTCATCTGATCCCTTCAAGAAGCAGGTTTGTCAGTGACACATAATTGAATGAAATGCTCGTCAGTGTTTAATGGAAATATAATGACCCTCAGCTGCCTTGTGGAATATTCTGGGTGTGAGGAAAGGCCACAATGGGACTGCAACATCTTGAAGTATTTCAAGAAATGCCCACATTCTACTGTAATTTCTGTAATCACCCACAGCACCCGACATCACATCATGAATCTGTTGACAAAGCTGCAGTAACGCTAGTTCATTCCACACATTCACCTCGAAATGAAATTTGAGAAGTAGCTCTGGGCTCACCTTTCCATAATGCTGTGAGGTATAAGAAAGCCATGGGAGATGAGTGATATCAAATAGGTCGCTTGAAAAAGGAAAGAAAGGAGAAAGTGAAAAGAAAGAAAGAGAGAAGAGAAAGAGAAAGAGGGAAAGAGAGAGAGAAACAGAAAATAGATAGATAGATAGATAGTAGATAGATAGATAGATAGATAGATAGATAGATAGATAGATAGATAGTAGATAGATAGTAGATAGATAGTAGATAGATAGTAGATAGATAGATAGTAGATAGATAGTAGATAGATAGTAGATAGATAGATAGATAGATAGATAGTAGATAGATAGATAGATAGATAGATAGATAGATAGATAGATAGATAGATAGATAGATAGATAGGCAAATAAGTAAATAAATGGATTGGCTAACACAACTCACACCTCCAGATAATCCAAAGACCTTTAAATCCATCAAAGTTTTTTGAGGTGCAGTCACTGTTTAAATATGGGAAAGACAGCAGCCAAGTTACGCAGAGGACACTCCCACAAATAACTGTATGATAACCTACTTTTAATAATTAAAACAGAAAATGCTGGAGTTACACAAATGGTCAGGCGGCAACCTCAGAGAGTGAAACAGGTGTGATATTTCGAGCCAATCGCCTTCCACCAGCATCTGTGGTTTCATGGTTTTCAATCTATTTTTTGTGATGTGGGTTACTGAATACATTTTGATGAGGAGAATGAATGCACTTCACTGTTCGCTGGTTTATACACAGCCCATGAAAAACTCAGACCGCTGTATATCCAGGCAACCTCAAGATCAGCCAGAAGTTTTTTGGAATCGATCAGTTGGCCAAGATTACTATTACAGCATTAGAAATGGCTTTAGCACAATGCTCCCCACTGGGGATCTGGGAGCTGTGGCAAAGGAACTCCTGGACCAACCAGATAGAGAAATCCTTATCGAAACCAGCAAGCTTGGATACTGATGGGGTAGGTTGCATGGGTGTGTGGTGAGGGGTGTTGGTGCAGAGTCAGATAGGAAGTCATGGTTTCTAACTCCACAGAAGGAATGTATTCTCTTTGCTAAACTTCCCATCTGGAAGTCTGCCAGATTCCAACTGAGCTAGAATTTATCCAGTCTCTCCTCATGTGGCACACCTGCTATCCCGGGAACCAGCCTAGTAAGTCGACGCTGCACTCCCTCCACTGCAAGTACATCCTTTCTTCAGGAGGCAGACTAAAACCAGACCTAAAACTCCAGGTATTGGCAATGTTTTCTAAGAATGTATCCTATTTGTAAATTGAGTATTGGCTGCTGTGTTTTGTTGCCAGGACAGACATTCCGGAATTTGATGCTCCAATCAATAACTTTTCCTCACCTCACCTCATCAACTTTCTTTCAGCACTCCGTCCAATGAATAGCATGGTTGCTGGTAACTGAAGCCTAACATTTTTGTACAGAGCAGGCAACATGAGATTTGTGTGCTGCGTTAGTGTTGGTTTTAGGGCTGTTGAATTTTGCCTCCATTAGCTTTTGTGTAGAAACGCTGACCAATTAGAACAATGGCAAAGGATGTGTAGGTATCAACCGGGCTCAAATCAAGCTAAGGTTCTGCAGGTTAAGGGCACATGCTAACCAAATGTCCACATGGCCAAATCTCTTTGTCACAGCTTCTTCAATACAATTATTTCCATTTTGCATTTGAAACCAATCAGAGCAAGAAAGATGAAGTACTGAGTTTAAAAAAAAGCAACATAAGTTGCTTGATGCTTCATAAACCTATATGAAAATCTAACAACTAATACTGGGAAAGATTTGGTGATTAAGTTTCATTAATGGGACCATGGTCAGAAGAAACTTTGCATTTAGGCATCCAGTTTCCACCTGGTATTTTGCTTCTGCTACTTCTGAAATAGTCTTTGACTTTGAGATTCACACTGGAATTACCTGATCTGTCTGAATACTCCAAAGGAATTAATTTTATAATTAGCAATTGAACATGGAATAAAATGTTAGTACTGAAGCATCAATGAAAGAATAGAACGTTACAGGAAAAAATGCATTTTATTTGGTGTCAGAGCCAACTTCATTTCCAATATTTTGATAGAAGGCCAGTGTGCAATATGAAAACCCATTCAATGGAGCAGAAACCAATTTGTAAACTCAGCTATGTTTTTGCCTTTTAACACTGGAACAATATGTGGTTTAATAAATTACCAACTCAAATGGATAATAAGTTTCACAATCCAGTGCAGTATAAACTGATGATAAAATGCCCAATTGAGGCAAATAATTGACAGCTAGTGGTATCCAAAATTTATTTTATCCTTGATCTTTGTGTTCTCATCAAGCACTATTCATTCAATCAATTGGCCCCAGTTGATCTTGATGAATGCTGTGCAAGTGATATTACAGCTAAATCAGACAAGACTGATAGAGTCTACTTTCTTTAATGGTTTATTTTAGTGCTCATGCATTTCAATGAACAGCCACTTTCATTTTAACCAAACAGGTTGAACGAAAGGTAACTCTATACTTTCTCATTGATAGTAGAAACAGGGCAGTGTGGCCCAACATTTGATGATTAGAAGTTTTTGATGGATGACCATTTAATTTATTTTATTTGCAGCATTTTTTGAAAGATACATATTGGTGAAGACACCATCCCTGCCCCTCATCAAGTCATGCCCTGGCATCAGAGATTTAAAATAGTGTGTACTCTTTAAGGGTTATGGGAATGCAGTGATTGTGGGGGGTGTTAGTTGATGGGGTGGAATTGAGTGCATACGTTGGGGGTGGTGAAAGGGGAAAATATTTCAAGTGTGTTGAGATATCAATGTTGCAAGTGTGCATATCAATGTTTCTGGGTTATACGCAGAGGAGAGGCGATAAGCAGCCAGTCCAGCTCCAGGAGCCAAGATGGTATTGTCTTACTGCACTAGATCACACAGATAGCCTTTTGACCACTCCTCAGAGAAGTAGTTAGTCCTGGCATGACTTCGAGCATGTTCTGGACTGACGCATCTGTGGACTGGAACTTGGAAGCATGGAACAGGCTGGAGATCACATCTGACCTCCTGCTCCACTGCTACACTCATCACTGATCCCCAGGAGCATTCTGTAACTACTGAGCCAGAGAGCTGGATACACTTCATTCCTTGCCCTCAGCGTAATGCCTACTGTGACTGGTGCATGTAACATGGCCCCATTCACTTGAGTGAAGTATGAAAATATAAATGGTTCACTTAATTCTGTTTAATTTTATTGATATTTTAATTACTTTATGTCAGCTGGCTTTGGCTTTGAAATAGGAGTGGGGTGGAGAATTAAAGTGACATACAACAGGAAACTCTGGGTCACACCTGTGGACTGAGTGCAGATCTCTGCAAAATGATCCCCCAATCCATGATTGATTTATCCAATGCAGAGAATCTTTTGTGAACACCAAATGCAGTACGTGAGGTGAGGTGAGGTGAGGTGAGGTGAGATGAGATGAGATTTATTAGTCACATGTACATCGAAACACACAGTGAAATGCATCTTTTTGCGTTACTGAGAATGTGCTGGGGGGCAGCCCGCAAGTGTCGCCACTCTTCCGGTGCCAACATAGCATGCCCACAGCTCCTAACCTGTACATCTTTGGAATATGGGAGGAAACCGGAGCATCCAGAGTAAACCCAGGCAGACACGGGGAGAATGTACAAACTCCTTACAGATGGTGGCCGGAATTGAACCCGGGTCGCTGGCACTGTAAAGCGTTATGCTAACCACTATACTACCGTGCTGCCTTGAATTGATTGGAAGAGATGCAAGTGGATCGCTGCTTCACCTGGAAAGAATGCTTGGGTCCCTGGGTGGTGGGAAGGGAAGAGATAAACAGACAGGTGTTGTATCTCCACTGGTTGCTTCAAAGGTGCTACGGGTCGGGGAGCAGTGGGTGGGGACAGAAGAGCAGATCAGGGAGTCACAAAGTGAACAGTCCCTGCGAAATGCGGAAAGAGAAAGGTGCAACTGGTGGCAGAATCATATTGGAGATGGGAATAAATGCTCTCCTTACCGAACCTGCCCATGTCCCGCTGTCAAATTGATGCAAAAATGCCAAGAGCTCTGATGAGAAAAAGGTACCCTTTGTTCGATATTTCCAGTAAAGGCAATGGAATATTGTTTGGAGCCTTGTGTATACCAGCCTGTAGAGGAAACACTGTCCCCATTGCTGTATTTAAATAGAAATTCCTGGTTATAATGATTAAACATAGCAAATGCTATATCTCAAGTGATGACAGAATATAATTCCTGACAGTTTTTCTGACAATGCACTCAGGAAACTTTAAATCATGCACAATTGAAACATAAAGCTTTTATTGAAGGGTAAATGTTACGGACTGGTGGTCAGGAGGAGGATGAGTCATTGTTTTCTCTGTTGTGTGGGATAGAACAGAGAACAGGAACAGGAACAGGCCCTTCGGCACAGGAACAGGCCCTTCGGCCCACCATGTCTGTGCTGACCATGATGCCAATTCAAACTAACCTCATCTGCCTGCACATGGTCTAAACCTCTCCATATCCTGCCTGTTCATGTACCTGTCTAAATGCCTCTTAAATGTTGCTATCATTTCTGCTTCCACCACATCCCCGGCAGCCTGTTCCAGGCACCCACCACTCTCTGTGGCAAAAACTTGTCTCGTAGATCTCCTTCAAACTTCCCCCCCTTATCTTAAACCTATGCCCCCTAGTATTTGACATTCCCACCCTGAGAAAAAGATTCTGACTATCTGCTGTGTCTGTGCCTCTCATAATTTTACACACTTCGATCAGATCAGCCTCCAGTGCTTCAAGGAAAAGAATCCAAGTGTGTCCAACATCTCCTTATAGCCAATAGCGAATACTCTCCAAACCAGGCAACATCCTGGTGAACCTCTTCTGCACTCTCTCAAAAGCCTCTACATTCTTTCTGTAATGAGGTCACTAGAACTGCACACAATACTCCAAGTGTGGTTTAACCAGTTGTATACAGCTGCAATATGACCTCCTGACTTTTATACTCAGTCCTGAGGAAGGCAAGTGTACTTTATGCCTTCTTTACCACCCAATATACTTGTGTTGTCACTTTCAGGGAGCTGTGGACTTGCACCCCAAGGTCCTTCTGTACATCACTGCTCCTAAGGATCCTGCCATTTACAAGGATACCTTTATCTTGCCCTGTCTCTCTCATCCTCATCCCATCCCACCTTATACCCCACCTTTCTTTTCCATGGAATCTTCCAGCCACCTGACAGTGTCCACAGGTCTGATCTGTTTGGAGGCTTGTAGGTTAATTGGATGATTGTTCAAAGTGGGTATCCTACAATGTCAGTCTGTCCATAGATCTCAGGGGCTATCAGCTTCTCTCAAGACAACTTACCATTGCTCCCATTAGTGCCCGAGCAGTGATTTATAACTTGCTCTTCATGCAAGAATTGGGATATACAGAGGTTCATTGCAGATTCCTGCACCCCCCCCCAACCATCACCCCATCTTGAACCACTCTTAATATATGCCTCATCAGCGCCACTAATTCCCAACCAATTATTCGCCCGAGCCTTAAAGTGTTTCCCCTCCAAATCCATACACTTCCTTTTTTCTGAATAATTCCTTGTGTGGAACCTTATCAAGTGCTTTCTGGAAGTTGTTATGACAACATTCATCGATATTCCCTCATCCAAAGTGCGAGAAAGATTCTTCCAAATTGACATTAGCCAAATTGGGAAGAGAAATGGAGTGGCAGGTTACCTCCGGTGTGAAAAGCCTGCCACTTTATATCACATGTCATCTCAATCTGAAGTGATGCAGGAGTAACCTACACCCAGATCCCTCCCATTCAGTAACCAACTACTCGGGGATACATAAACAGGGCCTATAACCGTTATCTTTCTTTCCTCATTGGGAAACCTTTGACCTCCTCCTCATCACTGTTTGAAATCAGATGCCTCCCTGCCCCTTAAATCAACACTAACTGATGTGCATTGTCGCATGAAATGATGCAAAGAGCCCGATTCTTATTCAAATTATTATAATTACCCTAATGCAATCCCATTTTAAAATACAACATAGATATAAAAAAAATTATAGCACTCTTTGTAACATTACAGATTATTAACCATAATTGCTCATTCACTTTGCAACGTTATTGAAGACTCAGAGCTTGTATCAAAGTGACACAACATTATGGGTAATTTCATAAAACCAGCATTTGTATGGCTGAACTTAGCATGTAAAATTTATAACTAATAACATTAAATAAAATATTCAGATACCCAAGGCTTTATAAGCCCGTGAGTTCATCTGTCTCCTGCTGTGCAGCTAGCATTAATGTTAATGAGAATAATTACAAATAGGAATTGAGCAATGCTGAATAATTTCTCTCTTACAGGCTAAGCATTCTCAAAGTTACGTTTACATGAATAAAATTCTTATAAAGAACTGGCTAAACTTAAAAAGGCTAAATTGGGATAATATAGTTATCTGTGTACATCATAATCACTGAACAAAGAAGCAATCTAGACTAAATGACTTTAAAGTCTGTTATCCTGCCTTTAAAATGAGACATTAAGCTTTGTTGGTCCCCATAGGTTGATATAAAAGATCTCACAGCAGTGTTTCAAAGAAGAGCATATGAGTTCTGCCCGCTGTACTGGTTAATATTCATTCTTCAACCAAAATTGTTAAATTGGATTATGTTTGTTAGATCTTGCTGTGCTTAAATTGACTGTAGCATTCAATACAATAGTGTCCTCGTTTCAAAAAAATGCCTTAATTTGGACTTTAGGACATTCTTGTTGTGAAATGGTGCAACATCAATGCATACTTTCTGTCATCCAGGCTAAATCCTCTCAAAATTACATTTTACATGAGTAAAAGTCTTATAAAGAAAAAACTAAACTTAAAGAAGTTAAAATGTTTTGAAAAGTTGGGATGCCTTTTCTTTCGAATTTACACCAAACAAAATTGCACTTGCAGGAGCTGCTTGATTTTAATGGTACTGATACTATTTTTACTTCACAAGATCTTTAGTGAAAGGTATTTATACATTCTAAAGGGGAACTACATTCTTGAGATTTCACTGATAACAGCAAGCAGATAAAGGACAACTGAAAGAGCAGCTTCACCTGGAAGAAGAGATGATTTTCTTTTGACGCACTTCAAGGAGGATCATTCACTATTGAGTGGGATGGTTGCAAGACCATAGAATTTGAAACTACATAAGATTTTGTTCAGTGCAAGTTTAAAGCACACACGTTATCCTGAGCACATGTAACTCAAAATAACTCCACTGAATGCGATTTGCTTCAAATAATGTTGCTGATAGATTTCTTACACATACCAGATTCCCTGGATTGTTGACCCAAGGATAAAGCAGTGGACTGCAGCCTCTGTTGGTTGAACTTGTACGAAAGAAGTAGGTTGTGAGGAATTGTGAAAATTTATGTCCATTAGTCAACAAAGAGAGGGAGGAATATCAGAAGGAGCAGGCTTGGCAAAAATTTGATAAGGGAATTTTTTTTCCACCCAGAGAGTGGTAGTAGTCTGGAACTCCCTGCCTGAAAGGATGATAGAGGTCGGAGTATCCAGGAAACTCCAGGAGGAGACTTGGTACGTCACCAAAGACTCTGGCAAATTTCTATAGATGTACGGTGGACAGCATTCTGACCGGTTGCATCACAGCCTGGTATGGAGGCTCCAATGCACAGGATCACAAGAGACTGCAGAGGGTTGTAGACTCAGCCAGCTCTATCATGGGCACAATCCTCCCCACCGTCAAGGACATCATCAAGAGGCGATGCCTCAAGAAGGCGGCGTCCATCACTGAGGACCTTCACTGTCTGGGACATGCCCTCTTCTCGTTGCCACCATTGGGGAGCAGGTACAGGAGCCTGGATACTCACAGTCAGTTATTTAGGAACAGCTTCTTCCCCTCTGTCATCAGATTTCTGAACGGTTCATGAACCCATGAACAGTATCTCATTATTCTTTTGCACTATTTATTTATTTTGTAACCTAGAGTAATTTTATGCCTTTTTACTGTACTGCTGCCACAAAAACCACAAGTTTCACGGCATATAAGTCAGTGATAATAAACCTGATTCTGATTCTGATTCTGACACATAAAAAGTACTTGGAGTGTACTTGAAGAGGTGTGACCTGCAGAGTCAAGGAACAAGGTGGGATTTGACAGGATAGCTTCCGTTGACGAATATGGAAATGATGGGCCAATCGTCCTCCTTTAGGGTCATAGCTTTTCTCTGAGTTTTCTGTGTTTATGATCTGTTTCTTCTTCAACTGCTAATTTTCTAAAGCACCTTATAAAAGGATCTGACCTCCTGAAAGAAAATGTTCTGTATTTTCTTCTCGGAAGGTCACCATTTATCGACTATCTCTAATTGTTCTTGAACAGAATGACTTGCTGGACTGTTTTAGATTCAAGTAAGTCACTGTGGGTCTGGAGTCACATATTGGCTAGACTTGGTGAGAATGGTGGACTTGTTCTCCAAAGCAACATAGACGAAGCAGATAAGTTTTTAAAACAGTCTAGTGTGGCTGCTCATGGCTACCAGTACCAACACTAGATTTTGTTTTTCCCAGATTATTTAAATAAATAAATTTAAATTGCCTACCAGTGGTGGTAGTAATTGAACTTTTATCTCTAGAGTGTTCATCAGACCTCAGCACGACTGGCCTGCACCATGCTACCATCCACCATTCCTTTGTGGTTACTACTTTTTCTCATTGATACGAAATGGAGTGCTCTAGGGGTATGGAACGTCTTTGCCAGTTGTCACCTGAGGTTTGTACTGTGTGTTGACAAGGTGGAGCAACACTACCAGGGGCACACTAAAGCCCACTCCACTCCACCCAACAACTTCAGTGGAGCAGCCCTCAATTCTGGCAATCCCCAACTCCTAGCCAACTCCTGAAGCTCAATGTCTTCTGTTAGCTTTTTGTTGGCCTTTCCAATTAAAGCCCAAACTGATATAGATTTGTCTTGAAGACAATTGAGAAGAAATTTGGGCAGGTTATAAAAAGAGGGGCTTACACCCATTTCTTGCCACCACCCAATCTGTACTGAATGTCTCCAGCAGTTCTATGTGATTTTTCTCTGAACTCTGGTGATTTTTGTTCCTATCACCCAGTCAGTGGCTGATGCTTTGCTGAGTCATCAGTCAATTCAGAAAATACATCTTGAGTATTACTTGCACGAATTCCCTGACACAATTGATCCTTTCATGACCAAATTCATGCTTTTTCTTTCAGAAAGTCATCTAAAAACTAGTTCTATGATCCTATATATTACATCTACATTTGTGTAGGCAATTTCAAACCATTCTTTGATAGCCTACCACCTCCATTCAATTATATCCAGAACATAAATCTATCATATCATTTGAGATCACACCACTAAGGTTGCTGTCCATGGACTGATTACAGATTGAAATATTGCATGTATTTTACAGGAGTTGGCCATCAGTATGCTTTACATTCATGAACTATACTTTGTTCATCGTCTATATTTGGGTTTGCTCTAGATTTGATCTAAAAGTCCATCAATTTACCAAAATTCCCAGGCCCCTTGGGACTTAGGTCTTGGGTCCATAAGAACGTGAGAAAGAGAAGCAGCAACAGGCCATTCAGCTCACTTGTGCTGGTTCTATCACAGCAGATCTTTCCACAGCGCCACTTTCCTGCACTCATGCCTTATTCCTTGACTCTCTTCATATCAAAAAAAAATTCTCTTGCTTGTCTTATCTTTAGTTTGTCTATCGACAAATAGATTGCTGAAGCAATGAGGATGGCCAACTTACAGACACTCACCAAGGATCCCAAACACAGGATAGATGAAGATCTCTCACTTGTTGATCACAAGTACTTTACAAGTATGAGAAGCATTATGTTGAAGTGTTTTTGTTTGATAATTCATGCATTTTCCTTCATTATACTTAAACATAAACAAATACAGGCTATAATTACACTTTAAGTATAATTATTATATTTAGTCATACTGAAAATCAGACAGATGCTTTTAAGATTACTTAAAGTGGATAAATGACTTCAATCAAACTGAACCTGTGAAGGCAAATTCAACCTACAACCATTGTAAGACTTACTGTGCTGAATGAAACTCTCTGTTGTGTTAATTTGAATATTATTTCAAATCTGTCAACTGGTGTGCAATCACACACAACAGGAAATAAAAGTGTTGTCATTTATTTCTGAAATTTGGAGAACTGGTGTAATGCTTCAATACTCATTTAGTTTTTGACTCCCATCAATTTTAATTCAGGAGAACACAAAGCAAAACATGAACATCTAAAGTTAGCAGTAGATTTCACTTCCATTCCAACAGAATGGTGTATGTTAAGCATATAAGTTTAGTAGTGCTGTTGCATAATATGCCCTGTGGGATTACTTTATTGCTGACTTCAAATATTATATGTGTGTGCTATTATTTTGTCTTATGTGCGATACAATAGATAGCCACCAAATGTTGTCACAGGTGGAAACTTTTCTGGAATCGAGCCCGATGTCAATCTCAGCCAAACACTTTGCCCGTAGTTAAGTTCCAGCACTGCGTCACCAGTGACAGTTCTGCTGCCGGGGACACTGTTGTCCGTACCTTCATATTGAAAGGCCAGTTTATCCACTCCATCGACCACCAGGAAGCCAGACAAGTGTGAGCTGAAGGACTCGATGGTGTACTTAAAGACATACACACCAAGGAACGGAATTGAAAACTTCCCACTCCCGGGTGCATAGGAAGCACCATAATTGACGTAGAGATGATTAAATCTGATTGGGCCAGAAGTATTCATCGCATAGGTGTGTGCTACAAAGAATGCCACCATCGGAGCGTACCTGTATGATCCTCTTGAGAAATCTGCCAAAAGAGGAAAGTCACCTGAATAACTTGTCAACGCATCACGCCTCAGCTACAGATGTCCTTCACCCTCCATGAAAAAATCTTGCATTTGTGCAACAACTTTCATTAGATTGCCAATGAAATACTTTAGAAATCTTGTTAAGTAGGAAAAGCAGCATCTTCACAGCAAGATCCCACAAACCACAATGTGACAACTACCAAGGGGTTTCAGCTCTCTAATGTGGCTGGTTTGGAGCAGCAATTATATCTCATATGATGTTGGTGAACCAGTTTACCACTATTGAGAGTAGGGTATTCATCTCCATAATGTCACCATTAACCATGTTCTTTTTTAGTGATGGAGAGGCTGATATTGGCTAGATAGCAGAGCGAACTTCCCAGTTCCTCTATCCAAATAATCCCATCGGATCTGATATTGGCTAGACAGCAGAGCGAACTTCCCAGTTCCTCTATCCAAATAATCCCATCGGATCCTTTGCATCCACTTGAGGGGATTGGACAGGACTTCAGTTCTTCAAGAGTTTTGCACTCAAGCCTCTGGAGCTGGACCTGAACTTTCAACCTTCTGATTCAGAAGCAAAAGAGCTCCCCATTGAGTCACAGCAAACATTACAGTGCTGGAAAGTGCAAGCCTTCTGCTTAAATATGGGAATACCAGGAAACCAACAGGCAGTTCTGGAGTGTCAGTGCCCAGAGTGATAATGGTGTGGAACTCTCCGTGACAAGAAATGGTTGAAGCAAACAAGATAAATGCACTTATAGTGAATCCAGATGGACACATGAGGGACAAAGGGATGGGGTTAGATTAATCAAGACTTGAGGTCCTTGTGGAGGTTATATAGGAATAGAAGAAAATTGGAGCAGAGTAGGCCACGCGGCCCCTATAGCCTGCTCCACCAGTCGATATAATCAGGGCTGATCTGCCCCAGGTGTCAATTCTTCTTCTGCGTCAGATCCTCATAGCCCTCAGTTCCCCAATCTTTCAAAAATGCATCTACCTCTTCCCTAAGTACCTGCAGAAGTCTAACCTTCACAGCTGCCTGGGGCCAAGAATTCCAGAGATTCTCCACCCTCATTGACAAGTTGAGCCAGTTGCTGTGAGGCCAAGAAGTTGTCACCAGAATGGGGGAAAAAAATTCCACATTTCTAGTAAAATGCAAAATTATTCCAGCATGCTGTGACCTCGAACACTCGTCATTACAGCGGGAAAAGGTCATTGCATTGGTAAAATGGTCACATACAGATGTGGAGGGTCATCGTCCACTCCTTGTATGTGGACTGACTTTTAAATGGACAGGCACAGCCAAATATTATGTGTTTAAATCAGACTTGAATCCACACCTCAACGTGCCTGAAACTCATTCCTGCTCGGAAAAGCCCCACCCACTGGATTTTTTGCCTACACCAGGAACCTTCAGGAAACGGTGCCAGAAAGGTTTCCCCAATCATCACCATGAAATGGAATCATTTCACTTTTGTTTCTGTTAACAGATGTTTGAAGCCATATTAACGTTCAGTGGTTAGCGCAATGCTATTACAGCGCCAGCAATCACTGTTTGATTCCCGTTGCTGTCTGTAAGGAGTTTGTGCATTCTCCCGTGTCTGCGTGGGTTTCCTCCAGGTGCTCCGGTTTCCTCCCACATTCTAAAGATGTACGGGTAGGTTAATTTGGGGGTTTAAAATGGGTGCGCGGACTTGTTGGGCTGGAAGGGCCTGTTACCACGCTGTAAATAAAATTTAAAATTTAAAAAAAACAACCAAAATAAGCACAAATGGTTTAGAAATATCGCACAGAATGGTAATTCTTTTGGTTTGGTTCCCGAAAGGCTGAGATTCCTCATGAGCACAAGTGGTGCATCAGGAATTTAGCACATAATCTCAGCATGTATTTCTGTGCTATATTGCAAGGGATACAACCCTTTAGGACAAGCTATGAAATAAAAACTCAGTTTGCCTGCTATGGAATAAACCACTGCACCATTTGAAAAGCAGGGAGTTCTTCTAGTGACCTTATCATTGCTTCTGTCAATCAATTCCATTAGCAGAGATAAAGCACATGTTTGTTTCATTAACTGTGGGACTGAAGTGTGTAAATTACACTCTGCGTAATGACAGAAGTCACACTTCCAAGGTGAGATGCTCCGAAGTGTATAAAGGCTGATTACAAACACACAGAAGTTTCTTTTTCCTCTCAAAGGCTTTTGGCAGCTCGCTGACCCGGAATTAAGCTTTATCAAGAAATAGTAGATCCCTGCTGTGAGCTGTCTTGAGCTGATACCCTGAGTCTGAAGTCAGCCTTGTGCCGCAGATATAGAACTGCTGCCTCACAGCTCCAGGGTCCTGTGTTCAAACCTGACCTCTGATGCTATCTGCGTGGAGTTTGCACATTCTCCCTGCAACAGCATGGGTTTCCTCCCATTGCTTTAATTTCCTCTCACATCTCATATACGTGAGGGTTGATAGGTTAGTTGACCACTGTATACAGAGTGTGTAACTGAGTGGGAGAAGCTGGGAGGCATTGGTGGGAATGTGGGCAAAAGAAAATAGGATTCGTGTAAGTAGGTGCTTGATGGATAGCAGGGACTAGTGGGCCGAAGGGCTTATTTCCGTGCTCTACGTTTCTTTTATCATTTTAAGGAAGTCCTTCTGTCATCTGAGGAGCTAGGTCCTAAGCAATAGCTGGCCCGGAATTACTTCATGAGTTAAACGTGTGCAGTCACAAACTATCTCTGCCACTGAAATACCCAAGGACATGGAAATCTGTCCTCAGTCACATAATGTGCAAATATGAAAGATGCACATGCTCACCAAACTTTCCTTCCAAAACCTGCTTCTGTTGAAAGCAATAAAACCAAAGTTTATTATTATTATTGGGTTATTATTGGTTTATTATTGTCACATGTACCAAGATGTACTTGAAACCTTTTGTTTTCATGCCATCCAGGCAGATCATTCCATACATAAGTACATTGAGATGGTAAAAAGAAAAATAGGATGCAGAATATAGCACAGCAGCAACTGAGAAAGTGAAGTGCAGGTGGACAATATAAAATGTAAGGGCATCAACGAGGGTGATCAAGAGGTCGTCTTTAGCGTATGAGAGGTCCGTTCAAGAGTCTGATTACAGCGGGATAGGAGCTGCCCTAGAGCCTGGTAGTACGTGCTTTCAAACTTTTGTATCTTCTGTCCGATGAGAGAGGGGTTGAAGAGAGAATGACTGGGGTGGGAGGGGTCCTTAATTATGTCGGCTGCTTTCCTGAGCCAGCAGGAGGTGTAGACAGAGTCAATGGAAGGGAGGCTAGTTTGCATGATGGACTGGGCTGTGCTCACGACTCTCTGTAATTTCTTGCGGTTTTGGGCAGAGCAGTTGCCTACCAAGCTGTGATGCATCTGGATTGGATGCTTTCTATGGTTTATAAGTGGAATTTGGAACTTTAAACTTAAACTTTATTTATACAGCATGGTAACAGGCTCTGCCGGCCCAATGAGCCCGCACTGCCTAATTACACCCATGTTAACATACTAACCCGCACGTCTTTGGAATGTGGGAGGAAACCAGAGCACCCAGAGGAAACCCACGCAGTCACAGGGAGAATGTACAAATTCCTTACAGACAGCGGCGGGAATTGAATCCCGATTGCTGGCACTGTAATAATGTTACACTAACCGCTACGCTACTATGCCACTGAATTTAATGCACATGTGTTGATCTAGTGTGCATCAGACACATGATTGAAGACAGCTTTCTCCAGAGGGTTGTATTTTCCCAGACCTGATAGTTTTGTTGTGATGTGGAACACTTGGTGTGTACCAGAGGTGCTGGTCTCCCTCTGAACACCAGCACCTTTCAATCTCTCACCATTTAAAAACTGCTCTGCTTTTCTATTTTGGATGAGCTCACAAATTCCACATTATATTCTCCACCATGCCCCAGATCATTCACTCAGCCTGCCTATATATATCTGAAATCTTTCTTTGTCGTCCTCATATCCCACACTACCACATTGCTTTGTAGCATCAACAAACTTGGATATATTACGCCTGATCTTCTCATCCAAATCATTCAAATAATATTGCCCAGCCAAGACCACACCAGCACACTTCACTGGTCACAACTACCCAACCCAAAAATGACTTATTTATTCCTGCTCTCTGTTTTCTGTCCATGAACCCATTCTCAATCCATGCCAGTGTATTGCTCCCAGTACCTTGCATCCTAATTTTGTTCAATAATCTCCAGGGTGGTATGTCAGCCTTTAAAAACACAATACAGCACATCAACTGTTCATTTATTCTGTTTGTTAAAACCTTAAAACACCCTAATAAGTTTGTCAAGTGTGATTTCTCTTTCATAAATCAGAGAAATTATTTCATCTTGTTGGCTCTTCCCAATCTTATCATTATTTTCAGTCTAGCTATACTTCCTTCACAATAAATGACAGCATTTTCCCTACTAAAGATTGTCAGACTAAATGATCCATATCTCCCCTTCTTCACATTCTCTCCTTTCTTGAATTTCCTTCATCAATTGTGGAATTGAATTTAGGAGCCGAGAGGTATTGTTGCAGCTATATCGGACCCTGGTCAGACCCCACGGAGTATTGTGCTCAGTTCTGGTCACCTCACTACAGGAAAGATGTGAAAGCCATAGAAAGGGTACAGAGGAGATTTACAAGGATGCTGCCTGGAATGCGGAGCATGCCTCATGAAAGCAGGTTGAGGGAACTCGGCCTTTTCTCCTTGGAGCGACGGAGGATGAGGGGGGACCTGATAGAGGTGTATTAGATGATGAGAGGCATTGATCGGGTAGATAGTCAGAGGCTTTTCCCCAGGGCTGAAATGGTGGCCACAAGAAGACATAGGTTTAAGGTGCTGGGGAGTAGATATAGAGATGTCAGGGGTAAGTTTTTTACTCAGAGGGTGGTGAGTGTGTGGAATGGGCTGCCGGCAATGGTGGTCTTTTAAGTTACTTTTGGATAGGTACATGGAGCTGAGAAAAAGAGAGGGCTATGGGTAAGCCTAGTAATTTCTAAGGTAGAGACATGTTCAGCACAGCTTTGTGCGCCGAAGGGCCTGAATTGTGCTGTAGGTTTTCTATGTTTCTATGTCATAGTGGATTTTTGTCTGGAATTCATGTCCCTGTCATCTAAAGAGAAAGTAGTAGACACTCCCTACTTCAACCAGAGCAGACCCAACATCAGACTTGGATTTTAATGAACATGTGTCCTTGTCTGAGGAAGATACCAAGATGGTTGGGATAGAAGGACTTGGCAATCACAAGTCAGGCAACTGAGGACTGGGAAGAATTCTCCCTGCTTCTCAAATACTTACTGTTTTGTTTATGTCACTGCTTAAACACAGCATTCAGTGCAGCTTCTTGAAAAACCTGTGTGTATCTTTCAGAACATCTATTGCAACTAATGAGGTATCTCTTGAAGTGTGAACATTGTTGTAATTTGTGAAATGCATCAATCAATTTGCAAAGTGCAAGCCACAACAGAAATGTGATAATCACTGATGATCTGGCGTTAGTGATGTTGATTTTGGGACAGAAAATGACCACAACATGGGGAGAGTTCCCTTGTTCTTCCTCATCATAGTGCTGTGGAATCTCTCACATCCACCTGAGAGATGAGATGGTTTTGGTTTAACATCCAGTCTGAAACATGACACTGCAGCAGACGTTAGTTTTTGAGGAAGATTAAGCAGATTGAGCCTATGAGGTTAACAGAATTAGTGGCAATCTCCCTGAAATATGCAAAATTCTCATGGGGTTTCACTGAGTAGATGCAGGGACATTGTTTCCACTGCCTGGGGTGTCTTGAACCAGGAGTCAGTATTGAAATAAGGCGTTGGCCATTCAGGACAGGACCATAGAGTTATAAGGGAGAAATAGCATGGAAACAGATCATTTGGGTCCGCACCAACAATCAATATCCCACCCTAACCTCCCATTTTTTATTCTTCCCAGATTTTTATCACTTCCCCCCAGATTCTATCACTCACTTACACACAAGGGCCGATTAACCCACCAATCCGCACGTCTTTTGGCTGTGGGAAGAAACCAGAGTACCCGGAGGAAACACAAGCAGTCACAAGGAGAATTTAAAAACTCCACGCTGACAGAATCCGAGGTCAGGATTCAACCCGGGTCTCTGGCACTGAGAAGCAGTGGTTGTACTTGCTGCACCACTGTATTGCCCTTATGAGAAGAGATGAGAAGAAATTTCTTCATCTGGGGAAATGAACCTTTGGAATTCTCTACTCAAGAAGGCTGCGGAGACTCAGACACTGTGTACATTCAAGATAGAGATTGATAGATTCTTGGATATTAGGGGAATCAAAGTATTAGTGCAGGAAAATGGTGCTGAGATAAAGGATCGACCATGTCTCAACACTGGTGCCCCACAAGGCTGCTTCCTAAGCCCCCTACTCTGCTCGTTATATAGTCATGACTGAGTGGCCATATTCTGCTCTAACTCCATCTACAAGTTTGCAGTTGATACCACCATAGTAGGCCGTATCTCAAATAACCAAGAGTTGGAGTACAGGAAGGAGATAGAGAGCTCAGTGACATGGTGTCATGACAACAACCTTTCCCTCAATGTCAACAAAACAAAAGAGCTGGTCATTGACTTCAGGAAAGGGGGCGGTGTACATGCACCTGTCTACGTCAATGGTGCTGAGGTCGAGAGGGTTGCGAGCTTCAAGTTCTGAGGAGTGAACATCACCAATAACCTGTCCTGGTCCAACCACGTAGATGCCATGGCCAAGAAAGCTCACCAGCGCCTCTACTTACTCAGGACGCTAAAGAAATTTGGCATGTCCCCTTTGACACTCACCAATTTTTATTGATGCACCATAGAAAGCATCCTATCTGGATGCATCATGGCTTGGTATGGCAACTGCAGAGAGTTGTGGACACAGCCCAGCACATCACGGAAATCAGCCTCCCCTCCATGGACTCTGTCTATACCTCTCGCTGCCTTGGTGAAGCAAAGCATAATCAAAGACCCCACCCACCCAGGTCATTCTCTCTTCTCTCCTCTCCCATAGGCAGAAGATACAGGATCCTGAGGGCACATACCACCAGGCTCAAGGACAGCTTCTGAACAGTTCCCTTATACAATGAGATGGACTTTTGACCTCACAATCTACCTTGTTATGACCTTGCACCTTATTGTCGACCTGCACTGCACTTCCCTGTAGCTGTGACACTTTACTCTGTATTCTGTTATTGTTTTTACTCTGTACTACCTCAATGCACTGTGTAATGAATCGATCTGTACAAACGGTATGCAAGACAGGTTTTTACTGTACCTCGGTACAAGTGACAATAATAAACCAATACCAATATTGTTATTGAATCCAGAACATGTGCAAATAACCTGCTCAGGCTTCTATATATGTTTCAGTGATAAGGTACATCAGTATAAGTTCATGGATCTGAATTTTATCTATAAGCTCTAATCTTTGCAAAATATTTCTCTCCGTGGTATCATATATAGCCTCATCCAGTGGCCATGTGATTGAAGATGGAATAAACATTTGATTTAAAAATGCAATAGGTAGCGAATGATAATCTTAATATGAATATAAATGTCATAAAATGTAAAAAAAATCACAATCAACAATGTCAGTGTCACTAATTGAGCATTTGGAACATATTCAAGATCTTGATTAATTTGCTTTAGGGTATAAATGAAATGCTGAATAAAGAGCATGCCACAAAGGTTGGCTAAAATTTGGTATACATTTTACCAACTAAATCAAATCCTATCCAGTTTAATTAATAGGTTTGACGTGCTGGAAGATTTGACTGTGTCAGGGTGTCTTTGTTGTGGGATAGCTGCCTGTTGTCCTGTTTGAAGGCACACACTTGAGATCTTACTAATAGGTGCTGGATTATTCCATTGATAAAACAGCCCAAGTGTTAAAATGAAAAGAAACTCAATTTTAGCTCAATCAGTTGGAAAATTCCTCAAGTGAAAACAATCCCCCGCTCCTTTCTGCAGGATCTGTCTACATTGCTGAGAGGATGAAATAAATGGAAAATCAAACAAACCCACCTGTCTTCAAGGCATTTGCATCCAGCAGTTTAATGTCACAGCTGGGACCACCAAATGGAGGACAACAGACACACACAAAGCCTTTTCTTTGATTAATACACGTCCCACCATTCTGGCATGGGGCACTGTCGCAGCTTACGGACTCCACTGTAAATATAGACAGCAAGGGCCATTAGAACATGAGAATTTAATGGCACAGAGACATTTTATAAACACTCAGCCTCCTCCATACTTGCCGGACTTTGCGGACAGGATGATCCTTGCTCTCTGAGCCTGCCATTGGCTTCACTGAGTCTGAAGGTTATCTCCCACTAAAGTAAAATAATTTGCATTTATAGAGCACCTTTTACAAAAAAGAACAAGCAATCGAAGAAGTACAGTCACTGTTGTAATGTAGGAAATGTGACAACTAGATCAGCTCATCAGGTTTAAACTAGATTGCGAGGGGGAAGGGAACCGGAGGAGTAGGTCAGAGGAAGAAGGGGATGGGGGAAAGTCAAATCTGACAGGTAGAGAGGCTTTGAGGAAGGAGAAGCAGAGTACAGACTATAAAAGTAGTAAGGTGGATGGGCTAAAGTGCAGTTACTTAAATGCGAGAAGCATCAGGAATAAGGGAGATGAACTGAGAGCTTGGATTAGTAGATGGGACTAAGATATTGTGGCTATTACAGAGACATGGCTGACATCAGGGCGGGAATAGATATTGAATATTCCTGGTTTTCAGTGTTTTAAAAGGGATAGGGAGAGGGGGAGAAGAGGAGGAGGGATGGCGATACTGGTCAGGGACACTGTTACAGCCGCAGAAAGGGTAGATAATGTAGAAGGATCCTCTCTAGAGTCAATATGGGTGGAAGTTAGGAACAAGAAAGGGGCAGTTACCCTTCTGGGAGTATTCTATAGGCCCCCCGGTAGCAGTAGGGATACTCAAGAGCAGATTGGGAGGCAGTTTTTGGAGAGATGCGAAAATAACAGGGTCATTATAATGGGAAACTTCAACTTTCCAAATATTGATTGGCACCTACTTAGTGCCAAGGGTTTAGACGGGGCGCAGTTTGTTAGGTGTGTCCAGGACGGATTCCTGACACAGTATGTTGACAGGCCGACTAGAGGGAATGCCATATTATATCTAGTTTTAGGTAATGAACTGGGAGAGGTGACAGATCTATCGGTGGGTGAGCATTTGGGGGGCAGTAACCATTGCTCCATAACCTTTAGAATTGTCATGGACAGGGATAGGAGCAAAGAGGACGGGAAGATATTTAATTGGGGAAAGGCGAATTATGAGACTACAAGGCGAGAACTTGGGAGGGTAAGTTTGGGTGATATTTTTGAAGGGAAATGTACTATAGAGATGTGGTCGATGTTCAGGGATCTTTTGCAGGATGTTAGGGATAAATTTCTTCCGGTGAGGCAGAGAAGGAATGGCAGGGTGAAGGAACCGTGGGTGACGAGAGAGGTGGAACAACTCATTAGGAAGAAGAAGGCAGCATACATAAGGTGTAAGCAGCAAGGATCAGACAGGGCTCGTGAGGAATATAGAGTAGCAAGGAAGGAACTTAAGAAAGGGCTGAGGAAAGCGAGAAGGGGACATGAAAAGGCTTTGATGAATAGGGTTAAGGAGAATCCCAAGGCTTTTTTCTCGTACGTGAAGAGCAGAAGGATGGCTAGGGTAAAGGTAGGTCCGATTAAAGACAAAGGTGGGAGGATGTGCCTGGAAGCTGTGGAAGTGGGTGAGGTTCTCAATGAATACTTCTCTTCAGTATTCACCAAGGAGAGGGGTCTTGATGATGCTAAGGACAGTGTTGGTAAGGGTAATGTTCTAGGGTATGTAGATATCAAGAGAGAGGATGTGTTGGAGCTGTTAGAAGATATTAGGACAGATAAGTCCCCGGGCCCTGACGGAATATTCCCCAGGCTGCTTTGGGAGGCGAGGGAGGAGACTGCTGAAACATTGGTTAGGATCTTTAAGTCCTCGTTTTTCACGGGGATGGTACTGGAGGACTGGAGGGTGGTGAATGTTGTCCCTTTATTCAAGAAATGTAGTAGGGATAGTCCAGGGAATTACAGGCCAGTGAGCCTTACGTCTGTGGTGGGTAAGCTGTTAGAAAGGATTCTAAGAGATAGGATCTATGAGCATTTAGAGAATCATGGATGATTAGAGACAGCCAACATTGCTTTGCGAAGGGAGGATCATGCCTCACAAGCATGATAGGGTTCTTTGAGGAGGTGACCAGGAAGATTGATGAGGGTAGTGCAGTGGATGTGGTCTACATGGATTTTAGTAAGGCGTTTGACAAGGTTCCGCACGGTAGGGTTCTTCAGAAGGTCAGAAGCCAAGGAATCCAGGGAGGCTTGGCCGTGTGGATTCAGAATTGGCTTGCCTGTAGAAGGCAGAGGGTTGTGGTGGAGGGAGTGCATTTGGATTGGAGGGCTGTGACTAGTGGTGTCCCACAGGGATCGGTTCTGGGACCTCTACTTTTTGTGATATTTATTAACGACTTAGATGAGGCTGGGTTAGCAAGTTTGCAGATGACACAAAGATTGGTGGTGTTGTGGATAGTGTGGAGGGCTGTTGAAGCTTGCAGAGGGATATTGACAGGATGCAGAGCTGGGCTGACAAGTGACAGATGGAGTTCAATCCAGAGAAGTGTGAGGTGGTACACTTTGGAAAGACAAACTCCAAGGCAGAGTACAAGGTAAATGGCAGGATTCTGAGCAGTGTGGAGGAGCAGAGGGATCTGGGGGTTCATATCCACAGATCCCTGAAAGTTGCCTCACAGGTGGATAGGGTAGTTAAGAAAGCTTATGGGATGTTAGCATTCATAAGTCGGGGGATCGAATTTAAGAGCTGCAAAGTGCTAATGCAGCTTTACAAAACTCTGGTGAGGCCACACTTAGAGTATTGTGTCCAGTTCTGGTCGCCTCATTATAGGGAGGATGTGGAGGTGTTGGAAAGGGTGCAGAGGAGATTTACCAGGATGCTGCCTGGATTTGAGAGTATGGATTATGAGGAGAGACTAAAGGAGCTAGGGCTGTTCTCATTGGAGAGAAGGAGGATGAGAGGAGACATGATAGAGGTATACAAGATATTGAGAGGAACAGATAGAGTGGACAGCCAGCACCTCTTTCCCAGGGTGCCAATGCTCAAAACAAGAGGGCATGGCTTTAAGGTAATGGTGGGAAGTTCAATAGAGATGTCAGAGGGAGGTTTTTCACCCAGAGAGTGGTTGGTGCATGGAATGCGCTGCCTGAGGTGGTGGTGGAGGCTGATACATTGGACAAGTTCAAGAGATTGTTAGATAAGCATATGGAGGAATTGAGGAATTTAAGATAGAGGGATATGTGGGAGGAAGGGGTTAGATAGTCTTAGGTGTGGTTTGAAGGGTGGCACAACATGGTGGGCCGAAGGGCCTGTATTGTGCTGTATTGTCCTATGGTTCATGAAGATTTCATCACCTTTGATCATGTGACTGAACTGAAGCATTGACTCTGTTTCTCCTCGCGCTGGTGCTGCCTGACCTGTTGTGCATTTCCAGTATTTTATGTTTCATTCCAGTCTTCACACCTAAATCCAGACTCTTGGTAACTGCAGACAGATGTGGGTTACTGTCCTGCAGAATGTGAATACTCTCACTCAAGCTAATGCTCCCACTGTCATTTACAAACCCATTGCTCCCTCCTCTGGCAAAAAAAATCATCCTTCTTCTCTGGAAACACTGGCATGCTCTGAACAAAGAGGACAACTTCTCATCTCTCCTGATAATGGTGCAGAAGGAGACCATACAACTCATCAGATCCTTGCTAACTCCCAGGGGATTAATCCCATAACTCCCAGGGGAGCAATCCCATTGCCCCCCTTCCTCCTTTCTTTATTTCCCGAAATTTCTGCAAATTCTCTCTCACATGCCCATCAACTCCTCCTGCGATTTTATTTTGCAGTTAACTTATTGTAAGGGTTAACTTACAGAAGTTAACTCACAGGCATGGTAGTGTAATGGTTAACAAAATGCTATTACAGCGCCAGTGACCCAGGTTCAATTACTGCCGCTGTCTGTAAGGAGTTTGTACGTTCTCCATGTTTCTGCGTGGGTTTCCTCCGGGTGCTCCGGTTTCCTCCCACATTCCAAAGACGTACGGGTTAGGAAGTTGTGGGCATGATATGTTGGTGCTGGAAGCGTGGCAACGCTTGCGGGCTGCCCCCAGAACACTCTATGCAAAAGATGCATTTCACTGTGTGTTTCAATGTACATGTGACTAATGAAGATATTTTATCTTACCTTTGGGATGTGGGGTGGGGGGGTGGCGGGGGTGACTGGAGCACCCTGAGGAAACCCACACGGTCACAGGGAGAACTTACAAACTCTGCATTGACAGGACCTGAGGTTAAGATTGAACCCAGATCCCTGGAGCCGTGAGGTCACAGCAATAACAGCTTGCCAGCCTATTTCCTTAACAATTCCAAAGTCTAGTTTCAAATCATTCAAATCAAGAGTAAACACTACACAGATTGTTGATGTAACCATGCATTAACATTAATATATGAATGCTAATGATATGAAAGTAATCACTTGCAATAGTGTCTCAACCCCCCCATAGACTGGCAGACACAATCAATGATGAGAAGTTGTGGATCAGTTCAATAAATGAAGCCTTTGTGATTCTGCTCCACAGTTCAGTACAGCTGCAGATATGATCAATACTAAATGCATTGTAATGAGGCAGTTTATATCACTGCTCCCTTTCTCGTGGAGCTGCAGGTGACAAAATTTGCTATCACGATTCTAATAAAAGCTGACAAGCCTTTAATATCACACAGCACAGGTCAGCTGTACAATCCAGAGGTTCTCCGGTAACTCTCCTGTGATGGATCGGTGTGCTAACATCTGGCTTCAAAGCAAGGTCAGTCCCTTACAAACTTCACACAACAACATTGTAATTCCAGCTTCAAATGAGACAGTGGCAGAGATTTGAAAGCACATGTATGACAGGCAATCTGTACCACAGGAGAGCTGAGATCAGGTAACTGCCACCCTTAGCGTGCCTCTCTTCCATTTCCCCTCCTCCTCCAAATTCCTCAAAGAAAAATCCTCCACAACAGAGCTGTCAGGCAGAGAGAGCAGATAAAAATGCATTGGGATAGATTCTCACCTTTGTTGCTTGTTTGGACACCAATGAAGCAGCTAACCCACTTTCTGTGGAGCCCACCATTTAAAGGTCCATTGATTTTCTAAGATAAGATTTCTTTATTAGTCACATGTACATTGAAACACACAGTGAAATGCATCTTCTGTGTAGAGTGTTCTGGGGGCAGTCCACAAGTGTCGCCATTCTTCCGGCGCCGACATAGCATGCCTACAACTTCCTAACCCGTATGTCTTTGGAATGTGGGAGGAAACCGGAGCACCCGGAGGAAACCCACGCAGACACACAGGGAGAACATACAAACTCCTTACAGACAGCAGCGGGAATTGAACCCGGGTCACTGGCACTGTAAAGCGTTAGGCTAACCGCTACACTACTGTATTATTAGCAAATTGCTCTTGATATTTCCATTGGTGGGTATCATGATGGCAAAATGGTGTGGAATATGACATAAATAACAGCCCTCCCATACGCACAACACACACACACACACACACACACACACACACACACACACACACACACACGTACACACACACGCACGCACGCGCACACATAAGCGTACGTGAGCACAAATACACACTGACGGAACACACACACACGCAAAAATCAGCAAAATGAACCTAAACTACATTTTCCAAGATCTCAACTGGTCTTCAGCTGCCTAGGACCCAAACTCTGGACTTTCTTCATCACACCTTTCTCCTCTTTTCAGACGCTGGTAAAAAACATAATATTGGAAATCTGCAATAAAAACAGAAAATGTTGGGGACAGCAGGTCGGGCAGTATCTGTGGAGAGAGAGAGAGCGAGTGAGAGGGAGAGAGAGTGAGAGCGAGAGAAAGAGAGAGAGAGTGAGAAAAGGAGAGAGAGAGAGAGAGAGAAGGGCAACATTTCAGGTCAATGACCTTTCATTAGAGATGGCAAACTCTATTGCTTTGACCAAGCCTAGTTTAATGTCTCTGTCTTTGTCAAAGTGTCAACATTTACTTGATTATTTCTTCACCGTATTACGTTAAAGATGATTTATAAATGCAATTTGACAATGTTAGAAGTTAGCCATCCTTCATTGGACAAAAACCTAAATAATTCATTGATATTCACATCCTCATCAGCCAGAAGGAGTTGGACCTTCATGGAACACAGACACACACTGCTCTGTTCGATGGAAGATGCTCATAACTGCATCTACAGCCCCTGCAGCCCACCTACCTTATGTACCCACTTCCCGCTGATGATGGGTGATCGCAAAGCAGGACTTTCTAATATCGTGGCAAGTGCATTTGTACTCCTTCTCTTATAGCATTCCGTCACAGACTGAACTTCAGTCACCGTCAGTTTGCTGGCAGCAAATACGATTTTCAGCTGTATATTATCTTAAAACGAACAGCAAGCTGTTTGACACTAATGCTGTTTGCACTGCAAATGGATGGCTCTGTGCAAAGCCAAGGATAATGTGAAGGTTGAATTCTCCCACTATCAACCAATAAGAGACCTCTTTTCAGACAGAAGCTTCTATTGGGTAAACAGCAATACACACAGAAAGGGAGGGTGGCAAGTCATTGCTTCATTGTGCAGTGTTGTGCTATCTCAATGTTGTCCCCACGGGTTCCAGGGAACACAAGAATCACGGGAAAGCATGCTTCCTGTATTACACCACTATAACACCATAGTTCAATCATAGCTTGTGCACTTCATTCAATTTAGTCAGCACCTAGCATAAGTGGTGTGACGGTGCTGGATGATTTTTTTCAGTCATCATTATTACTACCTCCAGTCCATATTCCAGATTATTAACTAAATTGAAATTACACAGTTTCTGTGGTGGGATTTGAACTCGGCTCTCTGGGTTGCTCATCCAATCCTCTGGATTACCAGTCTGGTATCCAAACAACTGTACCACTGACATCCAGAGAATACACAGGGGCGTTATATTGCCAGGACTGGAGAATTTTACTTCTGAGCAAAGCCTGTCTCCACTGATATTCACAATATTTAAGAAATATTTAGACAAGCACTTGAATCACTAAGGCACTGAAGGCTTCAGACCAAGTGCTGGAAAATGGGATTAATATGTTTGGGTACAATGGTCAGTACAGACATGGTTGGCCAAAGGCCCTGTTTCTGTGCTGTATGACCCTATAATTCTTAACTGAGGTTATAACATTTTAAAAGATAGGTGCAGTAAATAGAAAGGAACTATTTCCCTCAGCCAAATACCAACCATGGCATAGATTTATGGTAATTGGGAGAAGGAGAAAGGAAACTTTTTTTTCACCCAGAGTATCACAGAGGTCTGAAAGTGCGATAGAGGCAGAAGACCTTATCATATTTAATCAATACATGGGTGTGTACTAGAAGAGCCTTCAGGACTATGGACTTAAGTGCTGTGAGCTGGATAAGGGTGGGTGGTGATTCTTTGAATTGGAACAGACCCAATGGGTCAAATTGCCTCCAACATTGTAAATGGTGGAATTACCTGGATCAGTGACTTTGTCAGCATATCTTTGGCTTCTTCCAGAACTGACAGTGAAATTGGTTTTGTTGACAACTTTTGGCCTCTTGTACAACTGCTTAACTTGTTTCTGGATCTTTGTAATGTTCCTGACAACATTAGAAATGGCCCTGTCCATGAACATGGTGATATTGGTGAAGAAGAGCTCAGCTGTGGCCCAACTGGTGGTCTGCACGAACTCTCTGAGGTCCTGCTGAAGGGCTGTGATGTTTAGATTTGCCGTTGGCATGGTAACCCGAGGGACGCTGGTGTTGACATGCGTGAGCAGCAATGATAAGTTCTGGCACAATCCATGGGTTTGGTCCGACTCCTCCTTCATGCGGGAGACCCTGTCGTTCAGATTAGTCCACTTGAGCTGCAGTCCCGACACTTTGCGGCTCAGCTCCTGATACTTAGGAGGTGCGGCCTGGATCTTAGCTCCCTGCGTCAATTTGGACTTGATCTTTGGTAATGATTTAGAGTTTGCCAGCACGGAGCTCAGTTGAGATTCAAGGGCCAGAATGCGAGATTGGTAATCTTTGGTGTCTGAAGAGGAAGAAAGAGCAGTTTCCTCCAGAAGGTGAATCCTCTGTTGGAAATCCTCAATGCTGGTTGCAGTTTTGTTTAACAACTGAGACACATTCATTAGGATTGGAGGTATAATTACCTCAGTCTTTTTTAGACCCTGAAGGACACCTATCATTTCCAAAGCATTCTTGTGTCTCACAACATCAGCCACAAGGACCTTAAAGGACTCATTCAGCTGTGCAATTTGTGGGAATAGTGTTAACTCATAGTTGTGCTTTATGGTGCTCTCACGAAACAGTTCCAAAGTATATCTCCTCAGATCAGTGACATTATGTTTCAAGATATAGTAATCATCTCTCATTGAATCCACTGCATTATTAATGACAGTCATTGTATCATTCAAACTATCCTCAATTTCAAGGCGGCATTCAGCCAGAAGCCCTCTAAATGACTCTTCTTCAGCTTGGCTTTGGTTCCTGATTAACTGAGCTCCCACGGTGCTTTTGACAAACACACTGAGGCTTGCCACCTTAGAACTGAGATTGTCCAAACGTTCAGTGAGATCCTGTCTTCGTATGTGCCCAGAGTCAGCTCTGCTGCTCTCGAGAGGCCGCCCTTGATCTTCAACGAGTTGTTGGAAGATTTCAAAGTCATATGATAGATTGCTAACCCTCTCATCAATTGTCTCAAGAATGTCCCCTAACGGGGTGAAGGTATCAGAGAATGTCTTGTTTAAGTTGAGTATTTCATTCTCCACTTGGTGCAACCTGGAACCCAGGGTGATCTTGCATTCTTCAACCATTACTTGGCAAGTTCTGATCTCCATTTCCTTCTGGCTGCTTGCTGATGTTAAGTTTAAGAGCTGTAGCTCATGGGCCTTCACTTCACTGTTCAATTGCAATATCCAACGGCCGTGCATTTTCATAATTGCTGAGACATTGGACAAATACCTTTGTAGCATACCGTCTGTCTGGGTTCCTTCTTGCTCAGGGACATCTTGGAGCACCTGGCTGGACAACTGCAGCTCCTGGGTCTCTCTTGCCAATGAAAAGGTTTGGTTAATGACTTCCAGGAGAGCACCAGTTCTCTCGCGTTCCTCTTCCAATTGCCTTTGAAGAGATTTGTGCTTTTTGGTTAGCTGCTGTGATGTGTTGTGGCAAGCCAGTGACACATCAGCTCTGAGCACTTCCATTTGCTCCCGAATTTCATGGAGTTCTGAGGGAGGTGCTGGATCTTGCTCCACTGTTGTGGAGTGGAGACTCCCTGATAATGACAGAATGGTTCGATTTAACTGCTGGATGGTTTCTTTCGTGCTTTGAAGTTCCTCATTTATACTGGAGATGGTTTTGTACAGCTGAGCTACCATCTCCTCCATGTTCCCCTGAAAGGAACGAACCTGTTGTGATACCAGTTCTTTCACCAGCTCCTGAATCCCTCTCGACTTGGTCCCTGAAACAAAGTAATTCAGGCAAATTAAATGTCATCCTTCTTTAGTAAGTTGTTTACATGACAATAATGTGCCCAACAGCTGGAGAACAAATAAGTAGGGCTACATCATCCATCTTTTCCTCTGGGAAAAGGAGTCTAAAACTTGAGGGCATAGGACTAAGACGAAAGGGGAAAATTTTTAAGGGGATCTGGGGGGTAAATTTTTCACACAGAGGGTGATGGGTAAAAGATAAGATCAGATAAGATATCTTTAGCGTCACATGTACATCGAAACACACGGTGAAATGCATCTTTTGCGTTGAGTGTTCTGGGGGAAGCCTGCAAGTGTCGCCACGCTTCCGGCGCCAATGTAGCATGCCCATAACTTCCTAATCCATCCGTCTTTGGAATGTGGGAGGAAACCGGAGCACCCGGAGGAAACCCACACAGTCACGGGGAGAATGTACAAACTCCTTATAGACAGCAGCTGGAATTGAACCTGGGTCACTGGCGCTGTAATGGTGTTACGCTAACTGTGCCTGCCGGTATGTGGAACGAGCTGCCAGAGGAAGTGGTAGAGGCAAGTATAATTACAATGCTCAAAAGATAACTAGGCAGGTACATGGATAGGAAAGGTTTAGAGGGATATGGGCCAAATGCAGGCAAATGTGATTTGTGTAGAAAGGCATTTTGGTCAGCATTGATGAGTTGGGCCAAAGGACCTGTTTCTGTGCTGTGTAACTCAAAGAATCTATTATTTTATATTCTCCACAACACCAAGACACAACATAGAGCTTCCAAGGAGAAATCCCATTTTGTAAAAACTTGGCAGAGAAATGCCTGTGGTATGTTCCTCTATAATTATCACACTGCCTAAAGATTCCCTTTCATAGAACAAAGAACAGCACAGCACAGCACAGGAACAGGCCCTTTGGACCACGATGTCTGTGCCGAATATGATGCCAAATTAAACTAAATTTTTTCTGCCTGCACATGATTCATATCCCTCCGTTCCCTCCATGTTCATGTGCCTGTATAAAAGCCTCTTAAATGCCACTATCATCATTGCCCACTTCAAAATTGTGCCCTCCTCAGTTTCCATTACTTATTACAGACCAGAATGAACCAGAATTGAGCGGGAAGCGGTTTGAAAAGGTATGCCCGTTGTTTGTTGTTCTTGTTGGTATGGTGAGTTGATAGGCCTGTTGATTAGCTAATTGGATAATTGGGCAGCAGCTGCTGATAAAAAGAAGTTTGGGTCAGGCAGAGCAGCCACTGTGGAGTGGCCATCGTTGGAGTGGGGAGTTGAGACTTTGGCTAAAGAGGTGTGAGGAGGTAGAGTGGGTGAATGGAGGCTTCTGATAGGTTCTCCTTCTTTCTGTGTTATTTTAAATTTCTTTGTATAGAACAGTGGGAATGGCAGTCAGGGCAGAAGTGTGCTCCTCCTGTAGGATGTGGGAAGTTAGGGAGACCTCCAGTGTCCCTGAGGACTACATCTGCAGGAAGTGCGTCCAGCTGCAGCTCCTTACAGACCATGTCCGGGAGCTGGAGCTGCAGCTGGATGAATTCCGGATCATTCAGGATGCTGAGGAGATGATAGATAGGAGTTACCTGGAGGCAGTTACATCTTGGGTCCCGGATGTAGGTAGCTGGGTGACCATTAGGGGTGGGAAAAGGAAGAGGTAGTTGGTACAGGATATCCCAGTGACCGTTTCCCTTGATAACAAGTACATCATTTTGGATGCTGTTGGGGGGATGATTCACCAGTGGAGAGCCACAGCAGCCGGAGTCTGTCTCTGTGGCTCAGAAGGGAAGGGGAGGGTAAGAGGGGTGCGATAGTGATAGGGGATTCGTTGGTTAGCGGGATAGACAGGAGATTCTGTGGACAAAAATGAGACTCCCGGATGGTATGTTGCCTCCCAGGTGCCAGGGTCAGGGAAGTCTCAGATCGGGTCCACAGCATTCTGAAGGGGGAGGAGCCAGAAGTGGTGGTGCACATTGGCACCAATGACATAGGTAAGATAAGGGATAAGGTCCTGAACAGCGAGTATTGGGAGTTAGGAAGGAAGCTAAAAAGCAGGACCTCAAGGATGGTAATCTCTGGATTGCTGCCTGTGCCATGCACCTGGGAGGGAAAGAATAGGAAGATATGAAAGACTAATGGGTGGCTGAAGAGTTGGTGCAGGGGGCAGGGGTTCAGATTTGTGGATCATTTGGAGCTCTTCTGGGGTGGGTATGACCTGTATAAAAGGGACAGGTTACACCTGAACTGGAGAGGGATCAATGTTCTTGCGGGCAGGTTTGCAAGAACTGTTGGGGAGGGTTTAAACTAGGTTGGTAGGGGGATGGGAACGGGAGTGTTAGATTAGAAGATGGATCAGTTGGTGCAGAAGTAGATGTGATGTGTACGGCGAAGGTGAGGAAGGTTAGGTGGGTTGAAATGTGTTTACCTTAATGCAAGAAGTGTTAGGAACAAGGGTGAAGAACTTAAAGCATGGATCAGTACATGGACTTACGATGTTGTGGCCATTACAGAGACTTGGCTGTTGCAAGGGCAGGAGTGGCTGCTTAAGGTTCCGGGGTTTACATATTTCAAAAGGGATAGGAAAGGGGGTAGAAGGAGTGGGGGGATGGCATTGCTAATCAGAGATAATATCACAGCTGTAGGAAGGGAGGACATCATAGAAAGATTGTCTATTGAGTCAGTGTGGGTGGAAGTCAGAAACAGGAAGGGAGCGATCACTCTATTGGGAGTATTCTATAGGCCCCCAAATAGCCATTGGGACACTGAGGAGTGGATAAGTAGGCAGATTTTGGAAAGGTGCAAAAATAACAGGGTTGTTTTCATGGGTGATTTCAACTTCCCTAATATTGATTGGCAACTCCTTAGTGCAAAAGGTTTAGATGGGGCAGAATTTGTTAGGTGTGTCCAGGAAGGATTCTTGACACAGTATGTAGACAGGCCAACTAGGGGAGATGCCATGCTGGATCTGGTAGAAGGCAATGAACCTGTTCAGGTGAAAACCCTCTCAGTGGGCAAGCATTTCAGGGATAGTGACCACAACTCCTTGACCTTTAGCACAGCCATGGACAAAGATAGGAGCAGATATTATGGGATAGTATTTAATTGGGGAGGGAAAATTACGATGGTATTAGGCAAGAACTGGGGAACGTAAACTGGGAACAGATGTTCTCTGGTAAATGCACTGCAGAAATGTGGAGCTTGTTTAGGGACCACTTACATGGGGCTCTAGATAGGTTTGTCCCACTGAGACAAGGAAAGAATGGTAGGGTGAAGGAACCACAGTTAACAAGAGAGGTGAAAAGTTTAGTCAAGAGGAAGAAGGAAGAATATTTAAGGTTTTGGAAACAAAAATCAGACAGGGCTCTTGAAAATTATACGGCAGCCAGGAAGAAGAAGGGACTTAGGAGAGCCAGAAGGGGGCATGTGAAGGTCTTGGTAAGTAGGGTTAAGGAAAATCCTAAGGCGTTCTACACATGTGTGAGGAACAAGAGGATGACTAGGGTGAGGATAGGACTGCTCAGGGATAAGGGGGGAAAATGTGCCTGGAGGTGAAGGAGGTAGGGGAGGTCCTAAATGAATATTTTGCTTCAGTGTTCACCATGGAGAGGGACTTAGACAAATGTGAGGTTAGCGTAGAACAGGCAAATGTCTTGGAGCATGTTGAGGTTAAGAAAGAAGCAGTGTTGGAGCAACTAAAAAGCATGAGGATAGATAAGGCCCTGGGTTCGGATAGGATATACCCCACGGTGCTATGGGAAGCGAAGGAAGAGCTTGCTGGATCACTAATGACGATCTCTGAGACCTTCCTGGCCACAGGAGTGGTACCGGAGGATTGGACGATGGCAGACATTGTTCCCTTGTTCAAGAAAGGTAAAAGGGATAATCCCGGGAATTATAGACCAGTGAGTCTTACATCAGTGGTTGGCAAACTATTGGAGAGGATTCTTAGGGACAGGATTTATGAACATTTGGAGAAGCATAGTCTTATTAGGGATAGTCAACATGGCTTTGTGAAGGGCAGGTCATGCCTCACGAGCCAAGTAGTTTTTTGAGCAAGTGACAAGGCAAATTGATGAGGGTAGTGTGGTGGATGTGGTATATATGGATTTTAGCAAGGCATTTGACAAGGTTCCCCATGGTATGCTTTTCAGAAAGTCATGAGGTATAGGGTCCCTTGAAAATTGGCTGTATGGATTCGAAATTGGCTTGTGCAGAGAAGGTTGTAGAAGGAGAGTATTCGACCTAGAGGTTGGTGACTAGTGGGGCAGGACTCTGTTCTGGGACCCTGCTCTTTGTGATTTTTATAAATGATTTGGATGAGGAAGTGGAAGGATAGGTTGGTAAGTTTGCAGATGACATGAAGGTTGGTGGTGTAGCAGATAGTGAAGAAAATTGTCGTAGGTTGCAACGGGACTTAGACGGGGTGCCGAGCTGGGTGGAGAAGTGGTAGACGTTCAATCCAGAGAAGTGTGAAATGATACACTTTGGAAGAACAAACTTGAAGGCAGAGTAGATGGTTAATGGCAAGATTCTTAGCAGTTCCTCTTAGGAGGAACAGAGAGAGCTTGGAGTCCAAGTTGCCACACTTGGATAGGGTAGTTAAGAAGGGATATGGTGTGCTAGCCTTCATTAGCTGGGGGATTGAGTTCAAGAGCCGTGAGGTAATGTTGCAGCTCTATAAGGCTCTGGTTAGACCACACTTGGAATATTGTGTTCATTTCTGGTCACCACATTATAGGAAGGATGTGGAAGCTTTGAAGAGGGCGCAGAGGAGATTTACAAGGATGCCGCCTGGGTTGGAGAGCTTGTCTTATGAGGAGAGGTTGAGCGAGTTAGGGCTGTTATCTCTGGAGCGACGATGAGAGGAGACTTGATAGTGGTATATAAGGTTACGAGAGGCATAGATAGAGTGGACAGCCAGCATCTTTTCCCCAGGGTGGCAATGGCCAATACAAGAGGTCACCCATTTAAGGTGAGTGGAGGAAAGTTCAGGGGAGATATCAGATGTAGAGGCAGAGGTGCCTGGAACGTGCTGCCGAAGGGAGGGGTGGGAGGGGCCAATACAACAGGGTCATTTAAGAGACTATTAGATAGGCATATGGATGAAAGAAAAATAGAGGGTTATGGGAGGTGGAGATAGATTGAATGTGGATAAGGTTTATATAGGTCGGCACAACATCGTGGGCAGAAGGGCCAGTACTGTACTGTTCTATGTTCTATGTTCTAACGTTGTCTGCTTTTGAAAGTTGAGAGGATGTTACAGGCTTGAGGGTTTGCATTCCACTGGTCACTCCTCTGTGCATCCTACACCAAAAGCAACCCACTGAGTCTCCTATCCTCTCCCCCTACTGATCCTGTCTGCCCACCATCCCTCCCTTATCTCGTCCCACTTCTCTCCTTCCTTACTTGTCAGATTCCAGAAACTGCAGTCCTTTGTTGTCTCCACTTACCACCTCCCAGCCGCTGTCACTGTCTCCATCATTAGGGACCATCCATCATTAAGGTCCCTCACCACCTGGGACACACCCTCTTCTCATTACTACCATCGGGGAGGAGGTACAGGAGCCTGAAGACCAACACTCAATGTTTCAGGAACAGCTTCTTCCCCTCCGTCATCAGATTTCTGAACGGTCCATGAACCCATGAACACTACCTCATTATTCCTCTTTTGCACTATTTATTTATTTCTGTAACTTATGGTAATTTTTGCATCTTTATGTCTTTGCACTGTACTGCTGCTGCAAAACAACAAACTTCACGACATATGTATGTCAGTGAGAATAAACCTGCTTCTGATTCTCCCCCTCCCACCCCCATCTGACTCCACCTGCCCATCAGCCCCTCCAAACCTGGTTCTACCTGTCACTTGCCTCACCCTTCCCCCACACCTTTTTATTCTGGCTCTCTCCCCTTTACACTCGCAGATGCAAGATCTCAGATAGTCATCGACTATCTCTTTGCCTTCACAGATGCTGCTTGACCTGCTGAGTCCCTCGAACAGTTTTTGTTTAGCTCCAGGTTCAGGCCCCTTGTGAAGTCTCACCAAAAGTTTCTCTCTATTTCCCAATGCATACAATGACTAAACTTAAAATATACTGAATAAAATTCTCTGGGGTATTGTGAGATGATGAAAGGTTATATATGAATGCAAGATTTCTTTATAATCCAGCAATGTGGTTCTGAGATAGCTATTTGTCCGTCAGTCATGTACCCTCATATGCTTCTCCTGTATCCCCCAAGACAGGCACTGTAGTGTAGTGGTTAGCGTAACACTATTATTGCGCCAGTGACCCGGGTTCAATTCTGGCCACTGTCTGTAAGGAGTTTGTACGTTCTCCCCGTGTATGCGTGGGTTTCCTCCACGTGCTCTGGTTTCCTTCCACATTCCAAAAGACGTACAGGTTAGAAAGTTGTGGGCGTGCTATGTTGGCACCGGAAGCGTGATGACACTTGCGGGCTGCCCCCAGAATACTCTACGCAAAAAAAATGTATTTCACTGTGTGTTTCGATGTACATGTGACTAATAAAGAAATCTTATCTTATCTTACCTTATTAAAAGCTGAGCTGTAGTGAGGAAAGTTAAAGGAATCCAACAGTTTTATTACACACTGTGAATATATACAGCAACACATGTAACTTGTCACTGCAGAAAAATAGAAAAATAATGACCATGCTACATTTCCCCACATCAATGGATCATTGAGGAAGTGGCTGAGGCAGATACAATAACAATACTTAAAAGACACTTGGACAGGTATGTGGATAGGGATATGGGCCAGACGTGAGCAGATGGGACTAGCTGAGATGGGCATCTTGGTCAGCATGGACGAGGTGGGCCGAAGGGCCTGTTTCCATGTTGTGTTGTTCCATGACTATCCCATGAATTAAACAAAATAACAATTGACGACACTTTTGGATTCCAGCATCTGCAATCTCAGTGTCACCAAGAGGATTCTCTATATTCCCCAGTGCATAGCATTCAAATGTAACCTCTCTCACTCAGTCTTGTCCCCCCACATCCTCCCTGCCCTCTGTTGCCTGTGACTCTGAGCTCCTATCTCCTTTCATTTCATTTTTAACCCACCTACATTGTCACAAACTCTTCCATTCAAATATTTTGCACATCAATTTGTATGGGAACCTCCATCAAAGAGACTGAATAAGTTTGATATTGTTTAAAATTCCAACTGAGATTGAGAATTGAGTAAGAATATGTCAGTTTTGCTAAGAAAATTGGGGCACAATCTCCACAGCACCTCACTTAAATCAGACAAGATACAAGGAGCCTTATTCTAGGAATTCCATATCAATGAAAACCTTAACAATTTTTAGCTTCAAAGCATTGGTCTCTTTGAGCCCTGGGTCACAAACATGCCTGACTGTGAAACGAGGCAATTTAGTTTGTGTGCTGTGGACTCAATTGTACTGGGACCAGACTGAGCCCAATACATAATTTAACAAAGGACCTTTGACCTTCAGTAGCCGAGGACCTGTGTCAATTTCCATTGATTGCATAGGAACCCGCGAATCTGTGGTGATGAGCAGTGTGCATTCTCAGTATGAGCTAGCTGATCTAAGGGCATCATGCCTTAAGAAAAGAGAACAATTTCACAGCAGCAGTGTACATCAATACTGCAGCTCAGTGTAAAATTTATGACCCATTTGTCTGCTGTCAGGGTAAGCATGTCACAAAAAAGGGCATCTTTCTTGAAGGAAGAAGACAACCTCACCAGCTCTTCTGGGAAGGCTATACCTGAATCAAGGACATGGGCATGGCTTTAACTCTGACAGCTTTTGGAGAAGTGCAAGTGTTGTGGGAATGAACCGATGTATCTATAACCTCCGGTCGTATGCATTTTTATGAATGATTATCAGAATGTTCCTAATTGCCACTGTTCCTAACTGCTCTGCCCGTGACTGCAAGAAACTGCAGAGAGTTGTGCAAACAGCTCAGCGCATCACAGAAACCAGCCTCCCCTGTCTATACTTCTTGCTGCCTCAGTAAAGCAGCCAGCACAATCAAAGACCCCACCCACTCCGGACGTTCTCTCTTCTCCCATCTCCCATCAGGCAGAAGCCTGAAAGCATGTACCACCAGGTTCAAGTACAGCTTCTATTGCACTGTTATAAGACTATGGAATTGTTCCCTTGTACGATAAGGTGGACTCTTGACCTCACAATCTACCTCGTTATGACCCTGCACCTCATTGCCTACCTGCACTGCACTTTCACTGTAGCTGTTACACTTTATTCTGTATCCAATTATTGTTTGACCTTGTACTACCTCGATGCACCGTGTAATGACATGATCTGTATGAACAGTATGCAAGACACATTTTTCACTGTACCTCAGTACACGTGACAATAATAAACCAATTCCAATTCTAATTCCAATTCCAATTCAGTCCCCACTCTTTCTCATTTATTTGATTTTAGTATCCTAGAATCATTGCTTGCAAGGACGGCATGTATAATCCATCCCTCATTGTCCTTGAGATTGTGGTGCTGAGCCACCTACTTGAACCACTGAAATCCTTCTGTTGGAGATACCCCCACAATGCTGTTGGGTAGAGAGCTCCAGAATTTAGACCCAGCAATGATGACAGACTGGTAATATGTTTCCAAATGAAGGTGGTAGGTAACTTGGAGAGGACCCAGCAACTTGTGGTGTTCACACGCACCAGTAGCCCTTGTCCTTTTTGATAGTAGATTATGTACCTTTGGGAGTGGCCAAGGTGAGGATTCACAGTGCACTTGGAGGTAATAGATTGGGTGGGGCTGTTGCATCGAATGAATGTTTCAGAAGATGGATGAGCTACCAATTAAATTGGCTGCTTTGTCCTGCATGGTGTAGAGCTTCTTGAGTATTGTTGGAAATGCACTCTTCAAACAATTACCTGAAGCTAGTTGAGGACAAATTCCCACCACTATTTTACCATATTCCTGACAGAAGGAAGACAGCTGGGAAAACATTCAGGTCATGGATTTGCCCATCCCAATTTTAGTTTTACTCCCTCCTTGGCTTGATCAGGGGAGGATTCTTCTCTACTTCAGGATTGGTGGGGTTGATGGATCTCCCTGGACTCATTTCATCTGCTTTTACAGCCCATAAGGAATCACCTCGATTATAAGAGGCCAGTGCACCTACCAACAAGAGGCAGAAACATGCAGGAGGGCAGGAACAAAATTCTACGGAATTGCAACCCTGTCCCCCACCCATCCCTTGAACTACGACTGTATTTAATTCAGACAGTGTGCAATGAAATGTTCCACTGGAATGAGACAAACAGAGAGTCACTGGTCAATCACAGTTGTATAGAGAGGCAAAATGACTCTGGTGCAATTGTCCAATAATCAAATTCGTGGATGCTTTCTCTGAAGCATATTTCCCTTACTTCCTTATGGCATACAACAAGGTTATTCAGCTCATCGAGTCTACGTTGGCTCTTAGAACATTCCCCATTCATATCACTGTAACCCATTCTCTCTCGTATGCCCATCAACAGCACCCTGATTGTCCCATGCTGGGGGTGAATACAGTACCAACTGATCTGCCAACAAGCACAGCTTTGGGATGTTTGAGGAAACCAGGACATCCACACAATCATAGGGAGAATGTGCAATCTGCACACAGACAGCACTGGAGGGCAGGATCAAGCCACGCTGGAGCTGCGAGGCAGCAGAACTACCTGCTGCGCCACATCTTTGATTTCTGGAAGGGTTACTTTTTAATATAGGTTTGCATGACGTGGTTCTCTTACTGAAGTTGATTCTTTGGGCAGTCCTCTGCTTAACTCCACCATGGTGGAGGAAGTCAAATGTCCAAGAACTGCACAACTGGGACATTGGAAGGTGTGTTCTGGAGTAACCTCATGTTAGTGCTTGCATGTAACCCATTCATGATACAGGCCAGATGGCCTTCATAAACTGAACTGGGTAACTCAAAGGCATTTGCAATCCATACACTCAGATCTTCAAGTCAGACTCCTCAAACCCGACTGCAGTAAGTCATGGTATATTAGCTTTCTTTACAAAGGTTTGGACAAGAGATTTTTTTTAATACAATTACCATCAGGATCAGTGATAACGAGGGTGACCCATTGCCTTATTGAGAATGTACAAGCCTGTTACAAATATTTGTCGTACCTTTAAAGGTTGACTGAAGATCTTTCCCATTATCTTCATCTATCTTGCCCTCCAGAGAGTACAGTAGACTCCACACATCATTCATGTAGGCAGAAATGTTTACAACCTTCTTTTGCAGAAGACCCAGTTTAATTTCCTGATTATACAGCTTGTCGTTGAATTTTGCTGCTAATGCTTTGAAACATCAAAACAAACCATTAAAGTTATGATTCAGTCCATACACACAAAGTCTGATTGTACTAAAAAAGAGTCAGCCGACAACTACCTCCTGTGAGTGTCTCCTGTGTTTACTAATATATATTTTGCTGAAATGTCAATGGTTTCTTTTCCAGTATTATATGAGAAGCTGCCGCACCTGCAGTGTGAAATTTGCATTTTGAACTTGCTGTGCAAGTAAAACACACAAAGATCATCCCCAATGCTACAAATGCATTTGATTTAAATGTCAAGATACTGCAAGGAGGAATAATCTCTGCCGTACTGTGAATGAGGGGTCTGCTGCCAATCACAATTACATTACTAAGGACACAAGACATGGAAGCAGCTGGTTTGCTGTCTAATGCAGTGACATTCTCCCAGGACCCTGGTCTAATGAATTGAAGGGATCTCCTTTATCATATAATTTAAATCTTTATATTGATTTTTTCTCAAAGCCACTTATCAAAATATATTATCGGCATTCTCCCAACTCAATTATTTTAACCTAGGGATGGGTTGCAACGGGTAAGTGAAGAAAATTATCTCAGAAGTGTGCAGGAACTGCAGGTTTGTGAATTCTGAAAGAGATGCTCAGAAGAGTCTCAATATATTTACACTTTTGTTTTGGAAGTCATAGAGTCGCACAGCAGGGAAACAGGTCCTTCGGCCCAACTCATCCATGCTAGCCAAGGTGTTCACCCAAGCGAGTCCCATTTGCCCCTGTTTGGCCTGTATCCCTCCAAACCATTCCTATCCATGTATTTATCAAAATGTCTTTTAAATGTCAAAATTGTACCAGCCTCAACTATTTTCTCTCACAACTTGTTCCACATATGCACCACCCTCCGCATGAAGAAGGTCCCATTTAAATCTTTACCCTCTCACCGTAAACCTAGGCCCTCTTGGTTTTTGGTTTCCTTTCATTTTGGTTTGGTTTTCCAGATGGATCTGGTGAAGTTTAAAGTAGTTTCAGTCTCTCCCCCATCCAAGTTTCCCTTACACTGCCCTAAGGGGTCATGGCTGTGACTTGGTTCTGTTTCGGGCAGTTTGGAATGTGCCCCAATATTATTTCTCACACCAAAATGAAAGTGTTGGTATACTTTACTACTGCACTTCTGTGAAATGTCATGGCATCTATTTTCAATGTTGTTGGCACTATATAAATTGAAAGTTTTTCATGAACATTCTTGCTGTCAAAATATCATTGTGCCTCATGACGCTTGGCATTATTTAAATGCAAATGGTACAGTCAAAGTCGAGTTTATTGTCATATGCACAAGTACATGTGTGCACAGATGCAATGAAAAACTTACTTGCAGCAGCATCACAGGCACATAGCATCAGATAAGCAGCATTCACAAGAAAAACATAAATTAAACACAATTTTTGCAAGGAAGAACACAACGAGAACAGAAAAAAACAAAGCTACATTTGATGAGGGACAGCTGCATGGTTTCGTACAGGTACCCATAACCTGCTGTCTGAGATGGTCTGCTCGGCATTGCAGAAATGGTAGCACCACTATTATGGTGCATTTAATGGCCAGTATTTGCACAGCAGGTATGAATCCACCTTAGCCCAGAAATCCAAGTCTTGCCCATTTCAGTCTGAGTAGCTTTTCATTAATATGAGAAAGGTTCATTACTGCTAATGAGTCTCAATGACACTGTAAATTAATAAATACTAATACAAATATGGAGTCTTATTCCTTCAGCATTTAATTATTTTTGGAGATTTTGTTTTAAAATGTTAATGTTTACAGATTTTTCAGCAGTTTCCTTTCGGTCTCTTTCTCCCTCTCCCAATTTTTAAATCTTTTCTCTTTTGCCTTTCTATGTCTTTCCCAGATTTGACTTTGGATATAAAAACTCTAACTTACGGTTTTGTGGTCACTGCGCTGTTAACTTCACCACTTTCTGATCTGATTGGTTAAAGAGGAACTTAAGCAGGTTACAATACTGAGGAAGTGTAACAGTGACTTGCCACTTAATATCCTAAAGATGCAAAACCCCACTCGCTATCCCTTTGTTGTAAATCCTAACCCAGTTATAATACCAGTTCTTTTCCAATGAAGGAGCAGATTGTGGTGGTGAATTATGAAATGCAATTGAAATAGGATAGCAGTGATCTTAACCTCCAGTAACCTATATGGGATGAACAGGGCAGGATTAGACCAGGCAATCATTTTAAATTCATCCAATATTTTCTTCTATTGCCTTTAAGGGCAGTATATTGGTTCTGTTATGAGTCCAGTAACACAGAGGCATATTGGAGTATTTTCAGACCCTAACTAGAATTGATGAAAGGAATCCACTGGATTTGAACTTTCAGAAGGGCTTCAGTCAGGTGTTTAAAACAAAATTAGGGACCACGGGAATTGAGGATTGGTTAACTGACAGAAAATGAATAAAAGGGTGATTTATGAGTTAGGAGGTTCTGAGTAGTTGAGTGCTTCAGGGATCAATGCTGGGGATCCAACTATATCACTGAATTGGATGAGGGGATCAAATGCAATATATCCAAGTTTGCTGAAGATGCTAAGCTTGGAGGCAATGTGGCTTGTGAGGAGATTTTTTTTAATACATTCATTCAAGGGATGTGGGCTTCGCAGGCTGAGCCAGTATTTAATTGCCCATCCCTAGTTGCCCTTGGTGGTGGTGGTGAGCTGCCTTCTTGAACCACTGCAGTCCTTGAGGTGTGGGTGTACCCAAAACATTGCCAGCGACTGGATGGATTGGTGTCCTTGTATCCAGGCCACTGAGAGTTAATGCATGGTACAGCAAGCATTCAGGAAGCCATTCACTGTTTTGGCTTCATTGTAAGAGAATTTGTATTCAAGAGTAAGAACAGCAATTAAATAGGGCCCTGGCGAGACAACATCTGGAATATGGTGTCCAGGTCTGGACTCTTTATCTAAGGATAGAGGACGTGTGGAGCTAGTTCACCAGATTAATTCCTGGGCAGGTGAGTTTGGCCATTGAATAACGATTAAGCAAACCCTTGAGATTTTAGTATAAGAGATCTCACTGAAACCTATAAAATCCCTACAGGGCTTACAGGGTGGATACAAAGGTGAACCAAGGACTGCAGTCTCAAAATAAAGTCAGCTTTCACAGAGACAAGAACTTTCCTCATTCGTTCGTAGAGAGCTCCTAAGGGGTCTGCAGAGGCTTTGTGCATCATATAGTCAAAGGTAGATAGATTTTTTTGATATTATTGGAATCAAAGGACATGGGGTTAGTGCAGGAAAATAGCGCTAAGGTTAAAGATGATCCTTGATCTTATTGAATGGCAGAGCAGGCACAGGAGGATGAACGACCTAATCCTGCTTATACTTCTTACTTTCTTGTGTTCGCATGACCAATGATCTGGAGACACAAATCCCATACAGCAAATTGGAAATTTCAATTTAGGTTCATTGACTAAATCCAGAATGGTTTCTGTGAAATGAATAGATTATCATAAAGAAAAACACGTCTGCTTCACCAAAATCCATTCGGAAGGAAGTAAGCCTTTCTTGACCTATATGTGACTCCAAACCCACAAGACGAAAGTGTGAGCTAATCCGAGTAAGGATTCTGAAATGTCTTGGCAACCCTCTCAGCTCAACCAGGGAATGGAAATAACAAATGTTAGTCTGAAAAGCATCCCATGTTGAATTAATAAAAGATCAAATTTTTTAATAAATGACTTGGATGAGGGGGTAGAAGGGTGGGTTGGCAAGTTTGCAGATGACACAAAGGTTGGTGGTGTGGTGGTTAGTGTAGAGGATCACCGAAGATTGCAGAGGGATATTAATAGGATGCAGAGCTGGGCTGAGAAGTGGTAGATGGAGTTCAATCCGGAGAAGTGTGAGGTGGTATACTGTGGAAGGACAAACTCCAAGGCAGAGTACAAAGTTAATGGCAGGATTATTGGTAGTGTGGAGGAGCAGAGGGATCTGGGGATCCAAATCCACAGATCCCTGAAAGTTGCCTCACAGGTGGATAGGGTAGTTAAGAAAGCCTATGGGGTGTTAACTTTCATAAGCCGAGGGATCGAGTTTAATAGCCCCAAGGTAGTGATGCAGCTCTATAAAACTCTGGTTAGACCACACTTAGAGTACTGTGTCCAGTTCTGGTTGCCTCATTATAGGAAGGATGTGGAAATGTTGGAAAGGGTGCAGAGGAGATTTATGTTCTTATGTACTATTCCTAATGATTCTATTGAGAATCAGGATTTAACTCCTCACTGTGGTTCATTATGCGAGAAGGTGGTCTCCAGTTTTTACAGAGAACTCTCAACTCTTGTGTCCAAAGTCTGGGGGCAAAAGTCGGACCTGTTGATCAACATGTGAGATTCTGTCATTAACAAGTAGCACCGCTTGAATCACACTGAAGGCCTGACCTTCAAGGCACAGTTGTATATTTCTCCAATATGTGTTTTGCTCTGATGCTGGAATTGGCTTTTTCCCAGTTTGTTTTGTGTTAACGTTCCTTGACCCTGTGATTGGATGTTTACAATTTATCTTGCACCTTGTTTTCTTGGTACTAATTAGCTAAATGGGTTTGCAGAAAACTGCTTTCCGAACCAGATGTGGGTGTATCAACTGCATAGTTTTTATTTTTTTAATCAGCTTTCTATGAACTAGTTGTAGCACCATGGTCAGCCGATTCCTCAGCTGAGTTTTATTGCGGAGTTGGGATTCTTCATGATGTCTCTTTCCGACACTGCACCACCGACCCAAACTCTCGTATCTCAGGGAATTTGAAAAAATGAAACTTCAACCATGATCTTGAACAAGAAAGGATTAGCCTGTACTTAATCCTATTACTGACTCCCTACAAAGGAAGAGTAGACCATTCAGCCTTTCAGACTTGTTCTGCCATTCAATAACTCAAGCCTGATCTGAGGAACTCAGTGGGTCAGGCAGCATCTATGGAGGAAATTGGACTATTGACGTTTTGGGTCGAGAGCTTCATCAGGACTGGCCTGAAAGTCAGTTGCATTTCCCTACCTTGCTTTCATATCTCATAATTTACCTGCCACCAAAAGTATCTGTTAATATCAGTTTTGAAATCTTTAATTGACCCCCATGAGCTCTTCCCCCATGGAACAAGAAATTTAGATTCCCACTATCCTTGGAGGAAGTTACCCAACTCAAATTTTAGTGTGAGGCTGCCCTGACCTTAACCTTCCCATGAGAGGAAATAGCATTTTGCAATCTACCTTACCAGATGCTGTAAAAACCTAGATAAATCACCCTTATTTACAAGGCAGACAGCACGCCCAGGTCCTAGAAGTGAATAAGTAAGACAGCCAATCCCCTACTACTTAAGGAATGAGTATGCATAGGTCCTGGAAGTGAATAAACATTGTAGCCAATCCCCTGCTGTAAAAAGGAACGAGTATGCACAGGTCCTCGAAGTGAATAAGTAAAGCAGCCAAGCCCCTGCCACAAAAGAATCTATCTCTGTAGTAAGCTTTAAAATGAGATGAAATAGTATCAAGTGTAGCTAACCTGGATCATAGTGGCGTTGAGGATCCTTGGGGAGATCAGCTCCAGTTCTTTGACTCTCAGCTTGGTTCTCCTCTGCTTGTCTCTTCAAATAATCTATGATTAATACAGAAGTTTGAGAGTAAGTCTTCACTATTACCAGATGCTATTTGTGTGTGTGTGTGTGTGTGTGTGTTTGTGTGTGTGTGTGTCTGTGTGTTATGAACCAAGCATTCATGTACGCTACAAGGATTCAAAGCATACTTCATGTAGATATGTAAATGAAAATAAAAAGAACTGTGGATGTTGAAAATCTGAAATAAAAGCAGAAAATGCTAGAAGCACTTAGCAGGTCAGGCAGTATCTGCAGACAGAGAAATAGTGTTAACTTCTCAGGCCTTAGACCCTTAGTCTGAACTGAGTCCTGATGAATGGTCTTTGACCTGAAAGGTTAATTCTGTTTCTTTTTCCACAGATGCTGCCTGACCTGCTGAGTGTTTCCAGCAATTTTTTTTTACTTGATTTTATTGCAAGCTTCTGTGCTTTATCAAGATGACGTTGGGCCGAGTCTTTTGGCTGTGACCAGGGGTCCTGAAGGAAATCCTGGGTTCCAGATGAGAGAACTGAAATGAACTTCCATGCAGGTGATGTGAGCCTAGGAATTACTGACTGGTTCAGGAGGTGGAATGTGTCAATGTATTCAAGCTGATGGCTTCCCCAGAGAATCCAATGGCTGCCTTCCAGGAATTCTACAAGATTGTACCAGGTCAAACCAGGAATAAGAAGCCAGACCCCACCTGATGTAACTGGACATTCCAAGTAGGCAAATTAGACGGCAAAGAGGAAGGTAAATTATGCTGTCTCATTATTCCACTTTAGTTTAATGCTTTTAACTATTTATAATGTTTGTCCTAATTAACTACCTTTTTAATCATTTTAATGATTTGTTTTTTAACTTATTTAGTTCAATTTTAACAGTTTTTATATGTAACTGAATGTCAGAGACATTTAAGCAGTTAATATCCATAGCAGTAGACAAAGCCCCGCCCCCAGTTTTGTGACCAATCAAATGCTCCTGAGGGATTTCTGGAGGCAGGCTCAGCAGCAGAGGTCCAATCACCTTAGAGATATGATAACTGGCCTCAAGGATACAGAGGGCCAGTGAAATCAACCTGCTACTGGCGGAAGGAAGTGCTGTGTACAGGGACCACTGGTAGTGACTCTGGTTGCTAAGCTTGTCCCAACAAGATCCATTGTTCCTGGACAATCAAGCTTGCCATCCCTCCAGGATTGCCCCAAGAGTTTCCAGGAACTTCATCTCCAAAATCCCATTGCAAACCATTTCCAGGAGGGAAATAACAAACATAAATGCATTAAAAGAGAGTGCATACTTTTCACTAAGGACCCTCACCAGGGAGGAGGTACAGGAGCCTGAAGACCTACACTCAGCAATTCAGAAACAGCCTCCTCCCCTCCGCCATCAGATTTCTGAATGGTCCATGAACCCATAAACACTGCTTCTTTATTCCCTGTTCTTTGCACTATTTATTTATTTTGTAATTTATAGCAATTTTATGTCTTTGCACTGCACTGTTGCTGCAAAACAACAAATTTTATGTCGTAGGACGGTGATAATAAATCTGATTCTGATTCAATTTTGTTCATTGGGTCTTAAAATGATTGGAGTAGGGCCATAACTTGATATGTGATTACTCCAGGGGTACAAGGGTAGCCTGAGGCAGTGAGACAGCAGCTTTGGCTCTCCCAGGATAAGGACGATACAACAAGTGAAAGAACCCCCGATCCTCGAAGCTGTCATTTAACCAGTAAACACAGAACCAGTAAAGAACAGCTGGTGCTCACTGGAGCAGATTGTAGTACAGCCCAACACATTCAGAACCACTCCCCTTAGATCAGAAAGCCACATGAATATTCAGTGCCCTAATTTTTGGCTGGAAATTCGCCTGATTTGGGGAAGATTTAGGCTGTAGAAATTTCAGCTAGATACTTAAAGAACAGCAGTCAGAGTGGATTTCAAGTTCTGTTCACTACACCAAAACATTTCCAAAACAACCCTCTCTTAACTTCCAATTTATTATCTGAACTTGAACTCCCCAGTTGTGTTGCTGGATTTGAACTCCCATTTTAGGTCAATAGTCCTAGTTTCTGGATGCTATTCCAGTAATCAAAGATAATGCTACAAGATCCGAATTCGGCTGAGCGCACACTACCTTTGGACTGCTTGAAATCAGAATCAGAATCAGACTTATTATCACTGACATATGATGTGAAATGTGTTGTTTTGTGGTAGCAGTACAGTGCAAAGACATAAAATCTATAAATTACAAAAATAAATAAATAGTGCAAACAAAAAGGAATAATAAAGTAGTGTTCATGGGCCATTCAGAAATCTGATAGTGGAGGAGAAGGAGCTGTTTCTGAATCATTGAGTGTGGGTCTTCAGGGTCCTGTACCTCCTCCCTGATGGTAGTAATGAGAAGAGGGCATGTCCCGGGTGGTGAGGGTCCTTAATGATAGATGCTGCATTCTTGAGGCACCACCTTTTGAAGATGTCCTTGATGGTGGGGAGGGTTGTGCCCGTGATGGAGCTGGCTGAGTCTACAACCCTCTGCAGCCTCTTGAGATCCTGTGCATGGGAGCCTCCATACCAGGCAGTGATGCAACTGTGATAAGTATATAGGTTGGACCCTATACTTATCCAAGCAAGAGGGAGAGTGGCCAGTGGCAGAATCACTTGGCTATGAAGGTAAGACTTTATTCCTTGGAACATAGAAGATTGAGGGGTGACCTTAAAGAGGTGTATAAAATCATGAGGGGTATAGATAATGTGAACATACATAACCTTCACCTTAGGGAAGGGGAGCTAAGAACTAGAGGGCATAAGTTTAAGGTGACAGGTGACCTGAGGGGTAAAAGCGACCTGAGGGGCAACTTCTTCATGCAGAGGGTGATGCGTACATTGAATGACCTGCCAGAGAAAGTGTTGGTTGAGGCAGGTACGATAACATAGTTTGAAAGACATTGGATAATTACATGGATAGGAGGGGTTTAGAGGGATATGGGCCAAATGCAGGCAAATTAGACTAACTTAGTGGGCACCATGGCCAGCATGGGCAAGTTGGGCCGAAAGGCCTGTTTCCGTGCTGTATGACTCTACAACTGTATGACACTCGGCCTTGTGTTCCTATGTGCCTGGTAATACCAAAGGAAAGCAAGCAGACTGCCTTTTAGACTGGAGGATTATGACCTTAGTGTTGGGGGTCCAGGTTTCTGAAGTAGATTGGATACTCTGAAATTCCACAATTTCATTCCAATCCCTTCTTCAAAGGAATTGCTCACCACAGCAATTAAGGCAAGGTTTTGTACAATGAACCCAACCTGTGGGGCTGATGGAGCTTGTTTCAATACACCATCTTCTTCCTGCCTCCAACCGTAAGAATCCATTCTCCTTCTACAGAACTGACCACACAAATGAGCTTCCCCTATACCCAAGGGATCTGCACAGAGTAAAGTGGTAAATTGGTTTATTATTGTACAGTGAAAAATGTTTTCTTGCATGCCATCCATACAGATCATTTCATCACATCAGCTGATTGAGGTAGTACTAGGGAAAACAATAACAGAATGCAGAATAAAACGTTACATTTACAGAGAAAGTGCAGTGCAGGCAGACAATAAGGTGCAAGACCATAACAAGGTCGGTTGTGAGGTCAAGAGTCCATCCTATCATATCAATAGTCTTATAACAGCAGAGTAAAAGCTGTACTTGAGCCTGGTGGTACGCACTTTCAAACTTTCATATCTTCTGCCCAATGAGAGGGAGGAGAAGAGAAAATGTCCAGGTGGGCGGGCTGATGGCACGGTAGTGTAGCGGTTAGCGTAACGCTATTACAGCAGCGACCTGGCTTCAATTCCACCACTGTCTGTAAGGAGTTTGTACGTTCTCCCCGTGTCTGCGTGGGTTTCCTCCGGGTGCTCCGGTTTCCTCCCACATTCCAAAGACGTACGGGTTAGGAGCTGTGTGCATGCTGTGCTGGCGCCGGAGGAGTGGCGACATTTGCGGGCTGCACCCCAGCACATTCTCAGTAACGCAAAAAGACGCATTTCACTGTGTGTTTCGATGTACATGTGTCTAATGAATAAATATCTTATCTTTGGTTACATTGGCTGCTTTACCAGTTCACCCAGTGGTGGAGTTAGCTCAGATCAAGGTAATATCTGCAACTGTACGGGTCACACGAAAATGCTCAAAAGGGGGAAAGAAAACAGTTGTGGATGGCGATAAATAACAAAAACAACACACAGCACAATAACACATCAAGATGTTTGCACAATAGTTTATCTTGACACAAAATTGCATTGGTATCATTAACAATCTAATGGGAAGGGACTGAAGTCTGCTCTTGATGGGTGGTAAATGCTTGCTATTATCTGTAGTGCTGGTTTAGCATGGTAATTAGGGATGGCATGCAAAGTGACAGTGAAAATGCGGATGGCAATAATTACACAAACAGCAGGGAGGAACACAGAGCAAGAGAAGGTTAGTAACTTTCTTTCTTCTCCCTTTTCCTTCTTCTTAATCTGTGCATTGCTAATGGACTAAAACCATCAGTCCACCAGCAGTTTTGGATGTTGTGCAGTGACCTTTAAGGGATGATGGGGGGGGGGGGGGGGGGGGGACTCTTTAAACCTGAAATCCACTCCTGGCCACCACAGTTTGAATGTCTGGGTGGAGCTGTCTGTGACTTTCAGCGTGAGACATCACTCTGTTACTGACTCACAGGCAATTTGCCTGTCAAGTGCCACATAATCTATTGTGCCAGTTCACTCGCTGTTAAATCTGGTCACACATTTATGCTCTTTTAAGTGTGAGGGAATGTTCGTTGCCCCATATAAATCTGCAGTTTCCTCAGGGTAGATTTTTGCCTTCATTCCCTGACAGGGTAGATAGTAGGAACTTCATAGATTCTGCCTGAGTTTTAATTCCACTGATTTCAAAGCATTAATTTACCTCCTGTTCGTCACAGAGTGCTTTACCTTAAAGTTGAAGACCACATTTTCATGGCCCCCAACATAATCCCTTCAAAAAATGGAGGCTGCCACACCTCAAGCTCTCAAGTTCCCTCCCTAAGTCACTCCATTCTGTCTTTAAGATGCTCTTTAAAATCTACTTCTTTAACGAAGTTTTTCATCACTGTACCTCCTGTGGGACAATCCTGAATCCTGACTGAAACACCCCAGAGAATTGCCCCGGGATGTGACACAAGTGCATCAGGGTTTACCAGCATCAGGCACTTTCATTGGCTGAGCACTGACCTTTTGGCTGGCAGTCAGCTCCGATATATCCAGGGCAGCATTTCCAGTTCAATGATGTCACTATTTTGTGCTTCATCCTGTATACCGGTTGGTTCCGGATCTGATATCTATGAACAGAAATGTCCGAAAGGTTTAAGATAAGATAAGATAAGATATTTATTTATTAGTCACATGTACATCGAAATACACAGTGAAATGCATCTTTTTGCGTTAGTGAAAATGTTCTGGGGGCAGCCCGAAAGTGTCACCACTCTTCTGGCGTCAACATAGCATGCCCACAGCTCCTAACCCGTACGTTTTTGGAACGTGGAAGGAAACCAGAGCACCCGGAGGAAACCCACACAGACACGGGGAGAACATACGAACTCCTTAAAGAGAGCAGCGGGAATTGAACCCAGGTCGCTGGCACTGTAATAGCTACACCACCGTGCGCATTTAGTGTGAATACACTAACTTTGTGGTCATGCTTTCTTTAACAAACCAATTATGTTTTAAATTAGCAGTTTCATGCGTTCAGTAGCGTGATGATTAAGTGATTGGGTTAATGTCTGAAAAACTGATGAAGTGACATGAATCATGGGTATGTATCCTTACCCCTTCATTGCTACTAGTTTAGGGCCAGGTGTCTTCTTACATTCAGTTTTGGTCACCCATTTGTAAGAAGAATGTGGAAGCTTTGCAGAAGAGGTTTGCCAGGATGCTGCCTGGATTAGAGGGCATCTGCTATAAGGAGAGGTTGGACAAACTTAGGTTGTTTTCTCTGGGGTGGCGGAGGCTGAGGGGAGATGTGGTAGAAACTTATAAAATTATGAGAGTCGTAGATAGACAGCTGGTATCTTTTTCCTAGGCTCGAAATGTCTCATACTAGAGGGCATGCAGTTAAGGTGAGAGGGGGTAAGTTCAAAGGAGATGTGTGGAGCAAGTTTTTTTCACAGAGAGGTGGGTGCCTGGAATGCACTGCCAGGGGTGGTGGTGGAGGTAGATATGAGAGAGGCATTTCAAAGGCTCATACATAAGCACATGAATGTGCAGAGAATGGAGGGATATGGACATTGTGTATGTAGAAGGGATTAGTTTAGTTAGGTGTTTAATTAGCAGTTTATTTGGTTCAGCACAACATAGTGGGCCGAAGGTCCTGTTCCTGTGCTGTACTGTTCTATGTCCTATGTTCATTATGGCATCTTCTGTTCATCATCACTTTCTAAGTACAACTGAGGATGGAAACACATATTGGCTTTTCCCCGAGAATGAACGCAGAAGTATATGGGGAGAGAATTTGTCTTTGATCACCAAATAAGCAAGTAAGAATGTCATCCATTCAGTGAATTCTTCTCCACATATTTGGTTCCTTTTATTTTAAAGAGACCAGATATCGGGAACTGTGAACAGATAGTACTGAAACTCTTGCTTATGTTTAGCACAAGTGATCAAAGATAACTCCTCCATGGCTTCCCCCATTCTCACTGAGGTAACCATTAATAATGATTTTTATCGGGATTTACTTCCTTTCCTGCTGCCATGGGCTATGGAAGTTGAATCTTTCAGTAACAGACAGTATTTGTTCTCCATATTAACTGGATTACATCACATTCCTCCTTGTTATGGTAGTTGGTGTTCATTTAATCTTGATTACCAACAGTTGGCTTGTGAATTAATATCAGATTAATGCATCATTAACAGTGCAAAAACCAACAGATTGTGGAAATACAGCCAGACTAATGGGAGCTTAATGCAGCTTCCTGGATGACATGGTGATACAGAGCAGGTGTGGAAACCATCTGCCTGAAGCAGAATGAAAAGGTGTTTAAAAAAAAGCCAATAAAAGCAGAGGAGTATGACGGGTGCAGGAAATCACTCAATACACCCTGATACCAGAGGCAATGTCACTGGGGATGTCGTAAGCCAAAGATCTTACAACATGAGGTAAAAGCTGGAGTTAGACATACAACTCCCGATTCACAACAGATCTGATGCTTCAAGTCAGAGAGTAACACAGCACAGAAAGAAGCCATTCAGCCTAACTCAACCGTGCCATCTAAGATTCCCATCTAAGCTGGTCCCATTTGCTTGTGTTTGGCCCATATTGCTCTAAACCCTTCCTATCCATGTACCTGCCTTTTAAATGTTACCATTGTACCTGGCTCAACCACTTCCTCTGGCAGCTCATTCCATATACGCACCACCGTCTGTGTGAAGAAGTTGCCCCTCCCTTTTAAATCTTCCCCCTCTCACCTTAAATCTATGCCCTCGAGTTTTTCATTCCCTTTCCCAGGGGAAAAAAACTGTGTGCATTCACCTGATCTATACCCCTCATGATTTTATACACCTCTATAAGGTCACCCCTCATTCTATGCTCCAAGGAATAAAGTCCTAGTCTGCCCAGCCTCTCCCTATAACTCAGGCCCTCGAGTTCTGGCAATATCCTCGAAAATAATCTTCGGACTCTTTCCAGCTTTGCACTCTTCCATTTCTCTCATATCAGCTGATTCCCTGGTGTTGTATTACTACAAGAGTACACGGGGATCTTTATTTGTACTTATGATACCACGTTACTCACTTATGCACTATATTCTGTTAGATATCATACCTTGTATCTTGGCAGCATGTGGCTTGCAGTCTATAATCAAACATGGACATAAGCCTTGGTGTAGTTAAAAAAACTGGACTCTGGGCGCAATGAGACTGAGCATGTAATGCTCAATACTGATCAACAAAGGAGCATCCACAGGAAGAGAATTCCAAAACTTTACACCCCTCTAGGTAAAGGAATTTCTCCTTATCTCTCTCCCAGTTGACTGGTCACGTGTTGACACTATGCTCTCCAACTTTAGAATATCCTGAACTTATGTATCTGTTCCTGTCAGAATCTTACCTCCTGTAAACAGACTACCTCTCATCTGAATGGAGGTCAAATTGGAATATGGGCCACTTTAATTCGGCTGGTGAGAGGGGCATGCTCTGAGGTGTCTTCCACCCTTGGACCTAAGCCCCACCCAAGCTGGCCCTCTAAACAGCTCAATTATATTTGATCAGCCTAAAAGGGTGGGTGCAGGGAAGGAATTGTCCCACCAACACCAATAGGCATCACATTGAGTTTAAAATACACCAGGCTGAAGGATAGCTTCTATCCCACTGTTATATGACAATTGAACAGTCCCCTCGTATGATAAGATGGACTCTTGACGTCACAATTTACCTCGTTATGGCCTTGTACCTTATTGTCCACCTGCACTTTCTCTGCAACTGCAACACTTTATTCTGCATTCTGTTATTGTTTTACCTTGTGCTACCTCAATGCACCATTGTAATGAATTGATCTGGACGAACAGTATGTAAGACAAGGTTTTCGCATGTGACAATAATAAACCAATTCCAATTCATTAGCAGGATCAGGGATGGGACAAAGTCTTGACCAGAGTAGAGCAACTTGTTGTTCCATCAAGCAGGAATGGCAGGAAGGAAATTGGTGCTGTGTTCATTCATTGAGGAGAGCGTGAGGAGTTTGGTGCTGTGGCAGCTGTGCCTTGCTGGAATCTGGTGCCTGAGACTTCATGTTGGAGGTGTCCAGGGACCACTCAAAGCAGCTACAAGCCAGGCTTTGTGGAAGCCTGAGCTGAGTTGAATGCAGGTGTTACTGGGATGGTTGTTTTCGTGGTTAAAGGATCTGAATGGTAACTCCTGGTCGTCGTAAGGACCCCGCAGGATGGTGCCAGTTTGTTAAACCAATACCTAAATATGGAACTGGGAGTGATGGGAAAGACATGCAAACCTTCCCCCTCCCCACCTCTTCCCATTGCACATTCAAACCACGGGTTACTTGGATCTCCACTGTCCTCTACACCTGAACCCTAACTGCAACTTAAGTGACCACTCATCACTGCTGGCACCACTTTTGCCCCCACCTGCTTCCACTACAACCCACAGTTCCCAGCAATAGACCCATCTCAGTCACCTTCCCTTCCTCATTCCAATATTCAAGGCCTCTTTGTCAGCAGACATTGAGTAAATCTCAGAAATTTGCCGGTATACTTTAATAGAGCTTTTAGAGCTGATAACAGGTGACCCTAGTCAAGACTTGTTAACAGGTAACCCTGTCTGAGGTCTAATAACGGGTGACCATAACCAAGGCTTCTTAAGAGGCAATCCCGGACAATCCTGGTAACAGCTGATTTCAGTCAAGGGCTAGTCACATATGATCTTGGTCAATGCTTGGTAACAGGTGACCCTGGCTAAGGCCAAGTAACAGGTAACCCTGGCAGGTCCTGGTAACAGATGACTCCAGAGAAGACCCAGTAACAGATGACCTCAATTAGGGCCATGTAAACTGGTGATCGCAGCCTACTAATTCAGGCACATGAACTGATGACTTGTTCACACCTGGAGACCGACTGCAAACACATTCCTATCTCACTGTGTCTGAAATAATGAGTCGGGGCTGAAGTGCAAAGGAAGAACATAGAACATTACAGCACAGTACAGGCCCTTCGGCCCATGATGTTGTGCTGACATTTTAGACAATAGACAATAGGAGCGGAAGTAGACCATTCGGCCCTTCGAGTCTGCACTGCCATTTTGAGATCATGGCTGATCCTCAACAATCAATATCCTGTTCCTGCCTTGTCCCCATATCCCTTGATTCCCCTATCTATAAGAAACCTATCTAGCTCCTTCTTGAAAGTGCCCAGAGAATTGGTCTCCACTGCCCTCTGAGGCAGTGCATTCCACAAATTCACAACCCTCTGGGAGAAGAAGTTTTTCCTCACCTCTGTCCTAAATGGCCTAGCCCTTATTCTTAAATCATGCCCCTGGTCCTGGACTTCCCCAACATCTGGAACATATTTCCTGTCTCTATCTTGTCCAATCCCTTAATAATCCTGTATGTTTCAATCAGATCCCCTCTCAATCTTCTCAATTCCAGCGTGTACAATCCCAGTCCCTCCAACCTCTCAGCATAGGACAGTCCTGACATCCCCGGAATTAACCTCGTAAACCTACGCTGCACACCCTCTATAGCCAGGATATCCTTCCTTGAGACCAAAACTGTACACAATACTCCAGGAGTGGTCTCACCAGGGCCCTGTACAAATGCAAAAGAATCTCTTTGCTTTTGTACTCAATTCCTCTTGTAATACAGGCCAACATTCCATTAGCCTTCATCACTGCCTGCTGCACTTGCTCATTCACTTTCAGTGACTGATGAACAAGGATTCCTAGATCCCTTTGTATTTCCCCCTTACCTAACTCCACACCATTCAGATAATAATCCGCCTTCCTGTTCCTGCTCCCAAAGTGGATAACCTCACACTTATCCACATTAAACTTCATCTGCCAAGTATCTGCCCACTTACCCAACCTATCCAAATCACCTTGAATTCTCCTAACTTCCTCTTCACATGTCACACTGCCACCTAACTTTGTATCATCAGCAAACTTGCTAATGTTATTCACAATGCCTTCATCGAAATCATCAACATAGATCGTAAACAGCTGTGGTCCCAGCACTGAGCCCTGTGGCACCCCACTAGTCACGGCCTATCATTCTGAGAAACATCCATTCACCCCTACCTTTTGTTTCCTATCCGCCAACCAGTTTTCTATCCATGTTAATACCCGCCCCCCAATTCCATGAGCCCTAATTTTGCATTTGTACAGGGCCCTGGTGAGACCACTCCTGGAGTATTGTGTACAGTTTTGGTCTCAAGGAAGGATATCCTGGTTATAGAGGGCGTGCAGCGTAGGTTTACGAGGTTAATTCCGGGGATGTCGGGACTGTCTTATGCTGAGAGGTTGGAGAGACTGGGATTGTACACGCTGGAATTGAGAAGATTGAGAGGGGATCTGATTGAAACATACAGGATTATTAAGGGATTGGACAAGATAGAGACAGGAAATATGTTCCAGATGTTGGGGAAGTCCAGGACCAGGGGGCACGATTTAAGAATAAGGCCTAGGCCATTTAAGCCAGAGGTGAGGAAAAACTTCTTCTCCCAGAGGGTTGTGAATTTGTGGAATGCACTGCCTCAGAGGGCAGTGGAGGCCAATTCTCTGGGCACTTTCAAGAAGGAGCTAGATAGGTTTCTTATAGATAGGGGAATCAAGGGATATGGGGACAAGGCAGGAACAGGATATTGATTGTTGAGGATCAGCCATGATCTCAAAATGGCAGTGCAGACTCGAAGGGCCGAATGGTTTACTTCTGCTCCTATTGTCTATTGTCTATGTAAATGCTCTATGTTCTATGTATCCAGTAATTCATTGATGGGAAGGTTGGATGAGAAAGATATGAGTTACTGCCATCTGATCATTTTACCACCTGCAGGACACATCAGTGGTGTATTGGAATACTCCAGGGTGCATGCACAAAGCCAAGAGCCTTGACATCTTCCAATAAAAACTGGCATCCCCACCAGCCCCTATGTATTCACTCCCTCCACTGCTGGTGCACCCTGGCTGCACCAAGTACCATCCTCGTCATGCAGTGCTGCAGCTTGATGCAACTTCTTCAAGGTCACCTCCCAAACTTGCAACCTGCAAGGGTAAAGGACGGGGGAACTCCATCACTCACAGATTTCCCCCCATCCCACACTGTAAGTATACCTTTTCTCCCTATTGTTGCTGGATCTCAATCCTGTAACTCCCTACCCAACACCAGCCTTTTGACCAGAAAGAGCACAGTGGTTCAAGAAGAGCTCACTACTATCTTCCCAAGGGCAGTTTGGGATGGGAAATAAATGCTGGCGTAGTCAGTCAATCCCAGCCTGAGCAAAACCTATCTCAATGGCAGCCCGTTCCTTCATCTTTGACCAACATGTGATTTCTGGAATCAAAGATTTTTACTTAGCCATAAATGATTCATAATTTCATAATTTTAACAAGAATATCAAGGGAGGAAAATTAATATTCCATTCATATATCCATGGTCATGCAGAAATGCTGCTACATTTTGAGCACACTGAAAGCTATCCACAGGAAGGGTTTAAATGGTCTATCAGTAGGACAGTATCATACAATCGTTTTAACATAGTGCAGATACATGAATATATTGATTAAGGCATTTTACATTATTAAAGGAAATTATCTTACTTACATTATCAGGAGAGTTACAAACATGCCATAATATATACTTAGGAGAAGATTTGGGGTAATAAATATTTTATCAGGTTCTATTCAGTATAAAGATTAACAGATGCAGATGCAGCACCAGCTGACAGATGTGGAGATGGGCTGGCTAAATGTGCATCTGTCCACTTGACGTTTAATTAGTCTTTACTCATTTCCTGCAGGAAGAAGGTTTGATTTGATCATAAATCGAATTTTATATTTGTTTTATTTTAGTTTATTTCTGTCTCAGAGGGTAGATTTGACACATCTTGTTTCAAGGTGAATGGATTTGATTGCATTGTGAGCAGATAAAGCTGAATGTGTAATTTTGGCCAGAAAGAATATGTCAGTGTCATTGATGATGTATTGTGTATTGAATAGTGTTGACAAGAACAAGCTGATTCCCAGATTTTCCAGATGATTTCCCCTCTCTTCCCTCTGCTATAGCAACACCCTGCTGAGGCAGTCACACAGGCAATAGGCACCCTTCTATTCCTCATCCGTAAGACTGTTGTTACTGTAAGATTGTTAACGTGAGATCGTTCACTGAGCCAGGGACACCGAAAGAAAGAGTCTGCTTTTGCATAGCATTTTGCAGGAGCACAAGACATCCCAAAGCACTTATAAGATACTGTGAGATATATATTTGCACATAAGAATGAGACAAATTATGAGGTCATCTGTTTCAGGGGAATTAGTTCCAGGAGAATCACTGACTACAGTGGCAGAGAGAACTTAGCTCACGGCTCCAGGTGACCCAGGTTCAATCCTGACCTCTGTTGCTCTCTATGACCACCCTGGGTGCTCCGATTTCCTCCCTCATCTCACTCGTGTGAGTTAGTAGGTTAAACGGCGACTGTAAACTGCCCCTAGTATGTGCGTGAGTGACAGAATCTGGAGGGAGTTGATGGGAATGTGAGGAGAATAAAATGGGATTAGTGTAAATAGGTGTTTGATGGGTCAATGCAGATTTGGTGCTTGGAAGGGCTGCTTCTGTGCTGTACAATTCTACCATTAGATGATTCTCTGAACACCACCCCACTATAGGCTTTAGTTCAAAATAGTACCATGCAATCTTTTAGGCTAGTGAGAGGGTAACCACATCCCAATGATGTCCTGGTTGTAAGGTTAATGTCTCACCTGTTGAGGTAACTCCTCTGGCAGGACAGCACTCCCTCAGTACTTCAGGATGGTTTATTTGTGGAAGTGCGGGCAAAGGACTTGAAGTGGTAAGGGGAGGTGCAGAGGATTGGTCAGAGCCTATCTTTAGTTGAGCACTTGCTGCATGCATCACCTTCAGGGTCAAAAGCATGGACGGGGTCGGCTTTCTCCAGGTAGGTCCATGGACCAGAGTAGGAAATGGTCCAGGAGTTTCCCCCTCGGATTCCCCTGGTCAGTTGCCGTGACAGATAAACTGAAGCCTCACTTGCACCTCTCTGCAGAGGTTTATTCCAATCTTGCCAACTTTGTGGCAGAGGCTGGAAAATACCTGAGGAAATATCATTGAATCATATGGCTCACAAGATGATCATTCAGCCCACTATGATGGTGTTGGCTCTATGGAAGTGTTCACTCATAACCAATCATCTCCACCTTTCTTTCCTCACTACCCTACAAATGTTTCCTTTCCATATACATACCATTTTGGATAATTCTATTGCATGTGTCTCCTAGTAGTGTATAGAAATGTGCCCTTTATCCCCCTTTCATTCTTTATCCAATTATTTTTCTGCCAGTGGAAAACAGTCACATGTCCATCGAAACACACAGTGAAATGCACCTTTCGCTTAGAGTGTCCTGGTGGCAGCCCGCAAGTGTCGCCACACTTCCGACGCCAACACAGCACGCCCACAACCTCCTAATCCGTACGTCTTTGGAATGTGGGAGGAAACCGAAGCACCCGGAGGAAACCCACGCAGACATGGGGAGAACGTACAAACTCCTTACAAACAGTGGCCAGAATTGAACCCGGGTCACTGGCACTGTAATAGTGTTACACTAACTGCTACAATACCGTGCCTGCCAAATTGTTATGGCATTTATACCCTGGGTATGTATGCCCATGACAATAAACTTGAACTTGAACTTATGCATTGAATTTGAAATTGAGTTCAAGTATATGAAAATGTCACAGAGAGATACAGCATGGAAACAAGTCCCTTTGGTCCACCAGGTCCATACCAACAATGAAGCATCCATTCACGCTGATCCCATTTTATTCTCCCCACATTCCCATTAACTCCCCCGAGATTGTACCACTCACCTACACACTAGGGATAATTTATGGTGGCCAAGTATGATCTTATCACTCAGTCCTGGCTGAGTTTTACATACTAGGGATAATTGAGACTTTTTGAAAACATTTAATACTCAAACCCTCCACAATGCAATCAATTTGCCCAATTCGGCAGCTGCATCTTGAGGCAGACCCTGATTTACTGGAAGAGACTTCTGCCAGGGTAGGAGGAGAGTGAAGTGGAGCGGGCAGAAGTAACACTTGAAAATGGAGAGGAAAAGTTGTAACTGGTCCAAGCTGATCTTGCACAGTTGTGCAGCACGGTTGAGCTGCAGGTGGTTCAGCTGCCTCACCACTCCAGCGACCGAGATGCAGTCCTGACCTCCAGAGTGCTGCCGGTGTGAGGTTGCATATTCTTCCCATGACTACAGGCTGCTCCCATTCCCTCCCACATCCCAAAGACGTGCTGGTCGGTGGGTTAATTGGCTGCTTGATGTAGCTGGATGGCAGGGAATTGGAGGTGGGGTGGTGGGAATTGATGGGCATATAAGACAGAACAGGTTACAGGGAAATGTGGGGGGATGAGATAATGCTGAGAGCTGGCAAAGACTCAATGGGCCAAATGGCCTCCTTCCATGTTGTGTGGAATACTAAATGTATTCCTACTGATAAACCACTCCCTAACCATCCCAGAGACATGTAATCAATACCTTGTACCTCCCTCCATCTACACAACAACCGGCCAATCACAGGCCTGGCTCTTGCAGGATTACCTTCCATCTGAAAAAGTGGCCCTGGCCCCACCAGCCAGGCAGCTTAACCTGGGAGCTATCTGCTTCATTGCTCCTTACCCCGTACTGACAAGCTGCCTGCTTGATGCATGAGCTCACTGGCAAACTATGAGGGAGTCCAAGCCTCAAAACCAGCCAGGGCATTCTGGTTACTTGAATATCAGAGCACGATGAATACTTGCTCCCCCGGCAATTTTGGGTGCATCACTCTGGCTTGATGCAGGTGTACAAGATGATACGATACACAGATCGAGTGGACAGTCAGAGACTTTTTCCCAGGGCGAAAATGGCTAACACGAGGGGACATAATTTTAAGGTGATTGGAGTAAGGTATAAGGGGGATGTCAGGGTTAAGTTTTTTACACAGAGAGTGGTGGGTGCGTGGAATGCACTGCCTGCAGAGGTTACGGGGGCAGATACATTAGGGATATTTAAGAGACTCTTAGATAGACACATGAATGATAGAAAAATAGGGGACTATGTGGGAGGGAAGGGTTAGGTAGATCTTAGAGCAGGATAAAATGTCGGCACAACATTGTGGGCCGAAGGGCCTGTACTGTGCTGTAGTGTTCTATGTTCTATGTTCTTGCTTCAAAGTGTGGTGTCAAAGTTCCATTCATGGAGTGTCCCACTGGGCAGCGTAAGCAGAGCAGAGCAGCATATCACCAGCAGCTGGTGGCTGGAAACTGAGTTTCAACCCCGCATGCTACTGAACTTCTAACAGCTCTCCTGCAGTTCTTTGTGGACGGCAGAGGCACACAGAGCTGTCTCGGACTGGGATTACACACCATCTAGTGGCGACAAGAAGCAGAGCTGGTAGAGTGTGGAACAGGACGGTCCCTTGCTTTTGAACCTGAGGTTGTGAGCAGTCTGTACAAAACAGGAACTGAACCCCAAACCCCAAATATTCCTTCTCCACACTCTTGTCAATAAACACAACCCCTTAACATAAAAACTCAGAAATATTTATCATCAAAACAACTGAAAAAAATATATTCAGTTAATTAAAATATGTAAAGACTAAAATTAAGAATAAAATTGCTCAAGAGTATTTTCTGGTATACCACAATGAAGATGCCTTTTGAGCCTTTGACATCTCATCGACTCAGTTCCAAACTTTAATTGTTTCTCTTAACCTGTACTTTATTAACTCACGAGAGAAGACCCAACACTGTTAAGGTTATTGCCCCTGAGCTCAGTGCCAACTCCAGCTCTTTCGTAATGCAATGAAGTATTAACCACACCACTGTGGGTGTGGAGTTATGTTTGAGCTAGACCAGGGAAAGTTGGCAAATCTCTCTCCCTTCGGGACATTAAGCCATTAAACCTACGACATAAAACTCCTGGATTGCTGCTATAACCCACCCTATTCGAACTAATGTCTCTGAAACAGCAGTCCATCTCCTGCACACCTGCCTTCAACATGAAACAGTAACCTTTTTTCCCTTTTCACAGATGCTGCCCAAACTGCTGAGTGCTTCCAAAATTTTGTGCTGTTATTTCAGATGTCTAATATGTGTAGCTTTTTTGTTAATTTTCGATTTCAACTTAACCACTGTTCTTTGCATCGTGGTGATCGCAAAGAGACAAAAGTTGTACCACTTTATTGCTGTGAAAGGAAATGAAGGCTGGACTGCTGTACGTAGAGCTGGTCAAAGGGCAGTGCAAGGTGCTTCCTGGCGTCCCAGCGTGCAAGACATTTGTCTTCACCTATTTCTGCTCCTTTGTCGGCAGTGTGGCTGAAAGGAACTGAACATCCATCCCAGAATCAGCAAAGGACACTGCTTAAGGCAATTTATGGTAATCAGAACAGGTTATCTGATGAAGTTGTGTTGTAAAGAGTTCGGGGGAATATAAAAATGTTATCTGAATAATTATTTTTTGTTAAACGTGGAGGGAAGGGTGGACACATATTAAACGTAGCCTGATTTCAATGGAGTCTGAGGCTCTCCAACGTGAAGAGTAGGGTGTTGAGGCATGAAGGGCAGGTGTGATGGTTGTGGGAATCAGCTGCACTCCCCTCAGTTTTCTTAACATTGATTGGCTTTTCACACAGGAATACTCATGACTCTTCTCCCTATTTGTTGTAGCATCTTTGCTTCAGAAGTCTTGATCACCATTTGGGGTTCTTTCAACCACTTCCCTCTCCTACTTCTATCTTCTACTCCCTACTTTCCTCTCAGCCTGTACTATCCTCAACATCTACATGATCATGAAACTCTATCCCCACGACCTCATTTACTGTTCTGTGTCTCCCAGTGGTCCTCCATTCCCCTCACCATTACACCATTGCTTCTGTTATGCAATGGTTTAATCATTCTTTGCCAGGTCTGGCCCAACCATACAGGCATACAGGAGTGAGATAGATCGGCTGGTTGAGTGGTGTTGCAACAATAACCTCACGCTCAACGTCAGCAAGACCAAGGAATCGACTGTGGACATCAGGAAGGGGAAGTCAGGAGAACACACACCAGTCCTCACTGAGGGGTCAGTGGTGTAAAGGGTGAGCAGCTTCAAGTTCCTGGGTGTCAACATCTCAGAGAATCTATCTTGGCCCCAACACATTGATGCGATCACGAAGAAGGCACGCCAGCGGCTCTGCTTCATTAGGAGTTTGAAGAAATTTGGTGTGTCACCAAAGACTCTTGCAAATTGCTACAGATGTACGGTGGAGAGCATTCTGACTGGTTGCATCACCACCTGGTATGGAAGCTCCAATGCACAGGATCGCAAAAGACTGCAGAGGGTTGTAGACTGAGCCCGATCCATCACAGGCACGACCCTCACCGCCATCGAGGACATTTTCAAGAGGTGGTGCATCAAGAAGGCGGCATCCATCATTAAGGACCCTCACCATCCGGGACACGCCCTCTTCACATTACTACCATCAGGGAGGAGGTACAGGAGACTGAAGACCCACACTCAATGTTTTAGGAACAGCTTCTTCCCCTCCACCATCAGATTTCTGAACGGTCCATGAAATCATGAACACTATTTCGTTATTCCTCTTTTGCACTATTTATTTATTTTTGTAACTTTATTAATTTTTAGGTCTTGCACTGCACTGCTGTTGCAGAACAACAAATTTCAAAACATCTGTCAGTGATAATAAACCTGATTCTGATTCTGACCATAACAATGATCACATTGTGTCACACTTCCCAACAACAGGTACCCTTCACTCAAGGATGACTCTGATTTCAAAAGGAACCTTAACCCTATAGTCACTCTCCTCTGAACGATTGTCCCTCTGACCTCCAATAACTAGTGAGAAGAGGTGACTTAAGTTCAGTTGACTAATTTAATACATTCCAGAATAAAATGTTAGACTCAGTAACAATGACAGTGAAACTGCTGGTCTGCTGTAAAGACCCACCAGTTTCACTAATGTCCTTCAGGGAATAAAATCTGCCACCCTCATTTTCCTGCCCTCGATATGACTCCAGTCCCACCAATGTAATTGACTCTTACCTTCTCCCTGTGGTAGCCTAGTGGGAGGGTCAGTAGTGTTAAACCAGAGTGAGTGCTTCAGGAGGGCAGCTCACCATCGTCTTCTCAAAGGCATTTAGGGATGGGCAATATTGTCGGCTTTTGTCAACAATGTTCACATCCCATCAATGAACAGTAAATAAAAGAAATATCTTCATCCCTAAGAATGAAAGTGATTGAGCCTCTGACTCTGTCACCATCACCAACTACAGTACTCTTCCAGTAACATTTATCCCAAACAGCACGTGTTTCCCAAATTAGGATCACCCCTAATATATGAAAGAAACAGAAAATAAATTGCTCGTATTTACACGGCGGCTCGCTTAGAAACATGAGAGGAGTTGCCCGCTTCCCTCCCCAGGTCAGTTCCAACTTATAATTTGATCAACGCTGCTCTACATTAGAACTTTGTTTCTCACTTAATTTCCTGACCTGTGCCCAACAGGTGTCATCACTCAGTTTTGACATTTTAATCACCTTCCCGATTTAACAGTTTCTTGGAGGAAAGACCTTTAGAGTTCCACTGACCTTCGTGTGAAGAAGTGTTTGCTGGAACTGTCCCTGAACAGGCTACTTCTGATATCAATTTAACCAGCCCACCACAACCACCACACCACCTGTCCCCTTATTCTGTAATCCACCAGCAGAGGAAATACTATCCATCTATCTGAACATCATTTCATCATCCCACTGTGATAAGACTATTCCCATTGTGATAAGACTATTCCCACTGTGATTACGATTGAACGGATCCCTTATACGATGAGATGAACTCTTGATCTCACAATCGACCTTGTTGTGACCTTGCACCTTATTATCTATCTGCACTGCACTTCCCTGTAGCTGCGACACTTTACTCTGTACTGTTATTGTTTTTACCCTGTACTACCTCAGTGCACTCTGTACTAACTCAATGTAACTGCACTGTGTAATGAATTGACCTGTACGATAGGTACGCAAGACAAGTTTTTCACTGTACCTTGATACAAGTGACAATAATAAACCAATACCAATAAGATTTCCCTTTAATCTTTTACACTTTTCAGGATCAGGGTATCACTGCCAAAGCCAGCATTTATGGCCCATTCCTAATTGTCTTCAAGGAGGTAGTGGTGAGCTGTCTCCTTGAACTGCCGCAGTTCTCCTGGTGAAGGTGCTCCCACAGCGTTATGGGTAGGGAGTTCCAGGACTTAGTCCTGGTGACAATGAAGAATTGGTCATATACTGTACTTCTAAGTCAGGGTGGTGTGTGACTTGGAGGGAAACTTGCAGGTGATGCCGTTTCCGTATGCCCTCTTGGTGGTAGAGTTGACGGGTTTGCGAGGTGCAGATACAGCAGCCTGGGTAAGTAATTGCCATGTATTTTGTAGATGGTACACACTGCAGCCATTGTCTGCTGCAAATGGAGAGGATGAATCTTTACACACATGACACACACAGCACACACAGAATGCTGGAGGAACTCAGCAGGTCAGGCAACGTCTATGAAGGGAAATAAGCAGTCGACGTTTCTGTTTGAGACCCTTCATCACGATGCCTCATATTCCCTCATATTCCGCCTTGGTAATCTCCAACCTGACGGCCTCGACATCGATTTCTCTAACTTCCGGTAACCCCTCCCCTCTATTCTTTTCCCCATTTCCCCCCCTTTGTTTCCCCTCATTCCTGTGGTACCCTCACCCCCTCTTTCCCCTCCCCCACCCTCATGACCTGCCCATCTCCTCCCTCTGGTTCCCCTCCTCTTTCCCTTTATTCAATGGTCAATTGCCCTCTCCTACCGGATTCCTTCTTCTTCAGCCCTTTGCCTCCTCTACCTATCACCTCCCAGCTTCTCACATCACTCCCTTTCATCCCCCCTCCCCCACCCACCTACCTTCCTCCTCTCACCTGGACTCGCCTATCACCTGCCAGCCTGTGCTCCTCCTCCTCCCCCTCCCCCCACTTTCTTATTCCGGCTTCTGCCCTCTTCCTTTCCAGTCCCGATGAAGGGTCTCGACCCGAGACGTCGACTGTTCATTTCCCTCCACAGATGCTGCCTGACCTGCTGAGTTCCTCCAGCGTTTTGTGTGTGTTGCTCCAGATTCCAGCATCTGCAGAATCTCGTGTGTCTCCAGAATGAATCTTTAGGAGGGTTTATAGGGTGCAATGAGTGGGTTGCTTTGTCCTGGATGATGTTGAACATGTTGAGAGTTGTTGGAGCCTGCAGTCAACCAGGCAAGTGGGGAAGATTCCATGACAGTCCTGACTTGTGCTTTGTCGGCGCTGGAAAGGACTTGGGATGTTACGTGACTAATAGAGATATCTTATCTTAATACCCAGTCTCTGACACACTCTTGTAGCAGCAGTATTTATGTGGCTGGTCCAACTGAGTTTCCAATCAATAGTGCCCCCTAGTCACTAATGGTTGAGGTCATGATGGTAATAATGTCATGAAATGTCATGGGCAGATGGTTGGACTCTCTCGTTGGAGATTGTCACTGTCTGGTACTTTAGTCGTGTGAATATTACCTGCCACTTATCAGTCTTTGCCTGGATGTTATCTGCTTCTTGCTGGCTGCAGGCATGGGCTGCTTCGTTTGCCGAGGAGTTGCAGATAGAATTGAAAATAACACAATCATCATCATCTCCATTCCTGATGTTATGAATTTCTGACCTTCCAATGCCAAGAGTCTCGATCCTAACCAAGCCTGTTGCGAGCACCTTCACTCTGTCCGCCGCAACAGCCAGGATCTCCCGGTGGCCAGCCACTTCAATTCCACTTCCCATTCCCACAATGACATGTCTGTCCACGGCCTCCTCTACTGCCACCTTGATTGGAGGAGTAACACCTCATATTACCATCTCCAACCTGACAGCCTCGACATCGATTTCTCTAACTTCCGGTAACCTCTCCCCTCTCCTATCCTTTTCCCCATTTCCCCCCCTTTGTTTCCCCTCATTCCTGTGGAACCCTCACCCCTCTTTCCCCTCCCCCACCCTCATGACCTGCCCATCTCCTCCCTCTGGTTCCCCTCCTCTTTCCCTTTATTCAATGGTCGACTGCCCTCTCCTACCGGATTCCTCCTTCTTCAGCCCTTTGCCTCTCCCACCCATCATCTCCCAGCTTCTCACATCACTCCCTTTCAAACGCCTCCCCCACCCACCTACCTTCTCCTGCTCACCTGGACTCACCTGTCACCTGCCAGCCTGTGCTCCACCCCCTGCCCCTACCTTTTTATTCTGGCTTCTGCCCTCTTCCTTTCCAGTCCTGATGAAGGATCTCGACCCGAAACGTGGACTGTTTATTTCCCTCCATGGATGCTGCCTGACCTGCCGAGTTCCTCCAGCATTTTGTGCGTATTGCTCCAGATTCGAGCATCTGCGGAATCTCTTGTGTCTCCAAGCCTGTTGTTAACTTCACAGAGGACGTCATTAAGTAGGAAAGGCTGCTTAAAAGATTCACGAGGATGTTACCGAGACTGGAGGGCTTGAGTTACAAGGAGAGGCTGGACAGGTTGGAACTTTGTTCTCTGGAGTATAGGAAGTTGAGGGGTGACCTTATAGAGGTATATAAAATCATGAGGGGAGTAGATAAGGTGGATGGTTACAATCTTCTTCTCAGGGGAAGGGAATCTAAAACTAGAGGGCATAGGTTTAAGGTGAGAGGGGAAAATTTAAAAGGGACCTGAGGGGCAACTTTTTCATGCAGTGGGTAATGTGGAATGAGCTGCCAGAGGAAGTGGTAGAGGCAGGTACAATTAAAATGTTTGAAAGACATTTGGACAGGTATCTGGATAGAAAAAGCCCAGAGGGATATAGATCAAATGCAAGCAAATGGGACTAGCTCAGATAGACATCTTGGTCGGCATGGACATGTTGGGCCGAAGGGCCTGCTTCAGTGCTGTATGCCTCTTATGACTTTATGACTCTAAATCACAGAGTGGTTACATCATGGAAAGAGACTATTCAACCTGTCAAGCTTGTATAGGCTTCATGTACGAGCAGTCTCACTCCTCTACCTACTTCCTATAGTGCTACAATTTTGTTTCCTTCAGGTACATATCCAGCTCCCTTTTGAAAACCACTTCATTACCATCCCTGGACATCCATTCCAGATACTAACCACTCGCTGCGTGAAATTATTTTTCTTCAGGTCACTTTTGGTTCTTTGCCAATCACCTTCATTCCATATCTCCAAGTTATTGACCCTTTCACCAATGGGAAGAGTTTCTCTTTACCTATCGCTGACTTAACCCTTCATGATACTAAATATCAGGCCTTTTTGCAACCTCAGTAAATGAGTCTATGCCTTTGGACAATTGATAATGTTTGATTGTATATCAATATCAACAAATAGTGATGCATACCTGGGCTGGCAGTTCCCCATTTTCAAGACGCATGACTTTGATGTCAGCAATACTTGACTCTGCACGTTTTCTATTGTCACAGTAGGCGAGAGTCTTGTATGAACATAAGCACACCAGTTTCTGTAAAACAAGTCAAGAGATATTACTTTCAACTTGGATGGTATGCAGTAAACTGTGATCTTCCTGTATGCTCCATAATTAAAATTACCCGTGAAGGCAAGGCTTTCAGGAGACATGGAAATGGATGCCATTGTGTCAGTCCTTGGGAGATCATGAGAAGGAACAGATTAATTGTAGAGAGGACCATCTTGAGTTCCAAAAGCCAAACCTATGTCTGGGATATGGGTTGGAATGATTCCCCATCATTAATTCCCTGTCATTACTCTAGTCAGTGGTAACCAATTTCCCTGTGAATGCAGAAATTGGTCTCAGTGATACCCTGACCCCCACAGAGTCCTATGTTGCGATCTTCCCGACCACAGTCAATGAAAGAATCCGTGAATTGGTGTGAACTGCAACCATTTCCCACTTTTCTTGCAACATAAGCCATTGAAAATGCTGAAAAAAATTAGTGTACTGAGTTGTACTGGAGCATTTAACTCCGTTAACAATTACCAGTAAACAATCTATCTCGCCCTGAAATTTACATCATATGTGACATATGCTGTGACACTTTACTCTGTACTGTTATTGTTTTTACCTGTACTACCTCAATGCAGTCTCAATGTAACTGCACTGTGTAATGAATTGATCTGTACGATCGGTGTGCAAGACAAGTTTTTCACTGTACCTCGGTCCAAGTGACAATAATAAACCAATACCAATACATATCATTTCTTCAGAATATAATTTGCATAGTTTTGAAAATTCAAAACAATTAAAGTTTTAAAATTTTGGCTTATTCCAACTCCAGTTTCTATCTTAGTCCAATGTCTGGCCTAGAATCTTTATTTAGCTTCTTGTAATTTTTTGATGTAATAAAATCAGTGGTCTTCATGGTTTTGTCTCTTTGCTGCACCTGAAAAATCTCCTATCTGATTGACCCCTCAGCCGGTTTGATGATATCGCTGTTGCTTTGTGGCAGAGAGGGTGCCACACTTAGATAAGATCAGATTTCTTTATTAGTCACATTTACATTGAAACACACAGTGAAATGCATCTTCTGTGTAGAGTGTTCAAGGGGCAGCCCACAAGTGTCGCCACACTTCCGGCGCCAACATAGCATGCCCACAACTTCCTAACCTGTACGTCTTTGGAATGTGGGAGGAAACCGGAGCACCCGGAGGAAACCCACGCAGACACAGGGAGAATGTAGAAACTCCTTACAGACAGTGGCCGGAATTGAACCCGGGTCGCTGGCGCTGTAAAGCATTACGCTAACTGCTACACTACCGTGCCTGCCCAGAACATCTCTGCCATTTAGTCTTTGTGAGCCAGTTTCTTCATGTTCTCTTCACTTCTGACTGAGATATCCAGCCCAACTTTCTATATCCCAGCTGCCACAGCTGGAGTAAGTTCCTGAAATTCAAATGGGCGCTTTGATGGAATTTTTTTTCCTGAAAATAATGAGTCTTGCAAAATTACATTTTTAATTTAAGTTTACATTTTGAATTTAATTTTAAATTGTGCATGGCAGGCGAGGGCAACACTCATTACCCCTCCCTTACTGCCCTTGCGCAGGTGGTGATGAGCTGTCATCTTGAACTACTGCTCCCACAGTGCTGTTGGGTCAGGAGTTCCAGGATTTAGACCCAACGATGATGAAGAAAAGGCAGTATGTATTCAGAATGGTGATCTACTCGGAGGGGAACTTGCAAGTGGTGGAGTTGCTCTGCTCGTGTGGTCTCTTCTGCTTCATGCACTTTGGATATTAGATTCACAGAGTCAGAGAGTTTTACAGCATGGAAACAGGCCCAACTCATCCATACAACTAGGGGCCTCCCTCATCAAGTCCCATTTGCCTGACTTTGGGTTTGGACATAGAAAGAGACCAGTTGGCCCTTCAAGTCCATGCCAGCTCTCTGTAGAGCAATCAAGGATCAGTCCCAATCTCTCTTTTAACCCTTTAAGTTTATTGCCCTCAAGTACTTATCTAATTTTTGTTTGTAATAATTGATTGTCTCTACTTCCAGAAACCTTGTAGGAAGCTCCTAGACATTACCCTTCACTGCATTAAAACATCCTTCCTTACATACCTCTCTCCCCCACTCCACAAACCACCTCCCCAAATCTCTTACATGTGCATCCGAGTCCAGGTATCAAGAGATAATGGGAACAACTTGTCTACACCAACTAAATCTGTCATAACGTTGTACCTCTCCAACAAGTCTCCCTTCAGCTTTGTTCCAGGGAGAACAACCCCAGCTTTTCCTGTCTAACCTGATTGTAAAAACCTCTCATCTCTGGAGCCAATCTGGTAAACCTCCTCTGCTCCCTCTCAAGGACTTTCACATCTTTCCCAAGAATGGTAAGAAGAAATGGATGCAATCCTTTGGTTGCGGTCTGTCAAGAGTTTAATAGAAATTAAGCTTAACGACCCTGCTTTTGTACTCAGTAGCTCTCGTTCTCTAGCCCCACATGCCTTGTTAACCACTCTCTCGATATATCCTGTAAGCTTCAAAGATTTATGCACATGAACTCCTAAATCCCTTTGTTCCCACGCAGTCTATTAGCTTGTGTTTCCTCTATTAACTTCCTTCTCCTCTTTTGCTCACACTGCAGCTGCTTCTGCCCCTTATCCTTGCTATTTACCTCAACCAAGCTTGGTATCATTGGAAAATTTTGTAATTTTACTCTGTACCCCACTATCTAAGCCATTTATACAAATCAAAAAAATCAGCAATTCTTAGTACTGATCCTTGGGGCAACCATTATCTACACCCTCCAGTCTGAAATAAATCTACTTCTGTCCTTAAGCTAAATTTTTATCCAAACATTTATTTTAATGACTCACTTTTTGGGAAGTGCACATCACAGGCCAGCATTTATTACTCATCCTTAACTGCCCTTGAGCAGGTGGTGATGAGCCACCATCTTGAAGCAGTGCTCCCACAATGCTGTTGGGTCGGGAGTTCCAGGATCTAGACGCAGCAGTAATGAAGGAAGGGCAACATATTTTCAGAATAGTGACCCACTTGGAGGGGAAGCTGCAGGTGGCGGTGTTGCTTGGCTCAGGCTGATTCTTCTATTCTCTGAACCTTAACTTTGTTAGCCTGCCTTTTAAACAGAACTTTAAAGCTTTCTAAAATCCATATAGATAATCTCCATTGTATTCCCTTCCTAAAAGATTCAATCTGGTTGGTGAAACACGCTCCAAGTTTGTGCTTGCTTCCTTAAGCGTAGATAAGGTGGATGGTTTACAGTCTTTTTTCCAGGGTAGGGGAGTCTAAAACCATAGGTTTAAGGTGAGAGGGGAAAGATTTAAAAGGACCTGAGGGGGCAAGTTTTTCATGGTCCGTACATGGAACGAGCTCCCAGAGGAAACTGCAGAGGTGGGTACAATTACAATGTTTAAAAGATGTTTAAACAGGTACATGGATAGAAAAGCTTCAGAGGGTTATGGGTCAAATGCAGGCAAGTGGGACTAGCTTGGATAGACATGTTGGTCAGCATGGAGGTGTTGAGCCAAAGGGCCTGTTTTTGTGCTGTATAACTCTAAGACTCTATGACTGTAATTAACTCAAACCTTCCCTGATTACTGTTTCCCAAACTTTACCTACTTTGATATTAATCCCATTGGCCTGCGGCTACAAAGGATTATCTTACATTTGACTGCTCTTCTTCTCTTAGACAATATTCTCACCAAGACTTGAAGGAGCAGGCACGGTAGTGTAGCGGTTAGCGTAATGCTATTGCAGCGCCAGCGACCCGGGTTCAATTCTGGCCACTGTCTGTAAGGAGTTTGTACGTTCTCCCTGTGTCTGTGTGGGTTTCCTCCGGGTGCTCCGGTTTCTTCCCACATTCCAAAGACGTACAGGTTAGGAAGTTGTGGGCATGATATGTTGGCACCGGAAGTGTGGTGACACTTGCAGGCTGCCCCCAGAGCACTCAATGCAAAGATGTATTTCATTGTGTGTTTCGATGTACATGTGACTAAGATATCTTATCTTATACCACAGCCACATGTCCACTCATCATCTACCAGCCTCTGTCTCACCCATCCCTCTCACTACTATCTTCCCTCTGGACCCTCAGTCCTGACACAGCTCTCGACCTGAAACATCGACCATCCCTTTGCCTCCACAGATGCTGCTCGACCTGCTGATTTCTTCCAGCAGTTTGATTTTTGTTCTGGATTCCAGTACTTGCAGTCACTTGTGTCTCCCTTACATTCTTTATTGAGTAAAGGCACACACTTGCATTTCCCATTCCTCCACTAAATCTCGGGAAATTCACCTCGGTCCATCTCAGAACATCAGCTCTTTGGCCTGAGGCATTAACTGTGTTTCTCCTTCCACCGATGCTGCTTGACCTGTTGAGTGTTTCCAAACTTTTCCAATTTTATTTCAGATTTCCAGCATCTCAGCACACATAGACCTGGGAGGCGGCAGGGCAGTGAGGGATAATCATCCAGGATTCTCCCTTCAGATCACATTTTTGCCTGAAGTGTACAAATGCAAGGTATCCTTTTCTGGAAGAAGATACAGGAACTTGAAAGCCCAGACATCCAGACTTAAGAACAGCTTCTTTCCACTGCTGTCAGACTTCTGAACCAATCATCTCTCTCACACCCCCTTCCTGGTGGTGCTGCCACGTTCTCAGACTCTTAATTCTACCTCCCTCGCTTATTCCATTAATGTCACTTCAGCATTTCTTTTTCCACTGCTTCAAACTGCACTACAATCTTGGTATTGGTATTGGTTTATTATTGTCACTTGTACCGAGTACAGTGAAAAACTTGTCTTGCATACCGATTGTACAGATCAATTCATTACACAGTGTATTGAGGTAGTACAGGGTAAAAACAATAACAATACAGAATAAAGTGTCACAGCTACAGAGAAAGTGCAGTGCAATAAGGTGCAAAGTCACAACAAGGTAGATCGTGAGTCCATCTCATCGTATAAGGGAACAGTTCAATAGTCTTATCACAGTGGGATAGAAGCTGTCCTTAAGTCTGGTGGTACGTGCCCTCAGGCTCCTGTATCTTCTACCCGATGGAAGAGGAGGGAAGAGAGGATGACCCGGGTGGGTGGGGTCTTTGATTATGATTCTTTGCACCATTCTGTTGTTTTGCACTCACTTATCATTGTATTTATTATTACCATGTACACTGTTTATTCTGAGCCTCACGAGAGCAAGGAATTTCATTGCACCCTGGTGTATATGACAACAAGCTCATCTGAATCTGAACAGCTGAAATGCCTCCCACTGCCGAATAGCCTGTTGCCAAGAACCGTCAGGACAGTCACGTGAGGATAGTTCAACCTGGAGGAGAGGAGGCAAGTAAATTGGTTTGACAAAAGCACTCACTGCCCACCTGCAGGGACAGGTAAAGAACAACAGAAGCACATTTCAAAGCACAATGGTGGGAAGTCCAACTTTCCCGTTTCTGTTCATGCAACTATAGGCCACCAGATGGCAGCGTCTTACTGCACAACTGTGGTTGTGCCAGCGGTAGAACTTCAATAATCGACCATCTGACAGTTCAGAAACATCGAAAGTTCAGCATCTGCTTCACAAGATGATGTTTGCAATACTCCCTCTCCACTCACTGGGACCCAGGCTCCCTTTCAACTCCCTGGGGCGCCAGTTCCCCCTCCTTTTAAACTTACCAGGTTCACCAGAAATGTTATTATACGACTCTATAACATTGAAAAAAAACGAATTAACAGTGTGTTGGATAAAAATAGAAATAACATCCAATAGTCCAGAATATCTGCTGGTCTGGTACCACCAAAGTCCCAAGCAAGACACAAGAGACTGCAGAATCTGCAGCAAAAATGTCCTGATGCAGTGTCTCAATCCGAAAAGTCAACCAAACCTTTGCCTCCACAGATGTTTCTTGACCCGCTAAGATTTTCCAGTAGTTTGTTTTTTGGTCCAGATTGTCAGAGTTTTACTGTATTTTATATTGAAGTTTGTATACCTGAGACCAATTGTCACAGTCAAAGTCAAAGTTGAGTTTATTGTCATATACCCAAGTACATGTGCAATGAAGAACTTACTTACAGCAGCATCATGTAAGAATAAAAGAAACAGGAGCAGGAGGAGGCCATCTGGCCTGTTGAGCCTGCTCCGCCATTCAATAAGATCATGGCTGATCTGGCCGTGGACTCAGATCCACCTACCTGCCTTTTCCCCATAACCCTTAATTCCCCTACCATGCAAAAATCTATCTAACTGTGCAGAAACATAGAAACATAGAAAACCTACAGCACAGTTCAGGCCCTCCGGCCCAGAAAGCTGTACTGAATATGTCTCTACCTTAGAAATTACTGGGCTTACCCATAGCCCTCTATTTTTCTCAGCTCCATGTACCTATCCAACAGCCTCTTGAAAGACCCTATCGTATCCGCCTCCACCACCGTTGCCTGCGGCCTATTCCACACACTCACTACCCTCTGAGTAAAAAACTTAACCCTGACATCTGCTCTATATCTACTCCCCAGCACCTTAAACCTATGTCCTCTTGTGGCCACCATTTCAGCCCTGGGGAAAAGCCTCTGACTATCTACCCGATCAATACCTCTCATCATCTTATACACCTCTATCAGGTCCCCCCTCATCCTCCGTCGCTCCAAGGAGAAAAGGCCGAGTTCCCTCAACCTGCTTTCATAAGGCATGCTCCACATTCCAGGCAGCATCCTTGTAAATCTCCTCTGCACCCTTTCTATGGCTTCCACATCCTTTGTGTAGTGAGGTGACCAGAACTGAGCACATTACACCAAGTGGAGTCTGACCAGGGACCTACGTAGCTGCATTGCTAAATTCAGCTACGTAGGCTCCTAAATTCAATTCTCTTATTGATGAAAGACAATACACCATATGCCTTCTTAACCGCAGAGTCAACCTGTGCAGCCGCTTTGAGCGTCCTATGGACTCAGACCCCAAGATCCCTCTGATTCTCCACAGTGCCAAGAGTCCTACCATTAATACTATATTCTGCCATCATATTTGACCTACCAAAATGAACCACTTCACACTTATCTGGGTTGAACTGCATCTGCCACTTCTCAGCCCAACTTTGCATCCTATCTATGTCCCACTGTAACCTCTGACAGCCCTCTATACTATCCACAACACATCCAACCTTTGTGTCATCCGCAAACTTACTAACCCATCCCTCCACTTCCTCATCCAGGTTGTTTATAAAAATCACAAATAGTAAGAGTCCCAGAACAGATCCCTGAGGTACACCACTGGTCACCGACCTCCATGCAGAATACGATCCTTCAACAACTACTCTTTGCCTTCTGTGGACCAGCCAGTTCTGGATCCACATTGCAATGTCCCCTTGGATCCCATGCCTCCTTACTTTCTCAATAAGACTTGCATGGAGTACCTTATCAAATGCCTTGCTGAAATCCATATACACTACATCTACTACTCTCCCTTCATCGATGTGCTTAGTCACATCCTCAAAAAATTCAATCAGGCTCGTAAAGCAGGACCTGCCCTTGACAGAGCCATGCTGACTATTCCTAATCATATTATACCTCTCCAAATGTTCATAAATCCTGCCTTTCAGGATCTTTTCCATCAGCTTACTGACCACTGAGGTAAGGCTCACTGGTCTATAATTTCCTGGGCTATCTCTACTCCCTTTCTTGAATAAGGGAATAACATTCACAACCCCCCAATCTTCTGGAACCTCTCCTGTTTCCATCGATGATGCAAAGATCATCGTCAGAGGGTCCTCAATCTCCTCCCTCACCTCCCACAGCAGCCTGGGGTACATCTCATCCAGTCCCGGCGACTTATCCAACTTGATGCTTTCCAAAAGTTTTAGCACCTCCTCTTTCCTAATATCTACATGCTCAAGCTTTTCAGCCTGCTGCAAGTTCTCACTACATTCCCCCAGATCTTTTCCCATAGTGAATACTGATGTAAAGTATTCATTAAGTACCTCCGCTATTTCTTCTGAATTCATACACATTTTCCCACTGCTGCACTTGGTAGGCCCTATTCTTTCACATCTTATCCTCTTGCTCTTCACATACTTGTCGAATGCCTTGGGATTTTCCTTAACCCTGCCCGCCAAGGCCTTCTCATGTCCCCTTCTGGCTCTCCTAATTTCCTTCTTAAGCTCCTTCCTGTTAGTCTTATGATCTTCCAGATCTCTAACATCACCTAGCTCTCTGTACCTTTTGTAAGCTTTTCTTTTCCTCTTGACTAGATTTATTATAGCCTTTGTACACCACGCTTCCTGTATCCTCTCGTGACTCCCTTGTCTCATTGGAACATGCCTATGTAGAACTCCACACAAATATCCCCTGAATATTTGCTACATTTCTTCCATACTTTTCCCTGAGAACATCTGTTCCCAATTTAAGCTTCCAATTTCCTGCCTGAGAGCCTCATAATTCCCTTTACTTCAACTAAATGCCTTTCTAGTCTGTCTGTTCCTATCCCTCTCCAATGTTATTGTAAAGGAGATAGAATTATGATCACTGTCTCCAAAATGTTCACCCACTGAGAGATCTGACACCTGACCAGGTTCATTTCCCAATACCAAATCAAGCACAGCCTCTCCTCTTGTAGGCTTATCCACATATTGTGTCAAGAATCCTTCCTGAACACACTTAATGAAATCCACCCCATCTAAACCCCTCACTGTACGGAGATGCCAATCGATGTTTGGGAAATTAAAATCTCCCATCACAATAACTCTAACTTAAGTATACTGTATTTAATGAGGTAGCCTCCACTGCTTACCTGGGCAAAGAATTCCATGGATTCCCTACTCTCTGGGAAAAGCAGTTCCTCAGGCAGAGGCACAAAGCATCAGATACACAACATCCACAAGAAAAACATAAACTAAACAGGTTACACACAATTTTTACAGAAAGAACACAATTAGAACAAAAAAAATGAAGTCCATTTCAGTACAAAGTAGTCAAAGTGGTCATAGTGATGCGATATTAGGGTTGTGCAGGTTGGTTCAAGAACCGAATGGCTGAAGGGAAGTAGCTGTTCTTGAACCTGGTGGTGTGGGACTCCAGGCTTCTGTACCTCCTGCCCGAATGTAGCTGTGAGAAGATGGCATGGCCCAATCTTGCTCCCAACCTGACTTTGTGCCTATTTCATTTCCAAAGCAGCATGACATATGAATGCATTGCTATACATATCACTGTAGTTAATGCTGAGGGTCTGCTCGAGTGCCTGAGACCATTATAAATGCATTGGGTAATAAAATTGTTCGTAATACATTTCCGTCTACATAAGACCAGTAAAAATGAACTTGTATTCATGACCTCAGAACTTCATAGAGCGTCAAACAGTACAGCACAGGAACAGGCCCTTTGGCCCACAATGTTGTGCCGAACTAATTAAGCTAATGATGCCTAATCCCTTCTGCCTGCACGTGGACCATATCCCTCCATTCTCTGCATGTTCATGTCCCTATCCATGAGCCTCTTAAACACCTCTGTTGTATCCGCCTCCACAACCACCCCTGGAGGTGCATTCCAGGCACCCAGCATTCTCTGTGTAAAAGAAACTTGCCCCGCACATCTCCTTTGAACTCTTCCCCTCTCACCTTAAATGCATGCACTCCAGTATAAGACATTTTGACTATGGGAAAAAGATACCGGCTGTCTACTATGTCTGTGCCTCTTGTAATTATATAAACTTCTGTCAGGTCTAAATTTCCAAGAGAATATCGCAGCTGTTGTGATATTGACAAATGTAACAGCCAACTTGCTTGCAGGAAGATCCCATGAGCAACAATGTGACAAAGAGCAGACAATCTCTGAGTTGGTTGCTCGTTTGAGGATAAACATCAGAAGGAACAATACACAAAAAGTGCAGGAAGAACTCAGTGGGTCAGGCAGCATCCATGGAGGGAAATAACCTGACGGTGTGTGCTCCTCCCCCTCCCTTCTTATTCTGGCTTCTTCCTTCTTCCTTTCCAGTCCTGATGAAGGGTCTCGACCCGAAACGTCGACTGTTTATTTCCCTCCATGGATGCTGCCTGACCTGCTGAGTTCCTCCAGCATTTTGTGTGCGTTGCTGCAGCTTACAGCATCTGCAGAATCTCTTCTCTCCGGACATGTTGACACACGCCCTCCGCTACTGCCATGTTGAGGCCAGACGCAGGTTGGAGGAACAACACCTCCCCCAAGATCGTGCTGTTCCTCCACACTGCTAAGTGTCCTGCCATTAACCCATTCTGCCTTCAAATTCGATCTTCCAAAGTGTATCACTCCACACTTTTCTGGGTTGAACTCCATCTGCCACTTCTCAGCCCAGCTCTGCAGCCTATCGATGTCCTGTTGTAACCTACAGCAACCTTCTACACTATCCACAACACCACCAACCTTCATGTCATCCGCAGACTTACAAACTCACTCTTCCACATCCTCATCCGAGTCATCTATAAAAATCACAAAGAGCAGGGGTCCCAGAACAGATCCCTACGGAACACCACTGGTCACCGACCTCCAGTCAGAATATGCTCCATCTACAACCACCCTCTGTTTTCTATGAGCGAGCCAATTCTGAATCCACACAGGCAAGTTTCCCTGGATCCCATGCCTCCTGACTTTCTGAATCAGCCTTCCATGAGGAACCTTATCAAACACCTCAATAAAACCCATGTACACCACATCCACTGCTCTACCTTCATCAATGTGCTTTGTCACATACTCAAAGAATTCAATCAGGCTCGTGAGGCACGACCTGCCCCTCACAAAGCCATGCTGACTGTCCCTAATCAGCCTATGCTTCCCCAAATGCCCATAAATCCTGTCTCTAAGAATCTTCTCCAGTAATTTGCCCACCACTGAATTAAGACTCACTGGTCTATAATTCCCAGGGTTATCCCTACTCCCTTTCTTGAACAAATGAACGACATTTGCCACCCTCCAATCATCTGACGCTACTCCTGTGGCCAGTGAGGACGCAAAGATCATTGCCAAAGGCACAGTAATCTCTTCCCTCAATAACCTTGGATATATCCTGTCCGGCCCCAGTAAATGATATATATAACATATGACAATAATAATTTATTGTCCAATTTACCCATCTTCTGGTACCCTGATTTCACTTGGGATGTTAAGCACCACCTGAGTGTCACAGAGCAACTTTGTGTCACTCCTGGTGGAACTAACCACCCAATTATAGAATAGAATTGTCTCATCTGGTTCAACAATAGGATTTTCATTTACTTTCTAATCTACATGGCGAGGCTTCTCTTGGCTGCATATAATGAAAGCAATGAATAGGCATGGTAATGCAGCAGTTGATGCTGATTGCTTACAGCTCCAATGATCCAGGTTTGATCCTGATCTCAGGTGCTGCCTGTATGGAATTTGCACATTCTCCCTGTGTCTGAGTTTCTTCCGGGTGCTCTGGTTTCCTCCCACATCCCAAGACGTGCAGACTGATAGGTTAATTGCCTGTTGTAAAAGGCTCCTTATGGTAAGTTAATAGCAAAGCGGAGTTGATTGGCATGTGTGAGAGAGAATAAATTACAGAGTCACAGAGAAGCAAGAAGATGGGGAGTGGGGTTAAAGGGATTTTTCCCCAGGAGATTGTATGGACTCAGAGGGTAGAATGGTCTCCTTCTGTGTCATTGTGAAAAAAGTTAAGGTCTCTTGGACCTCAATTTATTGCACAGCCTCAGAATAAAGGGATATCCCTTTAAAACTGAGATGAGGAGGAATTTCTTCAGCCAGATGCTGCTGAATCTGTGGAATTCATTGCCACAGAGGACTGTGGAGGCCAAGTCATTGGGTGTATTTAAAGCAGAGATTGATAGGTTCTGGATTGGTGAGGGGGTTAAATGTTGTGGGAAGAAGGTGGGAGAATGGGGTTGAAAAAAATGTCATAATTGAATGGTGGAGCAGACTCAGTGGGCTGAATGGCCTAATTCTGCTCCTATGTTTTATGGTCTTATAATCTGATCTTATTGTTGAACTGGTCATCAGGTTCTCAAGACAGAAGGATGTGTCACTTTGGAATAAAGTACCCCGTTGAAACACTGCCAGTATGTGTTCACTATTCCATCATCGCTGACGACAATTCTGGTGTCTCAATGCAAGTTGTTCAAGGATTCAACATGGGTGTGGCTTCAAGCCACACTACGCACACTGAGTCATCTGGGGTAGATGTAGACTCTCACATTATTGAACTCAAAAAGCACGTAAGATGAAACACTAAAAATGTTTCTTGTTAATATGCACAATATAAATAATCAGACGGATAAAATATTGTTCATAGTTCATGCCATGATAACAGAAGAAATAGAAACCACTTCTTGATTGATTAGCAGCCATTGTTCTGGTCTATTGATCCAGAGACAACAGTTCGATTCCCACCACGGCAGCTGGGCAATTTAAATTGAAGTAATTCAATAAATCAGGAACTTATTAAAAAGAAAGCTGATTTCATTAATGGTAATCTTGAAGCTACCAGACTGTTTATAATAGCAAAAAATGATATCTGGTTCACTAGTGATTTGCAGGAAAGGAAGTCCTTTCTCCTCACCCAGTCAGACCCCAGACCCACCAATGTGGTTGACTCCTCCCTACCTCCAGTTCAGGGACAGCCAGGGATGGGCATCAAATGCTATCATTGCCGGCATCCTCCACATCGCATGAACGAATACATAGTAATCAAGAAGACACTTGGTATAGCATTCTATAAGATTATGACTCAACCTTGTCAATATTCCTGCCTGATCCCCATATTTACTGATCCCTCTAGTATCCAAGAGTTTAGATAACTTAAGTTGGAAAATGCATGAAGACTGAATATAAACAGATCCGGAAATTGCTCCGAGATACAGATAGATGAGCAGATGGAGATAGAAACTTTGACACTTTAATGTAGGATTAGTGTAAATGAGGGGCTGATGGTCAGCATGTACTAAATGGGCCAAAGGGCCTCTTTCTGTGCTGTATCTCTCCAAGAGAGTCTCCCGTTTGATGAAGTGATTACAGTGATGTAAACTTCTGGTTGTACTTACTTTCCCCTGGCTGTTTCAAAGGTTGGTTTGCTGCTTCCAACCCTGCTGTAGGAAGAACGTTTCTGTCTATTGCTGAGTTTATTCACTCCTCCCATGATGTAATCCACCTGCCGAGGATATCTGTTAGCAACAGGCAGATTGTTAGAAGATGAATTCCCAATCGTCGCCTCTCTGAGCCCAGTCTGAAGCTTTCTTCCTTGCTCTGCTGTGAAGACGTTGTTTCCATTCCCAGCTGTCTTCTTGGCACTGGAATTTGCATCAGGAACCACACAATAAACTTTTGAAAGGGTGAAAACTAACACAAAAACAACGAGGCTTCGCATTCCTACTGAGATGGAAATCACTGTCCTTCCCGGTGTAACAGCCATCCCTGCGCTGGGATCTCTTGCCTGTGCTGACACAATGAGATCATTCCTTTGTCAATTTTATGTCTCCTCAGAAAGGAAATGGCATCTGCATTCTGGATGTGACAGAAGGAAGCAGAGAGACCCTTCCCAGGAAGTTTGTAAAGAGAAAAAGTTATTGCAGTTTCCGTGAAGTCATTTGAAATAGATTCTCCATTGATTTTGCAAAGGGAAAGGAATTTCATTTGTGATGGTGCATCAGAGATAAAAGGTGATGATATTTAGTCATGAGATCAAAGAAATTGACATGCCCTACTGACCAGCAGAGTTATACTATCTAATCCCACTTCCACACTAATCCAACCTAATTCCCGATCTAACCACACACGAACATACAAGGAATGGAGAGGTATGGATCATGAGCAGACGGGTAGGTTTAGTTTAATTTGGCATCAGGGCTGGCACAGACATTGTGGGCTGAAGGGCCTGTTCCTGCACTGTACTGTTCTAGTTTCTATGTTCCCTCTCTCATTCCTCAGCTTTGCAGACCACAGCACTTCATCTGCTCATCCAGGTACATTTTCTATGAGGGTCCTTGGAAAAATATAACCTCCCCACTGATTCCTGGGAATTTCTGGCCCATGGCCACTCAAAATGGAGGAGGAGCATTCGGGGTGGCATTGAGGACTTTGAGTGCATACATCGGGAGGACACAGAGGTTCCCTGCAGACAGTAGAGGGAGCAGACAACCTTACAAACTACCCACCTCTCTGCTCCATCAGCCACTTGCTGCCCCCATCTACGGTAGAGTCTGTGGTGCCCACAATGGCTTCATCGGTCACCTCAGAACTCACAGACCCATAGTCCAGGCACAGTCCTTGATCTTAAGGGATGTTCTAAGAAGAGGAAGTCATGAACTTGAGCCAGTTAATTCCAACCCTCCGACATGCTCTTGGTGAAAACAATTCTCCTTCATTTCCCTCTAATCTTTCTTCCATTTCCTTTAAGTATAACCTCTGGCGATCCCTCTGCTGAGGAAAATGTAGAACATAGAACAGTACAGCACAAGAACAGGCCCTTCGGCCCATGATGTTGTGCCGAACGAATTAAACTAGCAATTAAACGCCTAACTAAACTAATCCCTTCTGCCTAAACAAAGTACGTATCTCTCCATTCTCTGCATATTCATGTGCCTATCTAAGAGCTTTTTGAATGCCCCTATTGTAGTTGTCTCAACAACCACCCCTGGCAGCGCATTCCAGGCAACCACCACTCTCTGTGTAAAAAAAAACTTGCCCCACATATCTCCTTTTGAACTTATCCCCTCTCACCTTAAATGCATGCCCTTTAGTATAAGGTATTTTGATCCTGGGAAAAAGATACCAGTTGTCTACTCTACTTATGCCTCTCATAAACTTCTATTAGGTCTCCCCTCAGCCTCTGCCACTCCAGAGGAAATAACCCAAGTTCATCCAACCTCTCCTCTGCCCTCTACTCTAGGCAACATCCCGGTAAACCTCTTCTGCACCTTCTCCAAAGTCTCCACATCCATCCTATAAGGGGGAAACAAGAGAGGAAATATGTCATAGAGTCATACAGCACTGAAACACGCCTATGCGACCAAGATGTCCATCTAAGTGAGTGGCATTTGCCTGGATTGACCCATATCCCTCTAAATCTTTCCTGTCCACGTACCTGTCGAAATGTCTTTTAAAAGTTGTTCTTGTACCTTGAGGCCAGACACAGGTTAGAGGAACAACACCTCATATTCTCCCTTGGGAGTCTCCAACCTGATGGCCGCAACATCGATTTCTGTAACTTCCGGTAACCCCACCCCTTCTTTTTCTCCCCCCCCCCCCCCACTCGTTTGTCTTCCCTTACTCCTGTGGCTCCCTTCCCCCGCTTTGATGACCTGTCCATCTCCTCTCCTCCCCTCCGCCATCCTTTATTCCATGGTCCACTGCCCTCTCCACCCGGATTCCTTCTTCTTCAGCCCTTCTACCGATCACCCCTCATCTTATTACATCTTCCCCCCATCCCCCACCCACCTACCATCCCCCTCTCGCCTGGACTCACCTATCACCTGAACTCACCTATCCCCTGCCTGTGTGTGCTCCTCCCCCTCCCCCCACCTTCTTATTCTGGCTTCTGCCCTCTTCCTTTCCAGTCCTGATGAAGGGTCTCGGCCCGAAGTGTCGACTGTTCATTTCCCTCCATGGATGCTGCCCGACCTGCTGAGTTCCTCCAGCATTTTGCGCGTGTTGTACCTGCCTTTATTTTCACTCTCTTCTATTGTGCTACGTGCATCATTTATGCTGCAGTAAACTTCAAGAATGAAATGTTCCTGGTGATTTCAGGTAATTATCTCTAATTTAAGAGAGAGATTTGTGGATTCATAGAGCTATACAGCGTAGAAACAGGCCCTTCAGCCCAACTTGCCCAGGCCGACAAAGTAGCCTATCAACACTGATCCCATTTGCTTTTGGCCCATATCCCTCTGAACCTTTGCTATCCATGAACCTCTCCAAATATCTTTAAAACATTGTAATTATACCCTGCTCTCGCACTTCCTCTTAAACCCTGTTCCACTTACCCACCACCCTCTGTGTGGGAAAACTTGCTCCTCAGGTCCCCTTTAAATCTTTCTGCTCTCAACTTAAATCTATGCCCTCTAGCCTTAGACTCCCTGACCCTGGGAAAAAGATTATGACCATCTACTCTATCTATGCTCCTCATGATGTCATGATGGGTATCAAGTTTCTCCCAAAGAACAAAGGCGTAATTGTCATACATAAATCATTGGTGGGGGAGCTTATTTTTGCAAGTTGTCTTGAATATGCAGGGGATGGAGGGATATGGACATTGTGTAGGCAGAAGGGATTAGGTTATTTAGGCATTCAATTACCAGATTAATTCGTTCAGCGCAGCATTGTGGGCTGAAGGGCCTGTTCCTGTGCTGTACTGTTCTATGTTCTAAGTTGGGTCCATAGTGAATGGGGAAAGCTGGGGACACCAACAGATTCGGGAGCAGTGAGTTGGGGTAGATTTACAGCTGAGCAAACTGAGTGTGGAACTGGAGCTTGGGGAAGGTTTGTTCATTCAGAAACTGCCTACTTTTTATTTGTGTTGAAATTCGAAAAGGGTGAAGAGAATTGCTGAAGAAAAGTGAAAGCTGTGAGGAAACTGTTCATCCACAGCCTTCTACTTTTAAATGTCTCGAAGAAAGGGTGAACCAACATTCATCTCTGCCTCCAGGGAACCATTAATGCAATCTCACATTCATTCCTCCAATAAGGGTGAAAATCACGATGGCAAACTGACCATCTGATGCCTCAGGAATTGGTTTCTCTTCATATGTGTCCAGAATTAAATTGTTTAGGTTGCAATTGAGCTTCTAGGCATGAGAATGCTCTGACAGGTTTCAGACGGGAGAGAACATATTGTTCTCCAACCATTCACAGGCCACAGAAGATCAATGTATCTTACATTTACAATTGGATCATTCCAAATGCATTTAGCTTCCACAAACTTTAACATGATGATATTGCTTCCTCTCCAACCCTCTGTGTCTGATTACTTGCTGCTATTGAAGATAAAAACATATCTCCTTAGGTTCATGTTCCTGACTGCCACTTTAGTTAAAGGGATCTTTCCAAACCATTGTAAATTTTGCCCTGAATCCAAGTGCTCTGGGCTCACTGGCCTGCTTTGAAATTCTGTAAGTGTGCCTTTGGAATAGCCCAGCAGATTTGGGGTTAAAGTTGCATTGGTGGCCTTGCTTTCGTTGACCAGAGGTGATTTACTCTGCTCTATGCTGCCAGCAAATCCCCAGCTGAAAGATTTTATAATTAATTTCTGGCCTGAGGATTGCTCAGAGCTTTCGGACAGGTTCAGTTGCTAAGCAGATGTCCACCAAAGCATTGTTTGAAGACAAATGGTTCAAACCCGCCACTTATAGCCATATTACTGTCAGGCGCCCCCAGATAATGTGACAAATTGGTGTGAAATAAGATGTGGGATGTAATAGATAGGTTGGCAGAGGCAAGGATCACGCAAGGAATATTAATGAAAAGGAAATTGCTTGTGATCTTTTCAGAAACCTCTCCTGAACTTTGGAATTGATTTATCTAAGACAGGTCTGACCCATTATCACATGATCTCCCCTTTAAGAGAATCATTTTCTTCCCATATTAAATGTAAGATCTTTTGGCCATGCATAAGAGAGCAGACAAAAAACATTCAGCCTGTTTTTAGGGTTTGACCCCAGTTATATTCCTTCTCATCATAACCCCACCAAACCATAGGACTGATTATCATTTACAGTGACAGAATCAGAATCAGGTTTATTATCACTGACATATGTTGTGAAATTTGTTGTTTTGTGGCAGTCATAAAGACAAAAATTACCATAAGTTACAAAAATAAATAAGTAGTGCAAAAGAGGAATAACGAGGCAGGGTTCATGGACCGTTCAGAAATCTGATGGCAGAGGGTAAAAAGCTGTTCCTGAATCGTTGAGTGTGGGTCTTCAGGCTCCTGTACCTCCTCCCCAATGGTAGTAACGTGAAGAGGGTGTGTCCCAGATGGTGAGGGTCCTTAATGATGGATGCCACCTTCTTGAGGCACCGCCTCTTGAAGATGTCCTTGATGGAGGGGAGGATTGTGTCTGTGATGGAGCTGGCTGAATCTACAACCCCCTGCAGCCTCTTGCGATCCTGCACATTGGAGCCTCCATACCAGGCAATGATGCAACCAGTCAGAATGCCAGTAGCTAGGAGATGATGGCTCAACTAGGGCTAGTGGACTTGCCCTCTCATTAGCAGTAGCAATGTAACTGGACACAGTCTAAAGGGACCCTACCCAAGGCTCCAAATTGTTACAAATGATAACCCAGTATCACAGCCACTGCTTCACTCCATCTAATCCAATGCCACACCAGAGTATCCTGAGATTGTCAAAAATGCAAATCTTCTTTAATACATGATGAATTTTGGAATCAGAAATTTACATTAACACTTTAACAAATTATCAAACAAGTTGCTATCAAACTCTATTTGAGCTAGTTGGCCAGTATTCAGAATGTAGCTTCCTAAACCAGAATAAATAATAAAAATGGGAATTCTTATACAGAAGCCATTTATTCCGCGCCTCCTCCCTTGTAGAATCAGGCAATTTCTATTTCAAAGCGTTTTTAACGTTTAACTAAAATTATCTCAAAATGAATTCTGGTGTGAAAATAATGCTTCAGTTGGTGATAATTGAAGTAAAAAGATTACCATGGGATAGATGATCGTGGAAACTATATTCAGATTGTGCTATCATTAGGAAGTCTTGTGATAACACCCAGAACTGACTCATCATTTTGACACCTTCTGCATTTCCTCAATGTGACACAGCTGATTTTTTTTTAAAGGAAGACTCTGATCAGAATCAACCCTCCGTGATGTGGTTCGTCTTATAATAGTTTCAAAGTTAACGAGCAGGAAAGCTAAAGGAGCCAAAGCAATATGCTTTGAATCCCTAATCCATTTCATTATTAGTGTACCCTGAGGCCACCATGTTACTACATTTGAGTAATATCACAACTGACCCTTTGGTACTTGGTTTCCAAGTGGATAAGCAATCTACTTCAAATTGGTAATATCAATTTACCGCAAGATCATACGTAAAATATGTCAGTGAAAACTATAAATCAACAGGGAGTTAGCATGCAATACAGTTCACAATCCCTAACTTCTAATGCTACTGATGATGTCAGCTGCTATATGTAAAAAGCTTGTCTGATTTAACAGAGCATGATTATCCCAGTTAGGATTTCCCTTTGTGTTTTATTTTAATTGTTGTTGTATCTTTGCAGAGCTAATCAAGGTGTTACAGAAGCAAACACCATGCAACAAATTGAGAACGTTCCTACACTGAACATCAAATATGTCAGAAACCATTTCCTCCTTGGAGGGTAGCAGCTCGTTCATTCATTGACAAGTCCTTGGGTAGCACGTATTGGATTTAATTGGTTGAAGAAGGGATACGGTTTTAGTTTGATTTGAGGTTTAATGCATTATTGAGGAATGATTGAAGTCTTTATTTGACTAAAGGTTGTACAGTTAATACAAGACGGACATGGTCTCAAACCACTGCTTAACCTGTTGAACTTCTCCAGCATTTTCTGTTTTTATTTCAGACTTGCAGCATCCGTGCAGTTTTTCATTTTCAACTATTTCCTCTGTTTAGTTCCAGATTATTTATGAATTTATCCATGATATCGAGGTGCCCCAGGACTCACGGACATCATTTTCTAAGTTACCACATGGGCATTACTATTCGGTTCTTGAATCGACCGGCACAATCCTAATCACTGCAGTTAAGCAACACTATGGCCACTTCGATCATCTTGCACGAAAATGGACTTTTTTTATGTTCTTATTTTGTTCTTTCTTGTGGAAATTGTGTATAATTTTGTGAATGCTGCTTAAAAGATGCTATGTGCCTGTGATGCTGCTGCAAGTTTTTCATTGAACCTGTGCGTACATGTACTTGTGTATATGACAATAAACTCAACTTTGTCTTTGACCTGTTGGAGTTGATCCCATCACTCTTTGATTCGATGTTGGGAGCTTTAAACTGGCTCCAAATTCGTGGAATTTGTCTCCATACAGACACCAAGTTACAAGGGGCCAATGAGAGCCTTGCAAACTATAGGATGTCTTCCAGACACTATTTCATCTGGAATGTCATAGAGCCTTGGAGTCATACAGTACAGAAACTGGCCCTTCAGCTCAAATGGTCCATGCCGACCAAGATTCCCATCTAAGCTCATCTCATTTGCTTGCATTAGGCCCATCTCCCTCTAAACCTTTCCTATCCATGTACCTGTCCAAGTACATTGTAAATGTTGTTAATGTATCTGCCTCAAGCATTTCCTCTGGAAGCTCATTCCAAATACTGACCACCCTCTGGGTGAAAAAGTTGCTCCTCAGGTTCCATGTAAATCTCTCCCCTCTCACCTTAAATGTTGCCCTCTAGCTCTTGACTCTAGGAGATAGCGCATTGACCCTGTCTATGCCCCTCATGATTTTATGCACCTCTATAAGATCACCCATCATTCTCCTTCACTGCAAGGACTAAGTCCCAACCTGTTCAACCTCTCTCTATAACTCAGTCCCTCGAGTCCCAGCAACATCTCTGTAAATCTGCTCTGCACTCTTTCCAGCTTAATGGCATCTTTCCTATAGCAGGGTGAACAAAACCGAACACAATATTCCAAATGTGGCCTCACTGACGTCTTGTACAACTGCAACATAATCTTGTGATACTGCGTTTTTGGAGAACAATAGATCCAAAACTCATTGGCAAATCCTCAGGGATAAATGCATTAGTTTAGTTTGCACATGGAAGTAGTAAGGAGGTTTATTTTTATTGAGGTTTAGTGCATTTTAAATGTAAACTACCGATCTGATTATAGCATGTGCAGTTAAGAAAAAATAGACTGTGTACGGAAACGGAGGTAAACCAGGATTATTGCACACAAGTATGATGCTCTGACTGGCTGGATTGTGCAGAAGAAGGAGGCAAACAACGTTAGGGAGCCAGGTTGTCTGAAGACAGTGAACATGATATTCTGAGTGCAATGGAAATGTGAAATGGCTGGTTTGTGTGATCCTGTGTTTGCCTGCTAATTCAAAGACTGTTTGGAATAGGAAAAGTTACAATCAGCCAGCTCTCCTGCCCCGGCTTGTATTCCTGTTCACATTTCTTCTCCTGTTCCCGATCCTGTGACTATTCCTATTTCTGCTTCTGGAAGTTACAGCGGCACAAATCAGATCATTCCTTCCCCGCTGTCTCTTGATAATTTGATCCCTTGTCAAATGCCTATTTTTCACAAAGCCGTTCTGATATTTAGTGATGGACAGGTGGTTCCATTCTGAAGTTTGAAACATGCTTTGGACATTACCCCACCCAAATATATGTGTCTGGTTATCAGTATTCATCCGGGGCCAGTCAATGACTTCTGGAGCTGTCTGATTTTAAGATGAGAGAGGGAAAGTTTAAAGATGTGCGGGGCAAGTGTTTTACACAGAAAGTGGTAAATGCCTGGAATGGACCACAAGGGGTGGAGTTGGAAGCAGATACCATAGTGGTATTAGGAGGCAGTTAGATGGACACATGAATATGCAGGGAATGGAGGGATATGGATTGTGAGCAGGCCGAAGAGATTTAGTTTAATTTGGCATCATGTTCAGTGCAGACAATGTGGGCTGAAGGGCCTGTTTCTATGCTGTACTGTTCTATATTCAATGTGATAGCTGCTTTGGATTCTGATGGGGTTTGTCATAGAGTCATAGAGTCATACAGCATGGAAACAGGCTCTTTGGCCCAACTGGTCCATGCCGACCAAGATGCCCATCCAAGCTCATCCCATTTGCCCGCACTTGGCCCATATCCCTTTAAACCATTCCTATCCATGTATCTGTCCAGCTGTCGTTTAAAATCTGCTATTGTACCTGCCTCAACCACTTTGGCAGCTCATTCTACATACATACCACCTTTTGTGTAAAAGAAGTTGCCCCTCAATTTCCTCTTAAATCTTTCCCCTCTGGTTGTCTGAACCAACCTGCACAAACCGAATCACTAATCCAGTCGAGCATTATGACCACTTTGACCGCTCTGCACTACAGTGGACTTTGTTTTGTTTTATTCTAATTGTGTTCTTGTAGAAATTGTGCATAATTTATGTTTAATTTATATTTTTCTTGTGAATGCTGCTTACAGATGCTGGAAGTGTGGTGACACTTGCGGGCTGCCCCCAGAACACTCTACGCGAAGATGCATTTCACTGTGTGTTTTGATGTACATGTGACTAATAAAGAGCTGCAAAGTGATGATGCAGCTTTACAAAACTCTGGTTAGACCACACTTAGAGTACTGTGTCCAGTTCTGGTTGCCTCATTATAGGAAGGATGTGGAGGTGTTGGAAAGGGTGCAGAGGAGATTTACCAGGATGCTGCCTGGATTAGAGAGTATGTATTATGAGGAGAGACTAATGGAGCTAGGGCTGTTCTCATTGGAGGGAAGGAGGATGAGGGGAGACATGATAGAGGTGCACAAGATATTGAGAGGAATAGATAGAGTAGACAGCCAGCGCCTCTTTCCCAGGGCACCAATGCTCAAAACAAGAGGACATGGCTTTAAAGTATTGGGTGGGAAGTTCAAGGGTGATATCAGAGGGAGGTTTTTCACCCAGACAGTGGTTGGTGCATGGAATGCGCTGCCTGGGGTGGTGGTGGAGGCTGATACATTGGACAAGTTCAAGAGATTGTTACATAAGCATATGGAGGAATTTAAGTTAGAGGGATATGTGGGAGGAAGGGCTTAGATAGTCTTAGGTGTGGTTTGAAGGGCGGCATAACATGGTGGGCCGAAGGGCCTGTATTGTGCCGTATTGTTCTGTGGTGCTATGGTATATCTATCTATCTATCATTGTTTTATAAAGGTTATGCATGGCTTCCCTGTTTTCATACTCTTTGTTGATAAGGCCCAGAATCGTGTTTGCGTTATTAACCACGTCCTCATCTTGCTCTGCCACCTTCAATGATTTGTACGCACATACTCCCTCCATCCCTGCACCCCTTACAGAACAGCAGCTTTCCTTCTATGCTACCTCTTCTCATTCTTCCCACCAAAATGCATCACCTCACATTTCCCTGTGTTAAACGTCATCTGCCAAGCATCTGTCCATTTCACCAACCTGTTTATATCCTGTTGTGATCTCGCACTATCTTCTAGACTCACAACACTGACAAGTTTTGTGCCATCTGCAAACTTAGAAATTGTAGCTTGATCACTAATATAGATGAAAAAACACAATATCTCTAACACAGACACTTGGGGAATGCAGTTAATCTGAAAAAACAATCACCATCACTCTCTGTCGGCTGTTATGATAATAAAATTACTGTTTATGAATTCCATATCCTTGCTATCAATGTTCCTTTTTTACCATGCCTTCAACTTTGCTGATTAGCTAGTCTTGCACACCTTACTGAAAGTCTTCTGGAAGTCCATGTTTGCCACATCAACTACATTACCCTCAGGAACTCTATCCATTGACTGATAATTGTGGTTTAATATTGTCACATGTACTGAGATACAGTGAAAAGCTTTCCTTTGTATGCATTCCAGACAGATCATTCCATGCATCGAGGTAGTACAAAACGTTTTAAAACAGAAACAGAATGCAGAAGCTTGTGTTACAGTTACAGAGAAAGTGCAGTGCAGGCAGACAAATTAAGTACAAATGCCATGACAAGGTAGATTGGGAGATCAAGAGTTCATCTTTATCGTACAAGAGGTCCATTCAAGAACCTTATAACAGCAGGATAGAGGCTGTCCTTGAGCCTGGTGGTACGTGTTCTGAAGCTTTTTGTATCTTCTGCCCAATGGGAGGGGGAGAAGAGAGAATGACTGGGGTGGATGGGTCCTTGATTGTGTTGGCTGCTTTCCCGAGGCAGCGGGAAGTGTAGATACAGTGGACGGGAGGCTGGTTTTCGTGATAGATTGGGATGCAGACCTTAATAAAAGAACTCATCAAATTAGTTAAACATGATTTTCCCTTGACAAATGTGTATCAGAAATGAGCTTAATAAAAAGACTGCTTGTAAAATTCCAGGAACATACTCCAAATTTAACTGTTTCCAATTTTTCTTTTCATGCCTCTAGATTTGACTGTTCCCACCTTGCCAGCCATCCTATCACATTTTATTCCCCACAAATCCTGCACCTCCATCTGCTTAGCTGCACCGACCCATTCACCCATCAGCCTTGCTCTCACTCTGCATTGGTTCTGAATAAGTAGTTCTGCATTTGCAATTATCAGCCTCAAATCTCACTCCATGATCTAACCCCTCCCTACCTCTATAATCCCTTCCAGTCTTACAACCCTCTCTAATTCTCCAATGGTAAATTTAATCGATCCCTCATTGGCAGCCCTGCCCTCAACTCTCAGTAGCCTGGGCTCTCGGAACTTCCCCTCTAACCCTTCTGCCTCATTCTTCCCTTAAGATGCTCCTTAAAACCAACATCCCAGACCAAACCTCTGGACATCTGCCCGAATACTTCTTTACGTGGCTCAACAACAATTCATTTCATAATGTTCACATGAAAGTCCTGGTGAAAATCAGAAAAGTGCAGATGCTAGAAATCTAAAATAAAAACAGAAAATGCTGGAAATACTCAGCAGGTCAGGCAGTACCTGTGGAAAAAGAAATAGAGTTAACATCTGAGGCCATTTCTCTTCCCACAGATGCACCCTGACCTGGTGAATATTTCCAGCATTTTCTGTTTTTATTTAATATCCTGGTGAATCTCTTCTGCACTCTCTCCAGCTCAACCTATACTGAGGTGATCAGAACTATGCACAATACCCCAAGTGCAATCTAACTAGGGTTTTGTAAAGTTGCAACTTTGATGCTCTGTGCCCCGACCTATGAAGGCAAGCATACCATGTGCCTTCTTCACCACCCTATCTGTCTATGATCCCAGTTTCAGGGAACTATTGAACCCCAAGTTCCCTCTGTTCAACATTCCTGAACGTCCTACTTTCACTGTATACATCCTACCCCCTATTTGACTTCCCAAAATGCATCACCTTGGAATTATCAGGATGAAGTTCCACTTGCCAATGCTCTGCCCAGCTTTCCATCGAGCTATATCCTGCTGCAGCTTTAGACAACCATCCTTGCTATGCACACTGTCACCAACTTTCGTAGTAGTATGGCCTGCTTGATGAGGCAACAAAGCGAACCTCTACCTTTTATGCAAACTTTTTCTACCTCTTTTGCACACTATTTAACCATAAACAACTGATCTGCTAAAAATCATTGTATATGTGACCACACAGGAGACGACCCAGGTGAAATTCACTTTTCATTTCTTCCAGATCCACCATTCTCAGGAACCATTTTGAAACACAAAACGGATCTTTGCAAAAGACCTTGATCCCTCAAGATCCCTTGAGATCCCTCAAGGTTGCCACACAGGTCGATAGGGTTGTTAAGAAGGCGTATGGAGTGTGGGTGTTCACTAGTCGGGGTATTGAGTTCAAGAGCCGCAAGGCAATGTTGCAGCTCTATAGAACTCTGGTCAGGCCGCACTTGGAGTATTGTGTTCAGTTTTGGTCGCCTCATTATAGGAAGGATGTGGAAGCTTTGGAGAGGGTGCAGAGGAGATTTACCAGGGTGCTGCCTGGATTGGAGAGCAGGTCTTATGAGGATAGGTTGAATGAGTTAGGGTTTTTCTCTTTGGAGAGAAGGAGGATGAGAAGTGACTTGATAGAGGTGCACAAGATGATAAGAAGCATAGATCGAGTGGACAGTCAGACTTTTTTGGAGTGCAACAATGGCTAACACAAGGGGACATAATGTTAAGGTAATTGGAGGAAGGTATAAGGGGGAAGTCAGGGGGAAGTTTTTTTTACACAGAGAGTGGTGGGTGTGTAGAACGCACAGCCTGCAGAGGTTGTGGGGGCAGATACATTAGGGACATTTAAGAGACTCTTAGATAGGCACATGAATGATAGAAAAATAGGGGGCTATGTGGGAGGGAAGGGTTAGATAGATCTTAGAGCAGGATAAAATGTCGGTACAACATTGTGGGTTGAAGGGCCTGTATTGTGCTGCAGTGTTCTATGTTCTGTGTTTCTGAAAGTTTTCTGCTGCATAATACCACTGCATAAGATTCTCTGATCCAAAAACCTATTGCTCTGAATATGATATCAACTTCTGAATGTTTAAACTTATTCACAATCAAGGATCTTTCAGTATATCCCCTATATAACCTATGGATAGGAACTTACATGAAATAAATTCAAGTTCATTTTTCAGTGATTAACAAAGATCATTGTAGAGGTGACTTCTAGAAAGAGCACAGAGGAGATTTACAAGGGTTTGAAAATTAAAGTTATGATGTCAAGCTGACTAGGTTGGCGTTATTTTCTTTGGGACAAGAGAAGGCTGAGGGGAGATTTAAATGACATGCATAAAAATATGAGAAGCCTGGATGGATTCACATGAACGAGGTGGTTTCCTGTGATGGTGAGGTTAATATCTATGCAACATAGATTGGAGTTAATTATCAGGAAGATTACAGGGGAGTCGAGGAAAAACATCTGGAGCCAAAGAGCAGTGGGAATCCGGAGCTAATGAGCTGAAAGGGTCATCGCGACAGAGGCTGAGGAGCAACTGGACAGAAGGATATAAAATATGTGAGGCACAGACAGGTAGACAGTCAGTCTTTTACCCAGAATGGAAATGTCAAATGCAAGGGGGCACAACCATAAGGTAAGAGGGAGAACGTTTAAAGGAGATTTATGAGACAGGTTTTTACACGGAGAGTGGTAGGTGCCTGCAACATGCTGCTAGGGGAGGTGGTGGAAGCAGATTTGACAGCAACATTTAAGAGGCATTTAGACAGACACGTGAACAGGCAGGGAATGGAGGGATATGGGCCATTTGCAGGCAGATATACAGTTTAAATAGGCATCATGGTCAGCATAGACATTGTGGGCCGAAGGGCCTATTCCTGTGCTGTACTGTTCTATGCTCTATGTTCTAAACCCTCATCCCGTTTACAAAGTCCCTGCATGTGCCATAATCTACAAGGCTGCAGAGTGAGAACTGGAAGTGGGAGTAATCTTATTGTACTTCCACTTTTGGCTTATATAACTATGATGGGTTGAATAAACTCCTCTTGTGCCTTAAATTTCAGACTCTATGAATTGGTGCTTCAGGAGCTTTTCAGTGTTCAATACCAGTGAGACGTGAGAAGCTCCAGTTGCCAAGGAACTTAACACACTGTGAGATCAACTTAACACACTGCCAACTTGATCAGTATCCTATTCACTGGCTTTAGCATTCATTCATTCCAATGTAAATCCCTGCACCATGTCGTGGGTGCAGCACTTTCAAAACTCAAGACCTCCACCACCAGAAAAGATTTTAAAAAAAGGCAAATGCGTGGGCACACAGCCATCCAAATTTTATGAGGAAGTCCCTGACTTGGACATATCGCTGTTCCTCCACTCTCAACTGGGTCAAAATTCTGGAATTCCCAATGCAACACCATTGCAGAACCACCTTCACTACACTGTCTCTGTACTGTATTGCTGTAGGTATATCCTATAATAGCTCGTCTTAATTTTCATTTCAATGGACTGGCAAGCTGTTTGCTGTCTATCATTTTGGTATCTCATTATCAATTGGTGTCCCAGCGCTGTCATTTTGACGAGATAATGACATCCGGTGCCATCTCATATTGTTCTCAAACTTTCCAGACACATATGCGATATCTTGCCATTTCCACTAGTACTCGAAAGAGTACAATTGAAGGGTAGACTCCATGGTGTGTGGAAGGTCTTTATTTCCAGTACCAAAATATTATTTTCTTCATGGTTTTCCGGCTGATGTGTGTATGACAAGTTCGGCTCTGGAAAGACAGCAACATTATTGCAGTAATGTCACCCAGCAGCAACAGGATCAATATTAGAAGTGAACCTATCAAAATGAATGGCTGGAAATTTCTACAGACATGTTCTCAATATGTGCTATCAGCAATGAACCGATCTCCGTATCGTCTTTTGTCTCACAGCTCACTCCTCCCCCAGCTCCGCTTTGAAAACTGTGAACCCTCCATTCTTCCCCAGTTCTGAGGATGGTTCATTGGCCTGAAACATTCACTGGTTTCTCTTGCCACAGATCCTGCTTGACTGATTGAGCAGAAGATACAATAACTTGAGAACATGCACCACCAGGCTCAAGGACAGCTTCTATCCTGTTATAAGACTTTTGAAGGGACCTCTTATACGATAATGATGAACTCTTGATCTCTCAGTCTCAGAACAGCTCAGTCTTGCACTTTATTTGTCTACTTGCATTGGAATTTCTCTGCAACTGTAACACTATATTCTGTATTCTGTTTTATTCTTCCTTTTGTACTACCTCGTAGTATTTATGTATGGAATGATCTGTCTGGATGGCACACAAACAAAACCTTTTCACTGTATCTTGGTACATGTGACAATAACAAACCAATTACCAATTATGATCAATTACCAAGGATAGGTCTGAAGCTGCTGGAGAGAATAAAGAAGAGACTTTCTAGAATCAGCTGAGGGATGAAGCTCTTTAGTTACAAGATAGACAGGAGAAGCTATTGTGCTTTGAGGAGAGGAGTTTGAGAGGTGGTTCGGTAGAAGTGCACAGGATCATCAAGTGTCTAGAAAGAGTAAAGAAAGGGAGAGTGTTCCAATTGGTGGAAGGGTTGAGAACCAGAGGGCACAGATTTAATATACTTGGCAAAATAATCAGGGGTGAGATGAAGAAAAAAATTCCTTGAAACAAGAGGTGATGATCTGGAAGTCACTCCCTGAAAAAATGCTGAAGAAAATCTCAGCCATAGAATCATACAGCACAGAAACAGGCCCTTTGGCCCAACTGGTCCATGCTGACGAAGATTCCTATATAAGCTCGTCCCATTTGCCCACGATTGGCCCATATCCCTCTGAACCTTTCCTATGGATTTACCTGTTCAAGTACCTTTTAACTGTTGTTCGTTATTGCTCTCAAAAGAAAATTGTACTGACACTTCAGTGGGAAACATAGCAGGATGCTGGCCAATGGGAATTAAATGGATTGTTCTTACAGGAACCCAGCATGGGCTCCTTCCGCACGACAACAATAATATGATTTTGTATTTCAATTCACCATCCAGAACCACTTGGGTCAAATGGGCCATTAACACTCATTATCCTAGGTCACACATGAAGAACTCCAGAGTAATTTTTCTGCACTCCTGTAAAATACTGTGAGAAGATTCCTCTGATCTCAATTAATGCCCCCAGCAGCTCTCTTCTGACCAAGAAGGCCTTCAGGATTGCTTGGTTCCTTGTCGTTATGCCAAGCAGTTTAATTTTCTTCAACATATCTTTAAAACCTACATCCATCTGAGACTCCATCCCACAGGCAAATAGACAAGGTACTAAAAAATCAGTTGTTGTTTCACTTTCACCTTTAGTCTCCAAACTGCCTCTCTTCAATATACCTTAGTAAAAATAATTGTTGCTTATTTTATCTTTACTATCATGGTTATTGCTCTTCCAACTCGGTATCACGCACAAGCCTTGATGTGATTCCTCGCTTGCTGGATACAAGTCATCGCAGCACAGATTGTCGGGCACGTTGTTACACAAATGCTGCTAATCTAAAACAAACCCATTTCTGTTTCATTCTACCTCACCTCTGTCTATATATAAATTCATGTCACTGCATTGCTTTTAATACCTTTATGACTCAATTTTTGCAAAAAAGAAACACTTTGAATCATCAGCTTCCCAAATTAATGTACTTAACCTGTACTTTTATTGAAACATATTGAAGCATCTCCCATCCTGGTCCAGCAATGTGTAAGCTGCTTTTTCCAACCAATTAACTTCCATTATCAGCCCACTGAAATTTAGTTTCCAGCCCAGTATGTTTACCAGTAATTGCATCAAATGTCAAAATGTATGTAATTGGAATCTGATCGTTACTTCTCAAATGTTTTCCTAACTTTGGTTTGTGCACTTGGCCTGTTTCAGTAAATATAGAATCAGATTTAGATTTGTGGACTTCTTTACCAAACTCAACGTTAGCAAAATTCAAAGAATAATTTCAGAAGTCTGTTTCTAACCTGTGCGATTCAATGAATCTTTGGGCCAACTTCAATTATTTAATAAAGTGACTTTCTCCATATCTTTGTTGCAAAGATATTTTTAAATGTCTACCTTGAACCTTGAACTCTCTCCATTATAAAGCTGGAGAGTTAACATACAAAGCAAGCAAGATCTCATGAAGTCATAGAGCCACAGAGTCACAGAGCTGTACAGCAAAGAAACAGGCCCTTTGGCCTACTTAATCCACACCAACCATGATGCCTATCTCCACTAATCCCATTTGCCTGCATTAGGCCTGTATCCTTTTACTCCTTTCCTATCCAAGTACCAGTCCAAACGCCTTTTAATTGTGGTAATTGTACCTGCCTCTACTACCTCTTCTGGCAACCAGTTCCATATAACGGCCAGTGTCTGGGTGAAAAACTTGCACCTCAGGTTTCCTTTAGATTTCTCCCCTCTCACTTTATACCTCTACCTTCTAGTTTTAGACTCCCCTACCCTGGGAAAAGGACTCTGACTATCTACCCTATCTATGCACCTCATAATCTTGTCCATCTCTATAAGGTTACCCCTCAGTCTCCTACACTCCAGTGTAAGCCCAGCCTATCTAAATCCTCTTTGTAACTAAAGCCCTCCATTCCAGGCAACATCTTTTGTACTCTTTCTAATACTACCACATCTTTCCTGTAGTGTCTCAGCCAAAACTACATAAATACTCCAAATGCAGCCTAACCAATGTTTTATGCAGCTGAAACATGACGTCCCAACTCTTAATATCAATGCCCTGGCCTATAAAGGCAAGCATGCCAAATGCCTTCATCACTACCCTATACACCTGTGTTGCATTTTTAAGGGAACTATGAACTTGCACCCCGAGATCTCCCTGTATATCAAAACTCCTAAGGTCTTTGCCATTTACTGTAAATGTACTGCCTGTATTTGACATCACCTCACACTGGCCTACATTAAATTCCATCTGCCACTGTTCCACAAAACCTTCCAATTGATCTATGTCTCTCTGTATTCTTAGACAACTGCCTTCATTATCTATGACTCCACCAACAATTTTTTCATCATCAGCAAAGTTACAAATCAGACCACATACATTCTCATCCAAGTCATTTCTATGACAAGCAACAAAAGTCCCAGCAGTGATCCCTGCAGTACACCGTTCATTACAGACTTTCTGTCAGAAAAATAACCCTCCACTGCTATCATCTGCCTCCTGTCACTATTCCAATCTTGCATCCAGTTTGCCAACACACCTCGGATTCCATGTGCTTTAACCTTCTGGACCAACCGACTATGCAGAACCTTGTCAAACGCCTTGCTTAAGTCCATGTATAACATGCAGACACAAGAAACTTTAGATGCCAGAATCTGGAGCAAAAAATAACCTGCTGGAAGAATTCAGCAGGTTGAGCAGCATCGGTGGAGGCAGAGGGATGGTCAACACTTTGGTCTCAACCCGAAATGTCGACCACCCCTTTGCCTCCATCGATGCTGCTTGACCTACTGTGTTCTTCCAGGATATTATTTTGTGCTCCATGTATACCATATCTACTGCCCTGCCTTCTTCAATTTTCTCAGTTACCCCCTTGAGAAACTCAATCAGGTTTGTGAAACGACATTATCTCTGCACAAAACCACGCTGACTTGTCCCAATCGATCCCTACTGTGTTATTATGTGTTGTTATGTAGTTAGAATAAAGAACTACAGTTCCCAGTAGGCAATGCAAGGGGTCATATGTGGGAACAGGAAGTGGCTGTAAAAAAGAGAGGGAAAGCAAGCCAGTCCGGTGTTGTTGGTTAATAAAATGTTCAGATGTTAAACCCACACGAAGTTTGTCTCTGGATAAAGAACAAACGTAACACCTACCTTTCCAGGTGAACAGAAATCCTGTCCCTCAGAATCTTCTCCAACAACCTCCCTACCACTGATGGAAGGCTCAATAGCCTGTAGTTTCTTGGCTTATTCCTACTTCCCTTGTTGAATAAGGGAACAACATTTGCTATCCTCCAGACTTCAGGAATGTTACCCAAGGCTAATAAAGATGCAAAGATCTCCACTGGTGCCCCAGCAATCTCCTCCCTCATTCCCCTTAGCATCCTGGGAAAGATCCCATAAGGTCCTGGGGACTTATCCACCTTAAGGTGTGCCAATACCTTTAACACTTCATATTTCTCGAAACAAGTGTGTTCCAGAATATCAGCGTACCCCTCCCCTAACTCTCTATCCTCCACATTCTTCTCCCTGGTGAATAACAACAAGAAGTTGTCGTATCCCATGGCTCCACACATCGATTACCCCTTTGTTCCCTGAGGGGACCTTTTCTTTCCCTAATTACCTTTTTGCTTCTAATATACTGTACTTATGAAAAGCTTTGGGATTCTCCTTAATCCTGTTTGCAAATGCCATTTAACATTCCCTCTTCTTAAGTTTAAAGGACTCATTTGACACCAATGCTTATACCTGACATATGTTTCCCTCTTTTTTCCCAATTAAACCCACAATTGCCTTTGTTAACCAAGGTTCCCTAATCTTACTGTCTTCTGCTTCTTACCCTTACAGGGACCTGTTTACTCTAAACCTTACTATCGCACCTTTAAATGCCTCCCACTCATTGGAGCCAGTCAACTTTTGCCAGGTCCCTTCTTATACTATTGAAATCAGCCCTTCCCCATTTTAAGACCCTAAGTTTAGGACAAACCTTATATTTTACCATGACAACGTTAAAACATAATGAATTATGGTTCCTGTTCCCAAAAGGTTCCTCCACAGACGCTTCCACCATTTACACATCCTCACTCCCTAATACAAAGTCAAGTCCAGCCCCTTTCCTAGGATGACTCTCTCCATATTGCTTAAAAAAACCTCTAATTGAATAAGAAGCAGGTCTGATGGTCTGAATGACGTGTTCCTGTTCCTGTATTAAAAATATTGCCCAAGTTTCTTTCTTCTTGCTCAGACACAAAATGCTTGATCATACTTTAACAATTGGAGAGGCCAAATGGAACCACAAGAAAGACTACAGATGCTGGAACTGTGCCTTACCATCTTCTGTGTGTTACTCAGCTTTCTAAGAACCCAGCGGTCTTATCTCTGGGCTTTGGGCTTAAATCCAATCCTAACTGCTCAGGAAAGAGTCCTCTGTGCTAACTCTTAATGCTCCACCTGAGTTCGCATAGAATCAGCCTTGATACTTCAAACAGAACAATACCATTTCCTGCCTGGCACAGCTTGGCTGTACAACAGTGGAGTAGTCATGAAGACAATTGATATGAAAAGTTTCAGGAGCAGTGTAGGGCGTCTTTCTGAGATGGATGTTAAATGACGATGTTGGGGCAACTGCCCTGTGCAACGCATGCTACCACGTCTGACCTCAATTATGCAAAATTATAACTGGAGTAGAGGAGTGCTCTATTTTCCAGCAATGACAACCTCGTCTTGATGATGACTTAAAAAGTAAATTAACTGAGTGGAACGGAGATTTTCCACTACAATCATTTGTAAGATTTGTTGAGGGAATACTTCACTGCTATCTTTGAGTTCCCTCACACATTAACAGTTTGGCGACACTACAACATACAAAGAACATACATTCTTAAACCTGTAAATTCCTTCAACAAATATAAAATCATATGATGTCTCACAGGCAATATAAAGGATGCATGTGTTTTTTTTTCTCTCCTGGTGGAGTCTGCATCTGAATTTAGAGAGGCTTTGACTTTCTTTGTACACATAGAGAGAAAGAAGGATTCCATTTCATCACTACTCTTTCTGCCCTATTTAACATTTACACTCTCACCAGATGGCAAAACTTGCCTGTTTTTGTGAGATTTCTCACTGTGACACCATGCACAGTATACTTAAAACAAATCACCCCCTAAAATTGCCATGAATATGCTGCAGGCATGAAGCACTTGAAAAGGGTTTATTTTTGTCACAGCCTACAAAAGAAAACTGCAATTAATGCACATCTTCTTGAAACATCTATCTCTATGCATGTTTTCCATTGCCAAAAATTAAAATCTCAGAACCTTTTTCAATGAGAGAAAGATGAAGGGGCCTAGAAAAGATTGCACCTTGAATATTGTGTGCAGGTCTGGTCTTTCTACCCAAGGATATACGTACAACAGAGGAAGTGCAACAGAGGTCCACCAGATTGATTCCAGGGAAGTCAGATTTGTTGTATTAGGAGGGGTTAAGCAGACTGACCCCATTTGCTCTTTAGTTTAGAAGGAGATCTGACCTCATTGAAGCTTCTTACAAGATTTACTCTGCATTCTGTTATTGTTTTTACCCTGTACTACCTCAATGCACTGTGTGATGAATTGATCTGTATGAATGGTATGCAAGGCAAGTTTTTCACTGTACCTCGGTACAAATGACAATAATAAACCAATTCCAATTTTACAGGATGGAAACAGGGATGAAGTTTCTATTCTATGTTTGATGCAGATGGGATTAGTTAAATTGGCTTCATGGTCAACACAGACATTGTGTGCTGAAGGGCCTGTTCCTGTGCTGTACTGTTCTATGTTTCTATGTTTATGGAACCAGGGGTCACAGTCTCAAAGTAGGGTTTGTCCATTCAGGACAGAAGTAAGAACAGGAAACCCACGCAGACACATGGGGAGAACGTACAAACTCCTTACAGACAGCGGCCGGAATTGAGCCCGGGTCTCTGGCGCTGTAACAGCATTACGCTAACTGCTACACTGCCGTGCCTGCCCTTAGGAATAGTAAAGGGAAAAAATAACTGGTGGGGGTTGTCTATAGGCCACTAAATAATAACATTACAGTGGCACAGGCAATATACTAAGAAATAGATGTAGCAGAGGATATGGAGAGTCTACAGAGAGATATAGATAGGTTAAATGAGCGGGCAAGGATCTGGCAGATGTTGGTAAATGCAAGGTCATCCACTTTGGAAGGAAAAATAAAAGATCAGATCGTTATTTAAATGGTGAAAGATTGCAGCATCCTGTTGTGCAGAGGGACTCGGGAGCGCTTGTGCATGAATCGCAAAAGGTTGGTTTGCTGCAACTGTACAGGGCACTGGTGACAATAATAGCTGGGATTGGAGAAACATCTTCACCCAGAGGGTGGGGAATCTTCAGAATTCCCTAACCAAGAGGGTCGCGGAGACTCAGTCATTGAATATCTTCAACACAGTGATTGCTCATTTTCTGGACATTAACGGGATCAGGAAATGCGGGGTTGGCACTAAAAATAAGCCATGGTCATTGAATGGTGAAGCAGGGGCAATGGTGAATGGCTTGTCCATTTGCAATCTCTTATGTTCTCATGAATTTTAGTCAGTTATAGCACATCCATCTAAGATGTGGGGCTCCTGGTGATGAGTAAACACAGCCTCCAGTTCCAACATCTCCTGGGAGGTACCAATTGTGGATAAAGTATTTTTATCCATGTTGGGAGGGTTCAGAGGAAGAGAGCGAACTGCTGATTGTCCCAAATCGGGTCTGGATCCAAAGAGATGAAAGTCCCTCACATGAACAAATCAGGATGCGCGCCTGCTTCCCGAGATGGGGACGCCTCTGAGCCCGAGTCATTGCAATCTGGTTCAGGCAAAACATTCCTCAGCCTTCAGCGGCTCTCGGCTCTGCACATCCCTGCCTCTTAAACCAGTGATATAGCGGTGATGTGCTGAAAGAGCGGATAATTCATAAAGCAGGGGAAGAATAAAAAGAAGTCAAGTTGCACAGACGGTCTGTGGGGAGGTAAATGGTTTGTTCGTGAGCAGCAGCGTGAAGACGACTCCTCGCTCTCCCTCTCGCACTCGGTGACCATGGATATGTTCATGAAAGGGTTGTCTAAAGCCAAAGATGGGGTGGTGGCGGCGGCAGAGAAAACAAAGCAAGGAGTGGCAGAGGCGGCAGGAAAGACGAAGGATGGAATGCTTTATGTAGGTAGGTTGAACATGTAAAAAAATAAAGCACAATTAAATCTTCAAACCGCACGGCGTGGTGTTTCCAGTTGAAAAGAAGTAGAATTGGCAGAGGAAGTGTGTGCCATTTATTCTCCCATCCTGGGGGGGAAACTCCGCCTGGGGAATTAGAGGAGCTGTAGTGTGGAGAACGTGGGAGCAATTGGGAAGGAGCATCAAGTGTCTAGAATGGCAGTGATGCCCAAAGCAATTTAGCTGAGAATTCGCGCTTTATAAATGCGAACCGTTGGGTGATGGTAAGGAAAGGATTTTTCTGTCTCCCTGTGTTAATACAGAATTTGGCCTCCGTAGAGAGGGACTGCATTGAGTGTAATGGAGACTTGGATCCCAAGGTCAGGGACTCCTGTTTTCAGATCAAGTGAAACTCGAACTGAGTTACAGAAATTACCAGCCAGCAGCGTTCATTTCATCCCACGTAAAGGGATTTAATAAAATCTAATTTTCTTTTTGGGCAAAAAATAATCCTGGATTTATATGTAAAATGGAATTGTTTTGCAGAGGACCATTAAGCTGTGAATCTGGGGAGCTGGTAGCTTTAACAGGTCCCCCGGTTACCAGCTCTCAGGCGTTGAGGGAAGTGTTCTGTGAAGGGGGTCCTAGAGTAGTGGTGTAATGGCGTGTTTAACCCCTTGCTGATTTGCATAGTGCGAACCCTCGCTTGGGGGGGGGGGGGGGGGGGGGGGGGGGTTGTTGCTGCCTCTTTGTGGATCCAAACGGAGCCACCCCAGCTGCTCCCGGTGACCCAGCGCACCCCAGACTGCCGCTGGGACATCTGTCGGGGCGTCGCCTGGTTTTACTTAGTCTCTGCTCCTCGCTCTCCTTCACCACCTCTGCTTGCTTTGGGGATGTGATGAGGTTGGGGGGGGGGGGGGGGGGGGGGGCGGACGGATGACTTTTCTGATCTGTAACATTTTTTTTCCAAAACATTGAGTTTGCTAACAGGGTTTTCCTGATTTATTTTAAAAAGAATGTATTTGTTTTCAGGCTCGAAGACTAAAGAAGGTGTATTTCACGGAGTGTCCTCAGGTATCACTGTCTAATAGACTTCTCCATGTCTGTGCTGTGTCTTTGTGCACGTGTGTCTCTGCCTGTTTCTTGGTGTTAGGGCTGGAGGAAAAGGTTAAGATTGTTCGGCCCTTCTAGTTTATTCCACCATAGGTTGCCCTGCACCATTACCCAATCACCCTGCCTTTGTTCCTGAACACATCCCAAGCATATCTCTATCAATCTCTTTTCTGAAACTCTTCAAGTGATCTCCAGTCTCTGCAGCATTTTGAGGAAGAGGGATCCATGTTTATACTCATCGCGTCCTAGGATCACCCTGAGCAGTTTCCTCATTGTGCCTCCTTGTGACAGAGGGGTGGCTAGTCACAAGACTGCCGATGCTGGAATCTGGAGCAACAAACAATGTGCTGTAGGAACTCAGTGGGTCAGGCAGCATCTATGGAGGGAGATGGACAGTTGTCGTTTCGGGTCGAAACCCTTCATCTGGATTCTGTTCCTCCAGCACTTTGTGTGTTGCTCCAGATTCCAGCATCTGTAGTCTCTCTTGTGTCTCCAATCTGCTGGAGGAAATTAGTGGGTTGGGCAGCAACTATAGGAGGAAAGCAATTGTCGATGTTTCGGGTCAGGATCTCAACACAAAAATGTCAATTCCAACCCCCCCCCCAACAGATGCTACTCGAACTGCTGAGTTCTTCCAGCAGATTGTTTGTGGATACCTGTCTAACTTTCCTTTAATCATCTAAAACAATCTAATTAATCAACCCCTACCATTTGCACTGAAGGAAATACAAGCCCAGTCTTTACAAAGTGCCCTTGTAATCCAGTTCATGCACTCATGCACCCAGGAGGAGCATAGATTTTTATTTCCCCACACAGTTGCTTTGAGCTTTTCTTCGCTGTAGAGTCTGTGGGAAAGAGCAAACTGGATGTCCCAACAAATAGCGTAGAACTTTGTAGCTGTGAAAGAAGGCTCACCCACCTCTGCAACTATCAGCAGAACCACATATCTCCCATTGGTTTTTCGCTGGACTTGTGACCTGTATAGTAGGCTAGGAGATTTGGGCTGAATGGCCAGTTCCTGGGCTGTAAAATTTTGTATAATTCTCTGCAGAGTGGGGCACCACTAAGATTAATGAGAGTAGAAGGTAAAATGATTGGGACCAGCACATCGTTGGATCTTGAGGCACAAGAGAACAGTGTGGAGCCAGCTCGTTTGCTGAGAGGAGCTCTCCAGGGTACCAGTGACAAATCAGTGCCTCAGTGATGCCTCAATTCCTTTACTATTTACATTTCATACATTAATTGGCTGAACTAATATCTTGAAATAAATACAAAGTAAAAACAAACTGCTAAGAGCCAATTTCAACAAAGGTGTCATTGCACAGAATAATTGGGTTATTAGATCTTGACTTTTCGCATGGTGACCAGAGTCGATTGGATGGTGTTTTGCAAGACAGGGTGTAGATTACTGTGAAAGAAGAAGGCAGAGAGTCTGAATGAAGGCGAATCATCTGTACTTGACTTTGTGACCTTTCTAATAAAATTGTTAGGAGTTCAGGTGCGTGAGAGGTGAAGCAAATGTGTTGCATTTGGGATGATTCAGGTCAATTTTTACATGTAGTTTGCATGAGCAGTGAAAATAATTGGCCCTCTGTAGAGAGGAGTGTGTGTTTGACTGGCTGGGATGAGGAGGAATTTCTTCAGCCAGAGGGCGTTGAATCTGTGGAATTTGTTGCCACCTAGGGCTGTGGAGGCCAAGTCATTGAGTGCAGAGATTGATAGGTTCTTGATTGGTAAGGGGGGCTAAGGGTTACGGGAAGAAGGCAGGAGAATAGGGTTGGGAGAAAAAAATCAGCCATGATTGAATGGTGGAGCAGACTCGATGGGCCAAATGGCCTAATTCTGCTCCATTACCTTATGGGCTGCACTAATTTATAGTGTGATTCATGGTGTGATCATGCCTTCTTCCCACTTCTGATTTTTAGGAAGTGCCTTTCTCATTTTCTATTGTGGTGTAGTTCTAAATGTCGTCAATAAATATCTTGGTACTCTCAGTCAGTGGACTGCTTTGGTATAGGACTAAGAAGATACTAATTCCTGTTTGATTACCAAAAATAAGTGCCATGTCCAGTTTCATTGATTCCAATGAAACAGAATGTACAGAAGGTGAAAACCACCAGTAGCTGATAATCTCCCATACATTTAGCATTGGCAATCCATCTAATTTCTCCTGACTGCCATTGTGTTGGAACAACAGCCAAGGAAACACACTCTGTTAGCAATAGTAGTGACAACATGACAATCATAGTTGGAACTTGAAGAATAATTTCCTGATGTAGGTTTGGGCAGCAGTGAGGGTCCTGCGGAGCAGTCTTGAGAGGCCTATTCCTGTTCCTAACTCATAGGTTCCTACGTTAACCTGACTGTTGCCCTACTTTCTGTTGCTACTCATTTTCGGATGCCCAATGCGTCGATGGTTGCTGTCTGGTTTGACTTACCCAACTTCTCCCACGTTGGAGGGTTCTGGCTTTAATCAAAGCTGGCCTTTGGTAGGGTGCTGTGTGGTGGAAATGCTTCCTCTCTGTCTCCCTCCCTCATGCCTGCTTTATCATCAGTCACGTGACCAACTGCTGTGCGGAATAGTGAGCAGAAGGATTGGTGTGTCAGGCTGCATCTGAGAATTAAGAGCTAACAAGACATTGACCTGAGGCAAGGTTTCTCTTCAGCTAACACCTGCCAGTTCTGCCTGTTAATTTGGCCTCTCCTACTGTGAATTAGAGTGCAGATGTGGTGGATGCTATGCAGTCCTTCCTATGTGTCTTCTTGTGAGCGGTTCAACAGAAACTCAGCAAACAGTTGATTCAATTAGAATTTAAGTGGTGGGTACAGCACTGGGCAGAGAAAGGAAGATGAAAGAATCTGCAAGCACTTTGAAGAGATAAAATGAAGTGATTGTGAAATGTGTAGCACTTGCAGGAATCAAAGGAGTGCCTTTGCTTTTTTCCTTTCACCAATTGGAATGGAAGTTATAATTTCACTAAGGTGCAGTTGAAATAGACTGGAGGTTTAAACTGTGAAGGTTGGAGCCAACACTCTGCGCTTGTGCTACTGATGGCGTTAATCAGACCGCATTTGGAATATTGTGAGCAATTTTTGGGCCCCGTGTTTAAGGAAGGATGTGCTGGCCCTGGAGAGGGTTGAGAGGAGCTTCACAAGAACAACCCCGGGAATGAAATGCATAACATATGAGTAACGTTTGATGTCTCTGGGTCTGTACTCGATGGAGTTCAGAAGGATGACGGGGAGATCTCATTGAAACCTATTGGATACTGAAAGGCCTGGATAGAGTGGATGTGGAGAGGATGTTTCCATTAGTAGGAGAGTCCAGGATCCGAGGGCACAGCCTCAGAATAAAGGGGCGTCCCTTTAAAACTGAGATGAGGAGGAATTTCTTCAGCCAGAGGGTGAAGAATCTGTGGAAATTCTTTGCCACGGAGGGTGGTGGAGGCCAAGTCATTGGGTGTATTTAAGGCAGAGATAGATAGGTTCTTGATTGGTTAAGGGGATTGGGATTGTAAAATATCAGCCAAAAATCATCGAATACCCCTTTGGACACTGCTGGGGAGGATGACCTATCAGGACACAGCAGCAGCAGCCAGGTCAGTGGCACCGTGGCTGGCACTGTGGCCGGCTCTGTGGCTCAGCAGGGAAGGGTAAAGTCAGGCAGAGCAATAGCGATAGGAGACTTGATAGTTAGGGGGACAGACAGGAGATTCGGTGGCCGTGAAAGAAACACTAGGATGGTGTGTTGCCTTTCAGGTGCTAGGGTTAAGGACGTCTCAAGAGCTGCTGCAGAATATTCTCAAGGGGGAGGGTGAGCAGCCAGAGGTCGTGGTGCACGTTGGCACCAATGACATAAGAGGAAAGAGGTTCTGCGCATTGAGTATAGGAGTTAGGAAAGAGGCTGAAGAGCAGGACCTCCAAGGTAGTAATCTCTGGATTGCTCCTGGTGCCACATGCTAGTCAGAGCAGGAATAGGATGATAGAACAGGTGAATGAGTGGCTGAGGAACTGGTGCAAGGGACAGGGTTTCAGGTTCTTGGATGATTGGAACCTCTTCTGGGGCAGTGGTGACCTGTACAAGAGGGAAGGGGTGCACCTGAACTGGAGGGGAACCAATATCCTGGCCGGGAAGTTTGCTAGTGCTATTCGGGAGGATTTAAACTGGTTTGTCAGGGGGATGGGAACCAGAGCACCAGGTCAGAAAGCGGAGGGATTGAGAGGATGTCAGGGCCAGTAAAAACAGGCAGGAGCAAAGTAATAGACACGATGGGACGGACAGTTTGAAGTGTGTGTATTTGAATGCCGGGAGTGTTAAGGGTCAGGGTGATGAACTTAGAGCATGGATCAGTACATGGAACTATGATGTTGCGGCCATAACAGAGGCTTGGTTGAGAGAGGGACAGGAATGGGTGCTTGATGTTCCAGGGTGTCGATGTTTTAGAAAAGATAGAGAGGGAGGTATAAGAGGCAGGGGGGGAATTACATAACTAATCAAGGACAATATCACAGCTCACTCAGAAAGGACATAATGGAGGGCTCGTCCACTGAGTCTATATGGGTAGAACTCAAAAATAAGAAAGGTACAATCACTCTGATGGGATGATACTGTAGGCCCCCCAATAGCCAATAGGAACAGATATGCTGGCAGATTAGGGAAAGGTGTAAAACTAACAGTGTTGTTTTTGTGGAGAACTTCAACTTCCCTAATATAAACTGGGACCTCCTTAGTGTAAGAGGTTTAGATGGGACAGAATTTGTTAGGTGCATCCAGGAGGGTTTCTTAAATCAATATGTCAATAGTCCAACGAGAGGAGGGACCGTACTGGATCAAACAGAGCACATGAGGATTATAAAGAAGCCAGAAAGGAACTCAAGAAGGGAATTGGGAAATCCAGGAGGGGCCATAAAAAAGTCCTTGGCAAGGATTGAAGAGAATCCTAAGGCATTCTATACATACATCAAGAGCAAGAGGATAACGGGGGAGAGGGTAGGACCACTCAAGGATAAAGGAGGGAACATGTGCTTAGAAGTGGAGGATGTGAGTGAGGTCCTTAAAGTACTTTGCATCAGTATTTACGAAGGAGAAGGACGTGGAGGACAGGCAGATCAGTGTGGAGCGTGCTAATACGCTAGGGCATTTTGAGATAAAGGAGGAGGTAGTGTTGGGTCTCTTAAAGAGCATTAAGGTGGATAAGTCCCCAGGGCCTGATGGGATATACCCCAGATTATTGAGAGAGGCAAGAGATGAGATTGCTGAGGCCTTGACCAATATCTTCATGTCCTCTCTAGCCACAGGCGAGGTCCCAGAGGACTGGCGAGTAGCTAATGTTGTTCCATTATTCAAGAAGGGAAACAGGGATAATCCTGTTAACTGTAGACCGGTGAGTCTCACGTTAGTGGTAGGGAAGTTACTGGAGAGGATTCTTCGGGATAGGATTTATGAGCATTTGGAAAACCATAGCCTAATTAGGGACAGCCAACATGGCTTTGTGCAGGGCAAGTCAGGCCTTACTAACTTGATTGAGTTTTTTGACGAGGTGATGAGGGTGATTGATGAAGATAGAGCTGTGGATGTTGTCTACATGGATTTTAGTAAGGCGCTTGATAAGGCCCATCACAGGAGGTTCAACCAGAAGATTAAGACGCATTGGATCCATGGTGAATTGGCTGGTTTTCCCATAGAAGACAGAGGGTAGTCGTCGATGGGACTTATTCCATTTAGAAGTTTGTGACTACTAGTGTCCCTCAGGGATCCGTACTGGGACCTCTGCTGTTTGTGATGTATATAAACGACCTGGATAAAAATGTACGTGGGTGGGTTAGTAAGTTTGCAGATGATATGAAGGTTGGTGGTGTTGTGGATAGCGTAAAAGATTGGCAAAGGGTACAGCGGGATATAGATCAGTTGCAGATATGGACAGAGAAATGGCAGATGGAGTTCAACCAGGCCAAATGTGAAGTGTTGCACCTTGGGAGATCAAATGTAAAGAGACAGTACACTGTCAATGGCAATAGCAACAGTGTTGATGAGCAGAGGGATCTTTGGGTCCATGTTCATAGCTCCCTGAAAGTGGCTACACAGGTTGATAGGGTGGTAAAGAAGGCATATGGCATGCTTGCCTTCATTAGTTGTGGCATTGAGTTCAAGAGTCAGGAAGCTATGCTGCAGCTTTATAAAACTTTAGTTAGGCCACATCTGAAGTATTGCATTCAATTCTGTTCACCCCTTTATAGGAAGGATGTCGAGGCTTCGGAGAGGGTGCTGAAGAGGTTTACCAGGATGCTGCCTGGATTAGAGGACATGTGCTATGAGGATAGGTTGGACACACTTGGGTTATTCTCTCTGGAGTGACAAAGGCTGAGGGGAGATCTGATGAAGGTTTATTAGATTATGAGAGGCCTAGACAGAGTAGACAGCCAGTGTCTTTTCCCCAGGGTTGAAATGTCAAATACCAGAGGGCATGCATTTGAGGTGATTGGGGATAAGTTCAAAGCAGATGTGTGGGGCAAGTTCTTTTACACAGAGAGTGGTGGGTGCCTGGAATGCGCTGCCTGGGGTGGTGGTGGAGGCAAATATGATAGGGGCATTCAGGAAGCCCTTAGATAGGCCCATGAATGTGAGGGAAGTGATAGTATATGGACATTATGTAGGCAGAAGGGATTAGTTTAGTTGGACATTTTATAACTTATGTAATTGGTTCGGCACAACATTGTGGGCCAAAGGGCCTGTTCCTGTGCTGTACTATGTTCTAGATGTTCTATGAATGGTAGAGCAGACTTGATGGGCCAAATGGTCTCATTCTGCTCCTATATCATATGGTCTAATGATGTGGCAATTATTTGCAAGCTTAGTGAGCATCCAGGAACACCAACGAAAGCAAAGCATTTCCAGATTGTCTCGATCTGATAATTGACCTTGTAGAAAACAGGTAACTTCATCCACCTATTTTGTTATCTATGTTTTTGAGACTAGCTTTGAGGCTCTCACAAAATATCTTCGGGTGGAAATTTAACATAAGGCTCACGTATATACAGATTATTGTGGGACATGCATATGACAGCTTGTTATTTTTTCAATGAGACTGAAAATTGTGAATTTATGATAAGCATTGGCAAAGGATCAAGAGGTATAAACCTTGAGTGTAACAAAATTAAACAATCCTAACTTGGATTTCTCCCTCAGGAGCAGGACTTGGAATTGAATACAATTGTTTCTGAAGCAAAGCACAAAGTATTTAAAGCATATTTAAAACAAAAGTTTTCTTGGGGTTAAATCATAGAAGTTGTATTGTAAATGATATATCTTCACTTGTTTGATGCTTCTTATCTTAAACATAGAATTGATTTCAGTAGCTTCAAAATGAATACAAGACAGGGGAGATATGGCAGCATGAAGGCTGGGTTACTAAATTAGCATCCACAAGCCTAGACTATTGATCCAGGGGTAGGAGCTCAAATCCCAATACAGTAGCAGGGAATTTGAACTCAATTAATTAAATAAATAGTATCAATAATGGTGACCACGAATTTATTGGATTGTCATAAAAACCTTCAGGAGAATAAATTTATCATTCTTACCATGTCTGGCCTGTGTGTGACTTCTGAATCATCAATGCCTTCTAATTCCAGAGTAATTAGGAATGGACAAAAGATGTCCATATTGCCAGTGAGGTCTGTGCGCCATGGACAAATAAATAATAAAATATAAAGCATGGGCCCATAGCTTGTTGTTTGTCTGAATGTGACTGAGCATTCCATCTAAACATGAAGTGAAAAATATAATGTGCATTGTAGACATTCCTCCTCCTCAGTGGATACCTACTGACGCTTACCTCAGTGGCACTCTTCCTGCACCTTCTGTCTATTCAGAATTAGAAGAAATGAGAATCAAATTTATTATCACCGACTTAGATGACATGAACCATGTTGTTTTGCAGCAGCAGTACAGTGCAAAGACATAAAATTACTATAAATTACAGAAATAAATAAATCGTGCAAAGTAAAAAGGAAAAACGAGGTAGTGTTCATGGGTTCATGGACCATTCAGAAATCTGATGGCGGAGGGGAAGAAGCTGTTCCTGAATCGTTGAGTGTGGGTCTTCAGGCTCCTGTACCTCCTCCCCGATGGTAGTAACGAGAAGAGGGCTTGTCCTGAATGGTGAAGGCTCTTAGTGATGGGTTGTGCCTGTGATGGAGCTGGCTGAGTCTACAACCCTCTGCAGCTTCTTGCGATCCTGTGCATTGGAGCCTCCATACCAGGCTGTGACGCAGCCAATGATTCAGAAACAGCTTCTTCCCCTCTGCCATCAGATTTCTGAATGGTCCATGAACCCATGAACACTACCTTATTATTCCTTTTTTGCACTATTTATCTATTTTTAATTTATAGTAATTTTTATGTCTGCACTGTACTGCTGCCGCAAAACAATAAATTTCACGTTATATTAGACAGCGATAACAAACCTGATTCTGATTCTGAGAATGCTCTCCACTGTATGTCTATAGAAATTTGTAAGAGTCTTTGGTGACGTACCGAACCTCCTCAAACTCCAAATGAAGTCGAGCCACTGGCATGCCTTCTTCATGACTGCATCAATGAGGTAGATCCTCCAAGATGTCAACATCCAGGAACTTGAAGCTGCTCACCCTTTCCACCACTGACTGCCCAATGACGACTGGTGTGTGTTCTCCCAACTTCCTCTTCCTGAAGTCCACAATCAATTCCTTGGTCCTGAAGCTGAGGGTGAGGTTGTTGTTGTGACACCACTCAACCAGCCGATCTATCTCACTCCTGTACGCCACCTCATCTCTGTCTCATTTACTTGAGAGGCTTCATGGTTGTATGAGGCCAAGTTGATTCTTTGCCACTTCCTGTCCTGCGTGCTCCATGGTTGCATGAAGTAGCTACTTCACTGTATGTCACCTTCACCACTAAGACCTCTTGGTACTCTCACCATCAGGACAACCTCTGGTGCAGTAGACAATTGTGTTCAAGACATCAGTCCTTGTCACCTTTTACAGACACTCCTCTAGTTGCCTCCACATTCTTTTAAAATATGGCAACAAAACTTCTGATTCCACATGAGGACCCCTATTTTGGCTTGGCCACTGAATATTGTTTCCCAGAAGTTTCAATACAAACATGATGATTTCATAACTCAACAAACGCTTATACAATTTTATTGCACTAGTCTATGGTCCATAAACACATTTATGATGTATAAATAGCTCAATAGGAAATAGAGTCAAAGAGTCATGCAGCATGGAAACAGGCCCTTCAGCCCAACTCATCCATGCCAACCATGGTGCCAACCAAGCTAGTCCCATTTGCCCATGTTTGGCCCATATCCTTCTAAACAACTCCTATCCATTTACTTATCCAAGTGTCTTTTAAATGTTGTTATACCTGCCTCAACCACTTCGTTTGGCAGCTTATTCCATATCGACACCACCCTCTGTGTGAAGAAGTTGCACCTTGGGTCCCTTTTAAATCTTTCACCTTTCATCTTAATCTAATGCCTTCTAGTTTTTAGTTCCTCTTCCCTGGGAAAAAGACTATCTGCATTCACCCATCTATACCCCTCATGATTTTACACACCTCCATGTGGTCACCATTCAATCTCCTACAATCCAAGGAAAAAAGTCCTAGCCTGCCCAACCTCTCTCTCTCACCCAGGTCCTGAAGTCCAGGCAGCATCCTCATAAATCTCTGCACTCTTTCCAATTTAATGATGTCTTTCCTGTAACAGGCCAATCAAAACTGTACACAATATTCCAAGTGTGGTCTCACCAACATCTTATACAACTGCAATGTAACGTCCCAAGTCCTATACTCAACAACAGGGTATTTATTTAACCTATTGTCATAGAGAGGGAGAGAGAGAGTGTGATAGCACAAAAACAGGCCCTTTGGCCCACCAAATCCACATCAGCCATCACTAATCCCACATTAATCCCATTTTTTTTTTAATTCTCCTTCCATTCTCAGCAACTATCCCTAGATTCTGCCACTTACCTACGCACACTGGGGCCAATTTACAGTGTCCCATTAACCTACCAACCCGCACATCTTTGGGATGTGGGAGGGAACTGGAGCACCTGAGGATGCCTACACAGTCACAGCAACCTGCACACAGACAGCACCCGAGTTCAGGATTGAACCTGGCTGGGTTGTTGATGTTGCAAGGCAGCAGCTCGACCAGTTGTTGTGAAAGTGGTGTAATCTCTGCATTTCTGCTGGTTCTTTCCACATTCAATAAACTCAATATTGCAGCCCAACGTGGTATGTCTTTCTCGTTTAATTAAAAATACCTCCTCAACTATATTCAATGCCCGGGAAATAAGAAGTTATAACCTGTAACCACTTCTACTTCAGTAACACACAGTAAAATGTTCCCCCCAATCCATGAAAATTGATTAGGGGAGAATAGTGAAAGGGGTTCAGGAGAATCATGTTCAATGAAGGATGAGGCAACATTATTCATTGCTTGGATTCTAAAAAGAAAATAGATTGCCTCAATGAAAAACCTTTTAAATATCACATTCCAAATTTTGGTCAGAGAAATTATGCCAGTTTTTTGGAGGGTTTTGTATCAGTGAGTTTTATGAAGAAGTAGCATTACTGAAGAACTTAAGAATCAAAAATTGCTTCAATTATGTCTTCTCTACTCAACTGCCTGAGATATCACAGAAAGCAAGCCCGCTGACATATCTCAAATTATACCAATGTCACTCTGCACCCGAGCATAAAAAAGGGAACGGAGCATGTTCTACAGAAAGTCAATGCATTGTCTGTCTGAGAACATTCAGTCAGAGAGCTTACAGCAACATTCTGGGCAAAAATGACTAACTTGAACAGAACAGGATTTCAGCTCTTCCAAAACTCATGACTCAAATTGATTCCAGAGTAAATCGCTGAGAGAATTCTACACTTCATTGCACTGGAATTATCTTGTTACTTTTAGCTCAACATCACTATTGTGTTTTACCTGTTTAGGAGTAAGATTACAACTGAATATTGAATTCAAAATGAAGAAAGGGGGGAGAAATGAACACTGCATGTCTTGATTAAGTTCACATTTTAATCATCTGCTGGAACTTGCACACAAAGCATTGACACAACTTCCTAGCATCACTGACAAGTCATGCACACTCTAACGAGGACAGTTCATTAGACGTTGTTTGTATTGTGTTTGCCTACACTTCTTTGGTAGATAAGAGAGGGGGTCCATGTTAAGTCCAACTCTTTCTTTCCTGCTAATATCTGTAGTTCACCAGAAGATTGTTATGGTATCTACAGATGTTCACTTCTGTGAATATGTGTATGAATGAATCATGATCTCAATTTGTACTTGAAATATTGACCATCCTTCAGCCTATGGACAGTGCTGGGAGCAAAGGAAGGCTTCCTGAGATGCAACAACCATTTTGTTGATCACATCCAAAATTTAAGAAAGTGGGTTTCTGTGTGAGATGAATATAATCGTTATGTTTGAGTGAGGTTAGGGTACTTTACAAACACACTCTGTATATTGATTAGTATATTGGACTGCAAATGGGGAAGAGGTTATTGTTAACATGAAGCAAAAATAAATCACTGAAAAAACAGATTTGCATTTCTGAGTGCTTCTCATGGCAATGGATTATCCCAATGCACTTGCCTTCACTAATTTTTGTGTCAAGGTTATTGTGAGTTAAATTAGAATGATTTCTTTTCAAATCACATCTTCACTAAGGTCATGAATTTTGGTCCCAATGTGAGACAACATTGTCAATTTTAGTGGCAGGAAACAAAGTTTCTAATCATCATTTGGGAGTAATGCTACAAATCACTAGCCGATACAATATGTTTGGTTATGTTGTTCTCTCCGTTGAGTATGAGTTGTCTGGCCAAAATCACCTGGTTATCTGGTAGAACGTCACTCAGTATAGTTATTGCCACCAAGACACAAGGGAAATTTTCAGGTCGACATGCGAGATAAGATGCACATGGCTGAGACTGGCTTCAAAAAATTGGATTGCAAGGAAAATCTACGGACGACATTCATCTTGCCTTAAAGGGGACTGATTATTCATAACAACTTGAGGAGCACAAGGATAGTTCACCCAGAGGACTTTTCAGACTGAAACAGCACACCAGAACAAGGTGATTCTTGATATTTCATATTTAAAATTGGTGAAAGGATAATATCTGAGATGGTATCTGAAAGACAGGTCAAATATTCAGAGTGGCCAGCATTTTGGATGAAGTAGTGGAAACTTGTTCTAGAGCCCATTGTCTAGTACCACAATGACTCTTTTAACCTGAGTGAAATGGAAACAGGACCTTAAATCCAAGGAGACTACACTCACCATCAAACATCCATTAACATTAATCCAACACTATTCCCATTTTTCTATTCTCTTCACATTCCCAACAATCCCTCTAGATTCTACCACTCACGTACAGACTAGGGGTAAATTACAGTGGTCAATTGACCTACCAACCTGCATGTTTTTGGGATATGGGAGGAAACTGGAGCACCTGGAGGAAATCCCTGCCGTCACAGACGGCACTAGTGGTCAGGAACAAACCTGGGAGCTGGAGCTATGAGGCACCAGTTCTACTAGCTGCACCATTGTGTCACCCTGATAACTCCTCTGGATCCTATCTCATGCTGTTGCAACCCTTACTAAAAGCAAATCCATTGGACAAATGGTCTGTGTCTAATAGTCTGAGCCATTTTTTGTACAGATTACAACACAAGTGAATAGGATGGTAAGGAGGGCCTATGGCATGCTTGCTTTCATCAGTCAGAGCATTGAGTAAAACAATTGGGAAGTCATGTTGCAGCTGTATAAAACTTTGGTTCGGTCTGGTTGCCACACTAGAGGAAGGATGTGGAGGCTTTGGAGATGGTGCAGACGAGGTTCACCAGGATGTTGCCTGGTTGGAGTAAATAGCTATGAGGAGATGTTGGATAAACTTGGATTATTTTTCCTGGAGCATTGAGGAGCAACCTGGTCGAGGTATTTAAGATTATGAGAGGCGTAAATAGCGTAGGCAGTCAGAGTGTTTTTCCCAAGCTGGAAATGTCAAATATTAGATGGCGCAGGTTTAAGGTGAAAAGGGAAACATCTACAGGAGATATGCAAGACAATTTTTTTTACACAGAGAGTGTGGGTGCCTTGAATGCACTGCCAGGGCAGGGGTAGAAGCAGATACAAGAACAACATTTAAGAGGCATTTAGACAGACATGAACAGACAGGGAATAGATGGATAAGGACCACGTGCAGTCAGGTGGGATTGGTTTAGACTGGCATCGTGGTCAGCACACACATGGTCTTCCTGTGCTGTACTGTTCTATGTTCTATGTTCCATTGGAAAGGATGACCCGAGGCTCAGAGTGCGCAGTCAGTCAGAATGTCCCCTGTGGTTTGTGTTTTTGGTTAGTGGCTGAGAAGACCAAGGAACAAGCATCTCTGGTTGGAGGAGCCATGGTGACCGGAATGTCCACAGTCGCTCAGAAGACGGTGGAAGGAGCTGGAAACATAGCAGCAGCCACCGGACTGGTGAAGAAGGAGCAGCTAGTGAAGCAGGTCAGCTTTTCAAAATTCATTTCACTTCTCCCCCAGGGTTTTAATATTATTATGCACAAGACACTCATTCCTCTCTGTTCTGTTGGTTGTGGTGTGGGCATTGTTAAATGATTTATCCTTTCCCTGCATCAGATTGCGAGTGAGTGTTTGACGTCAACACCATCTCAATCTAATCTTCTGGCTCTGTGGAGACTCGAAAGTCCATAGGCTGCCAAGGAATACTGCAGATGGAATGGGTACTGTATATTTAAAAATAAATATTTTGAACATGGAACTCGGAAAAGCTGAAGATATTAAGCTGAAAATGCAGTAACAGGCTAGATATGTTGAACTTGCACATGCATTCAATTATGTGAAAACGTTTCTCTCCCTGGTCTGGAATTAACTAGTGTGCAGTGTTTTTTGCTTTCAATTAATTTGGTCTAATTGGGCCTTTCAGACGAGGGGGATTTGAAGACTTGTAATAGGGGAAAGTTCCCACCATCAGTGGGTTTTAGTAAATAGGTCAATGTGGGCTATAGAATAGGGTTATTTTATAGACAGAGGGAGTTGCAAAACAACAGAAAATGGCATATGTTCATGGTAAAACATTTGAATGTGAGCACCAGGACAGAATTTAAAGCTTGATGTACCCTGAATTGTGAGACTCACACAGAATTCAGAACATGAAACAACTTGCATTGTTACTTGAAGCTGATTTGTGATCATTGCTCAGTTTAGGTTCAGGTTGGGTGAGTACTGTGAAACTTAGTTTCTAGCTTCTACAGTAGGATTGCCACACAGCAGAGCCACAAACATGAGATCACATTTCATATTTTTGTTTTCTTATTACTCAGAAGGAGGCTGTTCGGCCCATTGAGTCTATGTCAGCTCTTACAGCAACGCCATCAGTTCTTTTCTCTCAGTTATTTCCCTGTTGCCTATTTTTGCTCACATGCCCATTAACTTCCACCCCAACCCCCCCCCCCCACCCATCTCTCCTTACCACCTACGTATACCAAGGGGTATTTTACAGTAACCAATTAACCTAACAACTCCCACATCTTTGGGATGTGGTAGGATATCCAAGCATACAGAGAAAGCTCACACCATCACAGAGAGAACATGCAAGCTCCACAAAGACAGCACTGGAGGTCAAGATTGAATCCCGGGTCTCTGATGCTGTGAGTACTAACCACTGCAACACCGTGCTGGATGTTGTTTGCTCTGCACAGGGGCCCGTTGAATACAGCGCTCTCTTGTTGACCTCTGCATATAGATAAGGGTTTAAGTATCTTTTTGACAGAATCAGCTTTGATGTTGCCCTGTAAAGTAACATTACATAAGAAACAGGAGCAGGATTAAGCTCTTTGGCTCTTCAGGCCTCCTCTACCATTAAGTGGTAGATCTGGTCCTTTAGGTCAACTCCACTTTCCTACCTCATCCCATAACCTCTGGTCTCCCCATTATAGGAAAGATGTGGAGGCTTTGGAGAGGGTGTAGAAGAGGTTTACCAGGGTGCTGCCCGGATTAGAGGGCATGTGCTATAAGGAGAGGTTGGACAAACTTGGGTTATTTCCTCTGGAGCGATGGAGGCTGAGAGAAGATCTGATAGAGGTTTATAAGATTATGAGAGGCATAGGTAGAGTAGACAGCCAGTATCTTTTGCCCAGGGTCGAAATGTCTAATACTAGAGGGCATGTATTTAAGGTGAGAGGGGGTGTTCAAAGGAGATGTGCGGGACAAGTTTTTTACACAGAGCGTGGTGGGTGCCTGGAATGCACTGCTTGTGGTGGTGGTGGAGGCAGATACGATAGGGGCATTCAAGAGGCTCTTAGATAAGCACGTGAATATGCGGGAAATGGAAGGATATGTACATTGTGTAGACAGAAGGAATTAGATTAGATGGGCATTTGATTACTAATTTAAGATAAGGTAAGATATCTTTATTAGTCACATGTACATCGAAACACACAGTGAAATGCATCTTTTGCGTAGCACGTTCTGGGGGCATCCCATAAGTGTCGCCACACTTCCAGCGTCAACATAGCATGCCCACAACTTCCTAACCCGTACATCTTTGGAATGTGGGAGGAAACTGGAGTGATCTCCTATCCTGAGATGATCTCACCTACTCTCAGACTCCCATAGTTGGGAAGCATCCACATAGTATCTACCCAGTCAAGCCTCCTCAGAGTAAGAGTTGGACAGCTGCCAGAAGTAAATAATATCTGAATGGGGTGAATGGATGCATGGAATTAGCAAGGAGAGGGCAGTGTGAAGAAAAATGATCCCACACTTAGCCCCTCATTCGTGCACAGTTTTCAAACTAAGGCTTAAATCATGAGATATCACTGTTGACAAACAGGCAGTGACATCGACAGCCAACAAGCAATATGCATGCCATCCCGTCTTCGTATATGTGATGTAAGTGAGGGTTAAGTTTTACTCAGTTCCCCCCTCCAATCAATATCATGGGAAGTTTTACATCAGTATGAGAGGTGCGTCATCTGAAAGGCAGGGGATCCAACACTGCAGCACTCCCTCAGCAATGTCAGCCCAGATCCACAAGCCCTGACTCTGACAAGAGTACTATCACGTATGATGTCTACAGTCGAGAGACATTTAGATCTAATGCTGCAATGTTAAGTCCAGGAGGAGAGCTCTGGCTATGGGTTCACAATGCCCTGTACATTGAGCCGACATTGACCAAGTTTGCAATGTCCAGTACTCTAAATTCTTTAATGATTCCTGTACATACAAGTCCAGGAGTATAAAGTATAGGCTGAGGCTCCACCACAATTATGCTTCTTGTCTTGGCTAACATTTATTCCTCTGTACAGAAGTGACAGGGATTGGGGGTGATGGTGTGTGGCAAAAGTTCAAGGAACACCCAACAATAATTAAACAAATTTAGAAGAAGTGCACATAGTTACAGGTGTATAACATCAATCTGATTAAAACATCTCTCTACACATGACCAGATTTAAACTCCCTCAGGAAATGAACTTGAAGCACACATGGGGTGTGTTACATTGCTGGTTGGGGGGGACATAAAAGAAAAAGAGCACAAACTATGCCAGACCAAAGAAACTTCGAACAAAGTTATTGTACATTTTTCTCAGCCTAACCAAGAGAAAGACAGCAGACGATAATGAAGGTAAACTCAGTGGAAAGGCTTGAATGAAGTTCTGTAAGTAGATGGTGGAACAAAACAGCATCAAATCCCCATTGTGTGTTGATGTGGAAAGAATTGCAATGGGTTATATCCAGCATGGCTCTTGTAAAGCATCCTTTCTCATAGTTGGCATTGCACCAATTCAGGCAGAAGGCCGTCTGTCCCACTGTCTTCTACAGGACCTGGGATGCTGTAGGAGGAGGTGGCATTCTGTTGGGAGTAGGGCAAGTTAAACCTGTCTACTATCGCTCTGATTTGGATAGCACTACTGGGCAGTCACCTCTTTCACATTCACTGGTCACCCATGCAAAGCCCTGATGCATACTGCCAGCTCATCATACCTCTCACTCAGTTGGATGCAGTTTCCAGATGCAACTGACAATTAAAATCCTTCCTCCAACCCACCCCATCAATGACTGGTACCATGTCAGGGAGTTCAGGATACTAGCCATTAGTGGGTCCCCACCTGCTTTGGGGAACACTCCAGTGCAATGAGCTCTGGGTGACCATGTCATTCTTTCCCTGGAGTAGAGATGAAAGAGTAGCTTATTTCAGTCATCTATTTGCTATATCAGCTTGCATTGAAGTACTAACTGGGAACAAGCCACAGTCCTAATATTTGAGGATAAAGATGACATCAACCATTGATGGTGCTGTGACTGTGTTACAAGTTTGCCCTTGTCACAGATGGTAAAAAAAACTCTTCATCTAGATACCTGCTGTGAGAGTCTTTCGCTGGTAGGTTTACTAACGTCTGCACATATGGTCTGGTGCTTGCTATTGCTCTTGGCATACCTTCTCAACTGTAAGTACTGTAGTTGAGGCACTTCAGAAACAAGCATATCTTAAAAAATGTAGACAAGACTCCATCACCTTCCTAGCATGATTCATATTGAAGATTAAAGTATTAGAAATTGGGAAGAAATTGTTGATAAGTATATCACTGTATTTCTAAATATAGTGTCAACATTTGAAAAACTAAAACCTTGCAAACTTGAAGAATTCCTTCAGTCACGGCTTATGAAATGGGAGCAAGATGAATATTCCAAATCCTGCAGACTTTTGCTTGGTGCTCAATTTAAATACAATTCCATGAAATCAATGCATGAAGTAAACATACGTTTTCCCAGGTCTATGTGGAGTGCAGAGCCTGGTAGGAAATCGGCACAAAATTTGTTGCTTCCCTGGGTGATTCTCCATGGTGTCCTGGCCAATTTCCTTCTTATCGTTCTGAGCTTTAAACAGATAAAAAATATTTCTAATTAAGTCTTGGTGTGCTGGCATTGTCTTAGCCAATACTTATCGCTCAGCAAGCATCACTTAGACTAATCACGATCAACTTGCTTTTTGTTGGATCTTGCTCGGACACAATTTGGTTGCAATGTTTATTGAAGCACAAGAGTAATTGTTCTTCAATCCCACCCTTTGATCAGATTCTTAATACCACTCAAGGGTGCCTCGATTATTTTCTGTGTTTAGGCTTCATAAAGTAACCTTTGCAGGTACAATTTGGTTAAGTTAGGTTCTGTGTCATCTGTGGCTGTCAATAGGTAGACAAGTGTTGCAGCCATTTGAAATGCACTGATTATACTGAAGTGATTCAAGTCTGTGACTTCCATGTGGTGGGTTATTGACAGATCAGCTGCAAATAAACACCAACATAATGGCAGCAACGAACACTCTGCTGGAGGAACTGGGCGGGTTGAGCAGCATCTGTGGGAGGAAAGGAATTGTCAACGTTTCGGGTCCAGTTCCTCTAGCAGACTGTTTGTTGCTCCAGATTGCAGCATCTGCAGTCTCTTGTGTCTCCAAAATAATGGGGCACTGGTTCATGTTGTGGCTCAATTGATCGCACTATTACCTCAGTCAGAAGGTTCAAATCTCCAGCATAGAGATGGGAGCATGAAATGTAGAGTCACAAGGTCATTTACTACAGAAACAGGCCCATCGGCCCACCGTGTCTGCACCGACCATCAAGCACCCATTTACACTGATCCTACACTAATCCCATTTTATTCTCCTCACATTCTCATCAATTTTACCCCCTGACTCTACCCCTTACCTGCACACTGGAGTGACACAGTGGTACAGCTGGTAGAGCTGCTGCCAAACAGCTCCAGTGACCTGGGTTCAATTCTGACTTCCTGCACTGCCTGTGTGGAGTTTTCACGTTCTCTCTGCAGTCACATAATTTTCCTCCAGGTACTCGGCTTTCCTCCCACATCCCTAAATCAAGCAGGTTTATAGCTAAATCAGTCTCTGCAGTTCCAGCATTGTTATAACTGTGCCCCCTGAGTATAGCTGATGGTTTAGTGAAGCACAGACAGACTGCTGCTTTCAAATGAAAGCTACATTTTTTTTCTCTTGGATGGACGGAAAAGATTTGTGGGACACTTTGGAAGAAAAACAGGGGAGACCATGCCAATATTTCTCAACTAACATCACCGTGCTGGAGAGAGTGCAGTGGAGATTCACTAGGATGTGGTGTGGATTGGAGAGCTAAATTATGGGGAGAGATTGGATAGGCTGGGCTGGTTTTCCATGGAGCGAAGGAGGCTGAGGGGTGACCTGATATATAAGATTATGGCAGGCATTGATAGGGCAGATAGTCAAAATCCTCTTTTCCCTGCTGGGGGTATCAAAAACAAGAGGGCATAGTTTTAAAGTGAGAGGTAGGAGGTTTAAAGAGCATCTCAGGAATAAGTTTTTTACACAGCAAGTGGTTAACATCTGAAACGTTCTACCAAAGGAGGTGGTGGAATCAGATACAATTACTACATTTAAGAGGCATTTAGACAAAAACTTAACTATGCAAGGCATAGAAGGATATAGTCTTAATGCAGGCAAATGGGAGTAGTGTAGTTGGGCAAAAAGGTTGGCATGTACGTGGCCCCATTTCTGTGCTGAATGACTCTGTGACCCTGTCACTGTTTCATGGAGCTTGTTGTATGCAATTAACTTACACATAATAATAGAGATTACATTTCATACAAAGTACTTCATCGGTTATGTCATACATGGTAGGGTGCTTTGAGACATCCTGAGGTTGTGAAAGGTGATCATATAACTAAATAATTTTCTTTTTGTTCCATCTCGCTCATTATATGTACACACCATCTGGGAATATAGTTGATTTACCCATGGTTGCTGTTCCAGTCATAGACAAAGGAGTTAAGAAATCAGATACAGGTACATGCCTTTGAGTTCCTGTGTGCAGATATCCCAGGCAATCCATTAGAAGGTGCAGAGACTGCATATGGAGATTTCATAACCTTGGGACACCCCAACACAATGTAATATTTTCTGTGACTGGCAATTTGCACACAGTAAGCTCCCATGAACAGTGATGTGGTAATGACAAGATCATCAGCTTTAATGATGTTGATTATGGGATAGGTATTGGACAAGGCACAGAGGTGACCTCTCCCATCTTCAAAGTATGCAGCAAGAATTGTTGTGTTCCTCTGAAAGAGAAGAAATCAGTCACTGAATGGGAAGAAGGATTGACAATTGAAGATTCCCCCTGTCACGTTTTTCAGATTTGATTTTCCAGTGGAAAGTTTGAAGGGCACCATTCCTTGCACTTGCCTCTACCTGTAACTGCAGGTTACCTTGAAAAGTAATGAGCCATCCTTCTGAAAGGAGATGACTCACAATGGAGGAAGAAAAGACACATTGGAAACAAGTACCTAGTAATTACAGATCATCTGCTTGAATAGCTGCTAAAATGTTTATAATTTACCTATTGATTCCCCAGAGTTATGTCTTCAATGTGAATGTTTGTTTTCTCCACCACCATAATGTAGATTTTTCCTACCTTTTCTGGGAATTTTCAATAGTTTTGATGCATTTCATATATCAAACACACAGTCTCTGTGAAGATAAATGCAAGTAGCTGAAACAATTTTATTAGGCAATTTTATATTATATTTGCAATATTGTAGGTCTCTGCAATTTCTTCATTTCACCTCTCAGTGACCTAGGCTAAACTGGACAAAGGGTGATAATGGTCCAACTATCTGGAGAATCAATGATACAGTTCACTCAGTGAACTCAGCTTTTCAGATAATACTGATGTAACAGAGCTTCAAGCCACAAAAAAACTGGCTGTCTTTGTGCCCCAGGATCCTAGAATCACTCCCCTGGTCGGCTTAGTGATCTCCTGTTGACTTGTTCATGGGTTTTATTGGTATTGGTTTATTGGTTATTATTGTCACATGTACCGAGATACAGTGAAAAGCTTTTGTTTTGCGTGCCATCCAGACAGATCATGTCCTACATAAGTACATCGAGGTAGTAAAAAGAAAACAGAATGCAGAATATAGTGTTGCAGCTACAGAGAAAATGCAGTACGGGTAGACAAGGAAAGTGTAAGGACCACAACAAGGTAGATTGGGAGTTCAAGAGTTTATCTTTTAGCGTATGAGGCTTCCGTTCCAGGGCCTGATAACAGTGGGATAGAAACTGTCTTTGAGTCTGGCGGTACATGCTGTCTGGATTTTGTGTCTCTTGCCTGATGGGAGAGGGGAGAAGAGAGAATGACCGGGGTGGGAGGGGTCCTTGATTATGTTGGCTGCTTTCCCGAGGTGGTGAGAAGTGCAGACGGAGTCAGTGGAGGCGAGGTTGGTTTGCGTGATGGACTAGGCTGCGTCCACAGCTCTCTGCAATTTCACGGGCAGAGCAGTCACCATTCCAAGCTGCAATGCATCCGGATAGGATACTTTCTATGGTGCATATGTGAAAATTGGTAAGAGTCATGGGGGACATGCCGAATTTCCTTAGCAAACTTATCTCGTCAGCCACTAAGGCCAAAGAACCCTAATCTCCTTTATGAATTTGGGGTTTAGAGGGGAGGCATCAGTACCCATGAGAGACGAATGATCTGCTGGCCAGCATTCCATCCTCCAAATTCCATAAATATCTGCTAATCCAAAACACACCTTCTGACTTGCTAAATTCATTCCAACATCAAGACCTGCAAAGCAAGTATGCTCCACTTGCTTGGATGTTCTAATCACATTTAAGAAGCCTGACACTGTCCAGAATGACACAATCCCAGGACAAAGCAGCCCACTTGATTTGCACCGTTTTCATTAACCTAGAAGTCACTTTCCTCCGCCACAGTCATTGTATCGTGTGCCATCCACAAATTGTGCTGCAGTACTTTCTAAGGCTCTGTGCTCAGTACTTCCCATGTCTCTAATCTCTACCTCCTGGAGAGGCAAGGGCAAGGTGCATAAAAATGCCACCACCTGCAGATTCACCCCATTTCCATCCTGACATGGAATTATATTGTCATTCCTTTATCTTTGAATCCTTGACACTCCCTGCTCTCAGCACTGTAGGAGTGCCTTCACCACACTGACTGTGTTCACTATCACCTACTCAAGGGGCAGTTAAAGCTGGCCATTAAACTTTGGCCTTGACCACATCCCATGCAGGGATGAGATATCTTTATCAGTCACATGTACATTGAAACACACAGTGAAATGCATCTTTGCGTGGAGTGTTCTGGGGGCAGCCCGCAAGAATCGCCACGCTTCCGGCGCCAACATAGCATGCCCACAACTTCCTAACTCGTACATCTTTGGAATGTGGGAGGAAACTGGAGCACCCGGAGGAGACCCACGCAGACACGGGGAGAACGTACAAACTCCTTACAGACAGCGGCTGGAATTGAACCCAGGTCGCTGGCGCTGTAACAGCGTTACGCTAACCGCTATACTACCATGCCTGCCCAAATAAGAGCTTATGATGTTGGTGCTGATGATTATGTAAATGAATTGGATATGAATGCACGTGGCACAATTAGCAAGTTTGCTGATGATACTAAATTAGGGGGTCTTGTTGATAGGTTGGGTTACAATGAATTGCAAAAGGATCTTGATCAGTTGGGGAGATGAGCTGAGGAAAGGCAAGTAGAGTTCAACTTAGATAAGTGTGGGGTGATGCATTTTGGACAGTCAAGTCAGGGTAGGACTTATACAGTGAATGGCAGGGCATTGACAAGTGTTGTGGATCACAGGGACCTGGGAGTACAAGTGCACAGTTCGCTGAAAGCAGCCACGCAAGTAGACAGGGTGGTGAAGAAAGCATTTAGCACGTGGCCTTCATCAGTCAGGGCATCAAGTTTAGGCATAGGGACATTATGTTACAGTTATATAAGTCACTGGTGAGGCTGCACTTGGAGTATTGTGTACAGCTTTGGTCACCCTGTTATAGGAAAGGCATTGCCAAGCTGGAGAGGGTGCAGAAGAGATTGAGAAGCATGCTGCCTGGTCTAGAGGGCCTGAGTTATGGGGAGAGGTTGGCCACACTGGATCTTTATTCCTTGAAGCGTAGGAGAATGAGGGGTGACCTCATAGAAGTTTATAAAATCATGAGGGGTATGGATAAGGCCATAGTCTTTTCCCCAGGGTTGGGGAGTCCAAAACTAGAGGGTACAGGTACAAGATAATAGGGGAGAGATTTAAAAGAGAGTTGAGAGGTAACTTTGCACAGAGGGTGATGAGTACCTGGACTGAGCTGCCAGAGGAAGTGGTCGAGGCGGGTACAATTGCAACATTTAAGAGGCATTTGGATAGGTACATGGAGTGGAGGAGCTTGGAAGGTTATGGGCTGAACACAGGCAACTGGGACTAGCAGGGAGAATGCTGTGGTCAGCATGGACAAATTGGGCTGAAGGACCTGTTTCTGTGCTGTATTAATGTATGACTCTATGCTGGTGGCCTTGTGTTACCAAAATATATCTTGAGCTGGATAAAAGGGACAATGAGTCCATTGAATTTACGCTATAAAGTTGGAGGACTGTGTTGAATGGAGATCCAAGGTGAGAGATCTGAGGGTAATACAAGAGAAAGGCTTCAAGATTGCAAGAAAATAAATAGCAGTCTCCAGAAAAGTAATTCAGAAGTTCGCTTTCATATGCAGAGGACGGAATGTAGGTCAGAGGAATTAATCCTCCTGTTGTCAGCGGTAGTGGTCAATGTCTAGTCAGAGTATTGGTGCAGTTTGAGATCCCAGATTACAGAAAAGTTGAGCTGGAAGAGCTACTAACATGATTAAGGACTGGCAGAATGATTAGCAATATGGAACTGTCCCCTCTGGCGAAAAAAGAAGTTGTGGGTGTTGGGAATGAAGTGTTCAGAATCGTTATGCTCAGGGATGTAGATGATCAAGGGCTGTATGTATCACAACAGGTCAAGGGCACTTGAAGCTCAATGCAAAGAGACATATTGTTTAATCAGTACACGTTATACCACAGACCTTTGCAAATTCTCACCTCACGCTCCAATAAAGGTGGCATGCATGTTGGGACTAAGGAAATATGTAGAATGAGAGTCCAAATTGTAACATCTGTGTCAAAGCAAACCATTAGCAATTAAAATAACTAAAACTCATTATAGGTTTTTTACTATAACCTCATGGTTAACCAGAAGTTTATATAATTAAGGCAGCTTTTTGTCATTGTATGGAATACCGAAGGCAGGTTTCTTAAGCTGATCATTTCCAGGTCTCCACTGGTGTTATTATTCCGCTGAACATATGCTTTCACTTTCTTCTGCTCTTAATGAAAATGTGCCCCAAAATGTTTCACAAGCCGATTAATTTTAGTGTTAGCAACAAGCAGATAGGCATCTAAATAGGCAGGTGGAGCATTGATTTAATATATTAGGAAGACAACAGCTTTGACTAGACATTGCACCAGCCCGTCAACAAAGATTATGTGATTAACTGCTGGAGTGGGACGTGCATTCACAGTCCTCTGACTCAGAAGCGAGCATTGCTACCCACGGAGCCAAGGTGACATTGGAAGGCAGAATGATCATCTCTTCAGTCATTCCTGCACAGTTGATTGTTGCCTCCTCTCTGCTGTTTATGCTTCTGCTCACAGTATTCCCAGTGCAACACAAGTCACTGCTGCTCTACTTAATACCATAGCAATCTAATCTTGGCAGTCTCACCTTCACCTTTATGGGTTTTTGTGTTAGGGCTGAGATAAATTTGTCTGTGAAAGCCCTAAATGTAAAGCCTATAAGTTTATATTATGCCAGTATAAACTGTCAATAAGTGTTGAGAAATTCACCTGGCAAATACTTTTCTCTCTTTACGTAAAAGCTATTAGCTGTGACTGAGTTGTCTGATTCCATTGTTTTTTGTTCGAGAGTTGTGCTACAATTAGTTCAATCTCATTCTATTCCACTGAGGAGTTTCTCCTGCCTTCATTAGCCCTGGTTCCACACACAATCCACCTTCTGAACTAAGATCACTGCAATTCCTGGGAATCAAAGATATCTGCCAGCATTTTTCTGAAAGAAACTTGGGATCACATTCTAGAGTTTATACAGTGCTATTAATAAGCTGGAGGCACTTGATAAGACTTTTTGAAGAAAAAAAATGACAGCAAGTTGCATGAAAAGATGATTCGGACAGGTGAGCAAAGGCTTGGGCAAAGGGAGAGGATTAAGCGACTGCCGTAACAACAGGAGGGAGGTGGAGAGATGGAAAGGCAGTCCCAGAACTGGGCATCTGAATACACAGCACCGGTGGTGGTGATGAAGATTGATGATGGGCAAGAGACCAGAAATGGAGGGTCACAGAGATCCAAAAGGACTCCAAAGCTCCAGCAGGCTATAGATATCGGAAGGGGTGAAGCTATGGAGGGATTTGAACAGGTAGGTGAGAATTTTAACATAGGGGTATTGCTGGATCAGGAGCCAGTGTAGCCTTGGGTGCTCAGGGGTAATGAGTAAACAGGACATGGTGTGGATTGGGATACAGGTAACATAGTTTGGATGGGCTGAGGTTTTTTGGAAAGGGGAAGTCCAGCAGAGGAGTGTTCCAGGCAGTAGCAAACAGACAAGGGCTTTGCAACCAGGGAGCACAGGAAGATGCCACATCGGAGCTTGGTTAACACAGGCAAAGAGAAAAGATGGCTTGCTGTTTTATTTTTTTGTTGCAATTGTGTGAGGATGATGTAGATAAACCAAAGCATCTCTTTCTACCTGTCATTATTTGCCATACCCCTACTCCACTGTGCTGGGGTTACACTGAACGACAGAACCAGGAAGCTGGCTGCCTTGACGTCTCACCTTGTCAGTCTGATTGCAGCTACTGCAGATCTCCATCTGTTCTAAAGGTTTCACTCCTCCATGGGTACAATCTTCCATCACTGCACAGTTCTTGACTTGCTGTTGAACACCCACGGTTCCTCTTAACCAGATCACACTGATTCTTAACCAGATCACACTGATTCTTTGCTCATTCCTCCTTTGGAACGAGCCAATGTTACCTGAACTGCATTTGCTTCAGCTCAGCTCCACAATCTTCTCTCCTCGTGGACCATTGTTCCTTCCTGAATTTGCTTCATCTCTTTACTTAACTATTTGTAACACAGAATGGGCAAAACATAGAAGAACATTTGGCCCATTGAGTCCATACTACGTAAGAGCAATCCAGCTGCTGATACTCCTCTGTCCTTGCCCCAGAACCCTGTACATTCTTTGAGCAAGTCAGGCCTTCTGTGCAGTAAAGGAACAGTTTGGAGTTGAACAACTGAGAGCCATTGCCTCCTCCTAAACTGTAGAATTCCACCGTTTAATCACAGTAATTCAAGCTGGTTATAATTGGAAAGCCTCTTTCAAGAGCAGAATGCCCAGCAGCCTGGACACAGGTGGATGGCAGAACCAGATCTACGGCTGTCAGGTTCCAGTTCAACCTGAGCGATGGGATTTAAGCTCTGCGCCTGCAGGTGTACCCAGGCTGAGGGGTACTCAGCCAGTTTTTATCCCTTAGAGCCCAGAAACAGTTGTGCTATCGACCAGAAGAATACACGGCTATTCCAATCTCTTCCCTTCATGTACTTTGAATTGTTCTGCAACATGGATTGTCACATTGCTCTCATAATGATCCATTGCAAAGGTGATTTATTTAGTTATGACTCTGAATGCTGAAATCAATAAGAAATTAGATTTCTGTACAAAGAGCTGGTAGGTGATCGATGAGCCGAGTGGCCTCTTGGCTTCTTTCAGTGTGATTCTGTTCTATGACTCAATATTGAAATCAGTGGGAATTGTATATTGATGGAGACACTGTGCCAGAATTGAGAGAGAGCTTAACTGTTGTAATGTTCCCTTTTCTTTATTGTTGATCATGGACTCTTTATTCTTGCTCTCCTATCTGCCTTTTGTTGTGTGCTTAGTACTATGGAATGGCACTGAATTACAACCCCTGAAACTAGACATTCAGCCCAGTTTATAGTGCACATATTATCTAAAACTAGCTTCAACAATATTGCATTGGAAAAACAGCCTGTGGTACCTTCCAATTTGGAAAAAAATATTTAACTTCATTCATGAGATGCAAATTGATGAGGTTAGTGTTTATTTATCGCTAATTGCCCCTGAACTAAGGCAGTTACTTAATAGGTGGTGTGCCGAGGGTTCCATGCAAGTCAGAGCAGGTAAAGACAACAGGTTTCTTCCCCAAGTATATTAATGAACAAAGTGGGTTTTTACAGCAATTTGGTAGTTTCATGATCACCCTTTTTAATTCCAAATTAATCCCAGATAGAAGGGAAGCTTCTACCCCACTGGTATAAAACTATTGAATGGTTCCCTAGTACGATACAATGGATTGTTAACCTCATAATCTACCTCGTTATGACCGTGCACCTTATTGTCTACCTGCACTGTACTTTCTCTGTAACTGTAACACTTCATTCTGCACTCTGTTTTTTGTTTTACCCTGTACTACCTCGATGCACTGCGTAATGAATTGATCTGTATGAACGGTATGCAAGACAAGTTTTTCACTGTACCTCGGTACATGTGACAATAATAAACCAATTTACCAATTTAGATTATTTAATCCCTTAAATTTAAATTTCCCTTTATCATCAAGAGAACCAAACCCCGAGTTTCCTGTTGTCTGCCACTTTAATCCTCCATCCCAGTCCCACTCTGGCCCATTGGTCTGTAGCTCCTGCACTGTTACAATGAGGCCCAACACAAGCTTGAGGAACAATATTTTCCGTCTTGACGCGTTGCTGCCTTCCAAACTCGATATTGAACTCCACAATTTAAGGTAACTTGATTTCAGTCATCCATCTGTGATATTAGCTCAGCTTGTTTGTGCTTTTATTTCTATTTTTCCTCTGGGAGTGGAGAAGGTGCTCAGCCTGACCTGTCGGGTATGTCTTCCTGCTCTGCGTCTCACACTCCTACGTTCATTTGTCTGTGTTCTCACTCTCTAACATCTCTGAGACATCGCTCCTCCCCCATCCTCTCTGTGGGCTGAACGAGTGTATTTTATCTACTTCCCAGTTCTGATGCAGCATCTTTGACCTGAAACATTAACTCCCTTTCTTTTCTCACAGATGCTGCCTGACCTGCTGAGTATTTCCAGCATTTTCTTTTTGTTCTTTTACATTTCCAATATCTGCATTTTTTTGATTTCCAGATCAGTCCTTTAGACTTCTAGCTACCAGTCCAGTAAGATAACCATTATACCACTCCACACCCCAAGGCACCTCAGTGAAATATAATCAAACCAAAATTGTACAATAAGATCTGGAAGGGGCTATAAGAAGGGTATTCGTCGTGTTAAAGCACGCTTTAAGATTTAAAATTTAAACCTGTACCAAAGATAAGGCAAGATAATTGACACAAAAGGAGGCAGAGTACAATGGAGGGTTTCAACCCAAAATGCTGCCAATTCCTTTCCTCCCGCAGATGCTGCTCGACCTGCTGAGTTCCTCCAGCAGATTGTTTATTGTGGCAGAGCGCAGTGGGCTGACGTGACCTTATCATGTCTTTCTCGACTGATAGCGTATGAGTCACTTGCCATTGTGACTTCAATGTGCTGACAATTTGGCCTTTTCTCCAGCATCATATCAGAGTATTGCTGCCCTTCTGGGGGCTGCTGCCCCCTGGGCAAAGGCTCTAGTTATATGGCCACTGCAGCAGTCCTATGCAATGTGATCAAAGTGGCCATCCTTTTTACAAAGGAAACCCAAAGGAAACAGAAACAGTGCAGCCCCTTGGAGCCGTCAAATCTTTCTGCAAAGGTTCATTATGGCTCTGTTGCTTCTTTGAAATACTCATATGTATAATCCAGAACCCTGCTGTGTGTCCTTAATTTAATAATCTTTGCCAAATTACTGTTCAATTTGCTGCCACTTGATTTTCAGGGGGTTGTTTCCATATTTAAAATAAAAATCTCCCATCTCCTTTCTGATTCTTCTTCCAATTCTCTTTAAATTTGTCTTTCCCAGTCTTAGTATGGACAGGTTTATTGATCTCTTAATTTTCCGTGTTCAAGGAAAACAATCCTAGCTCGTCTAGTTGATCAGCTTTACTAAAGTCCTTTATTCCTTGGACCATTGTGATAAACCTCCTTTCATCTTGTCATCTTTCCGAACTGCCATGTCAGGAATTGAAGGCAATAAATCAAATTAGGTCCAACCAATAACTTTGTAATTGTTTAACATAACCTTGCTTGGATCTCATATCTTCCATTGACATTGCTGATCTGGGTCTGTGATAGCTCATAAGCATTCAGTTGCGAGCTTTACTTACCTTTGCGATGTTCTGTCACAGATAAACTCTAACAGTTGGTCAACTGCGCAAGGCAAGTGACTGCTGTTGTTGAATGTGCTGACTGACAACCCAGTTAAGATAGAGTGCACAAGAGACCTTGAAGTTCATTATGTGAAGATCAGCAGGCAGTCTCCGTTTGAAACACACGGATCTTCACATCGCCAGTGTGAAGAAAATGTGTGAAAAACGAGCTGTTAGAACAAATCCTGTGGAATTGGTCAAGGCTTGGTGAGCTGGTCCCTGCAGCTAGAGTGCTGAAATGTGTGAATTTTCCAGTTCATATTATTGCAAGCATAACCATAAGTATATGTGGAATTATTATCAATAATAGTTGCCATTGTAGGCTTAATTCTAAGAAGCCAATAAAAGACATTGAACATTTTCTTGCAGAAGCAGTAAGTAGGACCTTATTTCATACTTCAGACAGTTTTCTCACTACATAATAACAGGTTCTGCTTTTCCACGGCATGCCAAAATCATCATTTCTCCCTCTGCTATCAACACCAAGATTATAGATTCAGATTAGTTTAATGTCATGTACACCAGGGTGCAATGAAATCCATTGCTCTTATGAAGCTCACAGAGTAAACAGTGTACACGGAAATAATAAATAGAGCAATAAATACAGCGACGAGTGCAAAGCAGCAAAATGGTGCTAAGTTTACGAGTGCAATCTGAAGTCTTCTTGGAATGCCGTATCCAAGGTACAAGATACAAGATATTTATTTATCAGTCACACATACATCGAAACACACAGTGAAATACATCTTTTGCGTAGAGTGTTCTGGGGGCAGCCCGCAAGTGTCGCCATGCTTCCGGAGCCAACACAGCATGCCCACAACTTCCTAACCTGTACGTCTCTGGAATGCAGTTTACGGAGTTTTGCTGTAAATATATTTTGCAAAAGTTGTTGAGCATCGTTAAGTGGTGAATGCAGAATCAAACAGGAAGGGTGCTTGCCATAATTGTACTGATATGAAATGTCAAAGGTCATTTTGTACCTCTGTGAAAAGCAAATTGGATTCAATCCAACCATTGGTGGGGGGAGACAGTTAAAATCCCTTACCCCCTCCTGTGCAATGTGTAATGAATTGATCTATATGAACGGTATGCAAGACAAGCTTTTCACTGTACCTTGGTACAAGTGACAATAATAAACCAATACCAGTTCCATGGCCTTCACAAATAACCCTCCTATAGCCTTGTAGAATTCTGAGTCTTGTGGAATTCTGAGACCCATCTATACTGTAACTCTGAGAATTGTTAGGGTATATAATGCTTTATACAGGGTACGTAATGGGCACCTATTTAGATAGGTTCAACACACATGCCAGCAAGTCACAATGCAGTATTAAATTCAGGAACTGCTACCTTGTCCGAGGCTGGTGCTTGGTGGTAAGGTTTGGAAGGAGAGAATGTGAAATATGCTCCCATGCAAGAGAGTATAAAGGTGCATTTCTGAAAGGATCCAATCTTTGCAACTTTGCCTGATGCATAATGTGGACCCATTTCCCCCCACTGCCCTTCCCTTGGGTCTTCCCATGAATCTTTGAGACTGTATCTTTGAGAATTGAGGTCCAAATCCATCCTGTGTCATTGGCATCTGGTTGCACATTCTGTTCCAGTTTGCCTTCGAGCTGGGATCACTCAAACTCCCAAGATCAGGACTCTGAACTTGACCTCACCATGCTTGGGCTGCAGTGTTACTACCACGGAAGGCATCGACCTTCACTTTCCCACTTCCTAATTACTGATAAGAAGCGGTTTATCATACCAACTGTTTTGGAACTCCTGAGGGGCCAATCTTCTGTAAGGGAAAGAGTAGATAGGTCGTGCGGTTGAGCAAAAGCAAAATACTGCAGATGCTGGAAATCTAGAATAAAACCAGAAAATGATGGGAATAGTAGATCAGGCTACATCTTTGAACCTTTTAGGCACAGATGCTGGCCTGCTGGGTATTCCCAGTATTTTTTACATATCATCAGAACTATTCTGGCCTGAAACATTAACTCTGTTTTTCTCTCTCCTCACTTAGTGATGAGCCTGCTGAATATTTCCAGCATTTTCTGTTTTCACTTCAGCCTCTGCTGTTCACGAGTACACCTCTCTCCCCCTTTGGGATACAACTTAAATCTTCTCCCCTTTCACTAAGATTTTGGCAACCTGATCTCATGTCACTTATGTGGAGTCACTATCAAATGTTGTTTAATTATGATCCAGTGAAGTGCCTTGGTGTGATTTTATTTGTTAAAGGTGCAATATAAAGGTAAGTAGTTATCATTTTCAGTACTTAGCTCAATTCCCATTTATCGGAATGAATTTGGTCTTGTTTCAAAGAGTAAGTAATTCCTCCTGATTTACAGGATGGTTTGAGAATTAATGAGATGGTTTTAAATACTATTTCACATTCTTCTTTTCATTCCTAAAAGCTGTTTGATAATTGTTGGTAATGAGTTGTTTCTCTGATTCTTACTGAGCTTGTAAATCTTTGAAGGGCAGTATAGACCATCAAGGCATTAGCTTTACACAATTACATAAATCTTTCTCCCCAGCTCTGGGGTTAGTACATCATTAAATGAAGGTCAACATAATAATTAGTCAACAGAACACCTTGAGATGTTGGCGAGAAAGATTTCCACAAGCTTTATCATACTTGCCAATGATGCATTTAATATGGATGTACATTCCCTCCAGTGCATCTCAGCTGTGGATCAGCTTTAAAGAAGGAGAAACTTAATTAATGTCTGTCCCTCAGAATGCCCTAGAAATCAGCAAAGTATGCATGAAGTGAAATCTGTGGACACTATAGAAAACACACCAGTCAATTTGCTACAGCAAGTTGCCATAAATCACAATTAAATCATCTTTTTGCCTATGAAGAAAAAATTATAAATTCTTTTTGAGTTTCATGAGCCACAGATCAGATTTTGTAGTGACCACCCCGTCTAGCTGTAGATTCTGGAATTATTCCTGTGTATTGGAGGGTAGCAATGTGAATTCACTATCTAAAACAAAGGAGAAAACCAGGAACATCCAAACTAATGTCAGTGGTTGGGGAAATGCTGGAATCTATAGTGAAAGATGTAATAACAGAACACCTTGGAACACCTCCCCACCGTCGGGAGTATCTATAGGAGACGCTGCCTCAAGAAGGCAATATCCATCATCAAAGATCCCCACCATCCAGGCCATGCCATCTTCCTGCAGCTACCATTGGGCAGGAGGTACAGAAGCCTGAAGTCCATAGGGTTGTGCTGATTGGTTCAAGAACAGCTGCTTCCCTTCAACCATTCGGTTCTTGAACCAACCGGCACAACCCGAATTACCACAATTTAGCAACGCTGTGACCACTTTGATCACTTTGGTATTGGTATTGGTTTATTACTGTCACTTGTACTGAGGTACAGTGAAAAACTTGTCTTGCATACCGTTTGTACAGATCAATTCATTACACGGTGCATTGAGGTAGTACAGGGTAAAAACAATAACAGAATACAGAGTAAAATGTCACAACTACAGGGAAGTGCAGTGCAGGTAGACAATAAGGTGCAAGGTCATAACAAGGTAGGCTGTGAGGTCAAGTCAAAAATGCACTAAAGATCTAAAATTGCACTAAAATAGACTGTTTTTTTTTCTAATTGTGTTCTTTCTTGTAAAAATTGTGTATAATTTCTATTTAATTTATATCTTTCTGTGAAAGCTGCTTTTCTGATGCTATGTGCCTGTGATGCTGCTGCAAGGAAGTTTTTCACTGCACCTGTGCATACATGCTCTTGTGCATTTGACAATAAACTTGACTTTATGACTTTGAGAATAACAGGACTGAATACAGTCAGCATGGATTTCGGAATGGAAAGTCACGTTTGACTGATCTGTTGGAGTTCTTTGAGGTTGTGACTCACAATATATAAGGAGGAATCAATGGATGTGTATTTGGATTTCTGCAAAGCTTTTGGTAAGATCCCGCCCAAGAGCTTGGTTAACAAGGCTAGAGCACACGGAACTGGGGGTAATGTGCTGACATGGATTGAGAACTGGTTGTTGGACAGAAAGCCAAGAATGGGAGTAAACAGATCCTTCCTTGACTGGCTGACTGTAACTGGTGTGGCACTGCAGAGGTTGGTTCTCAGGCCTCTGCTGTTCACGATCTATATTGATGAAGAGCGGACCAAATGTGATATTTCGTAGATCGCTGATGATCACTTCAGTGTAACTAAGGGTATGCCGGAGGATGAAAAGAGGCTTCAAGGGGTGTGGACAAGCTGAGTGAGTGGGCGAGAATATGGCATTTGGAAAATAATCTGGAAAAATTTGAAGTCAACCATTGGTGCACACAACCGAACAGTGGAGTATCTATTAAGTGGCGTGAGATCGGGTTGTGTTAATGGAGAGGGTCCTGGGTGCATCAGGTTCAGGTTCAATCAGGTATTGAAAGCAAAGTGAAGTCCTTGGCCTTGAGTCTGGTCAGGCAGACTGGCTCTTTATAAATAAATGTACTCTCAATAATGTGCAAAGAAAGAGCACTGTCTGCCCCTGGTAGCCAGCAGAGAGCAGGAAGCAGCAATGCACAGCACCATTGTAGATCCTGACGCTGACCAGAGCCCAACAGAACCCTACAAAATATATCAGGGTCTGGATGGTTACCAAACACCCATAAGACATAGGAGCAGAATTAAGCCAATTGGCCCATCAAGTCTGCTCTGTTATTCGATCATGGCTGATTTATAATTCCCTCTCAACCCCATTCTCCTGCCTTCTCCCTGTAACCTTTGACACCCTCACAAATCAAGAACCCATCAACCTCTGCTTTAAATACACCCAGTGACTTGGCCTCCACAGTCATCTCTGGCAATGAATTCCACAGATTCACCATTCTCTAGCTGAAGGAATTCCTCTGCATCTCTGTTCTTTTATTCTGAGGCTGTGCCCTCTGGTCCTAGACTCTCCCACTACTGGAAACATCCTCTCTACATCCATTCTATCCAGGCCTTTCAATATTCGGTAGGTTTCAATGAGATCCCCCCTCATCCTTCTAAACTCCAGTGAATACAAGACCAGAGCCATCAAACGCGCCTCACACATTAACCCTTTCATTTCCAGGATCATTCTTGTAAACCTCTGGACCCTCTCCAAGCCAGCACATCCTTCCTTGGATATGGGGCCCAAAACTGCTCACAATACTCCAAATGTGGTCTGACCAATGCTTTGTAAAGCTTCAGCATTACAGCTTTGCCTTTATATTCTAGTCCTCTCAAAGTGAATGCTAACATTGCATTTGCCTTCCTTGTTTCTGACTCAACCTGCAAGTTAACCTTTAGGGAATCCTGCACTAGGACTCCCAAGTCCCTTTGCACCTTGAATTTCCAAATTCTCTCCCCATTTAGAAAATAGTCTATGCCTTTATTCCTTCTACCTTGGACTTGGTTGGATTTGGTTTTGCTGTGGATGGATGGAGTTTTAATTTTATACCTGAGCTAGCCTCTATCTTCAAACCATGCTTGGGTTAGGGGTTAGAGAGGTCCTGCTAGATTGATAGACATGAGTTATGGACAGTTCACACAACCCTCCATGTTGTGGTTGTGTGGAGGGACAATTTTTTGATAGCACTGGGAATCGGGGAGAGTTTGATAATCACTGGATATTTTGTCAGTGAGATGTTGATGTTGTAGCCAGGACACTGAGAATGGTGCAGGGTTTGAAACAGTGATGGGGTCATGAGATGAGGTCTCAGTTTATTGTTTCTTCCATGAGACAGCATCTTGGAAAATGGTAGATTACAATGCTGAAATGATGGTCTAGATTTCAGGATTCAAGATGTATTCATCTCAGGTAATGACACATATCAGGCAGTATCTGAAGCCCTACCTCTTCTGTGACTTCATTGGAATTAACTATTAATCACTGCCACCATTGGAAAATATCTGATGCTACCTATATGTCTACCCCTTCGGTCTCAGGAGTGGCCCATGAAGCTATAGGATTCTGCTTACGAACCAGTTGAATCACAGTCGTCATCAGGAATGACTGGCTGATGTGATGGTTTTTATTAATCTGCTCATATTTTTGATCGGAGCTGTCTGCATACAGCGCCGTTTCACACACACACAGACTGTCGATGCTGGTTTATTGTATGCGTATTGAGACAAGTGTTCAGCTTGCACTGTGAGTGTTGATCATAGTAAATTTAAAAAAATTCACTGTTTGTTGAAACCTTCACAATTTAAGTCACTTTCCTTGCTCTTGCAATCCCCAAACAACTGTCTGTGTGGAGTTTGCATGGGATCCAGGGAAATTTGGCTGTGTGGATTCAGAATTGGCTCACCCATAGAAGACAGAGGGTGGTGGTAGATGGAGCATATTCTGCCTGGAGGTTGGTGAACAGTGGTGTTCCGCAGGGCCCCCTGCTGTTTGTGATTTTTATAAATGGCTTGGATGAGGATGTGGAAGGGTGGGTTTGTAAGTTTGCTGATGGCACGAAGGTTGGTGGTGTTGTGGGTAGTATAGAAGGTTGCTGTAGATTACAACAGGACATTGATAGGTTGCAGAGCTGGGCTGAGAAGTGGCAGATGGAGTTCAACCCAGAAAAGTGTGAAGTGATACACTTCAGAAGATCAAATTTGAAGGCAGAATACAAGGTTAATGGCAGGACTCTTAGCAGTGTGGAGGAACAGAGGGACCTTGGGGTCCACATCCATAGATCCCTCAAAGTTGCAGCACAGGTTGATAGGGTTGTTAAGAAGGCATATGGTGTGTTGATCTTCATTAGTCAGGGTATTGAGTTCAAGAGCCATGAGGTGATGTTGCAGCTCTATAGAAATCTGGTTAGACCACATTTGGAGTATTGTATTCGGTTCTGGTCACCTCATTATTAGGAGGATCAAGCTTCAGAGGAGATTTACCAGGATGTTGCCTGGATTGGAGAACGTGTCTTATGAGGATAGGTTGAGTGAGTTAGGGCTTTTCTCTTTGGAGAGAAGGAGGATGAGAGGTGATTTTATAGATTGTACAAGATGATAAGAGGCATAGATCGAGTGGACAGTCAGAGACTTTTTCCCAGGGTGAAAATGGCTAACATGAGGGGACATAATTTTAAGGTGATTGGAGGAAGGTATAAGGGGGTTGTCAGAGGGGGTTTACACAGAGAGTGGTGGGTGCATGGAACGCACTGCCGGCAGAGGTGGTGGGGACAGATACATTAGGGACATTTAACAGACTCTTAGAAAGCCACATGAATGACAGAGAAATGAAGGGCTACGTGGGAGGGAAGGATTAGATCGATCTTAGAGCAGGATAAAATGTCGGCACCACATTGTGAGCGAAAGGGCCTGTACTGTGCTGTAATGTTCTGTGTTCTGTGCCTGCATGGATTTCCCCAGGTGCTCTGGTTTCCTCCCACAAATGCTGGTAGATTATTTGGTTACTGTAAATTGCCTCCTTACTGTAGAGAAGTGGCAAAAGAAAGCAATGTTCTTGGTGATCAGGGTTTGCTAACTTCCAATGAAAACGTTAACCCAAAAATCTACTGAACAGATTTGTGCAACTTCCGTTAATTCGCTACTCAAGAAGAGTGTTAATCTATTTCATAATTGAGGTTTAAACCAGAGGGAAGATGAAGAGAATTTTCTTTCACACAGTTACAATCTAGAATGCATAACTGGAAAGGGTTGGAAACTAACTTGTTAGTAACTTTCTAAAGGATGTTGGATCAATACTTGCAAATGAAACACTTGCAAATATGAATGGACAGCGGAAGAGTGGGACCAATAGGATCGCTCATTCAAAGAACCAACACAGACGTGATCAGTGGATTGACCTTGTGCAATGCTTTAGAATTCAAAGTGGTATAATTTTGATTTTGGGATTCATTGTAGATTCAGTCAGTCATTATAAATTTCTTTCAAGAATTTCTGAAAATGGGAGTTAATATATGTAGACAATTGAACTAGCATCATTCGCTTTACTTTGTCATTACAAAGAGACCCTCTGGTGTTTCCATGATTATCTCATGAATTTGCACCCTCAGCCAGCAGGTCTCTGTGGATGATCTTGTCACCCACGACTCCTCCAATTCAACCTGATGGGATCCTGTCAATATACTCTTCATTTTCTTCCTTCCTCATTCTCACTCAACTTCCTGTTGAATCTTCCCCTCAGCCAATCCATGCGGCAGAGAATTCAAACATCATGAACATTCCCAGGCTGAAGATGTTTCTTCTGAATTCCTCACCATGGGTGACTTTGGTTCTCCCTTAAACACTCCTCCCACAAGTGGAAACATCTTCACTATGACAAACCTTTTTGTCCCTTCATCCTTTCAAAGGTCTCTCTCTGCCCATCTCCCTTTTCTTGTTGTTTTCTTTATATAAATGAAAGTTGTTGTTGTCAAGCTGGTATTGGCAAGTAGAGTCATGGAGTTATACAGCATGGAAACAGGCTCCTTGACGCAACTCATCCATGCCGACCAACGTACATTTGGCCCATATCCCGCTAAATCTTTCCCATCCATGTACCTTTCCAAGTGTCCTTTTGTAATTATACCTGCCTCTACCCCTTCTTCTGGCAGCTCATTCCATATGATCACCACCCTCTGTGTGAAAATCTTGTTCCTCAAATCCCCTTTAAATCATTCCCCTCTCACCTTAAACTGATGCCCTCTCGTTTTATACCTGAAAGTTGAAACGTTTCTGGAAACGAATCAGCCACATCTTTAATCTTATGAGGATAAGTGTCTTATGAGGATAGGTTGAGTGAGCTAGGGCTTTTGTCTTTGGAGAGGTGGAGGATGAGAGGTGACTTGATAGAGGTGTACAAGATGATAAGAGGCATAGATCGAGTGGACAGTCAGAGACTTTTTCCCAGGGCGACAATGGCTAACACAAGGGGACATAATTTTAAGGTGATTGGAGGAAGGTATAAGGGGGATGTCAGAGGTAAGTTTTTTACACAGAGAGTGGTGGGTGTGTGGAACGCACTGCTGGCAGAGGTTGTGGGGACAGATACATTCGGGATATTTAAGAAACTCTGAGGTAGGCACATGAATGATAGAAAAATGAAGGGCTATGTGGGAGGGAAGGGTGAGGTAGATCTTAGAGCAGGATAAAATGTCGGCATAACATCGTGGGCCGAAGGGCCTGTACTGTGCTGTAATGTTCCATGTTTAAGCAGACTGGCTAGAATATTTACATTTTATCTGGTTTTAAAACCTGTGTCTGTTAAAGTCCCGAAGAGTAGGTAGTTAGAGCAATCTCGGTCCCAGTGGATAAGAGCCTGCCACATAAACCCTGCTCTTAGCTTGTACTCTAATTGGTGCCACTTTGACAGCCTTGCTCAAAAGGGCCACAAGGATAGAGGGTAATAAATGGAGGCGTGTTGCTGTTGCAATAGATGTTCTTATTTGTGGTTGCACCATGTTATCAAATCAACAGGGGACATAATAATGGATGTTCTTACTGGGTGTAAAATATAAGCCACGAGACATTGTGCCACTATCAATTTATTAGGATTCTCTTGTCAGCATCGAAGACCCATAACCACACGTAAAGTGTGCTAGTTATTTCTACAAATGAGGGAATGCCAATTGTACAGGAACAGTGTTTGAGAGAGTTTGTGTCAGAACTACTCTTAAGGAGCCATCCCAATTTAAGTCTAATCAGCTTCACACACAATATAACTAATCCATTAAGCGCCAGCTAATAGTAAAGTTCTGCGGCCATTCTTTCTGTTACTTCCGAGGAAACGACACTTTCAAACAGAACAATGTTACAAATGGTGTTTCGTTTGAAAGCAGCCAAGCATCTCAACTGCTCAGGCTTGAGTTTTAATCAGAGAACATTTTGCTTGTTTGGTTTTGAGTTTGGTGGAGTGTTGGGTTCTTGCATTTGCACTTTAGATAAGATCAGATATCTTTATTAGTCACATGTACATCGAAACACACAGTGAAATGCATCTTTTGTGTAGGGTGTTCTGGGGCAGCCCATAAGTGTCGCCACACTTCTGGCACCAACATAGCATGCCCACAACTTCCTAACCTGTACGTCTTTGGAATGTAGGAGGAAACCGGAGCATCTGGAGGAAACCCACGCAGACACATGGGAAGAACGTACAAACTCCTTACAGACAGCGACGGGAATTGAACCTGGGTTCCTGGTGCTATAATAGCGTTATGCTAACTGCTACACTACTGTGCCTGCCACTTATGCACTCAGTGCAGGTTGACCATCTTTCTGATCCCTGCCAGATGAAACCCAAGATACACTTGATATTGCCAGTGAATTGGCAACAGATGGCTGCTCTGGTGATGTCCAAGACATTAACACAAAGCCTTTATCTCCTTTACCTCCCCAAAATGTGGATTCTTCAATCAAATTGTTACGTAGCTTGCCCACATACAGGAATAAGACCGAGAGTCACTCACATAACACCCACACTAGACGGGCCATTTACACTTCATTTTACTCAGAACAAAGTGCTGCAGAAGCTGGAAATCTGAAATAAAAATAGAAATCGGGCAGCAGAGCAGTACAGCCAGTAGAACCACTGCCCCACAGCTCCAGCGACCCCGGTTTGATCCTAACCTCCGGCACTGTTTGTGTGGAGTTTGGATGTTCTCCCTGTGACTGTGTTGGTCTCCCGGAGTACTCCAGTTTCCTCCCACATCTCAAAGACATATGGGTTGGAAGGTTAACTGGTCCCTGTAAATCGCCCCGAATTATGGGTGGGTGGTAGAATCTGAGGGGGTGGAAGTTGATGGAAATGCGGGGAGAATAGATTACAGGGAAAATTAGTGGGGAATGGGATTGCTCTGCGAGCCAACATTGACTCAATAGGCCAAATAGTCTACTTCTTTGTCCTAAGGAAATAAGGTAATATGGTAATGCTGAAAATACTCAACAGCCAGGCAGCATCTGTGCCAAGCTTATATCTAATTCTTCCCAATCCTGTGAAAGATTCAAGCATTAATTCTGTTTCTTTCTCCACCGATGCTTCCTGATCTGCTAACTATTTGCAGCCTTCCCTGTTTTCATTTCTTACTTCACATAAGCCGGTCACTGGCTGGGAACCAAACCCCTTTGCCTAATTACAGGGATATTCATGTCTCAGGTTTTGATCCCTCAACCCTTGTTTGACTTTTGAAGCTGCTTATTAGGGTCCCCACCCCTCCTCCCACCCGACGTACCTCCACAGTGAGGAGATATTATTACACAGAGTGATTAACAATCCCCAGCAAGTCACTACCATCTGCCTCTCAGAAGAGATAATGACACCTCTGCTATTTATCACATCCCAATCAGACTAACCTCCGCTTTGCTTCCAGCCTGTACTAATTTGCTTTGCACTTCCGGCTCTGACATGCCACATCCACAAACCTGACTCTTCAGAGATTTATTTAACCCTTAACCCTTAATAGGTGTTATTCTTCTGGCAGAGCCATGGGGAAAATGTAAGTTTTCAACCATTAAATATTATAGGACATACACTGCTGACTCAGTTACACAGGAGCTAGGATAAGCATCTTATTGTGGCGATTCCACATCAGGTAAAGAGGATGTACAAAGCCTCCCCACCATGAGTATAGAATGGATGGAGGAAGAAATATTCTGTCACAAAATCCTTTTTTTAAACTAATTCAGGAAATATACATGCATTTCTATATCTAGAGAAACTTCCATAACTTTAGACTGTCCCAAAACACTTTACAACACTTTGATTTCATGGACTCAGCAACAGACCTCAAGAACAAAGGGGTGGAAAGAGCAACACTGGATGAATTGGAGGATTTCCTCACATCCAATAGAAGTGTGCTTCTTGAACTAGTCGATCCTGAGATAGTGAGATTTGTTTGTGATAAGTGCCCAGTATTTAGTGTTTTTTGTGTCACAGTGGTAATGCTTAAAATCTAATAAGCAGATTGGGCACAGCAAGCTCCCACAAATAGCATTGAGATGATGACTCAAAAATCTGTCCCTTTGAGGTGTTGGTTGAGGGGAAATGTTGACCAGAACTCTCAGAATGTTGGAGTGGGTTGTTTAATATCCACCTGAAAGCCAAGTATGACTTTGTGCGTCGGGCTTGATACCCATGACCTGTTGTCTTAGATACATGGTGGCCACCAATCCTGAGTCTACGAACCCCACTCACGCCTCACTGATGTTTGCAAACTGTGCAAACGTTGTACTCTGGCCAACCACTAGGATGCACACAACTACAAAAGCTGCTTCCATTCCGTGAAATACTTCCCTGAAAGTGGCAACGCAGGTAGATAGAGTGGTAAAGAAGGTGTATGACATGCTTGTCTTCATAGCTAGGGGCAAAGAATATAAGAGTCAGGAAATCATGATACACTTCAAAGCTTTGGTGAGGCCACATTTGGAGTATTGTGTGCAGCTCTGGTTGCCCCATTACAGGAAGGATGTGGAGAGGGTACAGAAGAGATTCACCAGGATGCTGCCTGGATTAGAGGGTATTAGCTTGAAGGAGAGGTTGGACAAACTTGGATTGTTTTCTCTCGAGCGTCAGCAGTTGAGGGGAGACCTGATAGAGGTTTATGAAATTACGAGAGGCTTAAATAGGGTAGACGGCCAGAATCTTTTTCCCAGGGTGGAAATGTCGAATACTGGAAGGCATAACTTCAAAGGTGAGGGGGGGGGGGGTTGCAAGTTTAAAGGGGATGTGCAGGACAAATCTTTTACACAAAGAGAGGAATAGGTGCCTAAAATGCACTACCATGGTTGGTAGTGGAAGCAGATGCAACAGTGGTGTTCAAGAACCTTTTCGATAGATACATGAATATGCAGGGAGTGGAAGGATAGGGACCATGTGCAAGCAGAAGAGGTTAGTTTGATACGGCATCATGTTCAGCACAGACATCATGGGCTGAAGGGCCTGTTCCTGTGCTGTACTGTTCTTTGTTCATTCATGTCATGTCTATAACATGGCAAAATACCCCAAGTCACGTTACAAAACAACATTTGATACTGAGCACTAAAGACATGTGAGGGCAGATGACCAACAACTGGGTCATGGGGTAGTATGGAGCAGTGTCTTTGAAGAGTAAAGTAAAGATAGGTGCAAAGATGGAGAGGATTGGGGAGGGCATTGAAGAACATAGAACATTACAGCACAGTACAGGCCCTTCGGCCCATGATGTTGTGCCAACATATTATCCTGCTCTAAGATCTATCTAACCCTTCCCTCCCACATAGCCTTCCATTTTTCTGTCATTCACATGTCTATCTAAGAGTCTCTTAAATGTCCCTAATGTATCTGCCTCCACCACCTCCGCCGGCAGTGCGTTCCATGCACCCACCACTCTCTGTGTAAAAAACTGACATCCCCCCTATACCTTCCCCCAGTCACCTTAAAATTATGCCCCCTCGTGTTAGCCATTTTCACACTGGGAAAAAGTCTCGGACTGTCCACTTGATCTATGCCTCTTATCATCTTCTATACTTCTTATCCTCCTTCTCTCCAAAGAGAAAAGCCCCAGCTTACTCAACCTATCCTTTTGGCAATATATTTCCAAGCCAGGATGGAATGTGACTTGGAGGGGATCTTAGTGGTGGTGGAGGTCTTACCTTGTAGCTGCTGGCATTGTTCTGCTTAGTGGTTGAGGTTGCAGGTTTGGGAAGTGCTGGCAGAAATAGCCCAGGCGAGTTGGTGTTGTGTATGGTGCACACTGCAGCTGTTGTGGCCCAGTTGAGAGAGGTTGTAGGATTGTTTCACCCAGCTCTGTGTCATAGATGTAGCTCAATCTGGGTGTCAAATTCCTCCAAAATAATTAAGCCAGGAATTCAAATAGGGCAGCATTGTGAGTGAAATTGACAAATCGGTTATTCGGATAAACACTCATAGGTTTGTACAGCGCAGAAATGAGCCCTTTGCCCTACCATGTCCACGCCAATCTGTTCGTCCATCTACATTAATCCCATTTGCCCACATTCGGACAATATTCTTCCATGCCTTGCCTATTCCAGTGTCTATCTAAGTGCTTTTTAAGCGTAGTGATTGTAACTGATTCCTCTGGCAGCGCGTTCCAGACATCAGTCTTATCACACAGCGCATGTATTTTGTCTCCCAAAGTCCATTTCCAAATTTTTAAGGTGGATCAGGTAATTAGCGGTAACAGGAGATGCAGTGTGAGCTTTCTGAATGGTGATAGGGCCTTGGACATTTTAATAGAGAAGGCAATGGGCTGCATGACTGTTGGAGAAATCTATACCACCTCGGGTGTATTTTTTCTTAAATGTCATTGAATAATTAATTTGGAGGAGAGGGGTTAATGAAGATGTGAGATTTTCTGTCTGTACTGAGCAGGATTTAGCAGATGTTTGGAGCAAGTTTGACTATTGTCAGAATGGGACTGTTGTATTACAAACCTAATGTAGCGCTGATTGACTCAGAGTGCATTGGCTGTGTAACCCAAAAGATTACAACAAGCGTGATGAATTGTTGCTTGCTGCAACATTGGGGACAATACAATGCATGTCCATGCAAAAAATCCAAACGCTTCCAAAAGAGTTTTGATGAAAGGTCTTTGACCTGAAATACAATTTTTATCTCTCTGCATGTGCTGCCTGACCTGCTGCTGTATGTCCCCAGCATTCTCCATTTTCACTTCAGGTTTCTTGCATCTGCAGTATTCTGATTTTGGATTGCCAAGGGGGCTATTTCGCAGGGATCGTGAGCTGGAATTGGATATCTTGAGCAGTTGTGTTAATGTGGATGGGAGTTGACAGAATGTGAAGAAAGGCAGTACTAATGTGAAGTTGCAAATGGATAGAAGTGCCAAGTTAGTAAAGCCAGAGACATCTCTCTCACCCAGAATCTTGAGGTTCTGAAAGGTGCCCGTGCGGTGTGTGCCTCAACTGCAATCTTCAGCCAGCTGTCTCTGCTGGGCACCAGAGGGAGACCTTCCCAATTATCTTTTCAATGACAATATACACTTTATACAAAGGAAAATCACCAGTCATTTATATGTTGCTTTGTAATTGGATTGGTCTGCTGAATATTTAATATCTTGCATTACTAATGAAAATTTCTCTATGAAGCAGCAGGAGTTTGGTTTATTGCTGATTCTCAGGATACGGACATGAGTGGCAAGACCAGCTACACAGGAAGGACGTCAGTAAGATTGAAAGAGTGCAGAGGAGATTTATAAGAATGTTGCTGGGTCTTCAGGAGTTGAGTTACAGGGAAAGATTGAGCATGTTAGGTCTTTATTCCTTGGAGCGGAGAAGAATGAGGGGAGATATGACAGAGGTTTACAAAATGATGAGGGGCATAGACAGAGTTAATGCAAGTAGGCTCTTTCCACCTAGATTAAGAGAGATAAGTACAAGAGGACATGGCTTTAGGGTGAAAGGGGAAAGGTTTAGGGGGAACATTAGAGGGAACTTCTTCACTCAAAGAGTGGTGGGAGTGTGGAATGGGCTGCCATCTGATGTGGTAAATGCGGGCTCGCTCTTAACTTTTAAGAGTAAATTGGATAGACACATGGACGAGAGAGGTCTGGAGGGATATGGGCTGGGGGCAGGTAAATGGGACTAGCAGAATAATGTTTCGGCACAGACTAGAAGGGCCAAATGGCTTGTTTTCTGTGCTGTAGTTTTCTATGGTTCTAACCCTGATTGCCTCCAATATTGCACTCTCGTTCACTGTCAGGTTGCCTGGAGCTGCCAAGCAGACATCCACAGCTTGTTGGCCCAATGATGAGCTCTCAAGGTGCAAAATTGGATACAGACACCTTACGCCTCACAAATTGGGCACAGGAACTTTCCCCACTCACATTTTCAGAGACCTATTTCTCCATTTCAGGGCCCTGATGTTCTGGGTTCAGCTATAGTGCAGCAGCTCCTGCATTGACCTCTCTATGCCTGAGGTGTGGTAGGGACTCAGCTCTGCCCATGCACGTCTGAAAAAAAGGATAAAAGAAAGTAACAGCATTCCTTCAGTTGCTGTTTCTTCAATCTGTTCCAACTTCAAAAGAACATTATTAAACTGTCGTTCCCTGTTCCACAACTAGAAGCAAAGATTTGGCAGCAGTCAGTGCTTGATTAGCTGAATTCTTTCACTTGACATGATCATGGCCTCTGTACCTCAGGGGCTGTTGTACTTCTGACTAAATATAGAAGTCTCCACTTGTCTTTGCACATACACATTTCAAACTCATTCTTACTCGTATACTCATGCTTGTGGCTTTGTAAACTGTCATCTCCTCACTCCTTTTATTTGGTGATCCCTTCCATCTGGGAAGATGGGTATAGTCTGCAGGAGGTCTTTAGGGGTACAACTGTAGTGTTAAACCCATATTATATATTGACCCATGAAGGGTAGGCTTCATTCAACTAAAATAAGTAGATGACACCTGACTGAATGTAATACTGGAGTGCTTCAAGGTTAGAACTCTTAAGCAAAGCTAAAGACCATTCAGCCCATTGTGACTACGTTGGCACTTTGAGTTATTCAGTTGGTCCAGCTCCCCTGCTCTTTCATGCATCTGTTTCCTTTTCAGGTATATATCTAAATGAACCTGTTTCCAACACCCTTTCAGTTACTGCATCCCAGAACTTGCCACTCCAAGATATTTTTCCTAATCTCGTCATTTTGTTCTTTTGCAAATCATTGTAAGTCCATGTCACCCATTTACTGACCCTTCCACTCCCGCTACTACCTATTTATTTGATCTTTTGTCAATGTCAAGGACACAAACCTCCTCAACTCCTCAAAATCAATGGATGATTTAAGCCTCTTAGTGATTCATTGATTTCTGGAAACTGTCTAGACAAAAAAAAAGTCAAGCTGTTAATATTTAAACAATGTCATTGCACTGCAGCGTTAAATTGCTTTATAATTCTGAGCAATGATAGCATTTGAATAAGTGGGCTGTAAAGTTTATTTTCATAAACTTTATTATTTCTGATACTTGGAAGTTTAATGAGGATGCTCGTCTGCAATCTCCCACTCTTGTATTTTAATTGTCAAGTGCAATACTTGAATTCAATACACATTTAATTAAAAAGTTTCCCCATTAGTTCTCAGTCAGTGGTCCTGACAGCAGCGGGCTTTGTGCATTGCAGCTCCCCAAGGGACATACGTTAGTAGATTTGTCATATTTGAGGTTCAATTACATTAATAGCTTTACTTCAGAACACCACAAAGTCAATAATTGGAGCAGTATATTTGTCTCATCAGTAACATTTGATTTATAAAAGTTGGCTTGTCCTTGTGTTGCACATTCCTCCCCTCAGGATGAATCAAACCACTCCAAAGCCCACATATGAAAATTCAAAAAAAAGCTGCAGATGTTGGAAATCTGAAATAAAAACAGAAAATGCTAGAAGCACTCAGCAAATCAGGCCACATCTGTGGATAGAGAAACAGAGGTAATGTTTCAGGTTGAAGATACTTCATCAGAATGTGGAAGGAACGAAAGTTAGTTCTAAGTCATAGAGAGGGTGGGGAAGAGGTGGATAGGAGAAAGGGAATATCTGTGATAGGATGAAGCAGTGGTTGCAATGGTGATAAGTTATAGAGGTTGATGTGCTAATGGTGTGGAGTTAGAGAGTGAGAGTATGAACAAAGGAGTGTACAAGGTTGTGAAATGCAGACTTATTGGACATGCCCAGCAGGTCAGATTGTGCTAATGGAGAGAGAAACACTGAGTTGATATCACAGATAAATGACTCACAGTTCTGGTCGAGTCTTGAAGACTACAACGTGGCCAGATAGAAAATGAGTGCGATTACTTCACCTTACATTGGGCCTCGTTTTAACAGTTGGGGAGGCCACAAGCATAAAGTGGGAGAGGAACGGAGAATTAAAGTGGCAGGCAACCAGAACATCAGGGGCGCCTCTGCAGACTAAATGCAGGTGCTCTGCAAAGTGGTTTCTCCAATGTAGAGGACAGAAGTCAACAATGTCATAACTTTTGCTGCCAATTTCCACCCTGTTTTCACTGAGACGTATCCATCTCTGACTGTTACTGTCTTTCCCTGGACCTCTCTGTCTTAGGGCATAGGCTGTCGATAAACGTTCATTTCAAGTCTACAGACTTCTGCAACTATCTCAACTGTACATGCTCTGTCTCCTGTAAGGACTCCATTCCATTCTCCCAGTTCCTCCAGTGGTCAGACTTTTCACAGAGATGCCTCTAAGACGTCTTCCTTCTTCCTTCTCTGTTATAATTGACAGAACCCCTGACCATATCTCATCTACTTCCAGAACCTCTGCTCTCACTCCCTCTCCTGGACAGAGCAAGGATAGAGTTTCCCTGATCATCGTCTTCCACCACATCAGCCTCTGCATTCAAAGGAATATCCTTTACTATTTCTGCCAACTTCAACAAGATTCCACCACCAGACACATCCTCCCCTTTCAACCTTTCAAAGGGACCATTCCCTTCATGACTCCCTCGTCCATCTTCTGCTCCCAGTAGCCACTCCCTGTGTCAGGGCACTTCCCCATGCAACCACAGGAGATGCAACCTCTGTTCTTTCACCCCTTCCCGTTCCACAATCCAGGGACCCAAACGGTCTTTCCAAGTGAAACAGCAATTCACTCGCACGTCCTCCAGTCTGGTAAACTGCATTCAGTAGTCACAATCTTGTCTTTATATTGGAGAAGTCAAGCACAGAATGGGTGGTCACCTTGCAGAGAACCTGTGTTCAGTCCACAGAAGTGACCTAGAGTCTCCTGTTGTCTGCCATTTTAATTCACCACCCTCGCACTCTGTCCTCTCTGCCTGTGGCTTTCTGCACTGTGAGAATGATTTCTCATATATGCTTGTGGAAAGACACCTCATCTTCCCATCTGGGCACTTTGCAGCCTGCAAGGCTCAATATTGAATTCTTCAACTTTAAGTAACTTGCTTTCCTTGTCAGTGTTAGAACTGGTTGTTTCTGCTATAAATCATCCCTCTGTGATATTTGCTCAGTTTTCCCCTCTCTGTTAGGACAGTCTTTCCTGCTGAGCATGTCCTGCAGCCTTGCATTTCACAGCCTTTTACACAGTTCTGACTCACTATCATCCCCCATTAACCCATCAACTGATGACCTCTACAGCTTATCCCCAAAGCAACCTTGGCCTCACCCCATCAAGGATATTCCCTTTCTCTTGTCAATCCCACCTTTTCTGCAGCTTCAAACTAACTTGTCTTATCTCATATCAAATTCTTTCCATAGGTATGCTGCCTGAAACCTTTACTTTTGGAAAGTGAAGCGGAATTCTGTTGGGCTTGCCCAACATTTCCAGCATTTTCTGATTTTCTTTCAAAACCCACAAAGTATTTTTGAAGTCCACTCACTATTGTTTCAGAAGCAAATGGACCAACTTATTTATGCACAGCAGAATCCCACAAATAGCGATGTTGGAAGATCGGGTACTCTGTGTTGTGTGGCACTGAGGGTTGAGGAGTGAACGTCAGTAGGTACACCATAAGAAGACCACAAGAACTACCCTCAGTCACTCACACCTCCCTCACCCAGTCACTACCAACACCACTCCATTTGAATAACACCACAATATCTTTTATATCCACCATTTTGGCTTAACATTGGAGAAAGTATATTTGATTCTGCAACATTTCCTCAGTACTGTATTGAAATACCATTCTGGAAAGTTAAACGATTTTTGAATTAAAATGTCAACAGAATAAGTCCAATGTTTCTTGCCTCTTAATGTTGGTTGATCACCATCATTAAATTAAATTAAATTAAATTAAATTTTAAATTTTACTTACAGCGTGGTAACAGGCCCTTCTGGCCCAACGAGTCCACGCCACCCATTTTAAACCCCCAAATTAACCTACCCGTATGCCTTTAGAATGTGGGAGGAAACCAGAGCACTCGGAGGAAACCCAGGCAAACACGGGAGAACGTACAAACGCCTTACAGACAGAAACAGGGAATCGAACCCTGATCGCTGGCGCTGTAATAGCATTGCGCTAACCGCTAAGCTACTGTGCCGCCCCAGCTTCTTATAACTTAAATGCATTCAAGGATACCCTGTATGCCATGTTTCTTTGTCACTGAGTCAAACAGAAGATAAGACTGAAGAGAATATTGATGAAGATTTGAGTGTATCAGTGATAAAGCAGAATTATAAATGGCTGCCGTATACTAGACCTATTTCTGATGGTTCTTCAATCTGCTCGATTTATTATAGGCCCTAGCACCAATCTTTTGATATCCAATCTTCCAAGTCCATTGAGGGACATTGTAATTAAATTCCTGACAATTGGCTCGAATTAGCTTCCTCAGGTTTGTCTCGGAATCAAAACTGGGTTGGTGGTCCATTGGTGTACTTGTTGTTACTTAATGAGGAGTCAAGGGTATGGTCTATTGATCCAGAGATATGTTAAAACAATTCTAGGTGAGTCCCTCCACAGTCACTGTGAAATGTAATTAATATAATCAAATAAATTTGGAATTTAAAGATAAACGCTCGTCTCAGTAACAGTAACCACAAATGATCAGATATATCAAAAAAACCACCTGATTGACTAATTCCCAAGAGGTAGGGGGCCAACTGTCCTTCTCCAGTCTGATGAGTATGTGAATTCAGATCCACTAATGTGGTTGACTCCTAACTGCCTCTGAATTATTGTTAAATGCTGGCATTACTAGCAATGTCTGCATTCCACGTACAAGTAAGAAAGAGAAACAAAGGACTGCAGATGCTGGAATCTAGATGAAAAACACTATGATGCTGGAGGAACTCAGCCTCCTTCACTACCAGGAGGATTCCAAGTGCAAACTGGAGGAACAGCACCTCATTTTCCATCTTGGAACCTTGCAGCCTAACAGCACGAACATTGAATTCTCCCGCTTTAAGTAATCCCCAACCCCCTTCCCCACAACCCCCCACCATGCTTCTTCTCTTCTTCCCTCTCCTAGCCTCTCTTTTTTTCTACCCTTTTGTTTTCCTTTCTCTCGTTACATTTGACCCATCCCCTGGTGGATCTGCTCTCCCTTCCTCCCCCGCACCTGCCCATCACAATCTCTTACCTGCATCTACCTATCACCACCCTGTGCCCACCCCGCCTCCCCTCTTTTGTCCACCTATCACTGCTTTGCTTTTCCCTCCTATGTATTGTGCTTCCCCTTTTCCTATCTTCAGTCCTGACGAAGGGTCCTGTCCCGAAACATTGACTGCCTGCTTTTCTCCACGGATGCTGCCTGGCCTACAAATAAGCAAAGCTGATTGTTACAGTGTCCAACCCAGTTACTTCTGGTGTAATCTACTTCATCAGTTTTAAAATAGTTCACACTGTGATATATTTGACATAATCCTGTTCAATATAGGCTCAAAAGTGGACTACTTTTAATCAGTATGTGAATACTAGCACATTAGAATATTGAATCCTCAAGATATTTTTGAAGTTTTCCCAATGACATTTCATCCTATTGACCTGTTATAAATTCCAGTTTGTGGTACTTAAACCTGGTTCATTGGGGAGATTGGTTGAAATGAGCCTCGACTTGTTCAAAACGGAATTTCAGACAGGATGCAAGAGTTGATCCATTTCTTGACTACATAATGACTGAAAACTGCTCATTTTCTTTAAGAGAATCTAAGAAAGATTCAAGAGAGAACTAGCTTTCTTTATCCAGCTCAGCATCCTCAGTACATGTATCATTAAACCCTGCTTTAAAAGTTTTTCAATCTACCATCTTGCCTTTTTTTCTAATATCTGTTCTAAATTTGCTTTGCACTAATATTACATGTAATATTTTGTCCTGATTTGAAACTTATGTTTCAAGATTATTTAACACTCACTGCATATCAGTGAGGTTTCCCCTTAACCATCTTCTTAGACTGAAGAGTTCCGATTTCTCAAATTTTTCCTAATAGTTTGGGATGCTCTTTGTCAAACTTTGTGTGTGTACAATTCATTGTAATGATACAATGCAGTATACTTTGGTTGTGATCCCCAGGTGTTAACAGTTGATAACTGTCAGTGAAGAGGAGTTTGCCAGATATTGTGGACGTGAGGTTCACTTAAAGAGGAGACTGTTAATACAGAAAATATGATGATCTCGAAGGGATTTATCTAAATTGGTTGATTCAGATAATGCCCCAAATAAGTCAACTTAACTGTTCCTTTCTCATTGTCTCAGGCATTTAATTTTATTTATAACATGTATCTTTCAAATTAAACAATTGGTTCTATTGTGTAGTTCATGAAAATTTTGATGAATTTGGTTTACTGAGATGAAAATGTAATTTTAAAGTATGCAATAGTTAAATGCAACTGCAGTCAGGAATGAAGAAACACTGACTTAAAAGCATTCACCTTCTGAAATGTTAATTCAGCAACCTGCGGATATCAGGATCATTTCAGTACTGCTGAGATTACTCTACATTTACAGGTCATTAATAATATCCTTGGGAGACCACTTGCAATTTCTGCTAATGAAGGGAGCGCTCGGATTCTGTTTTTAACTTTCCCAGCAGTATGTTCTGCATTAACATTTCAAGTGACTTTGTATTATGACTCTCCTCTTTTTCACAGTGGTCGAGACTGTGAGGAGGAGATTGTGTCTCTCTGCTCCATTGTAATTTACCTCAGGCCATGCCTGTAAATGAAAAACTGGAAACACTGAACCAGTTACTCATGGATGTAATTGGATGAGTATCATCCCTGAGAACTGAGGGACAGATATTTGTCTCCAAGAATATCGGTGACTAGTTGTACTCATTTCTACCCAGTTGGCTTCATTCACTTCAGTGGGACCAAATGAGTGAGGTGTGAATATTACAGAGACTTGAAATTTTCCACTTTTAGCAAGTTTTTTAAATATCTAGAAAAACCCTTGAATGACCACCTGGTCACAATTCTAGCTGATTAAGTTCTGTGCTGGCAAATTGGGTCCAAAATCGGGCTGGTGATAGGGGGCAGAGGGTAATGGTGAAGGGCTGGTTTCCTGACTGGAAGTCTGTAAGCAGTGGTGTATCGCAGCGATTGGTGCTAGAACCTATGTTAAAACTTAAAAAAAACTCTAAATCTTTATTTACGGCATGGTAACAGGCCCTTCCAGCCCAATGAGTCCACGCCGCCCATTTAAACCCATGTTAACCTACCTGCATGTCTTTGGAATGTGGGAGGAAACGAGCACCTGGAGGGAACTCACGCAGACACACGGGGAGAACGTACAAACTCCTTACAGACAGCGACAGGAATTGAACCCCGATTGCTGGCGCTGTAATAGCATCATGCTAACCATGCTGCCCCAAATGTGTGTCATATATATGAATGACTTGCATGAGTATGTCTGTGGTCTGATAAGTAAGTTTGCTGATGACATGAAGATTGGTGGAGTTGTAGAGATCAAGGGTGGTTGCCTAAGGGTGGATACAGAGGGACATAGATCAACTGGAAAGTTGGGTGGAACAGTGGCAGATGGACTTTAACCCAGACAATACATTTTGGGTTATGTAATATTGGCCAAATATATGCAGTAAGCAGCAAGAATCTTAGAAGAGTTGATGTACAAAGGGAGCTTGGGGTGCAAGTTCATAGCTTCCTGGCAATGGTGACACAGGTGGATTGGGTGGTGAAGAAGGTATTTCGCTTGCTTGCCCTCATAGGTAAAGGTATTGAGTTTCACAGTTGGGATATCATGTTGCAGCTGAACAAGGCAATGGTTTGGCAATGGTTAAGATATTTGGAATATTGTGTGCATTTCTGGTCATCATACTATAGAAAGGATGTGGTAGCATTAGAAATAGTGCAGAAGAGACTTACCAGGGTGGTGCCTGGAATGGAGGGCTTTAATTACAAGGAGAGATTGAACAGACTGGGATTGTTCTCACTGAAGTGCAGGAGGCTGAGGAATGACTTTATGGAGGCTTATAAAATTACAGGGTGCATGAAGAGGGTGAGTAGTTGCCATATTTTTTCCAAGGATAGGGCTGTCTAAAACGAGAGGGCACAGCTTTAAGGTGAGAGGGGAAATATTTAATGGAGAGGTGAGGAGCAAGCTTTTCACACAGAGAGTCGTGGGCATATGGTACAAGCTGCCAAAGGAGGTGGTAGAGGAGGTACAATTACTGTGTTTAAAAAGCCTTTGGAGAGGCACGGTAGTGTAGCGGTTAGCACGACGCTATTACAGTGCCAGCGACCCGGGTTCAATTCTGGCCGCTGTCTGTAGGGGTTTGTACGTTCTCCCCGTGTCTGCATGGGTTTCCTCCGGGGTGCTCCGGTTTTCTCCCACATTCCAAAGATGTACGGGTTAGGAAGTTGTGGGCATGCTATGTTGGCGCCAGAAATGTGACGACACTTGCGGGCTGCCCCCAGAACACTCTACGCAAAAGATGCATTTCATTGTGTGTTTCGATGAACGTGTGACTAATAAAGATATCTTATTTTATCTTATCTTCCATGGATAGGAAAGGAATAGAGGGATATGGGCCAAATGCATGAAAATGGGATTAGCGTAGATAGGCACCTCTGTCAGCATGGACAAGTGAGGGTGAATAGCTTGTTTCTGTGCTGTATGACTCTATGACTCCTGGTCTGATCTCCAAAGTGATTCTTGTGGTTATTGTTTATCTTAATATTGGGCAGAATAACGTGCCCACAAGATCACTGAGTATGTAAGATTTGTCTACAGGGAGAGCTGGTGACCATGAATACAGGAGAACGTTAAATGTAAAAAAAAACAAGTTTCACTGTGGGCTTTATTTAATGACAGGATCAAGTTTGATTGTAAAGCCATCCATGGGGCTGCCAACCACGGTGTAGTTAATGCAAGAAAGACCACTTGGGTGAACACTATTGTGTTCTTTATTAGGGCAAAGGAGATATAATCATAAATTATGCAGCAGGGATGATGTCTCACCAGCAGATAATTCCTACTCTATTCATTGTACTGTGCAGCCTGTTGCCAACACTAGGCACCATGCCAACTAAGAGGCTTAGTCATTAACAAGTTACAATTGGTTGGTATCTTGCCAACTGTTCTTTGTCTTTCTTACTGCATCTTATCATTTACCATTCTTAAGCAGATTCCTGACATTTACTGGACAACCCAGCTCCTGAGGTGTCAGTTTGCTTGCTTTCCATGATTATACAGGTGGTCAGAAATATATGGTTTACAGCCACAGTGAGAAAATAGGCCATTCAGCCCATCGGTAATGTAACATCTTTCAATTAGATCATTCCTGGCCTGTGCTCTCTATACCTGCTGGCTCATTATCCTTTCCAGGTGAAAATATATCAACATCAGTGTTGGACGTTATAATTGGCTTCACCCTGGCAGCTTTCTGGGAGAGAGCTCCCGATTTCTGCCAGTACTAGTGGAACCACAGCTGAAGGTTGACAGATACTTTATTGTGGTTTTCTTGGACACACCTACACCACCAGTAATAATTTGTCAGGCTTTACAATAAACCAACATTGCAGATTATATTAAATTGAGTCCTGTAATGCAATGAACTATAAAGGTGGGTGTTCACAGAATACAGGTCAAATCGGAGCAAAAGATAGAAAAAGAGTTAATATACCACAGCAACAGAATTATCAACATGACCCTTCTCCCTTTAACTCCCCATAACAATCTGGAAGGACAATTTTGCTATGTATGACGGTTACTTTATTTTTGTTTGTATCCAATCTATTTAGAAGGCTCTGTATTGATGTAGAATCAAAGAGTCAGTCGGCACGGAAACAGGCCTGTTAGCCCACTGCGCTCATGTGAACCAACAAGAACTTGGCCATACTAATCCCATTCAGCAGCACTTGGTCCATTGTCTCCTACACATTGGTGATTTAAGTGCTTGTCTAGATATTTATTAAATGTTGTGAGTCTCTTCCTTCACCACAGACTCAGGAAATACATTCCAGATCCCAACCACCCTCTTCCTCAGATCCCCTCTAAAGTTCTTACCCTAAATCTATGCCCTCTAGTTTTAGACTCTTCTGCTTCCATTTACCCTCTCAATGCCTCTCATGATCTCTTTCCTTATTTCATGTTTCCCACTTTATATTTATGCCGCTATTAGCATATATTTGTCTGTGCTCAATATTTGCACAATCATGTGTTTACCCTGGGGCCCAAGCCATGTCTTTTATTAAAACTTTTATCCTGAAGCAATTGTTATTACAGTGATCATTTTACTAAGCGCTGGAGAAATGTTCAAATTAACATCAAAATACAAGTTTGCTTATCTTAAATCTAAAACTGACTGGTTAATAATCAGGTCAGATTCTGAGATAATTTCTCACTTTGTAAGTTTTCTCCTTTTGTGTAGGATGGAGCAGTGACTAATGGTTTTGTCCATTTTGCTCTCTAGAATACAAGTTATACTAATGAGAGAATAAATGTTACATTTCTAAATTTTTAGCCAATTAGTCGTTAATGATATGTATGTACACAGTGATTTACATCTAAAGCATGTCACGTCAATGTAATCAGTTATAAATAATGAGCCAATTCTTGCAGTGGTGAGGATATCTGATTGCTTGGTGAAAAGGAAGATGCATTCACACAGTATATTTCACAATTTCATGGCATGCCAAAGCATCTAGAGCCAAAGAAGAACATTTGTTTTTGAACGTAGGGAATGGAGCAGATAATTTGCACAGAGCAAGATCCCACATTCAGGACTGACCAGACAATCTGTTATCGGTACAACATCAGGAAAAAGTCCCTTCCTTCTTCGAAAAAGTGCCATGTGCCGGTGCAGCAGACTTGTTGGATGAGCTGATGTTGATAGAGAGTCAAGAATGGGAGGCCAAGCAAGGGAACACTGGAAAAATTGGGTCTAAGGGATGTATGAGGGTCCCAGACAGTACAAAGGATGAGACAGGAACAGAGGTGATGATGTCTACCAATATGGAAGTAGTCATTCTTTGCAATGGTTTGAATATGGTGATGCAATTCATTCATCTAAAGCTAAAATTACAGGGATTGAGGCAATAGTTAGATGAGGTAGTGAGAGTACAGAATTTATGACGGAGCTAAAATAAAGGCATGAGTCATCCCAGCACTCAACTGAAGTTAGTTTATCTTGATATTACATTAGGTTAAATTTGACCCACTTTAACATCATGACACAAAAGCCACCTGAAATAATAATTATGCTCCATTGGCCTGGAGTATTCTAAGAGGTCAACGATCAAATCAAATCAGTTTGAGACACCTAGTACATTTCAGAATCATTTTTGTTTGCCTTCTTAGAATATTCCTCATTATCAACAACAACGGGAGTTCTAACTAGTCAAATAATGAGTTACAATAGGCTGGGGCTTTTTTACCCTGGAGCAAAGGAGGCTGAGGGGTGACCTTACAGAGGTTTATGAAATCATGAGAGGCGTAGATAAGGTAAATGGTCACAGTCTTTTTCCCAGGGTAGGGGAGTCGAAAACTGGAGGGCATAAGGTGAGAGGGGAAAGATTTGAAGGGGACCTGAGGGGAAACAGAGGGAGTTGGGTGCGTGGAACGAGCTCCAGAGCAAGTGGTAGAGGCGGCTACAATTGCGATGTTTAGTAGATATTTGGAGATGTACAAGGATAGGAAAGGTTCAGAGAGATATGGGCCAAATGCAGGCAAATGGGACTAGCTCAGGTAGACAATTTGGTTGGCATGGATGAGTTGGGCCTGTTTCCGTCCTGTAAAACTCTATGACTCTACGACAACAATCAACAGCTCACTTAAGGTCATCCCAGTCTTTGCTGCCCTTGATCTAATTCACAGCACCATCCCTGCATCAGTGTGTCACTTCATCTCCCAGCTAAACAATGCTTCGGATTTAAAATTCCCATTGTAATTTTCAATACCCTCCGTGGCATCATCCCTCACTATTCCTGAAACCTCATCCTGCCATGCATCCTCTGGGATATCTGCATTCCTCCAGTTCTGGTCTCCAGAATGTCCCCGAATTCAACCTCCCCACCAACGACAGCCATACCTTCAGCTGGTAATCCACCAAACTCTGGAATTTCCTTTCCAAACTCTCTATATCTCTCTTTCCTCCTTTTAAGACATTCCTTAAAACTTTGCACTTTCATTAATATTTTGCTCTTCTGTCTCAGAAGTTCCTGATGTTACTGGATATCAGATTTTGTCGGTCACATTGGTAAAACACAGTGGGATTTTTCACTACGTCAATACAAGTTGTTGTTGTCATTGTGGTTACCAGTCCAGCTTCCTGTGCAATCAAAACTCCCTTCGAAACACGACAAGGCCCCTTGTTGCATGGATTTAAACTGGCCTATTGTCAAATCTGCTCTGCGGTTTAAACTGATGTGGGAGGGGTTGCCATCGAGTCATGAAGTCATGCAGCATGGAAGCAGGCCCTTCTTCCCACTAAGTCCACTATCATTCAGACTAATCCTACACTAATCCCTGGAGCAAACCCACTTGGTCACAAGGAAAGTGTGTGAACTCCACAAAGACAGCACTGGAGGTCAGGATTAAACCCAGATTGTGGAACTGTGAGGTGGCAGCTCTGTGCCACAGTGCCCAGAACACCAGTAACCGGAACAGATTGCACGGCTTCTTTCAACAGAACTGACTTTGCAATGTTAAGCCATATAAATACAGTTTAGTGATCTGTCATCTGGATCTCATGCAAAAAAAGAGATTCATTTGTGGAACATATCATGTCTACAAAGCCCTGTAGCACTTTGATGCCATTCATTGTTTAAACCATGAAAGATCTCCAGTCCAAATTCCTTGGGACCAAACAGTATTTGGATTAACTTGTTAAATTCAGGTTATAGATCAGCAGTGTTTTTGTGTAGCTACTCTAATTTTAAACTGGTGTAAATAAATGCTGCAACACTGTATAAAATTTTAATGAAAATATTTATTTATTGGATTATTTAACATTTGCAAAATATTTCTTAAAGAGTCACTTGCCTCATGAAGTTTGGATTTCAGGTGTTTTTAGACTGTGGGCATTCAGAGTGGAGATCTTCTCCGGTTAAGTATTGGTGCATTCCAGACCAGGTATTGATGGTCAGCATGGATATGGTGGGCTGAAGGGCCTGTTTCTGTGCTGTACTACTCTATATCCCCATGACCAATAGTCTTAACACTTAATATGACCTTGTGTGAGAAAGAGATGAGCACAGATGGGGGTTACAAGGCGGAAAAGCTGAACCAGGAAGAGGAAAGTCAGAAAAGGAAATCTGTTTCCTTAGTTTTAATGTTATAACACTTGGTAGCAGTATTTATCTCAATGCAAGTTTTCTCCAAACTGACCTCCACACAATGGATTGTGTGCCTGAGGAGTACTTAACTTCAATGACAAGCCTCAAATGAAATAACTTTCTTTTCTGCAGCATCTTTTGAGACTCCAGGAAATGCGACAACTTTACAGCCAAAGGATTTGTTTTCCTTTGAAATGCAGTCGCTTTATATGCAGGAAATATGGCCGCCTGTTTGAACTCATCAAGCTCCCAGAGACTGCTGTATGATAATGAGTGGACAATCTGTTTCGTGAGACACGAGAGACTGCCGATGCTGGAATCTGGAGCAACACGCAAGACGCTGGAGGAAGTCAGCGGGTCAGGCAGCATCTATGGAGGGAAATGGGCAGTCAATGTTTTGGGTCAAGACCCTTCATCTGAGCCGAAAGGTAGAGGGGAAATGGTCAGTATGAAAAGGTGAGGGGAAGGGGTGGAGCAAGAGCTGGCAGAGGAGGGGATGGGTGGGTGGGGGTGATAGGCAGATAGAGGAGGAGAGAGTGGATATAGCGACAGAAGCTGGGAGGTGATAAGTGGAGGGGACAAAGGACTGAAAATGATGGAATCTGTTTTGTGATGGAGGATGAGTATCGGTGAGGATAAGCAGAGCTTCAAAATCAGCATCAGATCTATTATCACTAACATATAATGTGAAATTTATTGTTTTGCGGCAGCAGTACAGTGCAAAGACATTAAAATCCATAAATTACAAAAATAAATAAGTAGTGCAAAAAAAAGGAATAATGAGGTAGTGTTCATGGGTTCATGGACCGTTCAGAAATCTGATGGCAGAGGGGAAGAAGCTGTTCCTGAATTGTTGAGTGTGGGTCTTCGGGCTCCTGTACCTCCTCCCCGATAGTAACAAGAAGAGGGCATGTCCCAGATAGTGAGGGTCTTTAATGATAGATACCGCCTTCTTAAGGCACCACCTCTTGAAGATGTCCTCGATGGTGGGGAGGGTTGTGCCAGTAATGGAGCTGGCTGAGTCTACAACCCTCTGCAGCCTCTTGTGATCCTGTGCATTGGAGCCTCCATACCAGGCGGTGATGCAACCAGTCAGAATGCTCTCCACCGTACATCTGTAGAAATTTATAAGAGTCTTTGGTGACATATCGAATCTCCTCAAACTCCTAACAAGGTAGAACTGCTGGAGTGTCTTCTTCGTGATTGCATCAATATGCTGGGCCCAAGATAGATCCTATGAGATGTTGATGCCCAGGAACTTGAAGCTGCTCACCCTTTCCACCACCGACCCCTCAATGAGAACTGGAGTGCGTTCTCTCGACTTCCCCTTCCTGAAGTCCACAATCAGTTCCTTGGTCTTGCTGACGTTGAGTGCGAGGTTGTTGTTGCAACACCACTCGGCCAGCTGATCAATCTCACTCCTGTAAGCCTCCTCATTGCTCTTCCATTGCGTTTTTCCAAATGGAATGATGGGATATTTTCAATCCCTCAGTGTGGGCATACAGTGTCTTAGCCTATTGTTTCATCCAATGCAGCACTCCCCCTGTTGTGCATGCCAGGATTTTTGTGCCCTGTTGCAGGACTTGAACCCACAACCTCCAAACTCATCGAGAGTGAAACGAACTGATCTACCACTACCTGGTGAAATATTTGGAATGGTTCTCTGAGAGCTAAATTGAGTTTGTTCTTTGTGATAAATGGACATTGTCTGTGGGTATTCATTGTACTCTCACAGTGGAGACGCCGTGCATTTTAACAAACAGCTGTAAAGTTGGAAGCAGGATTGAATCCGACAGTATTGACGGTGACTTACTTTGTTGACAGGATGAAGACTTCTTCCCGCAGGAGGGTGTGATGGACAACACAGAAGCACTGCAGACAGACCCTGATGCTGAGGCCTATGGTGCAGTCCCTGGGGTAAGAGGAATCTGTTCTGATTTTGCCTAGCAGACTGGAGGTGCTAACGTGGGTGGCTTGAGGAGTTCAGCGCAGGCGAGCTGTTGGATGGGCTTCTGAGTTCAGAATCAGGAGTCTGATAACAAGGTTATTGCATGGTTACCATACAGGAATGAATGGTGAGTGGACAAGGCATGATGGATGAAGGCGGAGTAACTGAGATACCACACTCCCTGTTCCCACAACAATTGGTGGAGTAGTAATAGAAACAGAAAAATAGGAGCAGGAATAGGCTATTCAGCCCATCAAGCCCCTCCTCCACCTTTCAATATAATTCAATACAATCATGGCTGATCTTCTGTCTCAATACCATATTTCTGCTCTATCTCCTTGTACACTGTAATTCCTCTTGTGTCCTGAAATCTACCTACCTTCTGCTTAAATATATAGTCACTCAGTTTCCACAGCTTTGTATAGTGAACAGTTCCAGAAGTTCACCATTTTCTAATGAAGAAATTTCTCCTCATATCAGTCTTAAATGTCTTACCCTGTATCCTAAGTTTTAAACCCTGGTTCATGACATCCCTGCTGAGGGAAGCATCCTCCTTACATCCAACCTGTCGAGCCCTTTAGAATTTTGTATATTTCAATGAAATCTCCTTTTATTCTTCTAAACTCTAATGAATATAGGCCTAGTCAACCCAATTGCTCCTTGTATGAAAGTCACACATCCCAGAAGTCCCAGAATGCACACAGTCTTTTTTCCTAGGGGAAGGGAATCAAAAACTAGAGGACATAGGTTTAAGGTGAGAGGGGAAAGATTTAAAAGGGACCTGAGGGGCAACTTCTTCACACAGAGGGTGGGTCAGTATATGGAACGAGCTGCCAGAGGAAGTGGTTGAGGCAGGTACGATAACAGCATATTTGGACAGGTACATGGATAGGAAATGTTTGGAAGGATATGGGTCAAACACAGCCAATCGGGATTAGCTTAAGTGGGCATCTTGGTCGGCATGGACGAGTTGGAACGAAGGGCCTGTTTCCGTGTTGTATTACTCTATGACTGTATGGCTCTAAGTCAATTTTGTGAATCTTTGTTGAACTCTCTCTTATGGCAAGTGAGTCCTTTCTTAGGGAAGGACATCAGAACTGCACACAAGACTCTAAGTGTGATCTCACCAAAGTATAATTGCAGTGTTGAGAGTGGAGAGCAAAAACAGAGAAATCCTGTGCAATGACTTCAACTTTTTAAAAATTCTGCAGTTACTTTTTCTCTGTCCTCTCTTAAAGCCATGGCTGCATCGACAGAGAGATCCCCACAACATGGACCATGGCCTTGAAAAATGGGTGGTTACTTAGTAGATTGAATGTGGAGAAACTGTTCCCAACTGTGTGGGAGTCCAGAACAAGGAAGCATAAATATAGGTTGGCCACTTACAGGTCAGTTAAAGAATTCAGGAAGAAAATCTGTTCATAGAACTGCGGTAAGAATGTGAGCACCTACTGTCACATGGTGGTTGAAACACTTGGCATTGGTGCATTTAAGGGAAAGCTGGATAAGAACATAGAACAATACAGCACAGAACAGGCCCTTCAGCCCACAATATTGTGCCCCTTCTACCTCCAGAATGCCCATATCCCTCCATTTTCCTCTCATTCATGTGCCCATCCAAGCCCCTCTTTAAAAACCCCCAATGAATTTGCCTCCACCACCCCATCAGGCAACACATTCCAGGCATCCACCACTCTCTGAGTGAAAAACTTACCCCGCACGTCTCTTCTGAATCTACTCCCTCTCACCTTAAGTGCATGCCCTCTGGTATTGGATCGCTCAATAATGGGAAAAAGATATTGCTTGTCCACCCTTTTTACATGCCCTTCATAATTTTATACACTTCCAACAGATCAGCAGATGGGTTACATAAGAGGAAGCAGGAGACAGGACGGCAGGTTAGGAAGACATAATTAACATAGAGAGGACGGAGAAGAGTGTAACTCTCTCCAGAGAGCCTGTAATCCATGGAGGTTGTGCAAACCAGATGGCTGCAGGTTCATTACAGCTGAGCTCAGACAAGCAGCACCTGTTTTTGATAAGCCGCCTGGAAACTGGTGAATGCAAATCAACCAGGGAGTGTTGGTCACTATCCAGTGCTAGGAAATGACCTGTCCGAATGCCAAGTGAGATCAGCCACCACTGTGTGAGCTCATGGCTGCAGATTGGCCAATCAGTTAAGCACCATTGGGCTGGTCCTCCAGGCAAGAAGAAGGGACAATCACTACCAATGGCCCTCCCATCCGTCTGTCTGCCCTGATCGTTTAGTTTCAGAGATGGAGAGTTTGATGGATGTGCTTTCTATTCATGGGAGCTGAGCAGTGCTAGTAAGCCCATCCATAATCACCGTTGAGAAGATAGTGGCCAATCGCTGCATTGGGCTGCCGGGCCATTGAGCTAAAGATACTCACACCGAGTCGTTGAAAAGGGGGTTTCAGGATTTAGATTGAGGGGAAATGAAGTGAAAGAGAGATGTTTCCAAGGCATGGTGGTATCCTACTTGGAGCGATCTCTGAGGTGGTGTGTTTCCCATGCACACGCAGGTGTAGGGATGAACATTGGACAGGGGCCAGTCTTGCAAATTGCGATGTTTGCATGGTGGTTAGTGCTGTTGGAGCTGCATTCATCCAGGTAAGCACAGAGGACTCCATCACAAAACAGACTATGCCTCATGGGAACTATAGAGTGAGGTTTAATATTTATATATTGATCTAATATTGCAGGACCTCAACTAAAGATCCAATGAACATTAAACAGTATTTCAAATCCTTTGATAGCAAATTTAAAATTTAAGTAAATAAATAAATTTGTTTTGTTATCGGTAATGGTAACCACTGAATTGTCATAAAAACCTACCTGGTTCACTGATAGCCTTCAAGGAAAGAAGTCTAACACCTTTACCCAGTCTGGCCATTACACCAAGTCCTCATTATTCAAATGTGACGACAGAGCCATAGTGTTGGGTTTCTTAACTGTCCTTTGAAATGGCCACTCCATTGTAGTAAACCACTGTGACAAAACAAAAATGGCCAAGAAATCCAAGAGTGCAGCTCTGTGTTTTGCAACATTTTGCTTGTGGAAGTTGGCTTTTTCTGGAATGGGCTGGGATTTCTACAAATTCCGGCTTCAAATATGCCACTTGGAAAATTTGTCCTGGAATCCCCACTCACGAATCACTCGCATGCTGATGTTCTGACCTCCCACACCAGTCTCACGGAATGACCTCACTCACATTGCAATGCAAGTTTGGAGCGTTGTCAGGGAAACTAGGTGACATTCTCATGATACATCTGTTATTGGCCCTCTCAGAACAACCAGAGTGCTAATGCACCAACCCAGGACTGGTAACCCCTCTTAGTAGGTTCCTTTATTTACCCTCCCTTTCAAGAACCCCGCTGATAGTATTAGCGTTGGTATTGGTTTATTATTGTCACTTGTACTGAGGTACAGTGAAAAACTTGTCTTGCATACCGATCGTACGAGTCAATTCATTACACAGTGCAGTTACATTGAGTTAGTACAGAGTGTATTGAGGTAGTAAAGGTAAAAACAATAACAGTACAGAATAAAGTGTCACAGCTACAGAGAAATTGCAGTGCAGGTAGACAGTAAGGTAGATTGTGAGGTCAGAGTCCATCTCATCGTAATAGTTGTATCACAGTGGGATAGAAGTTGTCCTTAAGCCTGGTGGTATGTGCCCTCAGGCTCCTGTATCTTCCACCTGATGATCTTCTACCCGGGTTTTGTCGAATGCACTGATATTTTTCTCAATTTCCTATCTCTCTCTCTATAGGACGAATATCAAGAGTATGAACCTGAAGCGTGAGTATCAGCAGAATGGGCACACTCCAAGAACTTTTTTCCCTTTACTCTTTTTCCATGTGAAAGTTCTTCAATTCAGATGTGACTAGTTGTAAGATTCTTTTCTCCAAGTGTGATTTTGTTCACGGTGTACTTTGAAGTCTTTCATCTGCTGTACTCCAGATTGTTGTGGCTTTGACCAGGCCCTGTCCCAGAGCTCCCTCCCACTGTAATGAGGATCTGGGAACGGGAGCCTCCTTATTCTGTAGATATTGGGTTGAAAATCCATCCTCAGTCACTTGCATTAAACATGCTGTCATTTAACAGCTGCACGCTTTGCTTCCAAATTTTGGTTCTACTGAAGTCAATGGAACAGGATTTTGGATGTGGAACACCGAGTACCTGTACGACTGTACCTCTGCATTTCGAGCACACAATTGAGGATGAATTTATACCCCACTATTTTTGAGGTTCAACATTATGAAGTTGTCTATTGCTTTCCAATCTATAAAGACCTTGTGTGTGTGCGTGTGTATGTGTGAGTGCATGTGTGTGTATGTCCGTGTGCGTGTTTGTATGCACGTGTGCGTGCGTCTTTGTGTCTGTGTGTGTAACTTTGTGTAACCTATTTATTGCTGTGTTTTCCATGTAAGATGGCTCTGTTTGCTGAGGACGTTGTCTTGTGTACGATGTTTGCAATAGCCAGCATGGAGCTATGCACTTAAGTATCAACTGTGAGACTGAAAATCAGTTTGTGCTGGTGTTTTGATGAGTGTATATAAATATCTGGTGTTTCTGTGAAACCAATTAAACGGAATGTACAAAACTCTTACTACTGTTGAGTCAGTTTCAATGTCGCAGACCTCTGTGTGATAAGTCTACAATTCACTCCAGCTAGCAGCATGGTGCATGCATATCCCAGTCCATTGTGTTGTGTACAAGCTTGATGCGCTGAAGTTCGTTTCTCAGCTACGTCGCCATCAGGAAGAAGCCAGAGATACCAGATGCTCCTAAAGAGTCAAGGAGGGTGACCGTGGGAGCTAAATTCACGTTTAATTGCCAGCACTGAGCACCTCCCCGAATGACAGCCGATTATATCTGCACAGTGGTGGGGAAAGAGATTGTACCTGTGATTGTCTCAGTGGGTGATGTGTGTGTGAACAGGAACAAAAACCCTAAACGCTGGAAAAACTCAGCAGGTCAGGCAGAACCTGTAGAGACAGAAGCAATCAACGTTCCTGGGCCACAATATGTGGAAAGGAACTGTGTGTGCGTCTGCCTCACTGGGTATTGTGTGGGGATGCGGATTGTGATAACATTTTCCTCCCTTTACACACTAGTAGCTAATACTCTTGCACTGGTTTGGTATCAGTGACCAGGTACCAACTCTTTGCCTCATTTTATGGAGTGGCTGGCTTCAGAGTGATGTTCCTCAGTCACATGTGAATGTCTGAGAGGAAGAGGAGAGGCTTATAAATTCGACCTTCCCTCAAGCTCTGAGCCAAGTTGGATGACTACCACGAAACGTTCCCTTCAACCTTTCGCTTGAAGCTTCACCATTAAAATTGGCTTCTGTTTTGCAATCCAGCTCTTGGATAGGAACATTTTGCAAACATATCGTTTTAAAAGCAAAAGTCTGTGAGGGTGGCAACTAAACCCTGTGCTTTGTTTACTGCTGTCTGTTTTGTGATAAAGTATGAACCACTCTCAGCAGCCTGGGCTCAGCCTGCAACACATTTGCATAGTTATGAAAGGTTGCAAAATGGGGAAGGGGCATTTGCAAACCACTTCCATGGTTTGTCTTTGGTTTCCATGTGCCATAAGTCTTCCTTCTGTGCAACCGATGAACACACTCCCACGTTTCTGGCAACTCCACTCTGAAGCTAGCTACTCCGGCAAATGAGGGGAATTGGACTTTGGTCACTGATGCCAACTTGTGCAAGAGCAATGACTCCCAGTGCCTGTACATTCAGGTCCATCAAAGTCTTTAAAGGACCCAATGGCTTGAAGGCAAGAGATTTAATTTGGTAAAAGAAGCAGGAGGGAGATAAGGAGAGCACTTTGCTTGAGCAAGTGATGTAACTTTCAGATGGGTTTGTGTAAATGCACTTAAAAGGGAAAGTCTGCAGGGCTGGAAATAAAGTGGGACAAATTGGTTCATTATGATGATGAGCTGAATGATGCTCTTTTGTGTTGTAATCATAGAACATAGAACATTAAAGCACAGTACAGGCCCTTCAGCCCACAATGTTGTGCCGACATTTTATCCTGCTCTAAGATCTATCCAACCCACCCCTCCCATATAGCCCCCTATTTTTCTATCATTCACGTGTCTACCTAAGGGTCTCTTAAATGTCCCTAATGTATCTGCCCCCACAACCTCTGCTGGCAGTGCGTTCCACGCACCTGTCACTCTCTGCGTAAAAAACTTCCCCTGATGTCCCCCTTATGACTTCCTCTAATCACCTTAAAATTATGTCCCCTTGTGTTATCCATTGTCACCCTGGAAAAAAAGTCTCTGACTGTCCACTCGATCTATACCTCTTATCATCTTGTACACCTCTATCAAGTCACCTCTCATCCTCCTCCTCTCCAAAGAGAAAAGCCCTGGCTCACTCAAGCTATCCTTATAAGACATGCTCTCCAATCCAGGCAGCATCCTGGTAAATCTGGTAATCATTGACATTTGCCAACCAACCTCCACACATTCATTGGAGTTCAGCAATTTGCATCAATGCATCTGACCAAATAAAATTTCCTTCTTGTTGACTCAAACTTCATTGGCTTTGTTTCTGTTTTGACCTGTGTGCTCAGCTGCCCTTGGTCCAAAGCTGGAAGTGTGTAGTCATAGCTAGAGGTCTGCTGGGGTATGAACTTAAAACCTAACCCACCACAGCCAGTGCAACCTGTGGAATATTTTCCACACTGAACCATGACCGTAAATGATATTGTGCAGGGAAACCCATCCCAGGCACATGGCACATGCCTCCTGTACTGAGTACTGCAGGCGGAGAAAAAGTATGGTTAACACAGTTCAGCATGGTACATTACAGAGCAGCCTAGTCCATGTACGTATCCTGACCTCGAGTGCTGTCAGTGTGGAGGTTGCATGTTTTCCCTGTGACCGCACGGGTTTCCCCCGGGTGTTCGAGATGCAGACAAGGCCAGAGTCACAGGACGCAGGGTTGGAGGAATTGTCAAAATTCAGAAGCAGTCTTTCACAAGCGAATCTCCCGCCATTATTTACTGCATCTGGTGCTCCTGTTGCAGCCTCCTCTACATCGGTGAGACCAGGAGCAAATTTGGTGACCACTTCGCCGAGCACCTTTGCTCTGGTTGCCGTGGCCGCGGGGATCTCCCGGCGGCCAGCCATTTTAATTCCTCTTCCCATTCCCACACCGACATGTCTGTCCTCGACCTCCCCTAAATGGAAGCTAAATGGAAGTTGGAGGAACAGCGCCTCATATTCCGCCTGGGTGGTCTGCAAACTCGCGGCACGAACATTGAGTTCTCCAACTTCCGGTAACCGCTCCCCCTCTGTGCCTTTTTTCTTTCTCCTCCTGATGCACCTGACCCCCATCACCATATCTCTTTCCCCTCTGCCACCCTCCCCATCTGCCCATCACCCACACACTCCTCACACTGGTTACCTCCCTTTATTCCGTGCTCCACCATCCTCTCCTATCAGATTCCATCGTCCTCAGCCCTTTGTCACTTCCACCTATCACCTCCCAGCTTCTGACACCATTCTTACTCTCCCCTCCCTCATCTACCTATCACCTCCCTCACCTGGATCCACCTATCACCTGCCAGCTCCTGCTCCACCCCTTCCCTCCACCTCATTATACTGGCTACCTCCCCTCTATCTCTCAGTCCTGATGAAGGGTCTCAATCCAAAATGTCAACTGTCCATTTTGCCCCCATAGATGCTGCCTGACCCACTGAGTACCTCCAGCGTTTTGTTTGTGCGTCAGAATTTTTCTCCTGTACGGGGAGCCAGTGGAAGTTGGCAAGGAATGGGGTGATGCAGAAGCAGCATTTAGCCTAGGACAAAATAATAAGCAGCAGAGCTCTAGATAGATATCTTTCTTCGTCACGTGTACATCAAAACACACAGTGAAATGCACCTTTTACGTAGAGTGTTCTGGGGGCAGCCCGCAAGTGTCGCCACGCTTCCGGCGCCAACATAGCATGCCCACAACGTCTTTGGAATGTGGGAGGAAACCGGAGCACCTGGAGGAAACCCACACAGACACGGGGAGAACGTACAAAATCCTTACAGACAGCGGCCGGAATTGAACCCGTATCTCTGACATCGTAACAGTGTTATGCTAACCACTACACTACCGTGCCTGCCTACTACTGTGCCTGATAAGTTCATGTGTCTGAAGAATGGAGCCTGGGAGCCCATGAGAAGATTATTGGAGAACCCATGCCACTTAGTTGGAAACTAGAGGTGGACAACAGGTTTCTGTCTAGCCAACCACACCCACATCCTGGCAATCTTTAAAAAAATTGGCGAGTGTCTTTTGTGGGGGGGGGCGGGTGGTGTTTCATAAGGGAAAGAGCTGGGGCTGGGTTAAGAACCATTGGGAATTGAGTTAGGAGACCATTTCAGATTGGGACTACCTGCACGGAGGCCTGTACTAGCTCCCTGCCAGAGCAAACCAGGAGGTTCCATTCTTTGAGGCTTGTTATACAAAGTGTGGGACTTGGTGGACAGCCTTACAATTCTCAATATGCTGGCATTCTGTGAAGGGAAAGTGTGTGTCTTGCATTTTGGTGGACAATGGAAGTTACACTTTAACAACCAAATACTGCTCAGCACAACAGTGGTGAACATCCATAGCTGTTCTGTTCCTGCTGCTGTTTGATAGATAGCTTGCCATATCAACTAGTCAATGAATCTGGAAATGAAAATTATAAGCACTTTCATAAAAAATAACTCCATCTTATTTGAGGCATAGATCGAGTGGACAGTCAGAAACTTTTTCCCAAGGTGACAATGGCTAACATGAGGGGACGTAATTTTAAGATGATTGGAGGAATATATAGGGGGGATGTCAGGAATAAGTTTTTTACACAGAGTGTGGTGGGTGTGTGGAACACTCTGCCGGCAGAGGTTGTGGGGGCAGATACATTTGGGACATTTAAGAGACTCTTAGATAGGTACATGAATGATAGAGAAATGGAGGGCTATGTTGGAGGGAAGGGTTAGATAGATCTTAGAGCAGGATAAAATGTTGGCACAACATTGTGGACCGAAGGGCCTGTACTGTGCTGTTCTATGTTCTATTATGAATGCTATATAATTGTACCATGGTTTGTGGCTTCTGTCTAGATTCTAAGTTGGCTCTGTGCCCGTGTCATCGTACTCCCCCAGGTGCAATGATATAACCTAACAGTGTCACAAAATGAACATAATGGGATTGTCACACACAAGCTCTTTCAAAAGAGATTGCAGTTGGATTATCATTTAATTAAGTGTCAAAGTTTCCCAGCACTATGTTAAGAACACAACTCAAAATTTATTCCCTCTGTTTCTCTCTTTCCATTACCATGCCTATTTCTTTACTTCATGATGTAGAAAGAGGCCATTTGGCTCATCGATTCCATGCTGGCTCTCAGACCAATCCCATCATAACCTATTCTCCCTGACTCCAGAGCTTGTTTCCTCATTTTGTCATGTAGTTGAATGCGAGAATAATTTGCAGTTAATTTGCCCTTCATATTTGGCTGATGAGGGGTTTGCCCCCAGAGCAATCTGAAAACCCAACTAAAAAGAGCAATTATAGTTCAGTGCTGACCGGCAATACAGTTCTACAAGAATCATCGGAGGATAATCCATCCCTCCAGTTCAGCCTGTGAACATACACGTTCAAGTTTATTGTTGTCTTAGGCATATATACACAGGGTATAAATGCCATGAAAATTAGCTTTTCTGCAGTAGCAGCACAGTACATTACAAACATTATAAATTTAAATTAACATAAATTATACGTAGCTTACACATGCACAAAAATAAACGTAATAGCACCAGTGCAAGTTGAGAGAGAGAAAACGAAATATAGTCCGAGGTAGTGTTGGGTTTTTCAGGTCAATTCACTGATGGCAGTGGAGAAGAAGGTGTTGTTGAACCTTAAGGTGTGGCTCTTAAGGCTCCTGTACCCCCTGCCTGATGGCAGCATTGAGGAGAGGGCATGGTCCAGATGGTGGGGCCCCTACAATGGATGTCGCCTTCCTGAGCCATCACCCCTTGTAGATGGCCTCGATGGTGGGAGACCTGTACCCATGACAGAACTGGCTGAGTCCACTTCTCTCTATAGTCCCTGTGGAGAGAGAGAGAGAGAGAGACCATACTAATCAACTAATCATGGTGCTTTGCTTTTAACTGCTCAATGACATCAGCATTCAGTGCGCAAACTTCCCAATTATCATGTCATGGCAGAATCAATCACAAAACCATTTTGAAAGCCTCTTCCTTTCATATAAAAAATAAGTTGTACATTGCAATAAAGTTCCAAACAGTCCAATTTTTAACAGAACTGTCAAAGCCTTGTTAACATTGTAAAATATAAGTTGTGGGTACACTTGATGGTGTCTTTACATTCTAATAAATCATTGATAATTTTGTGACTGCATCCAATTTGGGTTATTCAAAGCAAGAAGAGTGGAAATATCAGTTATTATTCAGGAGAGATGCTTCACACTTTTTTTGTGAGTGTCAAGTTAAATTGGAAGGATGAGCTCAGCGGCTGATTGAGGCAGAGAAAGAGCTTAGCATTGCAACAGCGCCTGTTCGATCTACTTCAACAGGTGATACATACAATCAATACAAAAGTGGAATTACTTGAACTTCTACACTGCTTTTCACAACTTTAACAGGTCAAAAGTGCTGGACAGCCAATGAATTGCAGTCACTGTTGTAAAGTAGTAAAGCCAGTAGCCAATTTGAACACAACAGGATCCTAGAACAATCCACAATAGTGCCAGAGCTTTCAATTGCTCTACCACTCTCACTCTGATCTTTCCACCACTCTTTATTCCAACTGCAGCTTGACTGAGCAGGTTGGGTTCCTCTGAATATAGTTCAGCTGACTAGCTGAATTCTCCTGACTTCAATACTGATTGGATTATACTTATTGTCACGTATGGCGAGGTACAGTGAAAAACTGCGTGTCATCCAGACAGATCATGCCATACAGAAGTACGTCAAGACAGTTACAAGGAAAATAGAATGCAGAATATAGTGTTACAGTTACAGAGAAAGTGCAGTGCAGAGTCTGGTGGTACATGCTTTCAGGCTTTTGTATCTTCAGTCCGACAAGAGGGGAGAAGAGAGAATGACCAATGTTCAAATCTGCCCTCTGTCCTCTGTCTATTGGTGTGGTCCTCTGATCAGCCGCATTTTCAGATCCTGATTGGCTACGTTGACCAAGCACTCCTTACTGATTGGCCATCTGTTACCTTGTCAAGGCGTCCTGAGCTATTAGTTTTTGATGTGAAGAGTTTGCCCTTGATGCAAGGTTTAGCAGTCCACTGTTCCCTTGAGTTGCCGATTGTTCTTCAGTGTCCCTAACATAAAACAGAACAATCAAACTGTGATCTAGTACTTTTCCACAGCTGCATTTTTTTACTTTGAAAATCAAAATCAGCAGATGCTGGAAATTTGGAATAAAAACAGAAAATGCTGGAAACACTCAACAGGTCAGGCAGCATCTGTGGAAAGGGGAGCAGTTAAGCTTCCAGGACCGGGACCCTTCATCAGAACGCTTTTTTTATTTTGTACCTTTTGCTTTGTGCTTTTTACCTAGTTTATCCATCTTTTTAGTCGGGGCAAAAATTCCACAGTCTCTCCTCAAATGTCTTGGTCGCTTGTTTAAAATGTCTTAAATAGCATGTTATCTGAGTAAACCCCTGGTCAGCTAAGAATGGATCTGACCTTCCGCACTGGGATTGTAACCATGCTGCAACATAAGTTAGTCCACATGAATAGGTCAGCAGTAAAGTCAAATTACTAACATTGCCTATTTTTCCTGTGGTTTATAAGTTCCAGAGTTCCAACACATTTAGAAACTTTGTGACATAATACGCCAGCATTCCCAATCTGATTCCTGGATCTTACCATTTCTTATTTTCTGAATTACTCTAATGGATCCACTTCAGCATCATTCCCAAAACAATGATATCTCATTGTGGTTACTTTTGTACATCTTAAACCTTAATAGACTCCCCTAGGTTATTTTAAGTGTTTCTTTTTAGCTTAAGAACCATGAGATTTAGTTACATTTCATATCAATCAATCTGTAAATTTTCAGATTCCTTCACACCATTTGTAAACCTTCCCTTCTCTTACTGGTAATTCCAGTCAGTCCCAACTGCAAAGATTATGATGAGCACTTTTATCATATCCACCTTCTAGAAGATAAGAATTGACAAAGAAAACTGAGGATCAAGTGAAAAGGTATGAAGGATGCTCATACTGGTTACAAGGCATACACAAGGGTTTTATGCAAATAAGGCTAGCTTGGTGGGCACCAGGTTCATACAGTCATAGAGCACTACAGCACAGAAAGAGGTCCTTCAGCCCATCCAGTCCATACCGGCTGGGTTTTCTGCCTAGTCCCATCTACCTGCACCCAGACCATAGCCCTCTATACCTCTCTCATCCATGTACCTATCCAAACTTCTCTTAAATGTTTGAATTGAACCCACATCCACCACTTCCACTGGCAGCTCGTTCCACACTCGCACCACCCTCTGAGTGAAGTAGTTCCCCCTTAAATATTCCACCTTTCACCCTCTAGTTCTAGTCTCACCCAACCTGAGGGGAAAAAGCCTGCATGCATTCACCCTATCTATCCCCCTCACAATTTTGTATATAAGATGTCCTCTCATTTTCCTGCGCTCCAGAGAACATTGTCCTAACCTATTCAACCTTTCCCTGTAACTCAGGTGCTCAAGTCCCGGCAACATCCTTGTAAATTTTCTCTGCACTCTTTCAAGGTTATTGATATCTTTCCTGTAGGTAGGCGACCAGAACTGCACACAATGCTCTAAATCTAGCCTCACCAACATCTTATACAACTTCAACATAACATCCCAACTCCTGTACTCGATGCCCTGATTTATGAAGGCCAAAGTGACAAAAGCTCTCTTTATGACCCTATCTACCTGCAAAGCCACTTTCAGGGAATTATGGATCTGTATTCCCAGGTCCCTTTGTTCTACTGCACACCTCAGTGTCCTACCATTCACTGTGTAAGTCTTACCCTGGTTTGTCCTCCCAAAGTGTATCACCTCACACTTGGCTGCATTAAATTCCATCTGCCATTTTTCAGCCCGTTTTCCCAGCTGGTCCACATAACTTTGCAAGCTTTGAAAGCCTTCCTTGCTGTCCACTACGCCCCCAATCTCAATATCATCTGCAAATTTGCTGATCCAGTTAACTACATTATCACCTAAATCATTAATATAGATGATAAACAACAACAGAACCAGCACCAATCCCTGCGGCACACCACTAGTTACAGCCCTCCAGTCAGAGAGACAACCATCTACTACCACTCTCTGGCTTCTCCTGCTAAGCCAACGCTGAATCCAATTGACTTCATCCTGGATGCCAAGCGACTTAACCTTCTGGAGCAGCCTTCCATGTAGGACTTTGTCAAAGGCCTTGCTAAAGTCCATGTAGACAATGTTCACAGCCTTCCCTTCATCAATCTTCCTGGTAACCTCCTTGAAAATCTCTATTAGATTGGTTAGACATGACCTACCACGCACAAAGCCATGTTGACTATCCCTAATCAGGCCCTGTCTATCCAAATACTTATATATCCTGTCCCTCAGAATACCTTTCAATAATTTACCCATGACTGACGTCAGGCTCACCAGTCTATCATTTCCCGGTTTATTCTTAGAGCCTTTCTTAAACAATGGAACAATATTAGCTATCCTCTAGTCCTCTGGCACCTCACCTGTGGCTAAGGACGCTTTAAATATTTCTTCCAGGGCCCCTGCAATTTCTGCACTACCCTCCCACAAGGTCCAAGGGGATACCTCATCAGCTCCTGGGGATTTATCCACCTTAATTTGCCTCAAGACAGCCAGCACCTCCTCTTCAGTAATCCAAGTACGGTCCATCACCTTACTACTCTCTTTCCTCAGTTCTATAGACTCTGTGTCTGTCTTCCGAGTAAACACAGATGCAAAAAATTAATTTAAGATCTCCCCCATCTCTTTTGGCTCCATGCACAGATGACCACGCTAATCTTCAAGAGGACCAATTTTGTCCCTTGCTATCCTTTTGCTCTTAATATAGCTATAGAAATCCTTGCGATTCTTTTTCACCTTGTCTGCCAGAGCAACCTCATGTTCTCTTTTAGCCCTCTTGATTTCTCTCTTAAGTTTTCTCTTGCATTTCTTATACTCCTCAAGCACCTCATTTGATCCTAAGTGTCTGTACCTGATATGCACCTCCTTCTTTGCCTTTACCATGACCTCAATATTCCTTGATAACCGAGGTTCCCTAACCCTGTTAGCCTTGCCTTTTATCCTAACAGGAACATACAGATTCTGTACTCTCAATATTTCACTCTTGAAGGCCTCCCACTGAAAAGAAACAAGTCCCAACTGAAAAACAACTTTTAGAAAAGCTGCTGGCTCCTCCCCCCTGCTGCTCCAGCTGCTAGAATTGCAAAAAAACATCAGCATGGACAAGTTGGGCCGAAGTGTCTGTTTCTGGGCTGTGTTACTCTGTGACTCTATGATTCGGTGACAAGCTTCAAACCTGATTCCAGTCCAGTCCTTTGTAACCCAACCATGCTCACTAAAGACTCAGCTGGAAGAAAAGCTGAGCAAGCCAGAGACAAATGGAGATGTGGTAAAGTCAACTCAAAGTGATTGGGCAACCTCATTCATCACGGTACTCAAAGCTAATAAGACTGTTACGTTATGCGATTCAACCAGGTGGTCAATGAACTGCAAAATCCATTCCCAACATCTCAAGATCTTTACGAAAAGTTGGCAGGAGCCAAGCTCTTCACAAAGTTAACTTTTTTGCATGCATACACTCAGTTAAATATAGAAGAAGCAAGTCATTATTACCTCAACATAAGTATGTATACATGAGCTCTAATCTTACTAAGTGTCAAATGGAGTGACACCTTCACTGAAAATCTCCCAGTCAACAATGGACGAGATCCTTCAGGGTAAAGACACGTTAGATGAACTAAACTTGTTGTTAATATGGAGGCTATAGCAAGGTGTTGCTAATTTAGTGTCAGCATACACAGTCATGAGTGCAAAACAAAACTAACAAAGATACCCCATACAGGCAGTGCATTGGTACCTGTTGATTCTTGACAGAAAGGCAACAACAACTTCCTCGTCCTTCTTGATGCTAATTCTAGTGGATTGAAGTTCGACATGTGGGATCGTATGCAACAGTAGAATGTAAAATTGAGGAGCCAAGGCTGATTTTTGTCTAATAAGTATATCAGAATCAGATTTATTATCACTGACTTAGATGATGTGAAATTTGTTGTTTTGCGGCAGCAGTACAGTGCAAAGACATAAAAATTGCTATAGATTACAAAAATAAATAGTGCAAGAAAAGGAATAAAAAGGTAGTGTTCATGGGTTCATGGAATGTTCAGAAATCTGATGGCAAAGGGGAAGAAGCTGTTCCTGAATCATTGAGTGTGGTCTTCAGGCTCCTGTACCTCATCCCCAAAGGTAGTAACAAGAAGAGGGCATGTCCCGGATGGTGAGCGTCCTTAGTGATGGATGCCACTTTCCTGAGGCACCGCCTCTTGAAGATGTCCTTGATGGCGGGGAGGGTTGTGCCCATGATAGAGCTGGCTGAACCTTTAACCCTCTGCAGCCTCTTGCGATCCTGTGCATTGGAGTCTCCAGACCAGGCTGTGATGAAACCAGTCAGAATGCTCTCCACTGTACATCTATAGAAATTTGTAAGGGTCTCTGGTGGCATACCGAATCTCCTCAAACTCCAAATGAAGAAGAGTCACCGATGTGCCTTCTTCATGATTGCATCAATGTGTTGGGCCCAGGATAGATCCTCTGAGTTTCTGTCTGATAGATGACCTCAATTCACAACTTATTTGCATGTCCTCTTTATGAGGTGCAAGTCCATCAAGCATTCTTTGATTTCCCCACACCATCTGGTGCAGCCAAAGGGTCTGTATGTTGTCTCAAGAAAGCTTTGAAGAGATGAGTTCAAGTGTAATCATGAATTATTGGTTAGTCGAAGTTCGTTCAAGTAATATACCACAGAACACGATTCACTCCAGCAGAGCAGATGATGCAGTGCAAACTTCAAATGAACTTGAGCACAGAAAATGAAGGGACAGTAATTAAAACAAAAGCAAAATCATGATTTACATCCTAACAACTCGTTGGGAAGAGGCAAAGAGATGCAATTCAGCCAACAGGAGAAAGTGAGAGTGGTAAATGTCAATGTGGAGATGGAATATTGTGAGAAAATACAAGTGCTAAACAATAGAGACACAAGAGACTGCAGATGCTGGAATCTGGAGCAAAATAACGAGCTGCTGGAGAAACTCAGCGAGTCAGGCAGCATCTGTGGAGGGAAATGGTCAGTCGACATCTCAGGTGGAGACCCTTCATCGAGACTGAAAAGTGGAGGGGAGATAGCTAGAAAAAGAGGGGAGGGGAAGGGGTGGAGCAAGAGCTGGCAGGCGATAGGTGGATCCAGGTGAGGAGGGATGTTAGGCAGGTGGAGGGGAGAGTGGAAATAGCGACGGAGGCTGGGAGGTGATGGGTGGAGGCAACAAAGTGCTGCAGATGATGGGATCTGATAACTTGTTTGAATTGGAGAAGTCAGAAGTCTTGAAGCTGACCAATGATTTTAATAAGAAACAGATCAGAGGAAGTCTGTGATGATGAATTTATTCTAGAATTGAATATAAGAGAGGACTCAGCTCAAACAAGATAAATCAGTGTATCACATGTACATCAGTCCAAGAACTAACTACTTCAGCAGAAATCCAAACACAAAGTATCTGAAAAAGCCAATTAACACACTGAATCCAATCGGTATAATGGATGAAATACTCTTCCAGAGAGAGAAAGCAGTGTGTATTTGAATGTAAATATGAAATTAAGTGTGACATAATGACAATATCATACATTGACGTAAGCGCATGTAGCAGTTGTTATTCGTCTGCAATAAAGTGTATGCACATATTCTGAAGCTTTTGGTGTCTCCTCAAGATTATTACAGATAGTACTTACTAAGTCTACAAGACTGGCTCACAAACCTCTTCCAAATGAGATATGATCAACAAAAAACTAATCTACAAATAGGCCAAGACTGTTCGGCAACAATAAAATAATCAACTAAGTAACTAATTTGGATGATTCAACAAAATAATCACAAGAACTAAATGCTAATATACTGTCTGAAAAAAATTTATAACTGGAAAGAGAATTCAATGTACAATGGAAACAATATTGACATAAGGGCTTTTCATTTTCATTACTTTTATTTGATGGGTGGACCATTTGCAAAGGTAGTAAAATCGCAACAAATTAGACATCAAACCAAACAGCACAATTCCCATCCGAGCTCATTCCTTCAATCATCTGTAACTTTGTAATTCAATTTTTATCATTGCTCTTCTGGCAACCAGTGTCAATTTGTTTACTAATTTGTTGTGTTTAGTTGTTACTAGTCTGTCATTGAGTGATTCTGTGAGTTGTGTCAATCAATCTCAAGAAGTGAATAATGTTCCTTAGGGGGTCAATTCTCTCTCTCTTTCTGACTGTTCACTTGTTACTGAAACCTTGGCAGTGAGAAGACTGATTCATGGTTAAGTGAAGACTATATCCCACCCATCTCCTGAGGCTGTCAAAGTTCAAGTAAAGGCAAATAGTGGCCCAAGTCAAAATATAGGTCAACCCTGGTTACAAATTACCAAGATAATTGCCCGATAAAGCAACGCTCCAGATCCTAGGAAATGGGACATTATACAGCAAATCCAGAAGAATATACTGACAATAAGAAACCAAAAATGGACTGTCCTACAGTGAATTCTATTATTTCATTCAAACACCATAACTACTGGCGCCCAGTTAAGTAAAACCTCAATTTTCAAGTCCCCCTGTTTCCAAATCACTCCATCACTTTACCCATCTCTCTCTCGCTCTCTTTCTTTCTCTCTCTTTCTCTCTCTCTCTCTCTCTCTCTATCTATCTATCTATCTGCAGGCCTCCAGAATTGAGCATTCTGAGGTTTAATTGCTCCACCATTAGTGGTTGTTGCTTCAGTTAGCAAGTCCCTCTCCTGGAGTTCGCATCCTAAGCCAGCCTTTCTACCTCTTTCACCTCCTATAAGATATCCTTGACCAAGTAAAGCCAGTCCTGATGAAGGGTCTCCTCCCGAAACATTGACTTTCCTTTTCCCTCCATAGATGCTGCCTGACCCGCTGAGTTCCTCCAGCATTTTGTGTGATGCTCCTTGACCAAGTCTTTGGTCATCTATCCAGATGCCTTGTCATGTGCCTCATCACCTGGTTTTGTTTGGTAGCACTCTTGTGAAGTCCCTTGAGTTGCTATGCTACACACAGGAACACAGGAGGCTGCAAACAGTAGTGAACACAGCCCAGTCCATCACGGGCACACCATTGACAGCACCTATATGAGATGCTGCCTCAAGAAAGTGGCATCTATCATCAAGGATCCCCACCATCCAGGTCATGCCCTCTTCTTACAGCTTACATTCAGCAGGAGGTACAGAAGCCTGAAGTCCCACACCACCAGGTTCAGGAACAGCTACTTTCCTACATCCATGAGATTTTTGAACTGACCTGCACAACTCTAACCCTACCTCAGCAACAGAACACTACGAACCACCTCTGACCATGGACTTGTCTCTGATTGTATTTTCTTTTTGCACTAATGTTTTATTTTGCACAATCTTTTTCTTCACTGTCTTGTATAATTCATGTCTAAATTATCGTTCTGTCTGTTGTCTGAATCTATGTGCCTGTATGCTGCTGTAAGCAAGCTTTTCATTGTACCTGTACCTCACCGTACTTCTGCACTGACTTGACTGCATCATTGTTGTGCTCCAGATATAAAAACTGCCATTATACAGCCTTGAGACTGTGTAATTCCATTGTCATCCATGTTACTTCATTCTCTATTCTGGATTCCCTGAGCATTTATTGAACTGAGCTGTATAAGTGCCAACAAAATCTTAGAGTCATGAAGTTATACAGCATGGAAACAGGCCCTTTGGCCTAATTCATCCACACTGACCAAGATGCCTATCTAAGCTGATCCCATATCCCTCTAAACCTGAAACAGAAAAGGCCAGTGATACTCAGAAGTTCAGTCAGCATCCGTGGAGACCAAAACAGAGACAATGTTTCAAGTCAATGACTTTTCTGATGAAACGTAAGATCTGTTCTCTCTCCACAGATGCTGCCTGACCTGCTGAGTATTTCCGAAATGTTCTGTTTTTTATTTTAGATTTCCTGCATCTGCAATAATTTTTGGTTTTTGAACATTGACCATTTATGTTTTGATTGTATCTTTTTCTCCTATCTCATTTTTGTGTTGTTTGACGCAAAAATACATGGAAGGGCAAATTGTGGTGAAGATATTGTGACTCTGCAACAGAGTCCAGATAGATTGAGCGATTTGGAAAAAACCTTGCAAATGGAGTTTAATGTGGGGAAGTGTGAGGTCATGCACTTTAGCAAGAGGAATCAAAGGGCAGATTATTATCTAAATGGAAAGAGATCACAAATTAGTGAAGCACAGACGGATCGAAGTGTTCTTGTGCATGAATCACAAAAGGTTAGCAGGCAAGTGCAGCAAGTAGTTAAGAGAGCAAATGGCATACCAGCCTTTAATTTGGAGCTGAGAAATAGAGATGTTTTGTTACCGTTGTACTATTCCAGGTGAGGCCACACCTAGAGTAGTGCACACAGTTTTGGTCCCCTCACCTGAGGAAGGATACAGCTGCATTGGAGACAGTCCAAAGGAGATTCACCAGACTAATGACTGGGATGAGAGAATTGTCCCATCAAGAGAGGCTGAACAGATTTTGTCTGTGTTCTTAGAGTTTAGAAGAATGAGAAGTGATCTTACTGAAAAATGTAAGATCCTAAGGGAGCTTGACAGGGTAGATGTTGAAATGTTTTCAATCTCATATGAGAGGACATTGTTTCAAGTTTTGGGCTGGTCATTTAAAACCGAGGTACTTAGAAATTACTTCTTTTACTTCTCTGGAATTCCCTGCCTCAGAGAGTTGTGGAGGCGAGCTTATTAGAAATATTTAAAGTGGAGACATATAAATTTTTGAAAGATCAGGGAATTGAGGGTTATGGTGATCTCGCACAGAGAAGGAGCTGAGACCTGAAGTGGATCAGCCTTGATCATATTGAACGGCAGGGCAGGCTTGAGGGATCTGGTGGCCTACTCCTGTTCCTACTTTCTTGTGTTCTTGTGATTTTGTGGTGAGAGAGAAATTAAACTCCACGTACATCAAAGTGAGGGATGGCATTGCTGAAGACTGAAGGAGTTTTTTTCCAACTTACTCCAACAGGATCAGCTTGAAGCCACTTAGACTGGGCAGAGTTCAGGCACACATTAGAAGTGAAGCTGGATACACTGCAAGAAACCACAGACATCCAGAAATTAATGAGTTCTCTACATTGAACTGCATGCGGCTGGGGAATTATTGTTTGTTGTGTTCAAGAAGAAACAAGAGCGAGGGAAGCAAATTCCTTGAATGTATTACCTTGGATTTGGATTCAAGGTGAAGAAATATTCCTGAGCTATTTTCTTTTTAGTTACAACAGAGATCAGTGCTGCCTTTTTATCCCCAACTGTCACGAACCAGCAACAAAAGAGACACACTGAGCATGATTCAGTGTTAAAAACTATTTTATTAATTACTACTTATGATAATACGTAAAATAAAAGTGAAAATGTTAGTATGTTAGAATTCAAAAATGTTAAACCTCGAACGTTAACCCCAAAACTAAACTCTTTGTGTGTGTGTGTGACAAAGTCCCAAACTCCAAGTTCCGGAATGGTTCTTAAAGTTCAGTTCCGCAAGCCATAAGGTGAAACATGAGCAAGGGCTTCTTCAACAACCACCGTTGTCAGAAGATAAGACGTAGATGTAGAAAAACATAGAGAGAGTAAATACGAAATCCAAATGTTCCACGATGGAACCCAAACGACACTCCAGTGTTTACTCGGTAGTGACTTCCTCACCCCGAAAAGCATCCGAACCGTGGTCGTCCACACACAAATACCTGTTTCCTTCTACAGGTCAGCAACAAAGTGAACTCCACCGGATTACTTCCAACTTCCATACATGGATTTCTATGGCAAACACAGTTATTGTTTCTCATCCATCGATAGAGAAAACAAGCAGGCTGGTGTCTCTCTCCCTTCTCTCTCTCTCTCCTTCTTCTTCTGACTTCTTCAACAACGTCATTACGTCCTTTATCTTCTATTGACGTAAGCACGCCCCACACACACATACACACACACTCTCTATCTTAAAGGGACTTTCACTGAGTCCGTAACACCAACACAGTCCATACCAAAACTACTGTGTAAAAGCATTCCCTTCTTAAATTGTTTTAAATTGACAGCCTAATTACAGCATTTTCCCACACAGAGAGTGTAACTTTTTTCATACTGATTCGATTGAATCCCTTCATAACTTAAAATAAATGATTAAATCTTTTTGTTTCTTTCTCTACTTCCGTGGAAACAGTTCCAGGATCTGAAGACTCCACATGCACAGAATTTCTCATCCCTTGTGCTATCCTAGAGAAGTTCATTTCTCGTTGGACATATAAGGAGGCCATTCAGCCCACTAAGTCTATCCTGGGTCTCAGAGCAATACCATCAGTCCCTGTCCCCCATGTATTCCCCTGCCCTCTTCTTGATGCTGCCATCAGGCAGGAGGTACAGGAGCCTGAAGACCCACACCTCAAGGTTCAACAACAGCTTCTTCCCCACTGCTGTCAGGTTCTTGAACCCAGCTGAAAAACCCTAACACTACCTTAGACTCTCTCTCACTTGCACCAGTGTTGTTATGTTTATTTTTGTGCACATGTAAGTTATGTATAAATTATGTTAATTTAAATTTATGTAATTTATGTTTGTCATGTTTGTAACGTACTGTGCTGCTGCCGCAAAAAGCTAATTGTCATGGCATTTATACCCTGTATATGTATGCCTATGACAATGAACTTGAACTTGTAGCCCATTTTCTCTCTCACATGTCCGTCAGCTCCACTATGGTTGTCTTACAACTGTTGCCAATTAACCCATAATCAGCATGTCTTTGAGACATGGGAGGAAACCAGAGCACCTGGAGGAAACCCACCCAGTCACAGAAAGAACATGTAGACGCCACACAAACGGGACTGGACGTGAGTCACTGTGAGTTCGTGAGTGAAGCAATGGCATTACCTGCTGCACCACTGTTCCGCCCTCTGGTCCATACCTCAAATGTGTGAATTTGAGGATTTGCGGTGTTGGGGCTGGTGTTTTGTGCAAAATTATTATTATTTCTTGTACATAAAATCTCAATCCAAATGTATCCATCTTGCTTGGGAATGACTTCAAAAGCAATATCCTGGTCAAATAATAATCAGTGAGCTTGGCAAACTGCATGTTAACAAATATAACTTCAATCAAGGCACTGAATTGCAAGCAACTTTATTAAACACAGATTCCTACAGTGGTGCACTGGGATAATGGAAGTAATTGTGGATGCAAAATGGATCGATCAATTCTTGCCTGCTAGCTCTAACATACCAGGAAGATGGCCCAGGAGAGCCAGCTGATGGAACTGCCAGACAGCAACTCTGGCAGTTACTGGTTGGTAACAACAAACCAAACAACTCAAAACGACTGCAGATGGACTGCTAGTATAATTGTGGATTCATGATTCATCCAAAGATTAAAAAAAACAATTGTGATGGAGAGGAAGTCAGTGATAAAGCAGCAGAAGGTGGCTGTACATATAACATGGCATTGAAAAACTCCCATTGTGGCCTCCTGGGGCTGAGATATCTGTCCTCCAACAAACACACATCAGTGTGTAGTTGCTATGACTTCAGTCACAAAAGAACTCCCCAACCCACACGCCACCACCAGTTTGTAAGCATCAGATAGGGAAATTGTAGGAAAATTGAACCAGAAACCACATTATTTTTAAACAACCAAAAGGACCTCTTTTGTGGAATGAGAAATTTAAGAAACATCCCCAATTATTAGTTGAAGAAGTTTTCAGAATTAGACATTATTCTAACTGAGTTAAGGCCAAAATAGATCACACAGTCCTTGCTTGTGTCACTAGACCAGTGCTCTTTAGAGAAATAAAATCAGCTAACCTACCCTGGTCTAACCTATTTGTGACTCCAGTTTCAGTCAAGGATGACTCTTAACTGAGCCTTGAACCAGGATGTTGAGATTATCCATTCAGCAAACAAACACTGGAGCTGAACAATTCTTCCTTCCTTAAATTGCTTCCAACTTGCTGTTGGTGGTTGGGGGACCTTTCTGGCACATCCCTCCTATATGTTGGACATCATAGGAGAAAAGCTCACCTTGTTTGCAATGTTAATCGCAGGATTTCTTGCTTTTCTCCATTATTGTCAATGATTGGAATTGGTTTATTATTGTCACTTGTACCGAGGTACAGTGAAAAACTTGTTGCATACCGTTCATACAGATCAACTCATTACACAGTTCATTGAGGTAGTACAGGGTAAAACAATATAGAATGCAGAGTAAAGTGTCACAGCTACAGAGAAAGTATACTTCCCCCTTTTGTTCCTTCAATGGGAGCTGTGATCCTCAGTCTACCTGTTCTTCATTCCAACTGAGTTAAGGCCAAAATAGATCACACAGTCTTTGCTTGTGTCACTAGACCAGTACTCTTTAGAGAAATAAAATCAGCTAACCTACCCTGGTCTAACCTATGTGTGACTCCAGTTTCAGTCAAGGATGCCTCTAAACTGCTTTTTCAAGAGACATTAAACTCCAACTATTCAAGAAAATGACATGTCACCATTGTTTTAATGCAACTGATGAGGAAGAATAAATGTGATCCTACCATTGCCACACACACACATTTGCACAGTGGCACAGGTAGTAGAGCCACTACCTCACAGCCCAAGCAACCTGGGTTCAATGCTGACCTCTGGTGTTCTCTGTGAAGAGTTTGCATGTTCTCCCTGTGGCTGTGTAAGTTTTCCCTCAGTGCACCCTTGTTTCCCATGTTCTGAAAGGGATGGGAAAGATACTGTAAAAATGCAAATCTTTGTATTAAAAATATACATATTTAGATCTCCTAATCTAACATCGTCACCCAGGAAGTCAACATGGCACAACTCCCTCCCTCAATACTCTCTCTAATTCTACAGCCTTAAAGCTTAAGTAAATTAGGCACTTCTTGGTGAGCTACCACACCCACAGTCACACTCTCTTCAACCATTGTGGTATCCTCAATGCACATCTTTCCCCGTCAAGCTATCTCAACAGGCAACTTCAATTACCCTGTAAGATTAGCTCCAATGATTAAGTATGAAGCATTTATCATTGAAATGCTTCTTTGCCTTATGAGGATAGGTTGAGCGAACTAGGGCTTTTCTCTTTGGAGAGAAGGAGGTCGAGAGGTGACTTGATAGAGGTGTACAAGATGATAAGAGGCATAGATCAAGTGGACAGTCATAGACTTTTTCCCAGGGTGACAATGGCTAACACAAGGGGACATAATTTTAAGGTGATTGGAGGAAGATATAAGGGGGATGTCAGGGGTAGGTTCTTTAAACAGAGAATGGTGGGCGTGGAACGCACTGCCAGCAGAGGTTGTGGGGGCAGATACATTAGGGATATTTAAGAGACTCTTAGATAGCCACATGAATGATAGAGAAATGGGGGGCTATGTGGGAGGGAAGGGTTCGATAGATCTTAGAGCAGGATAAAATGTCGGCGCAACATTGTGGGCCAAGGGCCTGTACTGTGCTGTAGTGTTCTATGTTCTATGAAATCAGATACAATTATTACATTTAAGAAGCATTTAGACAGACACTTAAATAGGCAAGGTATAGAAGGACACGGGCCTAATGTGAGCAAATGGGATTAGTGCAGGTGGGCAAAATGAGTGTCATGGACACAGTGGGATGAAGGAGATGTTTCTGTGCTGTACAATTCTAGGATTCTCTGACTCATTTAAGTCTGCTGTGTATTAGCTGTTGATCTGTGATTTGTTTAAGTCAATGCATGGAGTGTTTTGAGTGGGTGTGGGGTGAAGAAGATGATCCAGGTTACTTTTTAAGTGTTCCAAAAGTTCATGTGGCATGATTCATACAGGCAGGTTCCAATAGCCCAATCTCCAGACGGTCCTACACTGCTGCAGTGTTTACTTATTTACAAATGGGATATCAAGTTGCCCCAATCTGAAAGTATTGGTGCAGTGCTGCCCTACCTTTGATCAGCTAAACTGCCACAGATTTGGAAATGCGTGGGATCTCCCTGAACTCCAGAGGTAATCCCCACACCCCACACTAACATTGGTTGTGGATACAGTTTGGAGAAAATGCCTTTTATGGGCTTCCAGCTCATGCCCTGATCACCTCAAACTCTACAACACCTCCCAAACCTCAGTCACTAACCAACAAGTTCCCCTCTAAATACAATTATAAATTGAAAATACATTGCCCTTCCTTCATCGTTGTTGGGTCTAAATCCTGGAAATCCCTCCCCAGCAACACAGGGAAGGGATATCTTCACGACAAGGACAGCAGCAGTTCGAGATGACGGTTCACCACCACCTTCACAAGGGCTATAGGGATGGGCAATAAATGCTGAGATTGTCACCAACACTGAGATGCTGAAAATTGAATATTACTTTTAAAATATCAACCAGTAAACTGGTTCATGCCAAATATTTGAGCTAATCTTTCCAACCCTGAAGTTAGGATATAAGAGAGAGATTAACAGAAACCAACACCTTTTATACCTGAGATAAGAGGTACTCCTTAGCTAACAATAGTTCAATCAGAAAACCTATTAGATACCTTCCTTTCAAGTCACTGAAAAATTGAAAAATTACAAGAAATTGAGGAGAATGGTTTGTCATTTTTCTTCTGAAGGCATTTAATGTTCCATTCCTAGAGATACCCAGAAAATCCCAGAGGTTTAGCAACCTGAGACATGAAAAGCCCCAGGAATCATTGCTACAGTTGTTTTTTTGTCCTCAGAGAACAGCTAACAAGAGGAAGAGCAAGTGAGCTGCATTCTTTCACCTGAGCAAAGATTAACCCGAGTGTCGTGTTCACAGATGGCCGGGACTTCAGCAGCGCAGAGCAGTTACTGCTACCAAATTGCATTCAATTATCGCACCTCTACTTCCTCACAGTTACATTGTGTTTCTGCTCATCAGCAGTGTGAGTTACTCCCAAGAAAGCCAAAAAAGATCTGAATTTACCAAACGTTGTCTTCACCCATTCTGACTGAGGAGAAGTTTATCAGAGTCGAGAATGTTAATTAAAAAAGTGTTCTTCCCTTATTAGCAACAGAGAGATTGCCTTTTCACAATCTCTGGTCGGACACATTCCTGTGTTAACTGCCTATGTGCTTTGGTGTTGGAGAAGTATTTGAGTAGGGGTTTTGATGGGTGGCGCAGTGGGGCGGCGGGTAGAGCTGCTGCCTCACAGCACCAGAGACCCGGGTTCAATCCTGACCTTGGGTGCTGCCTGTGGAGTTTGCACATTCTCCCTGTGACTGCATGGGCTTCCCCCGGGGGTGCTCCAGTTTTCTCCCACATTCCAAAGACGGGGTAGATTAATCGGCCACTGTAAATGGTCCCTGGTGTGTAGATGAGTGGTAGAATTAAGGGGGAGTTGATGGGAATGTGGAGAGAATAAATATGGGTTTAGTGTCAATGGGTGCTTGATGGTCAGCACTCTTGTTGGGCAGAAGGGCCTGTTCCTGTGCTGTATCTCCCTATAACTCCATGTCACAGAGGGTAACTCAAAGCAATTCCCATTGGCAACATTTCAAGTCACACAGCACAAAAACAGGCCCTTCGGCCCACCGAGTCTGTGCCGACCATCAAGCATCCACTTGGCACACCTTTGTTTGGTTGTTTCTCCCTCTACAACTTCCCTCCCCCATATCCCTTAACTCCTCCTCCCAACTATCTTTGATCCCTCAAGCCCAGGGTGTTGTTAACATTCAGGTAATTTAATATGGATGTCTTCTTACATTCCTTCTCAATCGTAAGTGGCAAGTTTGTTTATGTCTCACTCATCATTGGAGAGAGTATTAATGCATATTAATAATAATGCAATATACAGAAGTATTAATAATTTGCTGTGGCCTTCCTTGCACTACAGCTGCAACTGCAATTCATAATTACCTCACAGGCTATAGAGCTGTGGTCAGGAAAGCCATTGTATAAATGTAAGTTAGTTGCTCTTTGGCACAACTGCAAACAAGCAGAGTTAAGAATCTTCCTCATCCAGCATTAAACTGGCTATAACTAGCCTGCTGAAGTTCTTTTCCAAACTCTGTTATAAGTACACTCACCGAATTTTGGAGAATGAGTGTGGGCCAATTATTTTCTGGCATGTCCACCACCTTGGCAAAGGAGAGCCTATTATGCTCATACGCTGACATGGGTGGTGACTGTAATATGGCATATTTGCGGCCTTGCATTCTGGACACCAGGGACTTCTTACTTAATTCTAAAATTAAGTATATTTTCAAGAAAGAGAAAAGAACTGTAAGTGAGCGTATCACAGTTTGCAGTCACAACAGTCCATTACAATATTGTGCCGCGAGAAAGGAAATTCTGACCCTGAAATCGAACATCCACGCAAAATTCTATTCTTCTGTTCATTGAATAGAAGGTGAACCAATTTATTTTTAAGTTCTGAGGCTTAGATTTTATGTTAACTTTTACTATGTTTCTAACCGCTACACTACGGTTAGCATAACGCTATTACAGCGCCAGTGACCCGGCTTCAATTCTGGCCACCGTCTGTAAGGATCTTGTATGTTCTCCCCGTGTCTGCATGGGTTTCCTTGGGTGCTCCGGTTTCCTCTCACATTCCAAAGACATACACGTTAGGAAGTTGTGGTCATGCTATGTTGGCACCGGAAGCGTGGTGACACTTGAGGGCTGCCCCCAGAACACTCAATGCGAAAGATGCATTTCACTGTGTGTTTCGATGTACATGTAACTAATAAAGATATCTTAATTATCCAATCCAGACCCCAATCTGTTTGTTCAATATGAAATAGTTCTCCAGAGTTTCCTACCCATGAAACTTGTCTATTAATCCTGTCCCTTCATCTCTCACCCTAGACTTGCTGACCTACATTGGCTCCCAGTTAAGTAAGACTTCAATTATAAAATTCTTATTCTTCTTTTCATCGTTTTACCCAACACTGCTCTGCCCCCCACGCCTCTCAGCCCATACCTCACCATCTTTCTTCAGCTCCAAGAATCCTGTGTCCCTCTGAATCTGGCCTCTAGCAGATCCCCTAACTCAATTACTGGAAGTTATGCTTTCAACCTCCATGGCCTCCATTCTGAAGCATTTCCACAAACGTTTCCAATTATGCTTTGTAATTTATTTGATGGGTGGTTTGGGGTACAAACCCTTCAGCAGAAACCCAGTGAACAACCTCTCCCACTCTATTGTGTATTTCAAGCATTTCTACAAGAACTCCAATGTTTTTATTTATCCAAGGGCTCCAGTACTATGTTTTGACTTTGACTTGGAGAAGAAGTCCTGAAGGAGGAATACAAGGAGTTAGGAAGAAAGTTGAGAAGTAGGACCTCTAAGGTGGTAATTTCAGGATTACTACCTGTGCCACGTGCTAACGGAAGTAAGAATAGAAAGATCTGGCAGATGAATGTGTGGCTGAGTGACTGGTGCAGGGGGCAGGGCTTCAGGTTTCTGGAACATTGGGTCCTTTTTGGGGGAGGCATGACCTATTCACAAAGGATGGGTTACACCTGAACTCCAAAGGGTCCAATATCCTGGCGAGAATGTTTAATTTAGCTGTTGGGGAGGGTTTAAACTAATCCAGCAGAGGGATGGGAACCAGGATGTTTGGATACAAGATGTTAGGGTAAGGGGAGAGGTTTATAGAAACAAGTCCAAGACAGTGTGCGGTGAGGATGGCAAGAAGGACAGGCAGGTGAAAAGTCAGGATAATTTGCTGAACAATAGAAGTACAACAAAATCAGTAGCAGATACTGGACTAAATGTAGCATTAGGAATAAAGTAGATGACCTAGTGGCACAACTACAGATTAATAAATACGACATTGTGGCAATCACTGAGTCATGGCTTTATGACGGATGTGATTGGGAACTAAATGTCCAGGGGTACACAATGTATAGGAAGGATAGGCGGGTAGGCAGAGGGGGAGGTGTGGCCATGATGGTTAGTAATGATACAAAATCAATAGAAAGGAAGGACATTGAGTCAGAGGAGGTGGAATCCTTATGGGTGGAGCTAAGAAATAGCAAGTGTAAAAAGACAATAGTAGCAGTTATATATAGGCCCCCTGATAGCAGTCAGCATGTGGACTATACGTTGCAGTTACAAATAGAAAAAGCGTGTCAGAAGAACAACGTTAAGATAATTATGGGGGGTTTTAACATGAAGGTGGACTGGGAAATCCAGCAAGGTGGTAGATCTCAGGAGAGTGAGTTTGTGGAAGGTCTATGGGATGGCTTTTTGGAGCAACTTGTTGATGAGCCCACCAGGGGATCGGCTGTTTTGGATTGGGTGCTGTGTAATGAACCAGAGGTGATTAGGGAACTAAAGGTAAAGGAACCGTTAGGAACTAGTGATCACGATATGATTGAATTCAGTTTCAAATTTGAGAAGGAGAAGCTGATAACTGGTGTATTGATATATCAGTGGAACAAAGGAAATTACAGTGGCATGAGAGAGGAGCTGGCCCATATTGATTGGAAGAGTAAGCTAGCTGGAGGGACGGCAGAGCAGATATGGATGGAATTTCTACAAGAAATAAGGAAAATGCAGGATAGGTATATTCTAAGAAAAAAGAAGGTTTTGAATGGAAGAATGGCACAAATGTGGATAACGAGAGAGGTGAAGGCTAAAATAAAAGCAAAAGGGAGGGCATACAAGGAAGCAAAAATTAGTGGGAAAACAGAAGATTGGGAAACTTTTAAAAACCTGCAGAAAGAAACTAAGAAGGTCATTAGGAAAGAAAAGATAAATTATGAAAGAAAGTTTGCAGATAACATTCGAAAGGATACTAAGAGTTTTTTTAAAGTATATAAAGAGTAAAAGAGAGACACGGGATGATATAGGACCATTCGATAACTGTGCGGGAGAGATTATAATGGATGATAAAGAGATGGCAGAGGAACTAAATGAGTATTTTGCATCAGTCTTCACTGTGGAGGACATCAGCAATATACCAGATAGTCAGGGGTCTCAAGGAATGGAACTGAGTTCAGTTAAGATTACTAGAGAGAAGGTGCTAGGAAAGCTAAATGGACTAAAGACTTTTAAGTCTCCCGGACCGGATGAGGTGCATTACCGGCTTCTGAAGGAGGTGGCTTTAGAGATTGCGGAGGCACTGGTGATAATTTTCCAGGAATCGATAGACTCCAGCATGGTTCTGGAGAACTGGAAGGTCGCAAATGTAGTTCCGCTGTATAAGAAAGGTGGGAGGCAGCATAAAGGAAATTACAGACCTATTAGTCTGACATCGGTGGTGGGAAAGTTATTAGAATCGATCCTCAAGGATGAGGTTATGGAATACCTAGAGATGCAAGGCAAGATAGGTCCAAGCCAACATGGTTTCGTGAAGGGAAGATCCTGCCTGACCAACCTATTGGAGTTTTTTGAGGAAATCTCAGGCAGGATGGATAAGGGAGAGGTGGTAGATGTTGTGTATTTAGACTTTCAAAAGGCCTTCGACAAGAGACTGATTAATAAGATGAGAGGTCATGGAATTACAGGTAGGATAAAAGAATGGGTGGAGCATTGGCTGGTTTGCAGAAAGCAAAGGGTGGGAATAGAAGGATCCTGTTCTGGTTGGCTACCTGTTACTAGTGGTGTTCCACAGGGGTCGGTGTTGGGGCCGCTTCTTTTTACCCTGTACATTAACAATTTGGATGATGGAGTAAGTGGTTTTGTGGCTAAGTTTGCGGATGACACCAAGATAGGTGGAGGAGTAGGGAGTATTGAGGAGATAGGAAGGTTGCAGAGAGACCTAGATAGTTTAGGAGAATGGGCAAGGAAATGGCAGATGAGATTCAATGTTGAGAAATGTGCAGTTGTACACTTTGGAAACAGAAATAAATGGGCAGATTATTATCTAGAAGGGGAGAAAATTCAAAGTACAGAAGTACAAAGGGACTTGGGGGTACTTGTGCAGGATAACCTAAGGGTTAACCACCAGGTCGGATCGGTGGTAAAGAAAGCGAATGCTATGTGGCATTCATTTCAAGAGGTATAGTGTATAGAAGTAAGGAAGTGTTGATGATGCTCTACGGGGCACTTGTGAGGCCTCATTTGGAATACTGTGTACAGTTTTGGGCCCCATATCTTAGGAAGGATGTGCTGATGTTGGAGAGGGTTCAGAGGAGATTTACAAGGATGATTCCCGGAGTGAAAGGGCTTATATATGATGAGCGTTTGTCGGCTCTTGGACTGTACTCACTGGAGTACAGAAGAATGAGAGGGGACCTCATAGAAACATTTAAAATGTTGAAAGGACTGGACAGAGTAGATGTGGCCAAGCTGTTTCCCTTGGACCAGAGAGCACAATCTTAGAATTAGAGGGCACAGGTTTAAAACAGAGATGAGGAGAAATTTCTTTAGCCAGAGGGTAGTGAATTTATGGAAGTCTTTGCCACGTACAGCAGTGGAGGCCAGATCGTTGGAGGCGTTTAAGGAGGAGATAGATAGATATCTAATTAGTTAAGGTATCAAAGGATATGGGGATAAGGCCGGAAATTGGGGTTAGGATAGTTTTTTTCGCTCATGGAGCAGACTCCCCCCCCCCCCCCAATTTCTCATTTCTTTTTTCTTTTTCCCCTTTTCTTTGGAGCAGACTTGATGGGCTGAATGGCCTACTTCTGCTCCCTTGTCTTGTGATCTTGTGACTCCTTAACTTCCTCATTTTGGATTGTGGCATTGCACTGGATATTTCTAAATTATTTGTTCTCCACACACTGCCCAGCCCATGACTTACTGCCCATCCCCAAATATTCCTGAGGACCTTGCTCATGTGAACATTTAACCTCCTTGCCAGAAGTCCAAATTCACATTGGACAAGAAGACATTTGGTTTCAATACAATACTAATCCCATGGTAAGGTGAGAGAGGCATGGCATAACAGTGCATTCTCCTAGTTAATTTACATTGCAATGTATATGACTGTAATGAGACGGTAATGTAGCAGTTAGCATAACGCTATTACAGTGCCAGCGACCCGGGTTCAATTCCCGCTGCTGTCAGTAAGGAGCTTGTACATTCTCCCCGTGTCTGCGTGGGTGCTCTAGTTTCCGCTTAGATTCCAGTGGCGACACTTGCGGCTGCCCCCCGAACACTCTATGCAAAAAGATGCATTTCACTGTGTGTTTTGATGTACATTTGATTAATAAAGAAATCTTATTTTAACTTATCTTACTGATGGTGGATTTGCCTGTTTAATCAGGCCATGTTTTTACACTTTCTATAATCTCAAATTGACCTGTTTTTTAATAATATACCATTACCTGAATGAAGAGTTGAATGATTGAATTACAGAAAGTTCTTTGGAACTGAAGACAACTTGGAAAAGTGGGTATGATAATGGGTGCATAACTGAACTGGTAATCCAAAGATCTGGATTAATGAATCAACCAGGGAGTTTAAAATTAGTTGATTAGATAAATCTGCAATGCAAAGTTAATGGCAGTAATAATTATAATGTCATCAAAAGCCTAACTGTTTCACTATTCTTTAAGGAAGAAAAACAAGCATCCTTATCTGTGACCTTTGTATGTGAGTCCAAGCCCATAGCAATTTGATTCATTCTTAAACGCATTCTGGAATTGCTCAGCAAGTCTCTCAGTTAAAGAGCATTTGGGAGTGGGCAATAAATGCATAAGAAGAGAAAAATGAAGGTTGAGGCAAACTTTATGTTGTTCTTTAAAATTAAGAAAGGATTAGATATGAATAGACAGAAAAAAAGACCTAAATTTTATTCAGGAATATTCAGAATGTGTTCACTTTGCAATGTAGCAATCAGTGTTTCCACTAACAGCAATGAGAGAATAACCAAATGATCTGTTTTAGAACATTAGTTGTGGGACTAATATTGGCCAAGTCACCAGACTCCTCTGTTCCTCTTTGAATAATGTCAGATGACCTCTTAGGTTTAATTGAGAGAGCAGACATGGTCTCTGGTTAGGGTCGCAATCAAAAGATGGCACCTCCAATAGTCAGCATCTCCTCAATGCTGTACTGGAATGTCAATGCAAGTTTGTGTTCATTACTGAAAAGGGACTTGGAACCCAAGGCTTAACTTCAGCCAAAGAGTCACTGAATTATAGCCGTTGCCACATCAGGAGGAAAATCCAGTAAGTATGAGATTGTCAACAAAAAATCAAGAAGTAATTTAGAGGAGACTTCATTACTTAGCTAATGGTAGGAACTTGGACTCACTTCCACATAGGGTGCTTGAGCCAATTAGCATGGATGCATGTAAGAAGAAGCACATAGAGGCAGAGAGGAATGGAAGGTTGGATTGGATTAAGAAAAGTAAGAAGAGACCCTTGTGGAACTTAACATCGATCAGTTGTGTCAAGTGTCCTGTTTCTCTGCTGTAAATCCTACCCAACCTTAGGATTCAAACATGGCAACTTGATCTGGCTTCAGGGGTAATTGAAAATGGACACGTAAAATAGGACAATGAAATCTTGTCGCATTTACACTGGATTTTCACTGTTCCATTCTAAGATCATTCTGCACCGCTTTAAACGCCACTGAACCCAAGGAGATGTCACTATCACAATATAGGAACAGAAAAGGCTAAAAATGCTATTTTGATCTGGCAAACCTTTCTCTGATCATGCTCCTTACGACTATCAAATAAAATTGATGTTATTTACTGACAGGACCAGTTTTGTGTTAGTCGCAGAATTAAACATTGCAACTGTCATCTCATTCTGTAAAGTTGGCCTCAATTGTGCCAGATTGCTCAAATTAAAGAAGGAATCTGAAATAAACAGCGTAATTTTTATATTCAGGTTCATGTTGTGTCACCATTGCTTCTTGTAACTTCAAACCCTGCCTTTGCCTTCAAATATATTTATATCCAATCCAGATTCTGCCACGGTTATTTGACAAAATGTCTCTTCATTTGTTAATATCCACTTTTAGCCACAGAGGGATACATTTTTCTCCACACGTTGGCCTCATCCGTGTCTTGGGAAGTGTGTGACCTTGTCAACATGCTGTAGTTAATTAAACAATGAAATGTCAACTTGTGCGATGAGTCAGTTTGTCTGTGATTGCCAACAAAGTGCTTAAATTAAAGTGCTCAGTGCAACTAATTGCTACACATGAGAATAGCATACCAAGGCAGTATTTATTTCTTGACACCTGTCAACAAAGGTCATTCTGACATGTGGAGTTGTATTATGTCACATATGCATCTGTATGTTTGTGGGAAAATGGGGTAAAAGGCTAAATCATTAGGACAGGCACTACACTTCAAGAAGTATTTCTTTCATTATAAAGCATTTTGGGACATGCCAAGGTCATGGGAGTTGCAATATAATCTTTCCTTTTCTCTTCAGCATTTTTCATTGGCTGTTCACTGAGGGTGAATGTTGAATATTGATTTTACAGAAAGACAAATCTTTTACCAACTATTTTGAGGATGGGTAATTTAGGTGTCCCAAATGTACATCAGTGAAAGTGTATGCAGAAAGCTTTTGAAATGCTAGTTTCATGCACTGTCACTAAACCCGACCACTTCCACCTCCATTGTACTACCTTTGCCCCCACCTCTCACAAGAACATAAAAAATAGGAGCAGGAGGAGGCCGTCTGGCCTGTCGAGCCTGCTCCGCCATTCAATAAGATCATGGCTGATCTGGCCGTGGACTCAGCTCCAACTACCTGCCTTTTCCCCATAACCCTTAAGACCCCTACTATGCAAAAATCTATCTAACTGTGTCTTAAATATATTTAATGAGGAAGCCTCTTCTGCTTCCCTGGGCAGAGAATTCCACAGATTCACTACTCACTGGAAAAAGCAGTTCCTCCTCATCTCCATCCTAAATCTACTCTCCCAAATCTTGAGGCCATGTCCCCTAGTTCTAGTCTCACTTACCAGTGGAAACAACTTTCCTGCCTCTATCTTATCGATCCCTTTCATAATTCTCCTCATCCTTTTCAACTTTTCCCTGTAACTCAAGTCCTCAAGTCCTGCCAACATTCTTGTCAATTTTCTCTGCATTCTTTCAAGCTTATTGATATCTTTCCTGTAGATAGGTGACCAGAACTGGACACGATACCCCAATTTCATCCTCACCAACATCTTATACAACATCAACATAACATCCCAACTCCTGTACTCAATGCCCTGATTTATGAAGGCCAATGTGCCAAAAAGCTCTCTCTGCGACCCTATCCACATGCGATGACACTTTCAAGGAATCATGGATCTGTATTCTCAGGTCCCTTTGTTCTACCGCACACCTCAGTGCCCTACCGTTCACTGTGTAAGTCTTACCCTGGTTTGTCCTCCCAAAGTGCATCACCTCACACTTGGCTGCATTAAATTCCATCTGCCATTTTTCAGCCCATTTTCCCAGCTGGTCAAGATCACACTGCAAGCTTTGATAGCCTTCCTCGCCGTCCACTACACCGTCAATCTTTGTGTCATCTGCAAATTTGCTGATCCAGTTTACCATATTATCATCGAAATCATTAAAATAGATGGTAAACAACAACGGACCCAGCACCAAGCCCTGCAGCACACCACCAGTTACAGCCCTCCAGTCAGAGAGACAATCACCTACTACCACTCTCTGGCTTCTCCCGCTAAGCCAATGTTCAATCCAATTGACTACTTCATCCTGAATGCCAAGCGACTTAACTTTCTAGAGCAGCCTTCCATGCAGGACTTTGTCAAAGTCTTGCTAAAGTCCATGTAGACAACGTCCACTGCATCAACCTTCTTGGAAACCTCCTCAAAAAATTATAAGATTGGTTAGATATGACCTACTACGCACAAAACCATGTTGACTATCCCGAATCAGGCCCTGTCCATCCAGATACTTATATATCCTGTCCCTTAGAATACCTTCCAATAATTTACCCATGACTAACGTCAGGCTCACCGGTCTATAGTTTCCCTGCTTATTCTTTGAGCCTTACTTAAACAACGGAACAACATTAGCTATCCTCCAGTCCTCTGGCACCTTACCCGTGGCTAAGGACATTTTAAATATTTCTGCCAGGGCCCCTGCAGTTTCTGCACTAGCCTCCCACAAGGTCTGACGGGACACCTTGTCAGGCCTGGGGATTTATCCACCTTAATTCACCTCAAGACAGCCAGCACCTCCTCTTCCGTAATCTGGATACAGTCTATGACCTCACTACTCTTTTTCCCCAGTTCTATAGTCTTTGTGTCTGTCTCCAGAGTAAATACAGATGCAAAAAATTAATTTAAGATCTCCCCCATCTTTTTCGGCTCCACGCATTGATGACCACGCTGATCTTCAAGAGGACCAATTTTGTCCCTTGCTATCCTTTTGCTCTTAATACAGCTGCAGAAACCCTTGGGATTCTCTTTCACCCTGTCTGCCAGAGCAACCTCATGTCCTCGTTCTGCCCTCCTGATTCCTCTCTTAAATATTATCTTGCATTTCTTACACTCAAGTGTCTCATTTGATCCTAACTGCTTATACCTGATATACACCTTTTTCTTTACCAGGGCCTCAATATCCCTTGATAGCCAAGGTTCTCGAAACCTGTTAGCCTTGCCTTCTATTCTAACAGGAACATACAGATTCTGTTCTGTCAATATTTCACTCTTGAAAGCCTCCCACTTACCAAGCATCTCTTTGCTGGAAAACAACCTATCCCAATCCACGCCTGCCAGATCCTTTCTGATGCCATCAAAATTGGCCCTCCTCTAATTTAGAATCTTCTTGAGGCAGTGCCTCCTGTAGATGCTTTCAATGGTGGGGAGGGCTGTGTGCCTTCTTCGTGATTGCATCAATGTGCTGGGCCCAGGACAGGTCATCCAAGATGTTAAATTCCGGGAGTTTGAAGCTGTTACCTCTCTCCACCTCTGACCCATCAATAAGAACTGACTCGTGATCTCCTGACTTCCCCTTTCTGAAGTCAATGATCATCTCCTTAGTTTCGTTGACATTGAGCATGAGGTTGTTATTGCAGCACCACTCAACCAGGTGTCCTGTCTTACTCCTGTACACTGACTGATAAATAAAGAAACATATTCATTTCAAATTTAAGGAAAGGTTTTCAAGGTCATGGATGGTTGCTAGTCAGAGACATGAGAGACTGCAGATTCTGGAGATCTGGAACAACACACACAAAATGCTGGAGGAACTCAGCAGGTCAGACAGCATCTATGGAGGGAAATGAAAAGTTGATGTTTCAGGCCGAGACCCCTCATCCTGATGAAACCTCGACTGTTCATTTCCCTCCTGAGATGCTGCCTGACCTGATGAGTTCCTCCAGCACTTTGTGTGTGTTGCTCTTGGTTGGTATTCAGGAAACTTTCCATCATCTTCTACAAATATTATTGAATTCCCAGCTTCAGAGGACTTTCGATCACACACAAGGTGTAAGTGGCACCTTGGCCAATAAGCTTTTTAGTGCAAAGATGTTGCATTATTAAAAATATTCCAATACAGTCAAATAAATTGGAGGGGTCAATTATCTTTCACCACAGACCTTGTGAAGCTGTTTGATTGGGGTTAACTCTCAGTCTCAATTAGCTGTGTGACAATTATATAAGTTTTCTACTTCCACTTTTATTTTTAGCAGTGGCTGTCTGATGAGTTTGTATTGCAATGCTTTGTTCAGTGCCATCCTCTGTCCTGGGACCAACTATTGATTCAATCCACTCCTTCTCTCACCTTCCCTTGGCCTTCGTTTGCCTTTATCTGCTTTTTAAATCAAAAGCTCCATTGTTATATTCAGAAGCAAAATGAAACAAACTTCAGTCAGTGAGCCAAGCTTCCACCAAAGCATCCACAGTAAGCTTAAATTTCTTCCAAGAATAACAGAGATCCAGGGAAGCAACACTAGCTCATGAGAAACTGTCCTTTGTTAACATCCTTGTTTTTGACTCAATGTCAGCAAGACCAAGAAATTGATTGTGGACTTCAGGAAGGGGAAGTCGGGAGAACACACACCAGTCCTCACTGAGGGGTCAGCGGTGGAAAGGGTGAGCAGCTTCAAGTTCCTGAACATTGACATCTCAGAGGATCTCTCCTGGGCCCAACACATTGATGCAATTACGAAGGAGGCATGCCAGCGGCTCTACTTCATTAGGAGTTTGAGGAGAATTGGTATGTCACCAAAGACTCTTGCAAATCTCCACAGATGTACTGTGGAGAGCATTCTGACTGGTTGCATCACTGCCTGCTATGGAGGTTCCAATGTGCAGGATCAAAAGAGGCTGCAGAGGGTTGTAGACTCAGCCAGCTCCATCACGGACACAACTTTCCCCGCTATCGAGGACATCTTCAAGAGGCAGAATCCATCATTAAGGACCCTCACCACCCAGGACATGCTCTCTCCTTATTACTCCCATTGGGGAGGAGGTACAGGAGCCTGAAGACCCACACTCAGTGTTTCAGGAACAGCTTCTTCCCCTCCGCAGTCAGATTTCTAAACGGTCCATGAACATACAGTATGAACGCTGCCTCATTATTCATCTTTTGCACTATTTATTTCCTTTTGGTAACTTATGGTAACTTTTATATCTTGCACAGCACTGCTGCCACAAGACAACAAATTTCATGACATATGTTAGTGATAATAAACCTGATTTTGATTTTAGGTAACACTCCCCTTGGGTGGGTTGCCTCCTCCCCATTTACTCCCTTCTCCCACCTCTTCTTCCAATCCTCCTCCAGTCCGCCCATTTTTGTCAATTTTCCCTCATACCCCTCCAGCCCCCCCTTCACCCATCTTCATCCCCTCCCCCTGCTAGTTCCATCCTCTCACTGCACACACACACAGTTATAGAGTCATAGATTCATAGAGCAATACAGCATGGATACAGGCCTTTTGGCTCAACCAGTCCATGCCGACAACGTTGCCCACCAGCTAGTCCCAATTTCCTGTGTTCGGCCAATATCCCTCTGAGGCCCGCCCCTTCAGGTACCTATCCAAGTGCTTCTTAAATGATACTGTTGTACCTGCCTCAACCACTTCCTCTGGCAGCTCGTTCCACCACTCTCTGTATGAAAAAGTTGCCCCTCAGGTCCCTTTTGAATCTTTCCCCTCTCACCCAAAAACTATGCCCCCAAGTTTTGGACTCCTCTACCCCGGGGAAAAGACTGTTACCGTCCACCTTATCTATGCCTCTCATAATTTTCAACATTCTCCTATGTTCCAAGGAATAAAGACCCAGCCTGGCCAACTTCTCCCTGTAACTCAGGCCCCAGGACCTATAGTCCTGGCAACATCCACGAAAATCTTTTTTGCACCCTTTCCAGTTTAACCGTCTTTCCTATAACAAGGTGACCAAAACTGTACACAGTACTCTGTGTGACCTCACCAATGACTCATACAACTGTAACATAATGTACTCAATGATCTAACTGATGAAGGCCAGCATGCTAAACGCCTTTTTCATGACCCAGTCTACCTGTGACATCACTTTCAGCGAACTATGCACCTGTACTGCAAGGTCCCTCTGTTCCATTACACTCCCTAGTGCCCTACCATTCACAGTCTAAATCCCACGCTGGTTTGACTTTCCAAAATGCATCATCTAACACTTGTCTGTATTGAAATCCATTTACCACTCCTCAGCCCACTTCCCTAATGAATCAAGATCCCCCTGTGATCTACGACGACCTTCTTCACTACCAACAACACCTCCTAATTTCGTGTCATCCACAAACTTACTGATCAAGCCTTGTGCATTTGCATCCAAATCATTTATATAAATAGCAAATAACAAGGGTCCCAACACTGACCCCTGTGGCACACCACTAGTCACCGGCCTCTATTCCAGGACACAACCTTCAACCACCACCCTCTGCTTCCTACCTCCAAGCCAATTTTGAATCCACCTAATCAGCTCTCCCTGGATTCCATGGGACCTAACCCTCCAGACCAGCTTACTGTGGGGGACCTTGTCTAAGGCTTTGCAAAAGTCAATATAGACAACATCCACTGCCCTAGCTTAATGTTCCCTTTTGGTCACCTCTTCAAAATACTTCAAAAAAGATTCATCAAGCACGACTTTCCACACACAAAGCCATGCCAACTCTTCCCAATCAGAATCTGTCTATCCAAGTGTTGGGAGATCCTGTCCCTCAGAATTCCTTCCAGTAACTTCCCCACGACTGATGTCAGGCTGACAGGCCTGTTGTTCCCTGGCTTGTCCTTGCTACCCTTCTTAAACAACAGAACAACATGAGCTACCTTCCAGTCTTCAGGAACTTCACCAGTGGCTAACAATGATGAAAATATCTCTGCAAGGGCCTCCACAATTTCTTCTGTAGCTTCCCACTAAGTCCAAGGATGCAGTTGGTCAGGCCCTGGGGATTTATCCACCTTAATGTGCTGTAAGGCTGCAAATACCTCCTCCCTGAATTTCCTCCAAGACATCTCAATAATTTCTCTTATGTCTTGAGCAACAATAATTTTCTCCTCAGTAAACACCGAGGAGAAATATTCATTAAAAATCCCCCCCCCCCATATCCTGCGGCTCGAGACATAGGTGGCCCTGTTGATCTCTAAGGGGACCTACTCTCTCCCGAGCCATCCTTTCACTCTTTATATAGCTATAGAACCTCTTGAGATTTTCTTTAACCTTACCTGCCAGATCCATCTCATAGCCTCTCATTCCTCTCCTGATTACCCTCTTAAGAGTATTCTTAATCTTTTTATAGTCATCAAGGGATTCTTTCTTTCTTTCATTATAGCACAGTACAGGCCCTTCAGCCCACGATGTTGTGCCAACCATTTTATCCTGCTCTAAGATCTATCTAACCCTGCCCTCCCACATAGCCCCCTATCTTTCTGTCATTCATGTGTCTATCTAAGAGTCTCTTAAATGTCCCTAATGTATCTGCCCCCACAACCTCAGCCGGCAGTGCGTTCCATGCACCCGCCACTCTCTGTGTAAAAAAACTTACCCCTGACATCCCCCTTATACCTTCCTCCAATCAAATTATGCCCCCTCGTGTTAGCCATTGTCACCCTGGGAAAAAGTCTCTGACTGTCCAATCGATCTATGCCTCTTATCATCTTGTACACTTTGATCAAGTCACCTCTTGTCCTCCTCTCCAAAGAGAGAAGCTCTGGCTCACACAACCTATCCTCATAAGACATGCTCTCCAATCCAGGCAGCATCCTGGTAAATCTCCTCTGCACCCTCTCTAAAGCTTCCACGTCCTTCCTATAATGAGGCGACCAGAACTGAACACAATACTCCAAGTGTGGTCTAACCATAGTTCTATAGAGCTGCAACATTACCTCGCGGATCTTGAACTCAGTACCACAACTAGTGAAGGACAGCACACTACACGCCTTTTTAACAACCCTATCAACCTGCGCAGCAACCTTGAGGGATCTATGGGCGTGGACCCCAAGATCCCTCTGTTCCACACTGCAAAGAGTCCTGACATTAGCCTTGTATTCTGCCTTCAAATTCGATCTTCCAAAGTGTATCACTTCACACTTTTCCGGGTTGAACTCCATCTGCCACTTCTCAGCTCAGCTCTGCATCCTATCAATGTCCTGTTGTAACCTGCAGCAACCTTCTACTCTATCCACAACACCACCAATCTTCGTGTCATCTGCAAACTTACTAACCCACCCTTACACATCCTCATCCAAGTCATTTATAAAAATCTCAAAGAGCAGGGGTCCCAGAACTGCAGAACACCACTGGTCACTGACCTCCAGGCAGAATACGCTCCACCTACAACCACACTCTGCCTTCTATGGGCAAGCCAATTCTGAATCCACACAGCCAGGTTTCCCTGGATCCCATGCCTCCTGACTTTCTGAATGAGCCTTCCATGAGGAACCTTATCAAACACCTTACTAAAATCCATGTACACCACATCCACTGCTCTACCTTCATCAATGTGTTTTGTCACATCCTCAAAGAATTCAATCAGGCTCGTGAGGCATGACCTGCCCCTCACAAAGCCATGCTGACTGCCCCTAATCAGCCTATACTTCTCCAAATGCCCATAAATCCTGTCTCTTAGAATCTTCTCCAGTAATTTGCCCACCACTGAAGTAAGACTCGTTGGTCTGTAATTCCCAGGGTTATCCCTACTCCCTTTCTTGAACAAAGGAACAACATTTGCCACCCTCCAATCATATGGCACTACTCCTGTGGCCAGTGAGGATGCAAAGGTTATTGGTAAAGGCACAGCAATCACTTCCCTCACTTCCTATAATAACCTTGGATGTATCCAGTCTGGCCCCGGCTAGACTTATCTGTCCTAATGTTTCTCAAAAGTTCCAGCACAGCCTCCTTCCTCACGTCAACATGCCCTGGCGTATCAGCTTGTCGTACTCCATCCTCACATACGTCAAGTTCTGTCTCACTGGGGAATACTGACGAAAAGTATTCATTAAGGACCTCCCTTACCCCTTCCAACTCCAGGCATATGTTTCCTCTTTTCTACCCTCACTCTAGTCATCCTCCTATTCTTCACATACATTTAGAATGCCTTGGGGTTTTCCTTAATCCTACTCGCCAAGGCTTTCTCATGCCCCCTTCAAGCTCTCCTAAGTCCATTCTTAAGATCCCTCCCGGCTACCTTGAAACTCTCTACAGAGTCTGAGCCATGCTTTCTTTACCTTAAGTAAATTTCTTTCTTCCTCATGACAAGATATTCTATGTCTCTTGTCAACCACGGTTCCTTCACTCTGCCATCCTTACCCTGCCTCATTGGGACAAACCTATCCAGAACACCATGTAAGTATTTCCTAAACAACCTCCACATTTCGGCTGTGCACTTCCCCAAGAGCATCTGTTCCCAATTTATGCTCCCAAGTTCCTGCCTAATAGCGTCAAAACTCCCCCTCCCCCAATTAAATATTTTCCCATATCATCTCCTCCTATCCCTCTCCAAGGCTATGGTAAAGGTCAAGGAGTTATAGTCACTGTCTCCAAAATGCTCTCCCGCTGAGAGATCTGAAACCTGATCAGGCTCATTGCCTAGTACCAGGTCCAGTACGGCCTCTCCTCTTGTCGGCCTGTCTGCATACTGTGTCGGAAATCTTTCCTGTACACACCGCACAAACTCCGTCCCATCTGTCCCCTTTACACTATGGAGGTGCCAATCAATATTGGGGAAGTTGAAGTCACCCATGGCAACAACCCTGTTATTTTTGCACTTTTCCAAAATCTGCCTCCTGATCTGCTCCTCAGTGTCTCTGCTGCTATTGGGTGGTCTGTAGAATACCCCCAATAGAGTGATCACTCCCTTCCTGTTTCTGACTTCCACCCACACTGACTCAGTAGACAATCCCTCCAGGACATCCTCCCTTTCTAAATCTGTGATATTGTCCCTGATCAGCAAAGCCACTCCCCCACCTCTTTTACCTCCGTCCCTGTCCCTCTTGAAACATCTAAACCACAGAATATCCAGCAGCCATTCCTGCCCTTATGACAGCCAAGTCTCTGTCATGGCCACCACGTCACAGTTCCATGTACTTACCCATGCTCTATGTTCATTACCCTTGTTCCTGATACTTCTTGCATTAAAGTAGACACACTTCAGCCCATCCAACTGACTGCAAATTTGCCCTTTCAACTGCCTATCCTTCCTCACAGTCTTTCTACATGCTGCATCTACTTGTACACTAAATGTACCAACCTCTGACCTGTTGCTTAGGTTCCCATCCCATCCCCTTTCCAAACAAGTTTAAATGCTCCCCAACAGCTCCAGTAAACCCGCCTGTAAGAATATTGGTCCCCCTCCAGTTCAGGTGTAACCCATCCCTTTTGTACAGGTCATACCTTCCCCAGAAGAGATCCCAATGATCAACAAATCTGAAACCTGCCCTCTGCACCAACTCCTCAGCCACGCATTCATCTGCCAAATCAACCTATTCTTACTCTCACAGGCGTGTGGCACAGGCAGCAATCCAGAGATTACTACTCTGAGGCCCTGCTTTTCAGCTTCCTACCTAACTCCCTATATTCCTTTTTCAGGAGCTCATCTCTTTTCCTACCTATGTCATTGATACCAATATGTACCACGACCTCTGGCTGTTCACCCTCCTGCTTCAGAACGCCATGGACCCAATCCGAGATGTCCCTGACCCTGGCACCAGGGAGGCAACATACCATCTGGGAGTCTCTTTCACGTCCACAGAATCTCCTGTCTGCCCCCCTTACTATGGAATCCCCACCTTGCTCTATTTATTTTTTCCTTTTTCCTCTTTCTCTTTGCCTGCCTCGATCTATCACTCACCTGCCCCTGTCTCCCAACTCCACCCCCGCTCCCCTCCCCTACCTGAGACAACCTGCCTGTCACCTTACACCCCTTCTCAGTCAACCAATCACCTTGGACTTCCATAACACCACACCCCCTCTCCTCTTCATACCAGCCATCACCCCCGTCCACCCTCAGTCCTGATGCAGGGTTTCAACCTGAAACGTCGACAATTCCTTTCCCCCCCCACAGATGCTGCTCGACCTGCTGAGTTCCTCCAGCAGATTGTTTGTTGCTTTGTTAACATTGTTGGTTATAATGGAAGTGGGAACTGAAAGCTCTGCCTGTGATGTGCCTGTGTAATTGATAGTAATTGATGTAGATCATGGGATAAATTGGGAATAAGGACTGGGATTGTGGGAAATACAATACTAGTTTATGATACAAGCCTATCAGCCATGCTTCAAAGTCACACTGTAACATTAGAAACAGGTGTGGACCAGCTAACCTCTCTCAAGCCTGCCTTGCTCTTCTGTTTGTTAATGGATGATCTGTGCTATTTTTCTAGCTTTCCATCGAATCCCTTGATTCACTTTTCCAACAAAAGATTAACCAATCTCACTCTTTAAAGATCCAATCACCCTTCCATTCACAAAATTTTGGGAGAGGGGATTCCCAATTTCACAGCTCTTTGTGTGACAAGAGAGAATTCTGAGGTTTGTGGATGGAACTCAAAGACCAACACTCCAGTCTCATTCTCAGATAAACAGTTCTATCAGTTCTGTCTTTCAAATGAAAAGGCTCCTCTTTCTTTCAGGTGAACGTGAAAGATCCTGCGCCACATTTGAAGAGGTACTGCAGAGTTATTCCCATTCCCAATATGTATTCCCTAACCAACATCATGGAAGCAGATTATTTAGTCATTATCACATTGCTATTTGTGGGAGCTTGCTGTGCGCAAATGGTTGGCACTCAGCCTGTATTATATTCCTCAACTTCAAATGTAGTTGATTGGCCTTAAAGCACTTTGGAACATTCTGAAAGGGATGTGAAGAACTCTATATGAAAAAAAATTAAATCTTCCTTCTTCAAAATCCAAATGATTTTGCAGCTAATTGATTGAGACTTGGTTTTGACATGGTGGCCAATCTGACCTTGATTTTTCCACCAAAGGAAATGAATTTTCTGTGTTTATCTGATCCTGAAGTTTATTACCATCAATCTTTCATAGTCAAGGGAAGAGTGAAGACCTTTCACATTTAGCTCACTAATTACGTGCAATAAGTGCGGGCGGTTAGCTCTTGAAAATAAATGGGCAAAGCAGCCACATTCATTTAACCTGCTCTCATTCAGGAAGCGTTCTGTTTGGCTTTTGTCATTCGATCTTTGGACTTTATTAAAGATAATTTGAAATAGACTTCTTAACTCAAAGTACTTGGCAATAAACTAAATGCCAAGGACGTGGATCAAAAGAGAAGAAATCAGGGAGATATTGTTGGGAACAAAAGTGGGCATCTTCTCAGGTTCTGAATCATCAATTGTTTCATTAAGCAGAACTTACATCCCCTATGCTCTGGAGCACATCTTTACTACACAACATTTAATGAAATTATGTGGCGATGGTTGTAAGATAGAAATCTTGTGTCTGCTGGTAACTGTGATTTGCACATGTCACAATGTGTATCCTTCTCTCTCTGAAGAACATTCGAGAGGTGAGAAGCAACTGGAATTCAATAAACTGTTTCACTTCCCACTGTAGATATGAGTGACACACAGCATCACAGTGAGAATCAACTACCTTTAAATATCTTTAAACTCGACAATGTTCTTTTAAAGCCGTAGATTTGAATGAAAGTTATTCTTTCACAGCAATGAACATTGTTCACAATTGTATCTAACAAAACTCTTACTTGTGGGATCCAAGGTGCTTCCTCCCAAAAGAGGATTTCAGCAGGCATTGATGTTGCCAAGGTGATGTTGCCAAGGCTACCTGAGCATGTGCAAATTGGCACAGGGTCAATGAGATCGGAGAGTTAAATGCATGGCTCAAAGATTGGTGTTGAAGAAGTGGGTTTGAATTCATGGGACATTGACACTAGTATTGGGGAAGGAGGGAGCTGTTCCAATGGGACGGGCTCTACCTGAACCATGCTAGGACCAGGGTCCTGGTGAATCACATAACTAGCACTGTGGATAGGGCTTTAAACTAAATAGTAAGGGGGTGGGTTCAACAGATTGGAAAAGTATGGATAAAATAAAAGGGAAGGAGAGTGCAGGAGAGGTTAATGAAGTCTCCAGAATAAAGAATAAGACAGAAAGTTTAGAAAAGGATAAGAATTTAGCTTCGGGTAACATGGAGACAAATTTTAGAAGAAGGGTGGTGAATACAGGACTGAAGGTGTTATATTTGAATGCACGCAATGTACGGAATAGGGTAGATGAGCTTATAGCGCAGTCAGAAATTGGAAAGTATGACGTTGTGGGCATCACAGTCATAGTTGAAAGAAGATCACAGCTGGGAGCTAAACATCCAAGGATACACATCGTATCGAAAAGACAGGCAGGTGGGCAGAGGGGGTCGGATCATTCTGTTGGTAAAAAGTGAAATCAAATCCTCAGCAAGAAGTGACATAGGATCAGAAGATGTGGAATCCTTGTGGATAGAGTTAAGAAACTGCAAGGGTAAAAAAACCCTGATAGGAATTATATGCAGGCCTCTGAATTGTAGCCAGGATGTGGGGTACAAATTACAACAGGAGATAGAAAAGGCATGTAAAAAGGGCAATATTACAGTGGTCAAGGGGGATTTCAATATGCAAGTGGATTGGGAAAATCAGGTTTGCACTGGGTCCCAAGGGAAGGGATTTGTAGAATGCCTTTGAGATAGCTTTTTAGAGCAGCTTGTGGTTGAGCCCAATAGGGAAAAGGCAATTCTGGATTTGGTGTTGTGCAATGAACCAGATTTGATTTGGGAGCTTGAGGTAAAGGAATCCTTAGGAGGAAGTGATCATAATATGATAGAATTCACCCTGCAGTTTGACAGGGAGAAGCTAAAATTGGATGTATTGGTTTTACAGTTGAGTTAAGGTACCTACAGAGTCATGAGAGAGGAGCTGGCCAAATATGATGGGAAGGGGACCCTAGCAGGGATGATGGTAAAGCAACAATGGCAGGAGTTTCTGGGAGTAATTCGGAAGACTCAGGATCATTTCATCCCCAAGAAGAAGAAGCATTATAAAGGGAAAGTGAGGCAACTGTGGCTGACAAGGGAAGTCAAGGAGAGCATAAAAGCAAAAGGGAGGGCACACAAAATTGCAAAAATTAGAGGGACTCTAGAGGATTGGGAAGCTTTTAAAAACCAACAGAAGGCAAATAAAAAAGCAATAAGGGGAGAAAAGATGAAATATGAAGGTAAGCTAGCCAATAATATAAAAGAGGATACCAAAAGTTTTTTTCAGATATATAAAGAGTAAAAGAGAGGCAAGAGTGGACATCGACCACTGGAAAGTGACGCTGGAGAAGTAGTAATGGGGAACAAAGAAATGGCGGATGAACTGGATAAGTATTTTGTGTCAGTCTTCACTGTGGAAGACACCAGCAACATGCCAGAAATTTGAGAGAGTCGGGGGCAGAATTGAGTGTAGTCCCTATTACTAAGGAGAAGGTGCTTCGGAAGCTGAAAGGTCTGAAGGTAGACAAGTCACCTGGACCAGATGGACTACACCCCACGGTTCTGAAAGAGGTAGCTGAAGAGATTGTGGAGGCATTAGTAGTGATCTTTCAAGAATCACTAGGCTAAGGAATGGTTCTGGAAAATCACAGATGTCACTCCACTCTTTAAGAAGGGAGGGAGGCTAAAGACAGGAACTAATAGGCCAGTTATCCTGACTTCAGTGGTTGGTAAGATGTTAGAGACAATTATAAAGGATGAGGTTTCGGGGTACTTGGAAGCACATGATAAGCTAGGCCGAAGTCAGCATGGTTTCCTTAAGGGGAGACCTTGCCCGACAAATCTGTTGGAATTCTTTGAGGAAGTAACAGGCAGAATAGACAAAGGAGAGTTAGTGGATGTTGCTTACTTGGATTTTCAGAAGGCCTTTGACAAGGTGCCACACATGAAGCTGCTAAACAAGATAGAAGCCTATGGTATTACAGGAAAGGTACAAGCATGGATAGAAGATTGGCTGACTAGCAGAAGGCAAAGAGTGGGAATAAAGGGAGCCTTTTCTGGTTGGCTGCTGGTGACTAGTGGTGTTCCGCAAGGGTCGGTGTTGGGGCCGCTACTTTTCACATTATATGTTAATGATCTGGATGACAGAATTTATGGCTTTGTGGCCAAGTTTGCAGATGATACAAAGATAGATGGAGGGGCAGGTAGTGTTGAGGAAGCAGGGAGTCTGAAGAAGGACTTGGACAGGTTGGGAGAATGGGCAAAGAAGTGGCAGATGGAATACAGCGCAGGGAAGTGTACGGTCATGCACTTTGGTGGAAGGAATAAAGGCATAGATTATTTTCTAAATGGAGAGCAAATTCAGAAATCAGAGATGCAAAGGGACTTGGGAGCCCTGGTGCAGGATTCCCTAAAGGTTAACTTGCAGGTTGAGTCAGTAGTAAGGAAGGCAAATGCAATGTTAGCATTCATTTCAAGAGAACTGGAATATAAAAGCAAGGATGTAATGCTGAGGCTTTATAAGACGTTGATCAGACCACAGTTGGAGTATTGTGAGCAGTTTTAGGCCCCATGTCTAAGAAAGGATGTGCTGGCATTGGAGATGGTCCAGAGGAGGTTTACAAGAATGATCCCAGGAATGAAAGGGTTAATGTGAGGAGTGTTTGATGGTTCTGGGCCTGTACTCGCTGGAGTTTAGAAGGATGAGGGGGGATCTCAATGAAACCTACTGAATATTGAAAGGCCAGGATAGAGTGGATCTGGAGAGGATGTTTCCAGTAGTGGGAGAGTCTTGGACCAGAGGGCACAGCCTCAGAATAGGACGTCCCTTAGAACAGAGATGAGGAGGAATTCATTGCCATAGACGGCTGTGGAGGCCAAGTCATTGGGTATATTTAAAGTGGAGGTTGATAGGTTCTTGATTAGTAAGGTCATCAAAGGTTACGGGGAGAAGGCAGGAGAATGGGGTTGAGAGGGAAAAATAAATCAGCCATGATCGAATGGCAGAGCATACTCAATGGGCTGAATGGCCTAATTCTGTTCCTGTGTCTTATGGTTTTATGGTCTTATGATGGAGACTGCTCAGGCAAGCCCCAGGATTTGCAAAATGACCTAGCAAAGGCCCAGAGTGTGAATAGGTTAGGCCACCCTCCATGATATCTTCAAGAATAGGGGCGACACCACTGTTGAGGCAGCATGTGACAGCAAGCTAATATGCCTCAACACAAGTGGCTAGAAATTAGATTTTGCTCCACTTAGCATTTGTTGCTTAGTTTCATTCAATTCCCTTCGGAAGGCGATTAACTGAACAGAGAAGCAGCCTTGCATATGATGTGTGAGAGAACCGGCATTTAATGCAAGGTGTTAATTTTGATTGACAGCTCACCAGGACAACATACTGTGCATGGCATTATGAGAAGAATAGAGGACAGAGACACTGGACATACAATTAGATCAAGTTTGTGAAAATGAACTGAAAATCTTAAGAGGTGGACCATGCTAGTTTGCATGCAGGATTGTAAACAGGAAGAGCACCATACATTGGGAGAAGCCCATAGCTGCAATGTCATTGTCACTGGCAGAACTGTTATAGAACATGGAACAGTACAGTCCTTCAGCCCTTGATGTCAGTGCCAAACACAATGCCAAATTAAACCATATCTCTTTTGCCTACACCTGATTCATATCCCTCCATTCCCTGCATATCTATGTGTCAAACAGCCTCTTAAACTCTGCTAGCATATCTGCCTCCACCAGTACCCCTGGCAGCCCGTTCCAGAAAACTCCCACTCTCTGTGCAAAAGACTTGCCCCGCACATTTCCTCCAAACCTCCCTCCCCACCTCACCTTAAATGCATGTCCTCTGGTATTTGACATTTCCACCCTGGGATAAAGATTCTGACTGTCTGCCTCTCACCATCTTATAAACCTCTATCAGGTCTCCCCTCAGCCTCCGACGTTCCAGAGAAAACAACCCAAGTTTGTCCAACCTCTTCTTATAGCTCATACCCTCAAATCCAGGCAGCATTCTGGCAAACCTCTTCTGCACCCTTTCCAAAGCCTCCACATCCTTCCTGTAATGAGGCGGCTGGAACTGCACACAACTGTCAGACCTTAACATTCTCTCCCTACGGCAGTCACAAAACTGCAGTACAATGGCTGTCGTGGAGATGAGGGAAACCCTGTGGGTGGGATGTTGGGGGGGTGGGGTGGGGTGGGGTGGGGAGTCTCCTTGTGTATCTCTGCATCACCCAAACATTGGCTTTCCCTGATCCAGTGAATGGCCCCACACTGCTGAGCAGTGGGCTGATCAAGGATTCAGATCGGATTTGTATAAAAGGTCAGCAAACAATGGATATCCAGAGGTACTGTTCCCAATATCCTGAGCATTGAATATTGAAACTATCAGACTTTGTGTGGAAGACGGCAAGTGAAAAACAAAATACTGGAGGAACTCAGCAGGTCAGGCAGCATCTGCAGAGGGAAATGGACAGTCGACATTTCAGGTCAAGAGCGCTCCAGATGAAGGATCTCGGCTTGAAACGTTGACCGTCCATCGATGCTGCCTGACCCGCTGAGTTCCTCCAGCACTTTGTTTTTTGCTCCACATTCCAGCATCGGTCATCTCTTGTGTGTCAACGTCACAGTGCAGACCATTTACTCGATATCTTCTCAGTTTCTGTGCAATATGCTTCCTGTTATTTTGTGAGCGATCAACAGAGGTCATAGGTTGCACCAAAAAGTTCCAATTTATGCTAGAGTGAAGGAACTGTTCACTGCATGATGTACAACATCAGTATTTTGTGATTGATACAGGGAAAACATCAAACAAGCCAAGGTAAATCATGTATCAGAATGTCCAGACCAATTCCCTGATGGGTGTGATGTTACTCAGAAATGATTGCTAATGCAACCTATCAGCTTTATTTGTAATTTTCTGAATGAAAAATGAGTGCAAGTGGATCCATGTTCTAGGTCAAAGAGTTTGCTTGCCATAATTTTGGTATGAGGAAGCATCTGTCAACATTCTGCTTGAAAGCAAAGCAAGACCACAGTAAAGTCAAGCCACAAAGCAGTGTGAAGCCAGTGTGAAGCCCGGGGCAGTTCATCACTTGGGCATCATACACATGAACTAAGTGAAGGTGCTGATCTAAATGTAGACTGTGCTTGCTAATTGCAAAGGCTACTGAGCCTTTTCATAAGTCAGTATACATTGATTAAGCTAGAGAGAGTACAGAAAAGATTCACAAGGTTGTTGCCAGGATTGGAGGGCTTGAGCTATAAGGAGAGATTGGATAGGCTGGGGCTGTTTTCTCTGGAGGAAAGGAGACTGAGAGGAGACATGTTAGAGGTATATAAAATTATGAGGTGCCTAGATCGTGTAGATAGTCAGAGTCTGTTTCCCATTGTAGGGGTGCCTAAAACTGAAGAGCAGCACAAGAAGCATCGGAGCAACTCAGCAAGTCAGGCAGCACTTATGGAGGGAAATGGACTGTCGATGTCTCGAGTTGAGACCCTTCATCTGGACTGAGGTCCAAAGGGTCTCGACTTGAAACATCGACTGTTCCCCAGTCAGTTCCCTTTTAGATCTTTCCCCTCTCACTTTAAGCCGATGCCCTTTACTTTGGACTCCCCTGCCCTGGGGAAAAGACTGGTTATTCACCTTATCGATGCCCCTCATTATTTTATAAATCTCTGTAAGGTCACCCCTCAGCCTCCTACACTCCAGGGAGAGAGGTCCCAGCCTGTCCAGTCTCTCATTATTGCTCAAACCCTCCAGTCCCGGTAACATAGATAGATTGAATTTGGTAAATGGGGAAATGTTAGTTAGTTTTGTGGTCAATATTGAAAATGTTATCTTTATATTTGTATTATTTTATGTTATTTTTGGTCCAGGTTGGTGGGGAAGGGATGTGATACTCTGAGGGTACATATCGTGACCAGTGGGGATACCTGGTGCCACGATCCCATTGTTATAAACACCGTCTAGTGGATGAGTGAGTAAAATAAAAAATGGCTTCTTGCACAGTTCTGCATGTTGAGCTGTTGAATGGTGGTGTTGTTTTTACTTCCTGTTCGAATACATTGAACGGTGTGCATACAAAGAAACAGCATTGCTAAATATTTTATTATATCTCTCTCCATCCCACTCCCACTCTGACCTCCCATTCCTGAGATTCCTGCAGCTTTCATTGAAGCCCCATGTAATGACTCCCTCAAAACCTTGCAATCGCCAGTGAGTTCAGCAACTTGAGAGCACACTTCGCTGTTCCATTTATATCTCCTCTAAAACCACACCTTTTGAATGTTTACTTGTCCCATTTCGGCCCCTTTCATCTCTCCTGCCTGCCACCTTCTCTTTCTCTTCTTGCCTCCCCTCTCGCCTCCCCGCTCTCCTCCCCTCTCTCCTTTCCGTCTGTGCTTAAACCCATTTTATCTCCGTTTCCCATTTCCGATGTCAGCCTGAAGTGTTAACTTGTTTCTCTCTGAGCAGATTCCGCCTGACCTACTGAGCAGTTGCAGCAGGCTCTGCTTTCAGTTACTATTATGTTTGCTTTCCTGCCCAATTTTTACAATTGCGTCTTAAACAGATTGAAAGAGAATTCAATGGTTGCTATGGAGGCAGAAGTCCATCTACAATACAACATGCTTAAGGTGTTTAATTTAAAATGATGCACTGCTAATGTAAACAACATTTATCAACATGACACAATTTCAATCAATAAGGTGCAGTTCCTCCAGTTCTGAAACTTCATACTTCTTAAACATGCTGATTTTTTTGTGCAGTGATCCAAGCTGCAAGGAATACGCAGCAGACAGCTCTTTGTTAGTGTGGAAACATTAATGCCTTCAGTTTGAAGCCTCAAGAAATTTCCAATTATCATGTGCTCAAGGAAGATAAAGTGACTGAAGGGTCTTTTTTTTAAACAACCCATTTTAATTATTAATGAATATCTAATGAATACTATGGATTTCACAAGCAATAGTGGATCTGATCAAGTCTGCAGTGGAATGATTGTCATTATCAAGTTCACTAATGAAATTTTAATATTTTGGATTGTGGCTAAGGCTGGGATATAAGTTCTTCAGTCTTGATGAGTGTTAGTCACCCTGGGACACCACCCTTGAGTGAGTCAGCCTTCAGACATAGTTTTCATGTATTAATATTTCATCTTCCTCTTCAGATCCCTTCAAGGCCTCATCTCTTACCTTCTCTGTGATCTCCTCCAAGTCTGCAGTACTTTTCTGAGATCTGTGCTCCAATTCTGCCCCGTACACATTCCTGCCCTTTATCACTACCTTCATTGGTGACCATGGCTTCAGCTGCCCAGGGCCTGAACTCCATTACCCCACCCCTAAGCCTCCAACTCGTTCCTTCTTCAAAGAGATCCTTGAAACCCACCTCTTCGATCAGGATTTGGGTCGCTTGCTAAAGAGCTGTCTCTGCATTCTGTTATTGTTTTCCCTTGTACTACCTCGATGTACTGATGTGATGAAATGATGTGATGTACTGTTTCAATGGGCAGGCACGGTAGTGTAGCGGTTGGCGTGACACTATTACAATGCCAGTGACCTGGGTTCAATTCCGACCGCTGTCTGTAAGGAGTTTGTACGTTCTCCCCATGTCTGCGTGGGTTTCCTCCGGGTGCTCCAGTTTCCTCCCACATTCCAAAGACGTACGGGTTAGGAAGTTGTGGGCATGCTATGTTGGCACCAGAAGCATGGCGACACTTGCGGGCTGCCCCCAGAACACTCTACGCCAAGATGCATTTCGCTGTGTGTTTCGATGTACATGTGACTAATCAAGATAAAGACATCTTAAATGATCTGTATGGATGGCATGCAAAACAAAATTTTACACTGTATCTTGGTACATGTGACAATAATAAACCAATTTACCAATTTAATTTTTTGCTAACAGAACTTGGTTGATAACCCTCCCGTAAAGCACTGGTTCATGGCGCATTTGATGCTGACTAAGTAGTTTTTTAGTGCACTAAAGTAAGCAAAAGGATCGGGTGAGAAAGTGAAGGATGAGTAGATCAGCCACAATCTCATTGGACAGGGTGAAAATTAAAAAAAAAACACACAGAAATCTGAAATGAAAACAGAAAATGTTGGAAACACTCAGCAGATCAGGCAGCATCTGTGGATGGAGAAACTGCCAACATTTCAGGTCCAGGACTTCTTCAGAACTGGAAAAGAGAGAAAGCAAGAGTTTGAATAGGGAGCAGAAAATGTTGGGGAGAGGGATGGGAGGAACAAAGGGAATTTCTCTGACAGGTTGATACTGGGTGACTGAATGTGGAAGTTAGTGGGCAGTTAAGGTCAGGTGAAGCTTCCTTGTGTGTGTAATGTGTTCTTAATGCTTAGGCTGTGCAAACCTGCCCAGAAGATCAGTATACAAAATGAGGAAAAAGCTAAAAAGAAAAGATAAGATAAGATATTTTTTATTAATCACATGTACGTCGAAACACACAGTGAAATACATCTTTAACATAGAGTGTTCTAGGGGCAGCCTGCAAGTGTCGCCACGCTTCCGGCGCCAACATAGCGCGCCCACAACTTCCTAACCCATACGTCTTTGGAATGTGGGAGGAAACCAGAGCACTTGGAGGAAACCCACGCAGACACGGGGAGAACGTACAAACTCCTTACAGACAGTAGCCAGAATTGAACCTGGGTCGCTGGTCCAATGGAGGGAAACCTGAACCAAAATAATGACAGGCAAAAAATGGCCAGTCCTCATACAAAGGGGAAGAGTGAGTAATCTGAGGTTGGAGATTTTGATACTGAGTCTTGCAGGCAGCACACACCCAGGCAGAAGATTTAAGATGTTCTTCCTCATTATAACAGCACAGGAGGCCACAGACATAGAGATCCACGTGGGAATGGGATGGTGAATTAAAGTGGCACCCAACTGGAAGCTCAGAGTCACTCCAGTGGATTGAGCATAGGTACTCTGCAAAGTGATCACCCAATCTGTGGTTGGTACCTCCATTGTCGAGGAGACCACATTGTGAGCACAGAATGCAGTTAACTCAATTGGAAATGAATCGCTGCTTCACTTGGAAGGACTGTTTGAGTCCCTGGATGGTGAAAAGACAAGTGTGGCACCCCCTGTGGTTGCATGGGAGAGTACCACACAACAGGGAGTGTGGGGCAGGGATGGAAGAGCAGGTAGAGGCAGAGCCGAATGGTCAAACGCTGGGAAGTGGGATCAGCATGAATAGGAACGTGATAGTCAACATTGACATTGTGGGCAAAAGGCCTGTTTCAGTGCCAAATGATTCAGCGGTTTTAACTTGCATATAAGACCTCAGGACCACTAGAAATAGGAGCAGAATTAGGCCATTCGGCCCATCATGTCTGCTCCACCATTCAATCATGGCTGATTTTTTTAACCCCATTCTCCCGCTTCTCCCCATAACCCTTAACCTCCTTACCAGTGAAGAACCTGTCAATCTCTGCGTTAAATACGTCCAATGACTTGGCCTCCACAGTCCTCTGTGGCAACAAATTCCACAGATTCACCACCCTCTGGCTTAAGAAATTCCTCCTCAGCTCAGTCCTGAAGGGACATCCCTTTATTCTGAGGCTGTGCCCTCGAATCCTGGACTCTCCCACTGATGGAAACATCCTCTCCACATCCACTCTGTCCAGGCCTTTCAGTATCTGGTAGGTTTCAGTCAGATCTTCCCTCATCTTTCTCAGTGGTGAATTTAGTGCTCTAATTGGCATCCTATTTTGTTTCGAAATTAACAACAATGAATTAGGTGAAAATTCCCTATGCCCTTCTATCAAGGTGTAAACTGACTGGTAAACACCAAGGATGTTTAAGTCTTAATCCATGAAAATTGGTATTGGTATTGGTATTGGTTTATTATTGTCACTTGTACCGAGGTACAGCGAAAAACTTGTCTTGCATACTGATCATACAGATCAATTCACTACACAGTGCAGTTACATTGGGTTAGTACAGAGTGCATTGATGTAGTACAGGTAAAAACAATAACAGTACAGAGTAAAGTGTCACAGCTACAGAGAAAGTGCAGTGCAATAAGGTGCAAGGTCACAACAAGATAGATCATGAGGTCAGAGTCCATCTCACTGTATAAGGGAACCTTTCAATAGTCTTATCACAGTGGGATAGAAGCTGTCCTTAAGTCTGGTGGTACGTGCCCTCAGGCTCCTGTATCTTCTACCTGATGGAAGAGGTGGGTGGGGTCTTTGATTATGCTGGCTGCTTCACCAAGGCAGCGAGAGGTAAGGACAGAGTCCAAGGACGGGAGGAAATCATCATACATCAGAAATTGAAGTCACGGTGTCCAAGTGGTGTAATAATTGGTGATGCATTGGTGCTCTGAATGGTTTCCAATTTCTTGTAGGTTATTGGGAATATTAAAGGGCATGGGTTATTAATTGCCAACGTTGTGTCATCCAATGAACTGGCTGTTGGAGAGCAAACAGCCAACTGTACAGCAAACAATGTCAATTTACTCAGCAATAAAAGACAATTTAAGGAGGTAAGGAAACAAATCAGGGCAAACTCTCCCAGCAAAAGCAGGGTAATTTTTCCAGAAAAAGTCCAGTGAGTGAAAGATAGTTACATAGAAATTTTGAGCATAGTGTCAATCCCAGTCAAATACAGCAATGTGCTCACCAAACTTAATTGTAAGGGGAATCATCTCCACTCTGGCTAGTGTTGTCACCAAGTGCAGCCTTAAATGTAGCTTCTGCAGAGCAGCAGCAGAGATTTATTCCAGGAAGAGAGAGAGAGCAGATGCTTGGGTAGTTTGCTGACACTGAACTTGGCACTATAGTTGTCACATTGTATTGGACTTCAAAAAAAACAGACCCATTATTCTTTACTGCCAATGACAGCTACAAATACACAGCACAGCTCATATTCATTATACTAACTGACAAAAAGAAAAGGATTGATTTAACAGTGCTGCTACAAAGAAAAATCTGGTTGCTATACCAACTGCCCTGATCACCACAATTCTTCACATTGCTCAGGGCTCAGTGAGTATTCAAACTCAGTAGCAACTGCTGTTCTGGAACCCTAGGAATTTACAGAGGCCTTTCAGCCCACCATGGGTATGCCAGCCAACAAAGATCTATCCTGACTAATTCTACCTCCTGCCTCTCACTCCATAGCTTTGAATATGTAGTCGTATTAAATGTCTGAGTTTTCTAAATGTGCTGGGGGTTTCTGCCTCACTGTTCATTAGGCAGTGAGTTCTAACCCCCCATAACTCTGCATGATTTTTTCGTTCAACTTCAGAATCAGAATCAGATTTATTATCACTGATGTACGATGTGAAATTAGTTATTGATCTCTCTATTAGGGTAAATAAGTCCTTCATATTCACCTTCTCTAAGTCCATCATAATTTCCAACACCTTGTTATATCTTCCTTCTGTGCCAAAGAATGAATCTTCGGTATGATGTCTTCCTTCATGACTAAACCAATCACCCCCATAAAGATTTCTTGTAAACCTCCTCCGTAACCTCCCTCATGTTATCACATCCTTGCTTTAGTGTGATGACTGTTCTCCAGCTGTGGCTTAGCTATTGCTTGGCTCAGTTTCAGCATGACCTTGCTGTTCTTATACTCTATACCTCAGAGTTTGCTAGTTAGGTGCATTTAGGTTGATCTAACTCCCTCTGCTCTCCTGGATCCACCTGCACACATAACTGGAGTGACTGGAATAAGTTGTCATCTCCCTTTTTCACTTATTGACAATGTACCTTAATCTTGCTTGAACAGTTTAAAAGAAAGAAGGGCAGCATTTATACAGTGCCGTCCATTATAACTGACCGTTCCAAAACCCTTTACAGACAGCAAAGTATGTTTGATGTTCAGTCATTATTGTAATATACAAGATGTGGCAGCTAATTTGTGAACAGCAAGGTCCTACAAACAGTAATTGGTAATTGGTTTATTCATCACATGTACTGTGATACAGTAAAAAGCTTTAGTTTGCATGCCATCCAAGCAGATCATTCAAGGTAGTACAATAGGAAAAGCAATAACTGAATGTGGAATATAGTGTTGCAGTTACAGAGAAAGTGCAGTGCAGGCAGACCAATTAGGTGCACGGGCCATGACGAGGTAGACTGAGAGATCAAGAGTTCATCTTTATTGTACAAGAGGTCCTTTCAAGAGTCTTACAACAATGGGACAGAAGCTGTCCTCGAACCTGGTGATACATATTTTCAAGCTTTTGTATCTTCTGCCATATGGAAGGGGGTGAAAGAATAACCGGGTGGGTGGGGGCTGCTTTCCCGAGGCAGTGGGAAGTGTAGACAGAGTCCATGGAGGGGAGGCAGGTTTTGGTGATAGATTGGGCTGTGTTTACAACTCTCTGCAATTTCTTGTGGTCTTGGGCAGAGCAGTTACCATACCAAGCAGTGATATATCTGGATAGGATGCTCTCTAAAGTGCATCTATGAAAATTGGTGAGGGTCATCAGGGACATGGCAAATTTCCTTAGTCTTCTTGAGGAATTAGAGGTATTGGTGTGTTTTCTTGGCCATAGCATCTTCATGGTTGGACCAGGACAAACTATAAATGACAATGAAATGATTATCTGAATTTTTAGTAATGCTCATTGACGGATGAATGTCAGCTGTAAGTCCTCCTCTTCCTCAATATTGCATCTACAATAGTGGACAGGATGTTGATTTAAGGCTTCATCGAGATCTCCATCGTTACAGCATTCAATGACATGTCGGTCTAGAAGTGGACAGAGCAAACTCTGTGATGCAGAAGTCGTTGGTAGATTTTCTTCCACTGAAGCAGTAGCACAGTAGAGCAGCTGGTGGAACCGCTGCCTCCCAGCGCCAGAGACACAGAGTGCTGTTTGCATGGAGTTTGCATGCTCTCCGTACAACCTTGTGGTTCCCCCAAGGTGTTCCAGTTACCTCCCACATCCCAAAAACACACGGGTTGGTAGGTTAAGTTAGCCGCTGCAGATTGCCCCTTTGGTGTAGGTGAGTGATAGAATCTGGGTGGAATTGATGAGAATGTGGCAAGAATAAAAAGAAGGGATTAATGTTGGATTAGTGTAAATGTTGATGGTGTACGTGGACTCAGTGGATCAGAGGTCCTGCTTCCATGCTCTTCCTTTCCAGGCCAATATCTGGACCTGCGGCTCTGCCAGGTATTGCCTTCAGGGCTTTGATTGTCTGGTGGGTTAAGGCTAGCATGGGAAACAAGTCATCATGATGCACAATGGATGTGGATAGTACAGGGTAGATTTCCATCCTCACAGTTCTGAAGTAAAGTTTCGCCCACTCATGCACAGCCACCAAGGAAAATGTGGCCGAGAGATCAACGGGTCACTTCATTAGAAGAAGTCTTGGTTAGCATGGACCATTTGGCCCAAAGGGCCTGTTTCCACGCTGTATGACCCTATGACGCTAAGAGGAGGCCCACAAGTATATTCCATACCATTTCACCTTCGCTCTTGGGGTGCAATCCTGGTATGATTTTTCTTTGCATTCAAGATAATGGAGTGAGACCATTAAAGGGAAGGGAGGGCCTTGGTGAAGAAACCACCAAATTTGGCAGTGACTGAAGACTATTGTGTGAGGGACCCAATGGAGGAAGATCAATCCTAGGACTTGCCACTATTTTGGTCCAGGGGAAGGCAAAATCAACCAGATTGCTACGTCCACAATTATCCACCAACATACAAGCACCCCTCCCCACCATCCATCCACCACCCTGCCCCCTTCAAATGGTATTTGCAAATGGTGATCTGAGTCAAGAGGAGATAACAGCAGTGGAAATGGAAAATGTAATGGAGTCTCAGCCTGGGTCGGCACCGAAAGCTGCCAACACAGAAGCAACTTTGCTGGAAATAGAGGAAAATCTGTCCAATATTAGCCTCACTCAGAAAGAGCTGGGATCAGAGCATCATTCTGCCTGATTTCAGGTCACTTCATTGCAACGACCAGGTCATTGGGAGCACCAGAGATCAGGTCAACTGACCATGATTCTTCGAGCCAACAATACCATCAAGCAATAAAAAGAGAAAATCATAAGGATCTTTGACTTGCAAAGTTAACTCGGTTCCTCTCTCCACAGATGCTGCCTGACCTATTGAATATCATCAGCATTTTCTGTTATTATTTCAGATTTCCAGCATCTGCAGTTTTTTTTAATTTTCAACTTCTAGTATCAAGCAAAACTCATTGAAATTTACAGCACTTTAACGTATCTCTCGACATCTAACTAGGGCAAATTTGACTGAAAATTCTGAGATATCAAACTATAAGGTCAGATAAAAAACATTTGTGATTTTTCACATATTGAACAAAGCACATACCATGATCCCTCACGAAAGCTGTTTTGGGTTTTCATCAGTACATTACATGGAATTTATCAAGGTCCATTAAACAGATGAGATATACCTTTACAAGTTGCCTTGATCTGAACCTCTTTGAACATTTTCTGTCTGACTGTGAATCAGTCTCTAGCTTGTTTAGAGAGAAGTTGTAAAATAATCCTAACATGGTGAAGGGCCTGTTCCATGTGTGAGAATTGGAACTGGGTTATTGTTGAATATGATTCAATTTTCATCCAACTTTCTGCAAACCATTCAGCTTCACTCTATGAGCTATAAGTTTGCCAGGCAATGTTAACACCACACCTGAGCTATAGGTACAGCAGAATGAAAATCTCAGGTATCAATGGCATTGAGAATGGGTTCTGTGACACAGTGGGCTTTTCTCTAGAATTACCTGTTCGTGTCACGGCAATGGCACAGCATGAGAATCAGATTCCTTGTACGTGGAGAGTGCTGGCCCTCCATCTGGGCATGAGCAAGGCCTCATTCTTCTCGAGAAAGCTCACCAGCACCTCTACTTCCTCAGGAAGGTAAAGAACTTCGGTTTGTCCCCTTTGACTCTCACCAACTTTTACAGATACACCATAGAAAGCATCCTATCTGGATGTATCATGGCTTGGTATGGCAACTGCTCTGCCCAGGACCGCAAAACACTGCAGAGAGTTGTGAACACAGCCCAGCGCATTACGGACACCAACCTCCCGTCCTTAGACTCTGTCTTTACCTCTCGTTGTCTTGGTGAAGCAGCCAGCATAATCAAAGACCCCACCCACCCGGGACATTCTCTCTTCTCTCCTCTTCCATCGGGGCACGTACCACCAGACTTAAGGACAGCTTCTACCCCACTGTGATAAGTCTATTGAACAGTTCCCTTATACAGTGAGATGGACTATGACCTTACAATCTACCTTGTTGTGACCTTGCACCTTATTGCACTGCACTTTCTCTGTAGCTATGACACTTTACTCTGTACTGTTATTGTTTTTACCTGTACTACATCAATGCACTCTGTACTAACTCAATGTAACTGCACTGTGTAATGAATTGATCTGTACGAACAGTATGCAAGGCAAGTTTTTCACTGTACCTTGGTACTAGTGACAATAATAAACCAATACCAATAGCAATTACAAAGTTAGCATTAGCCAATTAAGAGTTCAACAATCAATAGCTAGCAATGCCTCAAATATAAAATTCTCACCCTCATTTTCAAAGTCTTCCCTGGTATCATCCCCAGCACCCCTTGTCTCTACCTGCCCTTCAGTGTTACAATCCTCTGAGATCTCCACCTGGTTCCAATTCAAGTCCCTTGGACATCCTTATTTTTATCAGTCTACCATTAGTGGCTGTGCTTTGAGCTGTTTGTGGCTTGAAACTCTATAACCACCTTCCCGAAAACTCCCTGACCGTTTATCCCTTTAAGGCACACCCTAAGTCTTACTATGCTCATCCTGACATCTGCTTCTGTAACATGGTGCCAATATCTTTAATAATGAAGCACCCTGGGATGATTTGCTATGTTGGAAGTGTTATATAAAGGTAAGATCTTGTTGCTAATGTTGCTAATTCATGCTATGGTTGCCAAGAAATCCAACTAGACAAGAGTAACTCATCTGGATTTTAAGATGATGCAGACATGTGGCGAAGATGATGTAAATTTCATCCAGGCACAATATTGTTTTTGGTGAACAAGGTCCACCTTAAGATGACCAAAAGCTCATCATAGAGTAATACAGCATGGAAACAGACCCTTTGGCCCAACTGGTCCATGGTGACCAAGATGCCCCATCCAAGCTCGTCCCATTTGCCAGTGTTTGGCTCATAACCTTCTAAACCTTTCCAATCCATCATCCATGTACCTGTCCAATAGTCTTTTAAAAGTTGTTATTCTACCTGCCTTAATCTTTTCCTCTGGCAGCTCATTCCACATAGATACCACCCTTTGTGTAAAAAAGGTTGCCCCTCAAGTTCCTATTAAATCTTTCTCTTCTCACTTTAAACCCATACCCTCCAGTTCTTGATTCCCCAGCCCTGGGAAAAAGACTGAGTGCATCCATCCTATCAATGCCCCTCACGATCTTATACACTTGTATAAGATCTCTTCTCAGTCTCCTACACTCCAAGGAATAAAGTCGTAGCCTGTGCAACTTCTCCATAAAACTCAGTCTCTCAAGTCCTGGCAACTTGTAAATCTTTCAGTCAGATATCAATCCATAAAGATCAACAACACTGTGCAATTATATAGAGTCCTTTACAAGGCAAAAGGTCTCCTAAGGAAATTTTAGTGCTAAATGATCAATAAACTAGAATTTAAGGGGTGCCTGAAAGATGAAAAGTGAGATAGAGAGTGTATTACAGAAGTTAGGATGTTGACAACTAAAGGCACGGCCGCTAATGTTGTGGCAGTTAAATTCAGGTTTGATCAAGAGTCCAGAATGAGGGGACTGCAGATACCTCTGAAGGTGGTAACACTGGGAAAGACTACGGAGATATGGAGGGGAGAAAATATGAAAGGATTTGAAAACAGGGATGAGAATTTTAAAATCTAAGTCATGCTTAATCAGGGGCTGTTTCTCTCCTGATCTCCTTTCTTCCGTGGAAATCATTAAAACCGTTATATGAAATATTTTATTTAACCTTACTCCATTCCATGACTACAGATGTGGTGAGGTGCCACCTAACATAATATCTGGCTCTCTGCTCTTGCAGCACAGTGGCCCTCACATTATCAGGCACAGCTCTTTAGTAAGATGGAGACACCCTGCAGCAGCTGTCTCCACCTTCACCCTTTCCTCCTCCCTCCTGGCTCCATCTTCATCATTTTTTTGTCTGCCTCCATCTATCTGCCTCTGTTTTCCAACTCCGCCACTCCCCTCCCCAACCTGGCTCAATCTGCCTGTCATCCAAACCACCCGCCCCCCACAAGTCCACCAATCATCTCTGGCCACTGTCTCACTGTTCCCCTTTTCCTCTTGTTATTGGCTATCTCACCTCTCCATTCTCAGTCCTGATGCGGGGTTTCGACCCAAAAATTCAACAACTGCTTTACCCCCTACAGATGTTGCTCGAGCCGCTGAGTTCCTCCAGCAGATAGTTTGTTGCTACAGCTCCTTAGTAATGCCCCAAAGGAAATCGTAAACTGGCATTGAGCCAATGGTCAAGTTGCACCATCTCCCTCATGAATAGAGATTAAAACCTCTGTAGAAAACATCAGTGATCACCAAGGTGAACAGCCCTTTGGTGCTAAGCAACAAGCACAATCCAGGCTGACAATGAGTCAATGTCCTGGCTGCTTTGTTCGAAACTCACAGCACAGTGTGCATTTTACCCCATAGAATGATAAACAGAAAGGTCATGAGAAGTTTTGATCTTGCTTGATTTATATTGGTCAACAAACACTGGGAATCGTTTTGAATATTGTGCCTCACCTTTCAGTTCTTGCAACTTGCTCAGCCTGAGCACACAGTTCTGAGAAAACCTACCTCTCAGACATTTCATAACACTCTCACTCTTGTGACTTGGCAGAGGGAGCTTTGGTTGTGTTGTCAGATTCCCGTCAGATTCCAGCATAGATGGAGCCCAATCCAGGAATTCCCGGTGAATGGAGATGGAAGCTCTGCTTTCCATATCTCATTTAAAATCCAGTAAAGCACCCCACACACACCTGTCCCTCAGCACATATGTCCAATCACCTTATATAAGGAAAGATACATTTATAAAGCATCTTGTAAGATCTCAAGATGTTCCAAAGCACCTCAGAACCAGTGAAGAATCTGGAAGTATTTGCCCAGTATGGTGGTTATAGCCATGTAAGGAAGACCTTGTAAACAACAAATCAGATTGGAACTCTCCACTGCTTTGGATTTTGGACAGGTCTTTTTCTAAAGGCCCGTATGTACCTCAAGGCCATTACTGTGGCTCCATCGAGAAAATTATCAACTTGTCACACTACAAAAAGGAAATTAATCCACCGCGTCCTGATTGATAGTCATCCTTCATTCAAAACTTGAAAGCAATTTATTTTAAAATTTTCATATTGTTGTTTGTGGGAGCTTGCTTTGTGCAAATTGGCAGTTGTATTCCCTACATTACACTATTGACCACACTTCAAAAATGCTAAGGACATTCCAAGAAGAGTAAATGAAAATCTTTCTTGTACCTGTCAAAATCAAATTCCAACTTGATCAGACTAATTTGTGAGTTGCAATCTTTCACAGAATAATAATCTCCAACAGTAATGCATTCCGTGGACACAAATCCAAAATGTTTTATGTGACTTCCAAATTTGTTTCAAGTTAACAACATTTAATTTTAAGCAGCTTTGAGAGAGTCAAAGACATCAATTTAATTAAAACTGGGTGCAGAATTCAGGAAGAGTTAATTGTCCAACAGTTCAAACACTTCCGAACACATGCAGCAAGAAATTGTAATGCTTAACATGTTCCAATAATATCTCTTTGTGTTATTTTAACAGTTAGCCAATTGATTTCAAAGGATTTACTAAAATAAAGTACAGTGTTCTTTTATCCGAACTCAGGATGTTTTCAATGATATTTTGAATTAACTGTTGTGCAGGGTACACCATTGTTAGTGTAGGGCAAGTGGCTAAAAAAAATGCAGGTTGTTTCATACATGTCCTTTATGGAAGAGGACCTGTCAGCTCTATTCAGGCTAGGTAGAGGTGACTCCAGACTTACTTTATGTTGGGGACTCTTAGTGTTCCTTCAACTGCTCAAGCTAATCATTGTGAACAATTATGACAGCTTATCAGCATTGATCTTGTCTTGAAGAATGAACACTTTCGGAAGGTGCAGTCAGACAACCCTCAATCATCAGCAAAGTGATGGGAGGTCTCATCGATGGTGCTATCAATCAACACTTCCTCACCAAAAACGCAGGTGTCATGGTAACATAGCAGGTAGTGTTCTGTCTCACAGCGCCAGTGTCCCACGTTTGAACCTGATCTCCAGTGCTGTCCGCGTGGAGTTTGCACAGTCTCCCTGTGACCACTTGGGTTTCCAGTCCCCTCCCTCATCCAAAGGTGTGCGAATTGGTGGGTTAATTAGCCTCTGTGAATTACCCCTAATGTATAAGTAAGTGGTAAAATCTGGAGGGTAGTTGATGGGCATGTGATAAAGAATAGGTTACAGGGAGATAAGTAGCGGAATGAGACTGATGGCATTGCTTTGAGAGCTAGCATGGATGCAATGGGATGAATGGCCTATTGTAATGAATCATGAAATCTGCCCAGTTTTAGTGTTGAAAGGACCAGTCCCTTCGACATCTCATCCCAGCCTTGGCCTCAACATGGATCAAAGAGCTGAAATCCAGAGATGAGGTGAGAGTGACTACCCCTTGATACCATGGCCACATTGGACTGAATGTGGCATCAAGGTGCCCTGGTAATACTGAAGTCAATGGGCAGCTAAGGGAAAACACCCCAGTGGTTGGAGTCATGGGAAGGTGGTTGTGGTCATCGGAGGTCAAGCATCCCAATCCCAGGACACTGCTGTAGGAATTCCTTGGCCAACCGCCTTCAGCTGCTTCTTCTGTGACCTTCCTTCCATCACGTCGGATGTGGGGATGTTTGCTGATGACTGCGCAATGAATAGAATTGCACAATTTTGTTCGCCGTTCCTCAGCAAATGAAGCAGCCCATGCTTGCATGCAACAAGACCTGGACAATATCCAGGTCTGGGCTGAGAAGCAACAAGTAACATTCAAGCTGTAAGAGTGCCAGGCAATGACTATCTCCAACTAGAGGCAGTCTAACCACCCACCCTTAGCATGTAATGATATTACCATCACTGAGACCCCCACTACCAATATCCAGGGGTCACCAAAGGAACTCGGTTAGACCAGCCACATAAATTCCATGGCTATGAGCTAATCAGAGGTCTCCTGTGGTCTCCAAGTTTATTGTCATATGCACAAGACTCACCTCTTGATACCCCAAAGCCTTTCCACCATGTCCAAGGCTGCAGTCAGGAGCATGATGGAATACTCTTCAATTGCTTAGATAAGTGCAAAGCCAACAACTCTCAAGAAGCTCAGCACCATCCATGACAATGCAGCCCACATGACTGACACCCCTCCACCATCCTGAACGTTTGTTCCCTTCGCCAGCAGTGTTCAGTGACTGCAGTGTATACCACCTACAAAATGTACTGCAGTTATTTGCCCAGGCTACTCTGACAGCACCTCCCGAACCTGCAACCTCTACCACCAGGAAGACAAAGTCAAGCTTATTGTCAAAGTCAAAGTCAAGTTTATTGTCATATGCACAGGTACATGTGTGCACAGGTGCAATGAAAAACTTACTTGCAGCAGCATCACAGGCACACAGCATCAGGTAAGCTGCATTCACAAGATAAACACAAAGTAAACATAAGTAAAATACAATTTTTACAAAAAGGAACACAATCAGAACAAAATATAACAAAGTCCATTTCAGTGCAAGGTGATCAAACTGATCATAGTGTTCCTAATCTGTTGTGATTAGGGTGGCGCAGTTGGTTCAAGAACTGAATGGTTGAAGGGAAGTAGCTGTTCTTGAACCTGATGGTAAAGGAGAAGGACATCAGGTGCACAGGAACACCATCACATACACATTCCCCTCCAAGTCTCACACCATTCTGACCTGGAAATATACCTCTGGCCCTTTAATGTCGCTGGGTCTAAATCCTGGAACTCTCCACCCACCAGCAATGTGGAAGTACCTTCACCAGAAAGACAACGGGTGTTCATGAAAGCAGTTCACCACCAACTTCTCAAGTGCAATTAAGGATGGGCAATAAATGCTGGCCTTGCTAGTGATGTCCAAATTCTGAAAAATGAATAAAAAATAAGAAGGGTATAGTCCCACTAAGTTGCTTGGTGACTAAATTGCTGGCCAAATAATATAGGCATCTGGCCCACTTATTTGGGGATGGGCTCAAATCCCACCATGGCATTTGTGGAATTTGAATTCAGTTAACTAAAAATATATCTGTACTTAAAAACCAATAAATAAAAATAGATAGGAAGAGTATTAGTGTCCATAGAAGTACCATTTTTAAGTATAGATACAGGAAGGATCTCTCTCCTGCCTGAGCAGTCTAGATCTCAGTGTCACAGTCTGAAATTAAAGGGTAGGCAAATAAAGTCTATACTGAGGAGAAGTTTCTTCATTCAAAGCAAGTTTGGAGTCCCCTGCTCCAGACGGGTCTGGAAGCTCAAGTTATTGATTGCATCCAAAACAGAGATTTCTGAATGTTAGAACATAGAACACAGAACAGTACAGCACAGGAACAGGCCCTTTGGCCCACAATGCTGTGCCGAACTAATTAAACTAGTAATTAATGTCTAACTAAACTAATCACTTCTGCATACACAATGTCCATATCCCTCCATTCATGTCCTATCTAAGATCCTCTTAAATGCCTCTTTTATATCTGCCTCCACCGCCACCCCAGGAAGCGCATTCCAGGCACCCACCACTCTCTGTGTAAAAAAACTTGCCCTACACATCTCCTTTGAACTTACCACCTCCCACATTAAATGCATGCCCTCTAATATTCGACATTTCGGCCCTGGGATAAAGATACTGACCGTCTACTCTATCTATGCCTCTCGTCATCTTATAAACTTCTATCAGGTCTCCCCTCAGCCTTCGACTCTCCAGGTACATGGATAGAAAAGGTTTAGAGTGACATAGGCCAAATGCGGACAAATGGAACTAGCTGAAGTGGATATCTTGATTGGCATAGATGAGTTTGTCCGAAGGGCCTGTTTCCATGCTGTATAACTCTATGACTCTATATGACTCTATGATTACCTCCAGTTTTCAGGCAGTCCAGATGAAGGGTTAAACAACCCAAGTTTGTCCAACCTCTCCGTACAGCACATGCCCTCTATTCCAGGTAGCATCCTGGTAAACCTGTTCTGCACCCTCTCCAAAGTCTCCACATCCTTCCTATAATGGGGCAACCAGAATTGAATGCAATACTCCAGATGCGGCCTAACCAGAGTTTTATAAAGCTGCAACATAACATCCTGACTCTTGAACTCAATACCTCGACTAATAAAGGCGAGCATGCTGTACATCTTCTTTCCCAAGGCAGTAAAGAGGAAACAAGAGTGAGAGGAAACATGAGATATTTGGATAGGGAGGAGACGGACTTGAAGTAGAAGATCAGCCATCATCTTATTTAATAAGCAGACTTCAGGGACTGAATAACCTTCTGTTTTTCATGTTCTTACTTTCCTGATGCCTTTTGGGAAGGGAATTTGCTGCTTGTGAGTCCTGACTTATCGAAATGTGGTTAACCCTCAACTGCCCTCTGAAACAGCGCAGCAACCAATTTGGTTCAAGGGCATTTAGGGGGGGAGTAATTAAATACTGCCTTTGCCAGTAATATGTCCTGTCAATGAAGTTTCTAAAAATTACAAATCATATTCACTGTACAAGTTTTATTAAGCAAAGTCAATTTTTCTGTCAATCATTGAAGCTATAATTTCAATAGAGTCACTGTGTTGTAGAGCACAGAAACAGGCCCTTCAGCCCATCACATCCATACTGACCTTTTTGTCTATCTACACTAATCCCATTTGCCCAGATCAGGTCTGCACCCTTCTTTGACTTGCCTGTTTAAGTGCCTGTCGAAACTTCTCTTAAACATAGTGATTGTATCTGAATCCACCACCTCCTCTGGCAGAAAGTTCCAGATACCAACTGCTCTCAGCTTAAAAAACTTTCCTATCAAACCATCTTTAAAACTCCTTCCTCTATCTCAAACATTACACAGCACTGTGTAATGAATTGAACTGTATGAACAGTATGCAAGACAAGGTTTTCACTGTACCTTGGTACATGTGACAATAATAAAACGATTCCAATTCCAATTCCAATAAACCTATGCCCTCTTGTTTTTGATACTCATACTATGGGAAAAAAATTCTGACAATCCTCTAACATATCTATCTCTCTTATAATTTTATATACTCTATCAGGTCCCCTCTGCTTCAGGGAAAACAAGCTCAGCCTGTTCAATCTCTTCCCATAACCAAAATGATCCAATCCAGGTAACATCCTGGTGAAACTCCTCTTCAGCACAACCACATCCTTCCTATGGTATGGAGGCGAGACCTGCACACTATACTCCGAGTGCAGTCTAACCAGTGTTTTGTAAAGTTGCAACATAATATCCCAATTTGTTTATTCAATGCCCTGACCTCTGAAGGCAAGCATTCCATATGCCTCCTTCACCACCCTATCGGGTTTTGATCCCACGTTCAGGGAACTATGGTCTTGACAGCCAAGGTCCCTCTGTTCATCAACATTCCTCAGCACCCTACCATTTACTGTATATGTCCTGTTCTTATTTGATTTCCCAAAATCGCCTTGCACTTCTCAGGATTAAATTCCATCTGCCAATGCTCCGCCTAGCTTTCTATCTGATCTAAATTCTGCTGTAGCCTTAGACAATCTTTCTCGCTATCCACAACACCGCCAACTTTCATGTCATCCACAAACTTGCTAATCAAACCTCCTGCATTCACATCCAACTTATTAATATACATCAAAGATCCCAGCACTGATTCCTGGGGTACAACACTGGTCACAGACTTCCACCACTAGCCAATGGAAGCAGTTAGATGGTTAAGTTGTAAGATCAGTTTCCAAGGAGCTTCTGAGGAAATTGAGTGCATTCCTTGTCCTGAGAATGTACATATCAAAGACTGACAATGTCACACAGTTGCTTCAAAGAATCATAGCAAGCTTTGAACATCACATCAGAGCTTTGAACCACTGAATGGGAGCTGACAGAGCGACACTGGATTGTCAAAGGATTTCCAACAATATGTATTACTGTAGTTAATCTAAATGTCATGTTTCATCATTCAAGTTCTCTCAATGGAGGGTCTACTTTGGCTCCAGAGTCAACAACTCCTGTTCTACTAGTGCCGAGAGCAAACCTATTCCAGCTTTAGTGGTCTCAGTAATAGTCTGATGAATAGCAGAAGACACAATAATATGAAGTGACTTGAGTCTAAAATTGCAGGGCATTAAAGTCATGAAGGGACCTCAGGACATCTCAAGGCATCTTGAAGCCGATGATGTAACTTTGAAATGGTCACCATTGTAATGCAGGTAGTGTCACAGCCAATTTTCACAGAGCAAGCTGCTACAGACAGCAAAATAACAATGACAGATAATCAGCCTTTGTTAATGTTGATTAAAAGCAGCACTTCAAAGTTGTAAAGGCCACAAAGAGTGCTAATAGAATTCTGGGTTTTATCGGAACTGATATACAGTAAATGCCGAGAAATTCATTCCCAGTCAGTGACATTAATCTCTTCAATGGATTGGACTTTGCCTCTGAAATTAGTTCCATTGCCTTCACAGAAAGAAGTCAAAAGGCAGCTTGCAGGGTGCAGATGTTATTATATAATGTGTTTAGTACTCCCAATCAGAGATGAATTTCTCGACAACAATGCCAAAACCAAGAGGGAAGGGAACTGTGCACTTAAATAAATTCTCAAGTGCACTTCAGTATTCTGTACAGTGCTGGGTAGTCATTTAAAACTGAGGTGCATGGGAAATTAGTCATAGAGTCATACAGCAAACATCCATGCCAACTAAGTTGTCTACTTGAGATTGTCCCAGTTGCCTGCATTTGGCCTATATCCTGCTAAACCTTTCCTATCCATGTACCTGTCCAAATGTCTTTTAAGTATTGTACGTGTACCCACCTCCACAGCTTCCTCTGGCAGCTCGTTCCACATATCCACCAGCCTCTGTGTGTAAAAGTTTATGCCTTTGCCCTGTACTGTTACTGCAAAACAACAAATCTGTGATAATAAACCTGATTCTGATTCTGAAAGTTGCCCCTCAGATCCCGCTTAAATCTTTCCCCCCTCACTTTAAACCTATGCCCTCTTGTTTTAAGCTTCCCTACCCTGGGAAAGAGACTGTGACCTTTACCTTATCTATGCCTTATATCTTGGTAAAGTGGTAAATTGGCTTATTATTGTCACATGTACCAAGGTACAGTGAGAAACTTGGTGTTGCATACCTTCCATGGTTTTATATATCTCCATAAGGTCACCCTTCAGCCTCCTACATTCCAGGGAAGAAAGTCCCTACCTATCCAGCCTCACCTCATAATTCAAGCCCTCCAGTCCCAGTAACATCCTCGTGAACCTTTTCTCCAACCCTTACTTCATCCTTACTTCTTCTCATGGAAAGTGGTGAAGATGAGATAGAATAAGATAAGATTTCTTATTAGTCACATGTACAGCGAAACACACACAGTTGTGGCATAGAGTGTCCTGGGGGAAGCCCACAAGTGTCACCACACTTCCGGCGCCAACACAGCATGCTCACAACTTCCTAACCCGTATGTCTTTGGAATGTGGGAGGAAACTGGAGCACCCAGAGGAAACCCACACAGACATGGGGAGAACGTACAAACTCTGTAATTCTCTATTCTGGGAAATTGTAGAGGCCAGATCATTGGAGGTATTTAAAGAAGGAAGGAGTTAATTTTTGAAAGGATGGCTTAAATTCACTCGGGCTCACTGGAATGAAGAAATGCAAAATCCCTTTCATAACTGCAGGACATCACAAACTACCTCACAGCCAATGAAGTGTTTTGAGGTATATCCACCACTGTGGAACCTTAGGCAAAGAGCGATGCAAAGAAAGAATGTGTTTGTGTAGCCCATTGTTTCATTGTGGGCTGATGTCCAGCCGTGATAACATGGCCATCACTGGCTCGATGGACTAGCTGATCTTCTTCAGCTGACCAGCTCCATCTGGTCCTAAACAGACGTAATTTGAAAAATTCTAACAGCAAATTTTCGGAGTTCCCATTCCAGAAAAATAAAGCTGGTAAAACTTACTCACTAACAGTTTGGAATGATGAATCCTTTCAACTTCTGCGCGTGAGACAATGAGACTGCTGGAGAAATTCCCCAAATGTCAGCTCTCCACATTTTAGAATGACAGCATCTTAATCCATGTATCAACATGATCTAGTTTTATTTCCCTGAAGGGTTGAAGATAATCTTTATGGGCCAGTTGAAAGTCATCAAATGGAGGCAAGGAGTGAAACTTAACCGAACCAATTCCACACAAATTTCTCGCGCAATTGGCTGCACTCCAATTTGTTTCAGAATCTTTTATGCTCTTATCATTCACGAGATTTAAGATCTGGGCTCACTAAGTGCCTGTAACCAGTAGTGTACCACAGGGATTGGTGCTGGGACCCAACGCCAATTTGTTGAATAACTAAATGATCTGGGTATGAATGTGGTTGGTATGATTAGTAAGTTCACAAGTGACATGAAAATTTGTGTTGTTGATGGTTAGGAGGGAATCTTTGGCCACAGAATGATATAAATGATTTGTTAAGAGGGACAGAGGAATGGCAGATGGAATTTATTCCTGAAAAATGTGTGATCAGCAATGAACCAGGGAAGTACTGAGCAGCAGAAGGACCTGGGTGAACATGTCCAAGAATCCTTGAACACAGCAGCATAGGTAGATAAGAAGATTAAGAAGGTGTACAAGATACTTGCTTTCATTATCTAGATGATGGAATATAACGTGGCATGGGATCAAGACAACGACCTCTCCCTCAATGACAGTAAATCGAGGTCATCCTAAGGGAAAAAAAACAGATTGCAGAATATAGTTGGTTTATTACTGTCACTTGTACCGAGGAAAAACGTGTCTTGCATACCAATCGTACAGGTCAATTCATTACACAGTGCAGTTACATTGAGTTAGTACAGAGTGCATTGAGATCGTAGAGTAAAGACAATAACAGTACAGAGTAAAGTGTCACAGCCACAGAGGAAGTGCAGTGCAGGTAGACAATAAGGTGCAAGGTCACAACAAGGTAGATTGTGAGGTCAAGAGTCCATCTCATCTTATTAGGGAACTGTTCACTAGTCTTATCACAGTGGGATAGAAGTCAGCTCGTTTTGTATAGCACCGCCCTCTGTGTGAAAAAGTTGCCCCTCAGGTCCCTTTTAAATCTTTCCCTTCTTGCTTTAAACGTATGCCCTCTAGTTTTGGACTCCTCGATCTGGGGAACAGACTGTGACCATTCACCTTATTAATGCCCCTCAGGATTTTATAAACCTCACCCCTCAGCCTCCTGCAGTCCAGGAAAAAGAGCCCTCGCCTATCCAGTCTCTCCTTATAACTCAAACATTCCAGTCCTGCTAACATCTCATAAATCTTTTTCTGCACCCTTTCCTGTTTAATGGCATTCATCCAATAGTTGGGTGACCAGAATAGTATGCAGTACTTGAAATGTGGCCTTACCAACATCTTGTACAGCTGTAACATGACATCCCAGCTCCTGTACTTAATATCCTGACTGATGAAGGCCAGCGTGCCAAACGCCTTCTTCACCACCCTGTTTACTTGTGTCACCACTTTCAAGGGACTATGTACCTACATAGATTTTCTTTAAACCTGTGAAAATATGTGATCTGTGTCTAATTTTGTTTAAAAACATTCCTGCAAAGCACCTTGGAGCATTTTACAATATCAAGGGTACTGTTTAAATGCAAGTTGTTGTTGTTAACTAATCCAAAGTAATACAGCAGATCCTCAATATACAAAATGGATGCATTTCTGGAAAATCTTTTGTTGAGCAAAATTTCATAAATCAAAAATGCGAGGGTGACATACGTTATTGGGAATAGTGATATGGTTTTTTCTTACGCCGGGAAATGGTATGCTAATTGCGACAGTACAAAATAGATTAAAATTTCAAAGATATCTATCCCAGAGAATGAAAAGCTATAAATTGGTTTGGAAATTGAGGAGGATCAGTTTTCTTAGACTCCTTCTGCACAGAAGGAGGCCATTTGGCCCTTTATGCCAAGACTCACCCATTGAAACAGCTTCCCAATTTTTATATTCATATTTTCTTATGACACGGAAGGAGGCCATTCAGCCCATCAAGTACATGCCGGCTGTGAAATCCCATCAGTTCCATTCCCCCATTCTTCCCCCATAACCTGTTCTCTCTCATATTCCCATCAACTCCCTGATTCATCTGCCACTCACCTGCACTAGGGGTAATTTTCAGCAGCCAATTAACCTGCCGGCATATCTTTGGGATGTGGGAGGAGACTGGAGCACCCAGGGGAAACCCACAGGCACAGAGGGAGAGTGTGCAAACTTCACACAGACAGCACCCAATGTCAGGATCAAACTCGGGCTGCTGGAGTGGTTTGGCAGCAGTATTAACTTTCCCCTTTCCACATAACCATGCCCTTTTTTCCCAATTTGGTGATCCAGTTCTCTGCACAGTTACTCTGGAACCTGCCTTTTCATGGTTGTTGACCATACTGACCTTCAGGTGTAGATAATATTTGTGTCACATTTCACAGGCAAGGGCTGACTGTCAATGTGCAGGCAACTCTGGCTGCTCAAGGAGGAATACAAAACGCAGTGTACTGATTGAATAATAGTAGAACAATGGTCAACCACGTATACGCCATGGCCAGGAAAGCTCACCAGCGCCTCTACTTCCTTAGGAGGCTAAAGAAATTCGGTTTGTCCCCTTTGACACTCACCAACTTTTATCGATGCACCATAGAAAGCATCCTATCTGGATGCATCATGGCTTGGTATGGTAACTGCTCTGTTTGGGACCACAAGAAATTGCAGAGAGTTGTGGACACAGCCCAGCACATCATGGAAAACAGCCTCCCCTCCATGGACTCTCCTCACTGCCTTGGTGAAGCAACCAGCATAATTAAAGACCCTACCCACCTGGGTCATTCTCCCTTCTCCCCTCTCCCATCAGGCAGAAGATACAGGAGCCTGAGGGCACATACCACCAGGCCCAAGGACAGCTTCTATCCCACTGTGATAAGACTATTGAATGGTTCCCCTATACGATGAGATGGACTCTTGACCTCAAAATCCACCTTGTTATGACCTTGCACCTTATTGTCTACCTGCACTGCGCTTCCTCTGTAGCTGTGACACTTTACCCTGTATTCTACTATTGTTGTAACCCTGTACTACCTCAGTGCACTGTGGAATGAATTAATCTGTACGAATGGTATGCAAGACCAGTTTTTCACTGTACCTCGCTGTCTGTAAAGAGTTTGTATGTTCTCTGTGTGTGTGTGTGGGTTTCCTCTGGGTGCTCCGGTTTCCTCCCACATTCCAAAGACATATGGGTTAGGGAGTTGTGGGTATGCTATGTTGGCGCCAGAAGCGTGGCAACACTTGTGGGCTGCCCCCAGAACACTCTATGCCAAAGATGCATTTCACTGTGTGTTTCAATGTACATGTGACTAATAAAGATATTTTATCTTATCTTATCCTAACTTATAATAAACCAATACCAATACCAATAGAACCCTTCGAAAGCTTGGCAATGCATTGCTCTCCCAGCAGTTGAGCCTCTCGTGTTTATCAGATATAAAAATGACCTCCGAAAGCTTCTTTGTGCAATGAGTCAGTCACTGACAAACAACCCCAAAGCTTGCCATTGTATCCTGAAATATGGGCTTCTGAACTCAGCAGTCCCAAGGGAGGATGCTTTCTGAAGCAAACACGTACTCTGCAGAATGTACGAACAATGATATGTGACTGTTGTGCAATTGTCTCCAGATAAATGCCCTGTGCTGTAGTATGTGTGGTGGCTACAAGGTCACCTCGAATATGTTGTGCGTCTTGGAAAGTCTTTCAAAAGACTTCCCAGAGGGATAAATATTGATCTCCAGAACAATTACTTTCCCCATCTTCTGCTCTAACAGGAAGCAGGTGTGAGATCTGAATATTTTTAAACTGCATCTATTTCTAATGTAACAACAGGACTAAAGACTAATAATGTTCCAACCACTTTAAGTGATCAGCATGCCGCTGAAATTCTCACCTTTCCAGTGCACAAGGAGACCATTCAGCCCATCATATCTGTGCCAGTCCATTGAAAGAGACATTCAATTAACCCACTCCCCAGCTTTACATCCAAGTCCCTGCAGTTCTTTTACTTGAATGTCGGCAGTAAAGTTCGGTAGCACTTTCCTGACAATCTTTGTTGTACAGCTGAGGAATGATTAATGTCAAACCAACAGCAAATGGAATCTATAAAAAGTCTGTGTTGAAGAAAATGCCCTGAAGTGCTTCAGAAAATTTTAATCAACATTGGAAATACCAAATCAAAGGAGCTTACTCAAAGTGGGACAAGATAAGATTTCTTTATTAGTCACATGTACATCGAAACACACAGTGAAATGCATCTTTTGCGTAGTGTTCTAGGGGGCAGCCCACAAGTGTCGCCACGCTTCTGGCGCCAACATAGCGTGCCCACAACTTCCGAACCTGTACGTCTTTTGGAATGTGGGAGGAAACCCATGCAGACACAGGGAGAATGTACAAACTCCTTACAGACAGCGACCGGAAAGTCAGTCTTGGCTATATGCGGTGAATCCTCCAACGCAGGTGACCCCCATGTTACAGGTGTGGGCTGCATTCCCAGAAAACTATTCATATTGTGATTTTCCGTAACATGAAGCCAGAACTTCAATGCATGCACAAAGAATTGCAAGATTAAAATAAAATAGAAATTGACACACAAATTTTGTGAGAACAAATTTTATTCCATATCCCAGATTTTTGGGTAGCGATTTGTGAATTCTGTGATCGTGGATATCTGGTACCCAAATGACCATAGCATGTGGGTCACCTGTACAGCGACACATACACACTGTACTCCACTTCCCAATGTTCAGTGTCATTATGCTCAAATTCTGGAGCTGGACAAACCCAAATCCTTCTGACACAGAAACAAAGGTAACGCCACTGAGCAAATCACCACTGTTACACAGAACAGCAGCTTACAAATAACAGAAGGATTTTTTCTATAATTCGCTAACCAATTCCCATTGTCCACATTGAAAGATTAGATTTGAAGACACTTACCACCAGTGCAAATAGAAAGTGGGTCAAAAATTTATTAAATTTGGTTGCACCATTTTTTATTAGACTTAGCTTAACCTGAATCTTACAAATTGAGATGAAATTGAGTGTTTTTTTTCAGATTAACAATGAATTTTAGATCTTCATGAAGCTGTGGTGAATGTTCAGGAAGCATATCATGCCCAAGCACAGCTCAAGGCATCGTACACTTCACACTGCAGCACTCAAAGTTCCTTCATCACTTTCCCTAATAATCTCTGTTCAAAAATACACCGTTAACTTTTTTTTTGCTGTGGTACACTTTAAACACTAACAAGTAACATTCCAAGGATCAGTGGGATCATCAAAATCTCAAAGCATTGTCCAGGTATTTTTTCAGCTGGAGACACAAGAGACTGCAGATGTTGAAATGTGGAGCAAACACAGACTGCTGGAGGAGCTTAGTGGGTCAAACAGCATCTGTGGGGGGGAAAGGAATTTTCGACGGTTTGGGTCAAGTCTTGACCTGAAATACCAACAATTCCTTTCCCCCTCCACAGATGCTGCTCAATCCATTGAGTTCCTCCAGCAGTTTGTTTTTTTTATTTCTAAAACTCACCTGGATATCATTCCTTGTTAAATCCCACTTCAAAGATTTCTAGGGAAAGCATAACGTTATTACAGCACCAGCGACCAGGGTTCAATTCCGGCTGCTGTCTGTAAGGAGTTTGTACGTTCTCCCTGTGTCTGCATGGGTTTCTTCCGGGTGCTTCGGTTTCCTCCCACATTCCAAAAGACGTACAGGTTAGGAAGTTGTGGGCATGCTATGTTGGTGCCGGAAGCGTGGTGACACTTGTGGGCCGGCCCCAAAACACTCTATGCAAAGATGCATTTCATTGTGTGTTTCAATGTACATGTGACTAACAAAGAAATCTTATTAGATGTGCGATATATAATTTCATTTTAATTCAACTTTCAGTGTGTGGGTAGCACTGTGAAGGCAAGCATCTACTGCCCATTTTAGAAGGCATTTTAAAAGTCAACTACATTGCTGTGGCTCTGGATTCAGATATAGCCTGCATGAGATATGGATGGCAGATTTCCTCCCCTGAAAGACACAAGTGAGCCTGATGTGTTTTCTTAACAATCCAGAAGTTTAGTGTCCGTTGCTGCTGAGACTAGCTTTTTTAAAGGATCTCCATGTTATTTATTGAAGTTAGAATCCACAGCCACCAAGGTGGGACTCAGAATTACTGACTCACCACATCAGACCACATACAGCATTGTTACATTTTCTTTCGAAGGACGCTATTTAAGATGTAGTTCTGCGCATGCCTGGCCTCTCAACTGTGGCAATGAAGAAAGCAGCCGTTGTCTACATCGTGCTCATCGGTGAGACCAGTATGATTTATCACAGATACAGGGTGAAATAGTTGCAGTTTACATCTGGCTGATTCATTCACTGACAGCATTGTGATGAATCAATCTGCCTGTGTGTCATCTTTGAACTTGCGGACTCATTACAGTTTTATCAAGCTGATTTACGTGCAATGTGTTCATGGCTTCAAAACTAGAGTGTAAATATTGTCACTGATCTTTTATTCTAATCACTCATAAGTTCTGACATATTTTGCAGATATATATAATTTAGCGTTGTTAATGTTACAGGCGGCACGGTAGCGTAGCGGTTAGCGCAACGCTATTACAGCGCCAGTGAACGGGGTTCGATTCCTGCCGCTGTCTGTAAGGAGTTTGTACATTCTCCCGTGTCTGTGTGGGTTTCCTCCGGGTGCTCTGGTTTCCTCCCACATTTCAAAGATGTACGGGTAGGTTAATATTGGGGTTTAAAATGGGCAGTGCGGATTCGTTGGGCCGGAGGAGCCTGATACCAGACTGTAAATAAAATTTAAAAATTTAATTTAAAAATTTAAAAATTTAAAATTTAATTTAATGTGATCAAGTAAACCATTTTTTTACATTTTGTTGATTTGAGATAAATATTGGCCAGGACAATGGGAGAATTCACCTGCTGTTCTTTATACATCCAACTGAGAGAGAAGATGGAATACCTCATTCAAAAGATGATCCCTCAACATAGACACATTCCCGAAGAATGGCACCAGACTGTCAGCCTAGAGTCACAGAGTTATGGAGTCACAGAGAGACACAGCACGGAAATAGTCTCAAATAGGCTGCCTGAACTGCTGAGCACATTCAATGTTTTCTTTTTTTTTCAGATTTCCAGCAGCTGCAGTATTTTGTGTTTGTCTTCAAAAGTGAATTGATGGGTCCTTGAAGGAAAGCCATTTTTCGGGGCAGTGGGGAAAGAACAAGGAGATGGAAACTGGCCAGGGTTTTCAACGAGGAGCTGGCATTGACTTTTTAGATTCATTTCATGATATGAACAATGTCATGAAATGATTTCAATAGCTGAATCACTTTGATAAATAGTTTTTAGACCATAAGATATAGTTGCAGAATTAGGCCATTTGGCCCATCAAGTCTGCTCCACCATTCCATCATGGTTGATTTTTTTTCAACCCCATTCTCCTGCCTTCTCCCTGTAACCCTTAACCCCCTTACCAATCAAGAACCTATAAATCTCTGCCTTAAGTACACCCAATGACTTGGCCTCCACTGCCCTCTGTGGCAACAAATTCCACAGATTCACCACCCTCCGGCTGAAGAAATTCCTCCTCATCTCAGTTCTAAAGGGACGTCCCTTTATTCTGAGGCTGTGCCCTCAGATCCTAGACTCACCCACGAATTGAAACATCCTTGCCACGTCCATTCTATCCAGGCCTTTCAGTATTCAGTATTTTTGCAGCTCATCATTAAATATTAACAATGCACATGGGATAGGAACGGTCAATGAAACTGAGTTAGACAGAGTCAGTTACTGGGAGGGGTGTGCAATGGGTAACCAAATGCTGTGGCAATGCCATCAAAGAAAAATCTCCACCTCGTGATCTCAGGGTTCATCCTTGACCTACATTTTACTCTCTGGCTTATTCGTCAATTGTTCCTGGTTCTACCTGGTGTTCAAAAGCACATCCCACCTCTTTGCCCCAACCCATTCCCCAACTCCACCCCTCCCTGTGGTGAAGACTATAATCATTCTGTGTATTAGTTAATTATTGTCACTTGTACCAAGGTACAATGAAAAACCTGTCTTGCATACCGTTTGTACAGATCAATTCATTACACAGTGCATTGAGGTAGTACAGGGTAAAAATGATAACAGAATACAGAGTAAAGTGTCACAGCTACAGGGAAGTGCATTGTAGGTAGACAATAAGGTGAAAGGTCATAACAAGGTAGACCATGAGGTCATGAGGTCATAGGTCATAGTCCACCTCATTGTACAAGGGAACCGTACAATAGTCTTATCACAGTGGGATAGAAGCTGTCTTTGAGCCTGGTGGTATGTGCCCTCAGGCTCCTGTATCTTCTGCCTGATGGGAGAGGAGAGAAGAGGGAATGACCCGGGTGGGTGGGGTCTTTGATGATGCTGGCTGCTTCATCAAGACAGCGAGAGGTATAGACAGAGGTGCAAGCAGGACCTCAGCAACCCTTCTCCTAGAACACACGAGGAATAGGTTCAATTCTACTATGGAATCACTGGAAGGGATTGGGAGAAAACTGGAAAGGTCTTTGGTATCAGAACGTCTTGACACCTTGGTCGAGCAATCAACAGGTGTGGTGTAAGGTTAGATGTGAGAATCACACCCTTCCTGTTTTAGACCACAGAATTACAAAATTATTGCTGGATCTTTATAATTATAATCTTTGTGGATTTTCTTCAACTATCTGATGACTTAGACTTTGTCTACTCATTGGATACTAGCAGGAAGAAGAATGGATTGGAAACCAGTTTAATGCAGTCAAGTAACTGATCCTGCATCACAGTGTCAAAATGAACTCTGTATCTGAGGAGAGGATGTGCCAGGTAGTCACTCTCAAAGTCAGGCTGGGTTCATTATCTGCTCAGGACCCAAGCAAGGGAAAGGAAGACCTCTTCCTTCAAATGGAGATGGTCATCCCTCAATTGTGCATTGTTGTTCAAGGGTATGACCAGAAATGTGCAAAACCACCATCTTATAAAATGTCCATCTGAATTTTAAGGCTCCATTTTCCCCTTGTGCACAAGCACTCTGTGTGTCGAAAACTCAGCGGCCTTTGTCCCACCTCCCACTGAAGAAAATGGTGCTAACTTCGTCCAAGGCCTGGGAGGAAGTTGTGCATGGACAACTGTTCCAGAGTCAACATTTACCAACCAGCTCCTGGTTCTGTATTAATCAGATCTGCCTGAAGCACATATTGACCTTTTATGTGCTCTGGACTTTAAATCTCAGGTGGAGAGCAGCTGTGGCAAGTTACTCAGCAACACAAAGGATGCTGGAGGAACTCAGCGGGTCAGGCAGCATCTATGGAGGGAAATGGACAGTCGACATTTCAGGGTCCAGACCCTTCATTTGAACTGAAAGATAGAGTGAAGGTAGCCAGTATAAAAAGGTGGAGGGGAAGGGGTGGAGCAAGAGCTGGCAGGTGATAGGTGGATCCAGGTGAGGAGGGGTGATGGGCAGATGGGGGAGGAGAGTGTGGGAATAGCGTCAGAAGCTGGGAGGTGAGAGGTGGTAAACTGCTCTCCCTCTCCTCCTGATCCACCCATCACCCTGTCTCTTTCTCTCCTCCACCCTCTCCATCTACCCCCTCACCCACACACTCCCCCCACTGGTTCCCCTGCCCCACTAAACCCATCTGCCCTCCCCACCTCCCGCCCGTGGTTCCCTGCTCCACCTTCCTCCCCTGTCAGATTCCATCCTCTTCAGCCCTTTGTCACTTCTACCTATCACCCTCTGACTTACAGACCAAACAAAGAGCCGAAACATCGACTGTTGCTCCAGACTCCAGCATCTGTTGTGTCTCCATAAGATACTCAGCCCTGTTTTAATTAATATTAACATCATGGTCAATCGAGGTGGATTGGATATCCTGTCCTTTCAGCTCTCCATCAGCTCTGTTTCCCATGCTGTCAGGCTCATTAACTCCACATCATTAGCAACGACAACTTGTTTATGAAGGTCCTTTAATGTATTGAACTCTCCCCGATACCTTGCGCTAGCAATATCACAAGCCAATATTGTATGCAGATTTTTTTTTAATTTATTGTTTTTTGGGATCTGGGTGTCAATGGCAAGGCCAGCATTTAATGTCCATCCCTGATTGCCCTTGAGAAGGTAGTGATGAGATACCCTCTTCTTAAACTGCTGTAGTCTTTCTACTAAAAGTGCTTCCACAGTGCACACGGGAAGGGTGTCCCAGAACTGAGACCCAGCGACAATGAAGGACTGGATGATATGCAACTTGAAGGTGATGGTGTTCCCTGCTCCCGCTGTTCTTTCCATCTTGGTCATATTGGGGAGATGACCAAAATTTCTTCAGATGTACAGTGGAGAGCATTCTGACTGGTTGCATCACCACCTGGTATGGAGGCTCCAATGTGCAGGATGGCAAGAGGCTGCAGAGGGTTGTAGACTCAGCCAGCTCCATCACGGGCACAACCCTCCCCATCATCGAGGACATCTTCAGGAGACAGTGCCTCAAGAAGGCAGCATCCATCATTAAGGACCCTCACCATCCGGGACATGCCCTCTTCACGTTACTACCATCAGGGAGGAGGTACAGGAGCCTGAAGACCCACACGCAACATCTCAGGAACAGCTTCTTCTCCTCCGCCATCAGATTTCTCAACAGTCTATGAACCCATGAACACTACCTTGTTATTCCTCTTTTGCACTATTTATTTATTTTTGTAACTTATAGTAATTTTTATGCCTTGCATTGTACTGCTATCGCAAAACAACAAATTTCCCGACATATGTCAGTGATAATAAACCTTATTCTGATTCTGACTCAAAAGCCTGGCCATTCAGGTCGATATAAAGGAAGGAGAGGAGGAGTAGCAGAGAGATTTAGAGGGATTCCAGAGCACTTCATCCGAGAAGGCATGGAAACCAGTGGTGCAGCAATTAAATTCAGGGATCATCCATAGGAATATGGATATCTCAAAGGGTTGTAGGCCTGGAGGAGATCACAGAGAGGGGGTAAGATGTGACTAGAGCAAGTTTCGAAAACAAGGATGAGTGTTTGAAAACAGAGGCACTGCTTAACCTAGAGCCAATGTTCAGGTGTGCTGGTGAACAGAACGTTGTCAGGTAGGACAAGGGCTGCTGAGTTTTGGATGACCAATAATTTTCAGAGGATAGACATCAAAGATATTATTGAATTCTCTTTAATTTTTCTTTCATAGGTTTCAGCTGTTGAGATCCACTACTTAAAACCATCTAAAATTTCCTCAAATATAAAAGTTTCCTTTAGATCTAGTTATGGTGATATTTGCACTCAGTGAGATCCATCTGAGGGAGATTTTTCCACTGAGCTCCCCAGGCAAGGTCCTACAACCAATAGTCAATCAACCTTGGTTCCTTTTTTTTTGTTTCAGGAAGATAACGGTGGCTTCAGATTATAGAGGTCAGCTCCATGATCCAACAGTGTTTAACGGTATGGTACATACAGGTTGCTCCATCTAGATTATTCTCTGCAGGATATGTCCTGTGTTGAAGGCAGCCACAATTATGGCATCTCTGAGGTCCCCTGGCACATCCTCCTCTTGAGGGAGAGGAGCTTGTGAATTTGAGCCAGAATTTTCTCTCCAGCAAGTTTTAGCACGAGCAGGGATACCATCTGATGCAAAAGATGTTGTTATCCAGCTGATCCATGTCCCTTTCACCTCTTGCCAATCTGAGTTAAACATTGAACACTGACGTACATTAAATATTGTACGTCACAGGAACAGGTCCTTTGGCCCATGACGTCTGTGCTGACCACGATGCTGAACTAAATCTCTTCTGCCTATAGATGATCCATGTCCGTCCATTCCCTGCATGTTTATGTGTCTATCGAACAGCCTCTTAAACACCACCATCAGATCTGCTTGCCCTGTCAGCCTGTTCCAGGCACCCACCATTCTCTGTGTAAAAAAACGTGCCCCGCACATCTCCTTTAAACTTTCCCCTTCTCACCTTAAATTCATGTCCTCCAGTACATATTTCTACCCTGGGAAAAAATATTCTGACTGTCTGCCCTATCATAATTTTATAAACTTCTGTCAGACCTCCCCCCAGCCTCCAGCACTCCAGAGAAAACAACCAAAGTTTGTCCAACCTCTCCTTTTACAGCACCAGCAACCCGGTTTCAAATCCGGCCACTGTCTGTAAGGAGTTTGTACGTTCTACCCGTGTCTGCGTGGGTTTCCTCTGGGTGCTCTGGTTTCCTCCCACATTCCAAAGACGTACAGGTTAGGAAGTTGTGGGCATGCTATGCTGGTGCCGGAAGCGTGGTGACACTTGTGGGCTGCCCCCCAAATCACTACGCAAGAAGATGTATTTCACTGTGTGTTTCGATGTACATGTGACTAATAAAGATACCTTATCTTATCTTAATGCAGATAGCATCCTGGTAACCCTCTTCTGCACCCTCTTCAAAGCCTCCACATCCTTCCTGGAATGGGGCGACCAGAACTGCACACAATACACCCAGTGCGGCCTAAACAAAGTTTTATATAGCTGCAACATGACTTCCTTACTCTTATACTCAATGTTCCAAGCAATGAAGGCAAACATGCCATCCACCTTTACCACCCTATCTACTTGTGTAGCCACTTTCAGGGAGGTATGGATTTGGCCCCAAGATCCCTCTGCACATCAAGTTAGATGTGAGATCAGAATGGATAGTGTGCTGTGGGATGAAGCTAAGGACTGCTGTGGCTGAGTCTGAGAGATATCTTCTTATTCTAGCTTGCTCCACATGCTGTTAAAGCCACATGACACCAGAGCAATGTCTTGTCATCCATTTGACAACTTTAATCAGCTATATTAACAACTTCCTTCCAAAGCCCAGTATATGGTTGTGGTAAGGCAGTGTTAGAGGTCAGGAGTTAAGTGAACCAGGGTATACAAATGTAACCTAGTGTACCATTTCAGTCGTGTTGATAAAATCCAACCATGATTGGTGTCCACATATGGGATCTGTCCTTATTACTGCCTCTGCTGGGCGGAAGATCCAGTTGCAGTAAAGACAATTTCACAGGGGAGTTTCTCATTGTCCATGTGGCAATAGGATCTTGTAATGGAAATGGGTAGCTGACATTTATTGATTTATGAAGGTTTATAGCAAGAACTACTTGCTTCTCCTCTGGGTGACCTTTCTGAGGTTTGTAAAATCATGAGGGGCATGGATAAGGTGGATGGTCACGGTCTTTTTCTCAGGTTAGGGGAGTCTAAAACTGGAGGGCAGAGGATTAAGTTGAGAGGCGAAAGATTTAAAAGGGACCTGAGGGTCAACTTTTTCACACGGAGGATGGTGGGTGTGTGGAACGAGCTGCCAGAGGAAGTGGTAGAGGTGAGTACAATGACAACATCTAAAAGGCATTTGGGCAGGTATGTGGATAGGAAAGGTTTAGAGGGATATGGGCCAAACACAGGCAATGGGACTAGCTCAATTGGGAAATTTGGTCGGCATGGACAAGTTGGGCCGAAGGGCCTGTTTCTGGGCTACATAGTTCTATGACTTTATGGACATATGGGGTCTGGTGTGGGTTCTGGGCTGGATGATGAGGATATGGGAGCCATAGACTCTACCACAGGAGTTCCTGACTCCATCCCACTGCACACTATCCAGCCCAATCTTGCTGTTAACCCAGAGGTTGAAGAGACTCCTCTTCTATTCCGTTGTGTTCTACATGTTTTACTGCTGTGTATTAAACAAAGACATTAAATCTAAATAAAGGAATGATTATAATTAGATACAAGTATGCTGTAATCTTCTCCTGGAAGGCTGCACAATGTTGTCAATGGCAAAACAAACTGCTTTCAGTCTTACTAATGAGCAGGAAACTAGCACAATGAAATCTCATGGTCCAGTGATCTCAGGGGTGAGTGGGAGAATGGAAAACCTTTGCCATTCATTACGAGGGAATTTGTTAGTTGAATTATTGTTGTTAGGAGTGCAAAAATAATCCTAAACAGCAAATTGTGAAAATTCTGTTGACATCGTTCCCATCTCTTGGACAAACTGCGTGGACTTTTAGAACACATGAAGAAATCACATCGCTTCCAACCATTCGTTTGTGTTATTTACTGGCATGAATTTTAGGAAAGAGGTTCACAGCCACTGAAGCAAATTTGAGAAACGGTCACAGTTATAGTGCAAGAAATCCTATAGCAGCCAGCTCTCAGGAAGAGCAATGGGACAAATCTAGTCAATGGTGTTGCTCAAGGAATAAATTCTGGCTGGTGGACTGAGAATAACTCACCTACCCTTCTTCAAATAAATGAAATGTTCTACCCATCCAGTTAGACAGACATGGCTCTGGTTTAATATCTCCAGCAGTGACCTGGGATCACCAGCCTGGGATCGCCAGCTTGGATTACATGTTGGTATCTCAAGAGTGGGACTTGAGCTCACAACCTTCTGACTCTGTGTTAGCAGCTGAAACTCCAGAGCAGCCTATTGGGAGCAATAATCTTCCTGTCTACCTTAATGATGTAAAACAATAAATCAGTGATAGCTGGTCATGGACTGAAGCCAAAAAGAGTCTCAAACTACACACAGATAAGTGAAAATCTATCCAAATATTACCATTAGACCCTAATCTGATTATCTCTGAGATAGCAGTTCAGCTGAATATATTTTCATTGTAGTCACAGACCAATCATTACTGTTGCCTCTCTCAGGCCTTTATTAACTTATAACATAATTATGGATTATTAACATCATCATGTTAACCAGGGTTAGCCTTGGCTTAGCAAAAGTTCTAGGAATCATTGGGTTGTAGGTTGCGGTCCCATTGAAAGCATCTGAGCCTATAATCTAGACTATCACTTCAATGTTGCCTACATAAGGCAGTTGACAAGGTCCCACATGGCCACAGGGCAGGCTGGTCCAGAAGGCTGAGGTACATGGGATACAATGCAAACTGGTTAATTGGATGCAAAATTGGCGAGGTGATAGGAAGCTGCGGGTATTGGCTGAAGGATGCTTTTCTGATTGGAACTCTGTGAGCGGCAGTGTACCACAGGGATCAGTGCTGGGAACCCTGTTGCCTGGTTTACATGTTAACAACTTGGATGTGATTGCAGGTGAATGAGAAGCAAATTTGTGGATGACACGAAAGTTGGTGGTGGTGAGGATAGCAAGGAAGGTTGTCTGAAGCTACAACAGGAGAAAGATGAGATGGAAAGTTGGGCGGACCGTTGGCAGGCGGAATTTAATCTTGACAAGTGTGAGATGATGCATTTTGAGAAGTCAGACAGGGGTAGGACATATACAGTAAATGGTAGGGCGCTACGGAATGGTGATGATCAGAGAGACCTTGGGGTTCAAGTCCATAGTTTCCCTGAAAGTGGCATACAGCATGCTTGCTCTGTAGGTCAGCACATAGAATATAAGAATTGGGACATTAAGTTGCAAATTTACAAAACACTGGTATTGGTATTGGTTTATTATTGTCACTTGTACCGAGGTACAGTGAAAAACATGTCTTGCATATCGATTGTACAGGTCAATTCATTACACAGTGCAGTTACATTGAGTTAGTACAGAGTGCTTTGATGTAGTACAGGTAAAAACAATAACAGTACAGAGTAACGTGTCACAGCTACAGAGAAAGTGCAGTGCAATAAGGTGCAAGGTCACGACAAGGTAGATCGTGAGGTCATAGTCCATCTCATCATATAAGGGAACCGTTCACTTGGATATTGTGTGCAGTTCTGGTTGCCACACTATAGGAAGCATTTAGTTGTACAGGAGAGAGTGCAGAGGAGATTCATCAGAATGTTGCTTTGATTGGAGGACTTTACTTATGGGGAGAGAGTGGATGGGCTGTGCTTGTTCTCTGTGGAGCGAAGGAGGCTGAGGGAGTGACATGATAGAGGTGTATAAAATTACAAGAGGCATAGGTTAGATAGTCAGAATCTTTTGTCCATGGTAGGGGTATCAAACACAAGAGGGAGTAGGTTTTAGGTGCAAGGAAGGAGTTTTAAAGAGGTTATGAGAGAAAATGATCTTTGCTGTAAAAGAAATCTTGTGTGGAATGCCCCATAAATTGGTAATAATGAGATGATTGGCAGGTCTTTGCCTCAGACAAGGTGTTCAGTGTTGCATGTGTCCTGCACTCTTCCAGCTGGGAGGACTGACAGACCAGTTACTGGTTCAGTCCCAGTAGGGCAAGCACTGTCCTCTTGTGGCCATAGGTCTCATGATCGGTCAAATTGTTCTAAACAAGAGGCAAATGATATTTATCAAAAGCTGGCAAAGGATGGTCAAACTAACATTCACCTTTACTTAGACGGCAGAAGACATTTTAAACCACTGTCTGAATATGCCTTACTTCTCCTGCCTTCTGAATGAGCTGTGAAAAACCATTCCTTTCCACTCCACACATCACTGATCCTGCATGACATTGCCAAATTCAGTAAAACTCTAGTTAACCCAGCACAGTGGTGATACTGGACTAACAGATCTTCCAAATTATTAGATGTTATTCCTATTAGTATCCAACACATTTTTAACTCACCTTTTTTAAGATTTGATGCGGAAGTATAACTAATTTTACAATGAACCCAGGATGTGTAAAGCAGGCATGGGAAACAGGATCCCAGTGAGTTTCAAAAGAGTGTGGGAAACATTATCCAGTGAACCAGAGACCAAACCATTGGGATTTCTGAATAACAGGATAGTGAATTATTGTTCTACAGTACATTGCAAGTCCATGACTCATTGTAAGTGGCTACACAGGTGGACAGGGTGGTTAAGAAGGCTTGTGGAATGCTTGCATTTATTAATCGAGGTATTGAGTATAGGAGTCAAGAAGTTATGAGGCATCTCTATAGAACTCTGGTTAGGCTGCATTTAGAGTACTGCGTGCAGTTCTGGTCACTTCACTATAGGAAGGACGTCAAGGCTTTAGAGAGGGTGCAGAGGAGTTTTACTGGGATGCTGCCTGGATTAGAGGGCATGTGCTATCAGGAGAGGCTGGACAAACTTGGGCTCTTTTCTCTGGAGCAGCGGAGGCTGACGGGTGATCTGTTGGAAGTGTATAAAATTATGAGGGGCATAGATAGGGTGGACAAGCAATATCTTTTTCCCATTATTGAGAATACCAGAGGGCCTGCATTTAAGGTGAGAGGGGGAAGGTTCAGAACAGACGTAAGGGGTACGTTTTTTACTGAGAGAGTGGTGGATGCCTGGAATGCATTGCCTGATAGGGTGGTGGAGGCAAATTCACTGGGTTGGTCAGGCACATGAATGAGAGAAAAATATAGAGGGATATGGGCATTCTGTAGGTAGGAGGGATTAGCTATGTCGGCACAACGTTGTGGGCCGAAGGGCCTGTTCTGTGCTGTACTGTTCTATGTTCCAAGTACAATTCATTTTTCGGGATCTGGATGGCAAACAAGTGGTGGTGTACATGCACCTGTCCACATCAGTGGTGCTGAGGCCAAGAGGGTTGAGAGCTTCAAGTTCCTTGGAGTGAACATCACCAACAGCCTGTCCTGGTACAACCATGTGGATGCTACGGCCAGGAAAGCTCACCAGTGCCTCTACTTCCTCAGGAGGCTAAAGAAATTTTTCCTTATTTATCCATGCACCATAGAAAGCATCCTATCTGGATACATCACGTTTGGTATGGCAACTGCTCTGCCAGGGACTGCAAGAAACTGCAGAGAGTTGTGGACACAGCTCAGCCCATCACGGACACCAGCCACCCCTCCATGGACTGCCTTTACCTCTCGCTGCCTCGGTGAAGCAGCCAGCATAATCAAAGACCCCATCCACCCCAGACGTTCTCTCTTCTCTCCCCTCCCATCGGGCAGAAGATACAAAAGCCTGAAAGCACGTACCACCAGGCTCAAAGACAGCTTTTATCCCGCTATTATAAGACTATTGAATGGTCCCCTAGTACGACAAGATGGACTCTTGACCTCACTATCTATTTCATTATGGCCTTGCACCTTATTGTCTGCCTGCACTGCACTTTCTCTGTAACTGTAACACTTTATTCTGCATTCTGTTATTGCTTTTCCCTTGTACCACCTCAATGCACTGTTGTAATGAAATGATCACATGGATGGCATGCAAAGCAAAGTTTTTCACTGTACCTTGATACATGTGACAATAGTAAACCAATTTACCAATACACCAAGTCAAAATGTGTGAGACTTGAAGGTGAACTTGCAGCAGATGGTTGCATTTCTCTGCATCCACTGTCCTTGTCGTTATTGGTGGAGATCACAAATTTGGGAGGTGCTGTCAGAGTAGCCTGGGCAAGTAGTTGTAGTGATATTTGTAGATGGCACAGACTGCAACCAAGATGCACTACAGATGCATGGAATATAATTATCCTCGCTATTTAATGGACACAGAATGCCACTTCACTATTTTACTGATGCCAACATGTGTACATAGACATGGGTAGATAGGATCTCCCACCCACCCCCTGCAGTGCCTTCTTCTTTTCTGTTCCACATTAATTGATACAAAGGTTTAGATGAAGGAATCCTGCTGATGGACATTGGGGAGCTACACTTAGGATTCGTTATGTATCCTGTTCCCAATCCCCTTGATGGCTTCTGAAAGGTCTACTTTTGGAGCACCAGAGAACTTTCTGAAGGCAGCTCAGGGGCAAGTTGTCCTATGACCAATCAATTGTTAAAGAGATGCCATCCATTCAGGCTGAGCTTGCTGAGTTATTGGGTTAAGCTTTATTTATACCAAAGGGTTGATTGCACTTCTCACTCTGAGAGGCAACTTTAATTATGTTTTCATGTTTTCTTGAATTATGCTTCCTTTCATTAGTCATTAATAATGACCAATGAAATCAGGAAGAATTAAATGATAGACACAAGAGACTGCAGATGCTGGAATCTGAAGCAACTCGCTGGAGCATCTATGGAAGGAAAAGGCCAGTCAACATTTTGGGTTCAGACCCTTCACCTGGACTGCCTGAAAAGTGGAGGTAATCATAGAGTCATAGAGTTATACAGCAAGGAAACAGGCCCTTCAAGCCAACTCATCCATGCCAACCAAGTTGTCTACCTGAGCTTGTCCAATTTGCCTGCATTTGGCCCATATTCCTCTGAACCTTTTCTACCCATGTACCTGGAGCAGTGGAAGCTGAGGGGAGACTTGGTAGGAGTTCATAAAATTATGGGAGGCATAGATAGGGTAGGCAACCGGCATCTTTTTCCAAAGGTCGAAATGTCTAATACTAGAGGGTATGCATTTAAGGTGAGAGGAGGAAAGTTCAAAGGAGATGTGCGGGGCAAGTTTTTTTCACAGAGAGTGGTGGGTGCCTGGAATGCACTGCCAGTGGTGGTGGTGGAGGCAGATACGATAGAGGCGTTTAAGAGGCTCTAAAATAGGCGCATGAATATGCAGAGAATGGAGAGATATGGACCATGTGCAGGTAGAAGGGATTAGTATAATTAAGCAATATTAGCTTAATTAGTTCAGCACACCATTGTGGGCCGAAGGGCCTGTTCCTGTGCTGTACTGTTCTATGTTATGTTCTATTGTTAAAGGTGAACCTTTCCTCAATATGTGAAGTGTAATGAAATCGTAAGTCCCTGACACAGAACAAGTTAATTAACTTGTTAAATGTAGTGTGGAATTGCATTGTATCTTCTCTTGGTCACACCATGAACTATAACCTACAGTGGTCAAGGATCATGGCTTCAAACCATTCTGTGTTCTCCACTGTATCACTGAAGTGAATGCATTGGAAACAGCTCAGAGAAGGTTTATTGAACTGATACCTGGTATGGGGGAGTAATCTTTGGAGGGAAGGTTGAGTAGGCCTGTCTTGTATCTGTGGAGTTTAAAAGAAGGAAAGGGGATGACTGAAATGGAAAAGATCCTGAGGTGTCTTGAAAGGGTAGATGTGGAGATGATGATTCCTCTTGTGGGAAAATATAGAACTAGGCATCACTGCTTAAAAATAAAGCATGAGCCTTTCAAAACAGCAATGAGGCATTTTTTTCTCTCTCCCAGTAGGTTGTGAGTCTTTGGAACTCTCTTTCTTCAAAGGGTGGTAGAAGCATATTGGTTATTTTTAAGGCAGGGGTAGTAGGCAGGTTCTTGAAAAATAAGGAACTGAATGCTTACCATGGGTATGTAGTTGAGGTTGCAATCAGATCAGCCACGATCATATAGCAGGGCAGACATGAGGGCCGAGTGGCCTACTCCTGCTCCTACTTCACAAGTCAATCACAAGACCCTCCCTTATGTTAAACTGGTTATTAGATCAAAGATCAACAGAAAACAACAAAAAACTCAAATTAATCATTTTTTATCCCCATTTCTTGAATCCTGTTTAATTTTGCTCATAAATTTCTTTCCAGCTATGAATTCTTTCCACAACACAGGAAGAACCAGATGGCATCTGACCATCGCAAGAGCCGGAAATGGGTCGCAGGCCAAACTATGACAGTTTACAGCTGATAAGGTAGTCTCCAAAATCCAATGTTAACAGCTGACAAACAGTTGCTTCTCAGGAAATTGGTGGAAGAAACAATAAAATCAGCTTCAAATTATTCTGACTCACTGTTGGATCACTGCGGATCACGTCTGCAATCTATCATTTTAAATTGGCCTCTATATGGAATTAATAGGAATGGAAGTGTTGTCAGTGCTGTAAGGTGGAGAATTCATTATAAGATAATAGTTGCGTAAGTCTTTGAACACAGGACGTTAATAAAGCTGTCTATAATACAGGTTCACAAAATAGAGACATGGTGTGAAAAAGCAAGGATGTAATGCAAAACCTTTATAAATCTCTGCTTAGGCTTTGAGCCGTGGTAGCAAACAGTCATCGAGTCATAAAGTCATAGAGCATGGAAACAGGCCCTTCGGCCCAACTTGTCCTTGCCGACTGTGTTGCCCAGCGAGCGAGTCCCATCTGCCCATGTTTGGCCCACAGCCCTCTAAACCTCTCCTATCCATGTACTTATCTAGATGGCTGTTAAATGTTGCTGATGTGCCCGCCTCAACCACTATTTCTGGCAGCTCATTCCAAATACGCACCACCCTTTGTGTGAACAAGCTGCCCCTCCAAAATTTTTTTTTCTCTTTTTATAAACCACACAACACTGAAAGCCACGTAGAGAACGTGAACCGCTCAGTAACCAGAGCTGGCAAGGTCAAAACTACATTGGCAGTATTGGAACTGTTCAATGGTGAGAGTCCGTGAGAGATGAGGTCGTTCAGAATATTCAGCAGACCAGGGATTAGGCAGAGCTGAAATTAATCTCATTTAATTTATCTCTCCTGCTTCCTGGTCAATCAGCCTTGGGGTTTGGAGGGATCGAGGTTAGGTCAGGAGAGATTGTCAATGGATGGTCAGGGACAATCTTTGGTCTCTGGCTCTGACTCAACATCATCTGGGTTTCCAAATTCTAGGAAGATCATATCTGTGATCCATTGCTTAAGTCTCTTTCCCCTGGCTGCAAGCAATGGAAGCAGCTTCTTTCCATTGACTATTAAAACTCTTTAAAATTTGCAATGCCTTTATTGCTTAACCATCTCTGCACGAAGGAGGAGAAACCTAACCCCACCAAACTCTCCGCACAACCCAGGACACTTTTCCATGTTCGTGAGGCCTGTGAGAAATTAAACTATGGAACCTTGACTCTGGTGAAAATGGGAGAAAAGGCTGAGGGTTCTCAGCAAAGGAAATCTGGGTGAACGTGAAGGGATTTGTATTTACAAGGTCATACAAGACAGAAAACTCCACCACACAAACACTGTGGCAGTGGTCCTTATCTACAATTCTGGCAGGCGTGTGCCCAACTAACCACCATGACCTCAATAGTGTTACAAGCCAGGTTACTGCTTGGTGAGTGTCCCTTTAAGGCAGCTGAACGATAGTGTGTGCGTGTGGCTTTATCTGACTGCTACAAATGGGAGCGAAAAAGCGTCTATAACTGGAATGATGTAAGAGTCTGAAGGCGGATTTCACTGAAGTGCTGGCAGAGGGAGGGAGAGGGAGAGGGAGAGGGAGAGAGAGAGAGAGAGAGAGAGAGAAAGATACATGGATTTTAAGAGCAATCTGTGGAGTCCACTTTGTCGTTAACCAGGAATCAGGTATATCTGTGGGCGGCCATGTATCGAGCGCCCTCGAAGTGGCAGATATCTCTGACTAAAAGCAACAGAGTTCTTCAGCAATTGAGGTGTCGTATTGGTTCCATCGTGGAACTTGTGGAATTCGTAAACCCCTTCTCTCTACATTCTCTCTACATTCTAATGTGGTTTTCAAAAGCTTTTGCTCATTGTTTTGCTTCATGACTTGCTGAACTGAACTTTGAGAACTGTTCCTAGACTTGAGGTTTGGGAACTTGCCACACACACACTTCGGGTTATTTTGGTCAATGACTGATATCTAACATTTTTATTTCTCTTATTATTACAAGTAGTTATTAATAAATAGATTCTAACATTTAAAGATAGCTCGTTGTGTTTCTATTGTTGCTGGTACGTAACAATGGAAGATTAGTGGATACGTTGGAGTGAATATAGGAAGATTACCTTGCCTGAAACCCTATCCCTCCATTCCCATGGAAATGTAACGTCTACAATATCATTTTAAGGGAAATTGGATGGTATTTGGTTTAGATTTGGACACATGTGATGTGTGGCTAGCTCCCAGCATCAGCAACATAGCCCAAGTGAACATCTGCACAACTGATGAAGAGAAAGTACAAGGATTAAGATTTTGCAGATTTTTCTTTCTTTTCCCACTTCCTCTCCCTCCATTACTTCCAAGCTAAAAGTTTTCTTTCAGTGTTCAACAAACATGAAAATAAGCTTTGTTTATGCACTGGTCACTTTAATTCCCACGTGATTTTTTACAAAGCTTTTCGCAATTTTTCCCCTGTTCAGTTTCCTTAGGAACAACCCAATCTTTCCTCTTGACCTCCTTACATAACCATTGTCTCCAAGATTATCTACTTTCTTTTACACATTGTAGTTTATTTAACAGCCAATCCAGAACATCCTGCACTGTCTGATATTTTCCTTTAGTGTTTCCCAGCCTGGAATAAACTGAGGACATTTCGAACAATGCGATTTGTACAGCCAATGGAACAAATTCCATCAAAGCTGGGAGTTCAGCAACATAAACATCCATAGACCAGTTCCATCGAGTGACGGGATATATGGAGGGCTCCGACTGAAGCTGAGAGGGGAAAGATTTAAAAGGGAACTGAGGGGCAACTTTTCCAAACAGAAGGTGGTGAGCATATGGAACGAGCTGCCAGAGAAAGTGATTGAGGCAGTACCATTACAACTTCCAGAACGGATTAAGTGTCATTAGTTTAATTAGTTCAGCATAACATCGTGGGCAGTTGGCACAGGAACACTGTGCTGTACTGTTCTATACAGTAGTGTAGCAGTTAGTGTAATGCTTTACAGTGCCAGTGACCCCCGTTCAATTCGGGCCGCTGTCTGTAAGGAGTTTGTATGTTCTCCCCGTGTCTGTGTGGGTTTCCTCCGGGTGCTCCGATTTCCGCCCACATTCCAAAGACATGCGGGTTAGGAAGTTGTGGGCATACTATGTTGGCGCCGGAAGCGTGGCGACACTTGTGGGCTGTCCCCAGAACACTTTCTGCCAAAGACGCATTTCACTGTGTGTTTCAATGTACATGTGACTAATAAAGATAGCTTATCTTATAACATCCAGGGCAAAGCAGTCCGCTTGACTGGTACTCCATCCACCACTGTAAATGTTGACTCCCTCCACTAGCAGCACACAGTGGCTGCAGCGTGCACCACCTATGAAACAGACTGCATTCACTTGCCTGGGCTACACCTCACAAAACTACGACTTCTTTGAATCATGAAGAAGGCACGTCAACTGCTCTAGTTCGTTAGGAGTTTGAGACGATTCAGTGTGTCACCAAACACTTACAAATTTCTATACATGTACGGTTTCTGACTGGTTGCATCACAGCCTGGTATGGAGGCTCCAATGTGCAGGATCGCAAGAGGCTGCAGAAGGTTGTAGGCTCAGCCAGCTCCATCACGGGCACAACCCTCCCCACCGTCACGGACAACTTCAAGAGGTGGTGCCTCAAGAAGGCGGCATCCATCATTAAGGACCCTCACCATCTGGGACACTCCCTCTTCTCGTTACTACCATCGAGGAAGAGCCTGAAGACCCACACTCAATGATTTAGAAACAGCTGCTTCCCCTCCACTATCAGATTTCTGAACGGTCCATGAACCCCTGAACACTACCTTGTTATTCCTTCTTTTTTTGGCACTATTTTTTTATTTATAGTAATTTTATGTCAATGCACTGTACTGCTGATGCAAAACAACAAATTTCATGCCATAGAAGTCAGTGATAATAAATCTGATTCCAATTCTGATTCTTCCAGCAAGAAGGCTTCAGACCCATATCGCATCCAGGTTCCCCACCAGGTGGCACTCCATCCTGACTTTGATGTATATCATGGTTCCTTCATCACTGGTCCAAAATCCAGGAACTCTCCACCTCACAGCACCAAGGGTGCATCTTCACCAAAAGGACTGCCGCGATGCAAGAAAGTGGCTCATTTAGGGATGGCTATAAATGTTAGCTCGGCTTCCAATACCCAAATCCCACAAAAATGAACAAATAAATAAATAATCCAGTCCAACCTTCTTTTAACAGGAAGGTTCTTGGACCATTTGAGATTGGGCACTGACACCTAGTGAATGCAAAGGGAAACAGCAGCAATAAATGAGAAGATTTCCATTCATTGTAACAACATTTCGACAAATTTAGAAAAAAACATGCAAATTCCAGAGGGTAGATGGACTGAGGTGTGTTTACTTAAATGCAAGAAGTGTCAGGAATAAGGGGGATGAACTGAGGGCTTGGATAAGTATGGGGGACTATGATATCGTGGCTATTACTGAGACGTGGCTGACATCAGGAGAGGAGTGGATATTGAATATTCCTGGTTTTCGGTGTTTTAAGAGGGATAGGGAAGGGGGGAGAAGAGGGGGAGGGGTGGCGATACTGGTCAGGGACACTGTTATGGCTGTGGAAAAGATGGATGTTGTAGAAGGATCACCTCTAGAGTCTGTATGGGTGGAATTAAGGAACAAGAAAGGAGCAGTTACTCTACTAGGAGTATTCTATAGGCCCCCCGGTAGCAGTAGAGATATAGAGGAGCAGATTGGCAGGCAGTGTTTGGAGAGAAGCAGAAATAACAGGGTTGTTATAATGGGAGACTTCAACTTCCCAAATATAGACTGGAACCTGCTTAGTGCCAAAGGTTTAGATGGGACGGAATTTGTTAAGTGTGTCCAGGAGGGATTTCTGACACAGTATGTTGACAGGCCAACTAGAGGGAATGCCATGTTAGATCTAGTTTTAGGAAATGAACCGGGACAGGTGAAGGATCTATTGGTGGGTGAGCATTTGGGGGACAGTGACCATTGCTCCATAACCTTTAAAATTGTCATGGACAGGGACAGGTGCAGAGAGGACAAGAGGTTTTTCAATTGGGGAAGGGCTAACTATGAGGCTATAAGGAGAGAACTTGGGAGTGTAAATTGGGATGTCCTTTTTGAAGGAAAATGTACCATGGGGATGTGGTCGATGTTCAGGGATCTTATGCAGGATGTTAGGGATAAATATGTCCCGGTGAGGCAGAGGAGGAATGGCAGGGTGAAGGAACTGTGGGTGACGAGAGAGGTGGAACGACTTGTTAGGGAGAAGAAGGTAGCATACGTGAGGTATAAGCAGCAAGGTTCAGACAGGGCCTGTGAGGAATATAGGGTAGCAAGGAAGGAACTTAAGAAAGGGCTGAGGAGAGCTAGAAGGGGACATGAAAAGGCTTTGGCTAGTAGGGTTAAGGAAAATCCCAAGGCCTTTTTCAAGTACGTGAAGGGTAGGAGGATGGCTAGGGTGAAGGTAGGTCCGATTAAGGACAAAGGTGGGAGAATTTGCCTGGAGGCGGCGGAAGTGGGAGAAGTTCTCAATGAGTACTTCTCTTCGGTATTCACCAGGGAGAGGGGTCTTGATGATGCGGAAGGGAGTGCTGGTAGGGGTCATGTTCTCGAAGTTGTTGATATCAAGAGGGAGGATGTGTTGAAGTTGTTAAATAATATTAAGACAGATAAATCTCCGGGGCCTGACGGGATTTTCCCCAGGCTGCTTCGAGAGGCTAGGGAGGAGATTGCTGAACCGCTAGTAAGGATCTTTGAGTCCTCGTTGTCTACGGGGGTGGTGCCGGAGGATTGGAGGGTTGCGAATGTTGTCCCCTTGTTCAAAAAAGGTAATAAGGATAGGCCAGGGAATTATAGACCGGTGAGTCTCACGTCTGTGGTGGGTAAGCTGTTAGAAAGGATTCTAAGGGATAGGATTTATGAACACCTTGAGAATCATGGACTGATTAGGGACAGCCAGCATGGCTTTGTGAAGGGAAGATCTTGCCTCACAAGCCTGATAGAGTTCTTTGAGGAGGTGACCAGGAAGATTGATGAGGGCAGTGCGGTGGATGTGGCTTACATGGATTTTAGTAAGGCGTTTGATAAGGTTCCTCATGGTAGGCTTCTTCAGAAGGCCAAGGGATCCAAGGAAGCTTGGCTGTGTGGATTAGGAATTGGCTTGCATGTAGAAAGCAGAGGGTTGTGGTAGAAGGAGTGCCCTTGGATTGGAAGGCAGTGACTAGTGGTGTCCCGCAGGGATCGGTTCTGGGACCTCTACTTTTTTGTAATATTTATAGATGACTTAGATGAGGGGGTGGAGGGCTGGGCTAGTAAGTTTGCAGACGACACTAAGATAGGCGGTGTTGTGGATAGTGTGGAGGGCTGTCGGAGCTTACAGAGGGATATTGATAGGATGCAGAGCTGGGCTGACAAGTGGCAGATGGAGTTCAATCCGGAGAAGTGTGAGGGCAAACTCCAGGGCAGAGTACTGGGTGAATGGCAAGGTACTTGGCAGTGTGGAGGAGCAGAGGGATCTGGGGGTTCATATTCACAGTTCATTGAAAGTTGCCTCACAGGTGGAAAGAGCAGTTAAGAAGGCCAATGGGATGTTGGCTTTCATAAATCGCGGGATTGAGTTTAAGAGCCACGAGATGATGATGCAGCTTTATAAAGCTCTAGTTAGGCCACACTTAGAGTACTGTGTTCAGTTCTGGTCGCCTCATTATAGGAAGGATGTGGAGGCATTGGAGAGGGTGCAGAGGAGATTTACCAGGATGCTGCCTGGATTGGAGAGTATTGAATATGAGGAGAGGCTTAAGGTGCTAGGGCTCTATTCACTGGAAAGGAGGAGGATGAGAGGAGACATGATAGAGGTATATAAAATATTGAGAGGAATAGATAGAGTAGACAGTCAGCGCCTCCTTCCCAGGGCACCAATGCTCAAGACGAGAGGTCATGGCTTTAAGGTTATGGGTGGGAGGTTCAGGGGAGATGTCAGAGGGAGGTTTTTCACCTAGCGAGTGGTTGGTGCATGGAATGCACTACCTGGGGTGGTGGTGGAGGCAGATACATTGAACAGGTTCAAGAGCTTGTTGGATAGGCATATGGAGGAATGTGAGGTAGAGGGATATGCGGGAGGAAGGGGTTAGGTAGTGTGAGGGTGGTCTGATGGATGGCACAACATGGTGGGCCGAAGAGCCTGTTTTGTGCTGTATGGTTCTATGGTTCTATGTTTCTATGGTTCTATGGAATTTTTCCCAGCAGAAGATGCAACTTGCTGTGTGACTTGGAAACCAATTAACCTTCATTTGGGGAAGGGATTGGAGGAACATAAGAGAGGATAACAGCCCTGAGTTTGTTCTTATTTAGAAGTGGGATTGTGTTCTTCAGAATTAAGAAGTTAAGGGGTGAAGTGATGAAGGTATAAAGGAGAACTGAGATAGAGGAAAGATATTGTTTGGGAGCTTCTTGATCTTGGGGATCATAATCTAAAAACTGGAGCTCGGCCTTGAAGTTAGGAAATCTCTACTGCAGAGCAATTGTAGCTGTATATATAAAATACATAAGAAAATAGGAGCAGGAGTAGGCCACCCGCCACTGAATATGTACACAGCTGATATGCCCCAGGTTTTATCTCCTCTCTGTGCCAGTTCTCTATTGGTCTCAATCCCTTGATCTTTCAATTGTTAACTTCAAATCTATGCTTTTGAGAGATTTTTAAAATCAAAACCACAAATGTTCAGTAAATCAGGCTACATTTGCAAAGAGAGAAACTGCTTCAGGTTGATAAACATTACTTCTGATGAAAAGTCATCAACCTGAAATATTAGCCCTGTTTATTCTCTTCACTGATGCTGCCTGACCTGCTGAGTATTTCCAGTATTTCCTGTTATTTTAGATTTCCACATCGGAAATTCTACTCCCTTTCGCTTCTTGAGAGACTTTTGTTCAAAAACTGTTATGAGGCACAAGGGGAAAAGATGAGTAAATGCCTCATATCAGCTATAATCTCACTGAATGATGGAACAGGCTTAAGGAGCCTCCTCCTTTTCTTCTGTCCCTGTCCTTGATAATGAACGCATGGTCCTTGTTCTGATCACCCAAGTTGATTCAGTGAGAGTTTTCCTTCAACCACAAGTTTTTATTCAGAAGTTTTACCTCTCAATAGATGACATGACTGTGGGGAGGTAGGAATTCTTTAGTCACAGTGCTCCAGGCTGAGTACAGTATGTCAAGCTTGATGAATCAGTTTTGTCCTGCCCTTCGATTCCAGATGTTCATTTGCAACTAGAATCCAATAGATGGCTACAGTGCAAAGTTAGTGCAGAAGATCTGGATCCAATCTGCCGTTGTCATTTCTGTGCAGTTTATGTAGAAAATCACTGTTTTAATCCTGATACGGTCAGTATTTGCAATGTGCTTGAAATTAATTGGCTGAAAGCCCTGGAATGTAAAGCAATGCCTGAACTTTTTGATATAAAAATAATTTCTCTAGTTTCTCCAGATTCTAAGAAAAGCACTGGCCCATGTTTGATTATTTCCTGATACCGTATAAAAGCTTAGATTGTTCTTTTAACTCCCGCTACACTGCTCCATTACCTTAGTACAACCTCCTGCTGATAACTGTAAAGCTTACTGTGGTGCAGACACAAAGCACTGGGAGATCCAAGCTTCATTCCTTCATTGATGGGATATTTGGTGACCTCAGTTTGAATAGCAATGGCAGTGCTGCTGACTGGCACATTCCAGGCTGCAGGAGTACGTGCTGAGGGATGCCCTGAAGCTTTATGCAGCCAACGCAAAGGCTCTGTGGGGAAGGACTACAGCTTAAGGTCCTTCCACTACTGGAAATTGAGAGACTTGAGTCCAGTGGGGAAGCCCCTCAAACGATAGAAGGGTGGATCGCCCAGGAGTGGCAATGGTGCTATGTAAAAAAGTTGTGGTTAACGCTACTGAGTGTATCGACCAAATGACACAGAGGATGTAAAGAGCTTTGCACTGTGCTTATTCTTTTGTATTATGAATACAGCTTATTTCGGGGAAAAAGTTGGTACACAAGGTCCACATGCTAAGGGACACATTGAATCACGGTGTAGTCAATGCAAAGGATTGTGGGGGAGGAATGCAATCTCAGGTCCTGCTGATAATGGGCACTAAGGGGCTAGGTCCTGTGTAACATCTTTCAGGGTGTATTATTCAATGGGACCACATGAATGGCATTGGTGCTTTGTACATAGAATGTACCTACTTGATGGCAAATTTAATTATTGACATGACAACATTATGAATATATAGACTTGACAGCACTATGAATATAAAGAAAGGCATGTACAGTTTTATATTTCTTGTAGATACTTTTATGAATTTTTTTTTGTAAAATGGTGCAATAGATCTCAGTCACTCAGCTTCAGAATTCCCATTCAGTTCCACCATTATAATGTGCTGAAAATTTACATGTAATAAGGAAGAAGGGCAGGTGTCTCATTGAAACCTACCGGATACTGAAAGGCCTGGATAGAGTGGACATGGAGATTATGCTCCCGTTGGTAGGAGAGGCTAGGATCCCAAGGGCACAACCTTAGGATAAAGGAATGTCCCTTCAAATCTCCATGAGGAAGAATTTCTTCAGCCAGAGGAATTCGTTGCCACAGAGTGCAGTGGAGGCCATAGCATTGGGTGTATTTAAGGCAGAGATTGATAGATTCTTGATTAGTAAGGGAGTTAAGGGTTATAGGGAGAAGGCAGGAGAATGGGGTTGAAAAAAAATCAGCCATGACTGAATGGCAGAGCAGACTTGATGGGCCGAATGGTCTAATTCTGCTCCGATGTTTTATGGTCTTATGATAAGCTTGAGTGCACATACTGTATATACATGGTGTGCATGTGTTTATAAGTTTGTGGTTGTGTGTCTATGTCTAAAATGGGTGCTTGTGTGTTTATGTCTGTGCATGTGTTTGTCTGTGACTGTGTGTGTATTAGCTATCCAGATAATTATCTTCCTTAAAAAATAAATTCACTGAAGATCTGCTGATTGCCCCAATCCAATTAGGAAATGTTCTGCAATTTTCTAAAATTGACTTTCAGTCATTTAAAATTGAGTTGCTCCGGATCATGTTCCATTGCATAGAACAAAACTGCCATTCTTAAATATATTTAGGAAAATATTTAAACCAACATTTTTAAAGTTTCATTTTATATTGTTGCCCTGTGTCATGAATGATCCTGCGCTCAGCAATATGCATGAATTTGAATGGAAACCCGGGCTGGGCAGAGGGAAGGGTGCAATCGCTGTTCAAAGTATAAACAATTTGTGCTGGAAACAGCAACACATCCATTGAGCAACCCTTACCCCTTTGAGTTTGGTTTGAAAGGCAGCACGGTAGCACAGTGGTTAGCGTAACGCTATTACAGCACCAGCAACCCGGGTTCAATTCCCGCTGCTGTCTGTAAGGAGTTTGTACGTTCTCCCCGTGTCTGCGTCGGTTTCCTCCGGGTTCTCTGGCTTCCTCCCACATTCCAAAGACGTACGGGTTAGGAGCTGTGGGCATGCTATGTTGGTGCCGGAAGAGTGGTGACACTTGCGGGCTTCTCCCAGACATTCTTAGCAACGCAAAAAGACGTATTTCAATGTGTGTTTCGATGTACATGTGACTAATAAATAAATGTCTTATCTTAAATGTCTGAGCCATTAAACAACAGGTTAGGGTTAGATTGTGAGTTAGCGGGCAGTGGGAAAATTATCCTTCTAGTGTTCATTGATCTCATTCCTGGAGATTCAGTCTCACTGGACCCTGCCGTTTGGATTTGGCCCACGCCTTCATTATCCTGGTCCAGCTCCACTCGCCTTTATTGCAATCTGTGCCCTATTCTTGATTCCATATCTTAATAGGGTGGGATAGGGGTCCCAGGTATTGTAGTCATGTATGTGGGGTAGGAACGGGGGTTTAAATTGGGTTTGTGGAGGGTTTTGGATTGTGAGGGTGTTGCCAAGGGTTCGTCAGGGAGTTGGCTAGGGCTTGTCGAGGAGTTGGCCAGGGTTGTGGGATGTTAGGGTTGGGGGAAGGGTTAGGGTTAGGCTTGCTGCAGGAATAGGGGTAGTTCAGTCCACTGTATCTGTTCCAGCTCTTTGCCAGAACACTCCAAAGCTAATCCCACTACCCTGCTCTATCCTACAGCCTTCCATTTCAAACAGTAATCCAAATTTCCATTAAAAGATCAAAGCCTCTTGGATATGTCCTTCACATGAAAATGAAATCTCCTAAATTATTTTCCCGCTCTCTTGGGAATCACTGTAAAACGATAGCTTCTGTCATTCATTCGCCAAGCAGATGTGTCCTGTTTATTCTGTTCAAATTCTTCATTGTTGCAAAAACATTGATTAAATCTCATTATCTTTGCTGTTGAGTGGAAACAGTCCCAGTATCTTATCCCTCCCTTTCCATAGTGAGCAGCAAATACAGTTTGCTGCATTGAAAGAAGTCCAAGTAAGTAGCAGTGTACTTTCACACACTAATTGTGGCCATGAATATATTGACTAAATGTTTTATTATAATGGTGACTGGGCTATTTCATTGGCTTCAGTGAAAATTCAAATTGGCTTTAAGATGGACTTCCAGTTTTCTTTCATATATTAATCATTATTTCACAAATACAAGACATATAAAACAGTGAAAAAGTCAAAATGGTGTATAAGTCACTCATTTTGCTTCAGGGCTTGAATTACAGGAAAACACACCTCTTGGGTTTAAAACACCATTAGCTTTATTTCTCTAAGTTTTGGGTTGACAATGACAAAAAAATTTTGAAACCTTCTTTATTATGTTTTACAATTTCAGTGCTTTCATTGCAGTAAAAAATCAACAAATAGGAAAACACAAACATTTTAACATTGGTGCAGCTAATTGCAAGTATAGTAGCATAAATCACAATATTCTGTTTGCACATTTTTTTAAAAGTAGCTCAGTGAGGAAGGAGGCTGTGTCTTCAGATCACAGACTTCAAATGTACTAAATGAACATACTAGTGCATTAAGGCTAATGCAAGTGTCCAACAAATGCTATCCTCCACCATTTGCCACCGGCACCTACCCACAACCCCTCTTTTTAGCCCCTTCCAAAATTGGCATGGAAGTATTCTTATACGCTTGCTTGTATAGTGCTTCAGAGTGAAGCTTCTTGTGGTGAAAGCTTACATTGTTTTCTGAAATTAATATACAAGATCGGGAGGAGGAAAGAATTCCAGATATTATATTAATGAGTTTGGGACCTGCCCAGTCACTAATGAATCTGAGGAATGATTTCCTAATTGATTCAGTTATGTTGGTTTTCGAGTGTAATAGGTGGTGGGGAGAAGGAAGGGTTAGAAAAGAATTCAGCAGCGGATATGGGTGTATGTCAGTAAAGAGATAGCTCAGTCTGTACACCAGATGGCAATGTCGTAGGACTCTGGAAAAGCTAACTGTGTGCTGCCTCCTAGTAGCAGCTCACCTTGTGCATTATGGGTTGTAAGAATCTTTGTTCAATGATGTGTACATTAGGTCAGGATATTCAGATACATTCGGGTGTAAAGGGGACCAACTTATTCATTAGTCTTCAGTGTCGTAGAGGGCAGTATCAACATTGTCTTGATTAGTAGAATTTTGCTCCGATGTGGAAATTATGCCAATGTTTGTGCCAAAGTTACTTCTGGGAAAATTAATCCTTTAGTTACCCAGTGTGTTCACTTGCCCATTATAATACATTATAAATGGTGCAAAACATGTGAACTTGTATGACATTATTTCATAGGTTGTCTGGTGACAGTGGTGTAGTCAGCCAGAGTGAGGGTGGTTGGGCAATTTTACTATCAGTCAAGTTTGGTGCCAACATAGGGTAGGTTGCTGTGACTGATTTTATGCACATAATTTATATCCTCCACCCTGCATTTTCCAGAGAAATTATAATGATCTTACTGGGAGGAGCTGCTGTAATATCCACTTCCCCCATTCTTTAAACATATGGGTTTCTGATTAATTGACCCTGCTTGGTTTGAGTCATACACTTGAGCCCATCTCCTACTCTGACTCTGGACTCTGACCTCACGATCTACCTTGTGACCTTGCACCTTATTGTCTACCTGCACTGCACTTTCTCTGTAGCTGTGACACTTTACTCTGCACTGTTATTGTTTTTACCTGTACTACATCAATGCACTCTGTACTAACTCAGTGTAACTACACTGTGTAATGAATTGACCTGTACGATCTGTATGCAAGACAAGTTTTTCGCTGTACCTCAGTACAAATGTCAATAATAAACCAATACCAACACTCATTGAGTGACATGGAGTCTGTTCAATTATAAAATTAAGACTTGAGCATGCCCAAACTGAACCTAACCTGAGCTCGAGGACCTGAAACTTTCTGGTCAACCCAAACTTACACATATAGTTGGGTCCTAGTGTGATATCAATAAATACCCTTATCTCATATTCTAATCTCTTCTGACAACATCGCTAGTAAAGGCCTGGTTTTTGCCATGTCAAAAATAGTAGACCTTTGTGCTAATATACTGAATGGTGAGCAATGGTTTCCTCTTATCCTGAGTTCTATGGATCAGCTGGTAACATTTTTGCCAACACATTCAAGTCCTACTTCAGTGACCTAAGCATGTAAAACCAGGCTGGAACTCTCAGTGCATCACTGTTGGGCTGCTGTACTGCTGATAGTCCTATTTTTAGATGAAACATTCAGCACAGACCCTGCCTACCACCTCAGGTGGTCTTGAAACTTTCACTGCATTACTTCAAGAAAGATGAGTCCTCCTCAGTATTCCAATCAAGAGGTTTCACTAAAAATTCACCTCAAATAAATAGGTTACCTGCCTACTTATTTACTGCTGGACATTGCTGTGTAGATTGGCCGCTTTTTATTATTGGTATTATTCTTGGTATTATTGGTTTAGTATTGTCACATGTAGTGAGATACAGTGAAAAGCATTTATTTTCCGTGCCAGCCAGGCAGGTCATGCCGTACATAATTACATCGAGGTAGTAAAAAGATAAACAGAATGCAGAATTATAGTGTAGCAGTTACAGAGAAAGTGCAGTGCAGGCAGACAAATAAAGTACAAGGGCCACGACGAGGTAGATTGGGAGATCAAGAGTTCATCTTTAATGTATGAGAGTCTGATAACAGTGGGATAGAAGCTGTCCTTGAGTCTGGTGGTATGTGCTTTCAAGCTTTTGTATCTTCTGCCTGACAGGAGAGGGGAGAAGAGAGAATGACCGGGGTGGGAGGGGTCTTGATTATGTTGGCTACTTTCCCAAGGCAGCAGGAAGTGTAGACGGAGTCAATGGAGGAGAGGCTGGTTTGTATGATGGACTTGTTTCCAATATACTGTTCGTTGAAAAACCAGGCCAATATTTATCCTCCTAGTAATCTCATTAATACCAAACACTTACAAAATGTCATTTAAATAAGTTGTATTATTTTATTTATCATCGGTGTTCGTTGGAGCTTGCTGATTGCAAGTTGGCTCTCAGAAAACATTTCAAAATGCTTCAGAAGTATGCCATCGGCAGCCCAGTGATTTGGTTACCCTAAAGTCAGGAAAGAGTCCAAACATTTGCAAGTCCTTTCTTGGTGTCACCTTAAGGAATCCATCAATATTTAGGACTACTGCAATAACAGTTTGGAAGCATTGTAGGCTACTGATGCAGTTGAAGTATAGGAATCAAAATTTTACAATCAATCAACATTCCCTTGGTAATTCTCAATACTTAACCACATTATGTTTCAGTTTTATTGTTTTCAGGATGTGTGTGCTGCTGGCAAGGCCAGCGTTTACTGTCTAGTCATAATTGCGCTTGAAAAGGAGGAGGTAGCCACCTATTTGAACCATAATAGTTCTTGGGTGAAGGGGCTGCCCATGTGCTTTTGGCCAGGGAATTCCAAAATTTAGATTCTGTAAGTCAGGATGGGGCATGACTTCAAAGGAACCTGCAGGTGGTGGTCTTTCCATTCACCTGCTGCCTTTGTCCATGCGCAGGTTTGGGAGGTGCTGTTGGAGTCAGCTACGCCTGTAAGTGCATTGCATTTTGCAGATAGTACACATCGAGCTGTGTTACGTTAGTGCCAGAGGAATGGAATGATTAGGGTGGTGGTATGTCTACCAGTCAAGTGAGTCAAGTGGGCAGGCGCGGTAGTGTAACGGTTAGCGTAACGCTTTACAGCGCCAGTGACCTGGGTTCAATTCTGGCCACTGTCTGTAAGGGGCTTGTATGTTCTCTCTGTGTCTGCATGGGTTTCCTCTGGGTCCTCCGGTTTCCTCCCACATTCCAAAGACGTATGGGTTAGGAAGTTGTGGGCATGCTATGTTGGCGCCGGAAGATTGGCGATACTTGCGGGCTGCCCCCAGAACACTCTACGCAAAAGATGCATTTCACTGTGTGTTTTGATGTACATGTGACTAATAAAGAGATCTTATCTTGGTCCCGGATAGTGCCATGTTTCATGCTCCCTCCCAGTCTTTCACACATTCCAAGGTTCCCTCTTTCATTCACTTCAGTGAGGATTTGACTCAGAAACTCAAAGTCAAACTCGAGTTTATTGTCACACGCACAAGTACATGTATGCACAGATGCAATAAAAACCTTACTTGCAGCAGCATCACATAAATTAAACATAAATCATACACAATTTTTACCAGAAAAAAAACCAATTAGAACAAAATAAAACACAAGGTCCATTTTAGTGCAAAGTGATCAAAGTGGTCATTGTGTTGCTGAACTGTAGCGATTAGGGTTGTGCCGGTTGGTTCAAGAACCGAATGGTTGAAGGGAAGGAGCTGTTCTTGAACCTTGTGCGAGAAGATGGCAAAGCCCAGGTGGTGGGGATCTTTGATGATGAATGTTGCTTTCTTGAGGCTGGGCCTCCTGTAGATACTTTTGATGGTGGGGAGGGATGTGCCCGTGATGTATTGGGCTGAATTCACTACTCCCTGCAGCTTCTTACGTTCCTATGCAACAATATACTTCCACTATGCTCTTGATCAGAGACTTCAGTGGCAGAAACATAATTTTAGCCAGTATTTTCCCTTTCTACTAAGTCATAAATAAATAACAGGTCCTGGTGGAGAGATGTTGACAGCACACCCTCAGGCAGTCACTTCAGAACTGTGTGAATTAACTCAAAGCACTGCATTCTTTTGCTGTTAGCCTTGTGTCTGCGATCTGCCTTTTGCTCCATCCTTGCCCGGGTTTCAGCTCCCCTCGGGAACTGTAGCTAGCACTGAGCTAATGCAAAGGGAGATCTGAAGGGAAACAATCCACCTAAATTTTACTCATTTGTCTTCTGGAAGAGACAGTAAACATAGGACCTGCCTGCTCTCTCTGACAGTTGTAAGAAAAACATCCTTGCCTTGTGTTGAAGGAAAGGGTTGTTTTCTGTGGGGTCCTGGTCAGCTTTTGGCCCAAATCGACATTCCAAGAAAGAACATTTACTTGGTAATATCCTATTGCCATTTGTGGGAGCTTGCTGTGTGCAAGTTGGTTTCCATGCTTCCAACTGTGGCTATACTTCAAACAGTTCTTGGGTGGTCGTCAAGAACTTTGTGAGTCTGAAAGGTTCTAATAAAGTGCATGGTTTTCCTGACTCAAGCTTGTCTTTGGTGAGATAAAGAACCAGATATTTAGCCAGTTAGCACCTATTTCCAAGCATTAATTGGCCTCTGGAGACTCCAGGGTGCTGATGAGCAATTCCCATTACCACTCACATACGCAAAACAGATCTGGGAGAGCTGCTGGCCCACACCTCCAATGACCCGGGTTCAATCCTGACCTCAAGTGCCGTCCGTGTGGAGTTTGCAACTTCTCCCTCTGACTGTGTGGGTTTCCCCCAACTGCTCCGGTTTCCTCCCACAGCCCAAAGACGTGCGGGTTGGTAGATTAATTGGCCACTGTAAATTACCCATAGTGTACAGCTGAGTGGTGGAATCTGGGGAATGTGAGAACAAAATGAATCAGTGTAGGATTCGTGTAAGTGGATGTTTGATGGTCACCGCAAACTTGGTAGACCAAAGGGCCTGTTTCCATGCTGTATGACTCCCTCTATGAGTTGTTGTAGGAACCTTCCTACTGCCACATTAGTCTACCCAGGAGCATAAAACCAAGTTAAGATGCAGTTCAGCAGCTCCTGAAATTCAACCAGTGATTATGCGCCGCTGAAGGCAGGGTGTGGAGGGTTGGGGATGCTTCTCTCAATTCCTACCCCCAGTCGGAGCCTGCTGACCAGTGCCTGATTCCAGTTCCTCCCTCCCCTGCCCAACCCTCAATCACTGATAACCAACAAGTAGCCCAATCCTGGAGGTCGGTGACCAGTGGTGTTCCGCAGGGATCTGTTCTGGGATCCCTGCTCTTTGTGATTTTTATAAATGACTTGGATGAGGATGTGGAAGGGTGGGTTAGTAAGTTTGATGATGATACAAAGGTTGACGGTGTTGTGGATAGTGTAGAAGGTTGCTGTAGGTTACAACAGGATATTGATAGGATGCAGAGCTGGGCTGAGAAGTGGCAGATGGAGTTCAAACCGGAAAAGTGTGAAGTGATACACGTTGGAAGGTCAAATTTGAAGGCAAAATACCAGGTTAATGGCAGGACTCTTAGCAGTGTGGAGGAATAGAGGGATCTTAGGGTCCACATCCATAGATCCTTCAAGGTTGCTGTGCAGGTTGATAGGGTTAAGAAGACGTATGGTGTGTTGGCCTTCATTAGTCAGGGTATTGAGTTCAAGAACCGCAAGATAATGTTGCAGCTCTATGGAACTCTGGTTAGACCACTCTTGGAGTATTGTGTTCAGTTCTGGTCACCTCATTATAGGAAGGATGTGGAAGCTTTCGAGAGGGTGCAGAGGAGACTTACCAGGATGCTGCCTGGATTGGAGAGCAGGTCTTGTGAGGACAGGTTGAGTGAGCTAGGGCTTTTCTCTTTGGAGTGAAGAAGAATGAGGGGTGACTTGATAGGGATGTACAAGATAAGAGGTATAGATCAAGTAGACAGTCAGAGACATTTTCCCAGGGCAAAAATGGCTAACACGAGGGAGCATAATTTTAAGGTGATTGGAGGAAGGTATAAGGGGGATGTCAGAGGTAAGTTTTTTTTTTTTACACAGAGTGGTGGGTGCATGGAATGCACTGCCAGCATAGGCTCTGGGGGCAGTTTTATTAGGGACATTTAAGAGACTCTTAGCCACATGAGTGACAGAGAAATTGAGGGTTAGATAGATCTTAGAGCAGGATAGGATGTCGGCACAACATCATGGGCCGAAGGGCCTGTACAGTGCCGTAATGTTCCATGTTCTGTCCCAATCAGCAGCCCCCTCCCTGGGCAGTAAATTAGTACCTGAATGCACCTTTCCATTGGAGTCATTAAAAAGGCTTACATGTTTATAGTGGCACAGTGGTGCAGCTAGTAGAGCCACTGTCTCACAGCTCCTGTGACATGGGTTCAATCCTGATCCCTGGCACTGTCTGTGGTAGAGTTTGCATATTCTCCCTGTGACAGCATGGGTTTCTTCCCCGTATTCTGGTTTCCTTTCACGTCCCAAGCACATACAGGTTGGTAGGTAAATTTACCACGGTAAGATGCCCCTAGTTTGTAGGTGAGTGCTAGAATCTGGGGAGGAGTTGATGGGACTGTCAGAAGAATAAAATGGGATTAGTGTAGATGGGTTCTTGCTGGGTGGCACAGACTCAATGGGCTGAAGGGCCTGTTTGTGTGGTATGATTCCACAACTCTCTGACACTGCACTTAAGGGTCATCTATCCTGGGCCCAACACATTGATGCAATCACAGAGAAGGCACTCCACTGCTCTACTTCATTAGGAGTTTGAGGAGATTCGATATGCCACCAAAGATTCTTACCAATTTCTACAGATGTACAGTGGTGAGCATTCTGACTGGTTGCATCACAGCCTGGTATGGAGGCTCCAATACACAGGATCGCAAGAGGCTGCAGAGGGTTGTAGACTCAGCCAGCTCCATCACAGGCACAACCCTCACCACCATCAACAACATCTTCAACAGGCGGTGCCTCAAGAAGGCAGCATCCATCACCAAGGACCCTCACCATCCGGGACATGTCCTCTTCTCATTACTACCGTCAGGGAGGAGGTACAGGAGCCTGACGACCCACACTGAATGATTCAGACACAGCTTCTTCCCCTCTGCCATCAGATTTCTGAATGGTCCGTGAACCCATGAATACTATCCCATTATTCCTTTTTTTACACTATTTAGTTTTGTAATTTACAGTAATTTTGTCTTTGCACTGTACTGCTGCAAAACAAAAAAATCCATGTCTTATTAGTTAGTGATAATAAATCTGATTCTGATTCTGAGATTTTTCTGCTCAAGTCTCTGGAATGGGATCTTAAGACCACTCCCTTTTGATTCAGGAGCACACATGCCAGTGACTGAGCTACAGGTACAAATTCCCAAGAAACTAATGATTGCCAGAGAAAAATGAGTCCGAAGTACTAGGAACATCAGGCAGCATTGTGATCAAAGGAGATTTCAAAGAGAGGAGAACAGCAAATGGCTTTCCTATGTGAAGACAGACAATAAACTTATTTATTTTTGCAAGGAACTAAAATCCTGTGAATGAAACATGATCCTGATGACACTAAAGAGATATGACAGAATGCCTTGTAGTCGTGAGAATATTCACATTTTAGAATGTTGATTTATTGCAACATGGATTACAAGAAAACTACAAAGAAATCTATCAGACGACTGGAGAGTTATTCAAAGAACATACTGAACCAGGTGAGGCTCTCAAACACAATTTCATTATCCAAGCACAGTAGAATGTAATTACTACAATCACTCATGGAATTCAAATCACTGTACAAAAGGACTGACCTCTGTGTGCGGCTGACACCAATTCAAATAATCAAGTCTTGTTAATTTTAGTGAACTCGTATAATATGAAAGAAAGATCATTCTGCTGTGGTCCAAAAGGCATTATACACTAGGGCTGGAAAGTGAAATAGAATGCATTATTTTTTTGCCTCAGCCACTGAAATTTTGAACCAAATCGCCAAGGGAATATTCCATCTTTGAATATATTTGAATTGATGTCAGACTTATTATACAGTATATATTGTCCCATGGAGACTTGTGAAAGCTGAAGAGAAAACAAACTGAGGGTGGTGTCAAAGGAGAGGGGAGGGTCAGAAGGGTTTAAGGAGAGAATTCTGCAATGTCAGGCTGGGCTGAGAGGAGGCTGATTACTGACGCCAGTGGAGTGAGCAGGAAGGTTGTCTTCTGTGCTTTCTGGAAATAACCTTTTCCTGATGAAGATCAGCAAAGAATTAGAACAGAGATGAAGAGAAATTTCTTTAGCCAGAGGGTTGTGGATTTATGGAATTTGTCGCCAAGTACAGCTGTGGAGGCCCGATCATTGGGGGTGTTTAAAGAGGAGATTGATAGGTAGCTAATTAGTCAGGGTATCATGGGATATGGGGAAAAGCCCAGGAATTGGGGCTGGATGGGAGAATAGTTTAGCTCATGGTGAAGTGGCGGAGCAGGTTCAATGGGCCGAATGGCCTACTTCTGCTCCTTTGTCTTGTGATCTTGTGAAAGAATTCTTTATTTATCACAACGTTTACACAACTTGGTTCTGCAAAGGTTGAATTCAAATCCAAAACAAAAATCACAGAACAGTAAGAGCACAAAAGGAGGCCAGTCAACCTCTTGAGTCTGTCCTGGCTCCATGCAAGAACAGTCCAACTGAGCCCTTATCCCACTCCCCACTCATTCCCCAAACTTCTGCAAATAATTTCCTTTTGGATACTTATCCACCTGCTTTTTGAACACCACAATTAAATGTGCCTCCACTACTCCTTTGGTAGTTCAATGCAACTCTGAACAGCCCACATGATTTTCCTCATCACTTTTCTTTCTCTTGCCAACCACCTTCACACTACGTCTCCTGGTTCTTGACCCACAAATGGGAACAGTTCTTCTCTACCTGTCTATACTCTTCATAGTTTTAGATCTCTCTATCAGATCATAAGAACATTAGAAACTGGAGAGAAGTTCACTGTTTGGCCCCTCAAACCTGATACACCATATAACAAAGATCATAGCTGAGCTTCTCCCTCAACACTACTTTCACAGATTCATAGAATTATACAGCACAGAAACAGGCCCTTCAGCCCAAATCATCCATGCTGACCAAGATGCTTACCCAAGCTAAACTCATTTGCCTGCATTTGGCCCATATCCCTCTAAACCTTTTCTATCCATGTACCTGTCCAAATGTCTTTTAAATCTTGGAATCGTACCTGCCTCTAACATCTCCTCTGGCAGCTCGCTTGACATACCCACCACCCTCGGTGTGAAAATCCTGCCCCTCAGATCCCCTTTAAATCTTTCCCCTCTCACCTTAAACCCATGTCCTCTTATTTTAGGCTCCCCTATCCTGAGAAAAAAAAGCTGTGACCATCCACCTTATCCATGCCCCTAATGATTTTATAAACCTCCAGAAGGTCACCCCTCAGTCTCCTTCGCTCCAGGGAAAACAGTCCCAGCCTATCCAATCTCTCCTTATAACTCAACCCCTCCAGTCCAGGCAACATTCTTATTACTCGTTTCTGCACCTCTCAAGCTTAATCACATCTTTCCCATCACATGGTGACCAGAAATGCACACAATACTCTACGTGCAGTCAAACCAACAATCTGTACAACTGTAACATCACATCCCAACTCCTAACTCAATGCCTCCACCGATGAAGACATGCATTCCATAAACCTTCTTCACCATTCTGTCCACCTGTATTGTAATTTTCGGGGAACTATATGCTTGTACCTCAAGGTCTGGCTATTTAATAACACTCACCAGGGTCCTGTTATTCCTTGCGTATGTCCTGCCCTGGTTTAACTTTTCAAAATGCATCACTTTGCACTTGTCTGAGTTAAATTCCATCAGCCATTCCCTTGCCCACTTTCCTATTTTCTGTTGCAAACTTAGTCAACCTCCTTCCCTGCCCACTGTACCACCAATTTTGGTGTCAACTGCAAATCTACTAATCATGTCACGTACATTCTCTTCCAAACCATTAATACACGTGATGAACAATAAAGGACCCAGCACCGATCCCGATGGCACACCACTGATTATTGGCGTCCAATCTGAAAAACCACCCTCCTTTAACCCCTCTGCCTCCCACTATCAAGCCTATTACCATGCCTACTCACCCTATACCGCATGTAGTCCAACCTTCCAGACCAACCTACCATGCCAGACCTCATCAAAGGCCTTGCTAAGGTCCATGTAGACAACATCTACCACCCTGCCCTCGGTTCTCTTGGACACCTCATGCCCTATCTCCAAATCCCTTAATTCACTTAATATTCAAACTCTATCAAGCTCTCTTCTGAATGCAATCAATGACGGAGCTTCCACAGCCCTCCAGAGTAGAGAATTCCAAACATTCACAAATGCGTGAGCAATTTATCCTCGTTTCAGTCCAAAACGTCCATCCCTTATTGAGGTTGTGACCTCTAGTTCTGGATTCCTCATTCCACATCTACGCAGTTGAGTCCCCTGAAAATGTTCTACCTTCAAATATCCTCTCAGAGGATAAAGGCCCAGCCACCTCAATTCTTCCACATGTGACAAACCTGCCATTCCAGAAACCCGTGTGTTTCATCATGAGAAACCTATTTATACTAATCCCATTTAGCGATATTCGATTCATAGCCTTGGCAATTCAAGTACTTGCCTAGATGTCTCCCAAGTGTTATGAGATCATCTGCCTCCACCATCTCCTCAGGCAGCACATTCCAAACTCCAACCACTCTTTGTTAAAAAAAAAATTTCCCCTCAGAACCTCCTACCTCTCATTTTAAATCTATTCCCTCTTGCCTTAGACACCGCCACATTGGGAAAAAGATCTTTACTATCTACCCTATCTAACCCCTTATAATTTTAAATGCCTCTCTCAGGTCATCCCTCAGCCTTCTCTGCTCCAAGGAAAACAAACCCACCTTTTCCAGTCTCACTTTATATGCCAATCCAGGCAAAATCCTGGTGGATCTCCTAGGCACCCATTATGTCCAGGAATTCTGCAATTTCCTCCTTTATCTCCCTCAGCAACCTTTGATTTCCCATGCAGACCCAGTAATTTATCTATGTTATGGAACTAGTTATCGATGCACCACAGAAAACATCCTTTCTGGATGCATCACAGCTTGGTATGGCAACTGCTCTACCGGAGACTGCAAGAGATTGCAGAGAGTTGTAAACACAACCCAGTCCATCACACAAACCAGTCTTCTCTCCATGGACTCTGTCCACACTTCCCCCTGCCTCAGGAAAGCAGCCAACATAATCAAGGACCCCTCCCACCCCGGTCATCTTCTCTTCTCCCCTCTCCCATCAGGCAGAAGATACCAAAGCTTGAGAGGAAGTACCACCAGACTCAAGGACAGCTTCTATCCCACTGTTATCAGACTCTTGAATGGACCTCTCATACGCTGAAGATGAACTTTTGATCTCCCAATCTACCTCATTGTGGCCCTTGCACTTCATTTGTCTACCTGCACTGCACTCTCTCTGTAACTGCAACACTATATTCTGCATTCTGCTTTCCTTTTGCTACCTCGCTGTATGTATGACGAGCTATTTGGATCATGCTATACATAATTACATCGAGGTATCAAAAAGAAAACAGAATGCAGAACAAAAGCTTTTCACTGTATCTTGGTACAAGTGAAAATAATAAACCAATCCCTCCTCTTCATCCACTTTTGCTGGAATCCCAACGACATCTTCTGATGAGATCCAAGCAGTATCTTCTTCAAAGAAACAATACAAAAGAATTTGTACAGTGGAGAAAACTAAGAGTTCCCACTGAGTGGTAAATAACAGGTTACCAGGCAGCAATGTCTCAGAAGGAAAGGTAAAATCCACTCATAGAATACAAGCCCCACCCTCGACAATGGATCCCAGACATGACTACAGCTTCTGGCCATCGTTATGTTTGAAGTACAATGCTGGCAAGCCCAAATGGCAGGAGGCCACAGGATGTAGTCACAATCTATATTCAGTATAGGTCAGTTGAAATGCAAGGATGAGAGTCTTTAATTGGTGAGTTTTAATGAGAGAGGCTGGGAGATCAGAAACTAATGTGGGTCAACAGGAAAGCAGATAATGGACAAAGGAGACACGGCAATATTTGAGAATAAATAACAGAAGTTAAGGATAAGCTTTTAAAGTGGATTTAGAATGAGAAGGTGGCAAGTGGCAAGGTGCAACAGACCTGAGTATAGAACTGGCAATGTCCTCAGAGCACTCACTGAAGCCAAAACACTTGTTGAAGTTGGTCCATACAGTGGTAGCAATACAATTACCCTCCAGACCTGTTCACAATGTTCAAACCTGGTTGATTTGAGATTGATTGGTCAGGTGTCCAAGCTGGTACCTTGGTGTTCAGTGTTCCTATGACACCAATGACAGGAAATAATCATGTCCTACCTTCTAGCTTCTTCTAATGTACCAACCAGAGTGAAGGTGAGCCAGTAGGGACCCATACCCATACTTATGCTAGAACCACACCAGAAAGAGATTTGTACAATCATACCAGTTACATTCAGCCCTGGTGCCAACATAACGATAGATGAGAGACAAGTCCTGCCCAAGGGATTCAGGCAGGCATCACTTCCCACCTCCTAAACAGACAATCCCCACGTTACAGGGGAGTTCTGTTCTTAGAGAACGGTCTGCATCGTGGTTTTCCACAACGCAAAGTCACGTCATCTGTGAACGTTGAAACAAAATCTAATTTTGTGGGGTTTTTTTCACTATTTTTCCTCCCAATTAAATTACATGAGAGGGAATTTTAATCCATATCTCAAATTTTTGGGTAGTGATTTGTGAAGTCAAATTTCTGTTACCCGAACAGTCATAATGTAGGGGTTGCCTGTATCTCCATTCCCAGTGGAAATGTGATATCATTAGCATCAACAGGTTCAACAGTAACAATCTTACTTACAGGTCAGAAAGCTGTGTGTTGAAGACTCACTCTAGAGATCTGAGGGAGTGCTGCACTGTCTGAAGTACCACCATTCTCTAAACACAGCCACCATCCATCCTTTGGGATATAGAGTTTCCCATAGCACTTTTCACAAGGGATCAGGAGAGTTCTCAAGGCACCACTTATGCCAAAACCATCTCCTAACACTGATGACTTGATTATTTGTCTCATTGCTATTTGTGAGAGCTTGCTGTGAACAAAATGGAGGGGAATTTCCTACAGTAAATCGAGGGCAATACTATGAAAATATTCATTGGCTGTAAAGCACTTTAAGAGTTCCTGAATTGGGAAAGTACTGTATAGATGCACCCTTTTTGTTTCAACCACACTGTCTAGGAGCAGCTTGTAAATAAAGTCTCTGCCCACAAGGAGCTATAGGATGGTTCAGTCTTAGAAAATACAGAGCATCAAAATTCCAGACCCTTGGGAGAAAACTCTAAACAGAAATTCTTACTGCATATCACATTTATTACATTTTTAACAGAAATAAAGTGTGACATTTTAAAAAATGCAACATATAGCAATTAATAACATTGAAATATTTTCTTCAGAGGAATGGAACAAATGTAAATAGGTTTGTGGTGATAAAGGTGCCTGTGGGAAGGATAATCAAGTTAAATAATTGTGGTGCCAATGAAGGTAGGAAAAATTGATGAGGTAAGTATCAAGATTGCTACATCAGTATATCTGCACAGGCCAAGGAGAGCAGGTAACCTCCAAGGGAAGGTCAAGTATATCCCCTCCAGGACTTTATTGTGTATTATACAATGAGAAGATTCACAAGACTTTAGCCCCAGATTTAGTGTCATAGTCATAGAGTCATACAGCATGGAAACAGGCCCTTCTGCCCAACTCGTCCATGCTAACTGTGTTGCCCAGCAAGCTAGTCCCATCTGCCCGCATTTGGCCCATAGTCCTCTAAACCTCTCCTATTCATGTACTTAACTAGATGGCTTTTAAATGTTGCTGATGTGCCCACCTTAACCACTATTTCTGGCAGCTCCTTCCAAGTACGCACTACCTTTTGCGTGAAGAAGCTGCCCCTGATGTCCCTTTTAAATCTATCACCTCTGATCTTAAACCTATGCCCCCTTGTCTTTAGCACCCCCTCCCTGGGAAAAAGACAATGTGTTTTCACCCTGTCTATGCCCCTCACGATCTTGTATACCTCTATCAGGTCACCCCTCAATCTCCTGCATTCCAGGGAATAAAGTCCTAGTCTACACAACCTTTCCTTGTAACTCAAGCCCCCAGATAGCAATTTAAATCACACTTGTTTAGGTAGGGAACATGAGCAGCTAAAATGAGGCCAATCTCCTGGCCTCCCTGATCCTGCAGCCAACCCAGTCTATCCTGATCTTCAGAGGAGGGAAAATCTACAGGGATGAAGCCCTTCTTTCAAATAAGCGGCTTGGGTCTAATGGCATCACTGGGATGTGATCTGGAATTATAGCTGGGCCCTGAATGGGAGTGGTGACCAGTGACAGCATTGGACACTGTGGATCTGGACAATCTGAGGCAGGACTCTGAGAATATGTACATATATAAATAAAAATGGAGCCTAGCAGTTAAGTTCCAGTTCCTTGACCCATCAGGATTCATGTACACCATTTCCATCACCCCAAACACACTCCTTTGTAAATCCCAAGTTTTAACGTAATCCATTGAATTATAATTAAATCCAAGAGACCCTTGGACCAAGGACACCTCCCAGCTCAGAGATTCTCTATTCTCTCATTCTGCCCACAGTCCCTCGGGCAGAAGATACAAAAGCTTGAAAACATGTACCACCAGGCTCAATGACAGCTTCTGTTCTGCTCTTATAAGACTCCTGAATGGGCCTCTTGTATGATAAAGCTCTTGACCTCACAATCTATCTCGTCATGGCCCTTGCACTTTATTGTCTCCCTACACTGCACTTTCTCTGCAATGTAACTAGAACACTATATTCTGCATTCTGTTATTGCTTTTTTTTTGTTCTATCTTGATGTACTTATGTTGTGAAATGATCTTTAAGGATCACTTCACAACGTAAGTAGAACAAAGCAAAAAATAAAACAAAACAAAGTTTTTCACTGTTTCTCAGTTCATGTGACAATAATAATCCCCAATCCCCATAGGTCAAATTTAATTTCTTTCTGGGTTTTCCAATAAAATGGAAAGGTTATCTGTTTGTAAAGAGGGGCTAAGTTTGTTGAGTCTTTACCTTGGGTCTTTCCGCAGATTGAGTTGAATATTCCATGACCTTCCACATTTCCCTGCGTAAATCCAAAATCATCCAAACCACTCCCTCCCCGTGTGATAATGCACACCAGGTCCCACCCACACATCAACCCTCAATTTCAAATCCCTATCCTTGTTTTCAAATCCCACTCTACCTCGCCCTCCACCCGCACTACCTTACCACCACCCAGTTCCTCCCCCAACCCCTGTTAACCCCTTCAGCCCTACAACCACATGAAAGCTCTTCACTCTTCCATTTCTGGCTTCATGTGCTGTCCTGATTTTAAATGCTTCATGACTGATGGCATTCTCTCCCCAAACCCTTGCCCTTTCTCCTGCTTCCCCCTTAAAGTGCTCCTTAAATGCATTGTCTTTCGCAAGACTTTTAATTATCTGAACAGGTACCTCTTTATATGGCTTGACGTCAAATTTTTGTTTGATAATATCTCACTGCCTTAAAGGCATTATTTAAATGCATGTTGCTTTTGTTGCATGAGAAATTGTCATAGAAACAACATGGAACCAGGCCTTTGAGCCCACCAAGTACATGCTGATCATTACTCACCCATTAACAATAATCCTGAATTAATCCCACAATCTCTACATTGTCATCAACACCCCCCCCCCCCCAGATTCTGCCACTCAACTACACACTGGGGGAAACTTTACAGTGGCTAATTAACCACAAACCTGCATTTCTTTGGGATGTGGGAGGAAACTGGAGCACCCAGAGGAAACCCATGGAGTCACAGGGAGAATGTGCAAACTCCACACAAACAGTACCTGAGGTTAGGATTGAACCTGGGTGTCTGACGGTGAGAGGCTGCGACACTCTGCTCCCAAATAACAATATCAATAATTTACAAAATCAACTATTTTTTTTCCAGTAAATGGACATGTTTGCTACAAAACTATCAAGCATGGCCCATTTCCATTCTACTTTTTCAAACAAATTAATTTCCATTCAGTTTGCTTAAATTAAATGGATTTGCAACACAGAGCAAATTTGGTGTTTCTCCATACTTTGATACAGGTATCACAAAAAAATCTGGTGCCTCCTAACCAATTTTGTATTTAAATTATTGTGCACTACACAACTCAGTAGCTTCACATTAAGTTCTTGTTCTCTTCAAGCTGGATAATTATAGTCCTGGGAGTGGATCAATCTTGATCTGTGTCCCTTGGTGCCAGCTCTAATCACTTTCCAATCAGTTACAGTGAAGCGTTCTTTGATCCAACCTGCTGCTCATTTTCTATTTCCCTTGATTTTCTTAGTCTTCAAAAATCTATCCATTTTAGCCTTGAATGTACTCAACAACTAAGCAGAGATTGGCAGTCTTTTGAGTAAAGGCGGCTACATTCCTGCAGATATCTCTTGATCTGAATTTAAAGCTCCTTGTCCTAATGTTATGAGCTCTAGTTTTAGACTCTGGCTTAAGGAAAGTGCTTATCATCATCTAACCTGTCAAACCCACCCAGAAACTTATAAGTCTTAACAAGATCTACTTTGATTCTGCTGATCGTCGATGACCACAACCAACTTTACTCTATAAATGCATTTCTTCAAGAGGTAGAGGAGAGGAACAATGTAATGGGGTAGGAAGAGCAAGTGACTGAAATACTATGGAAACAGGAAGCACCTCCTGCTGCAAAGAAATTCCTTTTTGCAGCACGTTCTCTACTCATCGCAATCCAATTCAACAACGGGACTTAAAATGATCTTAGCTCTCTCATCTGCATCGTAAGATTCTCAACGCAGTGTAGGCCGCTACCAAGTACCAATCACTCTTTACTACTGGTCATTCACTGGATTAAGGGGAATGGATACGGAATAAGTTTTCATAGGAAACTGCATCCAGACTTAGTAAAAGACAGTCAATTCACATTAATACAATACAAAAAGATTAGCTGAAAACTTGACAACTGTTAGTGCTGTTGTTGAAATTAATTACAGACAGTTATATATTTCACCTGGGATGGTGAGCTAAGATGCATAATATTGATACTTCTAGTCATATATTAATACCATAAAAAGTTTTCTGGTTTACTAAATAGAGCACATCAAGTAACATGAAACATATGTATTTGGAACAAGTGTTACGTTCCTTAATGAATTTAGGAATCTGCTTAATACCCTGTACTTCTACAAATAATCATACTGTTGGCTCTATTTCAACATGTTTCAACACTTATTTGCTTTTCAGATGACATTCTACAGGAACCACAGAACTGTAAATGTCACGGGCTGCTTATGTAAACTTTATCCCTCAAAGCATGACCAAACATCGAAGTATATCAAAAGCAGAGAATGCTGGAAGTGCTTGGCAGGCCGTGCAGCATCAGGGAGGGAGGGATCAAGGACCCTTCATCAGAACTGGAAATGTGAGAAGGCAAGTGTGTTTTAAATTGGAGAGGGAGGGAGGATTGTGGGGAGCAGAGGGAGTGTCTGTGACAGGGTGCAGACAAAAGTTGCCAAGGCGACAATTATTTTTTAAAAATCAGCAGTTGGAAACAAGAAAGAAGAAGCAAATTGAAGTAGAAATAGTCATTCCTTTGTGGGGGGGGGGGGTGAGGGGGAGAAAGGGAGAGGGAGAGGGAGAATAAAATGATGTTACCTGAAATTGTTAAATTCAATATTAAGTCCCGATGACTAGCACACGCCAAGAAGGAAAATAAGGTGCTGTTCCTCAAGCTTACATTGGAGGCAAGAGTTGGAGTGGGGTAAGAATTAAAGTGACAGGTGACTGGAAGCTCAGGGCTGCCCTTGCAGACTGAGCAGTATTGTCCTGCAAGGTGGTCAGCCATTCTGCATTTGGTTTCTCCAATGTAGAGGAGACCACATTGTGGTACTAAGTGCAATACACTAAATTGGAAGAAGTATGAGTGTGTAAAGCTTCCTGCATTTTCTGTTTTTCTTTTGGAATTCCAGCATCTGCAGTTTTTTTGCTCCAACTAAAATATACCAATTGTTTTCATGCATTCTATGCCATCGTGTGATTTTCATGAGTTTCAAGATAATGGATACACATTTTTTGAGTCCAAGAATTTCTGAATAAAATCTTCACAAACCAGTTATCTCTATAATATTAATTTACCCTTTATGAAATAATAGCTAACCACTCATTGTATCTACAGCTGGTGGACATTATTGTCTAACAATCAACCTACATGGTTCCTCTAGAAAAAATGACACACAATAGAATGGCCATGTGGAATAATGTCACCCACTCACGTATGCTAAGAAAAAAAAATCTGTCCATAAACGTGTCCAGGAAAAAGAAATTATAAAGCAGTCCGTCTCAAACAATTTGAAGGGTTCTTGAAATATTGCTAAATTAATTTCAGTCAATTACAGATGAAGGTTCTGGACGGACACAACACTGTGGGGACCTCATGTTCTGTAGAACTGTCCTGAATATATTTTGCTGCCTCCTTTTGTTAGGTTTATTGCTCCCAGGGGTTGCGTCTATGGACGCTGATCTTTTGCTCTGGTTGTTTACCTTGATTTGCTTCTCATACTCCACGATCTGTCTCTGTAAGTGACACTGAATGGCAAATCCCAATGATTCAGGGTCAAGTGAAGCTCCATACACCTCCCAGGTCATTCCCTGTTCATCCCAGATCACGTCGCGGACATTCTTCGACTGCACTGTCTCTTTGCTTGCATCACTGGCCATCTGCTCTGGTTCAACTTCCACATCAATAGTCTGTTTTGCTTTTCCAGTCTTAAAACTGTCAGACTGCTTACTGAGGTGAGGAGTATTTTTTGATTGCACAGATTCCTTCTTAGCAAAATCACCTGCTTTCGATCGGGCTACTTCCTTACAGTTGTCATATGAAGCTGTTAGCTGGCCAGGTCCTTTGCTGTTGTTCAAATCAGTTTTCAATTGCCTAGGTTCTTTCCTGACATCACAAGCAGCTTGTGACTGGGCCAATCCCTTATTAATACTGTGTGCATCTTTTGATTGGCTGGATGCTTTCCTTGCGTTCTGGTCAGAGTCTGGCTGATCAGTTTCCTCTATGATATTGTAAGGGCTTTGTGATTGGCCAGGTTCTATACTTTGCAGTTGGACAGATATTATATTGATACCATCTTTAGATTGCTTAGTTTCCTTTCTGGGGTCATGTTTTGACTGAACGTGCTCCTTTTTGACACCTGATTGGCCAGAATAATTAATCCTGTCACCAGCCGCTTGTGCTTGAGCACAATCCTTTTCATCATTATCCACAATGAGTGACCAATCAGATATCCCTTGAATGTCTTTAGCAAATTCTAGGCTTTTGACTGGCTTGCTAATGTCAGAGTCTATTTTCAATTGGTCAGATTTATTACAGCTGTCCTTTAGTTGGCCAGATTGCCAACTTATTACAGGTCCTTGTTTTGATTGGTCAGATTCTTTGCTACTTCTCTGTGGTTGGACTTTCATACTGATGTCAGCAGCAATGCTGGACTGGCCTGCTTTACCAAGGATGGTTTGTGATTGGTTGTTTTTGTTATTGGGGCAAGCAGCAACACGGCTATGTACAGATGCTTCAGCAACACAATGTAACGAGGGGAGGTGGGAGGCTTCTTGTCTGATGCTATTATTAATATTTGATTGGTCTGAATTGTCACCATCAACACAAGCATTCTCTGACTGCTTGGGTCCTTGGTGTATCTGAGACATACCTTTTGAGTAGTCAGGTTCTGCTCTGAGCTGCAAGTGGTCATGTGGTCCAGTTTCACCAAGTTTTGATTGACTTATGACAGCAGCAGATTGCCCCTGTCCATGATCTGGAACTCCAGAAACAAGCAGCCCACTTCTGTTGTCACGAGTCATTGTCAGCCGATGACAGTCAGATCCCTGAGGAGATTTCTGCTCATTTTCTTTGTTACCCTGACAGGATTCCATGCCAGTTGACTCTTCACTGAGCTCACAAATGATACTTGATTGCTCAGAGTCCTCTGCAAATGTACAAGTGATCTTCAGTTGTTCCAACCCCTGCTGGGCGCCACTGATGCACACCGTGTGGTTATTAGCCATGTAGGGTTTGGAGTTACTACTTTCTGAACAGACTTTCTGAGCACCCCAGTAATCACTCAGTGAGCTTCCTGCCAATCCAGGCACTGGGCTCTTGGGACTGGTTGCGGTTGATTTACACTGAAAACTTTGCAGGACTGCCTGGACCTCAACATCCCGACAGGACCTATTCCGGTTGGGAGGAAAGGAGCTGGCTGGAGACTGGGTCGTCATTGTCTCTGCGTCCTTAAATTTGCACTCATCTTGTTGGCTTTTTCCCCTTTGGTTTGATTCAGCACCCAATGGTGGCATGGTTGACTGCTGTTCTGTGGGACAGTCGTGGATAGACAGTTTGTTTCCCTTTGATGCAATCTGTAGCCCATGAATTTCCTCAAGAAATGGCGGGCCAGTTTTGGGAATGGCATCTCCCTTCATTCCAATTCCCAGTTGCTGCTCACTGTTTTCAGCTTCAGATTCAGCTTCAGCTGTTCCTCCTTTCCTGTCACCTGGTTCGACATTATCCTTCATTGCTGGGTCAGTCTCACCGCCAACATTCTTTCCCCCTTCTCTTTCAATGCCATCCCATTCAGTTTTCTGGACATGGGGAGATTTTTGGAGGTGCCCATCCAGTCTTATCTCTTGACCCAGTTCTGAACCCTTCTCATCTCCTTTAAGGTGTTGACTGTGGGTCTCCACATCATTGGTTCCAAAAGATCCTGTGCCCCAAACCATTGTCTGGTGACTGTCAGTCCCAGAAGGTCCAGATTCCACATCCATAGTCCACTGATCATCAGCCCCAGAAAGTTGAGTGTCCAAACCTTTTTTCTGCCGACTATTAACCACAGTAGGTCCTGTGTTTCCAATATCGACCAACTTACTATCAGTCCCAGGAAGCCCTGTATCCACAACCTTGGTCCACTGACCATCAGTCCCAGGAGATTCTGTGTCCACACACTTGATCAGTTGACCAACAGCCCCAGGTGGTCCTGTGTCTGTATCATTGGTCCATTGACCATCAGCCCCAGGAAGCTCTATATCCACATCCTTGGTCTGTTGAACATCTGCCTCAAGGGGTCCTGTATCCACTCCCTTGGTCTGTTGAACATCAACTGTATCCACACACTTGATCGGCTGACCATCAATCCCAGAAGGTTCTGTGTCCACACACTTGATCTGCTGATCGTCAGTCCCAGGATGTTCTGTGTCCATTACCTTGGGACACTGACCATCAGTCCCAGGGAGTTCTGTGCCCACACCCTTGATCAGCTCACCATCAGTCCCAGGAGGCCCTGTGTCCCCATCCTTGCTATGTAGACCACCAGAAGGTCCAGGTTGAGAATGTTCTATTTGCTGTGTTTCTGGCCCACTTCCCGTCTGCTTGCCCGGTGCTATGGCTAACTGACTTTGCTTCACAGTGTCCTTGCCTGCGCTGTCACAACTGTCATTCCCTGCGGCTGGTGCACTCGTCTGTTCCTGTTCCCCTTCGCCGGACCCATCCTGGCCGGGTGCAAATGGAGGAGGAGCGGAGCTGGCGACGCCCACATTTGTCCCAGGACATGAGCCCAGAGCCTTCTGATGGTCTGGAGATGTTGGTTTCCATTGGCTGTTGCTGCAAGAGCTTCCTCCAAGGCCTTCACTGCCCACTACCAACCTTGGCACTGTCTGGGCATCCAGTTCTCCTGCTATTGTCCCCATCCGGTCCTGTGGCCTTGACTCAGGATAAGGTGCCAATGCAGTCTTTGCCTTTGATTTAAATTCCTTGTCCAAGTGTCACTGGGAGCCCAAGTACTTCTTAAGAGCTCATCGTTCCCTGTGTCATGGGAGAGAAATCCAGATCTGAATTACATCTTGCATTAGAGGAAGAGAATTTAAGACCACCTCCTACCCAACATTTTCCCTCTCTTTGCCAAACAATCTTATCAACTTTACTGAAGCATTCAGAAATATTTGGCACTTCTTATATGAACATAGATTCAAGAGATACAAAGAATCACTGTAAACTGCATAAATAATAGATGTAGTGGATCTTTTTAACAATAATGGCTGTCAATAGTTGTTGCCAAGTATATTAATGACCAAGATACTTGCCAGTCTCAATTAATAGTATTTTTAAATGCCAGACGACATTGAGCTCTCTCTATTTCAAGAATGCACGTATGAAAACCACATTCTGTCAATACTAAATGTAATCAAAACTCAAAAATACTGCTGATGCTTTAAGTCTGAAATAAAACCAGATAATGTCAGGAATAGTCAGCAGGTCAGGCACCAACCATGGAAAGAGAAATCATTATTTCAGGTTGATAACCTTTCATCAGAAAAATTAGACATGTTTTCTCAATATCCTTCCTCCCCACTATAAAAACCACACAATACAACCTACCTGGTTCACAATGGATGAGGTGAGTTCCATGTATCAATGTGTACTGAATGTTAATCATTACGTGCATGGTCTCTCACACACACACAGTCAGAGGTACTCAGAAACACGCAAATAGATGTATACATGGGCAGGCAAGTAAACACACACACTGGACAGACAGATAAAGGCATACACACACACACACACACAAAACATATACACAGAACCACACACAAATAAAGATTCACAAAAAAAACAACAAAAGCAGACATACAGATGTTAGGCGCATACATGCACACAATTAGGCACAAACACACACACACATGTGCATACACAGTCATACACACAGAGTTAGACACACACATGCACACACAGACACAGTGTTAGACACACACATGCACACATACACACACAGAATTGGACACACATATACACACACAGTTAGACACACAAAGTTAGGCACACACATACAGTTACACACGCAGAGTTAGGCAGACAGAGCTAGACACACACACACACACACACACAGTTTGACACAGACAATTAGACACACACAGTTAGACATACACACACACAGACATACAAGCAGTTAAACATACACACACACATACACACAGTTAGATATAGACAGACAGAATTAGACACGCACATACACGCATAGTTAGACACACACAGTTAGACATACACACGCACAGTTATACAGACACACACACGTTCCACGTTGAGCCTCCTTTTCATATTTCAAACAATATTTACCGTTTCCCTTCCGCAGCTGACTCTGTGCGAACAATCAATACCAACCCTTCAGTGAAACGGAAGGCAGCGCCGGACGGCAGCCTTCCCCATGAATTTCCCAGACAGTCCCGCAGCCTATTTCTGACCCGGCATTTTCAGCCGGACGCGGGGTATCGGAAAGCTCCCAGCGCAGCGCTCTAACACCAACCAAGCGTGACTCCGGCACAGTATTCCGAGTGTACCTTCACCCCTGTCCGTCCTCGGGATTAAACAACGGGTGGCTTTCTGCAGGGGCTGCCACACCGGGAGACCCTTGCGCTGGGAAGGGAAGCACACAGCAATGAACGGCAGTGAGAGGCAGCGTCCCGGACCCACCCCAGTAGCGCGTTTGGACTTCCCTCCCCAACAGTGAGAGGGACACCGACTTGCACAGGTGCACCATGCAAGTCTGCACCTGTGCAGCACAGACAAGGAGAGACGCCACTGCGGAGAACTGCGGCGAGGAATGCAGGGTCCTTGAAACACACTCACCGGGCTCCCCAGTCTCTCTCCCCCTCTCTCTCTCTCTCTCCGGCCGTCCTCGCTTCCTCTGCCACAAACACACACACAGCTCAATGCCCGACCCTGCCGCATCCAACAAGATCTTGCAGCTGCAACCCAGCTCCCAATTGCGGAGATCTGCCAATAAACCCAAGTTCCTTTATTTGCCAAAAGCGGGGCAGACTTGGTCTTTGCAATGTTAAAAGGGCTCCGTGCACCCGGCGCAATCCCCAATGCAACATGAAGCCAGTGCGCGTCACTGATCAAGGAGCCGGGACGAAGACGTCAGACACATTGCACCAACCGTGCATTTTACTCATTCCCGCTTCACCTGCGCTCTCGGGGCGTTCCTGGCGGCACAGTCGCACCCTGTTCTTGGCTTGGGGGCGAGCTCCTTGGCGCTGGAGTCACCCTTGATTTCAGGAGAGATGGTGAGACCAAGTCCCATCCCAAACACCAAATACTTGGGTCACTGGACAACCAGAATAAGAATCAGAATCAGGTTCACTGATATATGTGGTGAAACTTGTTGTTTTTCGGCAGCAGTACAATGCAAGACATAAAAATTGCCACAAGTTACAAAAATAAATAAATAGTGCAAAAGAGGAATAAAGAGGTAGTGTTCATGGGTTCATGGCCCATTCAGAAATCTGATGGTGGAGGGGAAGAAGCTGTTCCTGAAACTTTGAGTGTGGGTCTTCAGGCTCCTGTACCTCCTCCCAGATGGCAGTAACGAGAAGCGGGCATGTCCCAGGTGGTGACAGTCCATTAAGGATGGATGCCGCCTTCTTGAGGTGCCACCTTCTTGAGGCACTGCCTTGTGAAGATGTCCTCGATGGCGGGGAGGGTTGTGCCCATGATGGAGCTGGCTGAGTCTACAACCCTCTGCAGCCTCTTGTGATCCTGTGCATTGGAGCCTCCATACCAGGTGGTGATGCAACCAGTCAGAATGCTCTCCACCGTACATCTGTAGAAATTTGCAAGAGTCTCTGGTGACATGCCAAATCTCTTCAAACTCCTAATGAAGTAGAGCCACTGGCGTGCCTTCTTCATGATTGCATCAATGTGTTGGGCCCCAGATAGATCCTCTGAGATGTTGACGCCCAGGAACTTGAAGCTGCTCACCCTTTCCACTGCTGACCCCTCAATAAATACTGATGTGAGTTCTCCCGACTTCCCCTTCCTGAAGTCCACAGTCAATTCCTTGGTCTTGCTGACGTTGAGTGTGAGGTTGTTGTTGCAGCACCACTCAACCAGCCGATCTATCTCACTCCTGTACACCTCCTTGTCACCATCTCATCACCAGAAAATGTTGGGACTTCTTAATATCCTTGGAGAGAGTTAACATTAAATTTCAGGCCATCAAAACTCTTCTGGCGAAAAGCTTGCTGTTTCAACTCTGTTTCTCTTTCCTTCCAGCAGTTAGTTCCCCTGGAGGTCAGAATAAGGCCCTTCAGCCCACCACATCCATGCCAACCATCAACTACCCACCTATACTAATCCCATTTACCAGCACTTGGTCTTGAGCTGGGGAGCCTTTGTCATTCCAGTGTTGGTTCGGATGCTTCTATATGACCTTATAGAGGTGTATAAAATCATGACGGGCATATATAGGGTGAACACACATATTCTTTATCCAGGGGAAGGGGAACTAAAATCTCGAGGGCATGGGTTTAAGGTGAGAGAGGAAATATTTAAAAGGGACCTGAGGGAGCAATTTTTTCATGCAGAGGTTGGTGTGTAAAATGCCAGAGGAAGTGGTTGAGGCAAGTGCAATAACTATATTTAGAAGACAGTTGGACAGGTACATGGATAGGTTGAGTTTAGGGGGCTATGGCTCAAACATGGGCAAATGGGACTAGCTTGGTGGGTATCATGGTCAGCATGGACGAGTTGGGCCGAAGGGCCTGTTTCCATGTTGTATGACTCTAATATGGCACAGGGTCAATTACATAGTTGGCACTCCAGTGCAGTACTGGGAGGGTGCTACACCAGCAGGAATGCCATAATGTTAAATAGATACAACTCCATGGTACTAGTTCAAAGGAAATCGGATTAATGTCCGATTCACTCACTCTTCATTTCCCTGCACCAACATAGTTTCTCTCACACACATGCCAAACAACACTGCTTCAATTATCTCTTTATGTGTTTACCTGCACTGCACTTTCTCTTTAACTGCAACACTATATTATAAGATAAGATATCTTTATTAGTCACATGTACATCAAAACACAGTGAAATGCATCTTTTGCGTAGAGTGTTCTGGGGGCAGCCAGTAAGTGTCGCCATACTTCCGGCGCCAAAATAGCATGCCCAAAGCTTCCTAACACATACGTCTTTGGAATGTGGGAGGAAACCAGAGCACCCAGAGGAAACCCATGCAGACACGGGGAGAACGTACAAACTCCTTACAGACAGTGGCCGGAATTGAACTCGGGTCACTGGTGCTGTAATAGTGTCACACTAACCACTACACCATCGTGTGTACTACATTATTCTGCATTCTGTTTTGTTTTTACTACCTGAATGTAATTATGTATGGCATGATCTGTCTGCATGGCATGCAAAACTCAAGCCTTTCCCTGCATCTCACTACATGTGGAAGTAATAAACCATTGCCTTTCATTAACCTACAGTAAGGGGGAATTTTACAGCAGCCAGTTAACCCACCAGCACATCTCTGGGATGTAGGAGGAAACCAGACCACCCACAGGAAACCAACAGGGTCACAGAGAGAATATGCAAAATCCACACCCAACGTCAGGATTGAACCAGGTCCCAAATGGACCAGGTCCCTGGAGCTGTGAGGAGCAGCAGTAATAACTGTTCAACCATGATGTCCACATCAACCATATCTTCAAATTATTTCATTAGCTCCAAAGAACCTGACACTGTGAAAGGTGCGATGTGCATTCAAGTTATTCATTTCCATTTTTTATTCTATTGTTACAAAATAATTAATTAGCAATAGCAATACAAAACTAGAGTAACTCAACACAAAAGATGCATTTCACTGTGTGTTTTGATGTACATGTGACTAATAAAGATATCTTATAACTATGTTCTTAATGCATAGCTCAATTTTTTTTAAGTTGTATTCTTCTGGCTAGCTGTTTTCCCCTGGAGTTTTTAAATATACCTGTGCCTTCCATGGTTACCAATGTTACCTTCTTTTATCAGAGTGGCAAACCTGGTGCGATGAGAGTTTCCCCCACCTCTGAGTCAGCACACCCACCTCCCATAGCCAACACCTTGACGTTGTTTCATACTCCTAGTGTGGTTCGCGGGAAGTGCTGAAGCGTCAGAGGTGCTGTGTTCCTGATGAAGCAGTAAACCGATTTAGGTGCATTGCCTGTTAGGTTTCTTTACCTCAAAAGTTTTGCGTTGGCTGTTAATGTGCTTTGGGAAGGTTCTGAGATTGAGAATTGTCTGTTGCAGTGAACTTAAAATAAGTTGACTGACATCATCTCACAACAATTCTCATTCTCATCCCTCCATGGTTTTCCTCCTCCATATTTTGTAAAATCTCTCTTTGCCATATCACACACTTAATAGGTGATATTAACCATATGAGTTGATGTGTTGCCTCACAGCAACACAGAAGCAGGCCATTTGACCCATCATGTCCATGCCAGCAGCCAGGAGAGTAATCCTATTATTCCAGTTCACTCTCTCCTTATTTCCCTGTACCTCTGCATCTTTTTCTCTCTTACACATCCAATCAATGCCTTTCAATTCTTCTTCTCTAACCTTCACTAAGCAGTAACTTACAATGGCTAATTAACTTACCAGCACTTCTTTGAGATGTGGGAGAAAAGTAAATCAATATTAACTTCAATATTAATGTTGACAGCTCTATCTTTTTCTCGGAGGGTTGTGAATCTTTGGAATTCGATACGGCAGAGAGCTGTGGAGGTGGAGTCATGGAATATATTCAGGGTCGATGTAAATCTTTGGGATTCAAGAGTTATAAGGAACATGCAGGAGAGTGGAATTGTGACCATAGAGTCATTCAGCACAGAAACAGTCCCTTCAGCCCAACTGGTCCATGCCAACCAAGATGCCCATCCAAGCTAGTCCTTTGTGGTTAATCTGTTGCATTGGTGGTTCAGTAATAGAATTCTCGCCTGCCATGCGGGAGGCCCGGATTTGATTCCTGGCCAATGCAATCACGCCTTTGTAGGCACGGTAGTGTAGCAGTTAGCATAACGCTATTACAGCGCCAGCGACCCAGGTTCAATTCCCGCCTCTGTCTGTAAGGAGTTTGTATGTTCTCCCCGTGTCTGCGTGGGTTTCCTCTGGGTGCTCTGGTTTCCTCCTACATTCCAAAGACATACGGGTTAGGAAGTTGTGGGCTTGATATGTTGGCGCTGGAAGCGTGGCGACACTTGCGGGCTGCCCCCAGAACACTCTACGCAGAAGATGTATTTCACTGTGTGTTTCGATGTACACGTGACTAATAAAGATATCTTATCTTATTTGCCCATGTTTGGCCAATAACCTTTCAAACCTTTCCTATCCATTTACCTGTCCAACTGTCTTTTAAAATTTATTACCGTACTTGCCTCAACCACTTCCTCTGGCAGCTCCATATACTCACTATCCTCTGTGTAAAAAACTTGCCCCTCAAGTTCCTATTAAATTTTTCTCCTTTTACCTTAAATTTATGTCCTCTAGTTCTTGATTCCCCAACCCTGGGAAAAAGACTGAGTGCATTCAGCCAGTCTATGCCCCTCATGATTTTATGCACGTCTTTAAGGTCACCCCTCAGTCTCCTACACTCCAGGGAAACGAGTCCTAGCATGTCCAACCTCTCCCTACAACTCAGTCCCTCGAGTCCTTGCAACGTCCTTGTAAATCTTTTCTGCACTCTTTCCAATTTACTAACATCTTTCCTATAGCAAAGTGAGCAAAACTGAACACAATAGTGCAAGTGTAGCCTCACTAGTGTCTTGTACAACCGCACCATGACCTCCATCGTCTATACTCAATGCCTTGACTGATGAAGGCCAGCATGCCAAATGGCTTCTTCACCACCCTGTCTACTTGTGACTCCACTTTCAAGGAACCATGTACCTGAACTCCAAGGTCCCTCTGTTCTACAACACTCCCCAGAGCCCTACCATTCACTGTGAAAGTACTACCTGGATTTGACTTTCCAAAATTCAATACCTTGCACTTATCTGAATTAAACAACATTTGCCACTCCTTGGCCCACATCCAGCTGATCAAGATCCCTCTGTAATTTTTGATAACCTTCTCCACTGTCGATGATAGCAGCTACTTTAGTGTCTTCTGCAAACTTACTAACCATGCCTTGTAAGATCAATGTCAGCTGATCTTGCGGAATGGTTGAGCAGCCTCGGGCCAACTCCTGCTCTTATTTCTTATGCTCTTATATGCAGCTACTAAGTCCCTAAACTCTGGAATTCTTATGGCCGCTCTATCATACCTCCCCTTCTTTAGGATGCCCCTTAACGCATCCACCAAGCTCCAGGTCACCTGCCCAGGCATCACTTTTAGATTGATGATGCTCCCACAAAAGGCCTTGAGACAATTTTAGTACAGTGATGCCACATTAATGGTAGGAGTTACTGTGTGTAACCCTTACAACGCTGAGGTGGCATGAAGAAAGCTTTGGTTGCCCTTGAACTCTCTGCTTTTGCTGATCAAAGTGATGACTTAAGTGTATAAAGGAAGAACGGTGATCAGCAGTTAGTTCAGCTGCCCCAAAGCTCCAGAGACCTTGTTCAGTCTTGACCGTGGAGCCTCTGTATGGAGCTCACACGTTGTCCTTGTGATCATGTGGGTTTCTGTAATGTCCACCAGTTCTCGCCCACATCCCAGATACTTGGTGATAGGTTAATTGGCTATTGTACATTATGCGTCAGTGTTGACAAGTGACAGAGAAACAAAGGGGAGTTGATGGGAATGTGAGAGAGAATAAGTCATAGAGCTACAGAGAAGTGAGAAAGGTACAACGGGACTGATGGGATTGCTTGGTTGTGAGCTGGCACAAACCTGGTGCGTGAATGTCCTTCTATAAAGAGTAAATTAAATCAAGTATGTCTAAAATAATGATGACTGGATAATCAAAGAGGAGTTAGAAAAGCAGACTAAATAATAAATTAGCCACAGGATTTTTAATTGTACAGCAAGACACAAAAAGCTGCAGGAACTCAGCGGGTCAGGCAGCATCAATGGAGGGAATTGGACAGTTGACATTTCGGGTCGAGACCCTTCATCTGGACTGGACCCGACCCGAAACATTCACTGTTCATTTCCCTCTATAGATGCTGCCTGACCTACTGAGTTCCTCCAGCGCTTTGTGTGTTGCTCCAGATTCCAGCATCCGCAGAACTTCTTGTGTCCGCATTTTCATTGTAAGGGTCACCTCAAACCAGAACATTCCCCAGTCAGAATAACAATTCTAGAATTACTTCCATGGCAGCAAACAACTTTTTATAAGATGAACAAAAGCTAGAAATCTCAGTACCTAGGTGGAAATAATCTCAGGACAAGGAGTTAACACTTCGGACAGTCAGGAGGAGTACTGAGTCTTTGGGAGTCTCTGCCCCAGCGGGCTGTGGATTTTTAGCTGTTGGCTATATATTAACAACACTTAAAAGGTACTTGGACAGACACGTGGATAGGAAAGGTTTAGAGAGATATCGACCAAACACAGGCAAATGGGACTAGCTTGGATAGGAATCTTGGTCAGCATGGACCAGTTGGGCTAAAGGGTCTGTTTCCATGCTGTATGACTCTGTCTAAGGCTGGGATTAACAGATAATTGAAATTCAGGGGGATGCTTGGGAGGAAAAGTTTGAATCGAGTGAGCAAATCAGCTATAATCTTATAAACAGCATTATAGGCTCAGGGGACCATGTGTTCCACACGTTTTCCTAGTTTGTATGTCCTTGTGTTATAGTGAGCCATGCTTCAAACACATGTGTTTCTTTCTCTGCCTCTTCAGCACTCATCTTAATCTCTTTGCCTGTGTAGTTTTGCATATTGCACTGTAAAGCATACTTAGTAATCAAGCAACATTATGCAGTAAACAGTAAAATACTTGCTAGCATCAGAGAGCAAAACCAAGATGGTGGTGCTATATCCTAAATATTAATGAAGACAACAGTTCTTCCAGTGACCGATACCAGAATAGGCCAAGATAAGGATTGAGATTCACCAGTTCAATCGCAATGTAATTTCACATTTCCCTCTGGTGGATGGGCCTTAAATAATGAAAGGTTGCCGTGGAAACCATTGCACGAGTCATTGATTACATCTATTATATTTGCACATTTCACAAGGGGATCACAAATGTACAGGATTCTCAAAAGAAGCCCTCCTTGGAAGTTATTTTGTACTTCAGGAAACAAAAGGAGTTGCATTAAGCAAGTTGAAAGTGAGCAAAGAGTGATTTGAACAAATCGCTACTCTGCATTCCTGAATGTTTAAATGCAATGCAGAGAATTCCAGGTGGTGACATTATCGAGGAACTAATTTTAGAAGAAGGAGAAACATAGAAGGAGGTTTTGATGTTGCGAGTTTAAAATGGTCATCATCAATGGTTTGAGCAGAGCATTGCACTGAGTGCATGGGGCTCAGAGTGTGGACTTTGCTGTGTAGAGAGACCAGTGGCGAACGGGCAGTGGTGAGAGGGATGACGAGGAATTAGCTTGGAAGTGTAACACGGCAGTTCAGAAGTGAGGTTGGTGCAATATTCCAGTCTTCCAGAACCATTCCTGAATCTAGTGATTCTTAAAACCTCACTACTAATGCCTCCACAATCTCTTCTGCTACCTCGTTCAGAACCCTGGGGTGTAGTCCATCTGGTCCAGGTGACATATCTACCTTCAGACCTTTCAGCACCTTCTCCTTAGTAATAGCGACCACACTCACTTCTGCCCCCTGATTCTCTCAAATATCTGGCATGTTGCTGGTGTCTTCCACAGTGAAAACTGATGGGAAATACTTATTCATTTCATCCGCCATTTCTTTAGTCCCCATTACTACCTGTCCAGCATCATTTTCCAGTGGTCTGATGTCCACTCTTGCCTCTCTTTTACTCTTTATACAGTGGCATGCGGAAGTTTGGGCCCCCCTACTCAAAATTTCTGTTACTATGAATAGCTAAGCGAGTAAAAGATGACCTGATTTCCAAAAGGCATAAAGTTAAAGATGACACATTTCTTTAATATTTTAATCAAGATTACTTTTTTATTTCCATCCTTCACAGTTTCAAAATAACAAAAAAGGAAAAGGGCCCGAAGCAAAAGTTTGGGCACCCTGCATGGTCAGTATTTAGTAACACCCCCTTTGGCAAGTATCAGAGCTTGTAAATGCTTTCTGTAGCCAGCTAAGAGTCTTTCTATTCTTGTTTGGGGATATTTTCGCCCATTCTTCCTTGCTAAAGGCTTCTAGTTCTGTGAAATTCTTGGGCCGTCTTGCATGCACTGCTCTTTTGAGGCCTATCCACAGATTTTCGATGATATTTAGGTCGGGGGACTGTGAGGGCCATGGCAAAACCTTCAGCTTGTGCCTCGTGTGGTAGTCCATTGTGGATTTTGAGGTGTGTTTATCATTGTTATCCTGTTGTAGAAGCCATCCTCTTATCTTCAGCTTTTTTACAGACGGTGTGATGTTTGCTTCCAGAATTTGCTGGTATTTAATTGAATTCATTCTTCTCTCTACCAGTGAAATGTTCCCCATGCCACTGGCTACAACACAAGCCCAAAGCATGATCGATCCACCCCCGTGCTCAACAGTTGGAGAGGTGTTCTTTTCATGAAATTCTGCACCCTTTTTTTCTCCAAACTTTGCTGCATCATCACCACAAAATTCAGCGTCAGAAGTTTGTAAAGGAACACCTAAGTAAGCCTGATGCATTTTGGAAACAAGTCCTGTGGACTGATGAAGTTAAAATAGAACTTTTTGGCCGCAATGGGCAAAGGTATGTTTGGAGAAAAAAGGCTGCAGAATTTCATGAAAAGAACACCTCTCCAACTGTTAAGCACGGGGGTGGATCAATTATGCTTTGGGCTTGTGTTGCAGCCAGTGGCACTGGGAACATTTCACTGGTAGAGGGAAGAATGAATTCAATTAAATACCAACAAATTCTGGAAGCAAGCATCACACCGTCTGTAAAAAAGCTGAAGATGAGAAGAGGATGGCTTCTACAACAGGATAACGATGCTAAACACACCTCAAAATCCACAATGGACTACCTCAAGAGGCACAAGCTGAAGGTTTTGCCATGGTTCTCACAGTCCCCTGACCTAAATATCATCGAAAATCTGTGGATAGACCTCAAAAGAGCAGTGCATGCAAGATGGCCCAAGAATCTCACAGAACTAGAAGCCTTTAGCAAGGAAGAATGGGCTAAAATCCCCCAAACAAGAATTGAAAGACTCTTAGCTGGCTACAGAAAGCATTTACAAGCTGTGATACTTGCCAAAAGGGGTGTTACTAAGTACTGACCATGCAGGGTGCCCAAACTTTTGCTTCGGGCCCGTTTCCTTTTTTGTTACTTTGAAACTGTAAAAGGTGGAAATAAAAAAGTAATCTTGATTAAAATATTAAAGAAATGTGTCATCTTTAACTTTATGCCTTTTGGAAATCAGGTCATCTTTTACTCGCTTAGCTATTCACAGTAACAGAAATTCTGAGTAGGGGGGCCCAAACTATTGCATGCCACTGTATATCTGAAAAAACTTATAGTATCTTCTTTTATATTATTGACTAGCTTACCTTCATATTTCATTTTTTCTCCCCTTATTGCTTTTTAGTTGCCTTCTGTTGGTTTTTAAAAGCTTCCCAATCCTCTAGCTTCCCACTAACTTTTGCACTTTTGCTTTGATGCTGCCCTTGACTTCCCTTGTCAGACACCTCTTGAACCCCACAAGAAGAAACATGGCTGCAGAGAAACCAAAACTGGGTGCTACACATTGTAGGGTATTTGATATTTAGGAAGGACATGGAAGAAGGAAATGAAGGTGGGGTAGCGCTGTTAATAAGAAACATTGGTGCAGTATACAGAAAAGATCTTGGCTTAATAGCTCATGATGTAGAATTAGAGTCAGTTTGGGTGAAGGAAAGACGCAGAAAACGTCAGTGGGAGTTGTTTTATGACCTCCAAATAGTAGTGGTGACCGAGGGCACAGTATAAATGAAGAAGTTCGAGGTGCAAAACTAGTAATGTAAAGTATGACTTCCTAGAATGGATATCTACATAGTATGTTAAGGGGCAGATCAACGACGGGCCATTTTATAACTAAAAAATATATCAATGACCAGGGCATTTAGGGCAAATATATAAAACTGCCCATATTTTATGTGGGCAGCAAGAAATGGTTGAGTGTAAAGGGGTTTCGAAGGAAAGTGTAATCATAATAAAAACAGAATTTGCATTTCATTTGAAAGTGATGTATTCAGTCTGAAAACCTGATTTTCAATCTAAACAAAGTACTCTTTGAAGATTTGAGGGGCAGGTTGACTGGAATGGATTGGGAAACTATATTATGGATGGCAGTGGACAGGCAATGGCTCACATTTTTAGGAAGAAAAACCCCTGGAGGATCTCAGCAGGTCAGGAGCATCTACGGAGGGAAATGGACAGTCGATGTTTCGGGTCGAGACCCTTCATCTGGACACCCTCCAGCGAACGCCCTCATTTTATTCTTTCACATGTCCTGTTACTACTCCCTTTTGCCTTGAACCGTTAACACTTTTGCTACAGTCTCAGCTTTTCGCAGGTTTTGCCTTTCAACCTTTGGTCGACCATCCGTCTTTTCTTACCACTGCCTTTGCTTCACCTGTTAAATCTCTCATTGTCCAATTCCAATTATCATTGTCTGCACTGACGTTTTCATCAGCATCAAATTAGTTAGTTGCCTGTTTTCATTTTATTCAGTGGTTAAGGATTTCTAAGAGCCCGAGAGGACTAGATGCAGAAATCAGTGATTAAGCCCAATAACTTTCTGACAGTACCACCTGTGTTTCTTTTTTCACAAGTGTCAGTATAAAGGTAGGTGATACTGTCGGTCTAGCAGTGAATCCTTCTGCATTGTAAACCGTTAAATTGGTAAATTGATTTATTATTTTCACATGTACCGAGGTACAGTAAAAAACTTGGTTTTGCATGCCATCCATACAGATTATTTCATTACAACACTGCATTGAGGTAGTACAAGGGAAAACAGTAACAGAATGCAGAATAAAGTGTTACGGTTACAGACAAAATGCAGTGCAGGCAGACAATAAGGTGCAAGGCCACAGCGATGTAGATTGTGAGGTCAAGAGTCCATCTTATTGTATTAAGGAACCATTCAATAGTCTTATAATAGTGGGATAGAAGCTGTCCTTGAACCTAGTTGTTCGTACTTTCAGGCTTTTGTGTCTTCTGCCTGATGGGAGGGAGGAGACGAGAGAATGTCTGAGGTGGGTGTGGTCTTTGATTATTGTAGTCAGTATGTCAAGAGTTCAAGTCCCAATCCAGGGATTTGAGTACATAATCTTGGCTCATACATCAGCCTAGCCTTGAGGGTGTGCCATTTTCATAATGATGTACCAAACTGAGGCCCTATCTTCTGTCTTGGGACTCATATTAAAGATCCCACGGCATCATTCTGAAAAACATTCCCAGAGTCCTGGCAAATATTTATTCGTCAATCAACATCATTAAAATAGGTTGTCTAGACATGATCACAAGCCCTCTGTGGAACCTTGCTGTGCACAAATTTGCCGCTGTTTACGACAATGCATCAGGGCCTTGTTGGAAAGTACTCAATTGCCCACAAAGTGCGCTGGGACCTTCTGAGGCACGTTCTTTCTTTATTAAACGCAGTTGGAAGATATGGCTAAAAGAGAATGTTTGTTCCATCGAATGACATGATGCAAGTGGACATCCTAGACACCACTCTGAAATCAAGAGGCAAACTGATCCTGACCTACTTTTTGCAGCCTGTGTAAACTCCCTGTAGCATTGGAATGACAGCAGCTTTGCTTTTCTGGCTAAAGCGAGCTTGAAATGTTTCCATAAATATGCACAGAAGAAGACAGTCCTTCAAGGGATTTACTAAAATCAATTTAGTATAGAAAAAACAAAATACAAGAGAAAAACAAAAACAAATTGATATTGAGTAATGGGAAGAAATTGGACAGAAAGGTTTCAGAGAAATGTAATTGATGGAAATGTCTGTAGACTGCAAGTGACAGGCAATCATTACATTAATGCATGTTCATATCAAGTTAATTTATTCACTAGTTTTTGGCCAACTGCCTATTGCCATTGAGTTAAAGCCAATGGAAAACATCAAGCAACAGGGGCAAATGTGATTTTCAAACTGGAGCCCAAATCAAGTGGACTTTTTTTGTCATCTTCCAACATTATGTGTGTAAAAGCTTTAGTACGTCTAACGTCTCCTCCTCATCGTTTGCCTTCAGTGGGGTTTGCATAGTGGGTTCATGCACTGAACCACATAGCTCTTCCTCAAAGGGAGAGCCCTCTCTGCATGAAACAGATCAACTGCCTTGGCACTGGCAGAAGCAGGGTAGCCAATCAGTTCCAAGCTACCAGAACATTAAACATAAGAAAGGAAATTGGAGCAGAGAGAGGAATGCATGCTCCACCAAAGTCAAAGTTGAGTTTATTGTCGTATGCACAAGTACATATGTGCACAAGTGCAATGAAAAACTTACTTGCAGCAGCATCACAGGCACAAAGCATATTTAAGCAGCACTCACAAGAAAAACATAAATTAAACATTAGACACAATTCTTACAAGAAAGAGCACAATTAGTACAAAAAAAGTCCATTTCAGTGCAGAGTGATCAAAATGGTCATAGTGTTGCTAAACTTTAGTGATTAGGATTGTGCCGGTTGTTTCAAGAACCGAATGATTGAAGGGAAGTAACTGCTCTTGAACTTGGTGGTGTGGGACTTCAGGCTTCTGTACCTCCTGCCCGATGGTAGCCGCAAGAAGATGGCATGGCCCAGATGGTGGGGATCTTTGACGATGGATGTTGCCTTCTTGAGGCAGCGCCTCCTGTAGATAATACCAGTAGTGGGGAGGGATGTGCTTGTGATGCATTAGGCTCAGTCCACTGCTCTCTGCAGCTTCTTACGTTGCTGCAAATTCAAATTGCCGTACTAGACCATGACGTAACAGTACGTCTGTAGAGGTTTGTCATTAAGGTACTGGCTGTTTATCAATTTTATCCACATTATGCTCCATCACCATATTCCTGAATTCCCCAAAATGTCCAAAAATCTACCCATCTCAGTCTTGAAAGTACTCAATGACTGAGCATCATCATTTCCTGGACTGCAAAGATTTTCAACTCTCTGGCTTAAAAAATTCCTCCCTGACTGGATGCCAGATGATTGGCTCCCTACTGTGCAATGATTGACCCCAGTTTTAAATTCTCCATCAATAGAAATAGTCTGTCAGCATCTACCCTGGCAACTCTTTCCAGAAGCTTTCATGAATCACTTCTCATTCTTCAATTAGATCCACCTTTCTCAACTTTCTCATCTCAGGAGTCAATCGAGCACTCTGACTCCAGGGCAAGACAAGTTCAATCTATGGTCACGGGCATAGATACCAAGGGGATAAATGCCATGAAAATTAGCTTTTGCCGCAACAGCACAGTACATAACAAACATGACAAACATAAATTACATAAACATAAATTAACATAAATTATACATAACTTATACGACAAAATAAACGTAATTACAGAGACACAAGAGATTCTGCAGATGCTGGAATCTGGAGCAACACACTCAAAATGCTGAGTCCTGATGAAGGGTCTCGACCCGAAACGTCGACTGTTTATTTCTCTCCATAGATGCTGCCTGACCTGCTGAGTTCCTCCAGCATTTTGTGTGTGCTGCTAAACATAACTACATTTGTGCAAGTTGAGGGAAATATAGCCCGAGGTAGTGTTGGGGGTTTTTCAAGTCGGTTCAAGAACCTGATGGCAGTGGGGAAGAAGCTGTTGTTGAACCTTGAGGTGTGGGTGTTCAGGATCCTGTACCTCCTGCCTGATGGCAGCATCAAGAAGAAGGCATGGCCCGGATGGTAGGGGTCCCAAATGATGGATGTCGCCTTCCTGAGACATCACCTCTTGTAGGTGATGGTCGGGTGTACCTGTGATGGAACTGGCTGAGTCCACCACTCTCTGTAGCCTCTTGCATTCCCATGCATTGGAGTTTCCATACCAGGCTGTGATGCAACCAGTCCGAATGCTTTCCACTGTACATCTGTGGAAATTTGTCAGAGCCTTTGATGACATGCCAAATCTCCTTAAACTTCTTCAAGATGCTGGGGCGCCTCCTTCATGGTTGCATCTATGTGCTGGGCCCAGGATAGATCCTCCAAGATGTTGACACCCAGAAGCTTGAAGCTGCCTCACCCTTTCCACTGCAGACCCTCCAAAGAGGATTGGTGCTAGTCTGCCTGACTTCCCCTTCCTAAAGCCCACAATCATTTCCTTGGTTTTGCTGACGTTCAGTGCAAAGTTATTGTTATGACACCACTCAACCGTGTGACCTATCACACTCCTGTCTATCCTTTGGTTACGGAGACCAAAACTGCGTACCCTTTGCCAGTTGTAGTCTCGGCAACTACCTGTAGGGGTGCAGCAAAACTTCCTTACTCTTGTAATCCATCCCCCCTGCTGTAAGATTTGGTCAGTTCCTCCTCTATAGAAGTACTGCTTTCGACATCTAAGAGTTACCTGACACCTGCAGTATTGGACAATTCTTCATCAAACCAAGAGGACACATCACGGAAACCAGCCTCCCCTCCATGGACTCTGTCTACTCTTCTTGCTGCCTTGGTAAAGCAGCCAACATAATCAAAGACCCCTCCCACCCCGGACATTCTCTCTTCACCCCCCTCTCCCATCGGGCAGAAGATACAAAAGCCTGAGAGCATGTACCACCAGGCTCAAGGACAGCTTCTATCCCACTGTTATGACTATTGAATGGTCCCCTCATAGGATAAGGTGAACTCTTGGCTTCACAATCTACCTCGTCATGGCCTTGCACCTTATTGTCTGCCTGCACTGCACTTTCTCTATTACTGTAACACTTTATTCTGCATTCTGTTATTGTTTTCCCTTGTACTACCTCAATGCACTGTTGTAATGAAATGATCTGTATGGATGGAATGCAAAATAAAGCTTTTCACTGTACCTTGGTACATGTGACAATAATAAACCAATTTACCAGTTTTTTAATCACATATTGAACGGTTCCCTGAAACGATGAGATGGACTCTTGACCTCACAATCTACCTTGTTATGACCTTGAACCTTATTGACTACATGCACTGCACTTCCCTGTAGCAGTGACACTTTACTCTGTATTCTGTTATTGTTTCTACCTGTACTACCTCAATGCACTCTGTACTAACTCAATGTATCTGCACTGTGCAATGAATTGATCTGTACGAATGGTGTGCAAGACAAGTTTTTCACTGTACCTTGGTACAAGTGACAATAGTAAACCAACACCAATACAAATACCAATTGCCTCAGGAGCAGAGAATGGGTGTGGTTGGCTGATTACGTGGATCTTTTAAAGGGATAATCAACAGTTCAGGTCGAGACCCTGTATCAGAACTGATGCAGGGTCTCGACCCGAAACGTCGACTACTTCTTTGCCTCCACAGAAGCTGCCTGGCCTGCTGAGTTCCTCTAGCAGTTTGCTTTTTGCAGTGGTAGAATCTGGCAGGGAGGTGATGGGAATATGGGGAAAATGAGATGGTTTCGGGAAGGATTGGTGTGGAACTGGGTGCTGGATGGTTGGCGTGGGGTGAAGGGCCTGTTTCTGTGCTGAATCTTCCTCTGACTATGACTGCACTGGGAGTAGAAGCTCAGTCACTCATTTATTGGATATGGTAATATAGTGGATTATTAACTAAAGAGTTTATTGTCATATGCACAAGTACATGCAGCATAACGCTTTACAGCGCCAGCAACCCAGGTTCAATTCCTGCCGCTGTCTGTAAGGAGTTTGTACATTCTCTCTGTGTCTGCGTAGGTTTCCTCCGGGTGCTCTGGTTTCCTCCCACATTCCAAAGACGTACGGGTTAGGAAGTTGTGGGCATGCTACGTTGGCGCCGGAAGCGTGACGACACTTGCAGGCTGCCCCCAGAACACTACGTAAAAGATGCATTCCACTGTGTGTTTTGACGTACATGTGACTAATAAAGATGTCTTATCTTATCTTATGTATGGACGGGTGCAATGAAAAACTTACTTGTGTTATGGACTCAGTGAAAGTCCCTTTAAGATAGAGAGTGTGTGTGTGTGTATGTGTGTGTGGGGCGTGCTTACGTCAATAGAAGATAAAGGACGTAATGACGTTGTTGAAGAAGTCAGAAGAAGAAGAAGAAGAAGAGAGAGAGAGAGAAGGGAGAGAGACACCAGCCTGCTTGTTTTCTCTATCGATGGATGAGAAACAATAACTGTGTTTGCCACTGAAATCCATGTATGGAAGTTGGAAGTAATCCGGTGGAGTTCACTTTGTTGCTGACCTGTAGAAGGAAACAGGTATTTGTGTGTGGACGACCACGATTCGGATGCTTTTCAGGGTGAGGAAGTCACTACCGAGTAAATACTGAAGTGTCGTTTGGGGTTCCATCGTGGAACATTTGGATTTCGTATCTACTCTCCCTATGTTCTCTACATCTACGTCTTATCTTCAGACAACGGTGGTTGTTGAAGAAGCCCTTGCTCATGTTTCACCTTATGGCTTGCGGAACTGAACTTTAAGAACCATTCCGGAACTGGGAGTTTTGGACTTTGTCACACACACACACGACGAGTTTAGTTTTGGGGTTAACGTTCAAGGTTTAACATTTTTGAATTCTAACATACTAACATTTTTACTTTTATTTTACGTATTATCATAAGTAGTGATTAATAAAATAGTTTTTAACACTGAATCATGCTCAGTGTGTTTCTTTTGTTGCTGGTTCGTGACACTTGCAGCAGCTTCACAGGCACAGAGCAATAGAGACACAGCATTCACAAGAAAAACATAAATTAAGCAAGAAAGAACACGATTAGAACAAAAAAAGCCCATTGTAGTGCAAAGTATTCAAAGTGATCATAACATTGCTATATTGAGGTAGTGATTAGGGTTGTGCAGGTTGGTTCAAGAACCGAATGGTTGAAGAGAAGTAGCTGTTCTTGAACCTGGTGGTGTGGCTATTTGATCCAGAGATGAGGTCATTTACCACCACAATGCCTTGATAACTTAAATTCAGGTAATTAAATAAATCTAAATGCTAGTGCCCAGGAAATTCCTGTATTGCACAAATTAATCTTGTCTGTTGGAGAAGGAGCTCTCGTAACCTTAAATCGTCTGACCTATACATGACTCCAGACCCAGCACTATGATTGACTTTTGATTGTCTCTGAAATGACAAACTAATCACTTCTGTAGCCAATTAAGCATAGACAATAAATAATGTCCATATCACTGACATCCTCATTAGATCAACAAATAATTAAACATTTTCTGGACTGGGATTTGAACCCACAGCTATCAGTAGGTAGGAGCTGAACCACTGATTCAAGACCACTGCCTCATTTTATGATTATGACTTTGTTATTGCCCAACTACCTTCTACTATCAAGCTGCTGATTCCCACTGAGCCCTAACTACAAGGGAGACCTTGGGCAACGAATTGATGTAAAAGAGTTTTGAGTATTTCAGTTTTAATGTTGGACCTTGGATCTGCTAGGAGATTTGATTGATGAAGTTTGTTCCTGATGCCCACAAGTCCCAGTAGCTGTGTCCTATTTTTGCATTTCAGTGCTGTTGGCTGGCATGGAAACAGGCTGGTGATTGGTCTCTCTGGGCGCCCTTCCTGTGGAGCCTGAAGGTGGCAATGAGATGTTAACCTGGATATGTCACTTGCTCCAATGGATAAGCTAAGGAAGATTGTCATTCGAAACTATCAGCCTCCATCTCACTCTGTGTAACCCCTTGTGTTCAAGTTCATGTCTCAAGTTCAAGTTTATTGTCATGGATGATGGCTAATCACCTAATTAAGCAAGATTTGCATTGAGAATCTATTTGGACAATTTTAACCCAACCTTGCTCAAGGTGGAATGTTAGGAATGGAGAGTGTCCTTAATATGAAACGTTGGTCCTTATTGCCAGCTGTAACAGCTCGCTGCACTTTCAGGGGCTTGCTGGGTACAGGGTACAGTCCCACAAATAGACACTGATAGGCACTGATAATGTCAGTGATGGTCACCTACCATGGTTAGGCCTAGTTCTGGTTAGGCCGCATCTGAAGTATTGCATTCAGTTCTGGTCGGCCCATTGTAGGAAGGATGTGGAGGCATTGGAGATGGTGCAGAAGAGGATTATCAGGATGCTTCCTGGATTAGAGAGCATGTGCTATAAGGAGAGGTGAGACAAACTTGGGCTGTTTTCTCTGGAGTGGCAGAGGCTGAGGGGAGACCTGATGGAAGTTCATAAGATTATGAGAGGCACAAAGAGTAGACAGCCGGAATCTTTTCCCCATGGTCGAAATGCCTAATACTGGACGGCATGCATTTAAGGTGATAGGAGGTAAATTCAAAGGAGATGTGCAGGGCAAGTTTTTTACACAGAGAGTGGTGGGTGCCTGGAATGTGCTGCCAGGGGTGGTGGTGAAAGCAGATACAATAGTGACATTTTAACAGTTTTTAGATAAGCACATGAATGAACAGAGAATGGAGGGATATGGTCACTGTGCAGGCAGAAGGGATTAGTTTGGTTAGGCATTTAGTTACTAGTTTAATTAGCTCAGCACAACGTTGTTCCGGTGCCGTACTGTTCCATGTTCTGTGTTCTATGTGTCCCTGACGTTGAATTTTATCCCTGGCTTAGATGCAGTGGTTGTTGTGGCATTCAGGCTCAGATTTGGGTTCAGGCTCAGATTCGGGTTCGGGTTCAGGCTCAGATTTGGGTTCAGGCTCAGATTCGGGTTCGGGTTCAGGCTCAGATTCGGGTTCAGGTTCAGATTCAGATTCAGATTCAGGTTCAGGTTCAGGCTCAGCTTTGGATTCAGATTCAGGTTCAGATTCAGATTCAGGTTCAGATTCAGATTCAGAGTCAGATTCAGATTCAGATTTAGGTTCAGATTCAGGCTCAGATTCAGGTTCAGATTCAGGTTCAGATTCAAATTCAGGTTTCTGTTTGGGTTCAGATTCAGGATCAGATTCAGATTCAGGTTCAGATTCAGGTTTCAGTTCAGGTTCAGATTCAGATTCAGGTTTTGGTTCAGATTCAGCTTCAGATTCGTATTAGTTTGTTGTCATATACACCAGAGTACGGTGAAATTCCTTGCTCGGATGAAGCTCACGGAGTAAACTACACATGGTGATAATAAATCCAACAATAACTACAAAGACAAGTGCAAAACAACAGAATGGTGCAAAGTACAGTAGTGCAAACTGAGGCAGTGCAAAAGAAAATGCTGAAGTGACAATAACAGAAGAGGTAAAATCAAGGGTTCAAGAACATGGCAGCACCACCGGGAAGGGGATGTGTACTGGGTGATTAGGTTCTGAAGTCTGAGAGCTTCTTTCCACCCAGAAGGTGTTGGAGAGGAGTTTATCCTTGGCAGGGGGTGGGAAGGTAAATGGAAAATGCACATTTCTTGTAGAGGGAGAGCAAACACTGAGCCCCTCAACGAAAGATGTGACACCACTCCCTGACACCTCTCATCCCTGGACCCCACACAGAATCACCAGGGGCTCCCACCCCTCTCACTGGACCAGAACAATCATTGGATGTTGATTGCCTAGGGAAGGTCCCTCAAGGTCCTTCCAGTGTTAAAACTGAAATGGAGTACTAATCCCCAAGCCATTCTTTCTCCTCAAGTAAACATTTGATTGATTAATCAACTGTATTCTCTCCAGAATCTTAAGAGAGTAATGATTAAAAAGGAGCCATAATGTGTTCCCCAGTTACTGATTTCTATGCTGGTTTTTAATTGATTTATGCTGGGGCAGTCATTGTAAATGGTAATAAAACAGCACAATTTGAGCTGCAAAGATCGCTGTGGTGAGAACCTTCAACGTAAGAGACAAGGTGAAAAAATAAGAGAACATAGGAGAACATAAGAGAACAACGTACGAGAACAACTTAAGTGTAAAACATAAGAGAACAACGTAAGAGAACACGTAACAACGTGACATGTAACATGTAACAATGTAAGAGAACAACGTAAGAGACAAGGTGAAAGCGTAAGAAACAATGTAAGAGAACCTTCAACGTAAGGGACAATGTAAGAGACAACTTTCCAACAACTTGCCGTTCTTCAAGATGCAAATTTCTCCACAGATGTGGCAAAAGGATCAAAAGCAAAAAGACAAGAGGAAAGTAGCAGGGGGGAGATGGGGAGGTAAAGGGGGAACATATTGAAACAAAGCCACGTTTAAGCCAATGTATGAATAAAAGCAACTAAGAAATTGCAGAGAGTTGCAGCCCAGTCCATCACGTAAACCAGCCTCCCTTCTATGGACTCCAGATAATCAAGGACTCCTCCCACCCCGGTCATTCTCTCTTCTACCCATTTCCTTTGGGCAGAAGATACAAAAGCTTGAGAACACGCACCACCAGGCTCAAGGACAGCTTCTATCCCAATGTTGTGACACTCTTGAACGGAGTTTACAATGAAGATGAAATCTTGATCTCTCAATCTACCTCGTCGTGGCCCTTGCACTTTATTTGTCGGCCTGCACTACTGCACTCTCTCTGTAACCATAACACATATTCTGCATTCTGTTTCTTTTTCTGTTTTTCTCGATGTACATATGCCTGGAATGATCTGTCTGGATGGCACGTAAACAAAAGCTTTTCACTGTATCTCGGTACATGTGACAATAATAAACCAATTACCAATTACCTGAGTGCAGCAATATCTCCAATCAGGATTTATGTCAGACTTCAATTACAAGGAGGGATTGGATAGACTGGATTTGTTTTCCTTGAAATAGAGGAGGCTGAAGGGAGATCTGAAGGAGGTTTACGAAATTGCTGGAGGCATAGATAAGGGAGATTGTGAGAAATTTTTAAAAGACATCTAAAGCTAGAGGTCAAAGGTTTAAAGTGAGGAGTTACAGTGTCAAAGTTGATCTGAGGGTCTTCTCTCACCCAGAGAGTGATTGCACTGCCTGAGAAAATGGTAGAAGCAGGTACATCAACTCTTAACGGGCACTTGGATGGCCAAGACAGAGTGGGCTACAGATCAGGTGGCGGTAAATGGGATGAGTACAGATGGGTGCTTGGAGACACCAGAGACTGCGGATGCTGGAGCAACACACAAAACACTGGAGGAATTCAGCGGGTCAGGCAGCATCTGTGGAGGGAAATGGACAGTTGACCTTTCAGGTCGAGACCCTTCATTTGGACCGAAAGATGGAGGGGAGATGGCCAGTATAAAAAGGTGGTGGGGAAGGGGTGGAGCAAGAGCTGGCAGGTGATAGGTGGATCCAGGTGAAGGCGAGGGGTGGGGGGAGGGAGGGGGAAATCTGATAGGAGAAGAAGGTGGAGCATGGAATATAAGGAGGGAGGTGCGGAGGGCAGAGGGGTGGTGGGGGAGTGGGACCAGTGTGAGGGTAGGTGCTTGATGGCTGGTATGGACACAGTGGGCTGGAGGGTTTTTGTTCTGTGCCGTATTCCTTTATGTCTATACGACTCTAAACGGCCCCTGCCCGATGATCACTGGGCCAACTTTTGGAAATCCCTGGACAACAGCATCATCAAAGACAGGAATGGGCCTTAAGGGAAGGTCCACCATCATGACATCACACTTCTTGACATGGACAACAAAGCCCACATACTGGAAACCCTCCCAACTAAAGCAGAGTAATTTCTCCAGCAAACAAAATGCAGTGAGTGGAGGATATTAGCATATAATGTGTATTGGTATTGGTTTACTATTGTCACTTGTACCGAGGTACAGTGAAAAACTTGTCTTGCGTACCAATCGTACAGGTCAATTCATTACACAGTGCAGTTACATTGGGTTAGTACAGAGGGCATTGGTGTAGTACAGGTAAAAACAATAACAGTACAGAGTAAAGTGTCACAGCTACAGAGAAAGTGCAGTGCAATAAGGTGCAAGGTCACAAGGTAGATCGTGAGGTCAGAGTCCATCTCATCATATAAGGGAACTGTTCAATAGTCTTATCACAGCGGGGTAGAAGCTGTCCTTAAGTCTGGTGGTACGTGCCCTCAGGCACCTGTATCTTCTACTTAATGGAAGAGGAGAGAAGAGAGAATGACCTGGGTGGGCGGGGTCTTTGACTATGCTGGCTGCTTCACCAAGGCAGCGAGAGCTATGGACGGAGTCCATGGATGGGAGGCTGGTTTCCGTGATGCACTGGGCTATACATAAAACTTTAAAAAACTTTAAAACTTTTTTTAAAACTTTATTTATACAGCACAGTAACAGGCCCTTCTGGCCCAATGAGCCTGCGCCGCACAATTACACCCATGTTAACCGACTAACCCGTACGTCTTTGGAATGTGAGAGGAAACCGGAGCACCTGGAGGAAACCCATGCTGTCACGGGGAGAACGTTACAAACTCCTTACAGACAGCAATGGGAATTCAACTCCGATCGCTGGCGCTGTAATCACATTACGCTAACCACTACGCTTCCGTGCCACCCCCAACTGACTTTAATCTCAGTCACTTACAGCAGCATTGTACATACAACCATACAAATTACCAGCAGGACAAGGTTCTGATTGCACTTCAAACCCACCCTCCTGATCTCTGGGCACCCAGTGTGGAGGGGGAAAGTGGGTCGGGAGACCTCCTCGTCAGTCTGCTCCTGGGCCTAGCCAATTTCCTGCCTGCCCCTCTTCCAAGGATACATCCGTGCCCAGGTGTCCCTGGAGAGAGACAGAAAGCCCACAGTGTCCATTGGTTCTCTGGAGGCCATCCAGGACCAGTGGGCACTGTGGAGAGTGAAGTGCATCCTGGACAAGGCTGACAATATTTCGATTTAATGTTTTAATTTAATGTATATTTGTAAATAAAGAATTGAGAATGATGTTAATATTGTAAGTATGTAAATAAACCTCTTTTTTAAAAAAAGGCCACTTGTCTCCTCAAGCCTGTTCCACCATTTACTGAGATCGTGGCTGATATGGTTGAATAATGCGTCAATATTCACTCAATGTCCCACATAATGAAACCTGGAGTGTGTGTAATCTCCAGGGAATTGTGCCCTGGGAGAGAATGAATGCCTTCAGGAGAGCAAGAAATAGATCAAGCAATACAAACACGTTTGAGTACAGCAAAAGCGAAAGTCCAGATGAAGGGTCTCAACCCGAAACGTCGACTGTCCATTTCCCTCCATAGATGCTGCCTGACCCGCTGAGTTCCTCCAGCTTTTTGTATGTTGCTTCTGAGATCAGAATAAAGATTTTTTTATATAAAAACATTCAAACAGCACAATATATAGTTGATACATTTCAGTGAATTCCTCAGACCGTGGCCTGTGTATCTTTTTATTAATTGTCCATGTTGTCTTGAAAATTAACAAGGATAGTACTGCATCAACCACATTGAACATAGAATGTAGAACATTATAGCACAGTACAGGCCCTTTGGCCCACAATGTTGTGCCAACATTTTATGCTGCTCTAAGATCTATCTAACCCTTCCCTCCCACATGGCCGTCCATTTTTCTATCATTCATATGGCTATCTAAGAGTCTCTTAAATGTCCCTAATGTATCTGTCCCCACAACCTCTGCCGGCAGTGCGTTCCACACACCCACCACTCTCTGTGTAAAAAACTTACCTCTGACATCCCCCTTATACCTTTCTCCAATCACCTTAAAATTATGCCCCCTCATGTTAGCCATTTTCGCCCTGGAAAAAGTCTCTGACTGTCCACTTGATCTATGCCTCTTATCATCTTGTACACCTCTATCAAGTCACCTCTCATTCTTCTTCGTTCCAAAGAGAAAAGCGCAAGCTCACTCAACCTATCCTCATAAGACATGCTCTCCAATCCAGGCAGCATCCTGGTAAATCTCCTCTGCACCGTCTCTAAAGCTTCCATATCCTTCCTATAATGAGGCGACCAGAACTGAGCACAATACTCCAAATGTGGTCGAACCAGAGTTCTATAGAGCTGCAACATTACCTCGCGGCTCTTGAACTCAATACCCTGACTAATGAAGGCCAACACACCATACGCATGCTTAACTACCCTATTGACCTACGCTGCAACCTCGAGGGATTGCTGTGCATCTGGCCAAGTTAGGACAACAGTTTAGGTTTGTTTCCATTAAGGACCTGAATGAACCAATTTGGATCCTGAGTCACCTTTTTCAATAGTAGAACTTTATTCAGAATGTATTAAGATACTGAAATCGTTCCCTGAACTGAGGTAGAATTTGAACTCATGATTCATGGATCATTGGTTGACCACTGTTGGACCAGTACTTTAAACACGATGCTACCATTCCCTTAATTGGCCCTGTACTGTCATACTGTCATAGAAAAGAAAACTCGGAATAGTTGAGGAGAAGTGTGTGTGATTGCACGTCTACTTAATGTCTGTCCACATTGGACTTTGCTGCACTCACTCTCTGTAAGCATCATACTGTGGTCTGAAAATATTCCACAAGATAACTCCAATCTTCTTTGAAATACAAGGAAAATATAAATTATTTTTAGTTCCTAAATAATACAGACTGTGTTCAAACAACTAAAACCAGGTCAATTTCCTCGTGGGTGTTAGCTAATCAGACCCAGCAGTCCTTGCACAGTGATATTCCCTTCTTAGAAAAAGCGAACATCAGCAAATCAGTTTAAGGAATTAATTTGTTTCACGATGTGCATCTGTGCTTTTATGTTTGGTTAGTACAACCTAGAAGGAGGCGATTCAGTCCACTGAGTCCATGCTGGTTCCCAGCAGAGCAATCCCATCCGTTCCATTCCCCTGCCACTTACTCCCTCTCACAGTCCCAGCAAATCCCCTTTAGTCCTTTTATTTGCACTGCAGGGTAATAGACAGTAGCTACTTAACCTACAAGTGTGCATTTGGAAATATTAGAGGAAACTGGAGCATCGGGAGGAAACCCACGTGGTCACAGAGAGAATGTGCAAACTCTGCACAGGCAGTACCCAGAGGCAGGATTGAACCAGTTTCCTGGGGCTGTAAGGCAGAGCACCAACTGCTGTAACATGGTGTTATTTTTATTGTGAGCAGGCAACAGTAGAGTATCCTTGAGATTCAGCCATAAAGTCATGGATTGATATAGCATGGAGCCAGGTCCTTTGGCCCAACAAGTCCATGCTGATTGTCAAGCACCCATTTACACTTATCCTACTGGGATTGGAGAGCATGTCTTCTGAGGATAGGTTGAGCAAACTAGGGCTTTTCTCTTTGGAACGAAGAAGAATGAGAGGTTACGATAGAGGTGTACAAGATGATAAGAGGCATAGACCGAGTGGACAGTCAGAGACTTTTTCCCAGGGCGAAAATGGCTAATACAAGGGGGCATAATTTTGTGATTGGAGAAAGGTATAAGGGGGATATCAGGGGTAAGATTTTTACGCAGAGAGTGGTGGGTGCATGGAACACACTGCCGGCAGAGGTTGTGGGGACAGATACATTAGGGACATTTAAGAGACTCTTAGATAGACACATGAATGATAGAGAAATGGAGGGCCATGTGGGAGGGAAGGGTTAGATAATCTTAGAGCAGGATAAAATGTCGGCACAACATTGTGGGCCGAAGGGCCTGTACTGTAATGTTCTATGTTCTACACTGATCCCATTTTATCCTTCCCCCTTTCACATCAGATCTACCAGATTCTCAACTCCAGACTAGGAGCAACTTACAGTAGCCAATGAACCTACCAACCCACACATCTTTGGGATGTGGGAGGAAACCGGAGCACCCGGAGGATGCACCTGGAGGAGAGTGTGCAAACTGCACACAGACAGCGCCGGAGTCAGGATCGATTTCCGGTCGCTGGAGCTGTGTGGCAGCAGCTCTGGTAACTGCACCACTGTACCACTCGTTGAGCCACCAGTGAGATAATTTTAGTAGCCCCATCACTGGAAGAGCTTGTAGATTGATTGACGCTCCAAGAGGTTGCAACTTGTGAATACAAAAGCAAAGATATCATCTTCAGAATCAGAATAATATTATCACTGACTTAAATGATGTGAAGTTTGTGCTTTGCGGCAGCAGTACAGTGCAAAGACATAAAGTTACTATAAATAACAAAAATAAATAAGTAGTGCAAAAGAAGAAATAATGAGGTAGTGTTCATGGGTTCATGGACCATTCAGAAATCTGATGGCGGAGGGGAAGAAGCCGTTCCTGAATCATTAAGTGTGGGTCTTCAGGCTCCAGTACCTCCTCCTCGATGGTAGTAATGAGAGGAAAGCATGTTCCGAATGGTGAGGGTCTTTAGTGATGGATTAGTGATCTTGGGATTGTACAGGACTTTAAGAGGGAGCTCATTGAATATTGGTTCCCTTATCTAAAGAAGGATGAACTTGCCTTGGAGTTAGTGAAGCATAAATTCACTTTGTTGATCCCACGATTGCCCAATGAGTAAAACTGAGGACATTTCCCCCAATACTGGAGTTTAGATGAACGAGAGGATACCTCACTGATGCATTGAGGTTCCAAGAGGGATATGTAAGGTAGATGCCAAGAGGCTTTTCCTCAGGTTGTGGAGTTTAGAACTAGGGGGCATTGGTTCAGGATTGGGTCAGCCAATTAGAACTAAGTTGAAAAGAACTATATTCACTTGGAACCCTTTAAATCATTGGAATTCTCTGCCCAGACAGCTGTGAATGCTCATTTGTTGGCTGTTGAGATCTAAGGTTTTTTTTAGCCATTCAGGGAATCAGATAATGAGGGGATGAGGTCGTGAAAGTAAATGACACAGAGGATTAGCAGGTTCAAGGAGCCTTATGGCTGACTCCTGCTTAAATTTCTTATCTCCTTCCAATGGCTGTTACCATCTTTGTAACAGCCAACAGCTGATGTGATTAAGTTGTTGGTCTTCGAGCACAGAGAGATGTCTGTCAGGGAGTGCTGCTGACTGGCACATTCCAGGCTGCAGGAGTACATGCTGAGGGATGCACTGAAGCTTGGTGCAGCCAACACAAAGAGTCCTTCTGCTACTAGACGTGGAGGTGCTGAGTCGGGTGGGGAAGCCCCTCAAACAACAGAAGGGTGGATCGCCCCAGGGGGCCACAGGAGTAGCAATGGTGCTACGTAAAAAAATGTGTTAACACTACTGAATATATTGACCAAATGACACTAAGAACATGAGAAAGTTTTTGCACTGTATTTTCCCTTTGTATACATATTTTATCATGAATAAAATTTATTTTTGAAATTAAAGAAAAGGAGGTAAAACTGACACAACCAGGCCCATGCAAACCATAAGCTGTTTACTTCAGGTGTCAGAAGCCCTGGAACTGAGGTTGAATACTAATTGGAGTTTCTTTCTTGCTGGGGGATCATGTGTCTGCCTTTCCCAGAGTCTCCCCAGGCTAAACACTGTCTGTTGCATTGAATGGCTTGTCAACATCCTCTCAACCAATGACCAATTCAGTGTGAACAGACCAATAGGAGGTATTGGTATTGGTTTATTATTGTCACATGTACCGAGTTACAGTAAGAAGATTTTGTTTTGCCTGCCATCCAGACAAATCATATGATATGCAATTACATCAAGGCAGTAAAGAAAACAGAATGCAGTTACAGAGAAAGTGCAGTGCAGGTAGACAAAAGATGTGCAAGGGCCGTAATAAGGTAGATTAGGAGATCAAGAGATCAAAAGTTCATCATTTAGCATAGGAGAGGTTCGTTCAAAAGTCTGATAACAATGGGATAGAAGCTGTCCTTGAGTCTGGTGGTACATGCTCTCAGGCTTTTGTATCTTCCACCCATACCTTTCTTGAGGGTACCTGGAACTACATCCACCTTGCATTTGTAACAACAGACAGCCCAAAGGGGAAGTAAATTGGGCTGTTTAAGGAAGAACGTGCATTTCATGAGTTCACGATGTCCCAAGATGTTTTGCAACCAGTGAAGCTCCTTTGAAATATAGCCTCTGTTGTAATGTAAGGGATATGACAGCTAATCAGCAAACCTCAAGCTGCCAGAAAGACCAATAAGAAAGCAGATAAGCTGATGGACTGAGGGCTAAATATGGGTCAACAGTACAGGGATAAATCCCTGGTCTTTAAAATACTACCATAAAATCTCTTACACCTCGCAAGGACTTTGGTTCTTTGGTTCCATCCAAAAGATGAATTTTAAAGAAGTAGACAATATCTCCAGGTCCTTTGTAAAGAAGGAAGAAGATTGCACTTATAGTATGATTTACACATCCTTGGACATACTGTTACGGACTCAGTGAAAGTCCCTTTAAGATAGAGAGTGTGTGTGTGGGGCGTGCTTACGTCAATAGAAGATAAAGGACGTAATGACGTTGTTGAAGAAGTCAGAAGAAGAAGAAGAAGAAGAGAGAGAGAGAGAAGGGAGAGAGACACCAGCCTGCTTGTTTTCTCTATCGATGGATGAGAAACAATAACTGTGTTTGCTACTGAAATCCATGTATGGAAGTTGGAAGTAATCCGGTGGAGTTCACTTTGTTGCTGACCTGTAGAAGGAAACAGGTATTTGTGTGTGGACGACCATGATTCGGATGCTTTTTGGGGTGAGGAAGTCACTACCGAGTAAACGCTGGAGTGTCGTTTGGGTTCTATCATGGAACATTTGGATTTCGTATTTACTCTCCCTATGTTTCTCTACGGTGGTTGTCGAAGAAGCCCTTGCTCATGTTTCACCTTATGGCTTGCGGAACTGAACTTTAAGAACCATTCCGGAACTTGGAGTTTGGGACTTGTCACACACACACACGACGAGTTTAGTTTGGGGTTAACGTTCGAGGTTTAACATTTTTGAATTCTAACATACTAACATTTTTACTTTTATTTTACGTATTATCATAAGTAGTGATTAATAAAATAGTTTTTAACACTGAATCATGCTCAGTGTGTTTCTTTTGTTGCTGGTTCGTGACAAAATCAATGCAGTTTCCTGCCATTATCAGAATGCATTGCAGGGGTAATTAAAACTCAAGTTTACCTGGTGGGAATCAGACAGGATTGAATTGTCACTTCAGAAGAAAATGAAAGTGGATGGGCAGTGAAAAAGCTCACCAGGTGATGCTCTTCTCCCACCAGGTGATGGCCAGTATAAATTATAACTGGGGATCAGTGAACCTTAGCAGAAAGGAAACCAGGTGGTAATTGGTAGTTGGTTTATTATTGTCACACATACAGTGAAAAAATTTGTTTGCATACCATCCATACCAATCATTTCAAAACATAAGTACATTGAGGTAGTACAAAAGGAAAAGCAATAACAGAATGCAGAATACAGTGTTACAGAGAAAGTGCAGTGCAGGCAGACAATAAGGTGCAAGGGCCTTGATGAGGTAGACCGTGAGGTCAAGAGTTCATCTTGATCATACAAGAGTCCATTCAAGAGTCTTATAACAATGGGATAGAAGCTCTTTTTGAGCCTGGTGGTACATGTTTTCAAGCTTTTCTATCTTCTACCTGATGGGAGGGGGGAGAAGAGAGAATGACTGGGGTGGGAGGGCTCTTTGATTATGTGGCGGTGGGAAGCGTAGACTTCCATGGAGTCCATGGAGGGGAGGCTGGTTTCCATGATGGACTGAGCTGTGTCCACAACTCTCTGCAATTTCTTGTGGTCCTGAGCAGAGTAGTTGCCATACCAAGCTCCGATGCATCCGGATAGGATCACTGAAGGACCTACAATGTTTTTAAATCGAGAATGGGCTTTGATCTGCCACTCACTCCCTGTAAGGATGATGCAAGCAAGAGTCAATCATGGTTTTCAGAATGCAAATGCGTGCGTATTGTTTGAGGGGAACTAATTGGCAGTTCTACATGGAGAGAGCCTAGGAAATGAGACCACTCCACAGAACCCTGATGGATTTGATAGGCTCAACAACCTCCTGTGCCAAGACAGGTCTATAATTTTTTGATTCAAAATGTACCCAAAACCTGTCAGCATGTTAATCTATCCAGTGGCACTGCTATTTTCAGCAAAATTTAGCTGCAAAAATATGTCTTGAAATAATCCCTGCAGCTTTGACAGGGTTTCCAACTAATAGGCCCAGGCAATGACTCTGTCCTTCTGTTCGAAGTGGCACCACCATGCTAGGAGAAAGCAGCATTTCAGTAAAGCGGATCAAAGATGAAAAGTGCCAGGGGGAAAGTATTACTCGATATCGCAGAGATAAATTGAAAGTGACATAAGGAAAGTCACCCAGGATGTACACTTAAGCTTTCTGCTTGGAGAGAGGAATGGTTGCAATAAATCTAGTGCTTGAACCTAAGCACCAACTTTATCAAAATGATGAGAGGAAATCAAGGCTCCGTCCACTGTGATTGCTCGGTGAAGCAATGGGGGTCGTGTGGGGTCGGAAAGTTCCAGTTTAGTCTCTGGCCTGTGGTGAGTGAACAGAGTACCCTGCACAAACATGTAGCAGCATAAATTGGCTCTACGTCCCTTCAAGTCTGCCCTGTCATTGAATAGGATCAGGATTTATTGTCTACCTCAGCTCTTGTTTCCTGCCCAATTCCAGTCGCCTGTGATTCCCTCAAAAATCCATCAGGCTTGAATACATGCAATGACTGAGCAATCAAAGCCTACTGAGGTAGAGAATTCCAAAGGTCTGGAATTTTCCCTCATGTCAATGCCCCCTTATCCTGAAACTCTAGTCCCTGGTTCCAGAATTAAGCAAGGAAAGGACAGCAAGAGCGGAACAATGATCATCTCCTCAGCTGATGTATCTAATTATCTCTGGATGGGAACCCAGGTCTCAGATGGGACACTGGATTTTCCAAATATCACTGACAGTGCAGCTCAAGGGGGAGAGCGGTCATCTGTGGAAGGCATGGCAGGTCTCTAACACCACCACAGCACGTCACCTTCAGTTTTTAAAATGGAGACACACGAGACTGCAGATCCCGGAATCTAGACCAAAAAAAAACAAACAGTTGGAGTAACTCAGCGGGTCAGGCGGCATCTGTGGAGGGAAATGGACAGTTGATGTTTTGGGTCAGGACCCTTCATCTGGACTGAGTGACTTTGGAACAATCTGTCACTTCAGACCCAGTAGGTAACTGGTTTTAATCATCACTATCTTTGAGAGAAAATGGCAAAGGAATGGAACAGTCTCCCATTCTGCTCTCCGCACCACATACAAATCTCGACAAATCCCTTCGATTTGTTCCATCTGCAGCAGCAGCAAAGACGTCCTGAGGAGGATGTAAATGTACTGAAAGTTCATTTTAGAAAGAAAAGAAAATTTTAAATTTACTTTTCCTTCATAACATCAGGACATAAATGCAGCACTTTGATCCTTGTGAAGTATGTTCACTGTAGTGATGAAGGAAAGGCAGCAACCAGTTTGAAATGACTGCCAAAGAGCAACGTGAGTAACCAGATAATCTCAAAGTCAAAGTTGACTTTATTGTCATCTGCACAAGAACATGTATGCACAGGTGCAATAGAAAACTTACTTGCAGCAGCATCACAGGCTCATAGCATCAGATACACAACATTCACAAGAAAAATATAAATTAAACCTAAATTATACAAAATTATACAAGAAAAGAATACAATTAGAACAAAAAAAAAGTCCATTGTAGTGCAAAGTGTTTAAACTGGTCATAGTGTTGCTATTCTGAGGTAGTGATTTGGGCTGTGCAGGTTGTTTCAAGTTTTAGTTTTACCTTGTTTTAGTCATGTTTATTGATGGAAAGATATGGATGGACACCTGGGAAAGGTAGAGGTGTAACTGTGGGAAGGGGCAGGATGGTCGGTAGCTAACTCCTTGGAGGCACCGCATAGTGGCGCCTCTACAGCCAATAGAGCTGCTGCTTCACAGCCCCAGTGACCAGGGTTCAATCCTGACCTTGGGTGCTGTCTGTGTGGAGCATGCACGTTCTCCCTGTGACCACATGGCTTTCCTAGGGGTGCTCCGGTTTCCTCCCACATCCCCGAAAGCAAAAATGTTCGGTTTGGTAGGTTAATTAGCCACTGGAAATTACCCCTAGTAATCGGAGTTGTTGGGAATGTGGGGAGAGTAAAATCGATGAGGGTCGGATTAGTGTAAAAGTGGGTCCTTGATGGTCGATGCAACTCAGTGAACCAAAGGGCCCACTATATCTCTCTACAACTCCGTAATTCCAAACCTTATTGAAATACGGAAATGGAATTTAAAGTGTGCGAGAGTATTGTCTTGGTATTGGTATTGGTTTATTATTGTCACTTGTACCGAGGTACAGTGAAAAACTTGTCTTGCATACCGATTGTACAGGCCAATTCATTACACAGTGCAGTTACATTGAGTTAGTACAGAGTTCATTGAGGTAGTACAGGTAAAAGCAATAACAGTACAGAGTAAAATGTCACAGCTACAGGGAAGTGCAGTGCAGGTAGACAATAAGGTGCAAGGTCACAACAAGGTAGATTGTGAAGTCAGAGTCCATCTCATCGTATAAGGGAACCATTCAATGGAAAGTCTTGGATATCCGTATTCAAATCTCTGGAATAAAACAGGAAACTGAAATCTTTTGATCCAGAACTGCTGATCTTTGGGTCACAAAAACACTAACAAGGACATCACAATTAATTGGGTGACCTGCTTTTCCTTTATAAGTTTAGAGTGGTGTAGTGATTAGCGTAACACTATTACAGCACCAGCAACCCGGGTTCAATTCTGGCCACTGTCTGTAAGGAGTTTGTACGTTCTCCCCGTGTCTATGTGGGTTTCCTCCGGGTGCTCTGGTTTCCTCCCACATTCCAAAAAGATGCACGGGTTAGGAAGTTGTGGGCATGCTATGTTGGCGCCGGAAGCATGGTGACACTTGTGGGCTGCCCCCAGAACACTACGCAAAAGATGCATTTCACTGTGTGTTGCGATGTACATGTGACTAATAAAGAAACCTTATCTTATCTGAGGGGCAGGAAGAGGTGAGCATCGGAGTCCATGTTGTTTCTCTGGGGAATCTTTTCACTGAAGTTATTTCACTCCCCCATGTCCACCATGCATTAATTTAAAGTCATTGAGGACATCGGGGGTCACACTGACCTAGGACAGCACTCCAGCACTTATTTGGCAAAAAGGACATGGGGAATCTTGTAAATGGGACCTGTAGGGAAACCAATCAAGTGGAACCAAACTTCTCTGGGGTGGAGTTAGAATAGATCAGTCCAATCAAAGATTGACACTGAGGCTCATAAGGAGGCACTAGTGCAGATGACCCCAAGCTTGGTCAAAGAAGTAAGTCTTAAGGTGTGCCTTAAAGGGAGGGAGAGAGGATTTGGGGAGAAAGTTCCAGCGATCAGGACATTGGTAGCCAGTGCTGGAGGGATCAGGTTTGAAATGAATGAAATCCTGGATTTGGAGGAAGACAGTTATCTTGGATGGTTGTAAGACAGGAGATAAAAACAGAGAGAGGGAGGAACGGGGCACGGAAGGACATAAAAACCAGGATGAGAGTATAAAAATGAAAGAGACATTAAGTTGGCATCCAGCACTGGTCACCTAGCAGAAGAGTGATGGATAACTGGGATCTGGCACATTAGGGTAGTCACAGTGGCACAGCCAGTAGAGCTGCTGCCTCACAGTGCCAGAGACCCGGGTTCCAATACTATCTGTGCGGAGTTTGCACGTTCTCCCTGTGACCACATGGATTTCATCCTGATGCTCTAATCTCCGCCCACATCCCAAAATCTTGTGGGTCGATAGGTTAATTGGCCACCGTAAGTTGTCCTTAAGTGTGTAGTTGAGGGGTAGAATCAGGGAGGAATTGATGGGGATGTGGGAAGAATAAAATCGGGATTAATATTAGATAAGTGTAAATGGGTATTTGATGTTCAGCATGGACTCAGTGGGCCGAAGGGCCTGTATGATGATAAAACCTTGAATGGGGTGGCAGAGTGTAACTACGTCTCACAGTTCCAGAAACCTAGGTTCAATCCTGACCTCCGGTGCTGTCTGTGTGGAGCTTGCATGTTCTCTCTGTGACTGGGTGGAACTCCCCCACACTCCAGCCCCATGTGCTGTGGTGTCCTCCCACATTCCAAAATGTGCTGGTTGGTAGATTAATTGGCCACTTTAAATTACCTCTCGTGTCAGTGGGAGTGGGGGGAGAATCAGGGGTGTTGATGAGAATAAGCTACAGGGAAATAAGAGACTGATGTGCTGGAATCTGAGCAACAAACAACTTGCTGGAGGAACTCAGTGGGTCAGGCAGCATCTGTGGAGGGAAATGGACAAAAGGTCTCGGCCCAAAATGCCGACTGTCCATTTCCCTCCATAGATGCTGCCTGACCCGTTGAGTTGCTCCAGCATTTGCTTTTTGCCGGGGAATGAAACCGATGGGTTTGCTGTCATAAGGAAATGTGCGAAAGACATTCACCGAAAAAAGCACATGCAAAGCACGTGCATGTCCTAATAATTTCTTAATAATTTCTGCATTAAAAATGCCACTTCCTCCAGCATTCTGCAGATGACAGCAACTCTTCCTCGCAGGTAGTTACCCTAGTAACACCATTTCAGTTTGAAAGGCAGAGAGCAGAAATTTGTGGAGCATCTCCCTGAAGACTGGAGCAACGTGATGCAAGGGGAAGGAACGAGAGCAGGCTGAGAGCAGGCGTACATTGCCATTGACCATGCCCTGCCACATCAGTGAAAACAAGGCACACCATCAAACCAGAGGTAATAGCGCTCCGACCTTCAAACCATCCAGCTGATGTCTGGCAGGACATAAATTAACGGTGCCTACTGTCATCTCTGCATTGTCAGCAATGTAATCAGTGCGAATGTTTCATTTTGGCTTTAAACAGCAAATTATTTCAGCAAAGGGATACGTAAAGAACCTTTGTAATGAAAAAGTGAAATAACATGTATCTATAGCAGGTTGTTCCAAACCACTTTCAGCAAAATTAGTTTTTTTTTGTCATGTTGGAAAAAGAATTTACCTTCAACATAATTCAACAACAATAAGACAATCTGCCGATTTTTAGTGATGTTTGTTGAGGGATAAATGTTACTCTCCGGCCAGCAGAGAGAAAGTCCTCCTGAGAGGGCAGATGGAGCCTAAGTTTAAGACTTCATCCGAGGAACAACACTCCTCGAATGGTCGCGTTAAGAGCCTTGAGTACATGCCAAGTTTGTAGGTGGGATTTAAATCCACAGCTCTCTGACTCTTCCTCAGGTGAGAGGGGAGCCAAGCCAGGAAAGCAATCTGGCAGGTCAATGCAACAGATCTGATGCAGTAGAATGAACAGTACAGAAATATTTAGCAGATAGCCTACTGCTGGATAATGTAATGCGGATGTTTGGAAGATTTTCTGATCGAATTCCTGGGACAAGTTTTATTCCATTTTTGCTGCTGAGCTGTAATCACGTTTCTACAATTAAATTGCGGTAGGAGTGCATATTCTGTCTGCATAATGCCTCTACAAACTCTCCTTTTGAAAAGGAGAGTTGCATTTTTATAGCACCTTTCGTATTGTCATTTGGTAGCAAACTTCCACAAATGCAATGTGCTGATAAATAAATAATCTGATTATTTTATTTAATGTTGAGTGGGGGGATAAATATCAGCCAGGATACCAGGGATGCTCCCCCAGTACTAAGACAACCACCCATGAGTGCAGATGGAGCTTTGTTTAACATTCTTACCCCAAGAGAGTGCATCGGACTATGTAGCACTTCATCAGTACTGCACCAAGGTCTTAGCCTAGATCTTTGTGCGAAGCCTCCCGAGTTATTTTTGTTTAATGCTGTGTCATTCAGATGACATTTATCACAAAGACTGTGTATGATGCTCTATGACATTGGAGTATAGCAGCTTCCAGGAAGGAGAAAACAAAGTGAAAGGCAGTTCTGAAGAAGAGTCTTTGACCTGAAACACGAACGCTATTTCTCTTCCCACAGAGCATTTTCTGTTCTTATATTATGACAAACCGGCTGTCCATTTCTGAAGTCTAACCATAAAAAATAGCTCTCACCTCAGCCATGTATAGGTACAGAAGACCGAAGTCCCACACCACCAGGTTCAGGAACAATTACTTCCCGACAACCATCAGGTTCTTGAACCAACCTGCACAATCCTAACCCCACCTCAGGAACGGAACGATATGGACCACCTCTTGCACTGCCATGGACTTGTCTCTCATTGTGTTTTTTTTTGCACTAATGTCTTGCTTTGAACAGTTTTTTTTCTCTTCACTGTCTTGTATAATTTATGTTTTGTGTGTTGCCTGAACCTACGTGCCTGTGATGCTGCTACAAGCAAGTTTTTCATTGTACTGTACCTCACTGTACTTGTGCAAATGACAATCAACGTGACTTGACTTATTTTGATTGGGATTTGCAGAATCATAGAATTGTCACAGCAGGGAAAGAGGCCATTTGTCCCTTTGAGGATGTGCAGGCAACTACATGAGACATACCCTGCTATACAACTTTACAACCTCCAGTTAAAAGAGGCAAAGGAAAAGAAGATTGGACTAGATATGGCTGAAAGTTGGAAAGTGAGATTCTAACATGATTAAGAAACTGCTTCAGTTTTCTGTATGCATTAAATTCAGATCTCCTCAGCATAAAATGCTCAAGTCAGTCTTTCTTACATATTCAGCTGTATGTTTGAAATTTACCTTCTTATGGCCTGATATTGAGACATGAATGGATAAAGAAGAAAGGAATCCCACCCACAAGAACAACTATTGACTCAGCATTCAAATGTAGTCCAGTCTGTACAGCAGTTTAAAAATAGTCACACCTGTTGCCTGCTTTAACATAGCAACAAAGTATGATCTCATCAGCAAAATGGGTAACTCTTTGTAATTAACATTGCTTAAGATGCCATCTTATGATCAAAATAATCTTTAAAATTTATATAAGTAGATTGAATAGAGAAGATTTGGAGAAGACAACTGACTGCGATTTGTAAATCTCTTCGGCTACAGAAGCACTTTAGACAATTGCTGCAAGTCTTTGCAGAGAAGATTGCCTTTGTTAATGCATTCTCTTCTGATTCATTTAGCAGAGGAAACCTTTCTGCATGTATGAAGACACGGGAGACTGCAGATGCTGGAATCTGGAGCAAAAAGCAATCTGCTGGAGGAAATCAGCAAGTCAAGCAGCATATGTGGAGGTTGGCGTTTTGATTCCTAATGCGGGGGTCTTGACCTGATACATTGACCATCGCTCTGCCTCCACAGATGCAGCCTGACACAGAGTTCCTCCAGCAGTTTGTTTTTTTGCTTCCTGAATGTATAATGGCATTAAACAGATTTATAATATCACTACCTGCTTCTGGCATTATTTTTTAATACTTATGATATTCTGGAAGTATATACTTGACTGAGAAACAGAGAGAGAGAGAGATAAGGAGGGCCCAATCTATGGATATATTTCGGAAGAAGGATGAGAAGTTGGCTTAGTGGGAGAAGCCATAGAGTGGTAGTGGATAGTTGTCTCCCTGACTGGAGGCCTGTGACTAGTGGTGTGCCGCAGGGATCAGTGCTGTTGTTTATAAGATAAAATATCTTCATTCGTCACATGTACATCAAAACACACAGTGAAATACAGCTTTTTGCGTAGAGTGTTCTGGGGGCAGCCCGCAAGTGTCGCCACGCTTCCGGCGCCAACATAGCACGCCCACAACTTCCTAACCCGTACGTCTTTGGAATGTGGGAGGAAACCGGAGCACCCAAAGGAAACCCACGCAGTCACGGGGAGAACGTACAAACTCCTTACAGACAGCGGCGGGAATTTAACCCGGGTCGCTGGCACTGTAATAGCTGCACTACCATGCCGCCATGTCAAGGGCAAAAGGTTAACACAGAAATAACAAATAAATACTACATAAATAGGATAAGCAATTGGGAAGGCAAATGGACTTTGTTGAAAGAGTTTGGAGTACAAGGAATTCCATCTACAACTGTACAGGGTTTTGGTCAGACAACACCTGGAGGCAGGTACAGCAAGTGGTTAGGAAGGCAAATAGCATATTAGCCTTCATTGCAGAGGGGTTGGAGTTTAGAAATAGGGAAATACTGTTACAATTGAAGAGGGTGTTAGTGAGGCCACACCTGGAGTACTGTGCACAATTTTGGTCCCCTCAAGAAAGGATATACTGGCATTGGAGGCAGTCCAGAAGAGATTCACTAGGCAACTTTCTGGGATGAGAGGGTTGTCCTGTCATGGGAAGCTAAGGAAATTAGATTTATCTTCCTTGGAATTTCGAAGAATGAGGGGTAATCTTATTGAAATGTATCAGCCTCCACAACTTTGGTGAGAAGAATAAAGGTGTAGATTATTTTCTAAATGGGGAGAGAATTCAGAAATCGGAGGTGCAAAGGAACTTGAGAGTCCAAGTTCAGGATTCCCTCAAGGTTAACTTGCAGATTGAGTTGGTAGAACATTGAACATCAAACAGTACAGCACAGGAATAAGCCCTTCAGCCCACAATGTCATCCCAAACTAATTAAACTAGTAATTAAATAACTAAACTAATCCCTTCTGCCTACACAATGTCCATATCCCTCCATTCTCTATGCATGTAAGGAAGGCAAATGTAGTGTTAGCATTCATTTCGAGAGGACTAGAATATAAAAGGACGTAACGCTGAGGCTTTACAAGGCATTGGTCAGACTGCATTTGGAATATTGTGTGCAATTTTGGACACTGCATCTAAGGAAAGATGTGCTGGCCAGGGAGAGGGCCCAGAGAAGGTTCACAAGAATGAAAAGGCTTAGCGTATGAGGAGCGTTTGATGTCTCTGGGCCTGTACTCAATGAGTTCAGAAGAATGAGGGGGAAATCTCCTTGAAACCTACTGAATACTGAAAGGCCTGGATAGAGTGGACGTGGAAAGGATGTTTCCATCAGTGGAAGAGTCTAGGATCCGAGGGCACAGCCTCCGAATAAAGGGACATTCCTTTAGAACTGAGATGAGGAGGAACTTCTTCAGCCAGAGGGTGGTGAATCTGTGGAATTCATTGCCACAGAGAGTGGTGGAGGCCAAGTCATTGGGGGTATTTAAGGAAGAGATTGATAGGTTCTTGACTGGTAAGGGAGTTATGGGTTACGGGGAGAAGGCGGGAGAATGGGGTCGAGTAAACATCAGCCATGACTGAATGGCAGAGCAGATTTGATGGGCTGAATGGCCTAATTCTGCTCCTATATCTTATGGCCTTATGGTTTTATCCGAAGGGGGCATGATAGGGTAGATGTGGAGATGTTTTCACTTGTGGAAGAATCTCAAATGAGGACACATAGTTACATGATTAGAGGGAGGTCATTTAAAACTGAGGTGCATTAGGCTTTTGCAGAGGGTGGTGAACCTCTGGAGTTAGTACCCGGGCAGGGTTGTGGGGCTGGGTTATAGGAGATATTTAAAGAGGTATTAGATAAATTTTTGAATTGAGGGCAATGGAGAATTGGCACAGAAGAGGAAATGAGGCCACGATCATACTGAAGGCAGGGAAGGCTTGAGGGGATGAGTCGTCTACTCCTGTTCTTACTTCCTTATGTTCTTGTGGTGTATACCTTTGACCTCTACACTTCGGGAAGATTATACCTATCCTGAAGGAAGTGCTTTGTAGATGTATTAGATTTATTCCTTGTATAGGGGTTATACTACAAGGAGTGATACACACACTGGAGTTTAGAATAATTGAATTGCAGCTGGTAAGATTCTGAAAGAGATTGACAGGTAGGTGATGAGAATCTTTTCCTTTGGAGAGTCAAGAACAAGAACTGTGTGCAGTTCTGGTTGCCCCATTGCAGGAAGGATGTGAAGACTTTGGAAAAGGTGCAGGAAAGGTTTACCAGGATGCTGCCTGGATTAGAGGGTATGAGCTATAAGGAGAAGTTGGACAAACTTGGGTTGTTTTCTCTGGAGCGGCAGAGGCTAAGGGGAGACCTGACAGAAGTTTATGAAATTATGAGGGGCATAGATAGGGTAGACAGCCGGAATCTTTTTCCCAGGGTAGAAATAGTCAAGAACTGGAAGACATGCATTTAAGGTGAGAGGGGGAAAGTTTAAAGGAGATTTTGAGGGGCAAGTTTTTTACACAGAGAGTGGTGGGTGCCTGGAACAGGCTGCTGGGGGAATCAGATACAATAGTGGCACTTAAGAGGCTGTTAGATACAGACACAAATATGCAGGGAATGGAGGGAGATGGATCATGTGCAGGCAGAACAGAATTAGTTTAATTTGGCATCGTGATCAGCGCAGACATTGTGGGCCATAGGGCCTGTTCCTGTGCTGTATTGTTCTATGTTCTATGTTCTATGTTCTATGTTCTAAGGTTAGGTGATTTAGACTGAAGTGAGGAGAAATTCCTTCACTCAGAAGGTTGTCAATCCTACCCTGGAAGGTTCTGGATGTTCAATTGATAAATATCAATCAGATCTGCAGTCTTTAAGGGAATCAATCAAGCAGGAATGTGGTCTAAATCTAAAGAATAAGCCATGGTCTTGTTGAATGGAGGAGCAGGCTCCAAGCAATGGGCTAGAGAAACAAAGTACTGCGGATGCTGGAATCTAGATGAAAAATATGATGATGCTGGAGGAACTCAGCAGGCCAGGCAGCATCTGTGGAGAGAAAAGCAGATGATCAACGTTTCAGGTCAGGACCCTTCTTCAGGACTGAAGATAGGAAAGGGGAAGCCCAATATATAGAAGGGAAAAGCAAACCTTTCTGCCTTTCAACAGGGGCCGCTCTCTCTCCATGACTCCCTAGGTCACTCCTTCCACCTCCCCCCCCACCCATCCCACTCCCACCCGGGAACTTTCCACTGCTCCCACCAAAGGTTGCAACACCTGCCCCTACACCACCTTCCATCACTTGCATCCAGGGGACCCAAACATCCCTTTCAGGTGAGACAGAGATTCACCTGCGCCTCCCCTAACATCATCTACTGCATTCGGTGCTCCTCTACATTGGCGAGACCAAACGCGGACTAGGTGACTGTTTCACAGAACACCTGCTCTCCGTCTGTAACCACGACCTGCATCTCCCCGTTGCCGGTCACTTCGACTCCCCTCCCACAACCATCACAGATATGACAGTCCTCGGCCTCCTCCACTGCCAGGAGAATTCCAAGCACAAACTGGAGGAACAGCACCTCATTTTCTGTCTTGGAACCTTGCAGCCTAAAGGCACTGAACATTGAATTCTCCCACTTTTAAGCAATCCCCACACCCCTTTCCCCCACCCCATACCCCAACCCTGCCTCTTCTTTTCTTCCCTTTCCTAGCCTCTCTCTTCTTTTTTCTACCCCCCCCCCCCCCTTTTTTTCCTCCTTATCTTTGACCCATCCCCGGTGGATCTGCTCTCCCCTCCTCCCCCGCACCTGCCTATCACTATCTCTTACCTGCATCTGCCTATCACCACCCTGTGCCCACCCCACCCTCCCCTCTTTTGTCCAACCTATCACTGCTCTGCTTCTCCTCCTCTACAGTATATTGGGCTTCCCTTTTCCTATCTACACCAACCTAATCCCCAAGGCCAACACATTTCCATCCCTAGTTTCCCTTGAAGAGCCAACCATATGGTCTGGAGTCACGTATGGACCAGGACCTGGCAAGGATTAAAGATTCCCTTCCCAGAATGAGTGAATCAAATGGGGTTTTTATACAACAATTCTCGTTGCTTTGTGGCCATCATTACAAAGGGTAGTTGTTTTTCCAAATTATTAACTAAATTTAAATTCCACAGCTACCATGGTGGGAAGTTAATTCAGATCTCTGGCTTGTTAATCCAGGCATCAGGGTTACTCACCTGATAGTTTACCACTATACCCTCAGCATACGCTGGTTCATGTCCCTGCAGGTTACACTGCCCAAGTACAGAAGCAGGCATTTGCTAAAGTTTCCAGGTGGTTACACAGTTTCCAAGTCACTCGGCAGCATGACCCAAAATTATATATTTAGTCATGTAACAGGAAGGAAGTATGAATATAAACATGTTAAACATGCCCTTTGGAGTCAACAACAACAACAACAACAACAACTTGTGCTTACACAGCATCTTTAACATAAAAGGAATTGTAAAGATCTCCACAGAGTATCAGAAAAAATGCTGAGCTTACGAATTCCAGCTGGAAATTTTTATAACCTTCTGGCATAACACCAGAGGAGACTGGTGTATTCTCCAGCGACCCCATCATGATGGACAGTATAGGCCTTAATGACGCCTAATCTGGGATCTTGCCAGTCCCCAGCTGAAGAAGCCTCTGCAAAAATTCCAGCTCTGGCAAAGCTAACCAAGGCACATTCCATCGCTGTTACACTGGAGGTTGTTTTTTACAGGTTTCTTGCAAGACACATTTTGACCTCTGTGTCTGAGATTAGTCACACAACCAGCTCCTATTTCCCTATGGCCTTCAAAGTATCATTAATATCTCAGTTAGTTTCCGATAGTGAACCTGGATAATTACAATGTGGTTTTAACTCCTGGATTTATTCACAGGATCTGATATACAGTATATTAGAAGAACAATAGAACATCTCATCAGACCTTGCCTAAGACATTATATATCATGAATAGATTAAAACAAAAGAAAAACAAATATTTAACAGTTATATTTTACAAAATATATTCATACAAGCGATTGTACTAATCTAAACCCTAAACTAAAAGCAATTTAATGGTCATAATCTTAATGCTAAACTGTTATTTCTAGTTTACTGTTGCACACACAATATTCTTTACTACCAGCAGGCCATTAACTCTCAGAGATGAAGTTGTTTTACTTCATTAAAACATCCCACCAAATTCCCTGCTGGAGATCCTTGAATCTGAGTGAAAGCCATGAAGACCAGAAAGAACATTGGGAATTCAACAAACCATAGTGTTGAATGACAATTCCCTTCTGGCATTCAGAAGTAAAAGAAAGAATTTCCATTGCAAGCCAGGGACCCACAGCTATTTTGGCTCTACTTCTTGCCTCTACTTTCTCCTGTTGGGATTTATTCCGTTCTCCCAGTTCTTCCATCTTCATTGTATATGTTCCAGTGATGAAACTTTCCACACAGGTGCCTCTGAGGTGTCTTCCTTCTTCCTGAGTGGTGGCTTTCTCTCTACCATCATAGACAGAGCCCTTGAACGCATCTCATCTAGTTCCCACACCTCTGCTCCTACCTCTTCTCCTCTCGGACAGAGCAAGGATGGAATTTCCCTGGTCCTCACCTTCCACCCCTCTAATCTTCACATTCAGCGGACCTTCCTTCACAATTTCTGCCACCTTCAACGGGATTCCTTCATCAGACGCATCTTCCTCTGCCCTTTCTGCATTCTGAAGGACCATTCCCTTCGCAACTTCCATCTCCATCTATTGATGCTCTTCTCATAGCGCTTTCCCATGCAACTGTAGCAGCTGCAACACCCATCCTTTCACCTCTTCCCTTCCCTCCATCCAGGGACCCAAACAGCCATTCACTTGCACCCCTTCTAATCTAGTCTACTGCATTCAGTGTTCACATTTACACTGGAGAAACCAAACGCAGATAGGGTGACCACTTTGCAGAGCACCTGGGTTCAGACCGTAGGAGTGATCCTCAGCTTCTTATTGACTGCCACTTAATTCCCCATCCCACTCCGACTCTTACTTATCTGTCTGTGGCCCCCAACATAAGCTTGAAGAACAGCACCTCATCTTCTGACTGGCATGTTGCAGCTTTCTGGACTCAACGTTGAATTCAACAGCCTCAGATAACTCTGCGTATATCAGAGCTGGCCAGTTCTGCTGTAAGGTTATCCATCTGTAAGACTGGCATGGTTTGTCCCTCTCCACTAGAAGAGCCTGACCCGCTGGGTATTTCTTACAGCTCTGCTCTTCAAAACCTTCCCTTTTTTGGTGTTCTCTCTCTACTTTCCCTCATCAACCAGATAACTTCGTCAACAGCTTATCCCCATGGCAACCCTGGCCTCAACCTTTCGGAGTTATTCCATTTGCCCTAACTCTCCCTCCTTCACCATCTCTGCAACTTAAAACCAAGGAGACTACAGATGCTGGAATCTGGAGCAACAAAGAATCTGCTGGAGGAACTCAGTGGGTCAAGCAACCCTGTCCTGATGCAAGGTTTCAACCCGAAACGTCGACAATTCCTTACCTCCCGCAGATGCTGCTCGACCTGCTGAGTTCCTCCAGCAGATTGTTGAACTTCAAATCGTATTGTCTTCTCATTAACTCTTGTTTCACCATCCACAGATGCTGCCTGACCTGATGAGTGTTTCCATCACTTTCTGATTTTATTTCACAGTTTCAACATAGTTATTCTTTCAAAAGAAAGAACTTGTATATTGACACTGCTTTGTACAAGTCCACAATATCCCAAAGCGCCTCACTATGAACTGAATGCTTTGAAGTATTTCCTTGGCTGTAATGTAGCAAATGAGGCAGACAATTTTGCTCACAGCAAGTACCATAAATAGCATTGGAATGAATAACCAGATATTGTTTCAGTGATGATGCTCGAGGATAGATATTGATTTCGATCCCCTATTCCAGCTCAACGAGTGGTCTGAGATTGTTCACAGCTTCCTGTATTAATCTCATGCTAATTTTTCTGAATTGTTACACTACTGCTTGCCTACCGCCAATGATGCATCCCTCACTCACTCCTCCCTCGTTCCTCCCTCCCTTTGGGCGGAAGATACAAAAGCTTGAGAGCACATACCACCAGGCTCAAGGACTGTTCCTATCCTGCTGTTATCAGACTATTCAACTGACCTCATACACTGAAAGACAAGTTCTTGATCTCCCAATCTATCTCGTCGTGGCCCTTCACTTTATTTGTTGACCTGCACTGCACTTTCTCTGTAACTGAAACACTATATCCTGCACCCTGATGTACTTATGCATGAAATGGTCTGTCTGGATGACACGCAAACAAAATTGGCACTCTGTCCACTAACCAGAGGGCCACAACACACCAATGGCCATTCCATCAAGCTTGAATCAAATCCCTTCTCTGCAGATGACCTTCACCACAATCCCCATGTCAATCCAAAACCCTCACCTATCATCCCAGTCCTTCCCATCTGTAACCCCCCTGACACTGACCCCAGACTTGCCCACTTTCCTTTGCACTCTCTGCCCTGTCGCAGTGTATGGTGGTAAGGTACTGAGTGAGGTTGGTTGAGTAACTTGATCCTTGGCACTGCTGGGCTTCCAGGCAGCAGGTTCAGGACCAAAACAATCATTGGTGGGTGGTGTGGTGGCCAGTTACACATTCTTTGTGGAGACTGGTGAAATTCTAAATCACTCTATTTGACTCTGTTGCAGATCAACTGATAGAGATTAATTGAGATTAGTGTGTATTGCAACTATGAGGATAGTAGAAAGTGAACAATGTCAACCCTAGTCTTTCATCATTTGGCATTTCCCGTGTTCCTACATTTGTTACATTTCCCCCTTTTGTTCGGGAAAACCCATTTTCCCGCTGAGCACAATCCTCAAGCTGAATAAAGCTCGAACCAGCAGAAGCACAAAAATGAGGATAGGCTTGGCAGTGATTTACTGAAGGATCCTTTCACAGTGCAATGTCCTTTCAAACCATTGTCCTCTTGGTTACAACCTGACTGTGCAAGGTTCATATCTCATGTCGTTATTTTGAAAACTCAGCTGGTGAAACTGGCTGAGATTTTTTTAACAGTCATTCTACTTGGATCCACAGCTTGTTACACAGTTTCAGGACCTTATTACAGTTACTTCTCTTTGCTTAAGACTATGTCAATAAATATGCTCCCAACAGAGACCTTGTTCTTTTGCACTCACAGTACTTCCCCAGCTCAAGAGGAGAGCATTGTTTGGGTAATTGAGTCTTTGCAATACAAAAACTGCAGCAAATTCTAAGACCACTATTAATATCGCAGGCTTATGGGAGCAGTGAAAGATTTACAGTGAAGATATTTTGGGCAGGATGCTTCATCTGCTTTTTCATTGGCTGATGAATAATATGATTCTTTTGCCTTTTAAAGGAACCCCATAAAATAACGTACTGGAGAAAAACAAAACATAATGACAGCAGTATTTGGAACTGGTTTGAGATTTGTTCCATTGTATAACAGGATTAAAAAAGACTTGCTGATATTTCCCTTCTGTTCTCTGACACTTTATTTTGCCTCCTCTTGGACCTTCTCCGAAGCGACTCAGCTGAAATCCAAAGTTCATTGCTTGGTGAATTGCAACAGTTTGACCAATAAATAATTTTAATATAATTTAATAAACAGGTGCAGAATAAGGCACTTGCTGCAAATTTTCAATGCTCTTGTCTAAGTGAGAGCTGCTTTGTGTAATGCAAAATTATTATTGAGCCCTGCATAAATTTCAGGTGTACAGTTGCAAACTCTCCTGTTTTGACTACGACAACAGCAGTTTGCACTTACAGTATATGGCATCTCTGTCCAGCAAACTGCCCCGAGGTGCTTGACAAGAGGGTAATTAGCTAAAAGAAATAGACACCAAGCAATAGGGGAGACCAGCAAATTAGCCTCCCCTCCATTGACTCCATTTACACTTCCTACTGCTTCAAGAAAGCAGCCAGCGTAATCAAGGACCCCTCCCACCCTGGACATTCTCTCTTCTCCTGTCAGGCAGAAGACACAAAAGCTTGAGAGCATGTACCACCAGGCTCAAAGACAGCTTCCCCCCTGCTGTCATAAGCCTCTTGAATGGACCTTTCAGACACTGAAGTATGAAATCTCAATCTCCCAATCTACCTCATCATGACCCTTGCACTTTACTTGTCTACCTGCACTACACTTTCTCTGTAACTGCAACACTATATTCTGTGTTCTGTTCTTCCTTTTACTACCTTGATGTACTTATGTACTCATGATGTGTCTGAATTGCATGCAAACAAAAACTGTATCTCGGTACATATGACAATAATAAACAAATACCAACACCAATACGTTAGGACAGGTGAGCACAATAGTACCTTAAAGAAGAGAGAAGCAAAGATAAGATATCTTTATTAGTCACACGTACATCGAAACACACAGTGTTTTCGCGTAGAGAATTCTGGAGGCAGCCCGCAAGTGTCACCACGCTTCCGGCGCCAAGGTAGCATGCCCACAACTTCCTAACCCGTACGTCTTTGGAATGTGGGAGGAAACCGGAGCACCCAGAGGAAACCCACACAGACACGGGCCAGAGACGAGGGCCTAATTGACTCCCAATCAGAGCAGCAAGCAAAATAGTTGATGGGCAAGGGACCAGAATAGAAGAGTCAGGTATCTGACAAATATAAGAGCCAAAACATAATATAATAATCCTGAAACAAATTTCTATTTTTGTTTACTCCAAAGATTAAATATTCAGTGAATACAAGAAGTTTTATGTAGTTTCCACTTGTACTGACAATAACTCTTTTGCAATGTTGTGGCATTCCAATGTGATGATAGTACAAAGTACACATCAGTCTCTGCTAGGTGAAGGGGAAATGGATCTGAAGTTTACAGCAAACTGACATTATAATGTCCTATTAACAAGCATTTCAGCAAAGGGAATGTATACTTTTAGAAATGTCTCAGTTTCTAAGTGCTCACCATGTGAAGTAATTCATGGAGGACTCCAGAATTCCAGATAAGCATTTGCAGTTGGAACTTCATGAAAAGAGTCTCCATTTATTTAATTTCTTGAGGGTCTGTTCTATAAGTTTTTTTTCTCCTTAAGATAAAGGCAGGAGGTCCACATCATTGTCATTTCCAGGTTCATCTTCACCATCATCCTCGTTGCTTTTGGTGCTGTGATTATCCTCCATGTTATTGTAAAGCCTTGATTCCTGGTGCAGAGCACTGATCTGTCATCTTTAATTAACTTGTTGGGTGCAGCACTTCCATACGAGGTTCCATGTTGTGAATAAGAAGGGAAAGAAACAGGCGGGCAGCATCTATGAAAGTAAATCAAACAATGCCTCATGCTTACTGTGTGATCAGTTATGTTTACAACTTCAGCCAATCCTTTCCGGCAATATAAATGAATAATGCATATTGCTCGGAGACATAACAGACAGCGGATGCTGGAATCTGGAGCAACTGGAAAGGGGGCGGTGTACATGCACCTGTCTACATCAATGGTGCTGGGGTCGAGAGGGTTGCGAGCTTCAAGTTCCTGGGAGTGAACATCATCAATAGCCTGTCCTTCTCCAACCCCATAGATGCCATGAGCAAAACAGCTCACCAGTGCCTCTACTTCCTCAGGAGGTAAAAGAAATTTGGCGTGTCCCCTTTGACACTCACAAATTTTTATTGATGCACCATAGAAAGCATCCTATCTGGATACATCATGGCTTGGTACGGCAATTGCTCTGCCCGAGACTGCAAGAAACCGCAGAGAGTTGTAGACACAGCCCAGCACATCACAGAAACCAGCCTCCCTTCCATGGACTCAGTCTTTACCTCTCGCTGCCTTGGTGGAGCAGCCAACTTAATCAAAAACCGCACCCACCTGGGTCATTCTCTCTTCTCTCCTCTCCCATCAGGTAGAAGATACAGGAGCCTGAGGGCACGTACCACCAGGCTCAAGGACAGCTTCTATCCCATTGTGATAAGACTATTGAACGGTTCCCTTATATCATGAGATGGACTCTTGACCTCACAATCTACCTTGTTTGACCTTGCACCTTATTGTCTACCTGCATTGCACTTCCCTGCAGCTGGGACACTTTACTCTGTATTCTGTTATTGTTTTACCCTGTACTACCTCAATGCACTGTGTAATGAATTGATCTCTATGAAAAGTATGCAAGGCAAGCTTTTCACTTTACCTTAGTACGAGTGACAATAATAAACCAATACCAATACCAATTGTCACATTTTGTATTGCTCCAGATTCCAGCATCTGCAGTCTCTTGTGTCTCCATTGTACGACTCCACTGCAAAGTCTCTTCACGGAATGCCAACTTTGAAGAACTTTTCCTCCTCTCTCCAATGGGAGTTCGGTGAGACCCTCCGTCACCGCTCCCCCTCTGTGGTTTCCACTGCTCTCCAGCTCTTTGACCACATTCTCACCAGGACTCGCTCCTACAGCCATGTGTCCTTCCTCAGTACTTAGCATCATTCAATTAAAATGACAAAAAATATATTGAAAGATCTTTATTTCTTAATATGAGAAACTGAAGAAATAAGAGGTAGGAGCTGTTGCTTGAAAGAAAAACACTCTGATGCTGGGAAGAAGAGGAGAAGCATGGTGGGGTGGGTGGGGGTTGTGGGGAAGGGGGGTGGGGAGGTGAGTTCCTCCAGTATCGTCATGTTTTTCATCCAGATAAGATATCTTTATTAGTCACATGTACATTGAAACACATGGTGAAATACATCTTTTTGCGTAGTGTTCTGGGGGCAGCCCGCAAGTGTCGCCACACTTCCGGCACCAACATAGCATGCCCACAACTTCCTAACCTGTACGTCTTTGGAATGTGGGAGGAAACCGGAGCACCCGGAGGAAACCCACGCAGACGCGGGGAGAACGTACAAACGCCTTACAGAAAGTGGCCGGATTTGAACCCGGGTCACTGGCGCTGTAAAGTGTTATGATAACCGCTACGCTACCGTGCCATGCACATTCCAGCATCTGCAGTCCTTTGTTTCTCTGGTCAATACAGAGTTTGACCTGAGGTCTGCACAGAGTTTAGGCACTTCAGTCAAAGACTGAACCCTATTACAGAATATAGAACATAGAACAGTCCAGCACAGAACAGGCCCTTCGGCCCACAATGTTGTGCCGACATAGCTAATCCCTCCTACCTACAGAATGCACATATCCCTCTATCTTCCTCTCATTCATTTGCCCATCCAAGCCCCTCCTAAAAGCCCCCAATGAACTTGCCTCCACCACCCTATCAGGCAACGCATTCCAGGCATCGACCACTCTCTCAGTAAAAAACGTACCCTCACATCTGTTCTGAACCTACCCCCCTCACCTTAAATGCATGTCCTTTGGTATTGGATCACTCAAGAATGGGAAAAAGATATTGCTTGTCCATCCTATCTATGCCCCTCATAATTTTATACACTTCCAACGGATCACCCCTCAGCCTCCGTCGCACCAGAGAAAAGAGCGGGAATATCTATCACTCACTTCTGTAGTATATATATATACTACAGAATTCTGTATTCTGCAGTGAATGTATAATTCACTTGTATTCTCTTTGGCCTAGTCATCAGGCTGCCCCATTACGGAAGGAAAGACTCAAGAAACTGGTGACCGACATCCAATAAATTTCATAACCCTCCATCTTCAGCTCTGTCACAGGGAAAAGGTTTTCCAATGGTTTCAACGGACTGATGATTCAAATATAAAATGATCCTTAATGGAGGAACTCTGTCAAGCAATAATTGTCAAGAACACAAGCTTGAAATCTACAGCTGTTACATCTCTCATTCTCCTATACCTGTAAGGAGCACTTAAAGGCAGAGGTGGTGATTAACTTATTAGACTGGTGTTGGACATCCCTTGAAACACTTTGCATCTGGTCTCTCAGCTTCAGGACAATTACAGCTGGTGTACAAGCAGAGGCCCCATTCCTTTGAATATGATAATTGGTACATGGTTTTTTAATTATCACTTTATTTTAAATAATATTAATGTTTTCAAATAATTTGCATGTTGAATATGTTTTTAAATAAATTCATTATTTTTTAATTATTATGATTTTTAAAACTATTTGCCATTCGTTTTAGTTGTTAAAATGCATTTTCACTGATTGCGAGCAATTTTGGGCCCCGTATCTCAGGAGAGATGTGCTGGCCCTGGAGAGGGTCCAGAGGATGTTCACATGAATGATCCTGGGAATGAAAGGTTTAACAGATGAGGAGCATTTGATGGCTCTGGGCCTGCACTCAATGGAATTCAGAAGGATGTGGGGGGATCTGATTGAAGCCTACTGGATACTGAAAGGCCTGGATAGAGTGGATGTGGAGAAGATGTTTCCATTAATAGGAGAGTCTAGGATCTGAGGGCACAGCCTCAGAATAAAGGGACATCCCTTTAAAACTGAGATGAGGAGGAATTCCTTCAGCCAGAGGGTAGTGAATCTGTGGAATTTGTTGCCACAGAGGGCTGTGGAGGGCAAGTCATTGGGTGTATTTAAAGCAGGGATTGATCGGTTCTTGACTGGTAAAAGGGTTAAGGGTTACGGGGAGAAGATGGGAGAATGGGGTTGGAAAAAAATCAGCATTTGACTCGATGGGCCGAATGGCCTAATTCTACCTCTTTTTCTTATGCTCATTGTCTTACTCTAAATGTCTCTTAACTCTACCCCTCTTGGTTATTCCATTATTGCCACTTTAACATTTCTTTTTGCACTACTTCAGATTGCACTGCAACTTTTTCACCATTCTGCTGTTTTGCACTCATCGCTGTATTTATTATTGTATTTATTATACCCTGTACACTGCTTATTCTGTGAGCTTCACACGAGCAAGGAATTCCATTGCACCCTGCATATGACAATAAACAGGTCTGCAGAAGAGGCCGTTGACGGCACGAGATGTTGGATGGAGATCAGCATGGTCTGTGGGTGGGAGCTGAGGATCTACTGCCTCATTGCCTGGACCCACGAGTGACCCCTTCTGTGTCGCAGGAGGACAGGGTGGCAGGGCTTTGCAGATAACGGGAGCCGCAAAGTATGTGAGTGTGTGTATATCATGGGGGCATATAAGATGGAGTCCGAGTCAGAAACAATCCAGCTCATCCAGGGAAGGAAATCCACCCATCTTGCAGAGTGACTCTGCACTCATTGAGCAGTCTTCACTGCCTCAGCTTAGGGTTAGTCAGGGATGGACAAAACTACATCTACATCCCATGAACTCTACCACCACCTGGTGGTGAAAAGTCTTCTGCTTGACCCAACACACCTTCAAAATGCTGTAAATATCCATCACCTTGGACGAGACTTATCCCCCTATCCAGCAACAGCAGATTGGCTGATCACTTAACCTATTCTTGTTAGTAGGGTCTTGCTCTGTTGAAAATGGGTACATCACAAGTAGAGTCACTGCTCTCCAAAGTAATTCATGTCAATGAACTTGACAATGACATAGAAACAGGCCCAGCAACCTTTCTAGTCTAGGCTGCCTTAAAGCTACACAGAAGCCCCTGATCACCCCACCTCACCTGGAATCTGGAGCAACACACACAAAGTGCAGGAAGAACTCAGCAGGTCAGGCAGCATCCGTGGATGGAAATAAACAGTCGACGTTTCGGGTCGAGACTCTTCATCAGAACTGGAAAGGAAGAGGGCAGAAGCCAGAATAAGGTGGTGGGAGGGGGAGGAGCACACATAGGCAGGCGATAGGTGAATTCAGGTGATAGGTGAGTAGTCTGGGTGAGCACATGGTCAAAGAGCTGGAGAGCAGCAGAGATCGCTGAGGCGGAGCGGTGAGAGAGGGCCTCACAGAACGCCTGTTGAAGAGAGGAGGAAAACTTCTTCAGGGTAGGCATACCTTGAAGGGACTTTGCAGTGGAGCAACAAAACGGAGACACAAGAGATTCTGCAGATGCTGAGATCTGGAGCAACACACACAAAGAGCAGGAGGAACTCAGCAGGTCGGGCAGCATCTACGGAAGGAAATAAACAGTCGAGGTACAGGAGCCCGAAGACCCACACCTTAAAGTTCAACAACAGCTTCTTCCCCTCCGCCGTCAGGTTGTTGAACCAACTTGAAAAACCCGAATTCTACCTCAGACTATATTTTCCTCAACTTGGACTAACATTGTTATGTTTATATTTGTTCATTTTGTCATGAACGTTATGCATAATTTATATTAATTCAACTTCATGTAATTTACGTCTGTCATACTCATAATGTACTGTGCTGCTGCTGCAAGAGGCTGATTGTCGTGGCATTTATACCCTGGGTATGTACGCCCATGACAATAAACTTGAACTGGAACTTGATTCTGCCCCTCCTCTTGCTTCACATTCCCGGTATCCAGTAATCATTGAGCTTCACAGTGAGGTCCTGAATAAATGAAGATGATGTGTATTATCAATTTCTATATATATCAGCTGTTTTGCAAGATCAGGAGGAATTATTAAATGCCTCATAAAAATCAGTATCACAGTTGTGAAAGTCTTGGATCTATTTCTCGTGTCTAATACTCTAAGGAAGAAACTGATTTCAGATTTTCCTTTGACAATCTGATGCAACTATTGGATGAGTCACTTTTTAATCCTCCTTACAGATGAGTAATTGTTTTTCTCAACATTGAGGAACAAAAGAACAAGAAAGTCTGTCATTTATACAGCATCATTCACCAACTCACGACACTCCAGAAAGTTCAATGAGCAGTTAAGCTTTTTTTTAATGTGAGCACTGTTATACTCCTGGAGACAAGACCCAACTTCTGCACAGTGAGAGCCACACTCAGCAAGACCAGCTTTGGAGGTGTTGACTGAAGAACAAGTACCAGGCAGCAATCCAGAGAAAACATTGCTACAAGAACCTTTCATGTGCACCTGAGAGGGCTGTTGAACATCTCATCTGAAAAACAACGCATTTGACGAGGCAGCACTCCCTCAGCCCTGCTTTGGTGGGTAAGTTTGAACTTTGCATTTGTTTCCAGAGCTGAACTTGAACTTGCTCCTTCTTAGAAGGAGATAGAAGCACTACTAACTAAGCCAAAACTGATATTGTCGGCAGGTTAGGGCAAAAGTTAACATTTGGAGGGTGGTGAGCAGGTCACAACAGTTCTGGTAGAAGTGGTTGAATTATGAATTCACTATTGGCATCAGTGCAAGTTGTCCTTCCAGCCAATATCAGTCACCCCGAGTAATATTTCTCTCTTATTGAGAAATATTTCAAACTGACACATTGGTCATACTGTGAAGTATTCACTGTAACTTAGTTAGCTGCTCCATATCTCCTCTGACTCAGAAGCTGTTGGAGTGTAACCCTCTCTAAAGACTCAAGTACGAAGTCTGTTGTGAGTCTGCAGTATCGAGGGAGTCAGGCTTTGCCAAGGAAGCTCTTTTCAGAAAATTTTGGGTGGATTCATTCTTGGCTTTAAAGAGCCAACACAGCCACATTGAACCAAACTGCCTCCATTTACACTGTAATATCTGGGAGGAGTACAGGAGCCTGAAGACCCACACTCAATGATTCAGAAACACCTTCTTCCCCTCCGTCATCAGATTTCTGAACAGCCCGCGAACCCATGAACACTACTTTGTTATTCCTTTTATTTGCATGATTTATTTATTTTTGTAATTTCTAGTAACTTTTACATCTTTGCACTGTACTGCTATTGCGAAACAACAAATTTCAAGTCATATAAATCAGTGATAATAAATCTGATTCTGATTCTAGTAATGATGCCTTTATTATCTCCAGCTTTGGCCATCCCAGTACACCCACAGTTGGCCTTCCACCTTGCACTCTCTATAAATTTGACCTCTTCTGAGACTCTGCCGCCTGTGTCCTAACTCACACCCCACCCCGACCTCCAACATCCTCCACTTGCCATCTCACAGCTGCTCCCATTCTGGGAAAACTTCCGTTATGAAATACTCAGCTTGGTTTCCAAATGTCCCCGCAGGTCCCTCCTTATCTCCAGAGTTGTCTCCTCCTGCCAGACAGATACGGAAATCTCCAATTCTGCCTCTTTGTCCGTTAAAATTTCCAACGCTCCGCCTAAGCCTTAAGTTCTGGAATTCCCTCCCTGAACCTCTCTTCCTCTTTGCCTCTCTTTTACTTACACTCCTTAAGACCATGCTGGTGGTTATTGCTCCTGATACCTCACTATGTGGTTCACCCCCATTAATACTCCTTTGAAGTTCTTTGGCATATTTTAACATGTTCAAGCAATCCACCTTGTCAACATTTTCATCCTCCTTTAAAGCCCTTTAACAAGTATGATTTACATTGGTATTGGTATTGGTTTATTATTGTCACTTGTACCTAGGTACAGTGAAAAGCTTGTCTTGCATACCGATCATACAAGGTCAATTCATTACACAGTGCAGTTACATTGAGTTAGTACAGAGTGCATTGAGGTAGTACAGGTAAAAACAATAACAGTACAGAGTAAAGTGTCACAGCTACAGAGAAAGTGCAGTGCAATAAGGTTCAAGGTCACAACAAGGTAGATCGTGAGGTCAGAGTCCATCTCATCGTATAAGGGAACCATTCAGTAGTCTTATCGCAGTGGGGTAGAAGCTGTCTTTAAGCCTGGTGGTACGTGCCCTTAGGCTCCTGTATCTTCTACCTGATGGAAGAGGAGAGAAGAGAGAATGACCTAGGTGGGTGGGGTCTTTGATTATCCTGCCTGCTTCACCAAGGCAGTGAGAGGTAAAGTCCAAGGAGGGGAGGCTGGTTTCCGTGACGCGCTGGGCTGTGTCCACAACTCTCTGCAGTTTCTTGAGGTCCTGGGCAGAGCAGTTGCCATACCAAGCCGTGATGCATCCAGATAGGATGCTTTCTATGGTGCATCGATAAAAGTTGGTAAGTGTCAAAAGGGACAAACCGAATTTCTTTAGCCTCCTGAGGAAGTAGAGGCACTGGTGAGCTTTCTTGGCCGTGGCATCTACGTGATTTGACCAGGACAGGCTGTTGGTGATGTTCACTCCCAGGAACTTGAAGCTCTCAACCCTCTCGACCTCAGCACCATTGATGTAGACAGGTGAATGTACACTGTCCCCTTTCCTGAAGTCAATGACCAGCTCTTTTCTTTTGTTGATATTGAGGGAAAGGTTGTTGTCATGACACCATGCCACTAAGCTCTCTATCTCCTTCCTGTACTCCGACTCATCGCTGTTTGAGATATGGCCTACAACGGTGGCATCATCTGCAAATTTGTAGATGGAGTTAGAGCATAATCTGGCCACGCAGTCATGTGTGTATAGGGAGTAGAACAGAGGGCTGAGGATGCAGCCTTGTGGGGCACCAGTATTGAGAATAATCATGCCGGAGGTATTGCTACCTATCCTCACTGATTGTGGTCTGTTGGTTGGAAAGTTAAGGATCCAGTTACAGAGGGAGGTGTTGAGTCCTAGGTCTCAGAGTTTGGTGACGTTTGCTTGGGATTATAGTATTGAAGGCAGAGCTGTAGTCAATAAACAATAGTCTGGAGAAGGAGGAGTATTCAACCACATGACAGATGTGCTTGGTTGGGAATGGACCACAACAGCTGCTCTCAGGACAATATTTACTCAGAATGAACTGCCAATATTAACAATGACAACATGCAAGAAAAATCAGAATGGACTATTTGTTTTGTTAAAACTCATTCTTTTTACTACCTCAATGTACTTATGTACGGAATGATCTGTCTGGATGGCATGCAAACAAAAGCTTTTTACTGAATCTTGGCACATGTGACAATAACAAGCCAGGGTAGTGGTCAATGGGACTTATTCTAGCTGGAGATTTGTGACTGCTGGTGTTCCTCAGGGATTTGTACTGGGACCTCTGCTGTTTGTGATGTATATAAATGACCTGGATAAAAATGTACATGGGTGGGTTAGTAAATTTGATAAGAAGATGGTGGTGTTGTGGACAGTGCAGAAGATTGGCAAAGGGTACAGCATGATATAGATCAGTTACAGATATGGGCAGAGAAATGGCAGAACCCGGCCAAATGTGAAGTGTTGCACCTTGGCAGATCAAATGTAAAGAGACAGTACACTGTTATTGGCAATGGCAACAGTGTTGATGAGCAGAGGGATCTTTGGTTCCATGTTCATAGCTCCCTGAAAGTGGCTACACAGGTTGATAGGGTGGTAAAGAAGGCATATGCCATGCGTGCCTTTATTAGTCGAGGCATTGAGTTCAAGAGTCAGGAAGTTATGCTGCAGCTTTATAAAACTTTAGTTAGGCCATATCTAGAGTATTGCATTCAGTTCTGGTCGCCCCATTGTAGGAAAGCTTTGGAGAGGGTGCAGAAGAGGTTTACCAAGATGCTGCCTTGTTTAGAGAGGTTGGAAAAACTTGGGTTGTTTTCTCTGGAGCGGTGGAGGCTGAGGGGAGATCTGATGGAGGTTTATTAGATTATGAGAGGCATAGATAGAGTAGACAGCCAGTATCTTTTCCCCAGGGTTGAAATGTCTAATACCAGAGGGCATGCATTTGAGGTGAGAGAGGGAAAGTTCAAAGGAGATGTGTGGGGCAAGTTCTTTACACAGAGAGTGGTGGGTGCCTGGAATGTGCTGCCAGGGGTGCTGGTGGAAGCAAATACGATAGGGGGGTTCAAGAAGCTCTTAGATAGGCCCATGAATGTGAGGGAAATGGTAGGATATGGACATTGTGCAGGCAGAAGCGATTAGTTTAGTTGGGCATTTTATTACTAATGTAATTGGTTCGGGACAACATTGTGGGCCGAAGGCCCTGTTCCTGTGCCGTACTGTTCTATGTTCTATGTTCTAATTCCAATTCCTAAATTGGTATTGGTATTGGTTCATTATTGTCACTTGTACTGAGGTACAGTGAAAAACTTGTCTTGCATACCGATCGTACAGGTCAGTTCATTACACAGTGCAGTTACATTGAGTCAGTAAATTATCCTCACACTGTCATTCCAGCACACATCAACTATTTTATCTTTAGTATTCCAAGCTTAAATCCATCCATCTGGTGAAAGGGACTACAGAATCAATCTGAGCTCTTTCTGTGTGGTGGGAATCCAGCACAAGTGTCTTGGGTACTCTCGCTACCCGGCGAGAAAGGGCGCAGTTATAAGGACTCAATAGGCTGGGACTGTTTTCCCTAGAGTGGAGGAGGCTGAGGGGTGACCTGATAGAGGTTTATACCATCAAGAGGGGCATGGAAAAGGTGGATGGTCACAGTCTTCTTCTCAGGGTTGGGGAATCTAAAATTAGAGGGCATAGATTTAAGGTGAGAGGGGAAAGATTTAAAGGGATCTGAGAGGCAAGTGTTTCACACAGAGGGTGATGGGTAGACACAATGGGCTGGTAGAGGAAGTAGTAGAGATGGGTACAATTACAAAGTTTAAAAAACATTTGGATAGATAAGATATCTCTATTAGTCACATGTACATCGAAACATACAGTGAAATGCATCTTTTTTTGTAGAGTGTTCTGGGGGCAGCCCGCAAGTGTCGCCACGCTTCCAGCGCCAACATAGCATGCCCACAACTTCCTAACCCATACGTCTTTGGAATAGGTACATGGATAGGAAAAGTTTAGAGGGATATGGGCCAAATGCAAGCAAATGGAACTTTCTCAGGAACAATGCCAATACCAATACACCTTGGTCAGCATGGGCTTGGAGCCTATTCCTGTGGTGTATAAATCAATGACTCGCTTTGCCAGCATTTGTCCTGATGTATTATCAGGGCCCACCTGATGAGGTAAAAGCCTTACTCTTATAACCAATCAATTTACATGGGAATCTATACACAATGCATTGCCCATCAGTAGTGACGTTGAATGGTCCAGCCAGCAGTTCTTAAAGGAACCATTGCCAGAGATTCCAAGAACCAGGTAAGTTTCTGTATTCTTTAAAATATATTTTGCCACACAAAAAGCTTCATACAAAATGGAGTGACCCTCCGCCCTCCCTCCCTGTTGCTGGTGACCTCTTTCCCCAACTCTGCTGGATGAAGTTTCGACCTTGAAAGTTGTCAGATTTTACAGTGAATGTTAGCAGAAGAGAACTTGTGTTCAGAAAGCACCTTAATGTAGCAGAACATCCCAGGGGGTTAAACTGGTAAATTGATTTATTATTGTCACATGGACCGAGGTGGAGTGAAAAACTTTGTTTTGCATGCCACCCATACAGATCATTTCACTACAACAGTGCATTGAGGCAGTACAAGGGAAAAGCAATAACAGAATGCAGAATAAAGTGTTACAGTTACAGAGAAAGTGCAGGGCAGGCAGACGATAAGGTGCAAAGTCATCTTAGAGTCATAGAATTTAGATTTAATAGTAGAATGAATATAATAGAAGTAATGAACAGATCTGCAGAGAGCAGCTTGCAATGAGTCACCACGCTCCTGCACCATTGACTTCCTATTAATGTTAATTAAAGTTATAGAAAACATACTGCTTGCCACCATTTTGAGTGAGAGTTGCTGCTTGAGATGCAGCAGCCGTGGTTGACGTAAAGCTGAGGTGTCAGACGAGAAGTGTATCCAACTCTCAGCTCAGATCATTCCTGTCAGCCTCTTGACTCAAGACACCACCAGCTCGCCATCAGCACAATCTGTCCATTATCTGTAGCATCTAACAATCATGGACAAAAATGCATTGTTCCTCCTAATTTTCGCAGCTAGATCGTCCTTTTAAAAAAGGTGATCATACATGTTCCAGTAACAGTTGAGATGTCTACATTTTCCAGTATATCTTGTCTTTCCATTTGACATGGCAGGCACAGTGGTGTAGCGGTTAGCGTAACGCTGTACAGCGCCAGTGACAGGGTTCAAATCCGGCCACTGTCTGTGAGGAGTTTGTACGTTCTCCCTGTGTCTGCATGAGTGTCTCCCTGTGTCTGCGGGTGCTCCGGTTTCCTCCCACATTCCAAAGACGTACGGGTTAGGAAGTTGTGGGCATGCTATGTTGGCGCCGGAAGCGTGGCAACACATGCGGGCTGCCCCCAGAGCACTACGCAAAAAGATGTATTTCACTGTGTGTGTTTCGATGTACATGTGACTAACAAAGATATCTTATCTTATCATTCCTGAATTCAAATTTTGAATTTTGAAGCAATAAGCTGCAAACAATATCAGAACCAATATCATGCAAACAGTTTTGCAAGTGTTAACACAACTCTCGTGTGACTGGTCTTCATGTACTCTCACATACATTTCTCAAGCCACCATCAACCACACACACAGGCACTTCGTGACGTCTCTTTCAACAATTTATTCTGACCAGTTCAATACTATCAGTCAAAATTTGAAACACGCCATACAGGACAGAGCAGCCCACTTGATTAGGCACCACATCCACAACCATTCACTCACTCCACAGGAGAAGCAGTTTGTACCATCCATAGGACGCACTGCAGCAACTCACCAGGGCTGCTTACACAGCACCTTCCAAACCCACCACCTCTACCAGCTAGGAGGACAAGGGCAGCAAAAGCATGGGGAACACCACCCCCTGGAAGTTGCCCTCCAAACCACACACCGTCCTGACTTTGTAATATATTGCCGTTCCTTCACCGTCGCTGGGACAAAATCCTAGAACTCTCTCCTTCGAGGCACTGTGAGTATATCTACACCTCAAGGACTGCAGCAGTTCAAGAAGGTAGCTCACCACCACCTTCTCAAGGGTAGCCAGGAATGGGCAATTAAATGCTGGCTCAGCCTGCGAAGCCCACGTCCCTTGAGTGAGTAAAAGAAAGAGAAGATACAACAGATGAGGTAGGCTTCAGGAAGCTTCATTAGGGAAGGTGGCAGAGAGGTTAAGAGAAGGAATTCCAGAGGAATTCTCAAAGAGAAAATTATGGAATCACTCAAGACCCAAAGTTGGTAGGTTCACTGGCCACTGTAAACAGCCCCAAATGTACAGGTGATGGTAGGATCTGGATGAATTGATGGGAATGGGGTGAGATTAAAATGGGATTGGCGTCAGATTAGTGCAAATGGGTGTTTGATGGTTGGCACAGTCTCAGTGCGCCAAAGGGCCTGGTTCAACTTGAAACATTAACTCTGCTTCTCTTTCCACAGATGCTGTCTTATGCGCTGAGTATTATCAGCATTTTCTGCTTTTAGTTCAGAGTCATGGTAGCATAATGGTTAGCACAATGCTTTACAGCGCCAGCGACCCGGCTTCAAATCCAGCCACTGTCTGTAAGGACTTTGTACGTTCTCCCCGTGTCTGTGTGGGTTTCCTCCGGGTGCTCCGGTTTCCTCCCACATTCCAAAGACGTACGGGTTAAGAAGTTGTGGGCATGCTACGTTGGCGCCGGAAGCGTGGCGACGCTTGCGGGCTGCCCCCCAAAATCACTACGCAAAAGGTGTATTTCACTGTGTGTTGCGATGTACATGTGACTAATAAAGAAATCTTATCATATCTTATCTTAATTGTATTACATCACCCTTGGATAGTTTATGTAGGGTTTTGACCCAAAACGTTGACAATTCCTTTCCCCCCACAGATGCTGCTCGACCCGCTGAGTTCCTGCAGCAGATTGTTTGTTGCTCCAGATTCCCAGCATCTGCAGTCTCTTGTGTCTCCATAATTTATTTGTTCATTGTTTTAATACAAATTGCATATTTATATCAAAATCTCCATTACTGAATTCCTCAAGTGAACAAAATGTTACAATATCTCTAAGTCTCGGAAACTTGTACTAATATATAAGGTCTTCCACATCCGCAGGATATCCCAAAGTGCTTTACAACCAATTAATTATTTCTGAAGTGGAGCCTGAAACATCACACATTTCCTCCAATAAATGTAGCTGTTACGATGAATGATCTTATAATGCTTAGCCAGCAAGCAGGAATGATACCCAGTTTACAATAAATGGGTTTAAAAGAAAAATCAACTTTGATTGCAAATTAAATCCTAGAACTGCAATGTGATGCCAACTTTAATTAAGTTATGTATAAGAAAATGGGAATATAAAAGCATTAGAAAATAGAAATAGGAGCCTCAAAGCCTGTTTTCAAGATTCAAGATTCAAGATTCAAGATTTACTTCCTTGTCATTTCTCTGAGTATTTACATACACAAAAAAAACGAAATACTGTTTCTCACCAGCTCATATCAGTGCAACAAAAAGAACAGTGATAAATATCTAAAATAGTCTATAAAAACATCCCTAAAACAAAACTAAAAACATATCAACACCACATATTCATATCTGTTAAAGTGCATTTATGTATTAATAAGTGCTTATTCAGTTCGAGATGAAGTTCAACGTATCAGGTAACTAACTATCAAACTGTTTCTGTATTGATGTGGGTCTGTACGTGTGTGTGGAGGGAGAGCTTGTCAGTGGAGGTGGAAGGGGACACAGTCCATTTATGATCCTGACTGCTTGTGGGAAAAAGCTGTTCAGCATCCTACTAGATCTAGAGCGGATGCTCCTATATCTTCCCCAACGGCAGGAGGGAAAACAGGTCGTGAGAAGGGTGATGAGAGTCCCTAATGACGGCCATAGCTCTGCGAACGCAGCGTTGCTGATAGATCTCCATCAAAAAGGGGAGAGGGGCACCAATGATCCTGCTGGCTGTCTTCACCATCCTACTGAGCTGCTGTTGTTCGTAGGCCTTGCAGCTACCAAACCAGGAGGTGAGGCAGTAGGTCAGGATGCTTTCAATGGTGCCCCTATAAAAAGTGATGAGGTATGGAATAGGGAGGCCTGCCTTTCTGAGTCTCCGGAGGGGGTAAAGCCGCTGCTGGGCTTTTTTGCAGTGTTAATAGTGAAGGTCAGATCATCCGCTAGGTGAACCCCCAGGAACTTAATGTTGCTGACCTTCTCCACAGCAGCACCATCAATAGTCAGCGGTGTATGATCATGCTTGCCAGCCCTCCTGAAATCAATCACCATCTCCTTTTGTTTTGTCCACATTGAGGGCGAGATTGTGGAATCTGCACCACGCTGTTAGCTGCTCCACCTCCATCCTATATGCAGACTCATCATTGTCACTGACGAGACCCCACCACTGTTGTGTCATCAGTGAACTTAATGATGTAGTTGGTGCTGAATCTAGCAATGCAGTCGTGTGTGAGCGGGCTAAACAGTAAAGGGCTCAGGACGCAGCCTTGAGGTGAGCCTGTGCTCACTGAGATGGTTCCTGATGTATGACTGCCAACTCTAACTATCTGCTGCCGCTGCGTCAGGAAATTGAGGACCCAACTGCAAATGCCAGTGTCCACCTCTGTTCCACTGTTCAATCAGAAGCTGCAGATGCTGGAAATCTGAAAGAGAAAATGTTGGCTACACTCAGCAGGTCAGGCAGCAACTGTGGAAAGAGAAACAGTTAACAGAGTCAAAGACCCTTCGTCAGAATTGGAAAAGAGACAAGAAAAGTCTGTTTTAAGTTGCAGAGAAGCCGAGAGGAGGGATGGAGAAGAGAAAAGGAATACCTGTGATGTTCAGGCCAGGGGGTTGCTGTGGGCAAGAGTTCTTTATGGGACAGCTAGCGGGTGACAAAGAAAGGGGATGTTTTGCAGGTCAGGGTGTGCTAATCATTATAGCTGGTCCTTACTTCTCCCATAGAGTCATATAGTAATACAGCGCGGAAACAGGCCCTTCAGCCCAACTCGTCCATGCCGACCAAGATGCCAACTAAGCTGGTCCCATTTGCCTGTGTTTGGCCCGTATGCCTCTAAATCTTTCCTATCCATGTACTTATCCAAATGTCTTAATGCGTAGATGTCCAAATGCCAGCCCATGTTCCCAGTCAAACCCTACTTCCTTTGATTTGTCAGTATCCAAAAAAAAAGTGCCACCCTTGAATATACCCAATGACAGAGTACCCACTAATTTCTGGAGCAATTTCCAAAGGTTCACAAACCTTTGTGTGAAGAATTTTCTCCTTGTTACAGTACTAAATGGTAAGACTAACGAAGAGGGTGAAAGTCTGCGTCCCACCCTGTGTTCCTACCTTCAGCCTTCTCGTCTCCTCTGGACGTATCACTGTTGGCAGTGTGAAATGATAAATACTCTCATTAACAAAAGTGACTGAATGACATGTAAATGATGGTCAGATTTATGAGTGGAGATATCTATCTTAACACACTGTTGCCTGCAGCATAGTCAATGCATATCAGCAAAGATAATAACTAACGTTTTTTCAGACAGTAGATTTGCAGTTGATTTGGCATGTTGAATGTGTCAGCATGGTTTAGACTTATAGTCTTGCCTCTGAATCAATAGGCTGTGGATTCAAATTCCACCAAGGAGACCTTAGTGCATCAGCTAGGCTGAGACCCTTGTAACAACTCTGAAGCAGTTCTGAATCAACAAAGATGCAGTCTTTTAGATGAACGTGGTAGGCACGGTAACGTAGCGGTTAGTGTAACACTATTACAGCGCCAGCAATCGGGGTTCAATTCCCGCTGCTGTCTGTAAGGAGTTGGTACATCCTCCCCGTGTCTGCCTGGTTTTCCTCCGGGTGCTCTGGTTTCCTCCCACATTCCAAAGACGTACGGGTTAGTAGGTTAACATGGGTGTAATTGGGCAGCACGGACTCGTTGGGCTGGAAGGGCCTGTTATCGTGCTGTATAAATAAAGTTTAAAAAAGTTTAAAGAGACATTAGACTGATGCCCTGTCTTGCTTCTCAGGTGGAATTGAGAGCGACATAGTGTGATTCAAAGATGAGAAAAAAAAGATCTGAGTCAATGAAGTCCACGTGCACACTCAGTAACCAACTGCTACCACCAGTCAGGAACTGAGGAACCGCACAACCTTCGACTTCGGTGGAAATAAAATGGAACGAAATGTAACTTAGGTTGTACATTATCGCACAAAGCCAAAACTAACCGCATTGTGCGGGAAGAGGTAAACATTGTACTCACAACACTCCCTTGGGAAGTGATTTGATTCTCTGGGTGTTTGAAAACTATTTGAAATCCACCGATCTCTTATAATGCAGGAAAATTTATCTTTTTTGGGATTCCACTGCAAGAGAGATCTTTAATTGGTCCTAATGACCCCTGCTCAAAACATTTTCGGCTGCTCGTTTGTTAAATGTAACATGCATATTCAGCATCACTTTTACTTCAGATTTTCAGCATTTGCAGGCTTTCCTCTAACCTGTGAATGTTCACTCAGATCTGCCCTCACACTATACCATTGCTTTAGGCTTTTCTCTTGTTACAGTCCTTCACAATGCAAGGAAACATTGGACAAATATGCTGGCAGAATCAATAAAGGGAACAAAATACAATAAATATATTAAATTATTTGAAAATTAATGGCAAATGAGACAGTGAAATAATACAACAGGTAAATGTTCCTGACTGCCTAATTCAAGTCAAGTCATGTTGATTCAAGTCAAGTTTATTGTCATGTGCACGGTACAGTGAGGTACAGGTATAATGAAAATCTTGCCTGTGGCAGCATCACAGGCACATAGGTACAGACAACACACAGAATATAAATTATACATAAATTATACAAGACAGTGAAGAGAGAGAGAGAAAAAGTGTGCAGAAACAAGGCCTCCGTGCAAAAAAACAAAATCACAATCAGAGACAAGTCCATGGTGGTGCAAGAGGTGGTCTGTAGTGTTCCATTGCTGAGGTAGGGTTAGGGTTATGCAGGTTGGTTCAAGCACCTGATGGTTGTAGGAAAGTAGCTGTTCCTGAACTTGCTGGTGTGGGACTTCACAAGTTGCCAGGGGAAGTATTCTTTAGTGGTCATTATCTTTCATTATCGAGTTGTAGGTGTCACAAGCAAGCATGTCATTTACCACCAGTGCCCCATTGCCTTAAAGTAGTCAAACTGAATGCTGGGTGACCAGAAGACTGATAACGATCAACCACCTTGGTTTTGGTTTGGAGTCATATATAGGCCCTGCCATGTAATAGTGAACAATAGTGAAGTAATGGTGAGCAAGTCAGGTCTCACAGCAATCTAACAGCTTTGTGGCTGTTTTTCACTGATAGCAGTTTAATATTAATGAATTTAAATTCTTAAACACAACACCAGCATTATGAACTCAGAATCAGGTTTATTATCACTGACATATGTTGTGAAATTTGTTGTTTTCCAGCAGCAGTACAGCGCAAGACATAAAGACTTAAAAATTACTACAAGTTACAAAAATAAATAAATCGTGCAAAAGAGGAATAACAAGGTCGTGTTCATGAGTTCATGGATCATTCAGAAATCTGATGGTGGAGGGGAAGAAGCTGTTCCTGAAACAGTGAGTGTGGATCTTCAGGCTCCTGTACCTCCTCCCCAATGGTAGTATGGTATTGGTATTGGTTTATTATTGTCACTTGTACCGAGGTACAGTGAAAAACTTGTCCTGCATACCAATGATACAGGTTAATTCATTACACAGTGCAGTTACATTGGATTAGTACAGAGTGCATTGATGTAGTACAGGTAAAAACAATAACAATACAGAGTAAAGTGTCACAGCTACAGAGGAAGTGCAGTGCAATAAGGTGCAAGGTCACAACAAGGTAGATCGTGAGGTCATAGTCCATCTCATCATATAAGGGAACCGTTCAATAGTCTTATCACAGTGGGGTAGAGCTGTCCTTAAGTCTGGTGGTACATGCCTTCAGGCTCCTGTATCTTCTACCTGATGGAAGAGAAGAGAGAATGACCCGGGTGGGTGGGGTCTTTGATTATGCTGGCTGCTTCACCAAGACAGTGAGAGATAAAGACAGAGTCTAAGGAGGGGAGGCTGGTGTCCGTGATGTGCTGGGCTGTGTCCACAACTCTCTGCAGTTCCTTGCGGTCCTGGGCAGAGCAGTTGCCATACCAAGCCGTGATACATCCAGATAGGATGCTTTCTATGGTGCATCGTGAAGAGGGCATGTCCCAGGTGGTGAGGGACCTGAATGATGGATGCCGCCTTCTTGAAATACTCTCAAATTCTTGTTGGTTGAAGCCCAGGAGTGCAATGATTCTACAACCATACCTTCACATACTTATAACTATTGAGGTGCTCTGACACTCTCATACCAAGAGTCATGGGTGAAGTGTTTGCAGCACTGCTGGGCATGACCAATCACGTCATCCTCCTGCGATTCCACCATCACACTGGCCAATTAAATGCATCATGTGTTATCGAGGAACGGTTGAGAGCACTGGATACAGTGGGACTATACTGGTGACGTCTCACACCTCTGGCCAAGCTGAGCCAGTCCAGCTGTAACAATGGCATCTACCTGACATGTTGACAACTACCACATGTGTCCACAAACAAAACACAAACTGAATTCATGTCACGTCTAGCTCTTCAGCCCACCCTCCGTGTTGACAGTGCTATCAAGCAGAACATACTCACCAATTACCTTTCCACCAGGACCACGTTGGTTCAGACCTCATTATTTCTGTGCGTTGGTAGGTCAATTGGTCACTGTCCCTAGTGTGTAGGTGTATGGTAAAATCTGGGAGGACTTGCTGAGAATATAGAGAGAATAAAAAATCGGATTAGTGTAGCATCAATGTAAATGGGTGGTAGGTGCGGACTTGGTGGGTCAAAAGGCCTGTTTCTATGCTGTATGTCTCTATGCTTCTCTTTGAACAAGACGGCTGGATTTCATAGGATATAAAAGCAAGGATGTACTGCTGAGGCTTTATAAGGCATTGGTCAGACCACATTTGGAACATTGTGAGCAATTTTGGGCCCCATATTTAAGGAAGGATGTACTGGTCCTGGAGAGGGTCCTGAGGAGGTTCACAAGAATGATTCCAGGAATGAAAGGCTTAACATATGAGGAGCGTTTGATGTTCCTGGGCCTGTGGTCGCTGGAGTTCAGAAGGATGATGGGGGATCTCATTGAAACCTACTGAATACTGAAAGGAGACCTGGAGAGGATGTTTCCATCAGGAGGAGGGTCTAGGATCTGAGGGCACAGCCTCAGAATAAAGGGACGTCCCTTTAGAACTGAGATGAGGAGGAATTTCTTCAGCCAGAGGGTGGTGAATCTATGGAATTCGTTGCCACGGCAGGCGGTGCAGGCCAAGTCATTGAGTGTACTTACGGCAGAGATTTATAGGTTGTTGATCGGTAAGGGAGGGAGGGGGGTTAGGGGTTACAGCGAGAAGGCGGGAGAATGGGGTTGAAAAAAAAATCAGCCGTGATTGAATGGTGAAGCAGACTCAATGGGCCGAATGGCTTAATTTAGCTTCTGTGGTGGAGCAGCTTTTGATTATGACATCAAGTAAATCTAGAGTTAATGGGAATTGAAGGAAAACTCCCCCCCCCCCCCCCACGGGCAGGAGTGATATCTCATCTGAAGGAAGACAGTTGTTGGACTGCAATCAACTCCAGATAAGCAGATGGTTATAGGAGTTCCTCAGGGTCATGTCATAGAACCAGCCAAATTCAGCTGCTCCACCAATGCCCTTCCCTCCAAAATAAGGTCAAATATGGAATGTCTGCTGATGATTGCTCAACCTGGGTTCATTTGCAGCTCCTCAGATAATGAACCAGTCTGAGCTCACTTGAAACAACTCCTGAACAGCATTCAGGTGCAGGTCAACGTGACGAGATACATTACTAGCAGAGCGGTGAGAGGCAATGAACACTTCTGACAATGAAGAGACTACCCAACTCCCCATTGATATTCAGAGACATTACCGAGGGCACCACCATCACCGTTCTGGGTGGTGGGAGGGGTGCATGATGTGGGAAGGTTGAGAGGGACCAGACACATTAACACTGCCACTACAAAAGCAGATCAGATACTTGGGCACCCCATCCTGCATTAGTCAGGAGTGTGATAGAATACTTTCTAACTGCCTGGATGAATGCAGCTCGAACAACACTCCAGGAGTACTCTGGTTGATTCAACAGGCTGTGTGTTTGAGGACAAAAATCTCACCTGGATATTTGGAAGTGCTAAGTTTTCCCTACATGACAGTAAGCCAAGGCCACCTCTGCACCTTCTCAGGTGTACGTCAAAGGTTCTGGAGAACAGCAGGGGTGTGACCTGCCCAATGTCTATCCCTCAATCAACCTCACTAAAACAGGTTGCTGGTCATTGCTGTTTGTGGGAACTTTCTCGGTACAGATTGGCTGCCACCTTTTCCACAGCATCGATCCCCAAACACTCGGGACATCCCGAAGCATCTGCAGGCATGCTAATCCGTCTGTGTAGGGGTTCCCTTGCAGCAGTATAACTGCAGTCCTGAGCGCCGAGGCAGATGGCGCTTGTCCCCATCCCCCGTGCCCTTCCTCACTTGTCTGGCTGAAGCGTTCTCTGGCTCGCCGTGACGCTCCTCCAGGTCCGGCCGCGGGGAATGCACGACCCTCCAGTGGGCGTCTGAGATCTGCTTCTGCGTTTCATGGCTTTCTCGCTGGCGGTGGGGAGAAGAAAAATGGACGTGTTTACGCTGTGCATCGTCGCTGGGGAAAGCAGCACGCCGGGGGATTCTGCAAATGATCCAGGGCAAATGGAATTCAGGACTGGCAATCTTGAAACAACAACAATGAGAAGAAATAAAATGCTGATATAATTATGGAATCTACAGTAACCATGGGAGCTTGTCTGTCAAACGCCCACTCAAACAGGTGTAACATGGGGGTGGGGATAAACCCCTCTATCCTTTTGCAATCTCATTGAACCAGTGGACAGTATCAGCATCTTAAGCCTTTTTTTCTTGCAGTTGATGCCCAACGTATTGGATTGCACTTGCATAGAGCTTGCACAGGTAGGATGGACCAAATGGCTGCTTTTCTTTCGTTTATAGATTCAATGAATACTGTATTACACGTCTCCTCTCGGCACTGCTTGTCTGCAAAAAACCCACTTCAGGTTGTCACTATTTTTGTCAAGCTCTGGTGCCAATTTCTTCATCGCACAAGACCTTGGTCATCTGACCTAATATCTCCTTATTGTAGCTCTGGGCTCAGCTTTTATTTGATAATGCTCCTGTAAACATCACTGGATTCTATTGCTGTGTAAAGTTACCGTATAATTGCAAGTTGCTGTTGTAAAATGGGCTGCCTGGACGAATTTACTTCCCCAACCTCATTTGAAGGCACATCCCGCCCCACCATTGGTAGGATTGAAGACAGAGATAATAGGTTTCTGAGCCAGTACACAGTCCTACCAGAGAAGTGGTAATATTGTCAAAGTCAAAGTCAAGTTTATAGTCATATACACAAGTACATGTATGCGCAGGTGCAATGAAAAACTTACTTGCAGCAGCATCACAGGCACAGAGCATCATGTAAGCAGCATTCACAAGAAAAACAGAAATTATACACAATTTTTACAAGAAAGAACACAAATACAACAAAAAAACAAAGACAATTTTAGTACAGAGTGATCAAACTTATCATAGTATTGCTAAACTGTAGTGATTAGGGTTTTGCCGGTTGGTTCAAGAACTGAATGGATGAAGGGAAGTAACTGTTCTCGAACCTGGTGGTGTGGGACTTCAGGCTTCTGTACCTCCTGCCCGATGGTAGCTGCGAGAAGATGGCATGGCCTGGATGGTGGGGATCTTTGATGATGGATGTTGCCTTCCTGAGGCAGCGCCTCCTGTAGATACTACCAATGGTGGGGAGGGATGTGCCTGTGATGTATTGGGCTGGGTCCACTACTCTCTGCAGCACGGTAGTGTAGCGGTTACTGTAACGCTATTACAGAGCCAGCAATTCCAGTTCAATTTCAGCCGCTGTCTGTAAGCAGTTTGTACGTTCTCCCCATGTCTGCATGGGTTTCCTCCGGGTGCTCCAGTTTCCTACCACATTCCAAAGACGTACTGGTTAGGAAGTTGTGGACGTACTATGTTGGAACCGGAAGTGTTGCAACACTTGTGGGCTGCCCCCAGGACACTCCACACGAAAGATGCATTTCACTGTGTGTTTCGATGTACATGTGACTAATAAAGATATCTTCTCTTATATATATCTTACATTCCTGTGCATTCAAATTGCTGTACCAAACCATGATGCAACCAGTCAGGATACTTTCAACATCTGTAGAAGTTTGTTTGAGTGTTCAGTGACAAGCCATTGCACAAGATCTTGGTCATCTGACCTAATATCTCCCTATTGTAGCTCTGGGCTCAGCTTTTATTTGATAATGCTCCTGTAAACATCACTGGGTTCTATTGCTATGTAAAGTTACCGTATAATTGCAAGTTGCTGTTGTAAAATGGGCTGCCTGGACAAATTTACTTCCCCAACCTCATTTGAAGGCACATCCTGCCCCACCACTGGTAGGATTGAAGACAGAGATAATAGGTTTCTGAGCCAGTACACAGTCCTACCAGAGAAGTGGTAATATTGTCAAAGTCAAAGTCGAGTTTATTGTCATTGGCATCAGATAAGCAGATTTCACAAGAAAAAACATAAATTAAACACAATTTTTACAAGAAAGAACACAAATACAACAAAAAACAAAGACAATTTTAGTACAGAGTGATCAAACTGATCATAGTATTGCAAAACTGTAGTGATTAGAGTTTTGCCGGTTGGTTCAAGAACCGAATGGATGAAGGGAAGTAACTGTTCTCGAACCTAGTGGTGTGGGACTTCAGGTTTCTGTACCTCCTGCCCGATGGTAGCTGCGAGAAGATGGCATGGCCTGGATGGTGAGGATCTTTGATAATGGATGTTGCCTTCTTGAGGCAGCGCCTCCTGTAGATACTCCCGATGGTGGGGACAGATGTGCCTGTGATGTATTAGGCTGAGTCCACTACTCTCTGCAGCACGGTAGTGTAGTGGTTAGCGTAACGCTATTACAGCGCCAGTGACCCGAGTTCAATTCCGGCCACTCTCTGTAAGCAGTTTGTATGTTCTCCCCATGTCTGCGTGGGTTTCCTCCGGGTGCTCCGGTTTCCTCCCACACTCCGAAGACATATGGGATAGAAAGTCGTGGGCATGCTATGTTGGCGGCGGAAGCATGGCGACACTTGCGGGCTGCCCCCAGAACACACTACGCAAAAGATGCATTTCACTGTGTGTTTCAATGTACATGTGACTAATAAGGATATCTTATATATATCCTCTTATGTTGCTGCACATTCAAATTGCTGTACCAAACCATGATGCAACCAGTCAGGATACTTTCAACATCTGTAGAAGTTTGTTTGAGTGTTCAGTGACAAGCTGAACCTCCTTAACGTCCTAAGAAAGTAAAGATGCTGGCGAGTCTTCCTTGGAGTTAATCTTTGGAAATGTAGTCCGGCCAGTGGAGGAAGTGGCAGTGGGGCAGCATTTTGGAGGTAGTGACTATAAGTTTTAAGATTGTTTGGGAGAAGGACAAGGATGGACTGAAAATTCAGTTCCTGAATTTGGGGGAGGCTGGTTTCAATGCAATAGGACAGACAGGGCAATGATGTTCCGAGAACAGCTACTTGAGGTAATTGGAGAACAATGAATGTGAACCTACATTCAAGAAGGGCAGCAGGCTAATATTGGTATTGGTATTGGTTTATTATTGTCGCTTGTACTGAGGTACAGTGAAAAACTTGTCTTGCATATCGATCGTACAGGTTGATTCATTACACAGTGCAGTTACATTGAGTTAGAACAGAGTGCATTGAGGTAGTACAGGTAAAAATAATAACAGTACAGAGTAAAGTGTCACAGCTACAGAGAAAGTGCAGTGCAGGTTGACAATAAGGTGTCAGTTCAGGGTGAATCTGCACTTAAAGAGGTGGGTATTAATCAAGGATAGTCAGTGTGGTTTTGTTAAGGGGAGATCCTGCCTGGTTAATATGATTGATTTTTCAAGGAGGATTGTTCAGTTGATGTGATCTACATGGACTTCAGTGAGAATTTTGACTAAGTCCCTCATTGGAAACTGGTGCAAAAGGTAAGAGTCAATAGAACCCAGGGCAGTTTGACAAATTGGATCTGAATTTGGTTTGGTGATGGCCTTGGGGTGTTTTTGTGATTGAAAACCTGTAATAGGTAGTGTACCGCAGGGATTATTGCCGGGAGTTTTTTTTCTTTGTTATGTATGTCATTCACCTGGCTGCAAAAATAGGAGTAATAAGTCGTTAGTTGTAGTTGACACAAAAGTTGGCACTTGCTGATAGCGAGGAGAGTTGTTTTCAGCTACAGAAGGATATTGATAAATTGGTAAGATGCACAGATAAATGGTACATGGAATTTAATCCTGATAAATGTGAGGTGATGTATTTTGGGAAGACTAATAAAGCTGGAGTATAAACAATGAATGGTAGGACCCTAGAAAGTACTGAGGAACAAGAGGACCTTGGTGTCCATGTTCAGGGACCTCTCTAGGCAGCAGTGCAGATAGATAAAGTGATTAAAAAGGCATACAGGATGCATGTCTTCAATAGCCAGGGCACAGAATACAAGACCTAACAGCTTAAGCTTATGCAAAACATTAGTTAGGTCACAGCTAGAGCACAGTGTGCAGATTCGCTCACTACACTGTGGGAAGGATACAGATGCACAGAAGATTCAGCAGGATATTGCCTGGGATGGAGCATTGTAGCTATATTGTTCCCTTGAAGTGGAGAAGACTGAGAGGGAGGACCTGACTTAGGTATACAAAGTTACGCAAGGCATGGACGGAACAGATACTGAGAAACTTTTCCCTATCTTGGGAGATAGATGAACAATAACCAACACTGTCACAGAGTTATCTTGGAACACAGCCCAAAGCAGGGCTACCAGGCAAATGCTTATAGAAAACAGGTGCTCCTGTAATAACCATTCTATTCTGGACCAATCTGTATGTTACCCGAGTTGAGTTGTTAGACCATTAAACCTTTCTCTCTTCTGTGAGCTACACTCACCACATTGGTGGTTAACTTCTACAGCTGGGCAGGCAGTTTTCTGCAAAATGTTTTGTTTCTGTGTGTTGGGAATCCTAATATGGTTGTTTTGATATTAAAAGTGTAAATATAATTGGACTAAAATAATTGGACTAAATAAAATAGTCAGAGGCTTTTCCCCAGGGCTGAAATGGTAGCCACAAGAGGACATAGGTTTAAGGTGCTGGGGAGTAGATATAGAGGAGATGTCAGGGGTAAGTCTTTTACTCAGAGAGTGGTGGGTCCGTGGAATGGGCTGCCAGAAACGGTGGTGGAGGCGGATACGATAGGGTCTTTCAAGAGACTGTTGGATAGGTACATGGAGCTGAGTAAAATAGAGGGCTATGGGTAAGCCTAGTAATTTCTAGGGTAGGGACATGTTCGGCGCAGCTTTGTGGGCCGAAAGCCCTGAATTGTGCTGTAGTTTTTCTATGTTTCTATGTTTTCTATGTAACTCCATTGTAGTTATAGCAATGAACATCTTGTAGAATTAATCATGCCCATTCCTGCTGAAATTTTAAGGAGCATCATCACGGTCAGAGTTGTCAACATAACTAACGTCATTCCTTTCTTCTCTTTTCCAAAGGAGGTTTATTCAGTGATTACAGCATCACATCATTACAATACCACAATATTCCACTATTCACAATTTTTAGAGTCAATAGCTTCAAATTAATCATCTCTATCCAGAATGCACTCAAGCCCCTGTGGCTCCCACTGTCCCCAGAAGACTCCCAATGTACCTGTGGATATCGTGGTGTGCTCCTTCTCCAGGGGCACATGGGCACGGACGTAACTCTGGAAGAGGGGCAGGCAATCAACTCGGGCAGAACCCTCGACTGCCCATCACACTGACATTATTCATCTGCAAATACACAAAGTAGGGCCAATCCAACAGCCACAAGAATGGTTATACACCTCACAGTGATGGCTGGCTAGTTTATTGACAGTATAGGCCTTGCACTGACTCTTCTGGTGATGCTCATATAACAGACTAAGTTGTGTGCCAAATAATCTTATCTCTAAGGACTGTTCCCATGTCCTACTGATTAGCTCTGAATGTATCCCTGTATCTTTTGGGATTCCCTTGGACAGCTGTTCTTGCTGCTGTAGAAATATTGGACTGCACTCACCATGCTTGTGTTAATGGTTCCATTCCAACCCAGTTGTGCTGGAATGAGTGTCGTTGTGATATCTGTGCAGTCACATTCCGCAGTTTGAGGGCCACCCTGAAAGGAACATGAGAGACACTGTTTCTAAACATAAAAGAAATAACAGGGTATCTGTGGGCGGCATGGCGGGGCAGCAGTCAGTGCTCTCAAAACCTGGGTTCGATCCTGACCTCGGCTGCTGTTGGTGTGGAGTTTGCACGTTCTTCCTGTAACCGTGTTGAGTTTCCTCCAGGTGCTCCGTCTTTTCCCACAACTCGAAGGTTGTTGCTTATTGACTACCTTTAGTTCCCCCTTATTGAAGGTGGGTGGCAGGAGAACAGGGGGAGTTTTTGGCATGTGAAGGAGAACAGGTTAAGATAAGATAAGATAAGATATCTTTATTAGTCACACGTACATCAAAACACACAGTGAAATCCATCTTTTTGCGTAGTGTTCTGGGGGCAGCCCACAAGTGTCGCCACGCTTCCGGCGCCAACATAGCATGCCCACAACTTCCTAACCCGTACGTCTTTGGAATGTGCGAGGAAACCGGAGCACCCGGAGGAAACCCACACAGACACGGGGAGAACGTACAAACTCCTCACAGACAGTGGCCAGATTTGAACCCGGGTCGCTGGCGCTGTAAAGCGTTATGCTAACCGCTTGCTCTGGGGGCTAGCATAAACACAATGGGCCGAATGCCCTCCTTCTAGGAGAAACATGAGAAACATTGATTTTTTTCTCTCAAATGCTTGCCACACTTCTCAGTGAGAGCCGTGCCTTAAACTCTGCTTTGACTGTGCCATCATTTAATTCTGCATTCCTCCTCCTGCACAATCTCAGAATGGCCCTTTCCATGGCTCACAATGTTTGGTGACATTTGTGTTCATTAAAACAGAGGCAGGCAGCAATCAAGCCCGAGTCCCCCAGGAGGGGACTTTACAGCTGTTGACTTTCCCCCTGTCTTTGACCGATCAGAGCTCCCGCTGAGGGCAGTGATGAGGTGGCTCACAGAATGGATGACTCAAATTCAGTCAAAATCCCCTTTTTTTTAATGCCTTCTGAACCCAAGCTGAGGACATAAGAACAGGAGAAAAGAGGAGCAGGAGTAGGCGGTCTCTCAATCCTGCCCCACCATTCCATTTTTTTTCCCTTTTGTACTACCTCAATCTGTCTGGATGGCTCGCAAACAACGGCTTTTCACTGTATCTTGGTACATGAGACAATAATAAACCAATTACCAATTACTACCAATTACCAATGTGATCATGGCTGATCTGCCTCAGGCCTCATTTCCTCTTCTGTGCCAGTTATCACTCAATTCCCTGATCTTTCAAATATTTATCTATCTCCACCTTAAGTGTATCTAATGATCTGGCCTCCACCACTCTCGGGGGGCAGAGGATTCCAGGGGGTCACTGTACAAATGTAAATGCACCTCAGCGTTAAGATATGATATCTTTATTAGTCACATGTACATCGAAACACACAGTGAAATGCATCTTTGCGTAGTGTTCTGCAGGCAGCCCGCAAGTGTTGCCACACTTCCGGCGCCAACATAGCATGCCCACAACCTCCTAACCTGTACGTCTTTGGAATGTGGGAGGAAACCGGAGCACCTGGAGGAAACCCACGCATACACAGGGAGAACGTACAAACTCCTTACAGACAGTGGCCGGAATTGAACCCAGGTCACTAGCGCTGTAAAGCGTTATGATAACCGCTACACTACGGTGCCTGCCCCTTATTTAAATGACCTGCCCCTTATTTTGTAGCTATGTCCCCTTGTTTGTGACTCTCCCACTGGTGGAAACATTTCAACATCTACCCTGTCGAGCCCCCTTACAACAGTACACGCTGATTGGGTTTGGGATGAACTCCATACATTATAAAGTGAGTGCTTATTGTTGCTTAGCTGATATACTGAGAGTTAGGAGAACCTACTCACTGATGCTCACAAGCTAAGTAGAGGCTGCTTCATCCGGGTTTCCTGGATCTTGTTCTGATCCGTAATGTAAACAAAGTTACACCAGGCCCTTGGGTGGGTGGAGCTTTGCAAATCAGCAGTAACATGAATAAGAACTGTTACATCCAGGCATACTTTAACCAACATAAACTGGATGGCAGAATCATCAATTTCAGCCAAATAAGGAACAAGTTTATACTTCTGCTTTCCTTCTTTCAGTGGCCGTGGGTAGACAGACTTCGATCATGCCCTTACTCAGTGGATAGCTGTCTTGCTGATGTCAGGAGGTGACGATGGAGACACAGGAGACTGCAGATGCTGGAATCTGGAGCAGCAAACAATCTGCTGGAGGAACTCAGCAGGTCGAGCAGCGTCTGTGGGAGGAAAGGAGCTGTCAATGTTTTGGGTGGAAACCCTGCATCAGGACTCAGTTCTTCCAGCAGGTTGTTTGTTCCTTCAAAGGGTGACTGTGATTCACACTTATTTTGTCAACTTTAAACCCTCAACATTTTGGGAACAGCTTCTGCCCCTCACCTCTGTCAGATTTCTGAACGGTCCATGGACCCACGAACACTACCTCGTTATTCCACTTTTGCACTATTTATTTACTTTTGCAACTTATAATAATTTTTTTATGTCTTGCACTGTACTGCTGCTGCAAAACTACAAATTTCACAACATATCTCAGTGTTAATAAACCTGATTCTGATTCTGCTTTAGAATGCCCTGACCTCAACTGCAGGAACTGCATACTTAATTGAGACTCATGTATGTTAAGGTTGCCTCCCAAGTGTAGGTTGATGTCACCTACATCGTCCTTGTATGTTCATTTTCTTACAAGGCAGAAGGCCATCCAGCCCATCTTTGAAATGCAAATATCTCAGTCCCAGTGAACGTAAACATCCCACAATGCACAGTCATCAACTCTTTAGCTATGGAAAAAAGAATTAGATTTGTATAATGCCATTCGCAATGTGTTTTGGAGTCAACAAACTAATTTTGAGGTGTAGTCACTGTTGTAATGTTAGCCAACTGTTTGGCAGTAAATAGATGCAACTGAATAAACTCTTTGAATCAATTAGCCATGGACAGTCTGGTATCTATAGATGTTCCTGACTGAGAGACATGGACAGTGCCAGGTATCTGGAACAGTCCCTGAGGAACATCAATGCTGTCAGATGTAGGCACGGTAGTGTAGCGGTTAACGTAACACTTTTACAGCGCCAGTGACTTGGGTGAAAATCCGGCCGCTCTCTGTAAGGAGTTTGTACGTTCTCCCCGTGACTGTGTGGGTTTCCTCCGGGTGCTCCGGTTTCCTCCCACATTCCAAAGGCGTAAAGGTTAGGAAGTTGTGGGCGTGCTATGTTGGCGCCGAAAGCGTGGCGACACTCGCGGGCTGCCCCCAGAACACTAGGCAAAAAAATGGATTTCACTGTGTGTTTCGATGTATTTGTGACTAATAGAGATATCTAACCATTCCCTGAGGGAGGGATGTTGTTCAAGTTGTGGATGATTGGCTGAATTAATGATGCATTGTAAAGCATTAAGGGCGTTCTTAGGAAAAAAGCTTCTCAACACCCCCTCACCCTGATGACCACTTTATTCTGTAAGGTGCATCCTATCTTTTTACAGTTAATTGAGACAATTGAAACAGTGTGTTTAAAAGCAACACACAAAGTAGCTGGAGAAACTCAGCAGGTCAGGCAGCATCTATGGAGGGAAATGGACAGTTGACATTCATCAGGACCTCCTGCATCTTTGTGTGTTGCTCCAGATTTCCAGCATCTGCAGTCCCTTGTGTCTCCAGTGTGTTTAAAAGTTATTTTTAAATGTGTAGAATCCTTTAAAATTACAGAAACATTGTGTATGTAGTGGGACTAGCTCAGGTAGGCAACTTGGTTGGCATGGACGAGTTGGACCGAAGGGCCTGTTTCCCTGCTGTATGACTCTTAAAAAAAACTAAGTGTGACCAAACCTGAGGGCTTCTTGTACCTATTGGCTAAAGTACCATAGAGAGATGTGCTTACCACTGAGATGCCCTGCTCCCCGCCCCACTCAGTGAGTCAGAACGCAGTTTCTTTCCCCGCCCTGGGTCAGGATCTTTTTCCATGATATTCGATCTTACCCTGGGTTTTGCTCAGATGAAAATGGCAACTGTTGTTCTCCAGAGTTTTTTTCATTTACAGCTGGATCTATCCTGACAGAGGTGGAATGTCAACACATGGGTATAAAATTAATATTCAAGGACCCATTCCACAGGGTTAGAAATAAATTATGAATAGGTGACACATAACTTTACCTGCACAATATCCATTGAATGGAAATTGATAATGAGATGTGATCTCGTTGAATTAGATAATATCCAGAGAGGAAGTAACAAGTACGAGGCAGAAAGCTGTTTGCTCTGGCTAGAGACTTGGGAACTAAGTGGTTTGATCTATGACCCAGGCATAAGTGGAAATTGGTAATTGTTTTATTAATGTCGCATGTACTGAGATATAATGAAAACCTTTGTTTTGCATGCCATCCATACTGATCATTTCACAACATAAGTATGTTGAGGTAGTACAAGAGAAAAACTATAACAGAATGCAGAATATAGTGTTACAGTTACAGAGATAGTGCAGTGCGGGTGGACAGTAAGGTGCAAGGGCATGATGAGGTAGACTGTGTGGCCAAGAGTACATCTTTGTCGTACAAGAGGTTCATTGAATAGTCTTTTAACAGCAGGGTAAGAAGCTGTCCTTGAGCCTGGTGGTAAGTCACTGGGGATTGAGCTGATGAGAATTTTCTCCATGCTCTAGAGTTCTGAATCTTCAGCTTCCAACCCCAGAAGGCCCTGGATACCAATTTGTTGAGTGAATTCAGGATTGACATCAGTAGATTTTTGCACATGAGGGGACAAGAGGTATGGGGATAGAATGTGAACATGCAGGAGGATTAGGGGCCGGACATCTTTGTCCTTTGGCTATTTTCATTGTTTTTATGTTCCCCTATTGAGTGGATTATGTAATGGGAAGTAGATTTGGAAAAATAACAAGGCAATGCTTTACTGCAATGAAAACACAGAAAAGATAATGTTTCGGTAATTGTAAACCACGTTTCAGTATCACTTGCTGTCTTCAGTGCACCTGGGAGGAGAGAAATCACCCAGGGTGACAGCAGGCGAGGGATTGGATGAGAGGAGGGGAAGGAATCCGGTGATCAACGCAATACAGTTCTTTTGTGGTTTGAACGTATCATTTTCCTTTTTCTTTGAAAAGGAACACCTTGTTCAAAGACCAATCCAGACCACACGGAGTCACAGAGACATTCTGAGCTAATGAAGGGGATGGTATTTTTTTGTCAGTGGGTTTCGCAATCTTAACTAATGGGAACTTAGGTGAACACTGCCAGCTTGTACTTCCCCATCTCACCCCTCCCCCCTCCCCCCGCCAGTCGGGTTTGGGCCTTGATAGAGGTGTACAAGATGATAAGAGGCATAGATCGAGTGGACAGTCAGAGACTTTCTCCCAGGGTGACAATGGCGAACACAAGAGGGCATAATTTTAAGGTGATTGGAGGAAGGTATAAGGGGGATATCAGGGGTAAGTTTTTTACACAGAGAGTGGTGGGTGCATGGAACGCACTGCCTGCAGAGGTTGTGGGGGCAAATACATTAGGGACATTTAAGAGACTCTTAAATAGACACATGAATGATAGAAAAATAGGGGGCTATGTAGGTAGGAAGGGTTAGATAGATCTTAGAGCAGGATAAGATGTCGGCACAACATTGTGGGCCGAAGGGCCTGTACTGTGCTGTAGTGTTCTATGTTCTACTAGCAGCTCTTTGCTCCAGTGTTGTGCATTATAGCCTAATATTCTCCTGCTACCATCTCTCAATCCTCAGTGAACCTGGTGCCCTTATCGTAACATACACGAGGTTTACTCCTGTGCTCACTGATCTATTTTGGTCCTCGTTAAGCAACATCTCAATTGTTTAAGTTCTCAAACTATTTTCAACTCCACCTCTCCACATCGCTCTGATCTCCTCCGTCTCTACAACCCTCCAAGATGTTTGTGCTCCTCCAGTTCTGGTCTCTTCACATCCTGGACTTTAAACCCTCCACATGTTGACATCCTGCAAAGACTGTGATCCTCACAGCACACTGGCTTAGCCAGTAGAGCTGCTGTCTCACAGCTCCAGTAACCTGAGTTCAATCGTAATTTCCAGTGCTGTCTGTGTGGAGTTTGCACGTTCTCCTTGTGACCACCTGGATTTTCTCTGGGTGCCCCTCCTAAAGACGTGTGGGTCAGTCGGTTAATTGGCCACTGGAAATTGCCCCTCGTAGGTGGAATCTGGATGGAGGTAATGGGAATCTGGGAAGAACACAATAGGATTAGTGTAAATGCGTGCTTGATGGTCAGTGCAGACTTGGTGGGCCGAAGGGCCTTTCTCTGTGCTGCATTACTCTGTGACTCTATCAGTCTTCCCAAAGCTTGCAGAATTGTCCTTAAATTTGCTTTATCAATGAGAAAAACTGAAAATCTGTGGATAGAGGTGTGGAAGTGGGACTAATTGGATTATTCTTTTATCCAGCACCATTGAGGTGTGTGGAATTATCTCTTCTTGTTCCATGATTCTAATTCTGTAGGCCTGGTTTTCATCCTCTGCCAGTTGCTAGGTCTGTAAATAAACTCCACCTTATCACTGCAAATCCAGTGGTAAGCCACTGCATTCATTAACACAGATACACCTGGAACTAGTTTGGAAGCTCCATTTGAATCTGCTACATTGTGCGGAAATGACACAACAATGTTCATGGCCTGGCACTGATGAACTTTGGGATCTGCACCCCTCGGTGACGTGACAACTCCCTGGAGAGAAAGGTGTGAAACAGGTAGTGCATGGTATTGGCTTAGTTTATTGGTTTATTATTGTTGTCACATGTATCGAGATACAGTGAAAGCTTTGTTTTGCATGCCATCCAGACAGATCATTCCATACATAAGTACATCAAGGTAGTACAAGGGAAGAGCAATAACAGAATGCAGAATATAGTGTTACAGATACAGAGAAAATGCAGTGCTGGTCGACAAATACAGTGCAAGGGCCATGACGACATAGATTGGGAGATCATGTGTTCATCTTTAGCGTAGGAGAGGTCTGTTCGAGAGCCTGATAATAGCAGGTGGTTATAAAGCCATCACCCAGCATTGTGAGTGGGAGCTCTGGGTGGTTTTACCACTTGTCCTCAGTCTGTATGAGAGAATTTCTTCTGTTTGACTGATGCAGCTGGACAGTGGTTCCATTCCTGGGGTATGTGAGCTGTTGGGGTGGGGTAAAGACTGCAAGGAGTCTGTGATGCTTTAATAGCATTGAAGTTAATTAGTTAGAAAGTTCAAAGAAAAATAAATTATCTTGGGGTCACATCGACACCAGCCGTAGGTCCTGAGGAATCCCTGACATCACCCTGTTTTAAAACGAAGTGCCAGTGACATCATCAGGTATTATCAGGGGGGCATGTACATTACCAAACATTGTACAAGTGGGGCATTCATGCAGGAGGACTGGGAAGTGGTGCTCGTGGGGAGCCACACGTGTGGAGACTTGGCCAAAACTGTTGAAATGGCTTCATTACACTTTTGCTGACTCTTTTAACTGCGACCGGAACAGCGGCACAGTTTGTGGAGCTACTGCCTTGCAGCTCCAGTGACCTGGGTTCAATTCTGACCTTGGGTAGTGTTTGTGTAGAGTGTGTACTTCCTCCCTGTGACTCCCAAAAAAGTGCAGGTTGTTAGGTTAATTGGCCGTTGTAAATTGCCCCTAGTGTATAGATGAGTGGTAGAAAATGGTGGGAGTTGATGGGAATATCAGAGTAATAAAAGATAAGATAGATAAGATCTTTATTAGTCACATGTACATCGAAACACACAGTGAAATGCATCTTTGGTGCATTCCGGTGCCAACATAACATGCCCACAACTTCCTAACCCGTACGTCTTTGGAATGTGGGAGGAAACCGGAGCACCCGGAGGAAACCCACGCAGTCATGAGGAGAACGTACAAACTCCTTACAGACAGAGGCCGGAATTGAACCTGGGTCGCTGGCGCTGTAATAGCATTACGCTAACCACTACACTACCGTGCTTGCCATGCACTACCGTGACTAATGTAGGGTTTGTAAATGGGTGGTTGATGGTAGCTGCATACTCAAATTTCCATGTGTATGACTCTACTTGACGGCATTTGAACTAGGAAGTTCGTGCTTGTATTTTTTCTTATAGGTGCCTTGAGTCACTGACAGGTTTCTGCATTGAGAGCTGTGACCATGAGTGGATCGACAATGACAATGGGTTATCTCATTAACAATTACTAATTGGGTTTGTGACAGAGATTCAACCATCACCTGTAGTTCAGAGGGAGAATTTCTCTCATTTAAATCAAGTGGATTTCCTTTCAAGAGAAATGACCCCCATAATCCAGGACTGTGCACTATCATAATGTTCATGGAATGCTGAACAGAATGAGGTATAAAGTAAAGGCCCCATCTCAGTACTTTTGGAAGAACATGTAAATTCTCTGCAGAATGCTCTCCAGTATTGTAAACGCTCGTTATGTTGCTTATTCCATTGTGGAAAGCTTTTTAAGTTGTTAATGATATTTAAATCTTCCTTCACACTTATAAACAGCTTCCCACAGGAGGTGGAAGACCATTTCCTGGATTAGAGGAAAATATCGATTCAGACATTCTGGTAACATGTTTCTGTTCTTTGTGCTGATGGGAGTGAGGTGAACTCTTATAAACTTGGTGTTGTTGTTCATAAGATCACAAGAAAATAGGAGACAAGAGACTTCAGATGCTGGAATCTGGAGCAATGCCCAAGATGTTGGAGGAACTCAGCGGGTCAGGCAGCATTAGTGGAGGGAAATGGACAGTCGATGTTTCGGGTCAAGACCCTTCATCTGGACTGAAAGATAGAGGGGAGATGGCCAGTGTAGAAAGGTGGAGGGGTGAAGCAAGTGCTGGCAAGTGATAAATAGATCCAGGTGAGGTGGGGGGGGGGTGATAGACAGGTGAGGAGGCTGGGTGGACTCAACAAAGGGCTGCAGATGGTAGAATCTGAGAGGACAGGAAGGCGGAGCATGGAATCAAGTGAAGGAGGCGAGGGGGGGGCAGATGGGAGCAGTGGTGGGAGGGGAACCAATGTGTAGGTGATGAGCAGATGAACTGAGAAAATAGGACCAGGAGTAGGACACTTGGCCCCTCAAGCCTGCCCCCTGTTCAATATGATCGTGGCTGATCTATGCTGCCTTCAGCTCCTGTGTCAGATCCCCATATCCCTCAATTCATTGATCTTTCAAATATTTATCTTTCTACTTCTTGGCAGGCACGGTAGTGTAGCGGTTAGCGTAATGCTTTAGAGCGCCGGCGACCCGGGTTCAAATCCGGCCGCTGTCTGTAAGGGGTTTGTACGTTCTCCCTGTGTCTGAGTGGGTTTCCTCCAGGTGCTCCGGTTTCCTCCCACATTCCAAAGACGTACGGGTTAGGAAGTTGTGGGCATGCTATGTTGGCGCCAGAAGCGTGGCGACACTTGCGGGCTGCCCCCAGAACACTACGCAAAAAGATGTATTTCACTGTGTGTTTCGATGTACATGTGACTAATAAAGATATCTTATCTTATCTTAAATATATCTAATGATCTGGCCTCCTCCTCTGCCAGGGCAGAGAATTCCTGAGATTCACAATCCCCTGAGAGAAGACATTTCTGCGCACTTCTGTTTTAAATAACTGGCCCTTTATTTATGGCTATGTCCTCTTGTTCCTGATTCTCCCACAAGTGGAAACATCTCAACATCTACCCTGTCCAGTCCCTTTATTATCTTATTCGTTTGAATAAGGTCACCCCTCATTCTTTTAAACTCCAAGGAATGCAAACCCAAACTGTCCAGCCTCTCTTTATATGACTTGGCATGTTTCCAAACATGTGGTCGTCAAACTCACCCTTCATAGAACATAGAACATTACAGCACAGTACAGGCCCTTCGGCCCACAATGCTGTGCCGACACTTTATCTTGCTCTAAGATCTAGCTAACCCTTCCCTCCCACATAGCCCTCCATTTCTCTATCATTCATGTGTCTATCTAAGAGTTTCTTAAATGCCCCCAATGTATCTGCCCCCACAACCTCTGCCGGCAGTGCATTCCACGCACCCACCACTCTCTGTGTAAAAAACTTACCTCTGACATCCCCCTTATGCCTTCCTCCAATCACCTTAAAACTATGCCTCCTCATGTTAGCCATTTGCGCCCTGGGAAAAAGTCTCTGTCTGTCCACTCGTTCTATACTTCTTATCATCTTGTAGACCTCCATCAAGTCATCTCTCATCGTCCCTCTCGACAAAGAGAAAAGCCCTAGCTCGCTCAACCTATCCTCATAAGACATGCTCTCCAGTCCAGGCAGCACCCTGGTAAATCTCCTCTGCACCCTCTCTAAAGCTTCCTCATCCTTGCTATAATGAGGCGACCAGAACTGAACACCATACTCCAAGTGTGGTCTAACCAGAGTTCTATAAAGCTGCAACATTACCTCGCGGCTCTTGAACTCAATACCCCGACTAATGAAAGTCAACACTCCATACGCCTTCTTAACAACCCTATCGACCTGCACAGCAGCCTTGAGGGATCTATGGGCGTGGACCCCAAGATCCCTCTGCTCATCTACCACTACCTTCTTGGACTTTGGATCCTCAATAACAGCACAATTTTAACAGGTCTTCCTTCACTGGCTTTGCCACTCCCTGTTCCCTGGCCTTCTTTAGTCACAAACTCTCTATTCCTCTGACTCTGAACACTGGGACTTCATCCACTCGCATTGCTCGCCCACTACCTTCACCTCACCGCAGAGGTCAGGTCTGAAGATATGTTTTGGAATTCCTTAACCATTGTCTCTTCAGCTCCCCTTATGACCTCCTCCTTAAAAGCTCCCTGTTTCCCTGAATCCTTTGGTGGCCCTTCCTACTTACCCTTCCCTGGGCTCAGCATCCCTTATTGTCCGATTTTGAGCCTGAGGTTCCCAGTGTGTGCATCTATTACTGTGCCTGTGAACTTTACACTTGAACTGTTAGTGTGCAGGCAGTGAACTGTATGGAGGACAAATTTCCTCATCTGTCCCTCTGACATCTCTCCAAAGCCATGTTGGAGATGTCAGGGCTTCACCTTAGTGGGGAAAAACCTAGGCTCTGTTGTCTGTGGTCAACACCCTTAAGAGAGCAACAAACAATCCGCTGGAAGAATTCAGCAGGTCGTGCAACATCTGTGGGAAGAAAGGAATTGTCGACATTCCAGGTTGAAACCCTGCATCAGAACTGTTGATGCTTCGGGTCGAAACCCTGCATCAGGACTCAGTTGTGGCACCCCTCAGAGAGCTCTGAGAGCATCAGGCTTGTAGATGAGGGTGCATTAGCTGTAGCACGATTTCCCACGTCTCTGGTCCATAAGAAATTTGGCCAACTGAAGAGAGAGATAGGTGCAAGGTGGATGGTGTGGCAGGGTTGGCAGGGCTGGGATCCCTTGCCAAACAAGGGAATCCAAGTACCCGAGATGTGGCCACAGTGGCAAGGTCACTTGGCAGCCTTGTCTGAATCCAAACTGTCCCAGGCCAAATATTGGAAGGGCAAGAGCAGGAGTGGCTCCTGCTTAACTCCTGGGGACTGTGCAACTCCTATCTTTCTAGAGCTCTGGAAATATTTTGTAGGCTTGAAATTTCAATTCCGTTTGGATGAGAAAGAACCGTTATTGGCCTTGGGATCGAAGGAGGAGGTCTTGCTTGGTACATGCATTAAAGATTGGGAAGTCTATGATGCTAATTAGAACTGAGGTATTAATAAGACTGGATCTACATGATTGGTGCAACAGATTCAATGGACTGAATGGCCTTGTCCATTGTTCCTGAAAGGTTATCATCATGCTATCAGCAGCATGTCTGCGCCAAGTGAGACTGGCAAAGGCTGGGAATTACCTTGCAACTTACCTTACTTAACAATGTCCCAAAGCAGCCAACTTGAGCACAGCAAGATCCTACAACAGTGAACAGAAAGGGACGGGGCCAAAGGGATGAATGCTGGCAAGGGATTCCACGTAAAACTCCCTGGAGTGAACGTTACCAATAGCCTGTCCTGGTCCAACCACGTGGACACCACGGCCAAGGAAGCTCACCAGCGCCTCTACTTCCTCAGGAGGTGAAAGAAATTTGGCATATCCCCTTTGACACTCACTGACTTTTATTGATGCACCACAGAAAGCATCCTATCTGGATGCATCACGGCTTGGTATGGCAACTGCTGTGCCAGGGACCACAAGAAACTGCAGAGAGTTGTGGACACAGCCCAGCACATCACAGAAACCAGCCTCCTCTCCATGAACTCTGTCTATACCTCTCGCTGTCTTGGTAAAGCAGCAGGCATAATCAAAGACCCTATCCACCCGGGTCATTCCCTCTTCTCCCCTCTCCCAGCAGGCAGAAGGTACAGGAGCCTGAGGGCACATACCGCCAGGCTCAAGGACAGCTTCTAGCCCACTGCGATAAGACTAGTTCCCTTATATGATGAGATGGACTCTTGACCTCACAATCTACTTTGTTGTGACCTTGCTCCTTATTGTCTACCTGCAATGCACTTCCCTGTAGCTGTGACGTTTTACTCTGTATCCTGTTGTTTTACCCTGTACTACTGTAATGAATTGATCTGTACCAACAGTATGCAAGACAAATTTTTCACTGTACCTCGGTACAAGTGACAATAATAAACCAATACTAATTTCCTGGAGGGATCTATGGTTTGAAGTCTCATTTAAAACGAGCGGGGGGCTAGGGAGGAAAGGTTGAGGCTGTCCTTGGGGGGAGTCTTCACACTCATAGACTATCTGCCTCGACCGCCGAAGCAGAGTTTGCATTGCGGTTGTAAGGTGTGAAGGAAGGAACAATCCGGCCCCATCACATGACCTGATGTCAGCCTGCCAGTAACTAACTGGATCAAATTTCCACCCCGGAGCAGCAGAAAGCCTGGCCCGCCTGGATACTGGCTGCTGCGGCTGTGAAAGAGAAGGAGCTTACGTGTTTGAAAAGTTAAGCAAGCTACTCAGAAGTGCGGTCTCTTTGTGTGTGACGGACAACCATAGTTGCAGCTCCACTGACCCTGATCACCATCTTCCTTGCCTCCTTCCAGCCCCGCTGCGTGGATTTTTCCATCTCCAGTTGATTGAGTTCTCCTTGGATGCATTTCCTGGAAAATGGGAGCAGGAGCGATAACAGTCTGTGTGAGTACAGCCACCGCATTGTGCTAAAACCTCTAAACTCTGCAGCAGAGCTCGTCAGCGAGCTACCGCTTCTCCTCCGCACTTCCTACGTTCCAAGAACTCTTACCCCTTTGCTCCCGAGCACTGGGTTAATGGCTGTGTTTAAAAGTTTCTTAAATCTCACTGCAGCAAGCATAATCTTTGGAAACTCCAAAGAGTGCTTGGAACAACAGCAAGATGCCAAGCAATTTATTTCAGTGCGCGCTGAATTGTTTGTCTCTGCTGTCATAAGGGAGCAATGCTAACAACTGTCTGCCTTTATCTTACTTTAACCCCAAAGTGTCGCATGCCACTTTGCAAATGGCACTCTCAAAGTCCAAAAACTCAAAGGGGAGAGGCTTAGTGAGAGAATTCCAGAGCTCGGGGTCTGGGCAGCTGAAGGCACAGCCAAACGCTGATAGAGCAATGGAAGTTGGAGATGTGCAGGAATCGGGATTGGACAGAATTGGAGATTCTGTAAGGTCGGGAGGAGGGTGACAGTGGAACGGAAAAGGTTGAGAACTGGAAGAGTTTGTACACAGATCCAGAACTGGGGGATGGGTGAGCAGGATCTGGTAGTAGCTGGGATTTGTGCAGGGGGTCCCAAGTGTTACATTAATGTCCGTGCTGAGCTGCCAACTTCCTCCGTGATGCCTTCCTCACCTCACTCTTGGGATTTTCCGTGTGGTAATTGGTAGTCCCCGGATGTCCATTGAGAAGAGGATTGTGTTTGGCTGTGATTCCTGTTAAAGTCGAATAGCCAGCTTGCACTCACTTCTACCTTGGCGGGTGAATGGTTGGTGGCCAATGCACCCAGAGGGTTCTTCATACCCCATCTCAGACTTTAACCTTAGGGCTGGAGGAGAGGAGAGAGCAGTCAGGAAAATCCCTTCCATTTTTTCCTCCTTGAAGACAACAGCTGCAGGGGAACAGTTGGAGCCATGGGAACTGCGAGATTGTCCTGCATTGAATAAGGATATGAAGGTGAGAGCAGGGGTGAATGAGGTTGAAGTGCACATCAATTGTTGTCCTTTGTGTGAAGTCAGATAGTCACTAATGTTTAAGGGATTGTGCGATGGTTCTCAGACTGGTTCATGGACTCTAAGTGTCCGTTCTGTCTCTTGGTTATGTGCCCCAATGATTACTTGTTAAGTCTGAATGGTGTGCAAGTTGGGTCAGCAAGCTAGTTTCTCCCCACGTGTGGACTTTCTGTTAAATCTCTGAGGCAGCCAAAATCTGGGCTTGAAAGGGAAAGTTTATTTTTTTTAAGTAAGTCTCGCCACCATCCACTCCCTCCTCACTGACAGCTCTCCACCTCAGTGAAGGACAGGGCCTTGGAGCAGCTTTCACACCTCATAGAGTCATAACAGGCCCTTCATGCCACCATACTCATGCAGACCCTCTACACCAATCCCATTTACCAACACCTGTTCCTTGGCTCTTTATTGCCTTGTCTAGACATTTCTTAAATGTTGTGAGCCTCTGCCTCCCCCATCGCCTCAGTCAGTGTGTTCCAGATTGCAATCACCCTCTGGGTAAAAAAAAAAGCCTTCCTCAGTACCCCTTTAAATCTACTACCCTTTATCTCAAGGTTGTGGTCTCTTGTTATGGACTCCTCTTTTAAGGGGAATAGTTTCCCAGAATCTGTACTGTCTATTCCCTTCATAATTTTGTACATCTCAATCAGGTCCCTGCTCAGTCTTCCCTTCTTCAAAAAAAATGGAGCCTCTCCATTCCCCTCTAAACCTCCTGTCCTTAACTTAAACCCTGGGCCATCTACTTTTAGACATCTCATCCACGGGGAATCATTTCTTGTTGTCTATCTTCCTGTTCCCTTCATAATTGTATATATCTCAGTTAGGTTCTTATCAGCCTCTTCCATTTAAAACCAGTCTATGCAGTCTTTCCTCATAACTCTCCATCCCAGGTGGCATTCTCGTCAATCTGCTCTGCACTCTCATCAACGTAATCACGTCCTTTCTGTAGCATGGTGGCCAGATCTGATACAGCAGCACAGATTTATTGACGCGGTACCTGGTCTCCAGTAAATGAAGAGGATCTGTTGCGGGAATCAGCGCTGTATCCCTGGGAATTAACAGGGTTAAGAGGAGATTTGATTGTCGATTTCAAGACGATAAGGGGAGCTGATGGTATGGACGGTGTGAAGCTCTCTACTGATGGGGAATCTAAGGCATGTGGCAGTTGATATGTAATCTGCACATCGGGGCCGTCGTGAAGTTAGGAATTGTGTCTACACACAGAGAGAAGCAGAATCAGTTAAGATTACTAGAGAGAAGGTGCTAGGAAAACTAAATGGGCTAAAGATTGATAAGTCTCCCGGACCGGATGAGGTGCATCCCCGGGTTCTGAAGGAGGTGGCTTTAGAGATAGCGGAGGCATTGGCGATAATTTTCCAGAAATCGATAGATTCCGGCGTGGTTCCGGAGGACTGGAGGGTCGCAAATGTAGTTCCGTTGTATAAGAAAGGTGGGAGGCAGCATAAAGGAAATTACAGACCTATTAGTCTGACGTCAGTGGTGGGAAAATTATTGGAATCTATCCTCAAGGATGGGGTTACGGAATACCTAGAGGCGCAAGGCAAGATAGGTCCTAGCCAACACGGTTTTGTGAAGGGAAGATCCTGCCTGACCAACTTATTGGAGTTTTTTGAAGAAATCACAGGTAGGGTGGATAAGGGAGAGGCGGTAGATGTTGTGTATTTAGACTTTCAAAAGGCCTTTGATAAGGTGCCTCACAAGAGACTGATTAATAAGATGAGAGGTCATGGAATTACGGGTAGGATAACAGAATGGGTGGAGCATTGGCTGGTTGACAGGAAGCAAAGAGTGGAAATAAAAGGATCTCGTTCTGGTTGGTTACCGGTTACTAGTGGTGTGCCGCAGGGGTCGGTGTTGGGACCGCTCCTTTTTACCTTGTACGTTAACGATTTGGATGATGGAATAAATGGTTTTGTGGCTAAGTTTGTGGATGACACCAAGATAGGGGGAGGAGTAGGGAGTATTGAAGAGATAGGAAGGTTGCAGAGGGACCTAGACAGTTTAGGAGAATGGGCAAGGAAATGGCAGATGAGATTCAATGTTGAGAAATGTGCAGTTGTACACTTTGGAAGCAGAAATAAGTGGGCAGATTATTATCTAGGAGGAGAGAAAATCCAAAGCACGGAAGTACAAAGGGACTTGGGGGTACTCGTGCAGGATACCTTAAAGGTTAACCACCAGGTCGGATCGGTGGTAAAGAAAGCGAATGCTATGTTGGCATTCATTTTGAGAGGTATAGTGTATAAAAGTAAGGAAGTGTTGATGAGGCTCTACGGGGCACTAGTGAGGCCTCATTTGGAATATTGTGCGCAGTTTTGGGCCCCACATCTTAGGAAGGATGTGCTGACGTTGGAGAGGGTTCAGAGGAGATTTACGAGGATGATTCCAGGAATGAAAGGGCTTATGTATGAGGAGCGTTTGTTGGCTCTTGGACTGTACTCACTGGAGTACAGAAGAATGAGAGGGGACCTCATAGCGACATTTAAAATATTGATAGGAAAGGACAGAGTAAATGTGGCTAGGCTGTTTCCCTTGGTGGGTGAGTCCAGGACCAGAGGGCACAATCTTAGAATTAGAGGGTACAGTTTCAAAACAGAGATGAGGAGAAATTTCTTTAGCCAGAGGGTGGTGAATTTATGGAACTCCTTGCCACGTACAGCAGTGGAGGCCAGATCAGTGGGGGCGTTCAAGGAGGAGATAGATAGATATCTAAATAGTCAGGATATCAAGGGATATGGGGATAAGGCCGGAAATTGGGATTAGAATAGGTTTTTTTTTCTTTTCCTTTCTTTCTTTTCCCCATTCCTCATTTCTATTTTCCCTTTCCTTGGAGCAGACTCAATGGGCCGAATGGCCTGCTTCTGCTCCCTTGTTTTGTGATCTTGTGAAATCTCTTACCCTTCCCGGCAAATGACAAAGTAGACAAAGTAGATCGGTTGATACATTTTTGTGAACCAAAGGAAATTGAGAAAGGTCAGTTGACAGGGCTGGTCACCTCATCTCATTGGACAACAGAACAGGCTGAAGAAGTATGCGCTTGGCTATCTTGTGCCAGCGTGAGCCGCAGCCCTCTCTGCTCTGAGCATCTTTGGTAGTAGTTTCTGAGACCTGGTTGGAACAGTTTAGCTGTGATTTGGGATCTGGTTTCATGGAACATCTTAGTGCAGGACTTGACCAAGTACAACTTCTACCCCCTCCCCCCTTCCCTGCAACCACCCTCCACCTCACCCCTCTTGCTGTGCTTCATTGAAGATCTCTTGTACCTCTAACTGTGGCTATTGCTTTGTACTCTTCATACTTTAGAAAAATAAGATATGGTCTCAATAGAACACGCATCATTTTAGAGTTTGATAAGGTGGCTGTCTATTCGATGTTTCTCTGGTTGGGTGTCTCAGAACGAGTGTCATGCTCAAAGTGAGGGATGAGAAGAAATGTCTTCACCTGGAAGATGGTGAATCCTTGGAACTCGTGACCCAAGAGAAATGTGGGGGGGTCGGTTGCTGAGTATATTTAAGGTGGATACATTTTTAGGTGTTGGAAGGGTGGCACACTGCTGCCTCACCCCTTCAGCAACCTAGGTTCAATCCTCCATAAGACCTGTCTCTTCAACCAAGGTTTAGATCATGTTCCCAGATATCTCCCTGTGAGATTCAGTGTCTATTTTTGATTGGTAATGCTCCAATGATGTGCCTTGGGACATTTTGTTGCACAAAGGCTGTACTTTCCAACATGCAACACTATCAATAGCTTTTCTCCCATCCAACTCTGCTGAAGGAAAATGGCATAAGCTGTGGATATTTCATTGAAAGGTGAAAAACAGCCAATGCTGGAAATCTGAAATAAAAACAGAAAATGTTCGGAGGCAACATCTGTGGAGAGAGAACTAACACTTCATTGCTTCATCGCAAGTGGAAAAGTAGGAAAACAAGTGTGTTTTAAGTCAGGAAAGAAGGGGGAATGTGTATGGTCGGATAGCGAGCAGGATTGTCCATATAACAAGAGACAGCAGATGCTGGAATTTGGAGCAACGAACAATCTGCTGGAGGAACTCAGCATATCAAGAACCTAAAGCAACAGAACTCAGTGTATCAACAAACCCTAAAGCAACAGATGCTGCTCGAGCCGCTGAGTTCCTCCAGCAGATTGTTTGTCGTCTACATGCAATTGCCTTTGTTGGCATTGTTAATCACAACAGCTCCAAAAGCAGGAATGTATCTTGACGGAGGTGCATGAAAACAGTTGGAGAGAAAAGTTGTGCTGGAACTGTGAGATGCAGAACATGGAAGTTGCTGAAAATCCAAAATAAAAAGCTATGTTGGAAATCGGCGTGTATCTGTGGAGAGAAAAACTGAGCTTCTGTCTTGGAGTATAAGTAGAGGGAGGAGAAGGAGAGCAGTTAGAGAGAACAAATATTCTGGATAATTCAGGTCTGCCACTGCTTATTATTTTCAATGATACGCTTAATTATTACAGAATGTTGCAATTAACATTTTTTTTGATGAGGGACTTCAGTTATCTTGAGAGGTTGGGGTTGTTGGAGAAGAGAAGGTTAACAAAGCTGTTTAATGTTGTGTAAGGTTCCGGTGAAGCAGATAGAGAGGAATTGTTTCCATTGGCAAAAAAGTCAGGAGATGAGGAATATTTTTTTTGTAAACAGCCAGTTATAACCTGAAGTGCATAGCTTGTCAGAGGAGTGGAAGCAGATTTGACTGATAACTTTGAAGATAAATGAATTGGAAAAATTTCTACGGGGAAAGAGCAGAAGAGGGGAACAAATGACACTACAGCTCTGAAGAACAGGCACAGGAATGATGGGCCAAAAGGCCTTCTCCAAATTCCACAAGCCTGTCAGGTTAGTTGAATTCAGTTTGTCTGGAAGGATCAGTATGGCCTTGGCAGACTCTGAGCTGTGAACCCACTGCAGGGATCCTGTGCTCCTGGTGAGTGTTGATCATCATGATTAAGAGGGAGAAGATTGGCCATGATTTCTCTGCCTAGCCCCACATTTGGTTGTACCATCCCGGCCACCAGCTGGCCGGAGACCAACACTGGCACCTTTGGCTGTACCTGGGAGGGACAGGATTCCTTCACTATGAGGAAACAGCTCAGTCCCAGTTCTTCAACCAGTGAGTGAAGCACCCGCCCATTCTGAGAATCGACCTCCCACCGAGAATGGGAAACTGGCTGGTGTCCAAGAAAGATTTTTAAAAGTCCTGAGCTCCTCCCCTTCCTCCTCTGCCTCTCATTCAAGTGGGGGAATTAAATCCTGCATTGAGGCTGAGACTGCATTCCAGTGCTGGATTGTTGCAACTTGAAAAAGCAATGCTGTCTCTTTAGACTGTTGAAGGTATTTGGGCGGTTTGTTCAGATTAAAGGGCTTCAAGTACTCTGCAATCTTTGGGAATAAGTAAAGCCACATCTTTGTGAGCTTTTGCCCCTCTTCTACTCCTTCAGCCTTGCAACCCTCTGCGATCTCTGCTGTCCTTAATCTGTGCACCCTCGATGTGAATCATTGCCCCCTCAGAAGCTCTGCTTTCAAATGTCAAAGAACCGAGTTCCTGGAACTCTTCACCTATCTCCTTCCTTTCACTAACTCCATAAAACCTACCAATCTGACCAAACCCATGCCTTGGTGTCAAAATTGACTCTCAACACTCCCGTGAAGCACTTTGGGGCTTGTTACATTAAATATGCTAGGGAACATGAAAGTAGCTGCTGTTCTGATTAGCTCAATATGTTACTAGTCATTGATGGGAATCATTAGGAAATTTGGCATAATTACTGGTGTGGTAGATATCCAATCTATAAGGGAAATACTGCATCACAAATAGCATTAAGTAGGGGAAGACACGAATTGCAAACCCCAAGCAATCACCATCGTGGAAGCGACTGGCAGCCACCAGGACAGACTGAGGTGAAACGTGTCCCCTGTGTAGATGTTCAGGTGTAACACTCCCCTATTATAGTTTGACTGTATAACAATCATCCCTGTGCACCGTCAGGGAGTAATGTTTAGTTTGTTCCTGGAGATGTACATGCCCATTCTGAGTTGCTCTTGAGAAGCAGGTATTGGGGTGTCTTGTGATGTCACATCAGCTCTTGGGTTTTAACTCATTAACAGTGAAGCAATGCCCAAGGGTGTGTGATTTTGGAGGGGACAGCCTGTGATGCTGCTGCAGGTAAGTTTTGCACTTGTGCATATGATAATAAACTCGACTTTGACTTTGCTTCTGGATGAAGAGTCTTCAACTTCAAACATTAATATTGTTTCTCTTTCAACAGATGGTGTCTGACTTACTGAGTTTCCTGTTTTTATTTTGGAAAATGAGGACAGGATTAGTTTGAGCAGATGTAGCCTGCAATCATTTATTCTTGGGAAGGATGAGAGGTTTTATGGTGCCTCTGAAACTGTACCCAGCATGACTAAATTCCTCCTACAGGAGAGGGGAAATGAACCATTCATTTGGTTACAGTGCAGTACTGACTGGGCCAAGGCAAGAATGCAGATGACATCATGCTCTCAAGTTTTTCATGTAACTAGAGAAACTCAGAACCTCTAGGTAATAAATTCCACCATCACCCATCTGTTCTTAAATATTCTGCAGACGCTCAAAAACTTTGCAAACTCTACATATACCCACCGTGCCATTTGTCACCGAGGGATTCTATATTCAGCTGATAAGTCTTTTTAAGGAGAAAATTAAAAGAATCATTAATTACTGGAGATGTTATTGAGCAAAGGAAAAGGAAGATGCCAAGAGTTGGAAATGTGTCTTCAAATTCAAGTGTATAGTACTGTTCTTTTTGCAGCATTTTGAGTGAAGCTCGATCATTTCTGAGCCATTTCACGTTATTTGGAAAGTTTGACCAGGCACCTCCTGTCGTGATTGACCCTTGCGACCTCAGCAACTCAATATCCTCATATGTGCCACCCGGGATATGCGCGGACATCCAGATTCAAGAGCAACTTCATTCCCACTGCTGTCAGACTTCTGAACTAATCACCTCTCTCACATCCCCTTCCCGGTGGTGCTGCCATGTTCTCAGACTCTTAACTCTCCCTCTCTCAGTCACGTCAGCATTTTTTTTTGCATGACTTCAGATTGCACAACAATCTTTGCACCATTGTGCTGTTTGATGCTAGTCATTGTATTTATTGCTATATTTATTATTACCATGTGTACTGTTTACTCTAAACTACACACAAGCAAGGAATTTCATTGCACCCTGGTGGATATGACAATAGACTAATCTGAATCTGGATCTGTTGGTCAATAATGGGGCAACTTGGTTTTATGATCACCACACCAGCCTGGGAGACAACCATGTAAGTGAAATGCTTCACTAACTCCGGCCTTCCTATCCCTCCCTCAATTAAATGTTAGCCACCCCTCTGCCAATCTGCATTCACCCACCCCCAACCCTTCAATCAACCCCTCGACCGATCTCCTGGCCCCCAGTCTCTCCTCCACCATGTAACTACCTTTATAATGCTTCCCCTATGTTTCCCTGGTCAGTACACACAAACATTACCCCTGTGGGACTCATTTCCTCTCTGCCTGGATGCTTGTGGTAAACATTGACTTATAACCCTGGAGATCCACCTTTAACCCTGGAGACTGCAGGGCAGTCCTGGGGAGTTGGCAGCCCTGCAATGGTCCTTCACTGCCCACCCACAGGATATACCAGGACTGCTGAATTCTGAGAAGAAATTGTCTTCAGTTCTCTATGCTTACCTTGGTGGTGTCCCTGCCTGGTTTAAACCATGAGTTCCATCCTAGTATGGAGGCTCCAATGTGCAAGAGGCTGCAGAGGGTTGTAGACTCAACCAGCTCCATCACGGGCACAACCCTCCCCACCATCGAGGACATCTTCAAGAGTCGGTGCCTCAAGATGGTGGCATCCATCACTAAGAACCCTCACCATCCAGGACATGTCCTTGTTACTACCATCGGGGAGGAGGCACAGGAGCCTGAAGACCCACACTCAGCAATTCAGAAACAGCTCCTTCCCCTCCACCATGAGATTTCTGAACGATCCATGAACACTACCTTGTTATTCCTTTTGTTTGCACTATTTACTTTGTAATTTACAGTACTTTTATGTCTTTGCACTGTACTGCTGCTGCAAAACAACAAATTTCATGTCACATAAGTCAGTGATAATAAATCTGATTCTGACACAGCTAGATGGAGCAATTAGTTTTCTGTTGAATGCAGAGTGGCTGTATATCTTTTAAATTTTCCCCTGCAAAACCTTTTTGTAGGGGGAGAAACATAGTTTAAAAGATGTACACTCTTTTTGCTTTCCAAAGCATTGTCTTTTCATCCAGAAGCTGCCATGACGTAACTTCTAATTTATATTGTTTCCATGCCTGATGTCATGACCACCCCAAGTCCGCCACCAATCCCGGGGCTGATTACCAAGCCAATTCGTCTGTCGGCTTTTAACTTGCACTCCTGCAGCCTGACATTAGATTGATTGTGTGACTGTGAAAGTCCTTCCCACCTGTTCCAATACAGGGGTGTGAATGTTTACCTTGTGTTCCCAATGGCAACAGGAGCAGCCTCTCTCTCTTTCATGAATGGAACTGAGAAGGAGGACTTTATGGTCTTTGAGTATCCCGAGCCTCAGAGATTGTATTATTTTTCTGCTGTGCTGCTAATCCATGTAATTGTAGGGGCAGTGCTGAGCGTCATTCTCTGACCAATGGAGGTGCCTGTCGTAGCCGTGGTTGATTGTTCCTCCTTCCTCTGTTCCCTCCAGCAGAACAAGACAGCTGTCAAGTTGAAGGAGGACGTGAAGAGGATCATGGCTCAGCCACTCAGCGGGCAGAGGACCTGTGGTGCTGGCAAGGTGTTTGCCGTTTCGCTGTACAACCTGCAGCAGAGAGGGCAGACGGTTAATGGGGTTCCCCTTGCTGTGCGACATATGGTAGAATACTTGCAACAATATGGTGAGTAATACTGTCACCCAGTAATGTACAGAATACTGCTCTAATAGCTTCCAATGTTATGACAGGGTCTGCACTACAAAAGTACTGCTTCATTGGCTGTTAAACCACTTGATGATACAAATGGATGTGTGAATATCTATCCTTCTCTTTCCTTTGCACTTTCTTGGACGTTCAGTTTAATCCTTCCTCTTGTCCGGATCCAAATGCCACTGCACACTTCCTGAGTCCCAAGTCCCAGACTTGGATGTGAACATCTCGATCTGGACATTGTGTGGGAAGAGCTGCTTCTGCCCATCTCCTTGTGGCTGAGGCATTGAACTGAGCTCCTGCCTCCCTCGTTGCATTGATGTAAAAGATCAATAACACTGTTGAGTGAAAGGCTTGGAGTTCCAGCCTCTCCTTTATGCCCTACATCCTGATCAACATTTATTTCCCGACCACTAATACAGATCAACTGGTTATTAATCTGTCAGCTGATTGTGGGCTCTTGCTGTGCTCAAATAGAATAAACATTGCAGCACAGTACAGGCCCTTCAGCCCACAATGTTGTGGTGACATTTTATCCTGCTCTGAGATCTATCTAACCCTTCCCTCCCATATAGCCCTCCATTTTTCTATCATTCATGTGCCTATAAATGTCCCTAATGTATCTGCCCCCACAACCTCAGCTGGCAGTGCATTCTGCACACCCACCGCTCTCTGTGTAATAAAAAAACACTTGCCTCTGACGTCCACCTTATACCTTCCTCTAGTCACCTTAAAGTTATGCCCCCTCGTGTTTGCAATTTTCATCCTGGGAAAAAGTCTCTGACTGTCCACTCAATCTATGCCTCTTATCATCTTGGACACCTCTTATCAAGTCACCTCTTATCCTCCTCCTCGCCAAAGAGAAAAGCCCTAGCTCACTCAACCTACCCTCATGTCTTCAATCCAGGCAGCATCCTGGTAAATCTCCTCTGCACCCTCTTTAAAGCTTCCGCATCAGAACTGAACACAATACTCCAAGTGTGGTCGAACCAGAGTTCTATAGAGCTGCAACATTACCTTGTGGCTTAAATAATTGGCATTTTGTGCATCCTTGATAATAGCTGCATTTTCTTACTACTCAATACTTCTAGCACGGAGACAGCTGATGCTGGAATCTGAAGCAATAAGCACATTGTCATGGCATCAATCCTAATGCAGGGTTTTGACCTGAAACAGCAACCATCCACTTGTGTCCACAGATGCTTCTCAACCCACTGAGTTCCTCCAACAAACTACGAGCTGCTGGAGGAACTCAGTGGGTCAGGCAACATCTGTCAAGACCCAAAACGTCGACTGTCCACTTCCCCCCACAGATGCTGCCTGACCCACTGAGATCCTCCAGCAGCTTGTTTGTTGCTCCAGATCCCAGCATCTGCAGTCTCTTATACCTCCGAGTTTCTCCTGCAGTTTGTTTCTAGTGTGCAATTCATTGACCGTGAGACATTTTTTTGGGGACATTCTGAAGTCATTAAAAATAATGTAAGAGATTTATTTATTTGAGTTTTTTTGAATTATTTATTTTGGTTTTTCTTTTGCTCTTTGGTATATTTCCACATAACCTCCAGCAAGTGGTGGGATCTCAGCACAGCCGTCGAGTGGGAATGCTGAGAGGCAAGGAAGGTGGCGTGATCAACTCAGGGAGGAACGAGAGGCCCGGTACTGGAAGTGTGCAGAGGTCTGAGATTTCTGCAGGGCTGGAGTGCATTGAAGGAGTTGGGGCGGGCTTCTTCAGGCAGAAGGTGATGAATCTGTGGAATTTGTTGCCACAGAGGGCTGTGGAGGCCAAGTCATTAAGGCAGAGATTGATAGGTTCTTGATTGGTAAGGGGGTTAAGGGTTATGGAGAGAAGGCAGGAAAATGGGGTTGAAAAAAATCAGCCATGATTGAATAGTGGAGCAGACTCGATGGGCCAAGTGGCCTAATTCTGCTCTTGTGTCTTATGGTCTTGCCCATGGTGGGATTTGGGGAAAAAAAGAGGAGGAGATTTTTGGTTAGGAGCTACAAGAGACTGCAGATGCTAGAATCTGGAGCAACAAACAATCTGCTGGAAAAACTCAGCGGGCCGAGCAGCATCTGTGGGGGCAGAGGAATTGTCGATGTTTCGAGTCGACCCAGAGCCGGTGTAATCAACAATCTTTGTTTGATGCACCTCAAAAGAAAATTTTTAAAAATCAAAATCAAAAAGGGCAGATGCTCAAAATCCAAAATAAAAGTAGAGAATGCTGGAAACACTCAGCAGGTCAGGCAGCGTCTGGGGAAGCAGAAACAGTTAACGTTACAGGTTCAAGACTTTTCATCAGAATTGATTGATGAGCAGATAAGAGAGTGCAAGCAGAGTTTTGGACAGTTAATGGTGGGTTAAATAAGGGGAAGCTGGTTATCAGTGCTCTGGATTATCTGGTCGAAAGTATAAGGTATTTGGTATAAGGTATTTATTTATTAGTCACATGTACATTGAAATACACAGTGAAATGCGTCATTTTGCGTTACTGAGAATGTGCTGAGGGGCAGCCCGCAAGTGTCGCCACTCTTCCGGCACCAACATAGCATGCCCACAGCTCCTAACCCGTGCGTCTTTGGAATGTGGGAGGAAACCGGAGCACCCGGAGGAAACCCACACAGACATGGAGAGAACATACAAACTCCTTACAGACAGCAGCGGGAATTGAACCCGGCTTGCTGGCGCTGTAATAGTGTTACACTAACCGCTACACTGCCGTGCATGGATGAGGGTCTTTGCAGGAGCACGAGGATTATAGTGATGCTGTGGACCTGTATCCATGGCAACACTATGGCACAGCCACTGTCTCACGGCACCAGAGGCCCAGGTTCAATCCTGACCTCTGGTGCTGTCTGTATGGAATTTACATGTTCTCCCTGTGACCACATTGGCTTACCCCAGGTGTTCTGGTTTCCTCCACATCCCAGAGATGTTTGGGTGGTAGGTTAATTGGCCACTGTCGGTTGTAGATGGGTAGTACAATCTGGCGGTGGGGGTGAGTTGGTGTGAATTTGGGGAGAATAGAATGAGTCAGGGTAGAATTGGGGTAAAAATGGATGCTGGAAGTTCAGCATGAACTCAGTGGGCTGAAGGGCCTGTTTCCATGCTGTATCAGTCTACAAGAAGTTCAGGCTGAGATTAAGTAAGACGTAAAATTGGAGTGTGCAGCGAAGGTTTTCAATGCTGCTAGTGTTTCATCTCATCTGCAATAAACCCCTGTCCGTCTCCTGGTTAATCATTTGCCAGGACTGCCAGCTGGTGTCAATATTTATACCCGTTTGGTGACAGAATTCTCGAGATATAATAGCACGAAAGCACAAAGCAATTGATTTTCTATTGCACCAATGAGTGTGGCAGCAGCATTGTCGGTCTGCAGCCTGGCCAGACTGCTCCACAACTGACAGAAGGACCGGCTCCACCTCATGTTATTGGCTCTTCGTTGCAGATTCTGCAGTGGAGCTCTCCCTCATTATCCAGGAGGGTCTTCAGTACAAAGCTGGACAGGCTTACCTGAACCCTGGTAGTTGTAGAGGCCTTCTCAATAGCCTCCGCACCGTTAGTTGGTTTGGGGGGATATCCACAAGAGCATGGACAAACCTGTAAGATGAGAGAAGATAAGATATCTTTGAGTCACATGTACATCGAAACACACAGTGAAATGCATCTTTTTGCGTAGAGTGTTCTGGGGGCAGCCCACAAGTGTTGCCACGCTTCCGGTGCCAACATAGCACGCCCACAACTTCCTAGCTACCACGTCTTTGGAATGTGGGAGGAAACCAGAGCACCCGGAGGAAACGCCCGCAGTCACGGGGAGAACGTACAAACTCCTTACAGATGGCGGCCGGAATTGAACCCGGGTCGCTGGCGCTGTAATAGGGTTACGCTAACTGCTGCACTGCCATGCCTCGGTTAAAAGACATTTGGAGAGGTACATGAATAGGAAAGGATTAGAGGCATAGGGTCTGAATGCGGGCAAATCGCACCAGCTTAGATGGGCATCTTGGTCAGCATGGACAAGTTGGGCTGAAGAGCCTGTTTCTGTGCTGTGTCTCTCTATGACTCCATGCCATCAAGAGGCAACCATATTGCCACAGGCATACATAGACCATGCAAGGTCTATGTTAAGCTTCCCATTTAATGGGCTGAAGCCCCACTTTGGGACATAGCCTATGTAAATGAGACATGTGGTCAGAAAATGTAGTGACATCAGTATGTATGTGCACAGCATTAAGCACCATGTGTTGTGAGCTCCTTGTTGTTAGATTAGGATGAGCACTCTTGTTCAAAACTCCTGTCTCCTGCAACTGTTATTGTAAGTGGAACCTCAGCAGGATCTGAGATTCACATTAACAAGGTTATCTGGTCACTGAGTGAATGGGAATAGTTAGAGAGTGAGAACATAGACAAAAGAATGTAGGTGTTGCAAAATGCAGAGCAGGAAGACACGTCCGGCAGGTCAGGGTGGACATGTCCTCCACTCCCAGAGAAGAAGAGGAAAAAATAAAAAAAATAAAGAAACAGGCTGTGCCAATCTGACAGCTGGATGACTGATACAGACGGAGAAACCAAGTTACAAAGTTGTTGAACTCAGCATTGAGTTCTGGTCAATGGGTGAATGGGAGCAGTTAGTTGGAGCATTAAGTAAACCTTGTTTACAGCTTATCCCCACTGTCACCTCAGTTTTCCCCCTTCCCCACCCTTTCTGCAGCTTATTTTGTCTCCTTCCCAGTTCTGGTGAAGGGTCTTCAACCTGCTTCTCTTCCCACAGGTGCAGCCCAACCTCCTGAGTGTTTTCAGCATTTTGTGTTTATATATTAGAGAGAAAACAAACTTGGTGTGTGAGAAGTGAAGGTGTATCTTAGATTGTGCACTGTCAGTGAGGGGCAAGTCATTGCTGCCTTCGTTAGAGATCCCAATGGAAGAGACAGATTCTGAAGCAAAAAGCAGTCCTGGACGTCAAACCTTTATCAGTCCTGTCAAGGTTGTTTGATCAGTTTGGAATGTGGTGCTCATGTCAATGTGTAGCCAAACTCCGAGCAATCAGTCAATGAAATTTCAAGCAGTGTGCCAGATCAATCGATGATCCATTAGCATCTGCCAAGGAGGAAGAAGTCCTATCCCCACCGCTGAATTACATGCAGTATGGACTGCATAGAACAACCTCAGACAGATTTCATTTATATAGCACCTCTCAGCATTGCAGCCACACTATCAAACAGAAAACCGATTCTGACCCACGTAATGAGATATTGGGGCAGGTGACCAAGTTGTTGGTCAAAGAGCCTGGGTTGGAGGAGGGGGAGCTGGTGAGGCATAGGAGTTCAGGAGATTGTCCTTGGTGGCACCATCGCTTGTGGTGGAGTGGTTAAACTCAGACGTGTGAGAGGCCGGAACTGGAAGCTCACGGATATCTTGGAATACTGCAGGATCGAAATGATGGTGGGATAGCAAGGGGTTTGGGAATTTTAAGATTGAGGCATTGCTTAACTAGGAGCTAGTGAAGATCAGCAAGTACAAGAGCAATGATGTTTCCATTTAGCTGTGAGCACCTTGTTGAGAGCTGCATTCCAATCCCAGCATTAATATAGTCCTGTTTTGTCAAGGTGTGGACAACTTGTTGAAAGCACTGGAAGAGCTGACAACCAGTAGTCAGTGGAGTTTTTCAGTCAGTGGGTGTGCACAGGCCAAGTCCCCAAGGAACAAACTCATTTGTTTGACAAACTAAGTCCCTCTTGAACAAACTGATTTTAATTGAATCAGGATCAGGTTTATTTGTCACTGACTTATATGATGTGAAATTTGTTGTTTTGCGGCAGCAGTGCTGTACAAAGGCATAAAAATTACTGTAAATTACAAAGTAAATTGTGCAAAAAAGAGGAATAACGAGGTAGTGTGCATGGGTTCATGGACCATTCAGAAGTTTGATGGCGGAGGGGAAGAAGCTGCTCATAAAAGTGTGGGTCTTCAGGCTCCTGTATCTCCTCCCCACGGTAGTAACGAGAAGAGGGCATGTCCCGGATGGTGAGGGTCCTTAGTGAGAGATGCAGCCTTCTTGAGGCACCGGCTCTTGAAGGTGTTCTCGATGGTGGGGAGGGTTGTGCCCGTGATGGAGCTGGCTGAGTCTACAACCCTCTGCAGCCTCTTGCGATCCTGTGCAATGGAGCCTCCGTACCAGGCAGTGATGCAACCAGACAGAATGCTCTCGACCGTACATCTTTAGAAATTTGCAAGAGTCTTTGGTGACGTACCAAATCTCCTCAAACTCCTAATGAAGTAGAACCGCTGGTGTGCCGCCTTTGTGATTGCATCAATATGTTGGGCCCAGGATAGATCCTGTGAGATGTTAATGCCCAGGAACTTGAAGCTGCTCACCCTTTCCACCGCTGACCCCTCAATGAGGACTGGTGTGTGTTCTCCCGACTTCCCCTTCCTGAAGTCCACAGTCAATTCCTTGGTCTTGCTGAAGTTGCGCGCGAGGTTATTGCTGCGACACCACTCAACCAGCCGATCTATCTCACTCCTATACGCCTCCTTATTGCCATCTGAGATTTTTACCGACAACAGTAGTGTCATTGGTGAATTTATAGATGGTGTTTGAGCTGTGCCTAAACACAGTCATGAGTGTAGAGAAAGTAGATCAATGGGCTAAGCACGCATCCTTGAGGTGCATCTGTGCTGATTGTTAGCGAGGAGGAGATGTCATTACTGATCCGCACTGACTGTGGTCTCCTGGTAAAGGAAGACGAGGATCCAATTGCTGAGGGAGGTACAGGGGCCCAGGTTTTGAAGCTTGGTGATTACTGAGGGGATGATGGTGTTGAACGCCGAACTGTAATCGATGAACAGCAGCCTGACGTATGTTTTGCTGTTGTCTCGGTGCTCCAAAGCAGGAGGGCCAGTGAGATTGTGTCCACTGTAGACCTGTGAGGTGGTAGGTGGATTGCAGCGGGTCCAGGTCCTTGCTCAGGCAGGAGTAAATTCTAGCAACAAACAACCTCCCGAAGCACTTCATCATGGTAGGTGTGAGTGCCACTCACGATAGATGTGTGATGTTGGTGCAGTACTGGCCACCATACCTTTAACAGCCGAGGACCTGAGCTCTGGAATCCCCTCCCTAAACCTCTCCTCTACCTCTCCTCCCTTGACCTCCCTCTTTGACCAAGCATTTGGTCACCTGCCCTGCTACCTTTTACTTTGTTGTTACTAAGATTTATTGGATAGTAATTCCATGGAATACCTTGGGATGTTTGACCACGTTGCAGGTGCTATATAAATGCAAGTTGTTGTTGCTCAGAATAATCCGCACACTTACATTTTCCAAACACAACCTTGATAACTGACCCTCTTGGAAGACAAATGCTTTGCGCTGTTGGTTCAATGTGAGGGGTTACCCTCGGCAACTGTTGTGACCGATGGAACTACCATTAAACCATTACAGTTTGCCTTCACGCGCATAACCAGTCAAGATGACTCCGTAACAGATGGTAGCATTGAAGTGCCACAAGGTTGGGGAAGGAGTGAGGGTGTAGAGCTGGAGTCTGCCCCCCTCCCTTGCTGCTGTGGGTATGCACAAAGCAGAATGCTTGGTGGTTGCGGGAAGATGGAGAGGACAATTCACTAACGGGTCCATTGGATTGTTCATCTCTGCTTCCTGAGGAGCTCACCAAACATGAAGCTATGTTGGGAGATTATGTTGCAGTTGTGCAAGGTGCTAGTGAGGCCGCACTTGGAATATCGTGTTCAGATTTGGTCACCCTGCTATAGGAAAGACATTAAACTGGGAAGGGTGGGGAAAAGATCTACAAGGATGTTGCCAAGACTCGAAGGAGAGGTTAGAGAGGCTCGGAATTTTTTCCTTGGAGCATAGGAGACTGAAAAGTGTTCTTGCAGAGGTGTATAGAATCATGAGAGGCATCGATAGGGTGAATGCACTCCGTCTTTTTCCCAGGGTTGGGGAATCAAGAACTAGAGGGCATAGGTTTAGGGTGAGAAGGGAGAGATTTAGTAGGAACGAGGGGCAACGTTTTTACACCCGTACGTATATGGAATGAGCCGCCAGAGGAAGTGGCTGAGGCAGGACAATAATAAAGTTTAAAAGACAGTTGGACAGGTACATGGATAGGAAAGGTTTAGAAG